>NC_139022.1:0-1200000 GCF_964662115.1 Mustela nivalis | reverse complement strand
CATGGGGCACCTGGGTGTCTCAGTAGGTTAAAGACTCTGCCTTCAGCTCAGGTCATGATCCTGGGGTCCTGAGATCAAGCCCCTACATCTGGCTCTCTGCTCATCGGGCAGACTGCTTCCTCCTCTCTCTCTGTCTCTTCTGTGCCTACTTTTGACCTCTGTATGTCACATAACTAACTAACTAACTAACTAGCTAGCTAAATAAATAAATAAACCGGGATCATCACCTTGCCTGATTTCAAGCTTTATTATAAAACTGTGATCACCAAGACAGCATGGTAATGGCCCCAAAACAGACACATTGACCAGTGGAACAGAGGAAAGAGTCCATATATGGACCCAAATTCTATGGTCAAAAAAGTCTTCGACAAAACAGGAAAAAATATTCAGTGGAAAAAAGACAGTCTCTTCAAAAAACAGTGTTGGGATTATTGGACAGCTATATATAGAATAATGAAGTTTGACCATCCTCTAACTTCTTACAAAAGGCTAAACTCGAAATGGATAAAAGAACTCAATGTGAGGCAGGAGGCTATCAAAATCCTAGAGGAGAAGATAGGCAGTAACTTCTTCGACAGCATCCAGAGCAACTTCTTTCAAGACATGTCTCCAAGGGCAAAGAAAACAAAAGTGAAAATGAACTTTTTGGACTTTATCAAGACCAAAGGCTTCTGCACAGCAAAGGAAAGAGTCAACAAAACAAAGAGACAACACACGAATGGGAGAAGACATTCACAAATGACACTACAGACAAAGGGCAGTTATCCAAGATCTATAAATAACTCCTTTAACTCAACACCGAAGGAAAAAAAAAAAAAACATATTCTTATCAAAAATTGGCAGAAGGCATTAGTAGACACTTCTCCAAGGAAGACATCCAAATGGCTAACAGACACATGAAAAAAATGTTCATCATCATTACCATTAGAGAAATTCAAATCAAAACCTCATTGAGATGCTACCTTACACCAGTTAGAATGGCTCAAATTAACAGGACAGTAAATAACGTCTGTTGGAGAGGATATGGAGAAAGGGAAACCCTCTTACACTGTTGGTGGGAATGCAAGTCATTGCAGTTGCTTTCGAAAACAGTGTGGAGAATCCTTAAAAAATTACAAATAGGCCTAGCCTAGGACCCTGCAATTGCACTACTGTGTGTTTACCCCAACGATACAGATGTAGTGAACAAAAAGTCTATATGTACCCCTTTGTTCATAGCAGCAATGGTCACAATCACCAAACTGTGGAATAAGTTAAGAAGCCCTTCAACAGACATTAGATAAATAAGATATGGTCCATATATACAATAAAATATTATTCAGCCATCAAAAGAAATGAATACCTAACTTTCATACCAACATGGAGGACTGGAGGAGATTATGCTGAGTGAAATAAGTCAAGCAGAAAAATTCAGTCATCATACGGTTTCACATACTTATGGTGCATAAGAAAGTAGCACTTGTGGTGCATAAGAAATTACATTTAAGACATTAGTTAGAAGGAAAGGAAAATTGACTTGGGGGAAATTGTAAGGGGAGAGAAAGTAGAGAGACTGTGGCTCTGACACACATACTGAGGGTTTTGGAGGGGCAGAGATTGGGGGATAGGTCAGCATGTTGGTGGGTATTAAGGAGGGCATATATTGCATGGAGCACTGGATATGGTGCATAAGTAATTGATCTTGGAACTGAGAAAAATTAAATTAAATTTCAAAAATAATTTATTCACTTATAGGAATCAATAAAATATGAAGAGTGGAAAAATACACTTTATTTAAAATTTAATAATGATGCTATTTTATGTCTTTATGAGATTTTTAAAGCAAAATATCCATGACCTACATCCTCCTATTGATAAAAATTACCTCGTTTATCATCTTTATAAAAACAAACTTCCTAGATTTCTACTCTACCTGAGGGGTTTGAAGTGGTGGGGGGTGGGAGGTTGGGGGAACCAGGTGGTGGGTATTTGAGAGGGCACGGACTGCATGGAGAACTGGATGTGGTACAAAAACAATGAATACTGTTATGCTGAAAATAAATTTAAAAAATGATTAAAAAATAAAAAAAAGTTTTTTGCATCACATTGCTCTATGGAAGTTAAGCCTAAACCAAATAAAGAATATGTAACATATTATAAAAAAAAAATTACTACAGATTTCCCTTCACCAGAAAAGGGCTGTATTTACAAGGACAGTAGTAGAATATTTATGAGAAGACCTTCCACTGTAGCTTTATTTCTATGCTTCCCCTTTAACACAGAGAATCTAGGAGACAAGACACCGAAAACCCAGAGTGATGCTAAACTGTTCTCAGATGTTAATCAAAATGAAATCTTAAATATCCTCTTTCAGAGCATAGGAAGGTCACTCACTTCATAGAGCATACCTTGAATGATATCACTTTAAAATAATTTCTAGGGACACCTGAGTAGCTCAGTCATTAAGTGTCTGCCTTTGGCTCAGGTCATGATTCCAGGGTCCTAGGATCAAGTCCCACATCAGGCTCCCTGCACAGTGGGAAGACTCCTTATCCCTCTTCTGCTCCTGCTTGTATTCCCTCTCTGGTTATCTCTCTGTTATATATATGGCCAGTGGACACTGTTCCAAAATTTTTTCAGGGGTGAGTCAAATTTAAAAGAATGTCTGGATAAATACGTAAAATCCGAGGCATTGAGGCTAAATTATAGATTTTTCAATCCTTGGGTCTTTGTTGTACTTGTATTATCTTCTTTCTTAAAAAAATATTAACCATGACTGTGTAATTCTAGTGGGATGACACACTAATACAGATGATATATTTTATGCAGTGAATATAGGCCTTTTCTTAAGCATATTTTTTAAAAAAAATTAAATACTTTATTTAATTTTTTGACAGAGAGGGAATACAAGCAGAGTGAGTGTGAGAGGGAGAACAAGCTTCCTGGGGAGCAGGTGTGGGATGAGGTGCTTGATCCCAGGACCCTTGGATCATGACCTGATCTGAAGGCAGAAGCTTATTGTTGGAGTCACACAGGCATTTCTTAAATAATATATATATATATATATATATATATATATATATATATATATATATATTATTGTACCAAAAGTGTCATAATAAGAGGTAATGCTTTCACTATAAAACTATGATTTATAATTACATAATACTGTTCTTTTTAAAATTATTTGACAGATAGAGATCACAAGTAGACAGAGAGGCAGGTGGGGAGTGGGGAGTAGGATCCCTGCTGAGCAGAAAGCCTAATGGGGAACTCAATCCCAGGACTTTGAGATCATGACCTTAGCCAAAGGCAGAGGCTTTAACCCACTAAGCCACTTAGGCACCCCCAGAATAATGTTCTTAAGAATATTTTTCTATTTCTAAAATTGACAATAATTGGTAGAGGAAATTTTGTTCCAGTGTGTCTAGGGAGTAGTAAGTTTTGATGTAGTTGCAACAAAAAATAATTTGCTAAGATTGGAGTGTTACCAAGAGAAGCCCGATGCCTGTGGTAAGAAAACTATCAAGTGACCTTGACTCAAAGGACTAGGGAAAATGTTCTTTTTCCCATGTGTGAGAATATGCACACAGGTGCCCGGGATTCACACATGAAGTCTCCCATTCACCAGCTCTAAAAGCAGCACCTTTTTTTTCCAGAAGATTCTTTTGTAGGTTGTCCTTTGACCAGACTTTGATAAACACTGCTTTAGAGTTTGACTTTCATACTTACAGACTCAGGAAGCTGGACAATTTTTCAGTTCATCAAGTATGGATGTATCTGTCTGGAGCAGACTCATGTGCACAGAAAGAAACATATCATAGACCCTGGAAAAATGGAGTTTTAATGGTGCAGGTCCACTCATGCAGATTTTTTTCAATACAGTCCAGTACTGTAAATTTATGTTTTCTTCCTTATGAATTTCTTAACAACATACTGTTTTCTCTCTCATATTTATTGAAAGAATGTAGTATATTATACATACAAAAATATGTACTTCTTGACTATGTTATTGGTAAGGTTTCTGGTCAACAGTAGGCAATCTGCAGTTCGGTCTCCGGGGAGTTAAAAGTTATATGCAGACTTCAACTGCATGGGGAGTCAGCACCCTTAGTCACCATGTTGTTCGATTATGTAACAAAGTGTTAAAGTATTAATTAAAATGAAAACTATAAGTCCTGCAAAACAGTACATTTAGGTTACTAAGGGAGGCGATTGCACTCAGAAAGCTGCCTACAAAGTACAGACAAGATAAAATATGATTTATGGGATTCAAATAAAGTGACATTAAAGTATGAATTGATCTCACAAAAAACCTTGTTAATTATGCAGAATGGTGTCTTATCTTCATTTTAGAAGAAATATGAACATATGGAAAGTTACAAAATCACATTACTCTTTTATATACTCATCAGTCCAAATTAATAAAGGCTAAAACCTTAATATGTCTTTTCATAAATGCATGAATCCCTTGATATTTAAATTTACATAATTTGTCTTACACATAGGATATAAGCATACATTTTCCCTTAGTTTATAAAACGTTATGGATGAATTCCCTGTTAAAAACCACTTAGTTCCTTGTTATTTTCTTGGTATTGCAAGATGTTTTCATGTATCATGCATAAGATGTCAAGAATGATGTTCATTTATATGAAAACACTGAATGTATGTTGCCATCCTGTCACTGTCAACTGCTCACCATGCTGCTACCTTCCATCTAAAATGTGTGCAGGGATGTTGATAAGAGCTTCCTCAGTTTAGCAGACAGGAGGTTATTTTATATTAGTAGATAAAAGTAGATTAAAAAATAGTAGATAAAAAACTAGATTAGTAGATAAATATACAAGTAAAGTATCACATAAAAATTTACAATTCATAAATCATTTTAGAGGCATAAACAGAAAGGATTAAGCACAAAAAAAGAATTCACACTTCAAAATGAAGCTTGCACTGCAATCACAAAGGCAAAATTGATACCTAAGAGGCTGTAATTCTTAGATGGAGGCATAAACAACTGCATGTGTACAATGGCTCTAAAATAAAGTATAATAGCCTGAAATGGACATCATTAAGAAAGGCTTTTGGGACAGGGGGATTTTGACCTAAATCATAGCAGTCTGGCAATACCTAGTGGAGACGGAAAGGAAGATGATCTTTGCTGGGAATCATTCCACAGAAGTGGAAATGAGCAAGTTCAGACCATGTCACAAGAGCACCTAGATTATGGCTCTTGGTAATTTCTGGAATTTTAAAGAGGTGAGTTGATGGTCATATTTTAACGACAGGATTGTCGAAATAATTTTCACGGATCAACTTTCCTTTAATGGTGTTTTGAAAAATATTGACATTCTGTTGCATACTAATGCTGTTGAATATTAATGTTGGATATTAATAATCTCTATTTCCCTCCAAAATAATCACATATTCTATTTGGGAATTGTTCTATACCCTCTATACTGTGTACCATATACCCAGACTCTGGACCCTTATGACCTTTTACTGTAAGTATTAGCATACTGAGGTTTCTATGGGGTTTGATAGGAAAACATCATCTTTACATTTGTTCACAATAATGCCTGAACTACGGCAAAATAGTAACTTTATTGGGCTATGGTAACATTTGCAAGAGAGGTGGGAATGAGTCTATGGTGAATATCCTGCAGGAGCATGGACTTGGTCAAATAAATTTGTGGAATGCTAAATACTTGGGGCCCAGGTTTCAGTTTCAGAGAATCTACTGAAGCCAGTTTAAGAAAAAAGAACAATGTAGTGCAGAGAATTATTAAGTGGTTTGCAGAATCACTGGGAGGACAAAAGAAATATGTTTGAGCAAGAAAGATTCCCCATGTTGCTACAGAAATAGAAGCCAAATGAGCTGCTGATGCTACACCATCCACGTGCTACCTGTGGAGTGGGTACCACAACTAGGGTTCCAGAACCACACACCCTTAGCTACAATACACACCGGCACTATGTAATTCATCTTTGTGTGTCCATTAAGCATGGGGCTTATATTCCATGTATATTTACTGAAGAGAAGACCAAATATTCTTCTTTCTTTGTTATACACTCAAAGTCCATTTGTGTAAATGCATAAAGGAATTAAAAGACTTATGACCATGAAGGAAAGCTGAAGAGCAATATTGTAAGACATACTGTTATAGATTTCTGTATTATTTACTGCAATTAGTCACTAAGATAAAACTGAATCCATAAAGTTTTAGTGAGGAAGGAGAAGTTCATCCTTTACAATCAGCTGAATGGTCTAGGCAGTGGGAGAAGTGGGGGCCAGCTTGCTTCACTTCTCACTCACAGACTGGATAGTTTGGGAGCAAGGCATTAAAAATGGTGAAGGCTTCTGCAGCCTTGGTTAACATTCAGAAGGCATTGGGAGGGGTAAAGGTGTTTATGGTCCAGGCCCAGAAGTGCTGCATGTAATGTTTATTTACCTCACAGGACAGCATAGTCACATGACTCCAGTGGACTACAGTAGAATCAGGGAATACAGTTGAGTTGTTTATTTTACCCACAGGAAGAATAGGAAACAGATTTTAGCAGACATAGCTAAGTTTGTGACAGTATCAGAAGAGAAATGGGACATCTGGTTTATAAAAATCACTACAGAAAATTGTGAATGCTGTTTTTGAGAGACACTCCTAGACGGAATAGACAAAAACATCTTATCTGTCTAAGTAATAATGATACAACTTTAAATATCCTTCTGGGACCACCAAGTTGGGTTTTAGCATTTCTTTGGGTGACAAATAACAGCTTGTCAGATTTATCTTTTCCACATAACAGACCAAGTTCATTTGCATTACACTAAGCATCCAAACTTTTCCAAGGAGAGCAGGTCACAGTTGCCATCACTTCTAGAATGAGGATTTTTTTTTTCTTCTGGACATGGAATGAGCCCCTACTCCACCAAATGAAGTTCATGGGCGTGTCATTAAAATGACACTAAAACAAAATTTTTATCCTTAAGTATGGACCCCTTGAAAAAGAAGACTGATATTGAATCTAAGTGGATGTATTAAAAAAAAAAGATGAGTATTATGAGTTGATTGAAATGTGAAGTCATGTTACAGAAAAAGACGTTTAGAGAAAGAGCAAGATTCTGTAGCTGCCTTACGTCTTTAGAGTTTGCTTCCATGCCTACATTTTTGTTTTTTGGAATGCCTAAGTCCAGTAAACTAATTATTGACAATAGCTAATTATGTATTTTGAACGATGTTATATGAATTCATATAATATGAAAAAACTGAGGAATCAGAGACAACATTCCCAAAACTAGAACATAAAGAAAAGGATCAGGTCTTCGCCCCTAGGAATAATAGATTATAAGAAACTTCGTTTTTGGTTAGCCATGGACTCTTCTCTATTCTCTTCTAACAGAAAAGAATGTGCAGAAATCCAACAGGCAAAAGGTTACATTGCAAGAAATGTAGTTTCTTTTTAACCTTCAAGAATATTTAACCTCTGGGAGACAATATGGTGGAGAAGTAGGATGAGGCTCCATTTCATGCTTTCCACTAAAGTGAATTGATTACCTACTAAAGAACTCTTATCACCCATGAAATCAGCCTGAGATTGGAATTATACACTTCTGCATCATTACGGGGGCAGAAGACACCAGCAGGCAGGTAAAGTGGAGTGGGGACATAGGAATGACTTTGGAAAATAACCAAAAGGGGAAGGGAGCCATAAGAGGTGACCCATTGAAAAGTAATACCCCAATGCGAGATTTCCCTGTGATTGGGGACCAGCATTAACTTGGATGTCTTGTTGAAGCACTCAAAAAGAACAAAGGATAATTGGAGGAATTGGGCAGTAGGGACAGGGGCTTAAGCCAGTCAAACCATGACAACCACCGCAGGCACTGAGACAGAGAGAGTGCAGCGAAGAAGCCAGGTCTTGGTCCATGAGCCCTGGCATTCCTGAGAGCTTCTGGCTGGCAGCGCCCATGAGTGTGAGGTAGCCTCGCCAGCTGGTAGAACCACAGCCTTTTGCACTTTCCAAGTGTGGACTGCATGAACGGAGTCTGAGTCATGTCCTACACACTCTCCAGAGAGAGCTCTGTGTAGGCGCCAGCCAGCCAGCACTCTTTAGGACCCAGAGTGTCTGAGCATTACCAGCCCAAGCCAGCATGAAAATCTCAGGGCTCTTTCTGCTCTGGACTACTCTGGCAGTCTGGAGCCACCCAGAAAGCCAAGGCTAGTATTTCTCACGTTTTTGGGTACAAGCAGGAATTCTTTTGACACCAGAGACCATGACTGGTGACTGTATCTGCCAGTGGCAGAGGCAAAATGTATCTGCTCTGGAGCACCCAGAAGGGAAGAAACTGAGGCTTCTGTCTGAGAGGGAGGTCTGGGTGCAGAATGCTTTCCTCTAAACTTCCAGAAACAATCAAAGGCCTCCAAGGGGAGAGAAAACAAAGAAACAAACAAAAAATAAAAACCTCATCATCACTAATCATCAGGGAGATTCAAATGAAAACCACATTGAGATACCACCTTACACCAATTAGAATGACCAAAATTAGCAAGACAGCAAACAAATTGTGTTGGAGAGGATATGGAGAAGGGGGAAATCTCTTACACTGTTGGTGAGAATGCACGTTGTTGCAGCCACTTTGGAGAACAGTGTGAAAATTCCTCAAGAAATTTAAAAAAATAGAGCTTCCCTATGACCCTGCAATTGCATTACTGGGTATTTACCCCAAAGATACAGATTTATTGAAAAGAAGGGCCATTTGTACCCCAATGTTTATAGCAGTGATGGCCATGGTTGCCAAACTGTGGAGAGAACCAAGATGCCCTTCAATGGACAAATGGATAAGGAAGACATGGTCCATATACACTATGGAGTATTATGCCTCCATCAGAAAGGATGAATACCCAACTTTTGTTTCAGCATGGGCAGGACTGGAAGAGATTATACTGAGTCAATCAGAGAGAGTCCATTATCATATGGCTTCACTTATTTGTGGCGCATAACAAATAACATGAGGACATAGGGAGATGGAGAGGATAAGGGAGTTGAGGTAAATTGGAAGGGGGAGCTGAACCATGAGAGACTGTGGACTCAGAAAAACAACCTGAGAGTTTTGAAGGGGCAGGGGCTTGCAGGTTGGGGGAGCCAGGTGGTGGGTATTATGGAGGGCACATTTTGCATGGAACACTGGGTGTGGTGCAAAAAGAATGAATTCTGTTTCATTGAAAAGAAATAAAACAAACAACAAACAAACAACACCTCCAAAGAAAAAGGCCTGAAAAACCCATTTCCTAAGAGCCCACCTCTTTGATGGGGGCAGGAGGCTTAACTCTAGGAACATTGCCTGAAAAGCCACATGACAGGCCTCTCCCTGAGGAAGCCAACCACACACACACACACACACACACACACACACACACACAAGTCAAGAGGACATCCATCTCTACTGCATAGATACAACTTTTATTTTTAATTCGGTACCACTACTATTCTGGTTATTTTCATTTTTTAAAATATGTAACTTTTTAACCTATTTACCATCACAGTGAGATGTGCAGTACACTGAATTCCATAATAACCTTTAAACTGAACTTTTTAATATATATTTCTGTGTTTTTCTTTCTCTTTTCTATTTTATTTATTTCCTTTCCCTGTCTTTCCTTTCTTTTTTTTTTTTAAATTCATATAGAGATAAGCTTCAAGGTAAATCCCTTTCCCCAGTCAACCCTAAAGGTAAACCAGTTTTCATCCCCCTTTATCTCAGGGAAGTTGAGTCTATTCACAAAGATATCAAGATACATCCAGGAAAAATCAAAATAACCTGCCTCTCCCACACTGAGAATTTATAACCACTCTCCCATCTTTTTCTTCTCCCAGTCTCTCTGTATTCATTTTTGTTCTGGTAGTATATAAATCTTATACTTGGGGTTCATGTTGGCTGGGTTCTTTTATTTATTTATTTATTTATTTATTTATTTATTTATTTTATTGTCATCTACTTTTATTGGTCTTTTAATTTGTCTGTCTTTGTATGATTTATAAGTCTTATCTTTGGGGCCCATTTGGGCTGGCCTTCTCTTTTTTCTTTTCTTTTCTCTTTTTCCTGTATCTCCCTACCTCTCTCTCTCTTTCTTTTTTTCTTTCTTTTTGGTGGGTACTCTCAATTGCTCAGAAGCACTTCAGAGTGCAACTTGACTGCAGCAAAGTTGATACATTCAGCTACACATCCCTTTAGCCAACTCTCACCAAAATGGCTAGGAGGAGGAATGCTCAACAGAGGAAATATTCAGAGACTACTCCCTCTCCATTAGAGCTATTGGACATGGACATAGACAGTATGTTGCCAAGGTAATTCAGGCTAATAATTATGCAGGCAATAGCTAGGATGGAAAAAGCCTTTAATGACAAAATGGAATTGATGAGGGCAGAAGTGAAAGCCACCAGGAATGATGTTCACAATATTCTCAATGAAGTCAAAGCTAGCTTAAATTCTCTAAAAGCTAGGGTAACTGAGGTAGATGATAGAATTAGTAATATGGAGGACAAACATATAGAGAAAAAGGATCAGGAGGAATCCCAGAACAAACAGTTTAGGAGCCACGAATACAAAATTAGGGAATATATAACACCATGAAATGTTCCAACCTCAGAATTACTGGAATCCCTGAAGGGGAAGAGAAAGAACGAAGACTAAAACATATATTTTGAACAAAATTCTCCATGAAAAATTTTCCAATTTAGCAAATGGAACCAGCATTCATATCCTAGAGGCAAAAAGTCTACCCACAAGATCAAGGAATCTGGAAAGACCTCGAGAAACCTGATAGTGAAAATGGTAAATCATAATTGTATACAGGAGATCTTGAAAGCAGCTAGGGCAAAGCAAGTCCTTATGTACAGAGAAAAGCCCATCAGAATAACGTTAGATCTGTCCCCAGAAACCTGGCAAGCCAGAAAGGGCTGGCAAGATATATTCAGGGCACAAAATAAGAAGAACAGGCAGTCAAGAATACTTTATCTAGCAAGAATGACATTCAAAGTGGATGCAGAGATAAAGAGCTTTCAAGAATAGCAAGGTTTAAAAGAGTATGCGACCACCAAGACCATGGCGGGTCTGATGTGCTAAGTGTGTGGTCATCTGTCTGGGTGTTGGTCAGAAAGTCCGGGCTCAGTCTCTGTCATACAGTGTATTAGTGCCCGGGTTTGTCGATATAATTTGGGTACAGAAGGGTGCCATGTAGGTCTATCCTCATTTGGGGTTTCTGGGAAGCTCATAGGGCAACATATTTTTTTTTCTTCTGGAGGACAAGCAGAAAGCTACTTTGTGGGTCCAGAATTACCAAACGTGAGGGCTTGGAGGCCAGGAGTGTATTGAGGACATTGGAGAAGAGAAGCTTCACATATGTTTAAGGGCGAGGGCAACGCCAGCAAACTCTGCAGGGCGAGGGCAAGGCCGGCACAATCTGCAGAGCTGAATCACGATCTCGTGCATCTGAATTCAGGGAGAGCATCAGACGTTGGATAAGGTTGGAGTTGCTGTCCATGATTTCCCCTTCAGAAAGGGGGTGGGGGCTTCCAAAAGCCATCACGGTTTTCCCACGTTGGGAGTAGTGAGATGCTCCAAAACACAAGGATTCCTTCTGCAGGACATGTGAGACCTTTTGGATGGGTCCAGGACGTTCCATATGGAACGACGCCAGAGCAGGGTTCTAAGAATGGAAACCTAGGCAAGCCGCCACGCATCGGAATTGTCTCCCAGCAACAAAACAGGTTCTATCTGCTGGCTCTGGGGTAGCAACCGAGAAGCCTGAGTTGAAATGGACTCACCTGCGGATGGGTCCTAATGTGGGTTTGTGTCCAGGAGACCTTGGAATGGGGTGGTGGTACCTGGCCATGAAGGATTCTCCTAACCGGAATATTTGACAATGTTCCAACCTGCAAGTTTCTCATGTGGAAACGGGATTTGCTCTGATGGTGATTCCGGAAACCCATGCATACTGGTATTTGAAAACATGCCTCTGAGGAGAGATGCCTGGAAACCAAAGCAATGGATCGGATTACGGCCTAGGGACCTGCCCGGTTCAGTTTCCTTTTCTGGTGACATCCAACTATGGTTTGAGTGGAGGTAGATGCTCAGCTGGTGCTAGACGCGCTTGTTTGTCCCGGGCGGCCTACACCATTGGGATGGCTACAGGGACTTTGGTGGTTTCTTTTAATTTGTAGGCATGTGGTCATGTGAATGGACAGAGTTCCATTGGAGTGGGCAGGCACAGACCTGATGTGTGGCTCTGGCGTCCCCAGACTGGAAGGTGTGTGGGCCAGGACTGTGAGGATAGAAGTCTGAAAACACTAATTCGTCTTACGTTTGGGGACGTAAATATGGCAGGACGATTCTACAGACCGTGAGGAGAACTCTTCGCGATATGAAGAAAGAGTGAGTGTGAGGCATTTATTCTGGCTTTTGTCTCTGGATTTTGTGTCAACTGGCCATGGAATGTCGAGGAGACCTCATGGGCCATGGACGAGTCTTCCTCTCTTTGGATTTGGCCCGAACCCAATTGTTTTGGTCAATCTTGTGGATGGGAGGAGTACTTTCAGTTTGGTTACCTCAGGTGTCCCACCAAAAGAGGGATTCTAAATGAGAGCAATGAGGAGGTGTGAATGGACAACCCGACCTATGGTTAAAATTTGGGCCTAGGGTCATGGCAAGCAAAATATGCCTTCTCTTTTTCCAGCCACTGTGAGACCTTACTTGGGGACAAGGCTTATGCTGAGGGTCACAATGCGTATTTGTGTCCAACGCGGCCCTCAAGCATGGCGGGGTCACAAGGGCCACACTGGTCTCAACAACACTGAACATTGGGCACGATGCCATCCACAAGATTTCTGACATGGGAAAGGATTTCTGATTTCTGCCTCAGGTTCAACCCTGCCAGGGATTGGAGAAAACATCTAGGTTCTGAAGCCTGAAAACCGAAATGGGAAGAGATGACGACCTAAGACTTTGGCAGGTCTGATGTGTTCAGTGTGCGTCCAGCTGGCTGGGATTGGGTCGGAAGTTCCAAGGTCAGGCTGTGATAGAAATGGCATTAGTGCCCAGGGCATCCTGTAGAATTGGGGTACAGTCAAGGGGCGAGAAGGTTGACCCTCACTTGGGTTTTCTGGGTACCCCAGAAGGCCATGTATTTTTTCCTCTGGAGGGCAGGCAGAGGGATGCATTGTTGTTCTGGAAATGCCAACCTGGAGGGCTCGTGGACTAGGATTTGAGGACAGATGTCTGGAACACAAGCAATCTTAGGTTTCTGGGCCACGGCATGGCAGGTACGCTCTGTAGAGCTGAAATGAGATCTGGTCCATCTGAAGTCAGGTGAGGATCCGACGAATGCTCAGGTTGGAGTTCCTGTCCCTGATGGCCTTCTTCATGAAGAGGGGGTGGATCACGAGGCCATGGAATTTTTCGCACGATGGGAGTTGTGACTTCTCCAAACCATAAAGATTCTTCTGCAGGACGATTGAGACCTGTTGCTTTGCTCCAGGATTTCCCATACGGAAAGATTCCGAGCAGCGTTCTTAGGATGGATGGCTGGGCAGCCCGACTCTCATTCCTCTTGTGTGCTATTGAGAAGACAGATTATATCTGCTGAATCTGGGGGAGCCACTGAGGGTGTAGAGTTGAAATGGACTCTCTTGTAGATGGGTCCTAATGTGGGTTTGTGTCCATGGAGAAATTGGAATGAGGCAGTCCCACAGGGTCTCTGAAGGGTTCTCCTAGCGAGAGGCTTTGACACAGCTCCAACATGCAAGATTCATACGTGGAGACAGTATTTGTTCTGATAGGTGCCTCAAGAAACAGCCATATGCTGCTATTGGAAACCAGGCCTCTGAGGAGAGATGCCTGGACAACAAAGCAATGGATCTGAATAGGATCCAGAGGCCTTCTCATTCCAATTTACCTCTGGGAACATCTGTCGACGGTTCTAAATGCAGGAAGAAGCTCAGCTAGTGTTAGACCTCCGTTGTTTTTCCTGGGCAGCCAACAATATTGGGATCGCCCCAGGCATTTTGGAGGTTTATCCTATTTTTAGTTTTGTGGCCAATGGAATGGGCAGAATTCCCAGGTACAGTCTCAGGTTTAGTTCCAAGATCCTGTGCCTGTAGGTTTTGTGGGCCAGGGCTTTGGGGATATTTGTCTGAAAACAAAAACTCGGCTTAGGTTTTTGGTCGTAGGTATTGCAGGTCTTATCTACAGACCGTGAGGAGAACTCTTCAGGATATGAACAAGGGCGCGTATGAGACGCTTGCTAAAGATTCTGTCTCTGGATATTTTTCCTCTGATGGCCGTGGAATGTCCGGGTGGCCTCATGGGACATATCCTAGCCTCATCTCTGGGCATTACGCCGATTCCAAAAGGTTGGGGTTATTGAGTGAGATAGGATGAGTCCGTTTTGTTTTGCTTTTACCTAAGGTGTCCCTCCAACAGAGAGTTTCCAGAGCAGAGCCCTGGGAAGGGGCGATTGGACAATCAGAAATCTGGTTATAAATTGGGGCCTAGAGGCATGGCAAGCCCATTATGACGTCTAATGGTCCAGCCAATGAGAGGACTTACTAGAGGACAGGACTCACACTAAGGTTCACAATATTTGTTTGTGTCCTCTTCGTACTCATGCATGGGCGGGACCTCATGGTGAACGCTGGTTTCTCCTACACTGAACGTTGGACAGCATGCCAACCACAAGGTTTCTTGCCATGTGGAAGGAGGAGTTCTGATTTCTGCATTATATTCACCCCTTGGCTTGGTTTGGATTTAAGGTCTACGTTCTGAAGCCTGAGAAGCTAGGTTGGGAATAGGTGATGAGCTAAGACCATGGCGGGTCTGATGTGCTAAGTGTGTGGTCAACTGTCTGGGTGTGGGTCAGTAAGTCCGGGCTCAGGCTCTGTCATACAGTGTATTAGTGCCCGGGTTTGTCGATATAATTTGGGTACAGAAGGGTGCCATGTAGGTCTATCCTCATTTGGGGTTACTGGGAAGCTCATAGGGCAACATATTTTTTTTCTTCTGGAGGGCAGGCAGAAAGCTACCTTGTAGGTCCAGAATTACCAAACGTGAGGTCTTGGAGGCCAAGAGTGTAGGGAGGACATTGGAGAAGAGAAGCTTCACATAGGTTTAAGGGTGAGGGCAACGCCGGCAAACTCTGCAGGGCGAGGGCAAGGCCTACACAATCTGCAGAGCTAAATCACGAACTCGTGCATCTGAATTCAGGGCGAGCATCAGATGTTGGTTCAGGTTGGAGTTGCTGTCCATTATTTCCCCTTCAGAAAGACGGTGGGGGCTTCCGAAAGCCATCACGGTTTTCCCACGTTGGGAGTTGTGAGATGCTCCAAAACACAAGGATTCCTTCTGTGGGACATTTGAGACATTTTGGATGTGTCCAGGACGTTCCATATGGAACGACGCCAGAGCAGGGTTCTAAGGATGGAAGCCTGGGCAAGCCGCCACGCATCGCAATTGTCTCCTAGCGATAAAACAGGTTCTATCTGCTGGCTCTGTGGTAGCAACCGAGAAGCCTGAGTTGAAATGGACTCACCTGCGGATGGGTCCTAATGTGGGTTTGTATCCAGGAGACCTTGGAATGGGGTGGTGGTACCTGGCCCTGAAGGATTCTCCTAACCAGAAAATTTGACACATTTCCAGCCAGCAAGTTTCCCATGTGGAGACGAGATTTGCTCTGATGGTGCTTCTGAAAACCCCTGCATGCTGGTATTTGAAAACATGCCTCTGAGGAGAGATGCCTGGAAACCAAACCAAAGGATCTGATTACGGGTTAGAGACCAGTGCGGTTCCATCTCCTTTTCTGGTGACATCCAACTATGGTTTCAGTGGAGGTAGATGCTCAGCTGGTGTCAGAAGCGCTTGTTTGTCCCGGGCAGCCTACACCTTTGGGATGGCAACAGGGACTTTGTTGGTTTCTTTTAATTTGTAGGCATGTGGTCAAGTGAATGGACAGAATTCCATTGGAGTGGGCAGGCACAGACCTGATGTGTGGCTCTAGCGTCCCCAGACTGGAAGGTGTGTGGGCCAGGACTGTGAGGATAGAAGTCTGAAAACACTAATTCGTCCTACGTTTGGGGACGTAAATATGGCAGGACAGATCTACAGACCGTGAGGAGAACTCTTTGCGATATGAAGAAAGAGTGAGTGTGAGGCATTTATTCTGGCTTTTGTCTCTGGATTTTGTGGTCAACAATGGCCGTGGAATGTCAAGGAGGCCTCATGGGTTATGGACGATTCTTCCTCTCTTTGGATTTGGCCCGAACCCAATTGTTTAGTCAATCTTGTGGATGGGAGGAGTCTTTTCAGTTTGGTTACCTCAGGTGTCCCACCAAAAGAGTGATTATAAATGAGAGCACTGAGGAGGGGTGAATGGACAACCCGATCTATGGTTAAAAATTCGCCCCCAGGGTCATGGCAAGCACAATAGGCCTTCTCTTTTTCCAGCCACTGTGAGTCCTTACTTGGGGACAGGGCTTATGCTGAGGGTCACAATGCGTATTTGTGACCAACGTGACCCTCAAGCATGACGGGGACACAAGGGCCTCACTGGTCTCAACGACACTGAACGTTCGGCAAGATGCCATCCACAAGATTTCTGACATGGGGAAGGATTTCTGATTTCTGCCTCAGGTTCAACCCTGGGCAGTGATTGGAGAAAACGTCTAGGTTCTGAAGCCTGAAAACCGAAATGGGAAGAGATGACGACCTAAGACTTTGGCAGGTCTGATGTGTTCAGTGTGCGTCCAGCTTGCTGGGATTGGGTCGGATGTTCCAAGGTAGTCTGTGACAGAAATGGCATTAGTGACCAGGGCATCCTGTAAATTGGGGTACAGTCAAGGGGCGAGAAGGTTTACCCTCATTTGTGGTTTCTGGGTAGACCCAGTGGGCCATGTTATTTTCTTCTGGAGGCCAGGCAGAGGGCTGCATTGTTGTTCTGGAAATTCCAACCTGGAGGGGTCGTGGACTACAAGTTGAGGACAGAAGTCTGGAACACAAGCAATCTTAGCTTTCTGGGCGACGGCATGGCAGGTACGCTCTGTAGAGCTGAAATGAGATCTGGTCCATCTGAAGTTAGGTGAGGATCTGACGAATGCTCAGGTTGGAGTTCCTGTCCCTGATGGCCCCCTTCATGAAGAGGGGGTGGATCACGAGGCCATGGAATTTTTCGCACGATGGGAGTTGTCAGATACTCCAAACCATAAAGATTCTTCTGCAGGACGATTGAGACCTGTTTGTTGGCTCAGGATTTCCATACGGAAAGATTCCAAGCAGCGTTCTTAGGATGGATGGCTGGGCAGCCCGACTCTCATTCCTCTTGTGTACTATTGACAAGACAGATTATATCTGCTGGATCAGGGGGAGACACTGAGGTTGTATAGTGGAAATGGACTCTCTTGTAGATGGGTCCTATAGAGGGTTTGTGTCCAAGGAGAACTTGGAATGAGGCAGTCCCACAGGTTCTCTGAAGGGTTCTCCTAGCGAGTGGCTTTCACACAGCTCCAACATGCAAGATTCATACGTGGAGACAGGATTTGTTCTGATAGGTGCCTCAAGAAACAGCCATATGCTGTTATTGGAATCCAGGCCTCTGAGGAGAGATGCCTGGACAACAAAGCAATGGATCTGAATAGGATCTAGAGGCCTGCTCATTCCAATTTACCTCTGGGAACATCTGTCGACAGTTCTAAATGCAGGAAGATGCTCAGCTAGTATTAGACCACCCTTGTTTTTCCTGGGCAGCCAACAATATTGGGATCGCCCCGGGCACTTTGGAGGTTTATCCTATTTTTAGTTTTGTGGCCAATGGAATGGGCAGAATTCCCAGGTACAGTCTCAGGTTTAGTTCCAAGATCTTGTGCCTGTAGGTTTTGTGGTCCAGGGCTGTGGGGACATTTGTCTGTAAACTCAAAATCGGCTTAGGTTTTTGGTCGTAGGTATTGCAGGACTCATCTACAGACCGTGAGGAGAACTCTTCAAGATATGAACAAAGGGCACGTGCGAGACGCTTGCTCAAGATTCTGTCTCTGGATATTTTGTCTCTGATGACCATGGAATGTCCGGGTGGCCTCATGGGCCATGTCCTAGCCTCATCTCTGGGCATTACGCTGATTCCAAGAGTTTGGGGTTGTTCTGTGAGATAGGATGAGTCCGTTTAGTTTTGCTTTTACATAAGGTGTCCCTCCACAAGAGAATTTCCAGACCAGAGCCCTGGGAAGGGGCGACTGGACAACCAGAAATTTGGTTATAAATTGGGTCCTAGGAGCATGGCAAGCCCATTATGACGTCTAATGATCCAGCCACTGAGAGGACTTACTAGAGGACAGGACTCACACTGAGGTTCACGATATGTGTTTGTGTCCTTTTCGTGCTCATGCATGGGGGGCCCTCACGCTGAACGCTGGTTTCTCCTACACTGAAAGTTGGACAGCATGCCAACCACAAGGTTTCTTGCCATGTGGAAGGAAGAGTTCTGATTTCTGCATTATATTCACCCCTTGGCTTGGTGTGGATTTAAGGTCTATGGTCTGAAGCCTGAGAAGCTAGGTTGGGAATAGGTGATGAGCTAAGACCATGGCGGGTCTGATGTGCTAAGTGTGTGGTCAACTGTCTGGGTGTGGGTCAGTAAGTCCGGGCTCAGGCTCTGTCATACAGTGTATTAGTGCCCGGGTTTGTCGATATAATTTGGGTACAGAAGGGTGCCATGTAGGTCTATCCTCATTTGGGGTTTCTGGGAAGCTCATAGGGCAACATATTTTTTTTCTTCTGGAGGGCAAGCAGAAAGCTAGCTTGTGAGTCCAGAACTGCCAAACATGAGGTCTTGGAGGCCTGGAGTGTAAGGAGGACATTGGAGAAGAGAAGCTTCACATAGGACTAAGGGCGAGGGCAACGCTGGCAAACTCTGCAGGGCGAGGGCAAGGCCGGCACAATCTGCAGAGCTGAATCACTATCTCGTGCATCTGAATTCAGGGCGAGCATCGGACATTGGATCAGGTTGGAGTTGCTGTCCACGATTTCCCATTCAGAAAGGCCTAGGGGGCTTCCGAAAGCCATCACGGTTTTCCCACGTTGGGAGTTGTGAGATTCTCTAAAACACAAGGATTCCTTCTGCAGGACATTTGAGATCCTTTGGATGGGTCCAGGACGTTCCATATGGAACGACGCCAGAGCAGGGTTCTAAGGATGGAAGCCTGGGCAAGCCGCCACGCATCGCAATTGTCTCCTAGCGACAAAACAGGTTCTATCTGATGGCTCTGTGGTAGCAACCGAGAAGCCTGAGTTGAAATGGACTCACCTGCAGATGGGTCCTAATGTGGGTTTGTGTCCAGGATACCTTGGAATGGGGTGGTGGTACCTGGCCCTGAAGGATTCTCCTAACCGGAAAATTTGACACATTTCCAACCTGCAATTTTCCCATGTGGAGACGAGATTTGCTCTGATGGTGCTTCTGAAAACCCCTGCATGCTGGTATTTGAAAACATGCCTCTGAGGAGAGATGCCTGGAAACCAAGCCAATGGATCCAATTACGGCCTAGGGACCTGTGCGGTTCCATCTCCTTTTCTGGTGACATCCAACTATGGTTTGAGTGGAGGTAGATGCTCATCTGGTGTCAGACGCCCTTGTTTGTCCCAGGCTGCCTACACCACTCGGATGGCTTCAGGGACTTTGGTGGTTTCTCCTAATTTGTAGGCATGTGGTCAATTGAATGGACAGAATTCCATTGGAGTGGCCAGGCACAGACCTGATGTTTATCTCCAGGGATCCCAGCCTGGAAGGTGTGTGGGCCAGGACTGTGAGGATAGAAGTCTGAAAACACTAATTTGTCTTAGGTTTGGGGACTTAAATATGGCAGGACAGATCTACAGACCGTGAGGAGAACTCTTCGGGATATGAAGATAGAGTGAATGGGAGGCATTTATTCTGGCTTTTGTCTCTGGATTTTGTGTCAACAATGGCCTTGGAGTGTCGAGGAGGCCTCATGGGCCATGGACGATTCTTCCTCTCTTTGGTTTTGGCCCGAACCCAATGGTTTTGGGTCAACCTTGTGGATGGGAGGAGTCCTTTCAGTTTGGTTACCTCAGGTGTCCCACCAAAAGAGGGATTCTAAATGAGAGCAATGAGGAGGTGTGAATGGACCACCCGATCTATGGTTAAAATTCGGGCCTAGGGTCATGGCAAGCACAATATGCCTTCTCTTTTTCCAGCCACTGTGAGACCTTACTTGGGGACAGGGCTTATGCTGAGGGTCACAATGCGTATTTGTGACCAACCTGGCCCTCAAGCATGGCGGGGTCTCAAGGGCCACACTGGTCTCAACACACTGAACGTTGGGCAAGATGCCATCCACAAGATTTCTGACATGGGGAAGGATTTCTGATTTCTGCCTCAGGTTCAACCCTGGGCAGTGATTGGAGAAAACTTCTAGGTTCTGAAGCCTTAAAACCGAAATGGGAAGAGATGACGACCTAAGACTTTGGCAGGTCTGATGTGTTCAGTGTGCGTCCAGCTGGCTGGGATTGGGTCAAAAGTTCCAAGGTCAGGCTGTGATAGAAATGTCATTAGTGCCCAGGGCATCCTGTAGAATTGGGGTACAGTCAAGTGGCAAGAAACTTTACCCTCATTTGGGATTTCTGGGTAGCCCCAGAGGGCCATGTTTTTTTTCTTCTTGAGGGCTGACAGAGGGCTGCATTGTTGTTCTGGAGATGCCAACCTGGAGGGCTCGTGGACTAGGAGTTGAGAACAGAAGTCTGGTACACAAACAATCTTACGTTTCTGGGCGAGGGCATGGAAGGTACACTCCATAAAGCTGAACTGAGATCTCGTCCATCTGAAGTCAGGTGAGGATTCGACAAATGCTCAGGTTGGAGTTTCTGTCCCTGATGGCCCTCTTCATGAAGAGGGGGTGGATCACGAGGCCATGGAATTTTTCGCACAATGGACTTTTGAGATGCTCCAAACCATAAAGATTCTTCTGCAGGACGATTGAGACCTGTTGGTTTGCTCCAGGACTTCCCATACAGAATGATTCCGAGCAGCGTTCTTAGGATGAATGGCTGGGCATCCCGACTCTCATTTCTCTTGTGTCCTAGTGACAAGACAGGTTATATCTGATGGATCTGGGGGAGCCACTGAGGGTGTAGAGTTGAAATGGACTCTCTTGTGGATGGGTCCTAATGTGGGTTTGTGTCCATGGTTAACTTGGAATGAGGCAGTGGCACAGGGTCCCTGAAGGTTTCTCCTAGAGAGAGGCTTTGACACAGGTCCAACGTGCAATATTCCCACGTGGAGACGAGATTTGTTCTGACAGGTGCCTCAAGAAACAGCCATATGCTGGTATTGGAATCCAGGCCTCTGAGGAGAGATGCCTGGACAACAAAGCAATGAATCTGAATAGGATCTAGAGGCCTGCTCATTCCAATTTACCTCTGGGAACATCTGTCGATGGTTCAAAATGCAGGACGATTCTCAGCTACTGTTAGACCACACTTGTTTTTCCTGGGCAGCCAACAATATTGGGATCGCCCCGGGCACTTTGGAGGTTTATCCTATTTTTGGTTTTGTGGCCAATGTAATGGGCAGTATTCACAGGTACAGTCCTCAGGTTTAGTTCCAAGATCCTGTGCCTGTTGGTTTTGTGGGCCAGGGCTGTGGGGACATTTGTCTGAAAACACAAACTCGGCTTAGGTTTTTGGTCGTAGGTATTGCAGGACTGTTCTACAGACCGTGAGGAGAACTCTTCAGGATATGAACAAAGGGCGCGTGTGAGACGCTTGCTCAAGATTCTGTCTCTGGATATTTTGTCTCTGATGGCCGTGGAATGTCCGGGTGGCCTCATGGGCCATGTCCTAGTCTCATTTCTGGACATTACGCCGATTCCAAAAGGTTGGGGTATTCTGTGAGTTAGGATGAGTCCGTTTTGTTTTGCTTTTACATAAGGTGTCCCTCCAAAAGAGAGTTTCCAGAGCAGAGCCCTGGGAAGGGTCGACTGGACAACCAGAAATTTGGTTATAAATTGGGGCCTAGGGGCATGGCAAGCCCATTATGACGTCTAATGGTCCAGCCAATGAGAGGACTTACTAGAGGACAGGACTCACACTGAGGGTCACAATGTGTGTTTGGGTCCTCTTCGTGCTCATGCATGGGCGGGACCTCATGGTGAACGCTGGTTTCTCCTACACTGAAAGTTGGACAGCATGCCAACCAAAAGGTTTCTTGCCATGTGGAAGGAAGAGTTCTGATTTCTGCATTATATTCACCCCTTGGCTTGGTTTGGATATAAGGTCTATGTTCTAAAGCCTGAGAAGCTAGGTTGGGAATAGGTGATGAGCTAAGACCATGGCGGGTCTGATGTGCTAAGTGTGTGGTCAACTGTCTGGGTGTGGGTCAGGAAGTCCGGGCTCAGGCTCTGTCATACAGTGTATTAGTGCCCGGGTTTGTCGATATAATTTGGGTACAGAAGGGTGCCATGTAGGTCTATCCTCATTTGGGGTTTCTGGGAAGCTCATAGGGCAACATATTTTTTTTCTTCTGGAGGGCAAGCATAAAGCTACCTTTTGGGTCTGGAACTGCTAAACTTGAGGTCTTGGGAGCCAGGAGTGTAGGGAAAACATTGGAGAAGAGAAGCTTCACATAGGTTTAAAGGCAAGGGCAACGCCAGCAAACTCTGCAAGGCGAGGGCAAGGCCGGCACAATCTGCAGAGCTGAATCACGACCTCGTGCATCTGAATTCAGGGCGAGCATCAGACGTTGGCTCAGGTTGGAGTTGATTTCCATGATTTCCCCTTCAGAAAGGGGGTGTGGGATTCCAAAAGCCATCACGGTTTTCCCAGGTTGGGAGTTGTGAGATGCTCCAAAACACAAGGGTTCCTTCTGCAGGACATTTGAGAACTTTTGGAATGGTCCAGGACGTTCCATATGGAACAACGCCAGAGCAGGGTTCTAAGGATGGAAGCCGGGGCAAGCAGCCACGCATCACAATTGTCTCCTGGCGACAAAACAGGTTCTATCTGCTGGCTCTGGGGTAGCAACCGCGAAGCCTGAGTTGAAATGGACTCACCTGCAGATGGGTCCTAATGTGGGTTTGTGTCCAGGAGACCTTGGAATGGGGTGGTGGTACCTGGCTCTGAAGGATTCTCCTAACCAGAAAATTTGACACATTTCCAACCTGCAATTTTCCCATGTGGAGACGAGATTTGCTCTGATGGTGCTTCCGAAACCCCTGCATGCTGGTATTTGAAAACATGCCTCTGAGGAGAGATGCCTGGAAACCAAGCCAATGGATCCGATTACGGCCTAGGGACCTGTGCGGTTCCATCTCCTTTTCTGGTGACATCCAACTATGGTTTGAGTGGAGGTAGATGCTCATCTGGTGTCAGACGCACTTGTTTGTCCCCGGCTGCTTACACCACTGGGATGGCTTCAGGGACTTTGGTGGTTTCTCCTAATTTGGAGGCATATGGTCAAGTGAATGGACAGAATTCCTTTGGAGTGGGCAGGCACAGACCTGATATGTATCTCCAGGGACCCCAGCCTGGAAGGTGTGTGGGCCAGGACTGTGAGGGTAGAAGTCTGAAAACACTAATTCGTCTTATGTTTGGGGACGTAAATATGGCAGGACGATTCTACAGACCGTGAGGAGAACTCTTCGGGCTATGAAGAAAGAGTGAGTGTGAGGCATTTATTCTGGCTTTTGTCTCTGGATTTTGTGTCAACAATGGCCGTGGAGTGTTGAGGAGGCCTCATGGGCCAGTGACGAGGCTTCCTCTCTTTGGATTTGGCCCTAACCCAATGGTTTTGGGTCAACCTTGTGGATGGGAGGAGTCCTTTCAGTTTGGTTACCTCAGGTGTCCCACCAAAAGAGGGATTCTAAATGAGAGCAATGAGGAGGTGTGAATGGACCACCCGATCTATGGTTAAAATTCGGGCCTAGGGTCATGGCAAGCACAATATGCCTTCTCTTTTTCCAGCCACTGTGAGACCTTACTTGGGGACAGGGCTTATGCTGAGGGTCACAATGCATATTTGTGACCAACGCGGCCCTCAAGCATGGCGGGGTCACAAGGGCCACACTGGTCTCAACGACACTGAACATTGGGCAAGATGCCATCCACAAGATTTCTGACATGGGGAAGGATTTCTGATTTCTGCCTCAGGTTCAACCCTGGGCAGTGTTTGGAGAAAAGGTCTAAGTTCTGAAGTCTGAAAACCGAAATGGGAAGAGATGACGACCTAAGACTTTGGCAGGTCTGATGTGTTCAATGTGCGTCCAGCTGGCTGGGATTAGGTCGGAAGTTCCAAGGTCAGGCTGTGATAGAAATGGCATTAGTGCCCTGCGCATCCTGTAGAATTGTGGTACAGTCAAGTGGCAAGAAATTTTACCCTCACTTGGGGTTTCTGGGAAGCCCCAGAGGGCCATGTTTTTTTTTTCTTCTGGAGGGCAGGCAGAAGGCTGCATTGTTATTCTGGAAATGCCAACCTGGAGGGCTCGTGGACTAGGAGTTGCGGACAGACGTCTGGAACACAAGCAATCTTAGGTTTCTGGGCGACGGCATGGCAGGTACACTCTATAGAGCTCAAATGAGATCTGGTCCATCTGAAGTCAGGTGAGGATCCGATGAATGCTCAGGTTGGAGTTCCTGTCCCTGATGGCCTTCTTCATGAAGAGGGTGTGGATCACGAGGCCATGGAATTTTTCGCACGATGGGAGTTGTGAGATGCTCCAAACCATAAAAATTCTTCTGCAGGACGATTGAGACATGTTGGTTGGCACCAGGAATTCCCATATGGAAAGATTCCGAGCAGCGTTCTTAGGATGGATAGCTGGGCAGCCAGACTCTCATTTCTCTTGTGTCCTAGTGACAAGACAGGTTATATCTGATGGATCTGGGGGAGCCACTGAGAGTGTAGAGTTGAAATGGACTCTCTTATCGATGGGTCCTAATGTGGGTGTATGTCCATGGTTAACTTGGAATGTGGCAGTGGCAAGGGTCCCTGAAGGGTTCTCCTAGTGAGAGGCTTTACACAGGTCCAACGTGCAAGATTCCCACGTGGAGACGAGATATGTTCTGACAGGTGCCAAGAATCAGCCATATGCTGGTATTCGAATCCAGGCCTCTGAGGAGAGATGCCTGGACAACAAAGCAATGGATCTGAATAGGATCTAGAGGCCTGCTCATTCCAATTTACCTCTGGGAACATCTGTCGACAGTTCTAAATGCAGGAAGATGCTCAGCTAGTGTTAGACCTCCCTTGTTTTTCCTGGGCAGCCAACAATATTGGGATCGCCCCGGGCACTTTGGAGGTTTATCCTATTTTTAGTTTTGTGGCCAATGGAATGGGCAGAATTCCCAGGTACAGTCTCAGGTTTAGTTCCAAGATCTTGTGCCTGTAGGTTTTGTGGCCAGGGCTGTGGGGACATTTGTCTGAAAACACAAAATCGGCTTAGGTTCTTGGTCGTAGGTATTGCAGGACTGATCTACAGACCGTGAGGAGAACTCTTCAGGATATGACCAAAGGGCACGTGTGAGACGCTTGCTCAAGATTCTGTCTCTGCATATTTTGTCTCTGATGGCCGTGGAATGTCCGGGTGGCCTCATGGGCCATGTCCTAGCCTCATCTATGGGCATTACGCCGATTCCAAAAGGTTGGGGTTTTTCTGTGAGATAGGATGAGTCCGTTTTTTTTTTTGCTTTTACCTAAGGTGTCCCTCCAACAGAAAGTTTCCAGAGCAGAGCCCTGGGAAGGGGCGACTGGACAACCAGAAATCTGGTTATAAATTGGGGCCTAGGGTCATGGCAAGTACATTATGACGTCTAATGGTCAAGCCACTGAGAGGACTTACTAGAGGACAGGACTCACACTGTGGGTCACAATTGTGTTTGTGTCCTCTTTGTACTTATGCATGGGCAAACCTCATGGTGAACGGTGGTTTCTCCTACACTGAACTTTGGACAGCATGCCAACCACAAGGTTTCTTGCCATTTGGAAGGAGGAGTTCTGTTTCTGCATTATATTCACCCCTTGGCTTGGTTTGGATTTAAGGTTTATGTTCTGAAGCCTGAGAAGCTAGGTTGAGAATAGGTGATGAGCTAAGACCATGGCAGGTCTGATGTGCTAAGTGTTTGGTCATCTGTCTGGGTGTTGGTCAGGAATTCTGAGCTCAGGCTCTGTCATACAGTGTATTAGTGCCCAGGTTTGCCGATATAATTTGGGTACAGAAGGGTGCCATGTAGGTCTATCCTCATTTGGGGTTTCTGGGAAGCTCATAGGGCAACATATTTTTTTCTTCTGGAGGGCAAGCATAAAGCAACCTTTTGGGTCCCGAACTGCCAAACTTGAGGTCTTGGGAGCCAGGAGTGTAGGGAAAACATTGGAGAAGAGAAGCTTCACATAGGTTTAAGGGCGAGGGCAATGCCGGCAAACTCTGCAGGGCAAGGGCAAGGCCGGAACAATCTGCAGAGCTGAATCACGACCTCGTGCATCTGAATTCAGGGCGAGCATCAGACGTTGGCTCAGGTTGGAGTTGCTGTCCATGATTTCCCCTTCAGAAAGGGGGTGTGGGATTCCGAAAGCCATCACGGTTTTCCCACGTTGGGAGTTGTGAGATGCTCCAAAACACAAGGATTCCTTCTGTGGGACATTTGAGACCTTTTGGATGGGTCCAGGACGTTCCATATGGAACGACGCCAGAGCAGGGTTCTAAGGATGGAAGCCGGGGCAAGCCGCTACGCATCGCAATTGTCTCCTAGCGACAAAACAGGTTCTATCTGCTGCCTCTGTGGTAGCAACCGGGAAGCTGAATTGAAATGGACTCGCCTGCAGATGGGTCCTAATGTGGGTTTGTGTCCAGGAGTCCTTGGAATGGGGTGGTGGTACCTGGCCTTGAAGGATTCTCCAAACCGGAAAATTTGACACATTTCCAGCTTGCAAGTTTCCCATGTGGAGACGAGATTTGCTCTGATGGTGCTTCTGAAAACCCCTGCATGCTGGTATTTGAAAACATGCCTCTGAGGAGAGATGCCTGGAAACCAAACCAATAGATCTGATTACGGGTTAGCGACCTGAGTGGTTCCATCTCCTTTTCTGGTGACATCCAACTATGGTTTGAATGGAGGTAGATGCTCAGCTGGTGTCAGACGTGCTTGTTTTTCCCGGGCGGCCTACACCACTGGGATGGCTTCAGGGACTTTGGAGGTTTCTCCTAATTTGTAGGCATGTGGTCAAGTGAATGGACAGAATTCCATTAGAGTGGGCAGGCACAGACCTGATGTGTGGCTCTAGCGGCCCCAGCCTGGAAGGTGTGTGGGCCAGGACTGTGAGGATAGAAGTCTGAAAACACTAATTCGTCCTACGTTTGGGGACGTAAATATGGCAGGACAGAACTACAGACAGTGAGGAGAACTCTTTGCGATATGAAGAAAGAGTGAGTGTGAGGCATTTATTCTGGCTTTTGTCTCTGGATTTTGTGTCAACAATGGCCGTGGAATGTCGAGGAGGCTTCATGGGTCATGGACGAGTCTTCCTCTCTTTGGATTTGTCCCAAACCCAATTGTTTTGGTCAATCTTGTGGATGGGAGGAGTCTTTTCAGTTTGGTTACCTCAGGTGTCCCACCAAAAGAGTGATTCTAAATGAGAGCACTGAGGAGGGGTGAATGGACAACCCGATCTATGGTTAAAAATTCGCCCCTAGGGTCATGGCTAGCACAATAGGCCTTCTCTTTGTCCAGCCACTGTGAGTCCTTACTAGGGGACAGGGCTTATGCTGAGGGTCACAATGTGTATTTGTGACCAATGCAGCCCTCAAGCATGGCGGGGTCACAAGGGCCTCACTGGTCTCAACGACACTGAACGTTCGGCAAGATGCCATCCACAAGATTTCTGACATGGGGAAGGATTTCTGATTTCTGCCTCAGGTTCAACCCTGGGCAGTGATTGGAGAAAACGTCTAGGTTCTGAAGCCTGAAAACCGAAATGGGAAGAGATGACGACCTAAGACTTTGGCAGGTCTGATGTGTTCAGTGTGCGTCCAGCTGGCTGGGATTGGGTAGGACGTTCCAAGGTCAGTCTGTGACAGAAATTGCATTAGTGACCAGGCCATCTTGTAAAATTGGGGTACAGTCAAGGGGTGAGAAGATAATCCCTCATTTGTGGTTTCTGGGTAGTCCCAGTGGGCCATGTTATTTTCTTCTGGAGGGCATGCAGAGGGCTGCATTGTTGTTCTGGAAATGCCAACCTGGAGGGCTCGTGGACTAGGAGTTGAGGACAGAAGTCTGGAACACAAGCAATCTTAGGTTTCTGGGCGACGGCATGGCAGGTACGCTCTGTAGAGCTGAAATGAGATTTGGTCCATCTGAAGTCAGGTGAGGATCCGACGAATGCTCAGGTTGGAGTTCCTGTCCCTGATGGCCCCCTTCATTAAGAGGGGGTGGATCACGAGGCCATGGAATTTTTCGCACGATGGGATTTGTGAGATACTCCAAACCATAAATATTCTTCTGCAGGACGATTGAGACCTGTTTGTTGGCTCAGGATTCCCATACGGAAAGATTCCAAGCAGCGTTCTTAGGATGGATGGCTGGGCAGCCCGACTCTCATTCCTCTTGTGTACTATTGACAAGACAGATTATATCTGCTGGATCTGGGGGAGACACTGAGGGTGTAGGGTGGAAATGGACTCTCTTGTAGATGGGTCCTAATGTGGGTTTGTGTCCAAGGAGAACATGGATGAGGCAGTCCCACAGGGTCTCTGAAGGGTTCTCCTAGCGAGCGGCTTTCACACAGCTCCAACATGCAAGATTCATACGTGGAGACAAGATTTGTTCTGATAGGTGCCTCAAGAAACAGCCATATGCTGTTATTGGAATCCAGGCCTCTGAGGAGAGATGCCTGGACAACAAAGCAATGGATCTGAATAGGATCTAGAGGCCTGCTCATTCCAATTTACCTCTGGGAACATCTGTCGACAGTTCTAAATGCAGGAATATGCTCAGCTAGTATTAGACCACCCTTGTTTTTCCTGGGCAGCCAACAATATTGGGATTGCCCCGGGCACTTTGGAGGTTTATCCTATTTTTAGTTTTGTGGCCAATGGAATGGGCAGAATTCCCAGGTACAGTCTCAGGTTTAGTTCAAGATCTTCTACCTGTATGGTTTGTGGGCCAGGGCTGTGGGGACATTTGTCTGTAAACTCAAAATCGGCTTAGGTTTTTGGTCGTAGGTATTGCAGGACTGATCTACAGACCGTGAGGAGAACTCTTCAGGATATGAACAAAGGGCGCGTGTGAGAAGCTTGCTCAAGATTCTATCTCTGGATATTTTGTCTCTGATGGCCGTGGAATGTCCACGTGGCCACATGGGCCATGTCCTAGCCTCATCTCTGGGCATTACGCCGATTCCAAGAGTTTGGGGTTGTTCTGTGAGATAGGATGAGTCCGTTTAATTTTGCTTTTACCTAAGGTGTCCATCCAACAGAGAGTTTCCAGAGCAGAGCCCTGGGAAGGGGCGACTGGACAACCAGAAATCTGGTTATAAATTGGGGTTTAGGATCATGGCAAGCCAATTATGACGTCTAATGGTCCAGCCACTGAGAGGACTTACTAGAGGACCGGACTACACTGAAAGTCACAATGTGTGTTTGTGTCCTCTTTGTACTTATGCATGGGTGAACCTCATGGTGAACGGTGGTTTCTCCTACACTGAACGTTGGACAGCATGCCAACCACAAGGTTTCTTGCCATTTGGAAGGAGGAGTTCTGATTTCTGCATTATATTCACCCCTTGGCTTGGTTTGGATTTAAGGTCTATGTTCTGAAGCCTGAGAAGCTAGATTGGGAATAGGTGATGAGCTAAGACCATGGCGGGTCTGATGTGCTAAGTGTGTGGTCATCTGTCTGGGTGTTGGTAAGGAATTCCGAGCTCAGGCTCTGTCATACAGTGTATTAGTGCCCGGGTTTGTCGATATAATTTGGGTACAGAAGGGTGCCATGTAGGTCTATCCTCAATTGGGGTTTCTGGGAAGCTCATAGGGCAACATATTTTTTTTCTTCTGGAGGGCAAGCAGAAAGCTAGCTTGTGGGTCAAGAATTGCCAAACTTGGGGGGGAGGAGTCAAGATGGCGGAGAAGTAGCAAGCTGAGACTGCTTCAGCTAGCCGGAGATCAGGTAGATAGCTTATCTAAAGATTGCAAACACCTGAAAATCTATCGGCAGACCGAAGAGAAGAAGAACAGCAATTCTGGAAACAGAAAAACAACCACTTTCTGAAAGGTAGGACCGGTGGAGAAGTGAATCCAAAGCGACGGGAAGATAGACCCCGGTCGGAGGGGCCGGCTCCCGGCAAGCGGCGGAGCAACCGCGCACAAAATCAGGACTTCTAAAAGTCTGTTCCGCTGAGGGACATCAGTCCAGAGGCTAAACCGGGGCGAAGCCCACGCGGGGTCAGCGTGGCCTCAGGTCCCGCAGGGTCACAGAAGGATCGGGGGTGTCTGAGTGTCGCAGAGCTTGCGGGTATTGGAACGGGAAAGCCGGCTACAGAAACAGAGCCGACAGTAAGCTCACAGCTCGGTGTTACCTTGAACCGATCGCAGGCTCGGTGAGCTCGGAGCGCGGCCAGAGGTCAGGCAGACGGGAGTAACTGGGCGCTGTTCTCTGAGGGCGCACTGAGGAGTGGGGCCCTGGGCTCTCGGCTCCTCCGGGCCGGAGACCAGGAGGCCGCCATTTGTGTTCCCGTCCTCCGGAACTCTACGGAAAGCGCTCAGGGAACAAAAGCTCCTGAAAGCAAACCCGAGCGGATTACTCACCCCGGCCCCGGGTAAGGGCGGTGTAATTCCGCCTGGGGCAAAGACACTTGAGAATCACTACAACAGGCCCCTCCCCCAGAAGATCAACAAGAAATCCAGCCGAGACCAAGTTCACCTACCAAGGAGTGCGGTTTCAATACCAAGGAGAGCAGCAGAATTCCAGAGGAGGAGAAAGCCAAGCACGGAACTCATGGCTTTTTTCCTGTGATTTTTTTTTAGTCTTGCAGTTAATTTAATTTTTTCTTTTTCATTTTTTTTTCTTTTTTTCTTTTTCTTCTCGCCTTCGGGTAAAATTTTTTTTTTTAACTGTTACCTTTTTCTTTTTTAACGATTTTTTACTAGTTTATCTAATATATATATTTTTTCTTTTTTACATTTTTCTCAGGTGTTTTCTTTTTTTAAAATTTTTTTTTCTTTTCTTTTTTTTTTTTTCTTTCTTCCTTTTTGAACCTCTTTTTATCCCCTTTCTCCCCACTCACGATTTTGGATCTCTTCTAATTTAGTTAAAGCATATTTTCCTGGGGTTGTTGCCACCCTTTTAGTATTTTACTTGCCCCTTCATTTACTCTTATCTGGCCAAAATGACAAGACGTAAAAATTCAACGCAAAAAAAAGAACAAGAGGCAGTACCAAAGGCTAGGGACCTAATCAATACAGACATCGGTAATATGTCAGATCTAGAGTTCAGAATGACAATTCTCAAGGTTCTAGCCGGGCTCGAAAAAGGCATGGAAGATATTAGAGAAACCCTCTCGAGAGATATAAAAGCCCTTTCTGGAGAAATAAAAGAACTAAAATCTAACCAAGTTGAAATCAAAAAAGCTATTAATGAGGTGCAATCAAAAATGGAGGCTCTCACTGCTAGGATAAATGAGGCAGAAGAAAGAATTAGTGATATAGAAGACCAAATGACAGAGAATAAAGAAGCTGAGCAAAAGAGGGACAAACAGCTACTGGACCACGAGGGGAGAATTCGAGAATTAAGTGACACCATAAGACGAAACAACATTAGAATAATTGGGATTCCAGAAGAAGAAGAAAGAGAGAGGGGAGCAGAAGGTATACTGGAGAGAATTATTGGGGAGAATTTCCCCAATATGGCAAAGGGAACGAGCATCAAAATTCAGGAGGTTCAGAGAACGCCCCTCAAAATCAATAAGAATAGGCCCACACCCCGTCACCTAATAGTAAAATTTACAAGTCTCAGTGACAAAGAGAAAATCCTGAAAGCAGCCCGGGAAAAGAAGTCTGTAACATACAATGGTAAAAATATTAGATTGGCAGCTGACTTATCCACAGAGACCTGGCAGGCCAGAAAGAGCTGGCATGATATTTTTAGAGCACTAAACGAGAAAAACATGCAGCCCAGAATACTATATCCAGCTAGGCTATCATTGAAAATAGAAGGAGAGATTAAAAGCTTCCAGGACAAACAACAACTGAAAGAATTTGCAAACACCAAACCAGCTCTACAGGAAATATTGAAAGGGGTCCTCTAAGCAAAGAGAGAGCCTACAAGTGGTAGATCAGAAAGGAACAGAGACCATATACAATAACAGTCACCTTACAGACAATACAATGGCACTAAATTCATATCTCTCAATAGTTACCCTGAATGTGAATGGGCTAAATGCCCCTGTCAAAAGACACAGGGTATCAGAATGGATAAAAAAACAAAACCCATCTATATGTTGCCTCCAAGAAACTCATTTTAAGCCCGAAGACACCTCCAGATTTAAAGTGAGGGGGTGGAAAAGAATTTACCATGCTAATGGACATCAGAAGAAAGCAGGAGTGGCAATCCTTATATCAGATCAATTAGATTTTAAGCCAAAGACTATAATAAGAGATGAGGAAGGACACTATATCATACTCAAAGGGTCTGTCCAACAAGAAGATTTAACAATTTTAAATATCTATGCCCCCAACGTGGGAGCAGCCAACTATATAAACCAATTAATAACAAAATCAAAGAAACACATCAACAACAATACAATAATAGTAGGGGACTTTAACACTCCCCTCACTGAAATGGACAGGTCATCCAAGCAAAAGATCAGCAAGGAAATAAAGGCCTTAAACGACACACTGGACCAGATGGACATCACAGATATATTCAGAATATTTCATCCCAAAGCAACAGAATACACATTCTTCTCTAGTGCACATGGAACATTCTCCAGAATAGATCACATCCTTGGTCCTAAATCAGGACTCAACCGGTATCAAAAGATTGGGATCATTCCCTGCATATTTTCAGACCACAATGCTCTAAAGCTAGAACTCAACCACAAAAGGAAGTTTGGAAAGAACCCAAATACATGGAGACTAAACAGTATCCTTCTAAAGAATGAATGGGTCAACCGGGAAATTAAAGAAGAATTGAAAAAAATCATGGAAACAAATGATAATGAAAATACAACAGTTCAAAATCTGTGGGACACAATAAAGGCAGTCCTGAGGGGAAAATATATAGCGGTACAAGCCTTTCTCAAGAAACAAGAAAGGTCTCAGGTACACAACCTAACCCTACACCTAAAGGAGCTGGAGAAAGAACAAGAAAGAAACCCTAAGCCCAGCAGGAGAAGAGAAATCATAAAGATCAGAGCAGAAATCAATGAAATAGAAACCAAAAAAACAATAGAAAAAATCAACGAAAGTAGGAGCTGGTTCTTTGAAAGAATTAATAAAATTGATAAACCCCTGGCCCGACTTATCAAAAAGAAAAGAGAAAGGACCCAAATAAATAAAATCATGAATGAAAGAGGAGAGATCACAACTAACACCAAAGAAATACAAACTATTATAAGAACATACTATGAGCAACTCTACGGCAATAAATTTGACAATCTGGAAGAAATGGATGCATTCCTAGAAACATATAAACTACCACAACTGAACCAGGAAGAAATAGAAAGCCTGAACAGACCCATAACCAGTAAGGAGATTGAAACAGTCATTAAAAATCTCCAAACAAACAAAAGCCCAGGGCCAGATGGCTTCCCGGGGGAATTCTACCAAACATTTAAAGAAGAACTAATTCCTATTGTCCTGAAACTGTTCCAAAAAATAGAAATGGAAGGAAAACTTCCAAACTCATTTTATGAGGACAGCATCACCTTGATCCCAAAACCAGACAAGGATCCTACCAAAAAAGAGAGCTATAGACCGATATCCTTGATGAACACAGATGCGAAAATACTCAACAAAATACTAGCCAATAGGATTCAACAGTACATTAAAAAGATTATTCACCACGACCAAGTGGGATTTATTCCAGGGCTGCAAGGTTGGTTCAACATCCGCAAATCAGTCAATGTGATACAACACATCAATAAAAGAAAGAACAAGAACCATATGATACTTTCAATAGATGCTGAAAAAGCATTTGACAAAGTACAGCATCCCTTCCTGATCAAAACTCTTCAAAGTGTAGGGATAGAGGGCACATACCTCAATATCATCAAAACCATCTATGAAAAACCCACCACAAATATCATTCTCAATGGAGAAAAACTGAAAGCTTTTCCACTAAGGTCAGGAACACGGCAGGGATGTCCATTATCACCACTGCTATTCAACATAGTACTAGAGGTCCTAGCCTCAGCAATCAGACAACAAAAGGAAATTAAAGGCATCCAAATCGGCAAAGAAGAAGTCAAATTATCACTCTTCGCAGATGATATGATACTATATGTGGAAAACCCAAAAGACTCCACTCCAAAACTGCTAGAACTTATACAGGAATTCAGTAAAGTGTCAGGATATAAAATCAATGCACAGAAATCAGTTGCATTTCTCTACACCAACAGCAAGACAGAAGAAAGAGATATTAAGGAGTCAATCCCATTTACAATTGCATCCAAAACCATAAGATACCTAGGAATAAACCTAACCAAAGAGACACAGAATCTATACTCAGAAAACTATAAAGTACTCATGAAAGAAATTGAGGAAGACACAAAGAAATGGAAAAATGTTCCATGCTCCTGGATTGGAAGAATAAATATTGTGAAAATGTCTATGCTACCTAAAGCAATCTACACATTTAATGCAATTCCTATCAAAGTACCATCCATCTTTTTCAAAGAAATGGAACAAATAATGCTAAAATTTATATGGAACCAGAAAAGACCTCGAATAGCCAAAGGGATATTGAAAAAGAAAGCCAACGTTGGTGGCATCACAATTCCGGACTTCAAGCTCTATTACAAAGCTGTCATCAAGACAGCATGGTACTGGCACAAAAACAGACACATAGATCAATGGAACAGAATAGAGAGCCCAGAAATAGACCCTCAAATCTATGGTCAACTCATCTTCGACAAAGCAGGAAAGAATGTCCAATGGAAAAAAGACAGCCTCTTCAATAAATGGTGCTGGAAAAATTGGACAGCCACATGCAGAAAAATGAAATTGGACCATTTCCTTACACCACACACAAAAATAGACTCAAAATGGATGAAGGACCTCAATGTGCGAAAGGAATCCATCAAAATCCTTGAGGAGAACACAGGCAGCAACCTCTTCGACCTCTGCCGCAGCAACATCTTCCTAGGAACAACGCAAAAGGCAAGGGAAGCAAGGGAAAAAATGAACTATTGGGATTTCATCAAGATCAAAAGCTTTTGCACAGCAAAGGAAACAGTTAACAAAATCAAAAGACAACTGACAGAATGGGAGAAGATATTTGCAAACAACATATCAGATAAAGGACTAGTGTCCAGAATCTATAAAGAACTTAGCAAACTCAACACCCAAAGAACAAATAATCCAATCAAGAAATGGGCAGAGGACATGAACAGACATTTCTGCAAAGAAGACATCCAGATGGCCAACAGACACATGAAAAAGTGCTCCATATCACTCGGCATCAGGGAAATACAAATCAAAACCACAATGAGATATCACCTCACACCAGTCAGAATGGCTAAAATCAACAAGTCAGGAAATGACAGATGCTGGCGAGGATGTGGAGAAAGGGGAACCCTCCTACACTGTTGGTGGGAATGCAAGCTGGTGCAGCCACTCTGGAAAACAGCATGGAGGTTCCTCAGAATGTTGAAAATAGAACTGCCCTATGACCCAGCAATTGCACTATTGGGTATTTACCCTAAAGATACAAATGTAGTGATCCAAAGGGGCACATGCACCTGAATGTTTATAGCAGCAATGTCCACAATAGCCAAACTATGGAAAGAACCTAGATGTCCATCCACAGATGAATGGATCAAGAAGATGTGGTATATATACACAATGGAATACTATGCAGCCATCAAAAGAAATGAAATCTTGCCATTTGCGACAACATGGATGGAACTAGAGTGTATCATGCTTAGCGAAATAAGTCAAGCAGAGAAAGACAACTATCATATGATCTCCCTGATATGAGGAAGTGGTGATGCAACATGGAGGCTTAAGTGGGTAGGAGAAGAATAAATGAAACAAGATGGGATTGGGAGGGAGACAAACCATAAGTGACTCTTAATCTCACAAAACAAACTGAGGGTTGCTGGGGGGAGGGGGTTTGGGAGAAGGGGGTGGGATTATGGACATGGCGGAGGGTATGTGCTTTGGTGAGTGCTGTGAAGTGTGTAAACCTGGTGATTCACAGACCTGTACCCCTGGGGATAAAAATATATGTTTATAAAAAAAAAAAAAAGAAAGGACCAATACCCAACTTTTGTAGCAACATGGACGGGACTGGAAGAGCATATTATGCTGAGTGAAATAAGTCAAGCAGAGAGAGTCAATTATCATATGGTTTCACTTATTTGTGGAGCATAACAAATAGCATGGAGGACATGGGGAGTTAGAGAGGAGAAGGGAGTTGGGGGAAATTGGAAGGGGAGGTGAACCATGAGAGACTATGGACTCTGAAAAACAATCTGAGGGTTTTGAAGGGGTGGGGGGTGGGAGGTTGGGGTACTAGGTGGTGGGTATTATAAAGGGCACGAATTGCATGGAGCACTGGGTGTGGTGAAAAATAATGAATACTGTTATGCTGAAAATAAAAAATAAATTAAAAAAAAAAAAAAAAAGAATTGCCAAACTTGAGATCTTGGGAGCCAGGAGTGTAGGGAAAACATTGGAGAAGAGAATCTTCACATAGGTTTAAGGGCGAGGGCAATGCCGGCAAACTCTGCAGGGCGAGAGCAAGGCCGGCACAATCTGCAGAGCTGAATCACGAACTCGTGCATTTGAATTCAGTGCGAGCATCAGACGTTGGCTCAGGTTGGAGTTGCTGTCCATGAATTCCCCTTCAGAAAGGGGGTGTGGGATTCCGAAAGCCATCACGGTTTTCCCACGTTGGGAGTTTTGAGATGCTCCAAAACACAAGGATTCCTTCTGCAGGACATTTGAGACCTTTTGGATGGGTCCAGGACATTCCATATAAGACGACGCCAGAGCAGGTTTCTAAGGATGGAATCCTGGGCAAGTCGTTATGCATCATCATTGTCTCCTAGCGACAAAGCAGGTTCTATCTGCTGGCTCTGGGCTAGCAACCGAGAAGCCTGAGTTGAAATGGACTCACCTGCAGATGGGTCCTAATGTGGGTTTGTGTCCAGGAGACCTTGGAATGGGGTGGTGGTACCTGGCCCTGAAGGATTCTCCTAACCGGAAAATTTGACACATTTCCAACCTGCAAGTTTCCCATGTGGAGATGAGATTTGCTCTGATGGTGCTTCCGAAACCCCTGCATGCTGGTATTTGAAAACATCCCTCTGAGGAGAGATGCCTGGAAACCAAGCCAATGGATCCGATTACGGCCTAGGGACATGTGCTGTTCATCTCCTTTTCTGGTGACATCCAACTATGGTTTGAGTGGAGGTAGATGCTCATCTGGTGTCAGACGCCCTTGTTTGTCCCTGGCTGCCTACACCACTGGGATGGCTTCAGGGACTTTGGAGGTTTCGCCTAATTTGTAGGCATGTGGTCAAGGGAATGGACAGAATTCCATTGGAGTGGGCAGGCACAGACCTGATGTGTATCTCCAGGGACCCCAGCCTGGAAGGTGTGTGGGCCAGGACTGTGAGGATAGAAGTCTGAAAACACTAATTCGTCTTACGTTTCGGGACATAAATATGGCAGGACGGATCTACAGACCGTGAGGAGAACTCTTCGGGATATGAAGAAAGAGTGAGTGTGAGGCATTTATTCTGGCTTTTGTCTCTGGATTTTGTGTCAACAATGGCCGTGGAGTGTCGCGGAGGCCTCATGCGCCATGGAAGAGTCTTCCTCTCTTTGGATTTGGCCCAAATCCAAGGGATTTGGGTCAATCTTGTGGATGGGAGGAGTCCTTTCAGTTTGGTTACCTCAGGTGTCCCACCAAAAGAGGCATTCTAAATGAGAGCAATGAGGAGGTGTGAATGGACCACCCGATCTATGGTTAAAATTCGGGCCTAGGGTCATGGCAAGCACAATATGCCTTCTCTTTTTCCAGCCACTGTGAGACCTTACTTGGGGAAAGGGCTTATGCTGAGGGTCACAATGCGTATTTGTGACCAACGCGGCCCTCAAGCATGGCGGGGTCACAAGGGAAACACTGGTCTCAACGACACTGAACGTTGGGCAAGATGCCATCCACAAGATTTCTGACATGGGGATGGATTTCTGATTTCTGCCTCAGGTTCAACCCTGGGCAGTGATTGGAGACAACGTCTAGGTTCTAAAGCCTAAAAACCGAAATGGGAAGAGATGACAACCTAAGATTTTGGCAGGTCTGATGTGTTCAGTGTGCGTCCAGCTGGCTGGGATTGGGTCGGAAGTTCCAAGGTCAGGCTGTGATAGAAATGGCATTAATGCCCAGGGCATCCTGTAGAATAGGGGTACAGTCAATTGGTAAGAAATTTTACCCTCATTTGGGGTTTCTGGGTAGCCCAGAGGGCCATGTTTTTTTTTTTTCTTCTGGAGGGCAGGCAGAGGGCTGCATTGTTGTTCTGGAAATGCCAACCTGGAGGGCTCGTGGACTAGGAGTTGAGGACAGACGTCTGGAACACAAGCAATCTTAGGTTTCTGGGCGACGGCATGGCAGGGACGCTCTATAGAGCTGAACTGAGATCTCGTCCATCTGAAGTCAGGTGAGGATCCGACTAATGCTCAGGTTGGAGATCCTGTCCCTGATGGCCTTCTTCATGAAGAGGGGGTGGTTCACGAGGCCATGGAATTTTTCGCACGATGGGAGTTGTGAGATGATCCAAACCATAAAGATTCTTCTGCAGGACGATTGAGACATGTTGGTTGGCACCAGGACTTCTCATACGGAAAGATTCCGAGCAGCGTTCTTAGGATGGTTGGCTGGGCAGCCCGACTCTCATTTCTCTTGTGTCCTAGTGACAAGACAGGTTATATCTGATGGATCTGGGGGAGCCACTGAGAGTGTAGAGTTGATATGGACTCTCTTATCGATGGGTCCTAATGTGGGTTTATGTCCATGGTTAACTTGGAATGAGGCAGTGGCACAGGGTCCCTGAAGGGTTCTCCTAGTGAGAGGCTTTACACAGGTCCACCGTGCAAGATTCCCACGAGGAGACGAGATATGTTCTGATAGGTGCCTCAAGAATCAGCCATATGCTGGTATTGGAATCCAGGCCTCTGAGGAGTGATGCCTGGACAACAAAGCAATGGATCTGAATAGGATCTAGAGGCCTGCTCATTCCAATTTATCTCTGGGAACATCTGTCCACAGTTCTAAATGCAGGAAGATGCTCAGCTATTGTTAGACCTCGCTTGTTTTTCCTGGGCAGCCAACAATATTGGGATCGCCCCGGGCACTTTGGAGGTTTATCCTATTTTTAGTTTTGTGGCCAATGGAATGGGCAGAATTCCCAGGTAAAGTCTCAGGTTTAGTTCCAAGATCTTGTGCCTGTAGATTTTGTGGCCAGGGCTGTGGGGACATTTGTCTGAAAACACAAAATCGGCTTAGGTTCTTGGTCGTAGGTATTGCAGGACTGATCTACAGACCGTGAGGAGAACTCTTCAGGATATGAACAATGGGCGCGTGTGAGACGCTTGCTCAAGATTCTGTCTCTGGATATTTTGTCTCTGATAGACGTGGAATGTCCCGGTGGCCTCATGGGCCATGTCCTAGCCTCATCTCTGGACATTACGCCAATTCCAAAAGTAGGGGTTATTCTGTGAGATAGGATTAGTCCGTTTTTTTTTTGCTTTTACCTATGGTGTCCCTCCAACAGAGTGTTTCCAGAGCAGAGCCCTTGGAAGGGGGGAATGGACAACTAGAAATCTGGTTATAAATTGCGGCCCAGGGGCATGGCAAGCCCATTATGACGTCTAATGATCCAGCCACTGAGAGGACTTATTAGAGGAAAGGACTCACACTGAGGGTCACAATGTATGTTTGTGTCCTCTTCTTTCTCATGCATGGGCGGGACCTCATGGTGAAAGCTGGTTTCTCCTACATTGAAAGTTGGACAGCATGCCAACAACAAGGTTTCTTGCAATGTGGAAGGAAAAGTTCTGATTTCTGCATTATATTCACCCCTTGGCTTGGTATGGATATAAGGTCAATGTTCTGAAGCCTGAGAAGCTAGGTTGGGAATAGGTGATGAGCTAAGACCATGGTGAGTCTGATGTGCTAAGTGTGTGGTCATCTGTCTGGGTGTTGGTCAGGAATTCCGAGCTCAGGCTCTGTCATACAGTGTATTAGTGCCCGGGTTTGTTGATATAATTAGGGTACAGAAGGGTGCCATGTAGGTCTATCCTCATTTGGGGTTTCTGGGAAGCTCATAGGGCAACATATTTTTTTCTTCTGGAGGGCAAGCATAAAGCAACCTTTTGGGTCCCGAACTGCCAAACTTGAGGTCTTGGGAGCCAGGAGTGTAGGGAAAACATTGGAGAAGAGAAGCTTCACATAGGTTTAAGGGCGAGGGCAATGCCGGCAAACTCTGCAGGGCGAGGGCAAGGCCGGAACAATCTGCAGAGCTGAATCACGACCTCGTGCATCTGAATTCAGGGCGAGCATCAGACGTTGGCTCAGGTTGGAGTTGCTGTCCATGATTTCCCCTTCAGAAAGGGGGTGTGGGATTCCGAAAGCCATCACGGTTTTCCCACGTTGGGAGTTGTGAGATGCTCCTAAACACAAGGATTCCTTCTGTGGGACATTTGAGACCTTTTGGATGGGTCCAGGACGTTCCATATGGAACGACGCCAGAGCAGGGTTCTAAGGATGGAAGCCTGGGCAAGCCGCCACGCATCGCAATTGTCTCCTAGCGACAAAACAGGTTCTATCTGCTGGCTCTGGGGTAGCAACCGCGAAGCCTGAGTTGAAATGGACTCACCTGCAGATGGGTCCTAATGTGGGTTTGTGTCCAGGAGACCTGGAATGGGGTGGTTTTACCTGGCCCTGAAGGATTCTGCTAACCGGAAAATTTGACACATTTCCAGCCTGCAACTTTCCCATGTGGAGACGAGATTTGCTCTGATGGTGCTTCCGAAAACCCCTCCATGCTGGTATTTGAAAACATCCCTCTGAGGAGAGATGCCTGGAAACCAAGCCAATGGCCTAGGGACATGAGCGGTTCCATCTCCTTTTCTGGTGACATCCAACTATGGTTTGAGTGGAGGTAGATGCTCATCTGGTGTCAGACGCCCTTGTTTGTCCCGGGCTGCCTACACCACTGGGATGGCTTCAGGGACTTTGGAGGTTTCTCCTAATTTGTAGGCATGTGGTCAAGGGAATGGACAGAATTCCATTGGAGTGGGCAGGCACAGACCTGATGTGTATCTCCAGGGACCCCAGCCTGGAAGGTGTGTGGGCCAGGACTGTGAGGATAGAAGTCTGAAAACACTAATTCGTCTTACGTTTGGGGACGTAAATATGGCAGGACGGATCTACAGACCGTGAGGAGAACTCTTCGGGATATGAAGAAAGAGTGAGTGTGAGGCATTTATTCTGGCTTTTGTCTCTGAATTTTGTGTCAACAATGGCCGTGGAGTGTCGAGGAGGCCTCATGGGCCATGGACGAGTGTTCCCTCTTTGGATTTGGCCCGAACCCAATGGTTTTGGGTCAACCTTGTGGATGGGAGGTGTCCTTTCAGTTTGGTTACCTCAGGTGTCCCACCAAAAGAGGGATTCTAAATGAGAGCAATGAGGAGGTGTGAATGGACAACCCGATCTATGGTTAAAATTCGGGCCTAGGGTCATGGCAAGCACAATATGCCTTCTCTTTTTCCAGCCACTGTGAGACCTTACTTGGGGACAGGGCTTATGCTGAGGGTCACAATGCGTATTTGTGACCAACGCGGCCCTCAAGCATGGCGGGGTCAGACGGGCCACACTGGTCTCAATGACAATGAACGTTGGGCAAGGTGCCATCCACAAGATTTCTGACATGGGGAAGGATTTCTGATTTCTGCCTCAGGTTCAACCCTGGACAGTGATAGGAGAAAACGTCTAGGTTCTGATGCCTGAAAACCGAAATGGGAAGAGATGACGACCTAAGACTTTGGCAGGTTTGATATGTTCAGTGTGCTTCCAGCTGGCTGGGATTGGGTCGGAAGTTCCAAGGTCAGGCTGTGATAGAAATGGCATTAGTGCCCAGGGCATCCTGTAGAATTGGGGTACAGTCAAGTGGCAAGAAATTTTACCCTCATTTGGGGTTTCTGGGTAGTCCCAGAGGGCCATGTTTTTTTTTTTCTTCTGGAGGGCAGTCAGAAAGCTGCATTGTTGTTCTGGAAATGCCAACCTGGAGGGCTCGTGGACTAGGAGTTGAGGACAGACGTCTGGAACACAAGCAATCTTAGGTTTCTGGGCGACGGCATGGCAGGGACGCTCTATAGAGCTGAACTGAGATCTCGTCCATCTGAAGTCAGGTGAGGATCCGACGAATGCTCAGGTTGGAGATCCTGTCCCTGATGGCCTTCTTCATGAAGAGGGGGTGGTTCACGAGGCCATGGAATTTTTCGCACGATGGGAGTTGTGAGATGATCCAAACCATAAAGATTCTTCTGCAGGACGATTGAGACATGTTGGTTGGCACCAGGACTTCCCATACGGAAAGATTCCGAGCAGCGTTCTTAGGATTGATGGCTGGGCAGCCCGACTCTCATTTCTCTTGTGTCCTAGTGACAAGACAAGTTATATCTGATGGATCTGGGGGAGCCACTGAGAGTGTAGAGTTGAAATGGACTCTCTTATCGATGGGTCCTAATGTGGGTTTATGTCCATGGTTAACTTGGAATGAGGCAGTGCCACAGGGTCCCTGAAGAGTTCTCCTAGTGAGAGGCTTTGACACAGGTCCACCGTGCAAGATTCCCACGAGGAGACGAGATTTGTTCTGACAGGTGCCAAGAAACAGCCATATGCTGGTATTGGAATCCAGGCCTCTGAGGAGAGATGCCTGGACAACAAAGCAATGGATCTGAATAGGATCTAGAGGCCTGCTCATTCCAATTTACCTCTGGGAACATCTGTCGACAGTTTTAAATGCAGGAAGATGCTCACCTAGTGTTAGACCTCCCTTGTTTTTCCTGGGCAGCCAACAATATTGGGATCGCTTCGGGCACTTTGGAGGTTTATCCTATTTTTAGTTTTGTGGCCAATGGAATGGGCAGAATTCCCAGGTACAGTCTCAGGTTTAGTTCCAAGATCTTGTGCCTGTAGGTTTTGTGGCCAGGGCTGTGGGAACATTTGTCTGAAAACACAAAATCGGCTTAGGTTCTTGGTCGTAGGTATTGCAGGACTGATCTACAGACCGTGAAGAGAACTCTTCAGGTTATGAACAAAGGGCACGTGTGAGACGCTTGCTCAAGATTCTGTCTCTGGATATTTTGTCTCTGATGGCCGTGGAATGTCCGGGTGGCCTCATGGGCCATGTCCTAGCCTCATCTCTGGGCATTACGCCGATTCCAAAACGTTGGGGTTTTCCTGTGAGATAGGATGAGTCCGTTTTCTTTTACTTTTACCTAAGGTGTCCCTCGAACAGAGAGTTTCCAGAGCAGAGCCCTGGGAAGGGGCGACTGGACAACCAGAAATCTGATTATAAATTGGGGCCTAGGGGCATGGCAAGCCCATTATGACGTCTAATGGTCCAGCCACTGAGAGGACTTATTAGAGGACAGGACTCACACTGTGGGTCACAATTGTGTTTGTGTGCTCTTTGTACTTATGCATGGGCGAACCGCATGGTGAACGGTGGTTTCTCCTACACTGAATTTTGGACAGCATGCCAACCACAAGGTTTCTTGCCATGTGGAAGGAGGAGTTCTGATTTCTGCATTATATTCACCCCTTGGCTTGGTGTGGATTTAAGGTCTATGTTCTGAAGCCTGAGATCTAGGTTGGGAATAGGTGATGAGCTAAGACCATGGCAGGTCTGATGTGCTAAGTGTTTGGTCATCTGTCTGGGTGTTGGTCAGGAATTCCGAGCTCAGGCTCTGTCATACAGTGTATTACTGCCCGGGTTTGTCGATATAATTAGGGTACAGAAGGGTGCCATGTAGGTCTATCCTCATTTGGGGTTTCTGGGAAGCTCATAGGGCAACATATTTTTTTCTTCTGGAGGGCAAGCATAAAGCTACCTTTTGGGTCCGGAACTGCCAAACTTGAGGTCTTGGGAGCCAGGAGTGTAGGGAAAACTTTGGAGAAGAGAAGCTTCACATAGGTTTAAGGGCGAGGGCAATGCCGGCAAACTCTGCAGGGCGAGGGCAAGGCCGGCACAATCTGCAGAGCTGAATCACGAACTCGTGCATTTGAATTCAGGGCGAGCATCAGACGTTGGCTCAGGTTGGAGTTGCTGTCCATGATTTCCCCTTCAGAAAAGCGGTGGGGGCTTCCGAAAGCCATCACGGTTTTCCCACGTTGGGAGTTGTGAGATGCTCCAAAACACAAGGATTCCTTCTGTGGGACATTTGAGACCTTTTGGATGGGTCCAGGACGTTCCATATGGAACGACGCCAGAGCAGGGTTCTAAGGATGGAAGCCTGGGCAAGCCGCCACGCATCGCAATTGTCTCCTAGCGACAAAACAGGTTCTATCTGCTGGCTCTGGGGTAGCAACCGCGAAGCCTGAGTTGAAATGGACTCACCTGCAGATGGGTCCTAATGTGGGTTTGTGTCCAGGAGACCTGGAATGGGGTGGTTTTACCTGGCCCTGAAGGATTCTGCTAACCGGAAAATTTGACACATTTCCAGCCTGCAACTTTCCCATGTGGAGACGAGATTTGCTCTGATGGTGCTTCCGAAAACCCCTCCATGCTGGTATTTGAAAACATCCCTCTGAGGAGAGATGCCTGGAAACCAAGCCAATGGATCCGATTATGGCCTAGGGACATGAGCGGTTCCATCTCCTTTTCTGGTGACATCCAAATATGGTTTGAGTGGAGGTAGATGCTCATCTGGTGTCAGACGCCCTTGTTTGTCCCGGGCTGCCTACACCACTGGGATGGCTTCAGGGACTTTGGAGGTTTCTCCTAATTTGTAGGCATGTGGTCAAGGGAATGGACAGAATTCCATTGGAGTGGGCAGGCACAGACCTGATGTGTATCTCCAGGGACCCCAGCCTGGAAGGTGTGTGGGCCAGGACTGTGAGGATAGAAGTCTGAAAACACTAATTCATCTTACGTTTGGGGACGTAAATATGGCAGGACAGATCTACAGACCATGAGGAGAACTCTTCGGGATATAAAGAAAGAGTGAGTGTGAGGCATTTATTCTGGCTTTTGTCTTTGGATTTTGTGTCAACAATGGCCGTGGAATGTCGAGGAGGCCTCTTGGGCCATGGACGAGTGTTCCTCTCTTTGGATTTGGCCCGAACCCAATTGTTTTGGTCAATCTTGTGGATGGGAGGAGTCCTTTCAGTTTGGTTACCTCAGGTGTCCCACCAAAAGAGGGATTCTAAATGAGAGCAATGAGGAGGTGTGAATGGACCACCCGATCTATGGTTAAAATTCGGGCCTAGGGTCATTGCAAGCACAATATGCCTTCTCTTTGTCCAGCCACTGTGAGACCTTACTTGGGACAGGGCTTATGCTGAGGGTCACAATGCATATTTGTGACCAACGTGGCCCTCAAGCATGGCGGGGTCACAAGGGCCACACTGGTCTCAACGACACTGAACGTTGGGCAAGAATCCATCCACAAGATTTCTGACATGGGGAAGGATTTCTGATTTCTGCCTCAGGTTCAACCCTGGGCAGAGATTGGAGAAAACATCTAGGTTCTGAAGACTGAAAACCGAAATGAGAAGAGATGACGACCTAAGACTTTGGCTGGTCTGATGTGTTCAGTGTGCGTCCAGCTGGCTGGGATTGGGTCGGAAGTTCCAAGGTCAGTCTGTGACAGAAATGGCATTAGTGACCAGGGCATCCTGTAGAATTGGGGTACAGTCAAGTGGCAAGAAATTTTACCCTCATTTGGGGTTTCTGGTTGCCCCAGAGGGCCATATTTTTTTTCTTCTGGAGGGCAGACAGAGGGCTGCATTATTGTTCTGGAGATGCCAACCTGGAGGGCTCGTGGACTAGGATTTGAGGACAGAAGTCTGGAACACAAGCAATCTTAGGTTTCTGGGCGACGGCATGGCAGGTACACTCTATAGAGCTGAAATGAGATCTGGTCCATCTGAAGTCAGGTGAGGATCCGACGAATGCTCAGGTTGGAGTTCCTGTCCCTATGGCCCTCTTCATGAAGAGGGAGTGGATCACGAGGCCATGGAATTTTTCGCACGATGGGAGTTGTGAGATGCTCCAAACCATAAAGATTCTTCTGCAGGACGATTGAGACATGTTGGTTGGCACCAGGACTTCCCATAAGGAAAGATTCCAAGCAGCGTTCTTAGGATGGATGGCTGGGCAGCCCGACTCTCATTTCTCTTGTGTCCTAATGACAAGACAGGTTATATCTGATGGATCTGGGGGAGCCACTGAGGGTGTAGAGTTGAAATGGACTCTCTTGTGCATGGGTCCTAATGTGGGTTTGTGTCCATGGTTAACTTGGAATGAGGCAGTGGCACAGGGTCCCTGAAGTGTTCTCCAGAAGAGAGGCTTTGACACAGGTCCAACGTGCAAGAATCCCACGTGGAGACGAGATTTGTTCTGACAGGTGCCTCAGGAAACAGCCATATGCTGGTATTGGAATCCACGCCTCTGAGGAGTGATGCCTGGACACAAAGAAATGGATCGGAATAGGATCTAGAGGCCTGCTCATTCCAATATACCTCTGGAAACATCTGTCGACGGTTGTAAATGCAGGAAGATGCTCAGCTAGTGTTAGACCACCCTTGTTTTTCCTGGTCAGCCAACAATATTGGGATTACCCCGGGCACTTTGGAGGTTTATCCTATTTTTAGTTTTGTGGCCAAGGGAATGGGCAGAATTCCCAGGTACAGTCCTCAGGTTTAGTTCCAAGATACTGTGCTTGTAGGTTTTGTGGGCTAGGGCTGTGGGGACATTTGTCTGAAAACACAAACTTGGCTTAGGTTTTTGGTCGTAGGTATTGCAGGACTGATCTACAGACCGTGAGGTGGACTCGTCAGGATATGAACAAAGGGCGCATGTGAGACGCTTGCTCAAGATTCTGTCTCTGGATATTTCATCTCTGATGGCCATGGAATGTCCGGGTGGCCTCATGGGCCATGTCCTAGCCTCATCTCTTGGCATTACGCCGATTCCAAAACGTTGGGGTTATTCTGTGAGATAGGATGAGTCCGTTTTGTTTTGCTTTTACCTAAGGTGTCCCTCGAACAGAGAGTTTCCAGAGCAGAGCCCTGGGAAGGGGCGACTGGACAACCAGAAATCTGGTTATAAATTGGGGCCTAGGGGCATGGCAAGCCCATTATGACGTGAAATAGTCCAGCCACTGAGAGGACTTACTAGAGGACAGGACTCACACTGTGGTTCACAATGTGTGTTTGTGTCCTCTTCGTACTCATGCATGGGCGGGACCTCATGGTGAACGCTGGTTTCTCCTACACTGAACGTTGGACAGCATGCCAACCACAAGGTTTCTTGCCATGTGGAAGGAGGAGTTCTGATTTCTGCATTATATTCACCCCTTGGCTTGGTTTGGATTTAAGGTCTATGTTCTGAAGCCTGAGAAGCTAGGTTGGGAATAGGTGATGAGCTAAGACCATGGCGGTTCTGATGTGCTAAGTGTTTGGTCATCTGTCTGGGTGTGGGTCAGGAAGTCCGGGCTCAGGCTCTGTCATACAGTGTATTAGTGCCCGGGATTGTCGATATAATTTGGGTACAGAAGGGTGCCATGTAGGTCTATCCTCATTTGGGGTTTCAGGGAAGCTCATAGGGCAACATATTTTTTTTTCTTCTGGAGGGCAAGCAGAAAGCTAGCTTGTGGGTCCAGAATTGCCAAACGTGAGGTCTTGGAGGCCAGGAGTGTAGGGAGGACATTGGAGAAGATGAGCTTCACATAGGTTTAAGGGCGAGGGCAATGCTGGCAAACTCTGCAGGGCGAGGGCAAGTCTGGCACAATCTGCAGAGCTGAATCACGATCTCGTGCATCTGAATTCAGGGCGAGCATCAGACGTTGGCTCAGGTTGGAGTTGCTGTCTATGATTTCCCCTTCAGAAAGGGGGTGGGGGCTTCTGAAAGACATCACGGTTTTCCCACGTTGGGAGTTGTGAGATGCTCCAAAACACAAGCATTCCTTCTGCAGGACATTTGAGACCTTTTGGATGGTTCCAGGACGTTCCATATGGAATGACGCCAGAGCAGGGTTCTAAGGATGGAAGCCTGGGCAAGCCGCCACGCATCACAATTGTCTCCTAGCGACAAAACATGTTCTATCTGCTGGCTCTGGGGTCGCAACCGAGAAGCCTGAGTTGAAATGGACTCACCTGTGGATGGGTCCTAATGTCGGTTTGTGTCCAGGAGACCTCGGAATGGGGTGTAGGTACCTGGCCCTGAAGGATTAATCTAACCGGAAAATTTACACAGTTCCAACCTGCAAGTTTCCCATGTGGAGACGAGATTTGCTCTGATGGTGCTTCCGAAAACCCTTGCATGCTGGTATTTGAAAACATGCCTCTGAGGAGAGATGACTGGAAAACTAAGCCATGGATACGATTACGGCCTATGGACCTTTGCGGTTCAATCTCCTTTTCTGGTGACATCCAACTATGGTTTGAGTGGAGCTAGATGCTCAGCTGGTGTCAGACGCCCTTGTTTGTCCCGGGTGGCCTACACCATTGGGATGGCTACAGGGACTTTGGAGGTTTCTCCTAATTTGTAGGCATATGGTCAAGTGAATGGACAGAATTCCATTGGAGTGGGCAGGCACAGACCTGATGTTGGCTCCAGGGGCCCCAGACTGGAAGGTGTGTGGCCAGGACTGTGAGGATAGAAGTCTGAAAACACTAATTCGTCTTACGTTTGGGGCACGTAAATATGGCAGGACGGATCTACAGACCGTGAGGAGAACTCTTCGGGATATAAAGAAAGAGTGAGTGTGAGGCATTTATTCTGGCTTTTGTCTCTGGATTTTGTGTCAACAATGGCCGTGGAATGTTGAGGAGGCCTCATGGGCCATGGACGAGTCTTCCTCTCTTTGGATTTGGCCCGAACCCAATTGTTTTGGGTCAATCTTGTGGATGGATGGAGTCCTTTCAGTTTGGTTACCTCATGTGTCCCACCAAAAGAGTGATTCTAAATGAGAGCACTGAGGAGGGGTGAATGGACAACCCGATCTATGGTTAAAATTCGGGCCTAGGGTCATGGCAAGCACAATATGCTTTCTCTGTCCAGCCACTGTGAGACCTTACTTGGGACAGGGCTGATGCTGAGGGTCACAATGCATATTTGTGACCAACGCGGCCCTCAAGCATGGCGGAGTCATAAGGGCCACACTGGTCTCAACGACACTGAACTTTGGGCAAGGTGCCATCCACAAGATTTCTGACATAGGAAGGATTTCTGATTTCTTCCTCAGGTTCAACCCTGCCAAGGATTGGAGAAAACCTCTAGGTTCTGAAGCCTGAAAACCGAAATGGGAAGAGATGACGACCTAAGACTTTGGCAGGTCTGATGTGTTCAGTGTGCGTCCTGCTGGCTGGGTTTGTGTCTGAAGTTCCAAGGTCAGGCTGTGACAGAAATGGCATTAGTGCCCAGGGCATCCTGTAGAATTCGGGTACAGTCAAGGGGCGAGAAGGTTTACCCTCATTTGCGTTTTCTGGGTAGCCCCTGGGCCATGTTTTTTTCTTCTGGAAGGCAGGCAGAGGGCTGCATTGTTGTTCTGGAAATGCCAACCTGGAGGGCTCGTGGACTAGGAGTTGAGGACCGAAGTCTGGAACACAAGCGACGGCATGGCAAGTATGCTCTGTAGAGATGAAATGAGATCTCGTCCATCTGAAGTCAGGTGAGGATCCGAGGAATGCTCAGGTTGGAGTTCCTGTCCCTGATGTACCTCTTCATGCAGAGCTGGTGGATCACGAGTCCATAGTATTTTTCGCACGATGGGAGTTGTGAGATACTCCAATCCATAAAGATTCTTCTGCAGAGCCAAGTCCTGGTTGGATCCAGCACTTCCCATACGGAAAGATTCCGAGCAGCGTTCTTAGGATGGATGGCTGCGCAGCCCGACTCTCATTCCTCTTGTTTCCTATTGACAAGACAGGTTATATCTGTTGGATCTGGGGGAGCCACAGAGGGTGTAGAGTTGAAATGGACTCTCTTGTGCATGGGTCCTAATGTGGGTTTGTGTCCATGGAAAACTTGGAATGAGGAAGTGGCACAGGGTCCCTGAAGGGTTCTTTTAGCGAGAGGCTTTGACACAGGTCCAACGTGCAAGATTCCCACGTGGAGACGAGATTTGTTCTGATAGGTGCCTCAAGAAACAGCCATATGCTGGTATTAGAATCCAGGCCTTTGAGGAGAGATGCCTGGACAACAAAGTAATGCATCTGAATAGGATCTAGAGGCCTGCTCATTTCAATTTACCTCTGGGAACATCTGTCGATGGTTCTAAATGAAGGAAGATGCTCATCTAGTGTTAGACCTCCCTTGTTTTTCCTGGGCAGCCAACAATATTGGGATCCCCCCGGGCATGTTGGAGTTTTATCCTATTTTTAGTTTTGTGGCCAATGGAATGGGCAAAATTCCCAGGTACAGTCCTCAGGTTTAGTTCCAAGGTCCTGTGCCTGTGCCTGTGCCTGGGCCAGGGCTTTGGGACATTTGTCTGAAAACACAAAATCGGCTTAGGTTTTGCATCATAGGTATTGCAGGAGTGATCTACAGACCGTGAGGAGAACTCTTCAGGATATGAACAAATGGCGCGTGTGAGACGCTTGCTCAAGATTCTGTCTCTGGATATTTTGTCTCTGATGGCCGTGGAATGTCCGGGTGTCCTCATGGGCCATGTCCTAGCCTTCCTCTCTGGGCATTTCACACGATTCCAAAAGTTTGGGGTTATTCTGTGAGATAGGATGAGTCCGTTTTATTTTGCTTTTACCTAAGGTGTCCCAACAAAAGAGAGTTTCCAGAGCAGAGCCCTGGGGAGGGGCGACTGGACAACCAGAAATCTGGGTATAAATTGGGTCCTAGGGGCTTGGCAAGCCCATTATGACGTCTAATAGTCCAGCCACTGAGAGGACTTACTAGAGGACAGGACTCACACTGAGGGTCATAATGTGTGTTTGTGTCCTCTTCGTACTCATGCATGGGCAGGGCCTCATGGTGAACGCTGGTTTCTCCTACACTGAACGTTTGACAGAGTACCGACCCATCTAGGACTTGCGGGAAGTTAACAGACTGGTTGAATTTTCCCCTGGACGGTGACTAATCCTTGTAACCTACTCTCCCTCCTGGGCCAAGAAGAACTGTGTATATTGTCTTAGAGCTCAAGGATGCTTTTTTTTCTGCATGTATTTAGCAAAGGAATTCTTAGCACCTTTTTTGCTTTTGAGTGGTCCAACCCACAGGAAGGATTCCTAGGCCAACTCACCTGGACAAGACTTCCCCAAGAGTTTAAGAATTTGCCCAATAACTTCGACAAGGCCCTACATGAGGATTTGTGTGAGTACAGAAGCCCCAACCCAGGAGTCACTCTGTTAAAGTATGTTGATGACTTGCTAGTAATCGTTGAGGACTATGAGTCATGTTTGCCAGAGATGAGAGCTTTCTTACACACTCTGCAGGAAAAAGGGTTTCAGGTTTCAATAAAGAAAGCACAGCTCTGTAAGAGCCATGCCGTTTTTCTAGGCTTTGATCCGTACGAGGGAGTGCGTTCACTGTCTGAGTCCAGAAAACAGGTGATCAACCGATACCCCCGCCCCACCATGTCTCGAAAAGAGAGGGAGTTTCTTGGGACAGTGGGCTACTGTAGGCTGTGGATACCACGGTTTGTGGAGATTGCCCAAACTCTCTATGAACTGGCAAAAGGAAGGCTCACTATGATGGAGTGGACAGCTGAGGCAGAAGGAGGATTTCAGGAGTTACAAACAGCCTTACTGAGTGCTCCAGCATTGGCCATCCCAGATGTTACCAACCCCTTCCACTTGTATGTGGATGAAAAAGCAGGGGTGGCCAAACGAGTTTTAAATCAGACTCTGGGGCCTTGGCAAAGGCCAATAGCCTATCTTAGCAAGAAAATAGATTTAGTAGCAGCCAGGTTCTCCCGTTGCCTCCGTATAATTGCTTCCACGGCTCTCATGGTCAAGTGTTCAGGTAAACTGACTTAGGGTCAAAATCTCATCTTGACCACCACCCAAGCTATTGAGGGCCTTCTCCAGAATCCAGGCGACTGATGGATGATGAACATCTGAGAGTCAGGGTATCAGGCCCTCCTCCTCAATGAACCAAGTGTGACCTCCCAGCCCCTGGCTGTGCTAAATCCAGCCACACTGCTGCCAGAGGACGTGGCTGACCATCCACATGAATGTGGGGATGTCCTAACCCAAGTCACAGGAATAAAGCCAGATCTCAGAAACATTCCCCTCCCGGATGCCAAGATGACTCTGTTCACAAATGGGAGTAGCTACATGGTCAATGGAAAGAGGTATGGGGGTGCTGTGGTGGTTTCTCCTGGGAAAGAACTCTGGACAGCAGCCCTGCCACATGAAACTTCAGCACAAAAAGCGGAACTAATTGCACTCACTAAAGCACTGCAAATGGCCAAAGGTAAAACCGCCAACATCTATATGAACAGCAAGTATGCCTTTCCTATTCTCCATATACATGGGGCTATTTATAAAGAAAGCGGCTTATTAACAGGAGAAGGAAAATGAATTTAAACCGAGGGAAAATATTGGTTCTCATTCAGGCTATTTGGGACCCAAAAGACGTGGCTGCTATGCATTGCACAGGACACCAAAAAGGGACTGATCTGATTTCAAAAGGAAACTAATGAGCAGATCGAGCCACAAAGCTAGCAGCCTGATAAACAGTGCAAGAGCTGGTTACACTCCCCTCTCTAGCCCTACCTGAAAAAACAGACTATTCAGAGGAAGATTTAAAGTATTTACAAATATGGGCTATATTAGACTATGTAGGGGACTGGTTTAGACTAAAAGATGAAAGTTCATTCCTCCTAGAAGACTATGTAAAATCTTAGTAGACCAGATACATCAAGGTACTTATCTGGAGTTACACAAACTCAAGGACCTTATAGGCTAGCAATTCCAGATTTCTATATTAGGGCATATGGTTCAGGATGTAGTTGATAGATGTGCTCAATGCCAGGCAGTTAATGTGGGAGAAACTTGAATAGGAAGAGAGAAAAGAGAAAGAGGTAAGGAACAAGTAATTTATTGGGAAATAGATTTTACAGAAATGAACCCTGGAAAATATGGGCACAAGTACATATTAGTTTTTGTAGATACATTTCCAGGCTGGGTAAAGGCTTTTTCTGCCAAACATGAGACAGCAGGAGCAGTAGACAAAAAGGCTACTAGAAGACATAATTCCTAGGTTTGGGCTGCCTCTTGCGATTGGGTCAGACAATGGCCCTGCATTTCTGAGCTCAGTCTCTCAGACATTGGCCAAGGCCATGGGCACAAATTGGAAACTACATTCTGCCTATCAGCCCCAGAGTTCAGGGTAAGTAGGGAGAATTAACCGGACTCTTAAAGATACCATGACAAAACTAATGATGGAGACTGGCAGTGGATGGGGGATCTCCTTTCTTCACCCACCTCAGGACATGATGTACACCCTGTTTAAACAAGGTGACCACATTTGAAATAATGTTTGGGAGACAACCCTTCCCTCCCCCCAGCTCTATCTTCGGCTATAAGAGGTAGCCCTAAAAGAAATTACTGATCAGTCTGCAGTCCAGTCACTGCAGGAATTACATTCTGTCTTTTAAAAATCCCATGCAGGGATCTAGACTGCCCACACTGGGATGGAGACAGAGGTGAAATCACATTCTTACCAACCCAAGGACTTGGATTGGATACGTCGCTAACAAGTGGGGAGCTTGGAGCCTTACTGGAAGGGACCGTTTACTGTCATTCTGACTACCCCCACAGCAATAAAATTAGAAGGCATTAGGGCCTGGATTCATGAGGGTCACGTCAAACAATCCAAGGATGAAGACGCCGCCCAGAAGTGGAAGCCTCAGCCAATGGACCCCGCTGACCATGGACTAAAGCTAAGACTCAAAAGACTATGAGTTTATTGTTGTTCTTATTGTTACCTGCTTATGCTAAGTATAGGTAGGAATTTAGATGAAGCTGTAAATGGCTAACTCATAAGCCGACTAGGCACTAGTGCCATTTGTACAAAAGAAAACTAGAGCAATAAAATGTTAGACTTACAAGCTCAATATAACACCTTACAACTAGAGAGCATAGAACAGGCTGAAAAGTCAAGAATTTGACTAATCTCCAAAGAAAAGGGGGGAATGAAAGAGCCTGATTGGCCAGAGGAAGTAATTTTGTGTTTATGTAGTGAACTTAGAATGACCCTATGCAGTAAACTTAGATTGACCCTGCCCCTCCCAGAGGAACTTACTTGCAAAGCCTAGATCAAGGGAGGGTCAGGCCAGGTGAAGACATCCAATCAGTCCGGCACACATATATCTACTCGAGTAAATTGAAATTCAACTGGGTACCCGTGTGTTACCTAGCATATTTTTTTAAGATTTTATTTTATTTTTTTGACAAGGAGAGATGACAAGTAGATGGAGAGGCACAGAGAGAGAGAGAGAGAGAGAGAGAGAGAGAGAGAGAGAGAGAGATTTAGAAAGAGAGAAGCAGGCTCCTTGTTGAGCAGAGAGCCTGACGTGGGACTCTATCCCAGGACCCTGAGATCATGACCTGAGCCGAAGGCATCGGCTTAACCCACTGAGCCACCCAGGCGCTCGTACCTAGCATTTATTTTTTTTTTCTGTGTGTGGCTCTCTTAGCATGACTGTGCAGTGTTCTCTGAGATTGCAATCTCATTGGCCACCTGTGTATAGCCTGGTTATACTACCTGTATAAAAGTTAGTCTGTGAGGATGGGAGGGTTTGCCTCTTTGCAAGAGATGGCCCTAACTGGTCAGTTTGATTCTCTATGCTTGGTGCAAAATAAACCTTTGCTTGACCTTCACTTTGTACCAGTCCTGCTGTTTTTATTTCAGACCCTATCATCCCCATTGCCAGGGATTCCAGGAAAGTACTGGGGTCAGATGCCTGAAGAATGGGTAGAGATGACTGATGTGAGCAATGACTGGTCTCACATGTTGGATATGGGCCCCGATCTCTGTGTGGAGGGCACTAGGTCAGGGCTCAGGCTCTGTCAGACAAAGCACTAGTGGCAAAAGCAGCCTATAAATCAGGGTTTTCTCGAGGGCCGAGCAGATTCATCCTCAAGTGGGGTTGTGGGGCAGACTCACCAGGAGCTTCTTCTTTCTATGGGGAAGGCAGAATGCTGCGATGTGGCTGGAGAATTCTCTATCAAGAGGGCTTGGGGACTAGGAGGGTGAGGATGGAATTGTAAACACAAGCTACTGTTCAATTCAGTGCCAAGCGGAAGGCAGTTCCAGTGTGCAATGGCTGATTCAAGATATCCAGCACCTGAGTAAAGGGCAATGTCAGACTTTTGCTCACAATGGAGTTTGTGTCTATGATGACTAACAAATGGAGGTGTGACATCAATAGGCCATGGAGGATTTCCATTGCTGGGTCTTGTGAGATGCTCCAAAAAGCAAAGTTTCCTTCTGCTGGACAGGTGGAGTCTGGTTTGTTTGCTACAGTGTCCCCCATATGGAAACTTTCGGTAGCAGAGCACTCCTGCAAAGATGCATGGAAAGCACACCTCCAATGACTATTGCAGCTGAGTAACATGGGCAGGTTTTTTCTGGTGGCTATGGGTCGAAGTATCAAGGCCTTGAGTTCACATGGAATCTCTTGCTGATGGTTCTCAATGCTAGTTTGTTACCCGGGAGATCGTAGAATGTGGTAATTGCTAAGGTGCCATGCAGGATTCAGCTACACTGAGGGTTTGACACAAGAAGAAGAGCACGGTTTACTTCTGGGGACAGGAACATGTTCTGTTGTGTGGCTCAGGGACCACATATTGTATCAGATGTTGGTATTCTGAAACTGGCCTCTAAGGACAGATGCCTCAAAACCTAATCTAGGATTCCAATGAGGTCATAGGGGCATGTCAGGTTAAATCTTATGACTCAGGATCATTGAGTTGTGTTTCTGCCTGGATACAGGTGATCAGGATGATACAGATTGCACATTTGCGTCCAGAGAGGCCTCCAATATTGGGGTTGGTGCAGGGGCCTGGCAGGTGTATACTAATCTCGAGGGTTTGGGCAACTGTGACAGGCAGAATTTCCTTGAAGTTTGCAGGCACAGCCTGTGCTGTGGCTCCAGAGATGCCTACCTGGAGTATATGTGAGCCAAAGTTTTGGAAGAGAAGTTTGCAAACACAAATTTGGTTCAGGGTTAGTGGAGAGCTGATCACAGGCCTAATGTCTAGACATGGAGGGCACCTCATCAGGAACTTTAATTAGGTTGACTCAAAGGCGGTAGCACAGGATTTTGTATCTGGAAGTGTGTCCTGGATGGCCTCTATATGCAGGTATTGTCTCATGGGTTCATGGGATATTTTTTCTCTCTAAGGATCCTGGCAACTCCCAATAGATTGGTGGCTTTTTCGGGAAAAGGAAGAGTGATGTTTTCCATCACAGGGGTGCCCCAAAACAGCGAGTCCAGAGACAGGCTCTGGGTCTGGGCTCCTTGCAAATCCCCCCAAGGATTAGGACGTGGGCCTAGGGGCATACCAGACCTGCAATGAGAGATCCTGGTGGTACAACAGAGAGGGCTTGTTTGAAATTGTGCTCAGTCTGAGGGTCACAAAGCCTGTTTCTCCCCAGGGAGGACCTCACGAGTTACCGTGGCCTCATTGGCCATGAATATGGCTCCCACTTTGAAAGCTGGACACCCATCCCTGCAGCCAGTCTTCCTGCCATGGGATAGAGGCATTCTCTATTGTGCTTCAGGTTCCCCCATTGAGAGGGATACCAGCAAGGTCTGGGGACAGGTGTCTGAATACCAAGGATGTGTAGAGATGACGGACTTGGGCCATGGCCAGTCTCACATGCTAGATATGGGGCTCTCTCTCTGGGTGGCTGACATGAGGTCGGGGCTCAGGATCTCTCAGACACAGAACTAATGGTCAAAGCAGCCTATAATTCGGGGTTCTATCTAGGGCCGAGAAGATTGATCCTTATGTGGGGTTTCTAGGCAGACTCACCAGGCATTTTTTCTATGGGGTAGGCAGAATGCTGAGTTGTGGCCCAGAATTCCCTATCAAGAGGGCTTGGGGACAAATAGGGAGAGGATAGAATTGTCAACACAAGCTAAGTTTAAATTCAGTGCCAAGAGGAAGGAATTTCCAATGGCAACTGCTGATTCGAGATATCCAGCACCTGAGTAAGGGTGGATTCACATATTTGCTCACACTGGAGTTTGTGTCTATGATGACTAACAAATGGAAGAGTTCCGTCAAGAGTCTATGGAGGATTTTCCACGTGGAGGCTTGCGAGATGCTCCAAACAGCAAGGTTTCCTTCAACTGGACACATGGCATCTGGTTTGTTTGCTCCAGGTTCCCCCATGTTGAAAGTTTGGTTAGCAGAGCTCTCCCCCATGGATGCCATTGACCATTGCAGCTGAGGAACATTTCTGGTCCCTTCTGGTGGCTTTGCCGAGAAGTGCCAATGCCTTGAGTTGACACAGAATCTCTTGCACATGGGTCACAATGCTGGATTGTTACCAGGGAGATCTTAGAATGTGCTAGTTGTTACGTGGCCATGCAGGATTCTCCTACGTTTTGAGTTAGACACAGGTTGAAAAGCATGGTTTCCTTCTGGGGACAGGAGATGTTCTGTTGTGTGGCTCAGGGACCACTTGTTGTATCATAAGTTGGTAATTCCAAAATAGGCCTCTTAGGACAGATGCCTGAAAACCTAATCTAGGATTCCAATGAGGTCCTAGGGCCCTGTCAGGTTCAATCTTCTGACTCAGGACCATTGATGTGGGTGTCTGCCAGGATGTCGGTAATCAGGGTGTTTCAGACTGTGCATTTGCGTCCAGAGTGGCATCAAAATTGGGGTGGTCTCAGGGGACTTTCAGGTGTCTCCTAATCTGGAGGTTTTGGGATATTGTGTTGGACACAGTTTCTTTGGGGATGGCAGGCACAGTCTTGTGGTGTGGCTCCAGAGACTCCATCCTAGACAGCATGTGAGCCATGGTTTTGGGAGAGAAGACTGCAAACAGAAACTGGGGTGATGTTTAGTGGTGAGGTGATCGCAGGCCCAGTGCATGGACCTGGAGAACAGCTCGTCAGGAACTGTAATTAGGGTGACAGGAAGGCGGTAGCACAAGCTTTTCTATCTGTATTGTGTATCCAGGATGGCCTAAGAATGCAGGTGTCGTCTTATGGGTCCATGGAAGATTTTTCCTGTCTAAGGATCTTGGTGGCTCCCAATAGTTGGATGGCTTTTTCGGTGAAGGGAAGAGTGCTTTCTTCGATCTTAGGGGTGCCCCAAAACACGGATTCCAGACGTGGGCTCTGTGTCTGGGCTTATGGAAAATCCACCAATGGTTAGGATTTTGGCCCAAGGGAGTTCCAGGCCTGCAATGCGAGACCCTGATGGTGAAAATGAGAGGACTTGTTTGAGAGAATGCACAGGCTGAGGGACACAATACCTGTTTGTGCCCAGAGCGGCCCTCAGGAGAGGGAGTGGAATCATTGGGAATGCAGCTGGCCCCCACACTGAAGGTTGGACACCCAAAACTTTAGACAGGTTTCCTGCCAAGGGGAAAAAAGAGTTCACTACTGTGCATCAGGTTCCCCCATTGACAAGGATTCCAGCAAGGTCTGGGGACAGATGCCTGAATAACAAGAATGGGTAGAGATGACAGACCTGGGCAATTGCCGATCTCACATTCTGGATATGGGCCCCTCTCTCTGGGTGGATGACACGAGGTCAGGGCTCAGGCTCTGTCACACACAGCACTAGTGGCCAGGGCAGCCTTTAAATCGGGGTTCCCTCAAGGGCTGAGAAGATTGAGCCTCATGTGAGCTTTCTGGGAATACTCACCAGGCACTTCTTCTTTCTATGGTGAAGGCATAATGGTACGACATGGTTTGAGAATTACCAATAACAAGGCCATGGGGACCAGGAGGGTGAGGATGGAATTTTAAACACAAGCTACAGTTAAATTCAGTGCCAAGCGGAAGGCAGTTCCTGTGTGCTGTGTCTGATTCGAGATATCTAGCACCTGAGAAAGGTCGGATGTCAGATGTTTGCTCACACTGGAGTTCGTATCTGTGATGAATGACTAATGGAGTGGTGGCATCAAAAGGCCATGGAGGATGACCCACGTTGGTGCTTGTGAGATGCTCCAAAGAGTAAGGTTTTCTTCTACTGGACATGTGGATTCCGGTTAGTTTGCTCCAGTGCCCTCCATGTGGAAATATGGGGTAGCAGAGCTCTCCCGCATGGCTGCCTTGAAAATCCACCTCCATTCTCCAAAGCAGCTGACGAATATGGAAGGTTCATTCTCGTGGCTCTGGTGCGACGTACCAAGGGCGATGAATTAAAATGGAATATCTTTCAGATGGGTCCCAATGCTATTTTGTTACCAAGGAAAACTTAGAATGTGCTGCTGGCTAAGGGGCCATGCAGGATTCTCCCCCTGGAGGGTTTGACACAGGTGAAGAGCATGGTTTTCTTCTGGGGACAGGAGATGTTCTGTTCTGTGGCTCAGGGACCACATTTTGTATTATAAGTTGATATTTCTGAACAGGAATATGAGGACAGATGCCTGAAAACCTAATCTAGCATTCCAATGAAGTCCGAGGGGCATGCCAGGTTCAATCTTCTGACTCATGACCTTTGACTTGATTGTATATAAGATGTAGGTGATCAGGGTGTTTCAGAAGACACATTTACGTCCAGAGCGGCCTCCATTATTGGGATGGGCTCAGGGGCCTTGCAGGTTTCTCCTAAACTGGAGGGTTTGGGAAACTGTAATGGGCAAATTTTCCTTGGCAATGGCAGGCACAGTCCAGTGTTGTCCCTCTAGAGACCACATCCTGCAGGACATTTGTGCCATGGTTTTGGGAGAGAAGTCTGCAAACAAAAACTCGGGTTAGCGTTAGTGGCAAAGTGATCGCAGGCCCAATGCACAGACTTGGAGGGCAGTTCGTCAGGAACTATAATTAGTGTGACTCGACGGCAGTAGCACAGGCTTTTCTATCTGGATTGTGTGTCCAGAATGGCCTCAGAATGATGTGTGGTCTCCTAGGTCCATGGGAGATTTTTGCTGTGGAGGGGTCCTGGCGGGTCCTAATAGTTTGGTGGCTTTAGCGGGGAAAGGAAAAGTGCTGTTTTCCATCTTAGGGGTGCCCCCAAACAGGGATTCCAGAGACGAGCTCTGGGTCTGGATATCTGGAATATCCTACCAAGGGTTAGGATTTGTGCCTAGGGGCATACCAGGCCTGTAATGCGAGATCCCTGTGGAGCAACGGAGAGGGATTGTTTGAAAGCATGCTCAGTCTGAGGGTCACCATGCCTGTTGTGCACAGAGCGGCCCTCAGGAGTGGGTGTGGACTCATTGGCAATGCAGATGGCTCCCACTCTGAGGGTTGGACACAAATCCCAACAGCCTTGTTTCCTGCCATAAGGAAAAAGGAATTCTCTATTGTGCTTCATGTTCACCCTTGGCAGGGATTCCAGCAAAGGTCTGAGGAGAGATGCCTGAATATCAAGGATGTGTAGATATCACAGATTTGGGCCATGGCCGGTCTCACATGCTGGATATGGGCCCTGCTCTCTGGGTGGCTGACACGGGGTCGGGGCTCAGGGTCTGTCACACAGAGCACTAGTGGCCAGGGAAGCCTATAAATTGGGGTTCTTTTGCAGGCCGAGTAGATTAATCCTCATTTTGGGTTTCTGGGCTGTCTGTCAGACACTTCTTTCTATGAGGAAAGCAGAATGCTGAGTTGTAGATACAGAATTCCCTATCAAGAGGGCTTGTGGACAAGTAGGGTGAATATGGAATTGTAAACACAAGCTACGGTTCAATTCATTGCCAAGCAGAAGGCATTTCTAATGTGCAACGGCGGATTCGAGATATCCAGCACCTGAGTAAGGACGGATGTCAGATGTTTGCTCACACTGGAGTTTGTGTTTATGAAGACCATCAAATAGAGGGGTGGCTTCAAGAGGCCATGGAGAATTTCCCATGCTGAGGTTTATGAGATGTTCCAAACAGCAAGGTTTCCTTCTACTGGACAGGTGGAGTCTGGTTTGGTTGCTCCACAGTCCTCCTTGTGGAAAGTTTGGATAGCAGAGCTCTCCTGCATGGATTCCTGGAAAGCACATGTCCATTGATCATTGCAGCTGAGGAACATGGTAGGTTCCTTCTATTGCCTCTGTGGCTACGTTGCAAGGCCTTGAGTTGAGATGGAATCTCTTGCAGATGGGACACAATGCTGGTTTGTTACCATGGAGATCTTAGAAAGTGCTTGTGGCTACGGGGTCATGCAGGATAATCCTACCCTGAGGGATTGACACAGGTCCGAGAGCACAGTTTCCTTCTGGGGATAGGAGTTTATGTGTTGTGTGGCTCAGAGACCACATGTTGTATCATAAGTTGGTATTCCAGAAATGGCCTCTGAGTACAAATGCCTGAAAACCTAACTGGAGTTCCAGTGAGGTGCTAGGGGTGTGTCAGGTTCAAACTTCAGACTCGGAAACATTGACTTGGGTATCTGCCTGGATGTAGGGAATCAGGGTGTTTCAGACTGCGCATTTTCATCCACAATGTCCTCCAATATTGGGATGAACTCAGGGGACTTGTAGTTTTCTCCTAATTGGAGGGTTTTGGCAGCTGTGATGGCCAAAGTTTCCTTGGGGATGGCAGGCACAGTCCTGTGGTGTGGATCCAGAGACCAGAACCCAGAGAGCATGTGAGCCATATTTTTGAGAGATAAGTCTGCAAACACAAACTTGGGTTAGGGCTAGAGGCGATGTGATCACAAGCCCAGTGGTTAGACCTGGAGGGCAGATCATCAGGAATTGTAATTAGGGTGACTCTAGGTGGTAGCACAGGCTTTTCTATGTGTATCCAGGATGGCCTGTGATTGCAGGTGTGGTCTCATGGGTCCATGGGAGATTTTTCCTCTCTAAGGAATCTGCTGGCTCCTTATAGTTTGGTGGCTTTTTCAGGGAAGGGAAGAGTGCTGTTTTCCATCTTAGGGGTGTACCAAAAAAGGGATTCCAGAGACAGGCTCTAGGTCTGGGGGCCTGGAAATTCCCACACAGTGATAGGATTTGTGCTTAGGGGCATACCAGGCCTTCATTGCAGTATCCTGTTCATGAAACTGAGAGGGCTTGTTTGAAAGCATGCCCAGTCTGAGGGTCGCAATGCCTGTTTTGCCCAGGACAGCCATTAGAAGTGGGCGTGGTCTTATTGGCCATACAAAAGGCTTCCACTCTGAGTGTTGGACACACATCCCAATAGCCAAGTTTCCTGCCATGGGGAAGGAGGGGTTCTCTATTGTGCTTCAGGTTCCCCCACTGGCAGGGATTCCAGAAAGGTCTGGGGACAGATGCCTGAATACCAATGATGGGTAGAGATGACAGACTTGGTCCATGGCTGGTCTCACATGCAAGATATGGGCCCCGCGCTCTAGAAGGCTGACATGAGGTCGGTGCTCAGGCTCTGTCAGACACAGCACTAGTGGCCAGGGCAGTCTATAAATTGGTGTTCCCTCGAGGGAGGAGCAGATTGATCCTCACGTTGGGTTGTTGGGCAGATTTACCAGGCAACTCTTCTTTTGGGAAGCAGAATGCTGTGTTGTGACTCCAGAATTCCCTGTCAAGAGGTCTTGGGGAACAGCAGTTAGGATGCAATTGTAAACACCAGCTTCGGTTAAATACAGTGCCAGGCGGAAGGCAGTTCCAATGTGCTGCATCTTTTTTGAGATATCCAGCATGTGAGTACGGGCAGATGTTAGAATTTTGTTCACACTCGAATTTGTTTCTATGTTGACCGACAAATGGAGGGGTCATGTCCAGAGGCTATGGAAGATTACCCACCCTGGGACTTGTGAGATCCTCCAAACGGCAAGGTTTCCTTCTACTGGACAGTTAGAGTCTGGTGTGTTTGCTCCAGGATCCCCCTTGTGGAAAGTTTGGGTAGCAGAGCTCTCCCATGTGGATTCCTAGAAAGTACATCTCCATTGACCATTGCCGCCGAGGAACATGGAAGGTTCATTCTGGTGGCTCTAGGGCGAAGAACCAAGGCCTTGAGTTGACATGGAATGTCTTGCACATGGGTTACAATGCTGGTTTGTTAACATGGAGATCTTAGAATGTGCTGGTGACAAAGGGGCCTTGCAAGATTCTTCTACCCTGAGCCTTTGACACAGGTCCTAGAGCACGGTTTCCTTCTGGAGACAGAATTTGTTCTGTTGTGTGGCTCAGGGTCCACATGTTGTATCATAAGCTGGTATTCACGAACAGACCTCTGAGAACAGATGCCTGAAAAACTAATGGAGGGTTCCAAAGAGGTCCTAGGGGTGTGTCAGTTTCAATATTCTGACCCAAGATCATTGACTTGGTAATCTGCCTGGATGTAAGGGATCAGACTATGCATTTGCGTCCAAAGCTGCCTCCAATATTGGGATGGGCTTAGGGGCCTTGCAGGTTTCTCTTAATGTGGAGGGTTTGGGCAACTGTGATGGGCAAAGTTTCCTTAGGGATGGCAGGCACAGTCCTGTGGTGTGTCTCCAAAGACCAGATCCCGGGGTCATGTGAGCCATGGTTTGGGAGAGAAGTATCCGAAGACAGACTTGGGCTAGGGTGAGTGGCAAGGCGATCACAGGCCCAATGCCTAGACCTAATGGGCAGCTCGTCAGAAACTGTAAATGGGGTGACTCGAAGGTGGTAGCACAGGCTTTTATATCTGGATTGTGTGTCTTGTATGACCTCGGAATGCAGGTGTTATCTCATGGGTACATGGGAGATTTTTCCTCTCTAAGGATCCTAGTGGCACCCAGTAGTTTGTTGGCATTTTGGGGGAATGAAAGAGTGCTGTTTTCCATCTTAGGGTTGCCCCAAAATAGGGATTACAGAGAAAGACTCTGGGTCTGGGCGCCCGGAAAATCCCACCAAGGGTTAAGATTTTGGCCTAGGGATGTAGTAGATCTGTAATGTGGGATCCTGGTGGTCCAACTGAGAGGGCTTGCTTGAAAGCATGCTCAGGCCCAGGGTCACAATGCCTGTTTGTGCCCAGGGTGGCTCCCATGAGTGACCATGTTCTAATGGGCCATACATCTGGTTCCCACTCTGAGGGTTGAACACCCATCCAAACAGCCTGGTTTCCTGCCATCAGGAAGGTGCTTGGTGGGATTTTCCAGGCACCCAGACCCAGAGCCTGTCTCTGGAATCCCTGTTTTGGGGCACCCCTAAGTTGGAATACAGCACTCTTCCCTTCCCCGAGAAAGCCACCAAACTATTGGGAGCAGTCAGCAACTTTGAGAGGAAAAATTTCTCATTAACCCATGAGACCACACCTGCATTCCGTGCCCATCATGGAAAAAAAAATCCAGATACAATACTCTGTGCTACCGCCTTCAAGTCACCTTATTCACAGTTCCTGATGAGCTGCCCTCAGGTCTATGCATTGGGCCTGCGATGACCTCGCTAACCCTAACCCGAATTTGTGTTTGTCTGCATGAACCAAAACCATGGTTCACATGCCCTCCAGGATGGGGCCTCTAGAGCCACACCACAGGACTGTGCCTGCTATCTCCAAGGAAACTGTGCCTGTCACAGTTGCCCAAACACTCCAGATTAGGAGAAACCTGTAAAGCCCCTGAGCCCACCCATATGGAGGCTGCTTTGGATGCAGATGGGCAGTCAAAACAACCTGATCACCTTCATTCAAGCAGACATCCAAGTCAATGGTCCTGAGTCAGAAATTTGAAACTGACATGCCTCTAAGACTTATTTGGAACTGTCGATTAGGTTTTTAGGCTTCTGTCCTTAGAGGCCTGTTCTTGAATACCAACTTATGATACAACATGTGGTCCCTGAGCCCCACAACTGAACATTTCCTGCCCCAGACTGAAGCTGTGCTCTTGGACCTGAGTCAAACCCTCAGGGTATATGAATTTTGCACAGGCCCTTAGCCATCAGCATATTCTAAGATAATCCTGGTAACAAACCAGCATTGTGACCCATCATCATGAGACTCATGTCAACTCAAAGAACTGGTACTTTTACTCAGAGCGACAAGACGAACCGGCCAAGTTCCTCAGCTGCAATGGTAAATAGATGTGTGATTTCCAGGCATCCATGTGAGAGTGCTTTGATACCCAAACTTTCCACATGGGGAACCCTGGAGCAAACAAACAGACTCCCCTGTGTGGTAGAAGGTAATTTTGCTGTGTGGAGCATCTCACAAGCTCCAACATGTGAAATCCTCCATGGCCTCTTGACACCACCCCTCCATTTATTGGTCATCATAGACATAAACTCCAGTGTGAGCAAACATCTGACCTCCACCCTTACTCAGGTGCTGGATATCCCAATCAGCCACTGCACACTGGAAATGCCTTTCACTTGGCACTGAATTTAACCATAGCTTGTGTTTACAATTCCATCCTCACTCTCCTGGTCCACAAGTCCTCTTGATAGTGCATTCTGGAGCCACAACACAGCATTCTGCCTTCCCCATAGAAAGAAGAAGGGCCTTGTGAGTCTGCCCAGAAACTCCAAATAGGATCAGTCTACTCGACCCTCGAGGGAACCCCAATTGATAGGCTGACCTAGCCACTAGTGTGGTGTCTGACCGAGCCTGATTCCCGACCTCATGTCAGCCACCCATTGGGTGAGTCACATATCCAGCATGTGAGATTGGCCATGGCCCAGGGCCATCATCTCTACCCATCTTGGTATTCAGGCATCTGTCTCCAGACCTTTGCTCGAATTCCAGCTAAAGGGTAACCTGAAGCACAATATAGAACTCCTCCTTCTCATGGCAGGAATCCTGGATGTTAGGGTCGGCGTCCAAACCTCAGAGTGGGATTCAGTTGCATGGCCAAGGAGACCATTCCCACTCATGAGGGCCGCCCTTGGCACAAGCAGGCATTATAACCCTCCGCCTTAGAGTGATTTCAAATAAATGCTCTTAGTTGCACCTCCAGGATCCCGCATTGCAAGCCTGGTACTCCACTAGGCACAAATCCTAACCCTTGGTGGGATTTTCCATGTGCCCATACCCAGAGCCCGTCACTGGAATCCCTGTTTTAGGGCACCCCTGAGATGTAAAACGGCATTCTTCTTCCCTGAGAAAGCCACAAAACTATCGGGAGCCCCAGGATCCTTGAGAGGAAAAATCTCCCATGGTCCCATGGGTCCACACCTGCATTCCGAGGCCATTGTGGTTGCACAATCCAGATACAAGAGCCTGTGCTACTGGTTTCGAGTCACCTGATTTACAGTTAGTGACATGCTGCCCTCCAGGTCTATGCATTGGGCCTGCAGATACCTCGCCACTATCCCTAATCCGAGTTTGTGTTAGCAGAATTCCCTCCCAAAACCATGCTTCTCGTGACGTCATGGTTGTGGTATCTGAAGCCACAACAAAGGACTGTGCCTGCCATACTCAAGGAAACTGTGCCTGTCACTGTTGCCCAAAACGTCTAGATTAGGAGAAACCTACAAGGCCCCTGAGCCCAGCTCAATATTGGAGGCTGCACTGGACTCAAATGCACAGTCTGAAACAACCTGATCACTTCCACCCAGGCTGACACCCAAGTCAATCGTCCTGAGTCAGAAGATTGAACCTGACATGACCAGAGGACTTCATTGGAGCACTGGATTAGGTTTTGAGGTATCTGTCCTCAGAGGCCTGTTCTGGACTGCCAATTTATGATACAACATGTGGTCCCTGAGCCACAGAACATAACATCTCCAGGCCCCAGCAGGAAGCCGTGCTCATGGACCTGTGTCAAACCCTCAGGGTAGATGAATCCTGAATGGCCCCTTAGAAACCAGAATATTCTATGATCTCCCTGGTAACAAACCAGCATTGTGACACATCTTCATGAGACTCCATGTCAACTCAGGGCCTTGTTACTTTGCCCCAGAACCACCAAAAAGAACCTGCCATGTTCCTCAGCTGCAATGGTCAAGAAGGAGTGCTTTCTAGGCATCCATGTGGGAGAGCTATGCTATCCAAACGTTCCACTTGTGGGACCCTGTCTGGTAGAAGGACCCTGTTTGGAGCATCTCACAAGCCCTAGCTTGGGAAATCCTCCATTGGCCTCTTGATACCACCCCTCAATTTCTCAGTCATCATAGACACAAACTCCAGCATGAGCAAATATGTGACATCCACCCTTACTCAGTTGCTGGATATTCAATTCAACTGCTGCACACTGGAAGTGCTTTTTGCTTCACTCTGAATTTAACCATAGCTTCAGATTACAATTATAACCTCAGCTTCCTTGTCTGCAAGCCCTCTAGATAGGGAATTCTGGAGCCAAACGCAGCATTCTGCCTTCCCCATAGAAACAAGAAGGGCCTGGTGAGTCGGCCCAGAAAGCTCACATGAGGATTAATCTGCTTGGTGCTTGAGGGAACCCTGATTTATAGGCTTCCCTGGGAACTAGTGCTGTGTCTGACAGAGCCTGAGCCAAGACCTAGTGTCAGCCACCCAGCGATTGGGGCCCATATCCACCATGTGAGACCAGCCATGACCCAGGTCCGTCATCTCTACCCATCCTTGGTATTCAGGCATCTGTCCCCAGACCTTTGCTGGAATCCCTTTTAATGGGGGAACCTGAAGCACAATAGAGAACTCCTCTTTCCCACAGGCAGGAATCCTGCCTGTTGGGATGGGTGTCCAACCTTCAAAGTGGGAGCCAGCTGCATGGCCAATAAGACCACTCATGAGGGCCACCCTGGGCAAAAGCAGGCATTGCGACCCTCAGTCTGAGCATGCTTTCAAACAAGCCCTCTCAGTTACACCTCCAGGATCCTGCATGCAATCCTGGTAAGCCCCTAGGCCCAAATCCTAACACTTGGTGGGATTTTCCAGGGGATCAGTCCCAGAACTCATCTCTGGAATCCCTATTTTGGGGCACCCCAAAATATAGAAAACAGCACTCTTCCCTTCCCCAAGAATGCCACCAACTATTGGGAGCCACCAGGATACTTAGGAAAATCTCCCATGGACCCATGAGACCACACCTGCATTCTGAGGCCATCCTGTACACACAATCATGATACAAAAGACTGTGCTACCACCTTTGAGTCACCCGATTAACAGTTCCTGAAGAGCTGCCATCCATTTCTATGCATTGGGCCTGTGATCACCTTGCCACTATCCCTAACCCGAGTTTGTGTTCGCAGGCTTCCCTCCTAAAACCATGGCTCACATGCCCTCCAGGTTGTGGTATCTGGAGCGACACCACGGGAGTGTGCCTGTCTTCCCCAAGGAAAATTTACCTGTCACTATTGCCTAAACCCTCTAGATTAGGAGAAACCTGCAAGGCCCCTGAGCCCACCCCAATACTGGAGGCCACTCTGGACACAAATGTGCAGTCTGACACACCCTATCACCTACATCCAGGCTGATAGCCAAGTCAATGATTTCAGGTATCTGTACTCAGAGGCCTGTGCTAGAATATCAACTTATGATACAACATGATCCATGAGCCACACAACAGAACATCTCCTGTCCACAGAAGGCAGCTGTGCTCTTGGGCCTGTGTCAAACACTCTGGGTAGATGAATCCTGCATGGCCCTTTGCAGGCAACATATTCTAATGTCTCCCTGACAACAAATCAGCCTTGTGACCCATCTTCGTGAGACTCCATGACACCTCAAAGCCTTGGTACTTCGCACCAGAGCCACCAGAATGAAACTGCCATGTTCCTCTGCTGCCAAGGTCAATTTAGGTGTACTTTCCAGGCATCTAGCGGGAGTACTCTGATACCAACTTTCCACATGGGGAACCTGGAGGAAACCAACCAGACTCCCCTGTACAGTAAAAGGAAACCTTGCTGTATTGAGTGTCTCACAAACCCGAGTGTGGGTAATCCTCCATTGTCTCATGAGGCCACTCCTCCATTTGTTGGTCATCATAGACACAAACACCAGTGTGACCAGACAACTGACATCCACAAGTACTCAAGTGCTGGATATTCGAATCAGCCACTACACACTGGAATTGTCTTTTGCTTGGAACTAAATTTAAAAGTAGCTTGGGTTTACAATTACATACTCACCCTAGTGTTCTTTAAGCCCTCTTTAAAGGGAATTCTAGAGATATAACGCAGCATTCTGCCTTCCCCATAGAAAGAAGAAGGGCCTGGTGAGTCTGTGCAGAAAGCCCACCTGAGAATCAATCTAATCGGCCCTCGAGGGATCCCCAATTTATAGGCAGCCCTGGGCACTAGTGCTGTTTCTGACAGAGCCTGAGCCCCGACCTCATGTCAGCCACCCAGAGGGTGGGGCCCATATCCAGCATGTGAGACAGCCCAAGGACCAAGGCAGTCATCTCTACCCATCCTTGGTATTGAGACATCTGTCCCCAGAGCTTTCCTGGAATCCCTACCAATGGGGGAACCTGAATCACAATAGTGAAATCCTCATTCCCCATGGCAGGATTCCTGGAAGTTGGGAAGGGTATCCAACACTCAGAATGGTAGCCTACTGCATGGCCAATGTGACCACGCCCACTCCTGAGGGCCGCCCTAGGCACATCAGGCATTGTGACACTCCGCCTGAGCAAGCTTTCAAACAAACGCTCTCAGTTGTACCTCCAGGACCTGCATTGGAGGCCTGGTAAGCCCCTAGGCCCAAATCATAACCCTTGGTGGGTGTTTTCAGGTGCTCAGAGCCAGAGCACCTCTCTGCAATCCCTGTTACGGGACACCCTTAATATGGAAAACAGCACACTTCCCTTCTCTGAAAAAGCCACCAAACTATAGGGAGCCGCCAGGATAATTGAGAGGAAAAATCACCCATGGACCCAAGAGACCACACCTGCATTATTAGTCCATAGTGGATACACAACATAGATAAAAAAGCCTGTGCTACCACCTTCGAGGCATGCAATTTACAGTTCCCGACGAGCTACCCTCCAGGTCTATGCATTGGGCCTACGAACACCTCACCAATAAACCTAACCAGAGTTTGTGTTTTCAGACTTCTCTCCCAATACTATGGCTCACATTCCCTCCAGGATGGGGTCTCTGGAGCTACACCACAGGACTGTGCCCTCCACCCCCAAGGAATCTGCCCGTCAGTGTTGCCCAAACCTTCCAGACTAGGAGAAAAAAGCAAGGCCCCAGAGCACAACCCAATATTGGAGGCCACTCTGTACACAAATGCATAGTCTGAAACACCCTGATTGCCTACATCTAGGTAGACTCCAAAGTCAATGGTCGTGAGTCAGAAGATTGAAACTGACATTTGCCTAGGACTTCATTGGAACCCTAGATTAAGTTTTCAGGAATCTGTCCTCAGAGGCCTGTTCTGGAATACCAACTTATGATACAACATGTGGTTCGTGAGCCCCACAACAGAATATCTCTTGTCCCCAGAAGGAAACCGTGTTCTTGGACTGGTGTCAAACCCTCATGATAGATGAATCCTACATGGCCCCTTAGCCACCAGCACCTTCTAAGATCTCCCTGGTAACAAACCAGCATTTTGACACATCTTCATGAGACTCCATGTCAACTCCAGGCCTTGGTACTTCATCCCAGAGCAACCAGAATGCATCTGACATGGTCCTCAGCTGCAATGGCCAGTGGAGTTGTGCTTTCCAAGCATCCATATGGGAGTGACATGCTACACAAACTTTCCACATGGAGTACCCTGGAGTAAACAAACCAGACCCCCCTTTTCCTGTAGAAGGAAACCTTGCTGTTTGGAGCATCTCACAAGGCCCAGCGTGTGAAATCCTCCATGGCCTCTAGACGCCACTACTCCATTTGTCAGTCATCATACACACAAACTCCATCTTGAACAACATTTGACATCTGCCCTAACTCAGATGATGGGTATTTCAATCAACCACTGCACACTGGAACAGCCTTTCGCTTGGCACTGAATTGAACCTTAGCTTGGGTTTACAATTCCATCCTCACCCTACTAGTCCACATGCACTCTTGAAGGGGAATTCTGGAGACACAAAAAGCATTCTGCCTTCCCCACAGAAAGAAGAAGGGCCTGATGAGTCTGCACAGAAACTCCACATGAGGATCAATCTGCTCGGCCCGTGAGGGAACCCCTATTTATAGGCTGCCCTGCCCACTAGTGCTGGGTCTGACAGAGCCAGAGCCCCAACCATGTGTCAGCCACCCAAAGTGTGGTCCATTACCAGCATGTAGACCCTGCATGGCCCAGAACCGTCATCTCTACCCATTCTTGGTATTCAGGCATTTCTGCCCAGACTTTTGCTGGAATCCCTGCCAATGGGAGAACCTGAAGCACTGTAGGGAACTTCTCCTTCTCCATGGCAGGAAGCCTGGCTGTTGGGATTGGTGTCCAACCCTCAGAGTGGGAGCCAGTTGTATGTCCAATGAGACCACGCCCACTCATGAGTTCCGCTCTGGGAACAAGCAGGCATTCTGAGCTCAACCTTAACATGCTTTCATAAAAACGCTCTCAGTTGCACCTCCAGGATCCCACATTATAGGCCTAGTTCACCCATAAGACCAAATGCTAACACTTGGTGGGAATTTCCAGGTTCCCAGATCCAAAGCCCATCTCTGGAATCCTTATTTTGGGGCACCCCTAAAAAGGAAATCGGCACTCTTCCCTTTCCCGAGAAAGCCACCAAACTATGGAGCACCAGTAGGATCCTTAGAGAAAAGAAAATCTCCCATGTACCCGAGACCACACCTGCATTCCGAGGCCATCCTGGACATACAATCCAGAGAGAAAAGCCTGTGTTACTGCCTTCCAGACACCCTAATCAAAGTTCCTGACTAGCTGCCCTCCCGGTCTATGCATTGGGCCTGCAATCACATCACTAATAACCCTAACCCGAATTTGTGTTTCCAGGCTTATCTCCCAAAACCATGGCTCATATGCCCACCGGAATGTGATCTTTGGATCCACACCACAGAATTCTGGCTTCCATCCCCAAGAAGACTGTGCATATCAGATTTGCCCAACCCTTCCATATTAGGAGATACCTGTAGGCCTCTAAGACCCCCCCAATACTGTCGGCCACTCTGGACGCAAATGTGCAGCCTGAAACACTCTGATCACCTACATCCAGGTAGACATTCAAGCCAATGATCGTGAGTTAGAAGATTGAAACTGAAATGCGTCTAGGCCTTCAATGGACCCCCATTAGGTTTTCAGGCATCTGTGCTCAAGGGGCCTGTTCTGGAATACCAGTTTATGACACATCATGTGGTCCCTGAGCCACACAACAGAACATCTCCTGTACCCAGAAGGATACCGTGGTCTTCAACCTGTGCCAAACCCTCAGGGTAAGAGATCCTGCATGGCATCTTAGCAAACCAGCACATTCTAAGTTTTCCTGGTAAAAAAACAGCATTTTGACCCACCTGCAAGAGATTTCATGTCAACTCAAGGCCTCGATCCTTTGCCCGAGAGCCACCAGAACGAGCCTTCCATGTTCCTCAGCTGATATGGTCAGTGGAGGTGTGCTTTCCAGGCATCCATGCCAGAGAGCTCTGCTTCACAAACTTTCACATGGGGGAACCTAGAGAGAGATAGAGAAAAAAAAAAGAGACTTGACCTGCCCAGTAGAAGGAAACCTTGAGGTTTCCGACAGAGCCTGAACAATGACCGAGTTTCAGCAACCAGAGAGCTGGAACTGAATCTATCATTTGGGATGGTCATGGCCCAAGTACGTCATCTCTACCAATCCTTGCTATTCAGGCACCTGTCTCCACACATTTGCTGGAATCCCTGCCAAGGGGAAACCTGAAGCACAATAGTTAACTCCTCTTTCCAGATGTCAATAAACCTGACTGTTGGGATGGGTGTCCAACCCTCAAAGGGGGAGCCTGTTACAAAACCAATGAGACCACAAGCACTCCTGAGGTCTGCCCTGGGCACAAACAGACATTGTGACCCTCAGCCTGAGCATGCTTTCAAACAATCCCTCTCAGTTGCACAACCATGATCCTGCATTGCAGGGCTTGTAGGCATCTAGGCATAAATCCAAAAACTCTGTGGGATTTTCCAGGTTCCCAGCTGCTGAGCCCGTCTCTGGAATCCCTGCTTTTGGGCACCCCTAAGCTGGAAAACAGCACTTTTTCCTTCCCCCCAAAAGCCACCAAACTATGGGGAGCCACCAGGATCCATAGAGAGGAAAAGTCTCCCATGGACCCATGAGAAAACACCTGCAATCCGAGGCCATTCTGGCCACACAATCCAGAGGAAAAAAAAAAAAAAAAACTGTGCTACCGCCTTCCGGTCACCTTAATTACAGTTCCAACCACCTTCCAGTCACCCTAATGACAGCTCCAGACGAGCTGCCCTCCAGGTCTACGCACTGGGCCTGCATTCACATCACCACTAACCCTAAACCGAATTTGTGTTTTCAGACTTCTCTCCCAAAACTATGGCACACATGACACACCCCTCCATGATGGGGTCTCTGGATCCACACCTCAGGACTTTCCCTTCCATCCCTGTCACAGTAGCCCAAACCTTCTAGATTAGGACACACCTGCCAGGCCCCTGAGCCTACACCTACATCCAGGCAGACAGCCAAATCAATGATCCTGAGTCAGAATAGTAAACCTAACATGCCCCTAGGATGTCATTGGAACCCTAGATTTGGTTTTCAGAAATCTGTCCTCAGAGGCCTGTTCTGGAATGCGAACTTATGATACAACATGTGGACCCTGGGCCACACAACAGAAGATCTCCTGTCCCCAGAAGGAAACCGTGCCATTCCATCTGTGCCAAAGCCAAGTGTAGTAGAATCCTGCACAGCACCTTAGCCACCAGCATATTCTAAGATCTTCCTGGTAACAAAGCAGCATTGTGGACCATCAGCTAGAGATTCCATGTCATCTCAAGGACTTGTACTTTGCTCCAGCGACACCAGAACGAACCTGCCATGTTCCTCAGCTGCAATGGTCAATGGAGTTGAGCTTTCCAGGCATCCATGTGGTAGAGCTCTACTACCCAACCTTTCCACATGGGGGACCCTGGAGCAAGTAAAGCAGACTCCACCTGTCCAGTAGAATGAAACCTTGCTGTTTGGAGCAGCACAAAAGCCTAAGCGTGAAAACCCCTCCATGGCCTCTTGTCGCCACCTCTCCATTTGTCAGTCATCATAGACACAAACTCCAGTGTGAGAAATTATCTGGCATTTGCCATTACTCAGTTGCTAGATATCTCAAATAAGCCACTGCACATAGGAACTGCCTTCCGCTTGGCACTGAATTGAACCATAGCTTGTGTTTACAATTCCATCCTCACCCGACTGGTCCTCAAGACCTCTTGATAGGGAATTCTGGAGACACAATTTAGCATTCTGTCTTCCCTATAGAAAGAAGTGCCTGGTGAGTCTGTTCAGAAACCCCACAGGAGGATCAATCTTCTTGGCCCTCAAGGGAACTCTGATTTATATGTTGCCCAGGCCACAAGTGCTGTGTCTGACACAGCCTGAGCCCCGACCTAGAGTAAGTCACCAGAGAGTGGGCCTCACATGTAGCATTTTGGTTTTCCATGGCCCAGGTACGTCATCTCTACCCATCCTTGGTATTCAGGCACCTCTCCCTAGACCATTGCTGTAATCCCTGGCAATGGGGGAACCTGAAGCACAACAGAGAACTCGTCCTTCCTTATGGGAGGAAAATTCGCTGTTGGGATGGGTGTCCTACCCCCAAATTGGGAGCCAGTTACAAGACCAATGAGACCACGCCCACTCTTGAGGGCCGCCCTGGGCATGAACAGGCATTGTGACACTCAGCCTGAGCATGCTTTCAAACAATCTCTCTGAGTTGCACCACCATGATCCCGCATTGCAAGTCTGGTACGCTTGTAGGCACTAATCTTAAACTTGGTGGGATTTTCTAGGTTCCCAGCCCCAGAGACCGTCTCTGGAATCCCTCTTTTAGGCCACCCCTAAGATGGAAAACAGCACTCTTCCCTTCCCCGAGAAAACCACCAAACTTTTGGGAGCCACCAGGATCCTTAGAGAAGAAAAGTCTCCCATGGACCCATGAGAACACACCTGCATTCTAAGGCCATCCTGGACACACAATCCAGAGAGAAAAGCCTGTGCTACAGCCTTCAAGTCACCCTAATTACAGTTCAGACGAGCTACCCTCCAGGTCTATGCATTAGGCCTGTGATCATCTTGCCACTAACCCTAACCTGAATTTGTGTTTTCAGACCTCTCTCCCCAAACAATGGCTCTCATGCCCTCCAGGATGGGGTCTCTGGAGCCACAGAACAGGACTGTGCCTGCCATCCACAAGGAGACTGTGCCCATCATAGTTGCCCTAACCTTCCAGATTAGGAGAAACCTGCAAGGCCCTGAGCCTACCCCAATACTGGTGGACACTCTGGATGCAAATGCACAGTCTGAAACATCTTGATCACGTACATCTAGGCAGATACCCAAGTCAATGGTTTTGAGTCAGAAGATTAAATGTGACATGACACTAAGACCTCATTGTACCCTAGACTAGGTTTTCAGGCATCTGTCCTCAGAGGCCTGTTCTGGCATACTAACTTATGATACAACATGTGGCCCCTGAGCCACATAACAGAACATCTCCTGTCCCCAGAAGGAAACTGTGCTCTTCGGCCTGTTCTAATCCCTCAGGGTAGGAGAATCCTGCATGGCACCTTAGCCACCAGCACATTCTAATATCTTTCACATATCAAACCAGAACTGTGAGCCATGTGCAAGAGATTCCAAGTAAACTCAAGGCCTTGGTGTTTTTCCCAAGAGCCACCAGAATGAAACTGCCATATTCTTCAGCTGCAAACGTCAAAGGAGCTGTACTTTCCCGGCATACATGCGGGAGAGCTCTGCGTCCCAAACTTTCCAATTGGGTGAACCCGGAGCAAACAAACCAGACTCCACCTGTCCAGTAGAAGGAAAACTTGCTGTTTGGAGCATCTCACAAGGCTCTGCGTGGGAAATCCTCCATCGCCTCTTGATGCCACCTCTCCATTTGTCGGTCAGCATAGACACAAACTCCAGTGTGAGCAAAAGTCTGACATCTGCCCTTACTCAGTTGCTGGATGACTCGATAAGCCGAAGCACTTTGGAACTGTCTTCTGTTTGGCACTGAATTTAACTGTAGCTTGTGTTTAAAATTTCATGCTCACCTGACTGTTCCCCATGCCCTCTTGAGAGGGAATTCTGGAGCAACAATGCATCATTCTGCTCTCCCCATAGAAAGAAGTGGTGCCTGGTGAGTCTGCCCAAAAGCCCTACATGAGGATCAATCTGTTTCGCCCTCGAGGGTACCCCGATTTATAGGATGCCCTGGCCACTGGTGCTGTGTCTGACAGAGCCTGAGCCCCATCCTCGGTTCAACCTCCTGGAGAGTGGGGCCCATATGCAGCATGTGAGACAGGCCATGGCCCAAGTCCATTCTCTCTACCTATCATTGTTATACCTGCATCTGTCCCCAGACGTTTTCTGGAATCCCTGCCAATGGGGGAACCTGAAGCACAATAGAGAACTGCTCCTTCCCCTTGGCAGGAAACATGGCTGTTGGGATGGTTGTCCAACCATCAGAGTGGAGATATTTGCATCGATAATGTGAACAGACCCACTCCTGAGGGCTTCCCTGGGTACAAACAGGCATTGTGACCCTCAGCCTGAGCAAGCTTCAAACAGTCCCTCTCTGTTGCACCACGAGGATCCTGCATTGCAGGCCTGGGACAGCCCTAGGCCAAATCCTAACCCTTGTTGGTCTTTTCCAAGCACTTAGACCCAGAGCCCATCTCTGGAAACCCTGATTTGGGTCCTCCTAAGATAGAAAACATCCCCTTCCTTTCCCCCCCAAACCACTTAACTATTGGTAGCTTCCAAGATGCTTAGAAAGGACAAATCTCCCTTGGACCCATGAGACCACACCTGCGATCCGAGGCCATCCTGGACACACAATCCAGATAAAAATGCCTGTTCTTCTGCCTTCGAGACCCACTAATTACAGTTCCTTATGAGCTGCCCTACAGGTCGACGCATTGGGCCTGTATCACATCACCTTAACCCTAACCTGAGTTTGTGTTTGCAGACTTCTCTCCCAAAACCATGCTCACATGACCTCAAGGATGAGGTCTCTGTGCCTACCATCCCCAAGGACTGTGCACATCACAGTTGCACAAACCCACCAGATTAGGAGAAACCTGCAAGGCCCCTGAGCCCAACCCACTATTGGAGTCCGCTCTGGATGCAAATGCACAGTCTGAAACATCCTGATCACCTACATCCAGGCAGATTCCCAAGTCAATGATCCTGAGTCAGAAGATTGAACCTGAAATGCCCCTAGGACCTCATTGGAAAAGTAAATTAGATTTTCAGGCATCTCTCCTCAAAGGGCTGTTTTGCAATACCAACATATGAGAGCACATGTGGTCCCTGAGCCACACAACAGAACAACACCTGTCTCCAGAAGGAAACCGTTTTCTTGGACTTGTGTCAAACCCTCAGGGTTGGAGAATCCTGCACGGCACCTTAGCCACCAGCATATTCTAATATCTCCCTGGTAACACCAGCACTGTGATCGATGTGGAAGAGATTCTAAGTCAACTCAAAGCCTTGTTTCTTCGCCCAAGAAACACCAGAACGAACCTGCCATGATCTTCAGCTGCAATAGTCAATGGAGCTGTGCTTTCCCGGCATACATGCAGGAGAGCTCTGCACCCAAGCTTTCTATATGGGGGACACGGGAACAAACAAACCAGACTCCTCCTGTCCAATAGAAGAAAACCTTGCTATTTTGAGCATCTCCCAAGCCTCAGCGTGGAAAATCCTCCATGGCCTTTTGATGCCACTCCTCCATTTCTCAGTCATCAGAGACACAAACTCCAGTGTAAGGAAACGTCTGATATTTGCCCTTACTCAGGTGCTGGATGTCTCCAATAAGCCGCTGTGCATTGGAACTCCCTTCTGCTTTGCACTGAATTTAACTGCAGCTTGTGATTACAATTAGAACTTCACCCAACAAGTCCTCAATCCCTCTTGATAAGGAGTTCTGGAGCCACAACGCATCATTCTGCCTTCCCCATAGAAAGTAGAAGTGCCTGGTGAGTTGCCTAGAAATCATACATGAGGATCATCCTGCTCGGCCCTTGATGGCACCCTAATTAATAAATTGCCCTGGCCACTAGTGCTGTATCTGACAGAGCCTGAGCCCAACCTCATGTCAGATACCCAGAGAGCTGGGCCCATATGCAGCATGTGAGACTGGGCATGGACCCAGTCCATCCTCTCTACCCATCCTTGGTATTCAGGCATATGTGCCCAGAACTTTGCTAGACTCCCTGCCAATGGGGGAACCTGAAGCACAAAAGAGAACTGATACTTCGCCATGGCAGGAAACCTGGTTGTTGAGATGGTTTTCCAACCATCAGAGTGGAGACAGCTGCATCGCCAATCAGACCACACCCACACCTGAGGACCGCCCTGAGTACAAACAGGCATGGTGACCCACAGCCTGAGCATGATTTCAAACAAGCCCTCTCAGTTGCACCACCAGCATCCCATATTGCAGGCTTGGCATGACCTAAGACCCAAATCCGAACCCTTGGTGGGATTATCCCAGTGCCCAGACACAGAGCCCCTCTCTGGAATCCCTGTTTTGGGGCACCCTTAGATGGAAAATAGCACTCTTCCCTTCTTCCAAAAAACCACCAAACTATGGATCCTTAGAGAGGAAAAGTCTCCCATGGACCCATGAAACCACACCTGCATTCGGAGGACTTCCTGGACACAGAATCCAGATAGAAAAGTCTGTGATATCGCCTTCCAGGCACCCTAAATACAGTTCCTGAAGAGATGCACTCCAGGTCTTTGCATTGGGCCTGTGATCACCTCGCCATTAACCTTAACCTGAGTTTGTGTTTGCAGACTTCTCTACCAAAACCATGGCTCACATGCCCTCCAAGATGGAGTCTCTGGAGCCACACCGCAGGACTCAGCCTGCCATCCCCATGGAAACTGTGCCCTTCACAGTTGCCCAAACCTTCCAGATTAGGAGAAACCTGCAAGTCCTCTGAGCCCAAACCCAATATTGTAGCTGCTCTGGATGATAATGCACAGTCTGAAACACCCAATTCAATGGTCCTGAGCCAGAAGATTGAACCTGACACGCCCCTAGGACCTCATTGGAACCCTAGATTTGTTTTTCAGGCATCAATCCTCAGAGGGGTGTTCTGGAATACTAACTTATGATACAATATGTGGTCCATTAGCCACACAACAGAACATCTTCTGGTCCCAGAAGGAAACCGTGCTCTTGGACCTCTGCCAATCACCCAGGGTAGGAGATCCCTGCATGGCATCTTAGCTACCAGCACATTCTAATATCTCCCTGGTAACACGAGCACTGCAACCCATGTGCAATAGATTCCAAGTCAACTCAAGGCCTTGTTACTTTACCCAAGAGCCACCAGAACGAACCTGCCATGTTCTTCAGCTGCAATGGTCAATTGAACTAGGGTTTCCCGGTCTGAACGGTAGAGCTTTGCAACCCAAACTTTCAACATGGGGGACCCGGGAGCAAACAAATCAGACTCCACCTGTCCAGAGGAAAGAAAACTTGCTATTTAGAGCATCTCACAAGCCTCAGCGTGGGCAATCCTCCATGGCCACTTGATGTCACCTCTCCATTTGTCAGTCATCATAGACACAACCTTCAGTGTGAGTAAATGTCTGACATCTGCTCTTACTCAGGTGTTGGATGACTCGATAAGCCACTGCATATTGGAATGACTTCCACTTGGCACTGAATTAAACCATAATATGTGATTACAATTCCATCCTCACTCGACTGGTTCCCATGCCCTCTTGATAGGGAATTATGGAGCCACAACGCTGCATTGTGACTTTTCCATAGAAAGAAGAAGGGCCTGGTAAATCTACCTAGAAACCCCACATGAGGATCATTCTGCTCGGCCCTCAAGGGTACCCCGATTTGAACCCCACTAGTGCTGTGTCTGACAGAGCCTGAGCACCGACCTAGTGTGAGCCACCCAGAGTTTGGTGCACATATCCAGCACGTTAGTGCAGCCATGGCCCATGTCTGTCCTCTCTACCCATCCTTGGTATTCATGCACCTGTCCACAGACCTTTGCTGGAATCCCTTCCAATGGGGGAACCTGAAGCACAATAGGGAACTGATCCTTCCCCAAATCAGGAATCCTGGCTGTGGGGATGGGTGTCCAAACCTCAGAGTGGGAGCCATCTGCATGGCCAATGAGACCACGTCCAATCATTAGGGAAACCCTGGGCACAAGCAGGCATTGTGACCCTCAGCCTGAGCATGCATTTAAACAAGCACTCTCAGTTGCACCAGCAGGATCTGCATTGCAGCCATCGTACACCCCTCAGCCTGAATCCTAACCCTTGGTAGAGTTTCTTGGTGCCCAGTCACAGAGGCCGTCTCTGAAATCCCTGTTTTGGAGCACCCCTAAGATAAAAATCAGCACTCTTCCTTTCACCTCTTGGGCACCAAACTATTGGGAGCCGATAGGATCCTTAGGAAAAATGTTCCATGGATCCTTGAGACCACACCTGCATCCCGAGGCAATCTTGGACACACAATCCAGATACAAAAGCCTCTGCTACCGCCGTCAGATCACCCTAATTACAGTTCCTGATGAGCTTCCCTCCAGGTCTACGCCCTGTGCCTGCGATCATCTCGCCACTAACCCTAAACCGAGTTTGTGTTTGCAGAATACTAACCCAAAACCATAGTTCACATGCCCTCCAGGATGGGTTCTTTGGAGCCACACTACAGGCCAGGACATGCCATCCCCAAGAACTGTGCCCATCACAGTTACCCAAAACCTTCAGATTAAGAAAAATTGCAAGACCCTTGAACCTAACCCACTCCTGGAGGCCGCTCTGGAATCAAATGCACAGTCTGAAATACCCTGATCAACTGAATCTAGGCAGACACTCAAGTCAATGGTCCTGAGTCAGAAGATTGAACCTGACATGCCCCTTGGTCCTCATTGGAACTCTATATTAGGTTTCACGCATCTGTCCTCAGAGGCCTGTTCTGGAATACCAACTAGTGATACAACATGTGGTCCCTGAGCAACACAACAGAACATCCCCTATCCCCAGAAGGAAACGGGGATCTTCGACATGTGCCAAACCCTCATGGTTGGAGAATCCTGCATGGCCCCTTAGCCACTGTCACATTCCTAGATCTCCCTGGTAACAAAGCAACACTGTGACCCATGGGTAAGAGATTCCAGGTCAACTCAAGGCCTTGGCACTTCGCCCAAGAGCCACCAGAACGAACCTGCCATGTTCTTCACCTGCAATTGTCAATGGAGTTGTACTTTCCAGGCATCGATGTACTTTCCAGGCTATGCTACCCAAACTTTCCACATGGGGGACCCTGGAGCAAACCAAGGAGACTCCACCAGTCCAGTAGAAACCTTGTTATTTGGAGGAACTCACAATCCTCAGCATGGGAAATCCTCCATGGCCTCTTGACACAACCTCTCCATTTGTAGGTCATCATACACGAACTCCAGTGTGAGCAAACATCCATCATCCGCCCTTACTCAGGTGCTGGTTTTCTCGAACCAGCCGCTGCACATTGGAACTGCCTTCCCCTTGGCAATGAATTTAACTGAGCATATGTATACAAGTCCATCCTCACCCGACTGGTCCCCAAGCCCTCTTGATAGGGGATTCTGGAACCATGACACGGCATTCTGCCATCCCCATAGAAAGAAGAAGACCAAAACCCCATATGAGGATCAATCTACTTGGCCTTTAAGGGAACCCCGATTTATAGGCTGCCCTGGCCGCTAGTGCTGTGTCAGAAAGAGCCTGAGCCCCAGCATTCTGTCAGCCCCCAGAGAGGGGGTCCCATATCCAGCGTGTGAGACTGGTCATGGACCAAGTCCTTCATCTGTACACATTATTGGTATTCAGGCACCTGTGCCAGACCTTTGCTGGAATCCCTGCCAATGGGGAAACCTGAAGCACAATAGAGAAATCCTCCTTCTATATGGCTAGAAACCTGGGTGTTGGAATGTGTGTCCAACACTCACATTAGGAGCCAGTTCCTTGGCCAATGAGACCACGCCCACTCTTGAGGGACGCTCTGGGCACAAACATGCACTGTGACCCTCAGACTGAGCATGCTTTCAAACAAACGCTCTCAGTTGCACCACCAGCATCCTGCATTGCAGGCCTGATACGCCCCTAGGCCCAAATCCTAACACTTGCTGGAGTTTTCCAGGCACCAAGACTCAGAGCCCGTCTCTGGAATCCCTGTTTTGGGGCAACACAGCACTTTTCCATTCTCCAAAAACGCCACCAAATTAAGGGGAGCTTCCAGGATGCTTAGAGGAAAAAAAGTCTCCCATGGACCCATGAGACCACACCTGCATTTCAAGGCCATCCTGGACACACAATCCAGATAGGAAATCCTATAAAACTGCCTTCAGTCACCCTAAGTTTCTGACGAGGTGTCTTCACAGTCTACGCATTGACCTTGCGAACACATTGCCACTAACCGAAACCCGAATTTGTGTTTCCAGACTTCTATCACGGTTCACATGCCCTCCAGGATGATTTCTCTGGAGTCACACCACAAGACTGTGCCTGCCATCACCATGGAAACTGTGATTGCCATAGTTTCCCATACTTTCCAGATTAAGAGAGCCCTGCAAGGTCCCTAAGCCTTCCCACAATATTCGTGGCTGCTCTGGACGCAAATGCGTAGGTGAAACAACCTGATCACCTACATTCAGGCACACTTAAGTCTACGTCCTGAGTCAGAAGATTGAACATTTTATGCCCCTAGGACCTTATTGGAACCATAGATTAGGTTCTCAGGCATCTGTCCTCAGAGACCTGTTCTGGAATACCAATTTATGATTTAACATGTGTGCCTTGAGCCACACAACAGATCATCGGATATTCCCAGAAGGAAACGGTGCACTTCAACCTGTGCCTAACCCTCAAGTTAGGAGAATCCTGCATGGCACCTTAGCCACCATAAAATTCTAAGATCTCCCTGGTAACAAACCAGCATTTTGGCCCATCTGCTAGAGATTCCATGTCCACTCCAGGCCTTGGTACTTTGGCCTTGAGCCACCAGAATGAACCTGCCATGTTCCTCAGCTACAATGGTCAGTGGAGATGTGCTTTCCAGGCATCCATGCAGAAGAGCTCTCTTACTCAAACGTTCCACATGGGGGACCCTGGAGCAAACAAACCAGACTCCACCTGTCCATTAGAGGCAAATCTTGCTGTATGGAGCATCCCCAAAGCCTCAGTATGGAAAATCCTCCATGGCCTCTTGACACCACTGCCCCATTTGTTGGTCTTCATAGACACAAACTCCAGTGTGAGCAAATATCTGACTTCCGCCTTTACTCAGGTACAGGATATCTTGAATAAGCCGCTGCACATTGGAACTGCCTTCCGATTGACACTGAAGTGAACGGTAACTTTTTTTTACAATTCCATCTTCACCCTACTAGTCCCCAAGTCCTCTTGATAGGGAATTCTACAGCCACAGAGCTGCACTGTGCCTTGCCCATAGAAAAAAGTGCCTGGTGAGACTGCCCAGAAACCCCACATGAGGGTCAATCTGCTCGGCCCTCAAAAGAACCTCGATTTATAGGCTGCCCTGGCCACTAGTTCTGTGTCTGACAGATCCTGAGATCCGACCTAGTGTGGGCCACCCAGAGAGCGGTTCCCATATCTAGCATGTGGGACAGGCCACATCCAAAGTCCGTCAATGCTACCCATCCTTTGTATTCAGGCACCTGTCTCCAGACCTTTCCTGGAATCCCTTCCAGTGGGGGGACCTGAAGCATAATGGAGAAGTGCTCCTTCCCCATGGCAGGAAATCTGGCTGCCCAGGACAAACAGGAGCAATCTGAGCCCATATGAGCACCTACCTGCACTCAGACCCATAGACAAATATCCTCAGAAGTAAATTGGAATGAAGAGGGCCCTAGGTTCTAATTGGATCCAATGCTTTGGTTCCAGGCATCTCCCTCAGAGGCCTGGATTCCAATACCAGCATATGGCTGTTTCTTGAGGCACTCATCAGAACAAATCTCATCTACACATGGGAAACTTGCATGTTGTAGCTGTGTCAAAGCCTCTGGTTAGGAGAAACCTTCAGGGCCCCAGTGCCACCGCCTCATTCCAAGGTCTCCATGGACACAAACCCACATTAGAACCCATCCGCAGAAGAGTCCATTTCAACACAAACCCCTCGGTTGGTCCCCCAAAACCAGAATATCAAACCTGTCTATTCACTAGGAGACAACTGGAATGAGAGGCGGGCTGCCCAGGCATCCATCCTTAGATCACTTCTCTGGCTTCATTCCGTATGGGATGTACTGGATTGATCCAACAGGTCTCAATTGTCGATCAGAAGGAATCCTTGCGTTTTGGAGCATCTCACAACTCCCAAGTTTAGAAAACCTCGATGGTTTTGTGATGCCCCCCCTTTATGAAGGGGAAATCATGGACAGGAACTCCAACTTGAGCCAACGTCTGATCCTCACCCTGACTTCAGATGCACGATATCTCGATTCAGCTCTGCAGAGTGTGCCAGCCTTGTCCTCTCCCTGAAACCTATGTCTAGCTTGTGTTCTCAGACTTACATCCTCACACTCCTGGCCCCCAAGCCCTCAAGTTTGGCAATTCCGGACCCACAATGCATCACTCTGCCTGCACTCCAGAAGAAAAATTTTGCCTTATGGAGCTTACCGGACAACCAAAATGAGGATAGACCTACATGGCACTCTACTGTACGCAAATTATATAGTCTAACCTGGGCACTAATACACTGTGTGACACAACCTGAGCCAGGACCTCTGGCCAACACCCAGAAAGCTGGCTGCACAATGAGCACATTGGACCCAGCATGGCCTTATCCCATCATCTCTTCCCAACCAAGATTTTCAGGCTTCATAACTTAGACCTTAACTCCATACCCTGCAAAGGGTCGAACGTGATGAACAAATCAGAATTCCTCCTTACCCATGGCAAGAAACCTTGTGGTTGGCATGTTGTCCAACGTTCATTGTAGGAGAATCCAGCGTACACCCCGCGGCCCCGCCCATGCTTGAGTGTTGCGAAGGCATAAACATGCATTGTGACTCTCAGCGTGAGTCCTGTCCTCCAGTAAATCCTCTCAGCGGCTGGACCATTAGACGTCATAATGGGCTTGCCATGACCCTAGGCCTCAATTTTTAACCATATTTCTGGTTGTCCAATCGCCCCTCCCCAGGGCTCTGCTCTGGAATCCCTCTTTTGGTGGGACACCTGAGTTTAAAAAAACAAAATGCACTCCTCCCATCCCACAGAATGACCCCAAACTCTTGGTATTGGGCCAAATCCCCAGAGAGGAAGACTCTTCAATTCCCATGAGGTCATCCGGACATTCCACATCCATCAGTGACACAATATCCAGAGACAATAGCCTGAGCAAGCACCTCACACTCACCCTTTTTTCATATCCCAAAGAGTTCTCCTCACGCTCTGTAGATCAGTCCTGCCATACCTATGACCTGAAACCTAAATCAAGTTTGTTTTCAGACAACTGACCCGCAGCACTGGCCCACACACCCTACAGGCTCAGGCTCCTAGAGCCAAATCTGAGGACTGTACATGCCTCGCCAAGGGGATTATGCCCATTCCATTGGCCACAAACCTCCAAATAGTATAAAGTTCCAAAGTCCCAGGGCGCCTGGGTGGCTCAGTTGGTTGGAGGACTGCTTTCAGCTCAGGTCATGATCCTGGAGTCCCAGGATCGAGTCCCACATGGGCTCCTAGCTCCATGGGCAGTCTGCTTCTCCCTCTGACTTTCTCCTCGCTCATGCTCTCTCTCACTGTCTCTCTCTCAAATAAATAAATAAAATCTTAAAAAAAATTCCAATCTCCCCTTGGGAATCCCAATGGTTTTGGCTGCCCAGGACAAACAGGGGCAATCTGAGTCCATCTGAGCTCCCACCTGCAATCAGATTCATAGACAGATGTCCCCAGAGGTAAATTGGAATGAACAGGCCCCTGGGCCCTAACCAGATCCATTTTTTTTGGTTTCCAGGCATCACTCCTCAGAGGCCTAGATTCCAATAACAGCATATGGCTATTTCTTGAGGCACCCATCAGAACAAATCTCGTCTACACATGGGGAACTTGCATGTTGGAGCTCTGTCAAAGCCTCTGGTTAGAAGGATATTTCAGTGTCCCGGTGCCAGCATATCATTCCAAGGTCTCCATGGAGACAAACCCACATTAGGACCCATCCGCAGGAGAGTCCATTTCAACTCAGCCCCCTCAGTTGCTCCCCCAGATCCAGCAGGTCTAACCTGTCTTGTTGCTAGGAGACAATTTGAATGAGAGGCGGGCTTCCCAGCCATCCATACTTAGAACCATGATCAGAATCATGCTGTATGGGAAGTCCTGGAGCCAACCAACAGGTCTCAAGAGTCCCGCAGAAGAATCTTTACTGTTTGGAGCATCTCACAACTCCCATCGTGGGAAAACCTCCGTGGCCTCGTGATCCCGCCCACCGCCCTTCATGAAGGGGCCATCAGGGACAGAAACTCCAACCTGAGTAATCGTCTGATCCTCGCCCTGACTTCAGATGCATGACATCTTGATTCAGCTCTGCAGAGTGTGCCTGCCGTGCCCTTGCCCAGAAACGTAAGTCTAGTTTGTGTTCTCAACTTCCATCCTCACAATCCTGGCCCACAAGACCTCCAGTTTGGCAGTTCCAGAACTACAAGGCAGCACTCTGCCTGCTTTCCGGAAGAAAAACATTGTCCTCTGGGGCTACCCAGATTCCACAAATGAGGATCAACCTGCACGCCACTTGACAGGACCCCAATTAGACAGGCTACCCTGGGCACTACTGCCCTTTCTGGCACAGCCTGAGCCTGAAACTCCTGGCCCACACCCACCCAGCTGGCCACACACTGAGCACATCGGACCCGCCATGGCCTTAGGTCATCATCTCTTCCCATTTGGTTTTCAGGCTTCAGAACCTAGACCTTATCTCCAATCACCGCCCAGGGTTGAACATGATGCAGAAATCAGAACTCCTTACCCATGGCAAGAAACCTTGTGGTTGGCATGTTGTCCAACGTTCAGTGTAGTTGAAACCAGTGTGGCCAATGAGGCCCTGCAGATGCTTGAGGACCACGTTGGTCACAAACATGCATTGTGACCCTCAACATGAGCCCACTTCTCAAGTAAGGCCTCTCAGTGGCTGGACCAAAAAACGGCATACTGGGCTTGCCATGCCCCTAGGCCCCAATTTTTAACCAGATTTCTGGTTGTCCAGTCGCCCCTCCCCAGGGCTCTGCTTTGGAATCCCTCTTTTGGTGGTACACCTGAGGTAACAAAACTGAAAGGACTCCTCCCAGTCCACAGTTTGACCCAAAACAATTGGAATCGGGCCAAATCCACAGAGCAGAAGACTTGTCCATGGCCCATGAGGCATCCCCGACATTCCACGGCCATTGTTGACACAAAATCCAGAGACAAAAGCCTGAACAAGTGTCTCACAATCACTCTTTCTTCATATCCGGAAGAGTTCTCCTTACGGTCTGTAGATCAGGCCTGCGATACCTACGTCACTAAACCTAAGCTGAGTTTGTGTTTTAGACTTCTGTCTTCACAATCCTGGTGCACACACCCTCCAGGCTGGGGCCCCTGGAGCCACATATCAGGACTGTGCCTTCCCTCTCCACGGGAATTCTGCCCATTCCATTGTCCATAATCATAAAATTAGGCGAAACTTCCAAATTCCCCAAGACCTTCACAATAGTGTAGGCCGCCCGGGACAAACAAGGGCCATCTGACACCAACTGAGCATCTACCTCCACTAATACCTTAGATGGATGTACCCAGAAAAGAAGATTCAACTGGACAGGCCCCTAGGCTCTAAACAGATCCATTGCTTTGGTTTCCAGGTATCTCTCTTCAGAGGCCTATATTCCAATAACAGCATATGGGGGTTTCCTGAGGCACCAATCAGAACAAATCTCGTCTACACATGGGAAACTTGTCCTTTGGAGATGTCTCAAAACCTCCGGTTAGGAGAATCCTTCAGGGCCAATGCGCCACTGCCCCATTCCAAAGTCTCCATGGACACAAACCCACATTAGCATCCATCCTCAGGAGAGTCCATTTCAACTCAGCTCCCTCGATTGCTCCGACAGAGCCAGCATATCAAACCTGTCTATTCGCTAGGAGACAACTGCAATGTGAGGCGGGCTGCCCATGCATCCATCCTTAGATCCCTGCTCTGGTGTCATTCTGTATGGTATCTACTGGAGTGATACAAAAGGTCTCAATTGTTGATCAGAAGAAATCCTTGTTGTTTGGAGCATTTCACAACTCCCATCGTGAGTAAACCTCCATGGACTCGAGATGCTGTCCCCTTCATGAAGAGGCCAGAATGGACAGAAATTCGAACCTAAGCCTAGGTTTGAACCTTGGCCTGCCTTCAGATTCATGATATCCTGATTCAGATCTGCAGAGGGTGCCTGCTGTGCCCTCGCCCAGAAACCTACGCCTAACATGTGTTCTCAGACTTCCGTCCTCACACTCCTCGTCCACAAGGCATCCAGTTTGGGAATTCCGGAGCCACAATGCAGCACTCTGCCTGCCCTCCAGAAGAAAAACATTGCCCTTGGGGCTACCCAGAAATGCCAAATAAAGATCAACCTGCACAGCACTCGATTGTACCCCAATTATACAATCTACCCTGGGCACTAATGCCCTGTCTGACAGAGCCCAAGCTTGGACCTCCCGACCAACACCCAGACAGCTGGCTCCACGCTGAGCATATCGGACCCTACATGACCTTAGGTCGTCATCTCTTCCCAACCTCGGTATTCAGAATTCACAACCTAGACCTTATCTCCAATCACTGCCCAGGGGTGAATGACATGCTGAAATCAAAATGACTACTTCCCCATGGCAAGAACTCATGTGGTTGACATGTTGACCAACGTTCAGTGTAGGAGAAACAAGCATGCACCATGAGTCCCCACCCATGCTTGAGCACCACGAAGGCATAAACATGCATTGTGATCCTCAGCATGAGTTCTGTCCTCAATGAAGGCTTCTCAGTGGCTGGACCATTAGAAGGCATATTGGGCTTGCCATGCCCCTTGGCCCCTATTTTTAGTTAGATTTCTTGCTGTCCAGTCGCCCCTCCCCAGGGCTCTGCTCTGGAATCCCTCTTTTGGTGGTACACCTTAGTTAACAAAACTGAAAGGACTCCTCCCATCCCACAGATTGACCCAAAACAATTGGGATCTGGCTAAATCCACAGAGAGAAAGACTCTTCCATGGCCCGTGAAGACTCCCCGACATTCCACGGCCATCGTTGACACAAAATCCAGGGGCAAAAACCTGACAAGTGTCTCACTTTCACCCTTTCTTCATATCCCAAAAAGTTCTCCTCATAGTCTGCAAATCGGGCCTGCCATACCTACGTCCCCAAACCTAAGCTGAGTTTGTGTTTTCAGACATCTGTCCCCACAGTCCTTGCCCACACAACCTCAAAGCTGGGACCCTTGGAGCCACACATCAGGTCTGTGCCTGCCCACTCCACAGGAATTCTGCCCATTCCATTGTCCATAATCATACAATTTAGGAGAAACCTCCAAAGTCCCCGAGGCCATCCCTATAGTGTAGGCCGCCCGGACAAACAGGGGCGGTCTGACACCAGCTGAGCAACTACCTCCATTTCATAAAATAGACAGATGTCGACAGAGAAGAAGATTGAACTGGAGAGGCCCCTAGGACCTAATTGGATGCATTGCTGTGGTTTCCATGTATCTCTCCTCAGAGGCCTGGTTCTAATACCAGCATATGTGGGTTTCCTGAGGCACCAATTAGAACAAATCTTGTCTCCACATGGAAAACTTGCTCTTTCGAGTTGTCTCAAAATCTCCGGTTAGAATCCTTTAGAGCCCTGGGGCCACCACCCATTCCAACGTCCTCATGGACACAAACACACATTAAGACCCATCCTCAGGAGAGTCCATTTCAACTCAGCTCCCACGGTTGCTCCTGCATAGCCATCAGATCGTACCTGTGTTGTTGCAGGGAGACAATTGGAGTAAGAGGCAGTCTACTAAGGCATCCATCCTTAGAACCCTGTTCTGGAGTCATTCCATATGGGACGTCCTGGAGCCATCCAACAGGTCTCAATTTTCCCACAGAAAAAATCCTTGCAGTTTGGAGCATCTCACAACTCCCAATGTGGGAAAACCTCCATGGCCTCGAGATTCCACCCCTTTCATGAAGGGGCCATCATGGACAGAAACTCCAACCTGCGCCAAAGTCTGATCCTCGTCCTGACTTCAGATGAACGGGATTTTGATTCAGATCTGCAGAGGGTGCCTGCCGTGCCCTCGCCCTGAAACTTAAGTCTAGCTTATGATCTCAGACTTACGTCTTCACACTATTGGTCCCGCCGCCCTCAAGTTTGGCATTTCCGGACCCACTATGCTGCACTCTGCCTGACCACCAAAAGAAAAATGTTGCCCTAATGAGCCTCCCTGACACAATAAATGAGGATGAACCTACATGGCACTCGACTGTACCCAAATTATACAGTCTAACCTGGACACTAATGCACTGTCTGACACAGCCTGAGTCCGGACCTCTTGACCAACACCCAGACAGCTGACTGCACACTGAACACATCGGACCCTCCATGACCTTAGGTTATCATCTCATCCCAACCTCGATTTTCAGGATTCAGAACTTAGATCTTATCTCCAGTCACTGCCCAGGTGTGAACGTGATGCAGAAATCAGAATTCCTCCTTCCCCATGGCAAGAAACCTTGTGGTTCCGATGTTGTCCAAAGTTCAGTGTAGGAGAAACAAGCATGGCCCATGAGTCCCCGCCCATGCTTGATGGTTACATTGGGCACAAACATGCATTCTGACCCTCAGTGTGAACACTGTACTCAAGTAAGACCTCTCAGTGCTGGACTAAGGTACCCCATATGGGACTTGCCATGCCCTTAGGCCCCCAATCTTATCCAGATTTCGGGATGTCCAGCCCTTCCCAGGGCTCTGCTCTGGAATCCCTCTTTAGTGGCACACCTGAGGTAGAAAAACAGAATGGACTCCTCCTATCCTACGGAATGACCCCAAAATATTGGGATCGTCCAAATCCCCATAGAGGAAGTCTCGCCCATGGTCCATGAGGACACCCCGACATTCCACGGCCATCAGTGACACAAAATCCAGAGACAAAAGCCAGAGCAAGTGCCTCACACTCACCGTTTGTTCATATCCTGAAGAGTTCTCCTCAAGGTCTGTAGATCGGGCCTCCCATACCTATGTCCCCAAACCTAAGACGAGTTTCTGTTTTCAGACTTCTGTCCCCACAGCTCTGACCCACACACCCTCCATGCTTGAGCCCCTAGAGCCACACCTCAGGATTATGCCTTCCCTCCCCAAAGGAATTCTGCCCATTTCAATGGCCACAAACTTGCAAATTAGGAGAAACCTCCAAAATCAAAGTGACCATCCCAATAGTGTAGACTGCCCAGGACAAATAGGGGCAATCTGACACCAGCTGAGAAACTACCTCCACTCAATCCCATAGACAGATGAACCGAAAGAAGAAGATTAAACCAGACAGGCCCCAGGCCCTAATCAGATCCATTCCTTGGTTTCCAGGCATCTCTCCTCAGAGTTTTGCTTTCCAATACCAGCATATGGGGGGTTACTGAAGCACCAATGAGAACAAATCTTGTTTCCCCATGTTAAACATGCTTGTTGGAGCTGTGTCAAAACCTCTGGTTAGGAGCATCCTTCAGGGCCCTGGTGCCACTGCCCCATTCCAAGGTCTCCATGGACACAATCCCACATTATGACCCATCCTCAGGAGAATGCATTTCAACTCAGCCCCCTCGGCTGCTACATCATAGCCAGCAATCAAAGATGTCGTGTCGCTAGGAGACAATTGGAATGCGAGGCGGGATGCCCAGGCATCCATCCTTAGAACCCTGCTCTGCAAATGTTCCATATGGGATGTCCTGGAGCCATCCAACAAGTTTCAACTGACCCAGAGAAAATCCTTGTGGTTTGGAGCATCTCACTACTCCCATCATGGGAAAACACCTATGGCGGTGTGATGACCCCCCTTCATGAAGGGGCCATCATGGACATAAACTCCAACCTGAGCCACCATCTGAACCTCGCCCTGACCTCAGATGCATGAAATCTCGATTCAACTCTGCAGAGTGTGCCTGCCATGTCCTCTCCCCGAAACCAAAGCAAAGCTTCTGTTCTCAGACTTACATTCTTGCATTCCTGGCCCCAAGGCCTCCAGTTTGGCAGTTCCGGAGCCAGAATGCAGCACTCTTCCTGCCCTCCAGAAGAAAAACTTTGCCATATGGGGCTACGAAGAAACCCCAAATGATTATCTTATGCATGCCACTTAACTGTACCCCAATTATACAGCCCATCTGGGCACGAATGCCCTGTCTGGCACAGCCTCAGTGCAGACCTCCTGAACGACACCTAGAAAGCTGGCCCCAAACTGAACACATCGGACCCGCCATGGCCTTAGGTCGTCATGTCTTCCCAACCTCGGTTTTCAGGCTTCAGAACCTAGACCTTATCTCCAATTAGTGCCCAGAGGTGAACGTGATGCAGAAATCAGAACTCCTCCTTCCCCATGGCAAGAAACCTTGAGGTTGGCATGTCCAAAGTTCAGTGTAGGAGAAACCTGCAAGCTGAATGAGGCCCCGCCCAATATTGTTGACCACCTTGGTCACAAACACGCATTGTGACCCTCAGCATGAGTCCACTATTCAAGTAACATCTCTCAGTGGCTAGACCAAGAATCCGCATTTGGGCTTGCCATGCCCATAGGACCCCAGGCCTAACCACAGGATGGGTATTTCAGTTTTCTGTACCCAGTGCTCTGATCTAGAATCCCTCTATTGTGGGGACACATGAGGCAGGAAACAGGACTCCTCCCTTCCCACAAAATGACCTCCATCTCTTGGGAACCAGACAAATCACCAGATATCAAGACTTCCATGGCCCATGAGTCCACGCTTACATAAAATGACCATCATGAATAAAACATCCAGAGACATAAGCCTGAACGACCGCCTCTCACTTTTCCTACTTTCTAATCACAATGAGCTCCCCTCAGGGACTGTAGATCACTCCTGCCATAACCTCAGCCTAGATTGTGTTTTTGGATTCCTGTCCCCACAGCCCTGGCCCACACAGCCTCCAGGCTGGGGCTTCTGCAGCCACACCACAGGACTGTCCTGCTCTCTCCTAGGAGACTGTGCCCATTCCATTGCCCATAACCCCACAGAATAGGAGAAACCTCAAGGCCCCCGAGGACATCCCACTACTATAAGCCTCTCTGGACAAACAAGGGCATCCTGACACAAGCTGAGCAACTACCTCCATGCAGACACACAGACAGATGTTGGCAGAGACAGTAGATTGAACCGGACAGGCCCCTGGGCCCTAATCTGAACTCTTGCTTTGGTTTCCAGGTGTCACTCCTCAGAGGCCTGGGTTTGAAGACCAGCATCTGGGGCTTTCCTGAGACACAAAACAGAACACCTATCGTCTCCACATGGGTAAGCTTCATTGTTGGAGCTGTGTCAAACCCTTCGGGTTGGAGAAACCTGAGAGTCCCTGAACCACCGCCACATTCCAAGATCTCCATGGCCACCAATCCACAGTATGACTCATCCTCAGGAGAGTCCATTTCAACTCATCCCTCGGGGAAACCCGCCCAAGAGCCCACAGATTGAGCCTGCCTTGCCCCAAGCAGCCAGTGGGAATGTGAGGTGGCATTTCCAGGCATCCATGCTTAGACCCCTTCTCTCGAGTCTTTCCGTAGGGGTCATCCTAGAACCATCTAATAGTACTCGACTGTCCTACAGAGGAAACCTTGATGTTTGGGGCAGCTCACAACTCCCAGCTTTGGGAAACCTCCCTGGTCTCATGACGCCCCCACCCCCTTCAGGAAGGGGCCATAATGGACACAAACTCCAGCCTGAGGCAACGTCTGATACTCGCCCTGACCTCAGATGCAGGAGATCTCGATTCAGCCTCTACAGAGTGGGCCTGCCATGCCCTCGGCCCCAAACCTAATGCTAGCTTGTGTTTTCAAACTTCCCTCTTCACACTCCTGGCAAACAAGCCCTCCAGACTAGGAATTCCAGAACCACAACACAATCTTCTGCCTGCCCACCAGAAGAAAAACGTTGCCCTATGGGGCTCTCCAGAAACCTTAAATGAGGACCTACCTGCTCTGGCCTCGACCGCACACCAACTGGATAGGCTACCCTGGGCAGTAATGCTCTGTCTGACACAGCCTGACGTCCCGAGAGACAAGGAAACAGCTGGCTGCACACTAAGCACATCTGACAGGCCATGGCCTTACGCCGTCATCTCTTCCCAACCTGGGTTTTCAGACATCTGACCCTAGACATTATATCAAATCCTGGCACACGTGGGTAACTGAAGCACAAATCAGATCTCCTCCTTCCCCATGTCTGGAAAGCTTGCTGTTGGCATGGAGTCACACCTTCAGGGTAGGATATACCTTCATGGCCCCTGAGGCCAAACCTAAACTTGAGTGCCTCCTTGGGTACAAACTCGCATTGGGACCATCAGCATGAGCCCCATGTCGAAGTAAGGTCTCTCAGGGCCTGGACCAAGAGCCCGCATATGGGGCTTGCAAAGCCCCTATGATCCCAATCCTCACCAGAGCTCGAGTATTCCATTCGCTCAAACCCAGGACTGTGATCTGGAGTTCCTCTCCTGGAAGAACACGTGAGCCAGACAACAGGACTCCACCCTTCCCACAAAATGACCCCAAAATCTTGGGAGCTGGCCCAACTCCACAGAGAGGGAGACCTTTCCATAGCCCCTGAGGTCACCCCTACATTCCACGGCTATGGGGGACAAAACATCCAAAGACAAAAGCTTACATGACTGCCTCCCATTTGCCCTTCTTTCATAAGCTGAGGATCTCCTCTCACGGTCTGTGGGTCCGTCCTGACATACTATCGGCTCCACACCCATGCCGAGTTTGTGTTTTCAGACTTCTGTGCCCACAGCCCGGACCCACACACCCTCCAGGCTAGGGCCTATGGAGACACACCGAAGGACTCTGCCAGTCCTCTCCAAGAAAACTGTGCCCAATCCATTGGCCACAACCCTACAGATTAGGAGAATCCAATAAGGTCTCCAAGGCCATGCCTCAGCCATGGACTAAGAGGGGCACTCTGACACCAGCTGAGCAACTATCTCCACTTAGATACTCAAACAGTGTCCCCAGAGACAGAAGATTGAAACGGACAGGCATTTAGGCCCTAATATGAACCCTAGATTTGGTTTATAGGTGTCTCTACTCAGAGAACTGGTTTGAAGACCAGCATCTGGGGCTTTTCTGAGGCACCAAAGAGAACCTCTCTCATCTCCACATAGGTATCTCTTTTTAATTGGAGCCGTATTACACCCTTCAGTTAGGCGAATACTTCAAGGCCCCTGAGCTGCCAACATATTTGAAGGTCTCCATGCACACAAACCCACATTATGACCCATTCTTAGGAGAGTCCATTTCAACTCAGCCCCCTAGTTAGCTCGCCCCAGAGCCAGTAGTTCAAACATGTCTTGTCACAAAGAGCCAATGGGAATGTGAGGTATGCTGTACAGGCATCAATCCTTCGAATCCTGTTCTCCAGTCTTTCTGTATGGGACATCCTGGAGCCATTCAACAGGACTCGATAGTCCAGCATATGGAAAGCTTGTGGTATGGGTCAACGCACAAACTAGAGTATGTGCTGGTGTCTAAGGTGCTGTGCAGGATTTTCCAATCCTGAGGGTTTGGCACAGGTCTAAGGTCATGGTTTTCTACTGGGGAGAGGAGCTATTATATTGTGTGGTTCAGGGACCACATGTTGTATCCTAAGTTGGTATTTCAGAACAGGACCCTGAGGACAGATGCCTGAAAACCTAATCCAGTGTTCCAGTGAGGTCCTAGGGGCATGTCAGGTACAATCTTCTGACCCAGGAACATTGAATTGGCTGTCTGCTTGGATGTAGGTGATCAGGGTGTTTCAGACTGGCATTTGTGTCCAGTGCTGCCGACAATATTGGGTTGGGCTCAGGGCTCTTGCGTGTTTCTCCTAAATTGGAAGTTTTGGGCAGGTTTGACAGGCACAGTTTCCTTGGAGATGGGAGGCCCAGTCCTGTGTTGTGGATCCAGAGACCCTGTCCTGGAGGGCATATGAGCCATGGTTTTGGGAGAGAATTCCGCAAACACAAATGTGGGTTATGGTTATTGGAAAGGTGATCACAGGCCCAATGAGTAGACCTGGAGTGCAGCTTGTCAGGAGTTGTAATTAGGGTGACTGGAAGGCAGTAGCACAGGCTTTTCTCTCTAGATTGTGTGTCCAGGATGGCCTCGGAATGCAGGTGTGGTCTCATGGGTCCATGGGAAACTTTTCCTGTCTATGGATCTGTGCAGCTCATAGTTTGGTGGCTTTTTCGGGGAAGGGAAGAGTGCTCGTTTCCATCTTATGGGTGCCCCAAAACAGGGATTCCAGATACAGGCTCTTTTTCTGGGCATCTGGGACTTCCCAGCAAGGGTTAGGATTTGGGCCTAGGGGTGTACGAGGCCTGCAATGCGGGATCATGATGGTGCAACTGAGAGGGATTGTTTGAAAGCTTGCTCGGGCTGAGTCTCACAATGCCTGTTTGCTCCCATGGCGGCCCTAAGTAGTGGGAGTGGTCTCATTGGTCATATATCTGGCTCCAACTAAGAGAGTTGGACACCCAACCCAACAGCCAAATGTCCTGCCATGAGGAAGGATGAGTTCTCTTCCGTCAGGTTCTTCTGTGCTTCAAGTTGCCCCATTGGCAGGTTTTCCAGCAAGGTCTCGAGATAGGTGCCTGAATACCAAGGATGGGTGGAGATGACGTACTTGGGCCATGGCAATCCCAAATGCTAGATATGAGGCCTGAAACTCGGTCGGGGCTCAGGCTCTGTCAGACACAGCGCTAGTTGCTGTGGCAGCCTATATATCAGAGTAGACTGGAGGGCGGAGCAGATTGATCCTCATGTGGAGTTCCTTGGGAAGATTCCCAGGCATTTGTTCATTCGATAGGGAAGGCATAATGCTGTGTTGTGGCTCCAGATTTCCCAATCAAGAGGACTTGGGGACCAGTCAGTTTTGGGTGGAATTGTAAACAAAAGCTATGGTTCAGTTCAGTGCCAAGCAGAACGCAGTTCCAATGTGTATCAGTTTACTCGAGACATCCAGCACTGGAATAAGGGTGGATGTCAGATGTTTGCTCACACTAGAGTTTGTGTATATGATGACCGACAAGTGGAGGGGTGGTATAAAGAGGCCATGGAGAAGTTCACATGCTGAGGCCTGTGAACTGCTGCAAAAAGTAACATTTCCTTGTACTGAGCAGGTGAAGTTTGTTTTGTTTACTCTAGGTACCCCCATGTGGAAAGTTTGTGAAGAAGAGCTCTCCGGCATGGATGCCAGGAAAGCACACCTCCATTGACAATTACAGCTGAGGAACATGGCAGGTTCGTTCTGGTGGCTCTGGAACAAAGTGCCAAGGTCTTGAGTTGACATTGGATCTCTTGCAGATGGTTCACAATTCTTGTTTGTTACTAGGGAGAACTTAGAATGTGCTGGTTGCTAAGGTGCCACGCAGGAATCTCTTACCCTGAGGGTTTGGCACAGGTCGAAGAGCTTGGTATTCTTCTGGGGACAGGGGATGTTCTGTCGTGTGGCTCAGGGACCACATGATGTGTCATAGATTGGTATTTCAGAACAGGCCCCTGAGGAAAGATGCTTGAAAACCTAATGGGGTTCCATTGAGAGCCTAGGGGCATTTTAGTTTCAATCGTCTATCTCACGATCATTGACTTGGCTGTCTCCCTTGATGTAGGTGAAAAGGCTGTTTCAGACTGCACATTTCCATCCCAAGTGGCCGGCAATATTGGTGTGGGCTCAGGAGCCACACAGGTTTCTCCTAATCTGGAAGGTTTGGGCAAATGTGATATGCACAGTGTCCTTGGGTTGGCAGCCAGAGTTCTGTGGTGTGGCTCCAGAGATCACATTCTGGTGGGCATGTGAGCCATGGTTTTGGGAGAGAAGTCTGCATACACAAATTCAAATTAGGGTGAGTGGCGAGGTGATCACAGGCCCAATGCGTAGACCTGGAGGGAAGCTCATCATGAACTATAATTAGGGAGACTGGAAGGCAGTAGCACAGGCTTTTCTCTCTGGATTGTGTGTCCAGGATGGCCTTGGAATGCAGGTGTGGTCTCATTGGTCCATGGGAGTCTTTTCCTCTCTATGGATCCTGGTGGCTCTCCATAGTTTGGTGGCTTTTTCGGGGAATGGGAGACTGATGTTTTCCACCTTATGGGTGCCCCAAAACAGGGATTCAAGAGCCGGGCCCTGGTTCATGGCATCTGGGACTTCACAAGTGTTAGGATTTGGGCTTAGGGGCATATGAGGCCTGAAATGCAGGTTTATGGCGGTGCAACAGTGAAGGATTGTTTGAAAGCATGCTCAGGCTGAGTGTCACAAGGCCTGTTTGCGTCCAGGGCAGACCTGAGGAGTTTGCGTGGTCTCTCTGGACTTGTAAATGACTCCCCCTTTCAGGGTTGAACACCCATCCTAACCACCAAGTTTCCTGATATGAAGAAGGAGGAGTTCTCTATTGTGCTTCAGGATATCCCATTGTCAGAGATTCCAGCAAAGGTCTGGGGGCAGGTGCCTGAATACCAAGGATGGGTAGAGATGAAATACTTGAGCCATGGCAATCCCAAATGCTAGATGTGGGGCTCAACTCTGGTGACTGACACTAGGTCTGGGCTCAGGCTCTGTCAGACACAGCACTAGTGGCCAGGGCAACCTATAAATCGGGGTCCCTCCGATATAGGGCTGAGCAGATTGATCCTCATGTGGGGTTTCTGGCCAGACTCACCAGGCACTTGTTTCTATCTGGAAGGCAGAATGCTGTGTTGTGTCTCCAGAATTCCCTATCAAGAAGGCTTGGGGACCAGTCGGGTGAGGATGGAATTGTAAACACAAGCTACAGTTCAATTCAGTGCCAAGCGGAAGGCAGTTTCTGTGTCCAGCGGCTTTTTCGAGATATCCAGCACCTTAGTAAGGGAGGACATCAGATATTTGCTCACACTGGAGTTTGTGTCTATGATGACTGACAAATGGAGGGGTGATGTCAAGAAGCCATGGAGGGGTTTTCACGTTGAGACTCATGAGCTGCTCCAAATAGTAAGGTTTCGTTCTACTGGACACGTGGAGTGTGGTTTATTTGCTCCAGGGTCCCCCATGTGGAAAGTTTGGGTAGCAGAGCTCTACCGCATGGATGCCTGGAAAGTTCAACTTCATTGACCATTGCAACTGAAGAACATGACAGCTTTATTCTGGTGTCTCTGTAGCAAAGTACCAAGTCCTTGATTTGACATGGAATCTCTTGCAGATGGGCCACACAGCTGGTTTGTTACCAGGTAGATCTTAGAATGTGCTGGTGGCTTAGTAGTTGTGAAGGAATCTACTACCCTAGGATTTTGCACAGATGGTAGGGCACGGTTTCCTTCTAGGGACAGGAGATGTTGGGTTGTGTGGCCCAGGGACCACATGTTGTATCGTAAGTTCGCATTACAGAAGAGGCCTCTGAGGACAGATGTCTGAAAACCAAATCAATGGTTCCAATGACGTCCTAGGGGCATGTTAGGTTCACTATTCTGACTCAGGACCATTGACTTGGCTGTGTTCCTGGATGTAGGGGATCAGGGTATTTCAGACTGCGCATTTGTGTTCAGAGCGGCCGCCAAAATTGGGGTACGCCCAGAGGCCTTGTAGGTTTCTCCTAATCTAGACAGTTTGGGCAACTGTGACGGGAACAGTTTCCTTGTGGATGGCAGGGACAGTCCTGCAGTGTGGATCCAGAGTCCCCATCCTGGAGGGCATGTGTGCCATGGTTTTGGTAGACAAGTCTGCAAACACAAATTCGAATTAGGGTGAGTGGCGAGGTGATCACAGGCCCAATGCATAGACCTTGAGGGCAGCTCGTTTGGAACTGTAATTAGGGGAATGGAAGGCAGTAGCACAGGCTTTTCTCTCCGGATTGTGTGTCCAGGATGGCCTCGGAATGCAGGTGTGTTCTCATGGGTTCATGGGAGACATTGCCTCTCTATGGATCCTGGTGGCTCCTCATAATTTGGTGACTTTTTCGGGGAAGGGATGAGTGCTGTTTTCCATCGGAAGGGTGCACCATAACAAAAATTCCAGAGACGATCTCTGGGTCTGGGCACCTCGAAAATCTCACCAAGTTTTAAGATTTGAACCTAGAGGCATACCAGGCCTGCAATGAGGGATCATGGTGGTGAAACTGAGAGGGATTGTTTGAAAGCATGCTCAGGGTGAGGGTCACAATGCCTGTTTGTGCCAAGGGTAGTCCTCAGGAGTGTGTGTGGTGTCATTGATGCTATAACTGGCTCCCCCTTTGAGGGTTGGACACCCATCCCAAAAGCCAGGTTTATTGCCATGGGGAAAGAAGAGTTCTCTATTGTGCTTCAGGTTCCCTAATTGGCAGGGATTCCTGCCAAGGTCTGGGGACAGGTGCCTGAATATCAAGGATGGGTAGAGATGACATTCTTGGGCCATGGCAATCCCAAATGCTAGATATGGGGCCTGCTCTCTAGTGGCTGAAACTCAGTTGGGCTCAGGCTCTGTCAGACACGGCACTAGTGGCCATGGCAGCCTATAAATCAGTGTTGACTCGGGGGCCCACCTGATTGATCCTCACGTGGGTTTTCAGGGCAGAGTCACAAGGCATTTCTTCATTCGATGGGAAAGGCAGAATGCTGCGTTGTGGCCCCACATTTCCCTATCAAGAGGGCTTGGGGACCAGTCAGGTGAGGATGGAATTGTAAACACAAGCTATGGTTCAATTCAGTGCCAAGTGGAAGGCAGTTCCAATGTGCAGTGGTTTATTTAAGACAATCAGCACCGGGATAAGGGTGCATGTCAGATGTTTGCTCACACTGGAGTTTGTGTCTATGATGACCCACCAATGGAGTGGTGGCATCAAGAGGCCTTGGAGCAGTTTACACGCTGAGGCCCGTGAGTTGATCCAAACATAAGGTTTCTTTCTACTGGACAGGGGACGTCTGGTTTGTTTACACCAGGCTCCCCCATGTGAAAAGTTTGGGTAGCATAGTACTCGCACGTGGATACTGGAAAGCACACCTCCATTGACCATTGCAGCTGTGGAACATGGCAGGTTCGTTCTGGTTGCTCTAGGGCAAAGAACCAAGGCTTGGATTCTCATGAAGATGGGTCACAATGCAGTTTTGTTAACACGGAAATCTTACTATGTGCTGGTGGCTAAGGGGCCATGTATGATTAGTCTATCCTGAGGGTTTCACACGGTTTCTTTCTGGGGATCGGAGTTGCTCTGTTGTGGGGATCATGGACCAAATGTTGTATCATAAGTTGGTATTCCAGAACAGGCCTCTGAGGACAGATGCCTGAAAACTTCATCTAGTGTTCCAATGAAGTCCAAGGGGAATGTCAGGTTCAATCATCGGACTCAGGACCATTGACTTCGGTGTCTGCCTATATTTAGGAGATCAGGGTGTTTCCGACTGTGCCTTTGTGTACAGAGTGGCCTCCAATATTGGGGTTGGCTCTGGGGCCTTGCAGGTTTCTCCTAATCTTGAAGGTTTAGGCAAATTTATGGGCACGGTTTCCTTGGGGGTGGCAGGCACAGTCCTGTGGTGTGGCTCCAGAGACTCCATCGTGGACGGCATGTAAGCAATGGTTTTGGGGGAGAAGTCTGCAATCACAAACTCGGGTTAGGTTGAGTTGCGAGGTGATCGTAGGCCCAATGCATAGACCTGGAGGGCAGATCGTCAGGAACTGTAAATCGCATACCTCGAAGGCACTAGCACTGGCTTTTGTATCTGGATTGTGTGTGCATGATAGCCTTGGAATGCAGGTGTGTTTTAATGGTTCCATGAGAGTCTTTTCTTCTCTACGGATCCTGGCAGCTCCAATAGTATGGTGGCTTTCTCGTTTGAATGGAAGAGTGCTGTTTTCCATCTTAGAGGCTCCCCAAACAGGGATTCCAGAAATGGGATGTGAGTCTAGGTTCTTGTAAATCCCACCAGGGTTAGGATTTGGGCCTAGGGGAGTACCAGGCCTAAATGTGTGACTTGGAGGTGCAACTGAGAGCGTTTGTTTGAAAGCATGCTACTCTGAGTGTCACAATGCCTGATGTGATTAGGGCAGCCCTTATGAGTGGGAGTTGTCTTCTTAGCCATGCAGCTGGCTACAACTTTAATGTAGGACACCCATCCCAACTACCAGGATACCTGCCATGGAACAGGAGGAATTCTCTATTGTGCCTCAGGTTCCCCCATTAGCAGGGATTCTAGCAAATGTCTGGGGAGAGATGCCTGAATACCAAGGATGGGTAGAGATGAGGGACCTGAGACATGGCCTGTCTCACATGCCTGACTCTCTGAGTAGCTGACATGAATTGAGCACTCAGGCTCTGTCAGACACAGAACCAGTGGCCAGGGCTGAGTATGAATCAGGGATCCCTCAAGGGCCGAGCAGATTGATCCTCATGCAGAGTTTCTGGGCAGAATCACCAGGCCCTTCTTCTTTCTAAGGGGAAGGCAAAAAGCTGCGTTGTGGCCCCAGAATTCCCTATCAAGCGGGCTTGGGGACCAGTAGGGTGAGGATGGAATTGTAAACTCAAGCTAAGGTTCAATTCAGTGCCAAGCGAAAGGCAGTTCCAGTGTGCAGTGGCTGATCCAGATATCCAGCACTGGAGTAAAGGTGAATGTCAGACGTTTCCTCATGCTGGAGATTTTGTCTATGATGACCGACAAATGGAGGGGTGGCGTCAAGAGGCAATGGAGGATTTCACATGCTGGGGCTTGTGAGATGCTCCAAACAGCAAAGTTTCCTTCTACCAGACAGGGGGAGTCTGGTTTGTTTACTCCAGGGTCCCCCATGTGGAAAGTTTGGGTAGCAGAGCACTCCCACATGGATGCCTGAAAAGCACACCTCCATTGAAAATTGCAGCTGAGAAACATGGCCTATTCGTCCTGGTGGCTCTGGGGCGAAGTACCAAGGCCTGGAGTTGACACAAAGTCTCATGAAGATGGGTCATAATGCAGGTTTGTTACCATGGAGACCTTACAGTGTGCTGGTGGCTAAGGGACCATGTAGGATTCATCTACCCTCAGGGTTTGACATTGGTCAAAGAGCACGGTTTCCTTCTCGGACCAGAGATGTTCTGACGTGGGGCTAACGGACCAAATGTATCATAATTTGGTATTGCAGAACAGGCCTCTGAGGATAGATGCCTGAAAATTTAATCTAGGGTTCCAATAAAATCCTAACGGAATGTCAGGTTCAATCCTCTGACTCAGGATCATTGACTTCGATGTCTGCCTAGATGTGGGTGATCAGGGTGTTCCAGACTGTGCATTTGTGTACAGAGTGGCAACCAGTATTGGGGTGGGCTCAGGGTCCTTGCAGGTTTCTCCTAATCTGGAAAGATAGGGCAATTTGACGGGCACAGTTTCCTTGGCAATGGTGGGCACAGTCCTGTGGTGTGGCTCCAGAGACCCCATACTGGAGGGCATGAGAGCCATCGTTTTGGGAGGGAAGTCTCCAATCACAAACACGGGTTAGGTTTAGTGGCGAAGTGATTGTATGCCCAATGCATACTCCTGGAGGGAAGCTCGTGGGGAAATGTAAATTGCATGCCTCGAAGGCGGTAGCTCAGGCATTTTTATCTGGATTGTGTATCCACGATGGACTAAGAATGCAGGTGTGGTCCCAGGTGTCCATGGGTGATATTTCCTCTCAAGTATCCTGGCGGCTCCTTATAATGTGGTGGCTTTCTCAGAGAGGAAAGAGTTCTGTTTTCCACATTAAGGGTGTCCCATAACAGGGATTGCAGAGATGTGCTCTGGCTATGGGCACATGGAAATACCCACCAAGGGTTATGATTTGGGCATAGGGGCTTACCAGGCCTCCAATGCAAGTCCTGGAGGTACAACTGAGAGTGTTTGTTTGAAAGCATGCTCAGGCTGAGGGTCACTATGCCAGCATTTGCATAGGGCGGACTTCAGGAGTGGGGTGGGCTCAATGGCCATGCACTAGGCTAACACTCTGAGTGTTGGACACCCTTCCAAACTTCCAGGAATCCTGCCATGGGGAATGAGGATTTCTCTATTGTGATTCAGGTTCCCTCATTGGTAGGGATTCCAGGAAAGTTCTGGGGACACATGCCTGAATACCAAGGATGGGTAAAGATGACAGCCCTGCTCCGTGTCCAGTCTAACATGCAGGATATGGGCCCCGCCCTCTGGGTGGCTGACACGAGGTCGGGGCTCAGGCTCTGTCAGACACAGCACTAGGGGCAAGGGCCGTCTATAATTCAGGGTTCCCTCAAGGGACAAGTAGATTGATCATCATGTGGAGTTTCTGGGCAGACTCACCAGGCCCTTCTTCTTTCTATTGGGAAGGCAGAATGCTGTGTTGTGGCTGCAGAATTCCCTATCATGAGGGCTTGCGGACCAGTAGGGTGAGGATGGAATTGTAAACCCAAGCTATGAATAAATTCAGTGACAAGTGAATGGCATTTCCAGTGTGCAGGGGATAATTCGAATATCCAGCACCTGACTAAGCGCAGACATCAGATGTTTGCTCAAGCTGGAGTTTGTGTCTATAATGACGGACAAATGGAGGGGAGTGGAAAAGAGGCCATAGAGGATTTCCCACACTTGAGCTTGCTCCAAACAGCAAGGTTTCTTTATACAGGACAGGGCAGTCAGATTTGTTTGCTCGAGAGTCCCCCATGTGGAAAGTTTGGGTAGCAGAGCACTCCCACATGGATGCCTGGAAAGCACACTTCCACTGAACATTGCAGCTGAGGAACATAGCAGGTTCGTTCTGGAGGCTCTGGGGCGAAGTACCAAGGCCTGGAGTTGACATGGAATCTCATGAAGATGGCTCACAATACTGGCTTGTTACCAGTGAGATCTTAGAATCTGCTGGTGGCTAAGGGCCGAGTAGGATTGATCTACCCTGAGGGTTTGACACAGTTCCAAGAGCCCGGCTTCCATCTGGAGAAAGGAGATGTTCTGTTGTGGGGATCAGGGACCATATGTTGTATCTTAAGTTGGTACTCCAGAACAGGTCTCTGATTACAGATGCCTGAAAACCTAATCAGGGGTTACAATGAGGTCATAGGGGCATCTCAGGTTCAATCTTCTGACTGAGGAACACTGACTTGGGTATCTGCCTGGATTCAGGTGACCAGCGTATTTCAGACTGCACATTTGTGTCCAGAGAGGCCTCCAGTATTGGGGTGGGCTCAGGGGCCTTGCAGGTTTCTCCTTATCTCGAGGTTTTAGGCAAACGTGACGGACACATTTTCCTTGGGGATGGCAGGCACAGTCCTGCAGTGTGGCTCCAGAGACCTCATCCTGGAGGACATATGAGCCATGGTTTTGGGATAGAAGTCTGCAAACACAAACTCGGGTTAAGGTTAGCGGTGAGGTGATTGCAGGCCCAATGCATAGACCTGAAGGGCAGCTCGTCAGGAACTATAAATTAGTTGCCTTGAAGGTGGTAGCACAGGCTTGTGTATCTTGCTTTTGTGTCCAGGATGGCCTCAGAATGCAGGTGTGGTCTCATCGATCCATGGGAGATTTTTCCTCTCAAGGATCCTAGAGGCTCCCTATACTATGGTGGCTTTCTTGGCAAAGAGAAGGGTGCTATTTTCCATCTTAGGGGTGTCCCAAAACAGGGAATCCAGAGACAGGCTGTGTTTCTGGGCCCCTGAAAAATCCCACCAGGTGTTAGGATTTGTGCTTAGGGGCATATCAGGCCTGCAAATTTGGATTCTGGAGATGCAACTGAGAGCGTTTGTTTGAAAGCATGCTCAGGTCGGGGGTCACAATGCCTGCTTGTGTCCAGGGCGGCCCTCATGAGTGGGCGGGTTCTCATTGGCCATTCAGCTGGCTACCACTCTGAAGTTTGGAAACCCATCCCAAGAGCCATCATTCCTGCCATGGGGAAGGAGGATTTCCCTATTGTGCTTCCGGGTCCCCCATTGGCAGGGTTTCCAGCAAATGTCTGGGGCCAGATGCCTGAATGAAGAATGGGTAGAGATGACAGCCCTGGGCCATGGCCAGTCTCACATTCTGGAGATGGAGCCCAGTCTATGGGTCCTGGCACGAGGTCGGAGATGAGGTTCTGTCAGACACAGCTCTAGTGGTCAGGGAAAACTATAAATGGGGTTCCCTCGAGGGTCGAGTAGATTTATCCTCATGTAGGGTTTCTGGGCAGTCTCACCAGGCCGTTTTTTTTTTTTTTTTTTTTTTTTGCTATGGGGAAGGCAGAATGCTGTGTTGTGGCTTCAGAATTCCCTATCAAGAGGGCTTACTGAACACCAGGGTGATGATGGAATTGCAAACCCAAGTTACATTTAAATTCAGTGCCAAGCATAAAGCAATTCCAGTGTGTAGCAGATGATTCAAATATCCAGCACTTGAGTAAGAGCAGATGTCAGTTGATTGCTCACGCTGGAGTTAGTGTCTATGATGACCAACAAATGGATGGGTGGCCTCAAGAGGCCATGGAGGATTACCCACGCTCAGGCTTGTGAGATACTCCATACAGCAAAGATTTTTTCACCGTATTTGTTTCCTCCAGGGTTCCCCATTTGGAAAGTTGGTATCTGAGCACTCCCGCTTGGTGCCTGGAAAGTACACCTACATTGACCATGGAAGCAGAGGAACATGGCAGTTTCATTCTGGTGGCACTGGGCCGAAGTACCAAGGGCTTGAGTTGTCATGGAGTCTCAAAGATGGGTCACAATGCTGGTTTGTTGTCAGGGAGATCATAGAATGTTCTGGTTGCCAGGGGGCCTTGAAGGATTCATCTACCCAGAGTGTTTGACACAGTTCCAGAGCACAGCTTTCTTCTAAGGACAGGAGATGTTCTTTTGTGTGGCTCAGTGACCATGTTGTATCATAAGTTGATATTCAGAACAGCCCTCTGAGTACAGATACCTGAAAACCTATTCTAGTGTTCCAGTGAATCCTAGGGCCATGTCAGGTTCAATCTTCTGTCTTTGGACCACTGACTTGGCTATCAGCTTGGATGTAGGTGATATGGTGTGTCAGACTGTGCATTTGCGTCCAGAGTGGCCTCCAATATTGGGCTGGGCTTAGGGGCCTTGCAGGTTTCTCCTAATCTAGAGGGTTTGTTTAATAGTGACAAGCATAGTTTCCTTTGGAAAGACAGGTACAATCCCATGGTGTGGCTCCAGATATCACAAACGGGAGGGCATGTGAGCCATGGTTTTGGGAGGGAAGTCTGAAAACACAAACTTGGGTTAGGGTTAGTGGCAAGGTGATCACAGGCCCAATGCATAGACATGGATGGCAGCTCTTCAGGAACTGTTAATGGGGTGACTCAAAGGCGGAAGCACAGGCTTTTTTCTCTGGATTGTGTGTCCAGGGTGGCCTCAGAATGCAGTTGTGGCATAATGGGTCCATGGGAGATTTTTCCTCTCTAAGGATCCTGGTGGCTCCCAATAGTTGGTGGCTTTCTCGGGGAAGGGAAGAGTGCTGTTTTTCATGTTAGGGGTGTCCCAATATACGGATTCCAGAGACGGGCTCTGGGTTTTGTCCCCTGGAAAATCCCACCAAGTGTTAGGATTTGGGCCTAGTGGCTTACCAGGCCTGCATGCAGGATCCCGGAGGTGCAACTGAGAGGGCTTGTTTGAAATCATTCTCAGGCTGAGGGTCACAATACCTTCTGATGCCCAGGTGGCCCACATGAGTGGGCGTGGTCACATTGGCCATGCAGCTGGCTCCCACTTTGAGGGTTGGACACCCATCCCAACAGCCAGAATCCTGCAATGGGGAAAGAGGAGCTCTCTATAGTGCTTCAGGTTCCCCCATTAGCAGGGATTCCAGCAAAGGTCTGGGGACAGATGCCTGAATACCAAGGATGGGTAAAGATGAAGGACATGGGCCATGGCCAGTATCAAATCGTGGATATGGGCCCCGATCACTGGGTGGCTGACACTAGGTCTTGGCTCAGGCTCTGTCAGACACAGCACTAGTGCCCAGGGCAACCTATAAATTGGGGTTCCCTTGAGTGCCGAGCAGATTGATCCTCATGTACGGTTTCTGGGCAGACTCACCAGGCCCTTATTGTTTATAAGGGGAAGGCAGAATGCTGCGTTGTGGCTCTAGAATTCCCTATCAAGAGGGCTTGCAGACCAGGAGGCTGAGGATGGAATTGTAAATCTAAGCTATGGTTACATTCTGTATCAAGTGAAAGGAACTTCCAGTGTGCAATGGTTGAATCAAATATTCAGCACTTGAGTAAGAGTGGATGTCAGATATTTGCTCATGCTGGAGTTTGTGTCTATGATGACCCACAAAGGGAGGGGTGGCGTCAAGAGGCGATGAAGGATTTCCCGAGCTGGTGTTTTTGAGATGCTCCAAACAGCAAAGTTTCCTTCTACAGGACAGGGGCAGTCTGGTTTGCTGGCTCCAGAGTCCCACATGTGGCTCCAGGGTCCCACATGTGGCAAGAATGGATAGCATAGCTTTCCCGCATGGATACCTGTAAAGCACACCTCCATTGCTGCTGAGGAACATGGCAGGTTCATTTTATGGTGGCTCTGAGGCGAAGTACCAAAAACCGGATTGGTCACGGAATCTTATGAAGTTAGGTCACAATGCTGGTTTGTTAGCAGGGAGATCTAAGAATGTGCTGGCGGCTAAGGGGCCATGCAGGATTCATCTACCCTGAGGATTTGACACAGGTCCAGGAGCCCGGATTCCGTCTGGGGACAGGAGATAATCTGTTGTGTGGCTCAGCGACCATATGTTGTTTCATAAGTTGGTATTCCAGAACAGGCCTCTGATGACAGATGCCTGAAAACCTAACCTAGGGTTCCAATGAAGTCCTAGGGGCATGTCAGGTTCAATGTTCTTACTCAGAAACATTGACTCTGGTGTCTGCCTGGATGGAGGTGATCAGGGTATTTTAGACTTCGCATTTGCGTCCAGAGTGGCATCCAATATTGTGGTGAGATCATGGTCATTGCAGTTTTCTCCTTTACTGGAGGGTTTTGGCAACTTTGACGGGCACAGTTTCCTTGAGGATGCCAGGCACAGTCCTTTGGTGTGGCTCCAGAGACCCCATCCTGGAGGGCATGTGAGCCATGCTTTTGGGAGAGAAGTCTACAAAAACAAACTCGGGTTAGGGTTAGCGGTATGGTGATTACAGGCCCAATGCATAGACCTAGAGGGAAGCAAGACAGGAACTGTAAATCAGGTGCTTTGAAGGCAGTAGCACTGGCTATTGTATCTGGATTGAATTTCCAGGATGGCCTTGGAATGCAGGTGTGGTCTCATGGGTCCATGGTAGATTTTTCCTCTCAAGGATCCTGGCGGGTCCCAATAGTTTGGTGGCTTTCTCAGGGAAAGGAAGAGTGTTGTTTTCCATCTTATGGGTGCCACAGGACAGGGATTCCATAGACAGGCTTTGGGTATTTGTGCATGGAAAATCCCACCAAGGGTTAGGATTTGGGAATAGGGGAGTACAAGGCCTGCAATGTGGGTCCTGGAGGTGCAACTGAGAGCACTTGTTTTAAAGCATGCTCAAGTTGAGGGTCACGATGCCTGCTTATGCCCAGGCAGCCCTCATGAGTGGGTGTGGTCTCATTGTCCATGCAGCTGGATCCCATTCTAAGGGTTGGATACTCATCCAAAAGCCAGGATTCCTGTCATAGGGAAGGAGTTCTCTATTGTGCTTCAGGTTCCACCATTGGTAGGGATTCCAGCAAAGGTCTAGGGGACAGATGCCTGAATACCATGGATGACGGTCCATAGAGATGACGGACATGGGCCATCACCGGTCTCACATGCTGGAGATGGGCCCCGCCCTCTGGGTGGCTGACATGAGGTCGGGGCTCAGGCTCTGTCAGCCACAGCACTAGTGGCCAGGGCAAACTATAAATCAGGGTTCCCTCATGGGCCGAGTGCATTGATCCTCATGTGCAGTTTCTGGGAAGACTCACCAGGTCCTTCTTCTTTATATGGGGAAGGCAGAATGCTGTTTTGTGGCTCCAGAAGTCCCTATCAAGAGATGTTGCAGACAATTAGGGTGAGGATGGATTTGTAATACGAAGCTGGGGTTATATTCATTGCCAGTCATAAGGTAGTTACAGTGTGCAGCTGCTGATGCCAATATCAGCACCTGAGTATGGGCAAATGTCAGATGTTTGCTCAGGCTGGAGTTTGTGTCTATGATGACCGACAAATGGAGGGGTGGCATCAAGAGTCCATGGAGGATTTCCCATCTTGAGCCTTGTGAGATGATCCAAATAGCAAAGTTTCTTTCTACCAGACAGGAGGAGTCTGCTTTGTTTTCTCTGGTTTCTCCATGTGGAAATTTTGTGTAGCAGAGCACTCCCGCATGGAAGCCTAGAAACCACCCCTCCATTGACCTTTGGAGCTGAGGAACATGGTAGGTTCATTCTGGTGGCTCTGGCGCATAGTATCAAGGTCTTGAGTTGACATGGAGTCTCATGAAGATGGGTCACAGTTCTGCTTTGTTACCAGGCAGATCATAGAATGTGCTGGTTGCTAAAGGGCCGTGTAGGATTCATCTATCCTGAGGGTTGACACAGGTCCATGAGCATGGCTTCCTTCTGGGTCCAGGAGATATTCTGTTCTGTGGCTCAGGGACCACATGCTGTATCATAAGTTTGTATTCCAGAACAGGGCTCTGCAAACAGATACCTGAAAACATAATCTAGTGTTCCAATAAAGTCCTTGGGGCATGTTAGGTTCAATCTTCTGACTCAGGATCATTGACTTGGGTGTATGACTGGATGGAGGTGATCAGGGTTTTTCAGACTGCAAATTTGAGTCTAGAGTGGCCTCCAATATTGAGGTGCTCTTAGGCGCCTTGAAGGTTTCTCCTAATCTAGATATTTTGGGAAACAGTGAAGGGCACAGTTTCCTTCAGAAAGGCAGGTATAGTTCTTAGGTGTGGTTCCAGATACCACTACCTGGAGGGCATGTGAGCCATGGTTTTAGGAGAGAAGTCTGCATACACAAACTCGGGTTAGCGTTAGTGGCGAGGTGATCGCAGACCCAATGCATAGACTTGGAAAGCAATTGGTCAGGAATTGTAAATTAGATGACTCAAAGGGGGTAGCACAGGCTTTTGTATCTGTATTATGTGTCCAGGAAGGCCATGGAATGCAGGTGTGGTCTAATGGGTCCATGGCGGTTTTTCCTCTCTAAGTTACCTGGCGGCTCCCAATAGTTTTGTGGCTTTCTATGGGAAGGGAAGAGTGTTATTTTCCATCTTGGAGGTTCCCCAATATAGGGAATTTCAGAGACTGGCTCTGGGTCTGGCCTCCTGGATAATCCCACTAAGTGTTAGGATTTGGGCTAAGGGGCATACCTGGCCTGGAATGCGGGATATTTTTGGGTCAAATGAGAGGACTTGTTTGAAAGCATAATCAGGCTGAGGTTCACATTGCCTGCTTGTGCCCATGGCGGCTCTCACGACGGGCGTAATCTACTTGGCCATGCAGCCAGCGCCCAATTTGAGGTTGGACACCCATCACAACAGCCAGGATCCTGCCATGGGAAAGGAGGAGTTCTCTATTGTGCTTCAGATTCCCCCATTGGAAGGGATTACAGCAAAGGTCTAGGGACAGATGCCTTAATAACAAGGATGGTAAAGGTGATAGTCTTGGGCCATGGCTGGTCTCACATTTTGGATATGGGCACTGATCTCTGATGGTTGACAGAAGGTTTTGCTCAGGCTCTGTCAGACACAACACTAGTGCCCAGGGAAGCATATAAAGGGAAGCCTTTCTCGTGAGCAACGAGCAGATTGATTGTCATGTGGAGTTTATGGACAGACTCACCAGGCCCTTCTTCTTTGTATTGGGAAGGCAGAATTCTGTGTTGTGGCTCCAGAATTACCTATCAGGAGGGCTTGTGGACCAGGAGGCTGAGGATGGAATTGTAAACCTAAGCTATGGTTACATTCTGTATCAAGCAAAAGGAACTTCCAGTGTGCAATGGTTGAATCGAATATTCAGCACTTGAGTAAGGGTGGATGTCTGGACGTCTGGCTTCAGGCTGTGTCAGACAGAGCATTAAGGCCCAGAGCAGCCTATCCAGTTCAGGGGCCCTGAAGGTTTATCCTGACCTGAAGGTGTGACCCCATGCAAAGAGCAAGCTTTACAGCCATGGGGAAGGAGGAGTTCTGATTTGTGCTTCCAATACCCAACTGTGTGGGGAATAGATATAATGTCTAGGTTCAGATATCTGAAAACCAAGGTTAGGAAGAGATGACGGCATAAGACCATGGCGTGACCGAAGTGCTCGGTGTGCAGCCAGCTGTTTCCTTTTCTGTATGGACGTGTGGCTTCAGGTTGAGTCAGACAGAGCGTGAGTGCCCAGAGCAGCCTATCCAGTTCGGGTACCGTCGAGGCCTGAGCAGGTTCATCCTCATCTGGGGTTTCTGGAGAGCCCCACAGGGAAACGTTTTTCTTCCGTTGGGCGGGCACTGGGCTGGGTTGTGGTTCTGGAGTTCCTAGTCCGGAGGGCTTGTTTGCCAGGAGTGTGAGGAAGGAAGTCTGAAAACACAAGCTAGCGTGAGGTTTGGGACCGAGCGTACGGCAGGCTGAATCTCGATTTCCTGCATTGAGGTAATGTCAACTATGAGATGTGCCTCAGGCTAGAGTTTTTGTCAATGATGGCCTCTTCCTGAAGGGTGTGGGGGGCTGCATGAAGACAGGGAGTTTTCCATATGATGGGATTTGAGAACTACTTCAAACCTCAAGGTTTCCTTCTGCACGACATTCGAGTGCTATTGGATGGTTCCAGGATGCCCCATACAGAACGACTCGAGAGCAGGTTTCTAAGCATGGATGCCTGGGAACACCACCTCATAATTCCACTCTCTAGTCAGGACAAGAAAGGCTCAAACTACGGGCTCTTTGGTGAGCTACCCAGAGGGGAGAGTTGAAATGGACTCTCCTGAAGATGAGTCCTACTGTGGGTTGGTGGCCTGGGAGACCTTGGAATGTGGAGGTGGCTCAGGGACTCTGCAGGATTCTCCAACCTGACGTATTTGACATGGCTCCAACAAGGAAGCTTCCCATGTGGAGACGAGAGGAGTTCTGTTCAGTGCCTCAGGAAAGCCCCATATCCTGTTCTTCGAACCAAAGCCTCTGAGGAGTGATCCCTGGAAACCAAAGCAAGAGTTGAGATTAGGGCCTAAGGGCCTGTCCATCTCAACTTCCTGTCTCTGTGGATAACTGTGTGCATGCCTACGAGAGGTAGCTGCTAAGCTTGTGTCAGAATGCCCCTGTGTGTCCAGGGAGGCTTCCAGTATGGGATGTCCTCGGGGGCCTTGAGGTTTCTAATATTCTGAAGGAGTGTGGCCAAAGGAATAGACACAGTTTCCCAGGGAAGAGCAGGCACGGTCCTGTGGTATGGCTCCAGAGGACCTAGCAAAGAGACTGTGTTTGCCATGGTTGTGGGGACAGATGTCTTAAAAAACAAACTTTGCTCAGGTAGGGGCCACGGTAATGGCAGGCCTGATATCCAGTTCGTGAGGGGAGAACCTCTGGATATCCAAGGAGGGCAAGTGGGAAGTAGTCGCTCTGGCTTTTGTCTCTGGGTGTCACGTTCAAAATGGCCGTTTTGGGTTACGGGTTGCTTCAGGGTCCGAGGAAGAGCTTTCCTCTATGGGGATTGTCCAAGCTCCCAAGTGTTTGGATTCATTCTGTGGGAAGGGATGAGTATTGTCTTCTCTGTTTTCTGCCACAGGTGACCCCCCAGGTAAGGGATTCTAGATTCCAGCAGTGGGTTCCCTCAACTGGAATACCACGATCTAGTTATGCCTGGGTGCCTATGGGCATGGCAAGCCACATATGCGGGCTCTTGGTCCAGTCACTGAGAGGCGTTACATGAATAAGGTACTCACGCTAAGGGTCACAATGTGTGTTTGTGCCCAAGGCGGCCCTCACGCTTGAACGTGGCCTCATGGGCCATGCCTTTTTTTCTACACTGAAGGTATGACTTACTGCCAGCAGCAAGGTTTCTTGCCATGGGAAAGGAGGGGTTCTGACTTGTACAACAGCTTCCCCCATGTACAGGTATTAGAGATAATATCTAGGTTCCAAAGACTGAAAACCCAGGTTGGGAATGGAAGGTGGCCTAAGGCAGTGGCGGTTCCCATGTGCTGGGTGCACAGCCAGCTGTGTAGGTGTCTGTTGGAAAGTCTGGGCCCAGGCTATGTGCGACAGAGCATCAGTGTTTAAGGTAGCCTATGCAATTGGGGTGTTACCCAGGGCCAAGCAGTTTGATCCTCATTTGGGGTTTGTGGGCAGCACCATAGACAATGTTTTTCTCCTGGGAGGCAGGCAGAGTGCTTCATTGTGGCCCCAGAATTCCCAGTAGGGAAGGTCTGTGGGCCAGGAGTGTGAGGACGGAAGTCTGAAAACACAAGCTAGGGTGAGGATTGGAGCCAAGGGCAGAGCAGGCCCACTCTGAATAGGCTGAATCGAAATCTGCATCTGAAGTCAGGCTGAGGATCAGACGTTGGCTGAGGCTGGAGTATGTGTCCATGATGGCACCTTCATGAAGCGGGGGCCTCATGAGGCCAAGGAAGTTTTCCCACGCTGAGTTTGGAGGTTGCCTCAAACCACAAGGTTTCCTTCTGTGGGACTTTTGAGTCCTATTGGATTGCTCCAGGGCATACCATATAGAAGCACTTCAGAGCAGGGTTCGAAGCATAAATCCCTGTACAGCCTGCATCGCATTCCCATTGGCCATTATCAACAAGATATATTTGATCTGCTGGCTCTGGGGCACGCAACCCAGGGGGCTGAGTTGAAATGGCCTCTCCTGAGGATGTGTCAGAAAGTGCGTTTGGGTCCATGGAGACTGTGGATTGTGCTGGTTGTTCAGTGACCCAGAGGAACTCTCCTACCTGAAAGGTTTCATACATCTCCAGTAAGAAAGCTCCCCATTTGGAAATGAGAGAGGTTTGGTTTGGTGCCTCAGAAAAGCCCCGTGTGCTGGTCTATGAAACCGGTCCTCTGAGGATGGATACATGTAAACGAAAGCTAAGGTTCAGATTAGGGCTTAGGGGCCTGTCCATTTCAATCTTCTGTCTCTGGGGACACTGTCTGATAGATAAGTGGAGATAATAGCTCCACTGGTGTCAGAATGCCCCTCTTAGTCCAGGGCTGCCTACACTTTCAAGATGGCCTCAGGTGCCTTGGAGCTTTTCCCGAACCTGTAGGGTTGTGGTCAATGGATTGGGCACACTTCCCATGGAGTGGGCAGGTACAATCATTCAGTGTAGCTCCAGAGGCCCTAGACTGGAGGTTGTGTGGGTCTAGGCTGTTGGCACAAAAGTCTGAAAACACAAACTCAGCTTATGAGTGGCGCCGAGGTTATGGCAGACCGGATGTACAGACCGAGAGGGAGCTCCTGGGTTCTGAAAGTACGACGACTGTGAGGCGTTCATTCAGGCTTTTGTCTCTGGATGTTGTGTCCGGGATATCCGTGGATGTAGGTAGGGGTGGCCTCACGGACTATGGACAAGTCTCCGTCTCTGGGAATTTGTCCCAGCTCCCACGAGGTTGGGGTCATATTGTGGGAAGGGTGGAGTCCTGTTGTCTGTCTCATGTGTCTCTCCAAGAAAGGGATTCCAGAGCAGAGCCCTAGGAACAGGTGGGGCAAGAGGAAAACACAATCACTGGTGACAATTGGGTGCATAGGGGCTTGGCAAGCCCCATATGCGGGCTCTTGGTACAGGCCCTGACAGGCCTTTCTTTGACATGGGGCTCATGCTGAGGGTCACAGTGTGAATTTGTGCCCAAGGTAGCACTCAAGTTTGGGCGTGGCATCAGGGGGCATGAAGGTTTTTCCCACCCTGATGGTGGGACTCCATGGCAAGAGCAAGTTTTACAGCCATCGGGAAGGAGGAGTCTGATTTGGTCTTCCAGTACCCAACTGTGTGGGGAATTGATATAATATCTAGGTTCAGATATCTGAAAATCAAGGTTAGGAAGAGATGACGGCATAAGACCATGGCGTGTCCGAAGTGCTGGGTGTGCGGCCAGCTGTCTCCTTGTCTGTCTGGACATCTGGCTTCAGGCTGTGTCAGACAGAGCGTGAGTGCCCAGAGCAGCCTATCCAGTTCGGGTACCGTCGAGGCCCGAGCAGGTTGATCCTCATCTGGGGTTTCTGGAGAGACCCACAGGGAAACATTTTTTTTCGGTAGGCGTGCATTCTACTCGGTTTTGGTACTGGAGTTCCTATTCTCCAGGGCTTGATTGCCAGTGTGTGAGGAAAGAAGTCTGAAAACACAAGCTAGCGTGAGGTTTGGGACCGAGGGCAGAGCAGACTGAATCAAGATCTCCTGCATTGAGGTCAGGTCAACTATGAGACGTGCCACAGGCTAGAGTTTGTGTCCATGATGGCCCCGTCCTAAAGGGTATGGGGGATTCATGGGCCCAGGGAGTTTTCCATACGATGGTATTTGTGAACTACTTCAAACCTAAAGGTTCCCTTTGGCACAACAGTGGAGTGCTATAAGATGGTCCAGGATGCCCCTTACCGAAAGATTCGAGACCAGGTGTCTAAACATGGATGCCTGGGAAAGCCATCTCATATTACCACTCTTTAGTCAGGACAAGGCAGGCTCAAACTGCAGGCTCTTGGGGGAGCTACACAGAGGGGAGAGTTGAAATGGACTCTCCTGAAGATGAGTCCTACTGTGGGTTGGTGGCATGGGAGACCTTGGAAAGTGGAGGTGGCTCAGGGACTCTACGTGATTCTCCAACCTGAGGTGTTTGACACGGCTCCAACATGGAAGCTTCCCATGTGGAGACGAGAGAAGTTCTGTTCAGTGCCTCAGGAAAGGCCCATATCCGGTTCTTCGAACCAAAGCCTCTGAGGAGTGACACCTGGAAACCAAAGCAAGAGTTGAGATTAGGGCCTAAGGGCCTGTCTGGCTCAACCTTCTATCTCTGTTGACATCTGTGTGCATGCCTTCGTGGAGGTAGCTGCTCAGCTTGTGTCCAAATGCCCCTGTGAGTCCAGAAGGCTCCCAGTGGTGGGATGTCCTCGGGGGCCTTGAGGTTTCTCATATTCTGTAGGTGTGTGGCCAAAAAAATGGACACAGTTTCCCAGGAGAGAGCAGGCACGGTCCTGTGGTTGGCTCCAGAGGACCCAGCATAGAGGCTGTGTTTGCCACGCTGTGGGGACAGATGTCTGAAAAAACAAACTTGGCTCAGCTAGGGGCCAAGGTAATGGCAGGCCTGATCTCCAGTCCGTGAGAGGAGATCCTCTGGACATCAAAGGAGGGCAAGTGGGAGGCAGTCGCTCGGGCTTTTGTCACTGGGTGTTGCGTTCACAGTGGCCGTTCAGGGTAGGGGTTGCTTCAGGGGCCGAGGAAGAGCCTTCCTCTTGGGGGATTGTCCAAGCTCCCAAGTGTTTGGGTTCATTCTGTGGGAAGGGAAGAGTACTGTTTTCTGCCACAGGGGACCCCCAGGAGAGGGACTCTAGAGCAAGCAGTGGGTTCCCTCAACTGGAATACACTCCATCTAGTTAGTCCTGGGTGCCTATGGGCATGGCAAGCCACATATGCGGGCTCTTGGTCCAGTCACTGAGAGGCGTTACTTGAATAAGGTTCTCACGCTGAGGGACAAATGCGTGTTTGTGCCCAAGGCGGCCCTCACGCATGGGCATGGCCTCATGGGCCATGCCGTTTTCTCCTACACTGAAGGTTTGACTCACTGCCAGCAGCAAGTTTTCTTGCCATGGGGAAGGAGGGGTTCTGACTTGTGCATCAGGTTCCCCCCTGTGCAGGGATTGGAGATAAGGTCTAGGTTCCGATGACTGAAAACCCAGGTTGGGAATGGATGGTGGCCTAAGGCAGTGGCGGGTCCAATGTGCTGGGCGTGCACCCAGCTTTGTCGGTGTCTGTTGGAAGGTCTGGGCTCAGGCTATTTGCGACAGAGCATCAGTGTTTAAGGTTGCCTATGCAATTGGGGTGTTGCCGAGGGCCAAGCAGTTTGATCCTCATTTGTTGTCTCTGGGGAGCACCATAGACAATGTTTTTCTCCTGGGAGGCAGGCAGAGTGCTTCATTGTGGCCCACGAATTTCCAAAAGGGAGGGATTGTGGGCCAGGAGTGTGAGAACGGAAGTCTGAAAACACAAGCTAGGGTGAGGATTGGAGCCAAGGGCAGAGCAGGCCCACTCTGCAGAGGATGAATCAAAATATCCTGCATCTGAAGTCAGGCTGAGGATCAGACGTTGGCTGAGGCTGGAGTATGTGTCCATGATGGCACCTTCATGAAGCGGGGGCCTCATGAGGCCAAGGAAGTTTTCCCACGCTGAGTTTAGAGGTTGCCCCAAACCTCAAGGTTTCCTTCTGCGGGATATTTGAGTCCTGTTGCATGGCTCCAGGACATACCATACGGAAGGACTGGAGAGCAGGGTTCGAAGGATGGATCCCTGTACAGCATACCTCGCATTCCCATTGGCCATGAGCGACAAGATATGTTTGATCTGCTGCCTCTGGGGCACGCTACCCAGGGGGCTGAGTTGAAATGGCCTCTCCCGAGGATGCGTCATAATGTGCGTTTGGGTCCATGGAGACCTTGGAATGTGCTGGTTGTTCAGTGGCCCTGCGGAACTCTCCTACCTGAAGGGTTTGATACATCCCCAGTAAGAAGCTCCCCATGTGGATACGAGAGAGGTTTGGTTTGGTGCCTCCGAAAAGCCCCGTGTGCCGGTCTACGAAAACAGTCCTCTGAGGACAGACACATGGAATCCAAAGCTAAGGTACAGATTAGGGCCTTGGGGCCTGTCTATTTCAACTTTCTGTCTCTGGGGACACTGTCTGAGAGTCTAAGTGGAGATAGTTGCTCCGCTGGTGTCAGAGAGCCCCTCTTAGTCCAGGGTGGCCTAGATTATTGATGGCCTCAGGGGTCTTGAAGCTTTTCCCTAACCTGTAGGGTTGTGGTCAATGGATTGGGCACACTTTCCTTGGAGAGGGCAGGCACAATCTTTCGCTGTGGCTCCAGAGGCCCTAGCCTGGAGGTTGTGTGGGTCCAGGCTGTGGGCACAGATGTCTAAAAACACAAACTGAGCTTATGAGTGGCGCCTAGGGAATGGCAGGCCGGATGGACAGCCCGAGAGGGAGCTCATGGGCCTCTGAAACAAGGGCGAGTGGGCGCGTTCCTTCAGTCTTTTGTCTCTGGATGTTGTGTCCGGGATAGCCGTGGATTGGAGGGGTGGCCTCAGGTACTGTGGACAAGTATCCCTCTCTGGGGATTTGTCTTAGCTCCCAAGAGATTGGGGTCATTTGGTGGGAAGCGTGGAGTCGTGTTGTCTGGCTCATGTGTCTCTCCAAGAAAGGGATTCCAGAACAGAGCCCCAGGTACGGGCGGGGCGACTGGAAAACTCAAACCCTGGTGAGGATTGGGTGCATAGGGGCTTGGCAAGACCCCTATGCGGGCTCTTGGTCCAGGCCCTGACAGGCCTTTCTTTGACATGGGGCTCATGCTGAGGGTCACAGTGTGTATTTGTGCCCAAGCAGCACTCAGGTTTGGGCGTGGCATCAGGGGCCATGAAGTTTTCTCCCACCCTGAAGGTATGACTCCATGCCAAGAGCAAGCTTTACAGCCATGGGGAAGGAGGAGTTCTGTATTGTGCTTGCGATACCCAGCTGTGTGAAGAATTGATGTAATGTCTAGGTTCAGATATCTGGAAACGAAGGTTAGGAAGAGGTGACGGCATAATACCATGGCGTGTCCGAAGTGCTGGGTGTGCGGCCAGCTGTCTCCTTGTCTGTCTGGACGTCTGGCTTCAGGCTGTGTCAGACAGAGCATGAGTGCCCAGAGCAGCCTATCCAGTTCGGGTACCGTCGAGGCCCGAGCAGGTTGATCCTCATCTGGGTTTTCTGGAGAGCCCCACAGGGAAACGTTTATCATCCGTTGGGCAGACACTGGGATGGGTCGTGGTTCTGGAGTTCCTAGTCCGGAGGGCTTGTTTGCCAGGAGTGTGAGGAAGGAAGTCTGAAAACACAAGCTAGCGTGAGGTTTGGGACCGAGGTCACGGCAGGCCCACTCTGCAGAGGCTGAATCGAGATGTCCTGCACTGAGGTCATGTCAGCTATGAGACGTGCCTCAGGCTAGAGATTTTTCGAGAATGGCCTCTTCCTGAAGGGTGTGGGGGCTTCATGAGGCCAGGGAGCTTTGCCTACGATGGGATTTGTGAACTACTCCAAACCTCAACGTTTCCTTCTGCACGACAGTCGAGTCCTATTGCATGGTGCCAGGAGGCCCCGTACGGAAAGACACGAGAGCAGGTGTCTAAGCATGGATGCCTGGGAACGCCACCTCATATCCCCACTCTTTAGTCAGGGCAAGGCAGGCTCAATCTGCGGGCTCCTGGGTGAGCTACCCAGAGGGGACAATTGAAATGGACTCTCCTGAAGATGAGTCCTACTCTGGGTTGCTGGCCTGGGAGACCTTGGAATGTGGAGGTTGCTAAGGGACTCTGCAGGATTCTGCAACCTGAGGTGTTTGACACGGCTCCAACAAGGAAGCTTCCCATGTCGAGACGAGAGGAGTTCTGTTCAGTGCCTCAGGAAAGCCCCATATCCTGTTCTTCGATCCAAAGCCTCTGAGGAGTGACACCTGGAAATCAAAGCAAGAGTTGAGATTAGGGCCTAAGGGCCTGTCCGGCTCAACCTTCTATCTCTGTTGACATCTGTGTGCATGCCTTCGTGGAGGTAGCTGCTCAGCTTCTGTCCGAATGCCCCTGTGAGTCCAGGGAGGCTCCCAGTAATGGGATGTCCTCGGGGGCCTTGAGGTTTCTCATATTCTGGAGGTGTGTGGCCAAAGGAATGGACACAGTTTCCCAGGAGAGAGCAGGCACGGTCCTGTGGTATGGCTCCAGAGGACCCAGCCTAGAGGCTGTGTTTGCCAGGGCTGTGGGGACAGATGTCTGAAAAAGCAAAATGGCTCAGCTAGGGGCCACGGTAATGGCAGGCCTGATCTCTAGTCCGTGAGGTGAGATCCTCTGGATATCAAAGGAGGGCAAGTGGGAGGCAGTCGCTCGGGCTTTTGTCTCTGGGTGTTGCGTTCACAGTGGCCGTTCAGGGTAGGGGTTGCTTCAGGGGCCGAGGAAGAGCCTTCCTCTCGGGGGATTCTCCAAGCTCCCAAGTGTTTGGGTTCATTCTGTGGGAAGGGAAGAGTACTGTTTTCTGCCACAGGGGACCCCCCAGGAGAGGGACTCTAGAGCACAGCAGAGGGTTCCCTCAACTGGAATACACACCATCTAGTTAGTCCTGGGTGCCTATGGGCATGGCAAGCCACATATGCGGGCTCTTGGTCCAGTCACTGAGAGGCGTTACTTGAAGAAGGTACTCACGCTGAGGGTCACAATGTGCGTTTGTGCCCAAGGCGGCCCTCACGCATGGGCGTGGCCTCATGGGCCATGCCGTTTTCTCCTACACTGAAGGTTTGACTCACTGCCAGCAGCAAGGTTTCTTGCCATGGGGAAGGAGGGGATCTGACTTGTGCATCAGGTTCCCCCCTGCGCAGGGATTGGAGATAAGGTCTAGGTTCCGATGACTGAAAACCCAGGTTGGGAATGGATGGTGGCCAAAGGCAGTGGCGGGTCCAATGTGCTGGGTGTGCAGCCAGTTGTGTCGGTGTCTGTTGGAAGGTCTGGGCTCAGGCTATTTGCGACAGAGCATCAGTGTTTAAGGTAGCCTATGCAATTGGGGTGTTGCCGAGGGCGAAGCAGTTTGATCCTCAGTTGGGGTCTCTGGGCAGCACCATAGACAATGTTGTTCTCCTGGGAGGCAGGCAGAGTGCTTCATTGTGGCCCCAGAATTCCCAGTAGGGAGGGTTTTCTGGGCCAGGAGTGTGAGGACGGAAGTCTGAAAACACAAGCTAGGGTGAGGATTGGAGCCAAGGACAGAGCAGGCCCACTCTGCAGAGGATGAATCAAAATATCCTGCATCTGAAGTCAGGCTGAGGATCAGACGTTGGCTGAGGCTGGAGTATGTGTCCATGATGGCACCTTCATGGAGCGGGGGCCTCATGAGGCCAAGGAAGTTTTCCCACGCTGAGTTTGGAGGTTGGCCAAACCACAAGGTTTCCTTCTGCGGGACATTCGAGTCCTGTTGCATGGCTCCAGGACATACCATACGGAAGGACTGGAGAGCAGGGTTCGAAGGATGGATCCCTGTACAGCATACCTCGCATTCCCATTGGCCATGAGCGACAAGATATGTTTGATCTGCTGCCTCTGGGGCACGCTACCCAGGGGGCTGAGTTGAAATGGCCTCTCCCGAGGATGCGTCATAATGTGCGTTTGGGTCCATGGAGACCTTGGAATGTGCTGGTTGTTCAGTGGCCCTGCGGAACTCTCCTACCTGAAGGGTTTGATACATCCCCAGTAAGAAGCTCCCCATGTGGAGACGAGAGAGGTTTGGATTGGTGCCTCAGAAAAGCCCCGTGTGCTGGTCTACGAAAACAGTCCTCTGAGGACGGACACATGGAAACCAAAGCTAAGGTTCAGATTAGGGCCTGGGGGCCTGTCCATTTCAACCTTCTGTCTCTGGGGACACTGTCTGAGAGTCTAAGTGGAGATAGTTGCACCGCTGGTGTCAGAGAGCCCCTCTAAGTCCAGGGTGGCATACACTATTGATGGCCTCAGGGGTCTTGGAGCTTTTCCCTAACCTGTAGGGTTGTGGTCAATGGATTGGGCACACTTTCCTTGGAGAGGGCAGGCACAATCTTTCGCTGTGGCTCCAGAGGCCCTAGCCTGGAGGTTGTGTGGGTCCAGGCTGTGGGCACAGAAGTCTAAAAACACAAACTGAGCTTATGAGTGGCGCCTAGGGTATGGCAGGCCGGATGGACAGCCCGAGAGGGAGCTCCTGGGCCTCTGAAAGAAGGGCGAGTGGGCGCGTTCCTTCAGGCTTTGTCTCTGGATGTTGTGTCCGGGATAGCCGTGGATTGGAGGGGTGGCCTCAGGTACTGTGGACGAGTATCCCTCTCTGGGGATTTGTCCCAGCTCCCAAGAGTTTGGGGTCATTTTGTGGGAAGGGTTGAGTCGTGTTGTCTGGCTCATGTGTCTCTCCAAGAAAGGGATTCCAGAACAGAGCCCCAGGTACGGGCGGGGCGACTGGAAAACTCAAACCCTGGTGAGGATTGGGTGCATAGGGGCTTGGCAAGACCCCTATGCGGGCTCTTGGTCCAGGCCCTGACAGGCCTTCTTTGACATGGGGCTCATGCTGAGGGTCACAGTGTGTATTTGTGCCCAAGCAGCACTCAGGTTTGGGCGTGGCATCAGGGGCCATGAAGTTTTCTCCCACCCTGAAGGTATGACTCCATGCCAAGAGCAAGCTTTACAGCCATGGGGAAGGAGGAGTTCTGTATTGTGCTTGCGATACCCAGCTGTGTGAAGAATTGATGTAATGTCTAGGTTCAGATATCTGAAAACGAAGGTTAGGAAGAGGTGACGGCATAATACCATGGCGTGTCCGAAGTGCTGGGTGTGCGGCCAGCTGTCTCCTTGTCTGTCTGGACGTCTGGCTTCAGGCTGTGTCAGACAGAGCATGAGTGCCCAGAGCAGCCTATCCAGTTCGGGTACCGTCGAGGCCCGAGCAGGTTGATCCTCATCTGGGTTTTCTGGAGAGCCCCACAGGGAAACGTTTATCATCCGTTGGGCAGACACTGGGATGGGTCGTGGTTCTGGAGTTCCTAGTCCGGAGGGCTTGTTTGCCAGGAGTGTGAGGAAGGAAGTCTGAAAACACAAGCTAGCGTGAGGTTTGGGACCGAGGTCACGGCAGGCCCACTCTGCAGAGGCTGAATCGAGATGTCCTGCACTGAGGTCATGTCAGCTATGAGACGTGCCTCAGGCTAGAGTTTTTGTCGAGCATGGCCTCTTCCTGAAGGGTGTGGGGGCTTCATGAGGCCAGGGAGCTTTGCCTACGATGGGATTTGTGAACTACTCCAAACCTCAACGTTTCCTTCTGCACGACAGTCGAGTCCTATTGCATGGTGCCAGGAGGCCCCGTACGGAAAGACACGAGAGCAGGTGTCTAAGCATGGATGCCTGGGAACGCCACCTCATATCCCCACTCTTTAGTCAGGGCAAGGCAGGCTCAATCTGCGGGCTCCTGGGTGAGCTACCCAGAGGGGACAATTGAAATGGACTCTCCTGAAGATGAGTCCTACTCTGGGTTGCTGGCCTGGGAGACCTTGGAATGTGGAGGTTGCTAAGGGACTCTGCAGGATTCTGCAACCTGAGGTGTTTGACACGGCTCCAACAAGGAAGCTTCCCATGTCGAGACGAGAGGAGTTCTGTTCAGTGCCTCAGGAAAGCCCCATATCCTGTTCTTCGATCCAAAGCCTCTGAGGAGTGACACCTGGAAATCAAAGCAAGAGTTGAGATTAGGGCCTAAGGGCCTGTCCGGCTCAACCTTCTATCTCTGTTGACATCTGTGTGCATGCCTTCGTGGAGGTAGCTGCTCAGCTTCTGTCCGAATGCCCCTGTGAGTCCAGGGAGGCTCCCAGTAATGGGATGTCCTCGGGGGCCTTGAGGTTTCTCATATTCTGGAGGTGTGTGGCCAAAGGAATGGACACAGTTTCCCAGGAGAGAGCAGGCACGGTCCTGTGGTATGGCTCCAGAGGACCCAGCCTAGAGGCTGTGTTTGCCAGGGCTGTGGGGACAGATGTCTGAAAAAGCAAAATGGCTCAGCTAGGGGCCACGGTAATGGCAGGCCTGATCTCTAGTCCGTGAGGTGAGATCCTCTGGATATCAAAGGAGGGCAAGTGGGAGGCAGTCGCTCGGGCTTTTGTCTCTGGGTGTTGCGTTCACAGTGGCCGTTCAGGGTAGGGGTTGCTTCAGGGGCCGAGGAAGAGCCTTCCTCTCGGGGGATTGTCCAAGCTCCCAAGTGTTTGGGTTCATTCTGTGGGAAGGGAAGAGTACTGTTTTCTGCCACAGGGGACCCCCCAGGAGAGGGACTCTAGAGCACAGCAGAGGGTTCCCTCAACTGGAATACACACCATCTAGTTAGTCCTGGGTGCCTATGGGCATGGCAAGCCACATATGCGGGCTCTTGGTCCAGTCACTGAGAGGCGTTACTTGAAGAAGGTACTCACGCTGAGGGTCACAATGTGCGTTTGTGCCCAAGGCGGCCCTCACGCATGGGCGTGGCCTCATGGGCCATGCCGTTTTCTCCTACACTGAAGGTTTGACTCACTGCCAGCAGCAAGGTTTCTTGCCATGGGGAAGGAGGGGATCTGACTTGTGCATCAGGTTCCCCCCTGCGCAGGGATTGGAGATAAGGTCTAGGTTCCGATGACTGAAAACCCAGGTAGGGAATGGATGGTGGCCAAAGGCAGTGGCGGGTCCAATGTGCTGGGTGTGCAGCCAGTTGTGTCGGTGTCTGTTGGAAGGTCTGGGCTCAGGCTATTTGCGACAGAGCATCAGTGTTTAAGGTAGCCTATGCAATTGGGGTGTTGCCGAGGGCGAAGCAGTTTGATCCTCAGTTGGGGTCTCTGGGCAGCACCATAGACAATGTTGTTCTCCTGGGAGGCAGGCAGAGTGCTTCATTGTGGCCCCAGAATTCCCAGTAGGGAGGGTTTTCTGGGCCAGGAGTGTGAGGACGGAAGTCTGAAAACACAAGCTAGGGTGAGGATTGGAGCCAAGGACAGAGCAGGCCCACTCTGCAGAGGATGAATCAAAATATCCTGCATCTGAAGTCAGGCTGAGGATCAGACGTTGGCTGAGGCTGGAGTATGTGTCCATGATGGCACCTTCATGGAGCGGGGGCCTCATGAGGCCAAGGAAGTTTTCCCACGCTGAGTTTGGAGGTTGCCCCAAACCACAAGGTTTCCTTCTGCGGGACATTCGAGTCCTGTTGCATGGCTCCAGGACATACCATACGGAAGGACTGGAGAGCAGGGTTCGAAGGATGGATCCCTGTACAGCATACCTCGCATTCCCATTGGCCATGAGCGACAAGATATGTTTGATCTGCTGCCTCTGGGGCACGCTACCCAGGGGGCTGAGTTGAAATGGCCTCTCCCGAGGATGCGTCATAATGTGCGTTTGGGTCCATGGAGACCTTGGAATGTGCTGGTTGTTCAGTGGCCCTGCGGAACTCTCCTACCTGAAGGGTTTGATACATCCCCAGTAAGAAGCTCCCCATGTGGAGACGAGAGAGGTTTGGATTGGTGCCTCAGAAAAGCCCCGTGTGCTGGTCTACGAAAACAGTCCTCTGAGGACGGACACATGGAAACCAAAGCTAAGGTTCAGATTAGGGCCTGGGGGCCTGTCCATTTCAACCTTCTGTCTCTGGGGACACTGTCTGAGAGTCTAAGTGGAGATAGTTGCTCCGCTGGTGTCAGAGAGCCCCTCTAAGTCCAGGGTGGCATACACTATTGATGGCCTCAGGGGTCTTGGAGCTTTTCCCTAACCTGTAGGGTTGTGGTCAATGGATTGGGCACACTTTCCTTGGAGAGGGCAGGCACAATCTTTCGCTGTGGCTCCAGAGGCCCTAGCCTGGAGGTTGTGTGGGTCCAGGCTGTGGGCACAGAAGTCTAAAAACACAAACTGAGCTTATGAGTGGCGCCTAGGGTATGGCAGGCCGGATGGACAGCCCGAGAGGGAGCTCCTGGGCCTCTGAAAGAAGGGCGAGTAGGCGCGTTCCTTCAGGCTTTGTCTCTGGATGTTGTGTCCGGGATAGGCATGGATTGGAGGGGTGGCCTCAGGTACTGTGGACGAGTATCCCTCTCTGGAGATTTGTCCCCGCTCCCAAGAGTTTGGGGTCATTTTGTGGGAAGGGTGGAGTCGTGTTGTCTGGCTCATGTGTCTCTCCAAGAAAGGGATTCCAGAACAGAGCCCCAGGTACGGGCGGGGCGACTGGAAAACTCAAACCCTGGTGAGGATTGGGTGCATAGGGGCTTGGCAAGCCCCCTATGCGGGCTCTTGGTCCAGGCCCTGACAGGCCTTTCTTTGACATGGGGCTCATGCTGAGGGTCACAGTGTGTATTTGTGCCCAAGCAGCACTCAGGTTTGGGCGTGGCATCAGGGGCCATGAAGTTTTTTCCCACCCTGAAGGTATGACTCCATGCCAAGAGCAAGCTTTACAGCCATGGGGAAGGAGGAGTTCTGTATTGTGCTTGCGATACCCAGCTGTGTGAAGAATTGATGTAATGTCTACGTTCAGATATCTGAAAACGAAGGTTAGGAAGAGGTGACGGCATAATACCATGGCGTGTCCGAAGTGCTGGGTGTGCGGCCAGCTGTCTCCTTGTCTGTCTGGACGTCTGGCTTCAGGCTGTGTCAGACAGAGCATGAGTGCCCAGAGCAGCCTATCCAGTTCGGGTACCGTCGAGGCCCGAGCAGGTTGATCCTCATCTGGGTTTTCTGGAGAGCCCCACAGGGAAACGTTTATCATCCGTTGGGCAGACACTGGGATGGGTCGTGGTTCTGGAGTTCCTAGTCCGGAGGGCTTGTTTGCCAGGAGTGTGAGGAAGGAAGTCTGAAAACACAAGCTAGCGTGAGGTTTGGGACCGAGGTCACGGCAGGCCCACTCTGCAGAGGCTGAATCGAGATGTCCTGCACTGAGGTCATGTCAGCTATGAGACGTGCCTCAGGCTAGAGATTTTTCGAGAATGGCCTCTTCCTGAAGGGTGTGGGGGCTTCATGAGGCCAGGGAGCTTTGCCTACGATGGGATTTGTGAACTACTCCAAACCTCAACGTTTCCTTCTGCACGACAGTCGAGTCCTATTGCATGGTGCCAGGAGGCCCCGTACGGAAAGACACGAGAGCAGGTGTCTAAGCATGGATGCCTGGGAACACCACCTCATATCCCCACTCTTTAGTCAGGGCAAGGCAGGCTCAATCTGCGGGCTCCTGGGTGAGCTACCCAGAGGGGACAATTGAAATGGACTCTCCTGAAGATGAGTCCTACTCTGGGTTGCTGGCCTGGGAGACCTTGGAATGTGGAGGTTGCTAAGGGACTCTGCAGAATTCTGCAACCTGAGGTGCTTGACACGGCTCCAACAAGGAAGCTTCCCATGTCGAGACGAGAGGAGTTCTGTTCAGTGCCTCAGGAAAGCCCCATATCCTGTTCTTCGATCCAAAGCCTCTGAGGAGTGACACCTGGAAATCAAAGCAAGAGTTGAGATTAGGGCCTAAGGGCCTGTCCGGCTCAACCTTCTATCTCTGTTGACATCTGTGTGCATGCCTTCGTGGAGGTAGCTGCTCAGCTTCTGTCCGAATGCCCCTGTGAGTCCAGGGAGGCTCCCAGTAATGGGATGTCCTCGGGGGCCTTGAGGTTTCTCATATTCTGGAGGTGTGTGGCCAAAGGAATGGACACAGTTTCCCAGGAGAGAGCAGGCACGGTCCTGTGGTATGGCTCCAGAGGACCCAGCCTAGAGGCTGTGTTTGCCAGGGCTGTGGGGACAGATGTCTGAAAAAGCAAAATGGCTCAGCTAGGGGCCAAGGTAATGGCAGGCCTGATCTCCAGTCCGTGAGGTGAGATCCTCTGGATATCAAAGGAGGGCAAGTGGGAGGCAGTCGCTCGGGCTTTTGTCTCTGGGTGTTGCTTTCACAGTGGCCGTTCAGGGTAGGGGTTGCTTCAGGGGCCGAGGAAGAGCCTTCCTCTCGGGGGATTGTCCAAGCTCCCAAGTGTTTGGGTTCATTCTGTGGGAAGGGAAGAGTACTGTTTTCTGCCACAGGGGACCCCCCAGGAGAGGGACTCTAGAGCACAGCAGAGGGTTCCCTCAACTGGAATACACACCATCTAGTTAGTCCTGGGTGCCTATGGGCATGGCAAGCCACATATGCGGGCTCTTGGTCCAGTCACTGAGAGGCGTTACTTGAAGAAGGTACTCACGCTGAGGGTCACAATGTGCGTTTGTGCCCAAGGCGGCCCTCACGCATGGGCGTGGCCTCATGGGCCATGCCGTTTTCTCCTACACTGAAGGTTTGACTCACTGCCAGCAGCAAGGTTTCTTGCCATGGGGAAGGAGGGGATCTGACTTGTGCATCAGGTTCCCCCCTGCGCAGGGATTGGAGATAAGGTCTAGGTTCCGATGACTGAAAACCCAGGTAGGGAATGGATGGTGGCCAAAGGCAGTGGCGGGTCCAATGTGCTGGGTGTGCAGCCAGTTGTGTCGGTGTCTGTTGGAAGGTCTGGGCTCAGGCTATTTGCGACAGAGCATCAGTGTTTAAGGTAGCCTATGCAATTGGGGTGTTGCCGAGGGCGAAGCAGTTTGATCCTCAGTTGGGGTCTCTGGGCAGCACCATAGACAATGTTGTTCTCCTGGGAGGCAGGCAGAGTGCTTCATTGTGGCCCCAGAATTCCCAGTAGGGAGGGTTTTCTGGGCCAGGAGTGTGAGGACGGAAGTCTGAAAACACAAGCTAGGGTGAGGATTGGAGCCAAGGACAGAGCAGGCCCACTCTGCAGAGGATGAATCAAAATATCCTGCATCTGAAGTCAGGCTGAGGATCAGACGTTGGCTGAGGCTGGAGTATGTGTCCATGATGGCACCTTCATGGAGCGGGGGCCTCATGAGGCCAAGGAAGTTTTCCCACGCTGAGTTTGGAGGTTGCCCCAAACCACAAGGTTTCCTTCTGCGGGACATTCGAGTCCTGTTGCATGGCTCCAGGACATACCATACGGAAGGACTGGAGAGCAGGGTTCGAAGGATGGATCCCTGTACAGCATACCTCGCATTCCCATTGGCCATGAGCGACAAGATATGTTTGATCTGCTGCCTCTGGGGCACGATACCCAGGGGGCTGAGTTGAAATGGCCTCTCCCGAGGATGCGTCATAATGTGCGTTTGGGTCCATGGAGACCTTGGAATGTGCTGGTTGTTCAGTGGCCCTGCGGAACTCTCCTACCTGAAGGGTTTGATACATCCCCAGTAAGAAGCTCCCCATGTGGAGACGAGAGAGGTTTGGATTGGTGCCTCAGAAAAGCCCCGTGTGCTGGTCTACGAAAACAGTCCTCTGAGGACGGACACATGGAAACCAAAGCTAAGGTTCAGATTAGGGCCTGGGGGCCTGTCCATTTCAACCTTCTGTCTCTGGGGACACTGTCTGAGAGTCTAAGTGGAGATAGTTGCTCCGCTGGTGTCAGAGAGCCCCTCTAAGTCCAGGGTGGCATACACTATTGATGGCCTCAGGGGTCTTGGAGCTTTTCCCTAACCTGTAGGGTTGTGGTCAATGGATTGGGCACACTTTCCTTGGAGAGGGCAGGCACAATCTTTTGCTGTGGCTCCAGAGGCCCTAGCCTGGAGGTTGTGTGGGTCCAGGCTGTGGGCACAGAAGTCTAAAAACACAAACTGAGCTTATGAGTGGCGCCTAGGGTATGGCAGGCCGGATGGACAGCCCGAGAGGGAGCTCCTGGGCCTCTGAAAGAAGGGCGAGTGGGCGCGTTCCTTCAGGCTTTGTCTCTGGATGTTGTGTCCGGGATAGCCGTGGATTGGAGGGGTGGCCTCAGGTACTGTGGACGAGTATCCCTCTCTGGGGATTTGTCCCAGCTCCCAAGAGTTTGGGGTCATTTTGTGGGAAGGGTGGAGTCGTGTTGTCTGGCTCATGTGTCTCTCCAAGAAAGGGATTCCAGAACAGAGCCCCAGGTACGGGCGGGGCGACTGGAAAACTCAAACCCTGGTGAGGATTGGGTGCATAGGGGCTTGGCAAGCCCCCTATGCGGGCTCTTGGTCCAGGCCCTGACAGGCCTTTCTTTGACATGAGGCTCATGCTGAGGGTCACAGTGTGTATTTGTGCCCAAGCAGCACTCAGGTTTGGGCGTGGCATCAGGGGCCATGAAGTTTTCTCCCACCCTGAAGGTATGACTCCATGCCAAGAGCAAGCTTTACAGCCATGGGGAAGGAGGAGTTCTGTATTGTGCTTGCGATACCCAGCTGTGTGAAGAATTGATGTAATGTCTAGGTTCAGATATCTGAAAACGAAGGTTAGGAAGAGGTGACGGCATAATACCATGGCGTGTCCGAAGTGCTGGGTGTGCGGCCAGCTGTCTCCTTGTCTGTCTGGACGTCTGGCTTCAGGCTGTGTCAGACAGAGCATGAGTGCCCAGAGCAGCCTATCCAGTTCGGGTACCGTCGAGGCCCGAGCAGGTTGATCCTCATCTGGGTTTTCTGGAGAGCCCCACAGGGAAACGTTTATCATCCGTTGGGCAGACACTGGGATGGGTCGTGGTTCTGGAGTTCCTAGTCCGGAGGGCTTGTTTGCCAGGAGTGTGAGGAAGGAAGTCTGAAAACACAAGCTAGCGTGAGGTTTGGGACCGAGGTCACGGCAGGCCCACTCTGCAGAGGCTGAATCGAGATGTCCTGCACTGAGGTCATGTCAGCTATGAGACGTGCCTCAGGCTAGAGTTTTTGTCGAGCATGGCCTCTTCCTGAAGGGTGTGGGGGCTTCATGAGGCCAGGGAGCTTTGCCTACGATGGGATTTGTGAACTACTCCAAACCTCAACGTTTCCTTCTGCACGAGAGTCGAGTCCTATTGCATGGTGCCAGGAGGCCCCGTACGGAAAGACACGAGAGCAGGTGTCTAAGCATGGATGCCTGGGAACGCCACCTCATATCCCCACTCTTTAGTCAGGGCAAGGCAGGCTCAATCTGCGGGCTCCTGGGTGAGCTACCCAGAGGGGACAATTGAAATGGACTCTCCTGAAGATGAGTCCTACTGTGGGTTGCTGGCCTGGGAGACCTTGGAATGTGGAGGTTGCTAAGGGACTCTGCAGGATTCTGCAACCTGAGGTATTTGACACGGCTCCAACAAGGAAGCTTCCCATGTCGAGACGAGAGGAGTTCTGTTCAGTGCCTCAGGAAAGCCCCATATCCTGTTCTTCGATCCAAAGCCTCTGAGGAGTGACACCTGGAAATCAAAGCAAGAGTTGAGATTAGGGCCTAAGGGCCTGTCCGGCTCAACCTTCTATCTCTGTTGACATCTGTGCGCATGCCTTCGTGGAGGTAGCTGCTCAGCTTCTGTCCGAATGCCCCTGTGAGTCCAGGGAGGCTCCCAGTAATGGGATGTCCTCGGGGGCCTTGAGGTTTCTCATATTCTGGAGGTGTGTGGCCAAAGGAATGGACACAGTTTCCCAGGAGAGAGCAGGCACGGTCCTGTGGTATGGCTCCAGAGGACCCAGCCTAGAGGCTGTGTTTGCCAGGGCTGTGGGGACAGATGTCTGAAAAAGCAAAATTGGCTCAGCTAGGGGCCAAGGTAATGGCAGGCCTGATCTCCAGTCCGTGAGGTGAGATCCTCTGGATATCAAAGGAGGGCAAGTGGGAGGCAGTCGCTCGGGCTTTTGTCTCTGGGTGTTGCGTTCACAGTGGCCGTTCAGGGTAGGGGTTGCTTCAGGGGCCGAGGAAGAGCCTTCCTCTCGGGGGATTGTCCAAGCTCCCAAGTGTTTGGGTTCATTCTGTGGGAAGGGAAGAGTACTGTTTTCTGCCACAGGGGACCCCCCAGGAGAGGGACTCTAGAGCACAGCAGAGGGTTCCCTTAACTGGAATACACACCATCTAGTTAGTCCTGGGTGCCTATGGGCATGGCAAGCCACATATGCGGGCTCTTGGTCCAGTCACTGAGAGGCGTTACTTGAAGAAGGTACTCACGCTGAGGGTCACAATGTGCGTTTGTGCCCAAGGCGGCCCTCACGCATGGGCGTGGCCTCATGGGCCATGCCGTTTTCTCCTACACTGAAGGTTTGACTCACTGCCAGCAGCAAGGTTTCTTGCCATGGGGAAGGAGGGGATCTGACTTGTGCATCAGGTTCCCCCCTGCGCAGGGATTGGAGATAAGGTCTAGGTTCCGATGACTGAAAACCCAGGTTGGGAATGGATGGTGGCCAAAGGCAGTGGCGGGTCCAATGTGCTGGGTGTGCAGCCAGTTGTGTCGGTGTCTGTTGGAAGGTCTGGGCTCAGGCTATTTGCGACAGAGCATCAGTGTTTAAGGTAGCCTATGCAATTGGGGTGTTGCCGAGGGCGAAGCAGTTTGATCCTCAGTTGGGGTCTCTGGGCAGCACCATAGACAATGTTTTTCTTCTGGGAGGCAGGCAGAGTGCTTCATTGTGGCCCCAGAATTCCCAGTAGGGAGGGTTTTCTGGGCCAGGAGTGTGAGGACGGAAGTCTGAAAACACAAGTTAGGGTGAGGATTGGAGCCAAGGACAGAGCAGGCCCACTCTGCAGAGGATGAATCAAAATATCCTGCATCTGAAGTCAGGCTGAGGATCAGACGTTGGCTGAGGCTGGAGTATGTGTCCATGATGGCACCTTCATGGAGCGGGATGAGGCCAAGGAAGTTTTCCCACGCTGAGTTTGGAGGTTGCCCCAAACCACAAGGTTTCCTTCTGCGGGACATTCGAGTCCTGTTGCATGGCTCCAGGACATACCATACGGAAGGACTGGAGAGCAGGGTTCGAAGGATGGATCCCTGTACAGCATACCTCGCATTCCCATTGGCCATGAGCGACAAGATATGTTTGATCTGCTGCCTCTGGGGCACGCTACCCAGGGGGCTGAGTTGAAATGGCCTCTCCCGAGGATGCGTCATAATGTGCGTTTGGGTCCATGGAGACCTTGGAATGTGCTGGTTGTTCAGTGGCCCTGCGGAACTCTCCTACCTGAAGGGTTTGATACATCCCCAGTAAGAAGCTCCCCATGTGGAGACGAGAGAGGTTTGGTTTGGTGCCTCAGAAAAGCCCCGTGTGCTGGTCTACGAAAACAGTCCTCTGAGGACGGACACATGGAAACCAAAGCTAAGGTTCAGATTAGGGCCTGGGGGCCTGTCCATTTCAACCTTCTGTCTCTGGGGACACTGTCTGAGAGTCTAAGTGGAGATAGTTGCTCCGCTGGTGTCAGAGAGCCCCTCTAAGTCCAGGGTGGCATACACTATTGATGGCCTCAGGGGTCTTGGAGCTTTTCCCTAACCTGTAGGGTTGTGGTCAATGGATTGGGCACACTTTCCTTGGAGAGGGCAGGCACAATCCTTCGCTGTGGCTCCAGAGGCCCTAGCCTGGAGGTTGTGTGGGTCCAGGCTGTGGGCACAGAAGTCTAAAAACACAAACTGAGCTTATGAGTGGCGCCTAGGGTATGGCAGGCCGGATGGACAGCCCGAGAGGGAGCTCCTGGGCCTCTGAAAGAAGGGCGAGTGGGCGCGTTCCTTCAGGCTTTTGTCTCTGGATGTTGTGTCCGGGATAGCCGTGGATTGGAGGGGTGGCCTCAGGTACTGTGGACGAGTATCCCTCTCTGGGGATTTGTCCCAGCTCCCAAGAGTTTGGGGTCATTTTGTGGGAAGGGTTGAGTCGTGTTGTCTGGCTCATGTGTCTCTCCAAGAAAGGGATTCCAGAACAGAGCCCCAGGTACGGGCGGGGCGACTGGAAAACTCAAACCCTGGTGAGGATTGGGTGCATAGGGGCTTGGCAAGACCCCTATGCGGGCTCTTGGTCCAGGCCCTGACAGGCCTTTCTTTGACATGGGGCTCATGCTGAGGGTCACAGTGTGTATTTGTGCCCAAGCAGCACTCAGGTTTGGGCGTGGCATCAGGGGCCATGAAGTTTTCTCCCACCCTGAAGGTATGACTCCATGCCAAGAGCAAGCTTTACAGCCATGGGGAAGGAGGAGTTCTGTATTGTGCTTGCGATACCCAGCTGTGTGAAGAATTGATGTAATGTCTAGGTTCAGATATCTGAAAACGAAGGTTAGGAAGAGGTGACGGCATAATACCATGGCGTGTCCGAAGTGCTGGGTGTGCGGCCAGCTGTCTCCTTGTCTGTCTGGACGTCTGGCTTCAGGCTGTGTCAGACAGAGCATGAGTGCCCAGAGCAGCCTATCCAGTTCGGGTACCGTCGAGGCCCGAGCAGGTTGATCCTCATCTGGGTTTTCTGGAGAGCCCCACAGGGAAACGTTTATCATCCGTTGGGCAGACACTGGGATGGGTCGTGGTTCTGGAGTTCCTAGTCCGGAGGGCTTGTTTGCCAGGAGTGTGAGGAAGGAAGTCTGAAAACACAAGCTAGCGTGAGGTTTGGGACCGAGGTCACGGCAGGCCCACTCTGCAGAGGCTGAATCGAGATGTCCTGCACTGAGGTCATGTCAGCTATGAGACGTGCCTCTGGCTAGAGATTTTGTCGGGCATGGCCTCTTACTGAAGGGTGTGGGGGCTTCATGAGGCCAGGGAGCTTTGCCTACGATGGGATTTGTGAACTACTCCAAACCTCAACGTTTCCTTCTGCACGACAGTCGAGTCCTATTGCATGGTGCCAGGAGGCCCCGTACGGAAAGACACGAGGGCAGGTGTCTAAGCATGGATGCCTGGGAACGCCACCTCATATCCCCACTCTTTAGTCAGGGCAAGGCAGGCTCAATCTGCGGGCTCCTGGGTGAGCTACCCAGAGGGGACAATTAAAATGGACTCTCCTGAAGATGAGTCCTACTCTGGGTTGCTGGCCTGGGAGACCTTGGACTGTGGAGGTTGCTAAGGGACTCTGCAGGATTCTGCAACCTGAGGTGTTTGACACGGCTCCAACAAGGAAGCTTCCCATGTCGAGACGAGAGGAGTTCTGTTCAGTGCCTCAGGAAAGCCCCATATCCTGTTCTTCGATCCAAAGCCTCTGAGGAGTGACACCTGGAAATCAAAGCAAGAGTTGAGATTAGGGCCTAAGGGCCTGTCCGGCTCAACCTTCTATCTCTGTTGACATCTGTGCGCATGCCTTCGTGGAGGTAGCTGCTCAGCTTCTGTCCGAATGCCCCTGTGAGTCCAGGGAGGCTCCCAGTAGTGGGATGTCCTCGGGGGCCTTGAGGTTTCTCATATTCTGGAGGTGTGTGGCCAAAGGAATGGACACAGTTTCCCAGGAGAGAGCAGGCACGGTCCTGTGGTATGGCTCCAGAGGACCCAGCCTAGAGGCTGTGTTTGCCAGGGCTGTGGGGACAGATGTCTGAAAAATCAAAATGGCTCAGCTAGGGGCCAAGGTAATGGCAGGCCTGATCTCCAGTCCGTGAGGTGAGATCCTCTGGATATCAAAGGAGGGCAAGTGGGAGGCAGTCGCTCGGGCTTTTGTCTCTGGGTGTTGCGTTCACAGTGGCGGTTCAGGGTAGGGGTTGCTTCAGGGGCCGAGGAAGAGCCTTCCTCTCGGGGGATTGTCCAAGCTCCCAAGTGTTTGGGTTCATTCTGTGGGAAGGGAAGAGTACTGTTTTCTGCCACAGGGGACCCCCCAGGAGAGGGACTCTAGAGCACAGCAGAGGGTTCCCTTAACTGGAATACACACCATCTAGTTAGTCCTGGGTGCCTATGGGCATGGCAAGCCACATATGCGGGCTCTTGGTCCAGTCACTGAGAGGCGTTACTTGAAGAAGGTACTCACGCTGAGGGTCACAATGTGCGTTTCTGCCCATGGCGGCCCTCAGGGATGGGCGTGGCCTCATGGGCCATGCCGTTTTCTCCTACACTGAAGGTTTGACTCACTGCCAGCAGCAAGGTTTCTTGCCATGGGGAAGGAGGGGATCTGACTTGTGCATCAGGTTCCCCCCTGCGCAGGGATTGGAGATAAGGTCTAGGTTCCGATGACTGAAAACCCAGGTTGGGAATGGATGGTGGCCAAAGGCAGTGGCGGGTCCAATGTGCTGGGTGTGCAGCCAGTTGTGTCGGTGTCTGTTGGAAGGTCTGGGCTCAGGCTATTTGCGACAGAGCATCAGTGTTTAAGGTAGCCTATGCAATTGGGGTGTTACCGAGCGCGAAGCAGTTTGATCCTCAGTTGGGGTCTCTGGGCAGCACCATAGACAATGTTGTTCTCCTGGGAGGCAGGCAGAGTGCTTCATGGTGGCCCCAGAATTCCCAATAGGGAGGGTTTTCTGGGCCAGGAGTGTGAGGACGGAAGTCTGAAAACACAAGCTAGGGTGAGGATTGGAGCCAAGGACAGAGCAGGCCCACTCTGCAGAGGATGAATCAAAATATCCTGCATCTGAAGTCAGGCTGAGGATCAGACGTTGGCTGAGGCTGGAGTATGTGTCCATGATGGCACCTTCATGGAGCGGGGGCCTCATGAGGCCAAGGAAGTTTTCCCACGCTGAGTTTGGAGGTTGCCCCAAACCACAAGGTTTCCTTCTGCGGGACATTCGAGTCCTGTTGCATGGCTCCAGGACATACCATACGGAAGGACTGGAGAGCAGGGTTCGAAGGATGGATCCCTGTACAGCATACCTCGCATTCCCATTGGCCATGAGCGACAAGATATGTTTGATCTGCTGCCTCTGGGGCACGCTACCCAGGGGGCTGAGTTGAAATGGCCTCTCCCGAGGATGCGTCATAATGTGCGTTTGGGTCCATGGAGACCTTGGAATGTGCTGGTTGTTCAGTGGCCCTGCGGAACTCTCCTACCTGAAGGGTTTGATACATCCCCAGTAAGAAGCTCCCCATGTGGAGACGAGAGAGGTTTGGTTTGGTGCCTCAGAAAAGCCCCGTGTGCTGGTCTACGAAAACAGTCCTCTGAGGACGGACACATGGAAACCAAAGCTAAGGTTCAGATTAGGGCCTGGGGGCCTGTCCATTTCAACCTTCTGTCTCTGGGGACACTGTCTGAGAGTCTAAGTGGAGATAGTTGCTCCGCTGGTGTCAGAGAGCCCCTCTAAGTCTAGGGTGGCATACACTATTGATGGCCTCAGGGGTCTTGGAGCTTTTCCCTAACCTGTAGGGTTGTGGTCAATGGATTGGGCACACTTTCCTTGGAGAGGGCAGGCACAATCTTTCGCTGTGGCTCCAGAGGCCCTAGCCTGGAGGTTGTGTGGGTCCAGGCTGTGGGCACAGAAGTCTAAAAACACAAACTGAGCTTATGACTGGCGCCTAGGGTATGGCAGGCCGGATGGACAGCCCGAGAGGGAGCTCCTGGGCCTCTGAAAGAAGGGCGAGTGGGCGCGTTCCTTCAGGCTTTGTCCCTGGATGTTGTGTCCGGGATAGCCGTGGATTGGAGGGGTGGCCTCAGGTACTGTGGACGAGTATCCCTCTCTGGGGATTTGTCCCAGCTCCCAAGAGTTTGGGGTCATTTTGTGGGAAGGGTTGAGTCGTGTTGTCTGGCTCATGTGTCTCTCCAAGAAAGGGATTCCAGAACAGAGCCCCAGGTACGGGCGGGGCGACTGGAAAACTCAAACCCTGGTGAGGATTGGGTGCATAGGGGCTTGGCAAGACCCCTATGCGGGCTCTTGGTCCAGGCCCTGACATGCCTTTCTTTGACATGGGGCTCATGCTGAGGGTCACAGTGTGTATTTGTGCCCAAGCAGCACTCAGGTTTGGGCGTGGCATCAGGGGCCATGAAGTTTTCTCCCACCCTGAAGGTATGACTCCATGCCAAGAGCAAGCTTTACAGCCATGGGGAAGGAGGAGTTCTGTATTGTGCTTGCGATACCCAGCTGTGTGAAGAATTGATGTAATGTCTAGGTTCAGATATCTGGAAACGAAGGTTAGGAAGAGGTGACGGCATAATACCATGGCGTGTCCGAAGTGCTGGGTGTGCGGCCAGCTGTCTCCTTGTCTGTCTGGACGTCTGGCTTCAGGCTGTGTCAGACAGAGCATGAGTGCCCAGAGCAGCCTATCCATTTCGGGTACCGTCGAGGCCCGAGCAGGTTGATCCTCATCTGGGTTTTCTGGAGAGCCCCACAGGGAAACGTTTATCATCCGTTGGGCAGACACTGGGATGGGTCGTGGTTCTGGAGTTCCTAGTCCGGAGGGCTTGTTTGCCAGGAGTGTGAGGAAGGAAGTCTGAAAACACAAGCTAGCGTGAGGTTTGGGACCGAGGTCACGGCAGGCCCACTCTGCAGAGGCTGAATCGAGATGTCCTGCACTGAGGTCATGTCAGCTATGAGACGTGCCTCAGGCTAGAGATTTTGTCGAGCATGGCCACTTCCTGAAGGGTGTGGGGGCTTCATGAGGCCAGGGAGCTTTGCCTACGATGGGATTTGTGAACTACTCCAAACCTCAACGTTTCCTTCTGCACGACAGTCGAGTCCTATTGCATGGTGCCAGGAGGCCCCGTACGGAAAGACACGAGGGCAGGTGTCTAAACATGGATGCCTGGGAACGCCACCTCATATCCCCACTCTTTAGTCAGGGCAAGGCAGGCTCAATCTGCGGGCTCCTGGGTGAGCTACCCAGAGGGGACAATTGAAATGGACTCTCCTGAAGATGAGTCCTACTCTGGGTTGCTGGCCTGGGAGACCTTGGACTGTGGAGGTTGCTAAGGGACTCTGCAGGATTCTGCAACCTGAGGTGTTTGACAGGCTCCAACAAGGAAGCTTCCCATGTCGAGACGAGAGGAGTTCTGTTCAGTGCCTCAGGAAAGCCCCATATCCTGTTCTTCGATCCAAAGCCTCTGAGGAGTGACACCTGGAAATCAAAGCAAGAGTTGAGATTAGGGCCTAAGGGCCTGTCCGGCTCAACCTTCTATCTCTGTTGACATCTGTGCGCATGCCTTCGTGGAGGTAGCTGCTCAGCTTCTGTCCGAATGCCCCTGTGAGTCCAGGGAGGCTCCCAGTAGTGGGATGTCCTCGGGGGCCTTGAGGTTTCTCATATTCTGGAGGTGTGTGGCCAAAGGAATGGACACAGTTTCCCAGGAGAGAGCAGGCACGGTCCTGTGGTATGGCTCCAGAGGACCCAGCCTAGAGGCTGTGTTTGCCAGGGCTGTGGGGACAGATGTCTGAAAAATCAAAATGGCTCAGCTAGGGGCCAAGGTAATGGCAGGCCTGATCTCCAGTCCGTGAGGTGAGATCCTCTGGATATCAAAGGAGGGCAAGTGGGAGGCAGTCGCTCGGGCTTTTGTCTCTGGGTGTTGCGTTCACAGTGGCCGTTCAGGGTAGGGGTTGCTTCAGGGGCCGAGGAAGAGCCTTCCTCTCGGGGGATTGTCCAAGCTCCCAAGTGTTTGGGTTCATTCTGTGGGAAGGGAAGAGTACTGTTTTCTGCCACAGGGGACCCCCCAGGAGAGGGACTCTAGAGCACAGCAGAGGGTTCCCTTAACTGGAATACACACCATCTAGTTAGTCCTGGGTGCCTATGGGCATGGCAAGCCACATATGCGGGCTCTTGGTCCAGTCACTGAGAGGCGTTACTTGAAGAAGGTACTCACGCTGAGGGTCACAATGTGCGTTTGTGCCCATGGCGGCCCTCAGGGATGGGCGTGGCCTCATGGGCCATGCCGTTTTCTCCTACACTGAAGGTTTGACTCACTGCCAGCAGCAAGGTTTCTTGCCATGGGGAAGGAGGGGATCTGACTTGTGCATCAGGTTCCCCCCTGCGCAGGGATTGGAGATAAGGTCTAGGTTCCGATGACTGAAAACCCAGGTTGGGAATGGATGGTGGCCAAAGGCAGTGGCGGGTCCAATGTGCTGGGTGTGCAGCCAGTTGTGTCGGTGTCTGTTGGAAGGTCTGGGGTCAGGCTATTTGCGACAGAGCATCAGTGTTTAAGGTAGCCTATGCAATTGGGGTGTTACCGAGGGCGAAGCAGTTTGATCCTCAGTTGGGGTCTCTGGGCAGCACCATAGACAATGTTGTTCTCCTGGGAGGCAGGCAGAGTGCTTCATGGTGGCCCCAGAATTCCCAATAGGGAGGGTTTTCTGGGCCAGGAGTGTGAGGACGGAAGTCTGAAAACACAAGCTAGGGTAAGGATTGGAGCCAAGGACAGAGCAGGCCCACTCTGCAGAGGATGAATCAAAATATCCTGCATCTGAAGTCAGGCTGAGGATCAGACGTTGGCTGAGGCTGGAGTATGTGTCCATGATGGCACCTTCATGGAGCGGGGGCCTCATGAGGCCAAGGAAGTTTTCCCACGCTGAGTTTGGAGGTTGCCCCAAACCACAAGGTTTCCTTCTGCGGGACATTCGAGTCCTGTTGCATGGCTCCAGGACATACCATACGGAAGGACTGGAGAGCAGGGTTCGAAGGATGGATCCCTGTACAGCATACCTCGCATTCCCATTGAACATGAGCGACAAGATATGTTTGATCTGCTGCCTCTGGGGCACGCTACCCAGGGGGCTGAGTTGAAATGGCCTCTCCCGAGGATGCGTCATAATGTGCGTTTGGGTCCATGGAGACCTTGGAATGTGCTGGTTGTTCAGTGGCCCTGCGGAACTCTCCTACCTGAAGGGTTTGATACATCCCCAGTAAGAAGCTCCCCATGTGGAGACGAGAGAGGTTTGGATTGGTGCCTCATAAAAGCCCCGTGTGCTGGTCTACGAAAACAGTCCTCTGAGGACGGACACATGGAAACCAAAGCTAAGGTTCAGATTAGGGCCTGGGGGCCTGTCCATTTCAACCTTCTGTCTCTGGGGACACTGTCTGAGAGTCTAAGTGGAAATAGTTGCTCCGCTGGTGTCAGAGAGCCCCTCTAAGTCCAGGGTGGCATACACTATTGATGGCCTCAGGGGTCTTGGAGCTTTTCCCTAACCTGTAGGGTTGTGGTCAATGGATTGGGCACACTTTCCTTGGAGAGGGCAGGCACAATCTTTCGCTGTGGCTCCAGAGGCCCTAGCCTGGAGGTTGTGTGGGTCCAGGCTGTGGGCACAGAAGTCTAAAAACACAAACTGAGCTTATGAGTGGCGCCTAGGGTATGGCAGGCCGGATGGACAGCCCGAGATGGAGCTCCTGGGCCTCTGAAAGAAGGGCGAGTGGGCGCGTTCCTTCAGGCTTTGTCTCTGGATGTTGTGTCCGGGATAGCCGTGGATTGGAGGGGTGGCCTCAGGTACTGTGGACGAGTATCCCTCTCTGGGGATTTGTCCCAGCTCCCAAGAGTTTGGGGTCATTTTGTGGGAAGGGTGGAGTCGTGTTGTCTGGCTCATGTGTCTCTCCAAGAAAGGGATTCCAGAATAGAGCCCCAGGTACGGGCGGGGCGACTGGAAAACTCAAACCCTGGTGAGGATTGGGTGCATAGGGGCTTGGCAAGCCCCCTATGCGGGCTCTTGGTCCAGGCCCTGACAGGCCTTTCTTTGACATGGGGCTCATGCTGAGGGTCACAGTGTGTATTTGTGCCCAAGCAGCACTCAGGTTTGGGCGTGGCATCAGGGGCCATGAAGTTTTCTCCCACCCTGAAGGTATGACTCCATGCCAAGAGCAAGCTTTACAGCCATGGGGAAGGAGGAGTTCTGTTTTGTGCTTGCGATACCCAGCTGTGTGAAGAATTGATGTAATGTCTAGGTTCAGATATCTGAAAACGAAGAATAGGAAGAGGTGACGGCATAATACCATGGCGTGTCCGAAGTGCTGGGTGTGCGGCCAGCTGTCTCCTTGTCTGTCTGGACGTCTGGCTTCAGGCTGTGTCAGACAGAGCATGAGTGCCCAGAGCAGCCTATCCAGTTCGGGTACCGTCGAGGCCCGAGCAGGTTGATCCTCATCTGGGTTTTCTGGAGAGCCCCACAGGGAAACGTTTATCATCCGTTGGGCAGACACTGGGATCGGTCGTGGTGCTGGAGTTCCTAGTCCGGAGGGCTTGTTTGCCAGGAGTGTGAGGAAGGAAGTCTGAAAACACAAGCTAGCGTGAGGTTTGGGACCGAGGTCACGGCAGGCCCACTCTGCAGAGGCTGAATCGAGATGTCCTGCACTGAGGTCATGTCAGCTATGAGACGTGCCTCAGGCTAGAGTTTTTGTCGAGCATGGCCTCTTCCTGAAGGGTGTGGGGGCTTCATGAGGCCAGGGAGCTTTGCCTACGATGGGATTTGTGAACTACTCCAAACCTCAACGTTTCCTTCTGCACGACAGTCGAGTCCTATTGCATGGTGCCAGGAGGCCCCGTACGGAAAGACACGAGAGCAGGTGTCTAAGCATGGATGCCTGGGAACGCCACCTCATATCCCCACTCTTTAGTCAGGGCAAGGCAGGCTCAATCTGCGGGCTCCTGGGTGAGCTACCCAGAGGGGACAATTGAAATGGACTCTCCTGAAGATGAGTCCTACTCTGGGTTGCTGGCCTGGGAGACCTTGGACTGTGGAGGTTGCTAAGGGACTCTGCAGGATTCTGCAACCTGAGGTGTTTGACACGGCTCCAACAAGGAAGCTTCCCATGTCGAGACGAGAGGAGTTCTGTTCAGTGCCTCAGGAAAGCCCCATATCCTGTTCTTCGATCCAAAGCCTCTGAGGAGTGACACCTGGAAATCAAAGCAAGAGTTGAGATTAGGGCCTAAGGGCCTGTCCGGCTCAACCTTCTATCTCTGTTGACATCTGTGCGCATGCCTTCGTGGAGGTAGCTGCTCAGCTTCTGTCCGAATGCCCCTGTGAGTCCAGGAAGGCTCCCAGTAGTGGGATGTCCTCGGGGGCCTTGAGGTTTCTCATATTCTGGAGGTGTGTGGCCAAAGGAATGGACACAGTTTCCCAGGAGAGAGCAGGCACAGTCCTGTGGTATGGCTCCAGAGGACCCAGCCTAGAGGCTGTGTTTGCCAGGGCTGTGGGGACAGATGTCTGAAAAAGCAAAATTGGCTCAGCTAGGGGCCAAGGTAATGGCAGGCCTGATCTCCAGTCCGTGAGGTGAGATCCTCTGGATATCAAAGGAGGGCAAGTGGGAGGCAGTCGCTCGGGCTTTTGTCTCTGGGTGTTGCGTTCACAGTGGCCGTTCAGGGTAGGGGTTGCTTCAGGGGCCGAGGAAGAGCCTTCCTCTCGGGGGATTGTCCAAGCTCCCAAGTGTTTGGGTTCATTCTGTGGGAAGGGAAGAGTACTGTTTTCTGCCACAGGGGACCCCGCAGGAGAGGGACTCTAGAGCACAGCAGAGGGTTCCCTCAACTGGAATACACACCATCTAGTTAGTCCTGGGTGCCTATGGGCATGGCAAGCCACATATGCGGGCTCTTGGTCCAGTCACTGAGAGGCGTTACTGAAGAAGGTACTCACGCTGAGGGTCACTCACGCTGTGTGTTTGTGCCCAAGGCGGCCCTCAGGCATGGGCGTGGCCTCATGGGCCATGCCGTTTTCTCCTACACTGAAGGTTTGACTCACTGCCAGCAGCAAGGTTTCTTGCCATGGGGAAGGAGGGGATCTGACTTGTGCATCAGGTTCCCCCCTGCGCAGGGATTGGAGATAAGGTCTAGGTTCCGATGACTGAAAACCCAGGTTGGGAATGGATGGTGGCCAAAGGCAGTGGCGGGTCCAATGTGCTGGGTGTGCAGCCAGTTGTGTCGGTGTCTGTTGGAAGGTCTGGGCTCAGGCTATTTGCGACAGAGCATCAGTGTTTAAGGTAGCCTATGCAATTGGGGTGTTGCCGAGGGCGAAGCAGTTTGATCCTCAGTTGGGGTCTCTGGGCAGCACCATAGACAATGTTGTTCTCCTGGGAGGCAGGCAGAGTGCTTCATTGTGGCCCCAGAATTCCCAGTAGGGAGGGTTTTCTGGGCCAGGAGTGTGAGGACGGAAGTCTGAAAACACAAGTTAGGGTGAGGATTGGAGCCAAGGACAGAGCAGGCCCACTCTGCAGAGGATGAATCAAAATATCCTGCATCTGAAGTCAGGCTGAGGATCAGACGTTGGCTGAGGCTGTAGTATGTGTCCATGATGGCACCTTCATGGAGCGGGGGCCTCATGAGGCCAAGGAAGTTTTCCCACGCTGAGTTTGGAGGTTGCCCCAAACCACAAGGTTTCCTTCTGCGGGACATTCGAGTCCTGTTGCATGGCTCCAGGACATACCATACGGAAGGACTGGAGAGCAGGGTTCGAAGGATGGATCTCTGTACAGCATACCTCGCATTCCCATTGGCCATGAGCGACAAGATATGTTTGATCTGCTGCCTCTGGGGCACGCTACCCAGGGGGCTGAGTTGAAATGGCCTCTCCCGAGGATGCGTCATAATGTGCGTTTGGGTCCATGGAGACCTTGGAATGTGCTGGTTGTTCAGTGGCCCTGCGGAACTCTCCTACCTGAAGGGTTTGATACATCCCCAGTAAGAAGCTCCCCATGTGGAGACGAGAGAGGTTTGGTTTGGTGCCTCAGAAAAGCCCCGTGTGCTGGTCTACGAAAACAGTCCTCTGAGGACAGACACATGGAAACCAAAGCTAAGGTTCAGATTAGGGCCTGGGGGCCTGTCCATTTCAACATTCTGTCTCTGGGGACACTGTCTGAGAGTCTAAGTGGAGATAGTTGCTCCGCTGGTGTCAGAGAGCCCCTCTAAGTCCAGGGTGGCATACACTATTGATGGCCTCAGGGGTCTTGGAGCTTTTCCCTAACCTGTAGGGTTGTGGTCAATGGATTGGGCACACTTTCCTTGGAGAGGGCAGGCACAATCTTTTGCTGTGGCTCCAGAGGCCCTAGCCTGGAGGTTGTGTGGGTCCAGGCTGTGGGCACAGAAGTCTAAAAACACAAACTGAGCTTATGAGTGGCGCCTAGGGTATGGCAGGCCGGATGTACAGCCAGAGATGGAGCTCCTGGGCCTCTGAAACAAGGGCGAGTGGGAGGCGTTCCTTCAGGCTTTGTCTCTGGATGTTGAGTCCGGGATAGCCGTGGATTGGAGGGGTGGCCTCAGGTACTGTGGACGAGTATCCCTCTCTGGGGATTTGTCCCAGCACCCAAGAGTTTGGGGTCATTTTGTGGGAAGGGTGGAGTCGTGTTGTCTGGCTCATGTGTCTCTCCAAGAAAGGGATTCCAGAACAGAGCCCCAGGTACGGGCGGGGCGACTGGAAAACTCAAACCCTGGTGAGGATTGGGTGCATAGGGGCTTGGCAAGCCCCCTATGCGGGCTCTTGGTCCAGGCCCTGACAGGCCTTTCTTTGACATGGGTCTCATGCAGAGGGTCACAGTGTGTATTTGTGCCCAAGCAGCACTCAGGTTTGGGCGTGGCATCAGGGGCCATGAAGTTTTCTCCCACCCTGAAGGTATGACTCCATTCCAAAAGCAAGCTTTACAACCATGGGGAAGGAGGAGTTCTGTATTGTGCTTGCGATACCCTGCTGTGTGAAGAATTGATGTAATGTCTAGGTTCAGATATCTGAAAACGAAGGTTAGGAAGAGGTGACGGCATAATACCATGGCGTGTCCGAAGTTCTGGGTGTGCGGCCAGCTGTCTCCTTGTCTGTCTGGACGTCTGGCTTCAGGCTGTGTCAGACAGAGCATGAGTGCCCAGAGCAGCCTATCCAGTTCGGGTACCGTCGAAGCCCGAGCAGGTTGATCCTCATCTGGGTTTTCTGGAGTGCCCCACAGGGAAACGTTTATCTTCCGTTGGGCAAACACTGGGCTGGGTTGTGGTTCTGGAGTTCTTAGTCCGGAGGGCTTGTTTGCCAGGAGTGTGAGGAAGGAAGTCTGAAAACACAAGCTAGCGTGAAGTTTGGGATCGAGGGCACGGCAGGCCCACTCTGCAGAGGCTGAATCGAGATGTCCTGCACTGAGGTCATGTCAACTATGAGACGTGCCTCAGGCTAGAGTTTTGTCCAGCATGGCCTTTTCCTGAAGGGTGTGGGGGCTTCATGGGGCCAGGGAGGTTTGCCTACGATGGGATTTGTGAACTACTCTAAACCTCAAGGTTTCCTTCTGCACGACAGTCGAGTCCTATTGGATGGTGCCAGGAGGCCCCGTACAGAAAGACTCGAGAGCAGGTGTCTAAGCATGGATGACTGGGAACGCCACCTCATATTCCCACTCTTTAGTCAGGACAAGGCAGGCTCAATCTGCGGGCTCCTGGGTGAGCTACGCATAGGGGACAGTTGAAATGGACTCTCCTGAAGATGAGTCCTACTGTGGGTTGGTGGCCTGGGAGACCTTGGAATGTGGAGGTGGCTCTGGGACTCTGCAAGATTCTCCAACCTGAGGTGTTGGACACGGCTCCAACAAGGAAGCTTCCCATGTGGAGACGAGAGGAGTTCTGTTAAGTTCCTCAGGAAAGCCCCATATCCTGTTCTTCGATTCAAAGCCTCTGAGGAGTGACACCTGGAAACCAAAGCAAGAGTTGAGATTAGGGCCTAAGGGCCTGTCCGGCTCAACCTTCTATCTCTGTTGACATCTGTGTGCATGCCTTCGTGGAGGTAGCTGCTCAGCTTGTGTCCGAATACCCCTGTGTGTCCAGGGAGGCTCCCAGTAGTGGTTTATCCTCGGGGGCTTTGAGGCTTCTCATATTTTGGAGGGGTGGCCAAAGGAATGGACACAGTTTCCAAGGAGAGAGCAGGCACGGTCCTGTGGTATGGCTCCAGAGGACCAAGCCTAGAGGCTGTGTTTGCCAGGGCTGTGAGGGACAGATGTCTGAAAAAGCAAACTTGGCTCAGCTAGGGGCTAAGGTAAAGGCAGGCCTGATCTCCAGTCCGTGAGGGGAGATCCTCTGGATATCAAAGGAGGGCAAGTGGGAGGCAGTCGCTCGGGCTTTTGTCTCTGGGTGTTGCGTTCACAGTGGCCGTTCAGGGTAGGGGTTGCTTCAGGGGCCGAGGAAGAGCCTTCCTCTCGGGGGATTGTCCAAGCTCCCAAGTGTTTGGGTTCATTCTGTGGGAAGGGAAGAGTACTCATTTCTGCCACAGGGGACCCCGCAGGAGAGGGACTCTAGAGCACAACAGTGGTTTTCCTCAACTGGAATACACACCATCTAGTTAGTCCTGGGTACCTATGGGCATGGCAAGCCACATATGCGGGCTCTTGGTCCAGTCACTGAGAGGCGTTACTTGAAGAAGGTATTCACGCTGAAGGTCACAATTTGTATTTGTGCCTAAGGCGGCCCTCACGCATCGGCGTGGCCTCATGGGCCATACCGTTTTCTCCTACTCTGTTGGTTTGACTCACTGCCAGCAGCAAGGTTTCTTGCCATGGGGAAGGAGGGGTTCTGACTCTTGCATCAGGTTCCCTCCTCTGAAGGGATTGGAGATAAGGTCTAGGATCCGATGACTGAAAACCCAGGTTGGGAATGGATGGTGGCCTAAGGCAGTGGCGGGTCCAATGTGCTGGGTGTGCAGCCAGCTGTGTCGGTGTCTGTTGGAAGGTCTGGGGTCAGGCTATTTGCGACAGAGCATCAGTGTTTAAGGTAGCCTACGCAATTGGGGTGTTGCCGAGGGCCAAGCAGTTTGATCCTCATTTGGGGTCTCTGGGAAGCACCATAGACAATGTTGTTCTCCTGGGAGGCAGGCAGAGTGCTTCATTGTGGCCCCAGTATTCCCAGGAGGGAGGGTTTGTGGGCCAGGAGTGTGAGGACGGAAGTCTGAATACACAAGCTAGGGTGAGGATGGGACAAAAGGGCAGAGCAGGCCCACTCTGCAGAGGCTGAATCGAAATCTCCTGCATCTGAAGTCAGGCTGAGGATCAGACGTTGGCTGAGACTGGAGTATGTGTCCATGATGGCACCTTCATGAAGCGGGTGCCTCATGAGTCCAAGGAAGTTTTCCCACGCTGAGTTTGGAGGTTGCCCCAAACCACAAGGTTTCCTTCTGTGGGACATTCGAGTCCTGTTGCATGGCTCCAGGACATACCATACGGAAGGACTGGAGAGCAGGGTTCGAAGGATGGATCCCTGTACAACATGCCTCGCATTCCCATTGGCCATGAGCGACAAGATATGTTTGATCTGCTGCCTCTGGGGCACGCTACCCAGGGGGCTGAGTTGAAATGGCCTCTCCCGAGGATGCGTCATAATGTGCGTTTGGGTCCATGGAGACCTTGGAATGTGCTGGTTGTTCAGTGGCCCTGCGGAACTCTCCTACCTGAAGGGTTTGATACATCCCCAGTAAGAAAGCTCCCCATGTGGAGACGAGAGAGGTTTCGTTTGGTGCCTAAGAAAAGCCCCGTGTGCTGGTCTACGAAAACAGTCCTCTGAGGACGGACATATGGAAACCAAAGCTAAGGTTCAGATTAGGGCCTGGGGGCCTGTCCATTTCAACATTCTGTCTCTGGGGACACTGTCTGAGAGTCTAAGTGGAGATAGTTGCTCCGCTGGTGTCAGAGAGCCCCTCTAAGTCCAGGGTGGCATACACTATTGATGGCCTCAGGGGTCTTGGAGCTTTTCCCTAACCTGTAGGGTTGTGGTCAATGGATTGGGCACACTTTCCTTGGAGAGGGCAGGCACAATCTTTCGCTGTGGCTCCAGAGGCCCTAGCCTGGAGGTTGTGTGGGTCCAGGCTGTAGGCACAGAAGTCTGAAAACACAAACTGAGCTTATGAGTGGCGCCTAGGGTATGGCAGGCCGGATGGACAGCCCGAGAGGGAGCTCCTGGGCCTCTGAAACAAGGGCGAGTGTGAGGCGTTCCTTCAGTCTTTTGTCTCTGGATGTTGTGTCCGGGATAGCCGTGGATTGGAGGGGTGGCCTCAGGGACTGTGGACGAGTATCCCTCTCTGGGGATTTGTCCCAGCTCCCAAGAGTTTGGGGTCATTTTGTGGGAAGGGTGGAGTCGTGTTGTCTGGCTCATGTGTCTCTCCAAGAAAGGGATTCCAGATCAGATCCCCAGGTACGGGCGGGGCGACTTTTAAACTCAAAACCTGGTGAGGATTGGGTACATAGGGGCTTGGCCAGCCCCCTATGCGTGCTTTGGTCCAGGCCCTGACAGGCCTTTCTTTGACATGGGGCTCATGCGGAGGGTCACAGTGTGAATTTGTCCCCAAGAAGCACTCAAGTTTGGGCGTGGCTTCAGGGGCCATGAAGGTTCCTCCCACCCTGTAGGTGTGACTCCATGCCAATAGCAAGCTTTACAGCCATGGGGAAGGAGGAGTTCTGTTTTGTGTTTGCGATACCCAGCTGTGTGGAGAATTGATATAATGTCTAGGTTCAGATATCTGAAAACCAAGGTTAGGAAGAGGTGACAGCATAAGACCATGGCGTGTTCGAAGTGCTGGGTGTTTGGCCAGCTGTCTTTTTGTCTTTCTGGACGTCTGGCTTCAGGCTGTGTCAGACAGAGCATGAGTGCCCAGAGCAGCCTATCCAGTTCGGGTACTGTCGAGGCCCGAGCAGGTTGATCCTCATCTGAGTTTTCTGGAGAGCCCCACAGGGAAAGGTTTATCTTCCGTTAGGCAGACACTGGGCTGGGTTTTGGTTCTGGAGTTCCTAGTCCGGAGGGCTTGTTTGCCAGGAGTGTGAGGAAGGAAGTCTGAAAACACAAGCTAGCGTGAGGTTTGGGATCGAGGGCATGGCAGGCCCACTCTGCAGAGGCTGAATCGAGATGTCCTGCACTGAGATCATGTCAACTATGAGACGTGCCTCAGGCTAGAGATTTTGTCCAGCATGGCCTTTTCCTGAAGGGTGTGGGGGGTTCATGAGGCCAGGGAGGTTTGCCTACGATGGGATTTGTGAACTACTCCAAATCTCAAGGTTTCCTTCTGCACGACAGTCGAGTCCTATTGGATGGTGCCAGGAGGCCCCATACGGAAAGACTCGAGAGCAGCTGTCTAAGCATGGATGCCTGGGAACGCCACCTCTTATCCCCACTCTTTAGTCAGGAGAAGGCAGTTTCAATCTGCGGGCTCTTGGGTGAGCTACCCAGAGGGGACAGTTGCAGTGGACTCTCCTGGAGATGAGTCCTACTGTGGGTTGGTGGCCTGGGAGACCTTGGAATGTGGAGGTGGCTCAGGGACTCTGCAAGATTCTCCAACCTGATGTGTTTGACACGGCTCCAACAAGGAAGCTTCCCATGTCAAGACGAGAGGAATTCTGTTCAGTGCCTCAGGAAAGCCCCATATCCTGTTTTTCGAACCACTGTCTCTGAGGAGTGATACCTGGAAACCAAAGTAAGAGTTGAGATTAGGTCCTAAGGGCCTGTCCGGCTCAACCTTCTATCTCTGTTGACATCTGTGTGCATGCCTTCGTGGAGGTAGCTGCTCAGCTTGTGTCCAAATGCCCCTGTGTGTCCAGGGAGGCTCCCAGTAGTGGGATGTCCTCGGGGGCCTTGAGGTTTCTCATATTCTGGAGGTGTGTGGCCAAAGGAATGGAAACGGTTTCCCAGGAGAGAGCAGGCACGGTCCTGTGGTATGGCTCCAGAGGACCCAGCCTAGAGGCTGTGTTTGCCAGGGCTGTGGGGACAGATGTCTGAAAAAGCAAACTTGGCTCAGCTAGGGGCCAAGGTAAAGGCAGGCCTGATCTCCAGTCCGTGAGGGGTGATCCTCTGGATATCAAAGGAGGGCAAGTGGGAGGCAGTCGCTCGGGCTTTTATCTCTGGGTGTTGCGTTCACAGTGGCCGTTCAGGGTAGGGGTTGCTTCAGTGGCTGAGGAAGAGCCTTCCTCTCGGGGGATTGTCCAAGCTCCCAAGTGTTTGGGTTCATTCTGTGGGAAGGGAAGAGTACTTTTTTCTGCCACAGGGGACCTCCAAGGAGAGGGAATCTAGAGCACAGCAGTGGGTTCCCTCAACTGTAATATACACCATCTAGTTAGCCTGGGTGCCTATGGGCATGGCAAGCCACATATGCGGGCTCTTGGTCCAGTCACTGAGAGGCTTTACTTGAAGAAGGTACTCATGCTGAGGGTCACAATGTGTGTTTGTGCCCAGGCGGCCCTCAGGCATAGGCGTGGTCTCATGGGACATGCCATTTTCTCCTACACTGAAGGTTTGACGCAATGCCAGCAGCAAGGTTTCTTGCCATGGGGAAGGAGGGGTTCTGACTTGTGCATCAGGTTCCCCCCTGTGCAGGGATTGGAGATAAGGTCTAGGTTCCGATGACTGAAAACCCAGGTTGGGAATGGATGGTGGCCTAAGGCAGTAGCGGGTCCAATGTGCTGGGTGTGCAGCCAGCTGTGTCGGTGTCTGTTGGATGGACTGGGGTCAGGCTATTTGCGACAGAGCATCAGTGTTTAAGGTAGCCTACGCAATTGGGGTGTTGCCGAGGGCCAAGCAGTTTGATCCTCATTTGGGGTCTCTGGGCAGCACCATAGACAATGTTTTTCTCCTGGGAGGCAGGCAGAGTGTTTCATTGTGGCCCCAGCATTCCCAGGAGGGAGAGTTTATGGGCCAGGATTGTGAGGACGAAAGTCTGAAAACACAAGCTAGGGTGAGGATTGGCCCACGGGCAGAGCAGGCCCACTCTGCAGAGGCTGAATCGAAATCTTCTGCATCTGAAGTCTGGCTGAGGATCAGACGTTGGCTGAGGCTGGAGTATGTGTCCATGATAGCACGTTCATGAAGCGGGGCCCTCATGAGGCCAAGGAACTTTTCCCACACTGAGTTTGGAGATTGCCCCAAACCACTAGGTTTCCTTCTGCGGGTCATTCGAGTCCTGTTGCATGGCTCCAGGACATACCATACGGAAGGACTGGAGAGCAGGGTTCGAAGGATGGATCCCTGTACAACATGCCTCGCATTCCCATTGGCCATGAGCGAGATGATATGTTTGATCTGCTGCCTCTGGGGCACGCTACCCAGGGGGCTGAGTTGAAATGTCCTCTCCCGAGGATGCGTCATAATGTGCGTTTGGGTCCATGAGACCTTGGAATGTGCTGGTTGTTCAGTGGCCCTGCGGAACTCTCCTACCTGTAGGGTTTGATACATCCCCAGTAAGAAAGCTCCCCATGTGGAGACGAGAGAGGTTTGGTTTGGTGCCTCAGAAAAGCCCCGTGTGCTGGTCTACGAAAACAGTCCTCTGAGAATGGACACATGGAAATCAAAGCTAAGGTACAGATTAGGGCCTGGGGGCCTGTCCATTTCAACCTTCTGTCTCTGGGGACACTGTTAGAGAGTCTAAGTGGAGATAGTTGCTCCGCTGGTGTCAGAGAGCCCCTTTTAGTCCAGGGTGGCCTACACTATTGATGGCCTCTGGGGCCTTGGAGCTTTTCCCTAACCTGTAGGGTTGTGGTCAATGGATTGGGAACACTTTCCTTGGAGAGGCCAGGCACAATCTTTTGCTGTGGCTCCAGAGGCCCTAGCCTGGAGGTTGTGTGGGTCCAGGCTGTGGGCACAGAAGTCTGAAAACACAAACTCAGCTTATGAGTAGCGCCTAGGGTATGGCAGGCCGGATGGACAGCCCGAGAAGGAGCTCCTGGGTCTCTGAAACAAAGGCGAGTGGGAGGCGATCCTTCAGGCTTTTGTCTCTGGATGTTGTGTCCGGGATAGCCGTGGATTGGAGGGGTGGCCTCAGGGACTGTGGACGAGTATTCCTCTCTGGGGATTTGTCCCAGCTCCCAAGAGTTTGGGGTCATTTTATGGGAAGGGTGGAGTCATGTTGTCTGGCTCATATGTCTCTCCAAGAAAGGGATTCCAGAGCAGAGCCCCAGGTACGGGAGGGGCGACTGGAAAACTCAAACACTGGTGAGGATTTGGTGCATAGGGGCTTGCCAAGCCCCATATGCAGGCTCTCGGTCCAGACCCTGACTGGCCTTTCTTTGACATGGGGCTCATGATGAGGGTCACAGTGTGAATTTGTGCCCAAGCAGCACTCAAGTTTTTGCGTGGCATCAGGGGCCATGAAGGTTTCTCCCACCCTGAAGGTGTGACTCCATGCCAAGAGCAAGCTTTACAGCCATGGGGAATGAGGAGTTCTCTTTGTGCTTGCGATACCCAGATGTGTGGAGAATTGATATAATGTCTAGGTTCAGATATTTGAAAACCAAGGTTAGGAAGAGGTGACGGCATAAGACCATGGCGTGACCGAAGTGCTGGGTGTGGGGCCAACTGTCTCCTTGTTTGTCTGGACGTCTGGCTTCAGGCTGTGTCAGACAGAGCATGAATGCCCAGAGCAGCCTATCCACTCGGGTTCCGTCAAGGCCCGAGCAGGGTGATCCTCATCTGGGTTTTCTGGAGAGCCCCACAGGGAAACGTTTTTCTTCCGTTGGGCAGACACTGTGCTGGGTGGTGGTTCTGGAGTTCCTAGTCCGGAGGGCTTGTTTGCCAGGAGTGTGAGGAAGGAAGTCTGAAAACACAAGCTAGCGTCAGATTTGGGACCGAGGGCACAGCAGGCCCACTCTGCAGAGGCTGAATCGAGATCTCCTGCACTGAAGTCATGTCAACTATGAGACGTGCCTCAGGCTAGAGTTTTTGTCGAGCATGGCCGCTTCCTGAAGGGTGTGGGGGCTTCCTGAGGCCAGGGAGGTTTGCTTACGATGGAATTTGTGAACTACTCCAAACCTCAAGGTTTCCTCCTGAACGACAGTCGTGTCCTAATGGATGGTGCCATGAGGCCCTATACAGAAATACTTGAGAGCAGCTGTCTAAGCATGGATGCCTGGGAATGCCACCTCATATCCCCTCTCTTTAGTCAGGACAAGGAAGGCTCAATCTGCGGGCTCCTGGGTGAGCTACGCATAGGGGACAGTTGAAATGGACTCTCCTGAAGATGAGTCCTACTGTGGGTTGGTGGCCTGGGAGACCTTGGAATGTGGAGGTGGCTCTGGGACTCTGCAAGATTCTCCAACCTGACGTGTTTGACAGGGCTCCAACAAGGAAGCTTCCCATGTGGAGATGAGAGGAGTTCTGTTCAGTACCTCTGGAAAGCCCCATATCCTGTTCTTCGAACCAAAGCCTCTGAGGAGTGACACCTGGAAACCAAAGCAAGAGTTGAGATTAGGGCCTAAGGGCCTGTCCAGCTCAACCTTCTATCTCGGTTGACAACTGTTTGCATGCCTTCGTGGATGTAGCTGCTCAGCTTGTGTCCAAATGCCCCTGTGTGTCCAGGGAGGCTCCCAGTAGTGGGATGTCCTCGGGGGCCTTGAGGTTTCTCATATTCTGGAGGTGTGTGGCCAAGGAATGGACACAGTTTCCCAGGAGAGAGCAGGCACGGTCCTGTGGTATGGCTCCAGAGGACCCAGCCTAGAGGCTGTGTTTGCCAGGGCTGTGGGGACAGATGTCTGAAATAGCAAACTTGGCTCATCTAGGGGCCAAGGTAATGGCAGGCCTGATCTCCAGTCTGTGAGGGGAGATCCTCTGGATATCAAAGAGGGCAAGTGGGAGGCAGTCGCTCAGGGTTTAGTCTCTGGGTGTTGCGTTCACAGTGGCCGTTCAGGGTAGGGGTTGCTTCAGGGGCCGAGGAAGAGCCTTCCTCTCGGGGGATTGTCCAAGCTCCCAAGTGTTTGGGTTCATTCTGTGGGAAGGGAAGAGTAAGTTTTTCTGCCACAGGAGACCCCCCAGGAGAGGGATTCTAGAGCACAGCAGTGGTTTTCCTCAACTGCAATACACACCATCTAGTTAGTCCTGGGTGTCTATGGGCATGGTAAGCCACATATGCGGGCTCTTGGTCCAGTCACTGAGAGGCGTTACTTGAATAAGGTACTCACGTTGAGGGTCACAATGTGTGTTTTTGCCCAAGGCGGCACACAAGCATGGGCGTGGCATCATGGAACATGCTGTTTTCTCCTACACTGAGGGTTAGTCTCACTGCCAGCAGCAAGGTTTCTTGCCATGGGGTAGGAGGGGTTCTGACTTGTGCATCAGGTACCCGCCTGTGCAGGGATTGGAGATAAGGTCTAGGTTCCGATGACTGAAAACCCAGGTTGGGTATGGATGGTGGCCTAAGGCAGTGGCGGGCCCAATGTGCTGGGTGTGCAGCCAGCTGTGTCGGTGTCTGCTGGAAGGTCTGGGTTCAGGCTATTTGCGACAGAGCATCAGTGTTTAAGGTAGCCTATGCAATTGGGGTTTTGCCGAGGACGAAGCAGTTTGATCCGCATTTGGGGTCTCTGGGCAGCACCATAGACAATGTTTTTCTCCAAGGAGGCAGGCAGAGTGCTTCATTGTGGCCCCAGAATTCCCAGTAGGGAGGGTTTTCTGGGCCAGGAGTGTCAGGACGGAAGTCTGAAAACACAAGCTAGGCTGGGATTGGCCCACGCGCAGAGCAGGCCCACTCTGCAGAGGCTGAATCGAAATCTCCTGCATCTGAAGTCAGGCTGAGGATCAGACTTGGCTGAGGCTGGAGTAAGTGTCCATGATGGCACCTTCATGAAGCGGGGGCCTCATGTGGCCAAGGAATTTTTCCCAAGCTGAGTTTGGAGGTTGCCTCAAACCACTTGGTTTCCTTCTGCGGGTCATTCGTGTTCTGTTGCATGGCTCCAGGACATACCATACGGAAGGACTGGAGAGCTGGGTTCGAATGATAGATCCCTGTACAGCATGCCTCGCATTCCCATTGGCCATGAGCAACAAGATATGTTTGATCTGCTGCCTCTGGGGCACGCTACCCAGGGGGCTGATTTGAAATGGCCTCTCCCGAGGATGCGTCATAATGTGCGTTTGGGTCCATGAGACCTTGGAATGTGCTGGTTGTTCAGTGGCCCTGTGGAACTCTCCTACCTGTAGGGTTTGATACATCCCCAGTAAGAAAGCTCCCCATATGGAGACGAGAGAGGATGGTTTGGTGCCTCAGAAAAGCACGTGTGCTGGTCTACGAAAACAGTCCTCTGAGAATGGACACATGGAAATCAAAGCTAAGGTTCAGATTAGGGCCTGGGGCCTGTCCATTTCAAACTTCTGTCTCTGGGGACACTGTCTGAGAGTCTAAGTGGAGATAGTTGCTCCGCTGGTGTCAGAGAGCCCCTTTTAGTCCAGGGTGACCTACACTATTGATGGCCTCAGGGGCCTTGGAGCTTTTCCCTAACCTGTAGGGTTGTGGTCAATGGATTTGGCACACTTTCCTTGGAGAGGGCAGGCACAATATTTTGCTGTGGCTCCAGAGGCCCTAGGCTCGAGGTTTTGTGCGTCAGGCTGTGGGAACAGAGGTCTGAAAACACAAACTCACCTTATGAGTGGCGCCTAGGGTATGGCAGTACGGATGGACCCCCAAGAGGGAGCTCCTGGGCCTCTAAAACAAGGGCGAATGGGAGGCGTTCCTTCAGGCTTTTGTCTCTGGATGTTGTGTCCGGGATAGCCGTGGATTGGAGGGGTGGCCTCAGGTACTGTGGACGAGTATCCCTCTCTGGGGATTTGTCCCAGCTCCCAAGAGTTTGGCGTCATTTTGTGGGAAGTGTGGAGTCGTGTTGTCTGGCTCATGTGTCTCTCCAAGAAAGGGATTCCAGAGCAGAGCCCCAGGTACGGGCGGGGTGACTGGAAAACTCAAACACTGGTGAGGATTGGGTGCATAGGGTTTTGGCAAGCCCCATATGCGGGCTCTTGGTCCAGGCCCTGACAGGCCTTTCTTTGACATGGGGCTCATGCTGAGGGTCACAGTGTGAATTTGTGTCCAAGTAGCACTCAAGTTTAGGGGTGGCATCAGGGGCCATGAAGGTTTCTCCCACCCTGAAGGTGTGACTCCATGCCAAGAGCAAGCGTTACAGCCATGGGGAAGGAGGAGTTCTGTTTTGTGCTTGCGATACCCAGCTGTGTGGAGAATTGATATAATGTGTAGGAAGATATCTGAAAACCAAGGTTAGGAAGAGGTGACGGCATAAGACCATGGCGTGTCTGAAGTGGTGGGTGTGCGGCCAGCTGTCTCCTTGTCTGTCTGGACGTCTGGCTTCAGACTGTGTCAGACAGAGCATGAGTGCTCAGAGCAGCCTATCCAGTTCGGGTACTGTCGAGGCCCGAGCAAGTTGATACTCATCTGGGTTTTCTGGAGAGCCCCACAGGGAAACGTTTTTCTTTTGTTGGGCAGACACTGGGCTGGGTTGTGGTTCTGAAGTTCCTAGTCCGGAGGGCTTGTTTGCCAGGAGTGTGAGGAAGGAAGTCTGAAAACACAAGCTACCGTGAGGTTTGGGACCGAGGGCACGGCAGGCCCACTCTGCAGAGGCTGAATCGAGATGTCCTGCACTGAAGTCATGTCAACTATGAGACGTGCCTCAGGCTAGAGTTTTTGTCCAGCATGCCCTCTTCCTGAAGGGTTGGGGGCTTCATTAGGCCAGGGAGGTTTGCCTACGATGGGATTTGTGAACTACCCCAAACCTCAAGGTTTCCTTCTGCACGAAAGTCGAGTTTTATTGGATGGTGCCAGGAGGCCCCATACGGAAAGACTCGAGAGCAGGTGTCTAAGCATGGATGCCTGGGAACGCCACCTCATATTCCCACTCTTTAGTCAGGACAAGGCAGGCTCAATCTGCGGGCTCCTGGGTGAGCTACCCAGGGGGGACAATTGAAATGGACTCTCCTGAAGATGATTCCTACTGTGGGTTGGTGGCCTGGGAGACCTTGGAATGTGGAGGTGGTTCAGGGACTCTGCAGGATTCTCCCTCCTGACGTGTTTGACATTTTGGAGGTTTATCCTATTTGAAGGTTTGTAGCCATTGGTGTGGGCACATACAATTCCCTTGGAGAGGGCAATTACAGTCCACAGGTTTGGCTCCAGGGGCCTGAGCCTGTAGGTTGTGTAGGCCAGGGCTGTGTAGACAGTTGTCTGAAAACACAAATTCGGCTTATGTTTTGGGTCATAGTTATGGCAGGACTGATCTACAGACCATGAGGAGGACTCTTCGGAATTTGAAAAAAGGGCGAGTGTGAGGCTTTTGCTCAAGTTTTGCCTCTGGATATCGTGTCACTCATGGTCGTGGAATTTCTGGGTGACTTCATGGGAAATGGACGAGTCTTACTCTCGGGTGGTTTGTCCCCGTCCAAAGAGTTTGGGGTCATTTTGTGGGATGGAAGAAGTCTGTTTTGTTGTTGTTGTTGTTTTCCTCTTTAACCTCAGGTGTCCCAACAAATGAGGGATTCCAGAGTAGAGCTCTGGGAAAAGGTGACTGGACAATCAGAAATCTGGTTAAAAATTGGGGCCTAGGTTCATGTCAATCCCATTATGGCATGTAATGGTCAAGGAACTTAGAGGACTTACTAGAGGACAGGACTCATGCTGAGGGTCACAATGCGTGTTTATGCCCTCATCGCTCTCAAGAATACACGGGGCCTCAGGGTGAATGCTGGTTTCTCCTACACTGAACGATGGACAACGTGCCAACCACAAGGGTTCTTGCCATGGGTAAGGAGGAGTTCTGATTTCTGCATCACACTCACCTCTGGGCAGTGATTGGAGATAAGGTCTCGGTTCTGAAGCCTGAAAACTGAGGTAGGGAAGAGATGATGACCTAAGGACATTGCGGGTCTTAAGTGCTCAGTGTAGGTCAGCTTTCTGGGTGTTGATCAGGAGGTCTGGGCTCAGGTTGTGTCAGACAGTGCATTAGTGCCCAGGTTAGACTATATAATTTGGGTAAAGTCGAGGGCTGTGTAGGTTTATCCTCATTTAAGGTACCTGGGCAGCTCATTCGGCAATAAATTTTTTCTAGCGGGCAGGCAGAGTGCTGCATTGTGTGTCCGGGATTGCCAAACTTGAGGGCTTCGGGGCCAGGAGTGTGAGGTCAGAAGTCTGAGAAGACAAGCTAGACTTGGGTTTCAGGGCGAGGGCACGGCAGGTACGCCCTGCAGATCTGTACCAGTATTGCATGCATCTGAAGTCAGGGCGAGGATCAGACCTGGGCTCCGGTTGGAGTTTCCGTGCATGACGGCCGCTTCATGAAGGGAGCGGAATCTCGAGGCCATTGAGGTTTTCCCACGTTGGGAGTTGTGGGATGCCCCCTTCAAGGATTCCTTCTGCGGGACAATTGAGACCTGTTGGACAGCTCCAGGACATCCCATATGGAATGACTCCAGAGCACCCTTCGAGGATGGATGCCTGGGAAGCCCGCTTCCTATTAAAATTGTCTAGTAGCAACAAGAGAGTTTATATCTGATGGCTCTGCGGGAGCAACCGGGGTGGCTAGTTGAAATGGACTTTCCTGAGGATGGGGCCTAATGTGATTTTGTGTCCAAGAGGGCCGTGGAATGGGGCGGTGGCACCGGGACCCTGAAGTACTCTCCTAAGCTTTGGATATGGCTCCCATGCACAGGTTTCCTTGTGGAGACGAGATAAGCTCTGATGGGTGCCTCAGGAAAAACCTATGCTCGTATTGGAATCAGGCTTTTGAGGAGACATGCCTGTAAACCAAAGCAATGGATCCCATTATGGCCTAGGGTCCTGTCTGGTACAATCTTCTTCTTCTATGGGGACATCCATCTACGGTATGAGTGGAGGTCGATTATCAGTTGGTGTCAGACAGCCCTTGTTTTTTCCCGGAGACCTACACTATTGGGATGGCTACAGGGACTTTGGAGGTTTCTCCTAATTTGTACGATTTTGGACAATGGAATGGGCAGAATTCCCATGGATTGGTAGGCACAGTCCTAATGTCTGGCTCTAGGGTCCCCAGCCTGGAGGGTGTGTGGCCCAGGACTTTGAGGACAGAAGTCTGAAAACACAAACTAAGCTTAGGTTTGGAGATGTAGGTATGGCAGGCCCGATGTACAAACCATGAGAAGAACTCTTCAGGATATGAAGAAAGTGCGAGTCTGAGGCGCCTGCTCAGGCTTTTGTCTCTGGATTTTGTATCAGCGATGGCCGTGGAATATCGGGGAGGCATCATGGGCCATGGACGAATCTTCCTCTCTGAGGATTTGGCCCGATTCCCAATCGTTTTTCGTCAATCTGTGGGATGGGAGGTCTCCTTTCAGTTTTGTTACGTCAGGTGTCCCACCAATAGAGGAATTCCAAAGCAAAGCCGTGGGGAAGACTGAAGGGACAACCCGAACTATGGATAAAAATTGGGGCCTAGCGGCATGGCAAGCCCAATATGTTATCTCTTCATCCAGCCACTGAGAGGCCTTACTTGAGGACTGGGCTCATGCTGAGGGTACAATGTGTGTTTGTGACCCATGTGGCCCGCGAGCATGTGCGGGGCCTCATGGGCCACACTAGTTGCAACAACACTGAACGTTGGACAACATGCCAACCACAAGGTTTCTTGCCATGGGGAAGGAGTTCTGATTTCTGCATCACGTTCAACCCTGGGCAGTGATTGGAGATAAGGTCTAGGTTCTGAGGCCTGAAAACCGAGGTTGGGTAAAGATGACGACCTTAGGCCATAGCGGCTCGATGTGCTCAGTGTGCGGCCAGCTGTCTGGGTTGGTCCAGGAAGTCCAGGCTCAGGCTGTGTCAGAAAGGGCATTAGTGCCCTGGTCAGCCTCTGTATTTTGGGTACAGCCAAGGTAGGTGCAGGTTGATCCTCATTTGGGGTTTCTGGTTAACCCCAGAAGGCAATGTTTTTTTTCTGGAGGGCAGGCAGTGTGCTTCATTGTAGTTGTGGATTGCCAAACTGGAGGGTTTGTGGGTCAGTAGTCTGAGGACAGAAGTCTGAGAACACAAGCTAGGCTTAGTTTTCTTGCAGAGGCCATGGCAGGCACAATCTACAGAACTGAATCGAGATCTCGTTCATCTGAAGTCAGGGCGAGGATCAGACAATCGCTCAGGTTGGAGTTTGTGTCCCTGATGGCCCCTTCATGAAGGGGGGGCATCACGAGGCCATGGGGGTTTTCCCAAGATGGGAGATGTTAGAAGCTCCAAACTGCAGAGAGTCTTCTGCAGGTCAATTGAGTCCTGTTGTTTGGCTCCAGTCCAATGATTCTGAGCAGGGTTCTAAGGATTGGTGGCTGGGTAGCCCACCACGCATTCCAATTGTCTCCTAGCAACAAGACAGGTTAGATCTGCTGGATCTGGGGGAGCAACCGAGGAGGCTGAGTTGAAATGGACTCTCCTGTGGATGGGTCCTAATGTGCTTTTGTGTGTATGGATACCTTAGAATGAAGCGGTGGCACTGGGGCCCTGAAGGATTCTCCTAAACAGAGGCTTTGACACAGCTCCAACGTGCAAGTTTCCCATGTGTAGATGAGATGTTTTCTGATGAGTGAGTCAAAAAACAGCCATATGCTGGTTTTGAAATCCAGGCCTCTGAGGAGAGATGCCTGGAAACCAAAGCAATGGATCTGATTAGTGCTTAGGGGCCTGTTCTTTCCTTTTTACCTCTGGGGACATCTTTCTATGGGTCTGAGTGCAGGTAGGTGCTCCGATGCGCTCAGATTGCCCCTCTTTTTCCTGGGAAGCCACCACTATTGAGATGTATCAGGAAATTTGGAGGTTTATCCTATTAGAAGGGTTGCGGCCATTGGAATGGGCACACACAATTCCCTTGGAGAGGGCATGTACAGTCCTCACGTTTGGCTCCAGGGGACTGAGCCTGTAGGTTGTGTAGGCCATGGCTGTTTGGACAGTTGTCTGAAAACACAAACTCGGCTTATGTTTCGGGTCATAGGTATGGCAGGACTGATCTACAGAGTATGAGGAGAACTCTTCGGGATTTGAAAAAAGGTCGAGTGTGAGGCTCTTGCTCAAGTTTTTGTCGCTGGATATCGTGTCACTCATGGTCGTGAAATTTCTGGGTGACTTCATGGGAAATGGACGAGTCTTACTCTCTGGTGGTTTGGCCCTGTCCAAAGAGTTTGGGGTCATTCTGTGGGATAGAAGAAGTCCGTTTATTTGTTGTTGTTGTTTTCTTCTTTAACCTCAGGTGTCCCACCAAATGAGGAATTCCAGAGTAGAGCCCTGGGTAGGGGCGACTGGACAATCAGAAATCTGGTTAAAAATTGGGGCCTAGGGACATGTCAAGCCCATTATGACATCTAATGGTCCAGCCAATTAGAGGACTTACTAGAGGACAGGACTCATGCTGAGGGTCACAATGCGTGTTTACGCCCTCATCGCTCTTAAGAATGTGCGGGGCCTCAGGGTGAATGCTGGTTTCTCCTACACTGAACGTTGGAGAACTTGTCAACCACAAGGTTTCTTGCCACGGGTAAGGAGGAATTCTGATTTCTGCATCACACTCACCCCTGGGCAGTGATTGGATATAAGGTCTGAAGCCTGAACTGAGGTAGGGAAGAGATGAAGACCTAAGGCCATGGCGAGTCTTATGTGCTCAGTGTGCGGTCAGCTTTCTGGGTGTTGGTCACGAGGTCCGGGCTCAGGTTGTGTCCGACAGTCCATTAGTGCCCAGGTTAGACTATATAATTTGGGTAACGTCGAGTGCTGTGTAGGTTTATCCTCATTTGAGGTGCCTGGGCAGCTCATTAGGCAATAAATTTTTTCTAGAGGGTAGGCAGAGTGCTGCATTGTGGGTATGGAATTGCCAAACTTGAGGGCTCGGGGCCAGGAGTGTGAGGACGGAAGTCTGAGAAGACAAGCTAGACTTGGGTTTCAGGGCGAGGGCACGGCATGTACCCCCTGCGGATCTGAACCAATATCTCATGCATCTGAAGTCAGGGCGAGGATTAGACGTTGGCTCAGGTTGGAGTTTCCGTGCATGATGGCCGCTTCATGAAGGGAGCGGAATCTCATGGCCATTGAGGTTTTCCCACGTTGGGAGTTGTGGGATGCCCCCTTCAAGGATTCCTTCTGCAGAACAATTGAGACCTCTTGGACAGCTCCAGGACATCCCATATGGAATGACTCTAGAGCACCCTTCGAAAATGGATGCCTGGGAAGCCCGCCTCGCATTCCAATTGTCTCCTAGCAACAAGACAGTTTAGATCTGATGGCTCTGCGGGAGCAACTGGGGAGGCTAAGTTGAAATGGACTTTCCTGAGGATGGGTTCTAATGTGTTTTTGTGTCCATGAGGGCCTTGGAATGGGGCGGTGGCACCGGGACACTGAAGTACTCTCCTAAGCTTTTGACATGGCTCCCATGCACAGGTTTCCTTGTGAAGACGAGATGAGTTCTGATGGGTGCCTCAGGAAAACCCATAGGCTGGTATTGGAATCAGGATTTTGAGGAGACATGCCTGTAAACCAAAGCAATGGATCCCATTATGGCCTAGGGTCCTCTCTGATTCAATCTTCTTCCCTGGGGACATCCATCTACAGTATGAGTGGAGGTCGATTATCAGCTGGTGTCAGACAGCCCTTGTTTTTTCTGGGCGACATACACTATTGGGATGGCCTCAGGGACTTTGGAGGTTTCTCCTAATTTGTACGATTTTGGACAATGGAATGGGCAGAATTCCCATGGATTGGTAGGCACAGACCTAATGTGTGGCTACAGGGGCACCAGCCTGGAGGGTGTGTGGCCCAGGACTTTGAGGACAGTAGTCTGAAAACACAAACTAAGCTTAGGGTTGGGGACGTAGGTATGGCAGGCCCGATGTACAAACCATGAGAAGAACTCTTCAGGATATGAAGAAAGTGCAAGTCTGAGGCGCTTGCTCAGGCGTTTGTCTCTGGATTTTGTATCAGCGATGTCCGTGGAATGTCAGGGAGGCCTCATGGGCCATGGACGAATTTTCCTCTCTGAGGATTTGTCCCGATTTCGAATTGTTTTTCGTCAATCTGTGGGATGGGAGGACTCCTTTCAGTTTTGTTACCACAGGTGTCCCACCAAAAGGGGCATTCCAAAGCAAAGCCGTGGGGAAGACTGAAGGGACAACCCGAACTATGGTTAAAAATTGGGGCCTAGGGGCATGGCAAGCCCAATATGCTATCTCTTCATCCACCCACTGAGAGGCCTTACTTGAGGAATGGGCTCAGGCTGAGGGTCACAATGTGTGTTGGCGACCCATGTGCCCCGTGAGCATGGGCGGGGCTGCATGGGCCACACTGGTTTCAACTACACTGAACGTTGGACAGCATGCCAACCACAAGGTTTCTTGCCATGGGAAGGAGTTCTGATTTCTGCATCACGTTCATCCCTGGGCAGTGATTGGAGATAAGGACTAGGTTCTGAAGTCTGATAACCGAGGTTGGATAGAGATGATGACCTAATGTCTTGGCCACTCGATGTGTTCAGTGTGCGGCCAACTGTCTGGGTGGGTCCAGGAGGTCCAGGCTCAGGCTGTGTCAGAAAGGGCATTAGTGCCCTGGTCAGCCTATGTATTTGGGGTACACCCAAGGTCGGTGCAGGCTGAACCTCTTTTGGGGTTACTGTGTTATCCCAGTGGGAAATGTTTTTCTTCTGGAGGGCAGGCAGAGTGCTGCATTGTAGTTCTGGATTGCGAAACTGGAGGGCTTATGGGCCAGTAGTCTGAGGACAGAAGTCTGAGAACACAAGGTAGGCTTAGGTTTCTGTTTGAGGACATGGCAGGCACAATCTACAGACCTGAATCGAGATCTGGGGCATCTGAAGTCAGGGCGAGGATCAGACGATCGCTCAGCTTGGAGTTTCTGTCCCTGATGGCCCCTTCATGAAGGGGGGGCATCACGAGGCCATGGGGGATTTCCGACGATTGGAGTTGTGAACAGCTCCAAATAGCAAGGAGTCTTCTGCAGGCCAATAGAGACCTGTTGTTTGGCTCGAGGCCAATAATTCTGAGCAGGGTTCTAAGGATTGGTGGCTGGGTAGCCCACCTCGCATTCCAATTGTTTCCTAGAAACAAGACAGGTTAGATCTGCCGGATCTGGGGGAGCAACCGAGAAGGCTGAGTTGAAATGGAATCTCCTGTGGATGGGTCCTAATGTGCTTTTGTGTCTACGGAGACCTTGGCATGAAGCGGTGGCACTGGGGCCCTGAAGTGTTCTCCTAAACAGAGGCTTTGACACAGCTCCAAAGTGCAATTTTCCCATATATAGATGAGATGTTTTCTGATGGGTGAGCCAAGAAACAGCCATATGCTGGTTTTGAAATCCAGGCCTCTGAGGAGAGATGACTGGAAACCAAAGCAATGGATCTGATTAGTGCCTAGGAGCCTGTTCTTTCATTTTTTATCTCTGAGGACATCTGTCTATGGGTCTGAGTGCAGGCAGGTGCTCAGATGGGCTCAGATTGCCCCTGTTTTTCCTGGGAAGCCACCACTAGTGAGATGGATCAGGGACTTTCGACGTTTTTCCTATTAGAAGGGTTGTGGCCATTGGAATGGGCACACACAATTCCCTTGGAGAGGGCAAGTACAGTCAGCAGGTTTGGCTCCAGGGGCCTGAGCCTGTAGGTTGTGTAGGCCAGGGCTATTTGGACAGTTGTCTGAAAACACAAACTCGGCTTATGTTTCGGGTCATAGGTATGGCAGGACTGATCTACAGAGTATGAGGAGAACTCTTCGGGATTTGAGAAAAGGACGAGTGTGATGCTCTTGCTCAAGTTTTTGTCTCTGGATATCGTGTCACTCATGGTCCTGAAATTTCTGGGTGACTTTATGAAAAATGGACGTGTCTTACTCTCCGGTGGTTTGACCCGTCCAAAGAGTATAGAGTCATTATCTGGGATGGAAGAAGTCCGTTTTTTTGTTGTTGTTTTCTTTTTTAACCTCAGGTGTCCCAACAAATGAGGGATTCCAGAGTAGAGCCCTGGGGAGGGGCGACTGGAAAATCAGAAATCAGTTTAAAAATTGGGGCCTAGGGACATGTCAAGCCCATTATGACATCTAATGGTCCAGCCACTGAGAGGACTTACTAGAGGACAGGACTCATGCTCAGGGTCACAATGCGTGTTTATGCCCTCGTCGCACTCAAGAATGGGCGGGGCCTCAGGGTGAATGCTGGTTTCTCATACACTGAACGTTGGAGAACGTGCCAGCCACAAGGTTTCTTGCCATGGGTAAGGAGGAGTTCTGATTTCTGCATCACACTCACCCCTGGGCAGTGATTCGAGATAAGGTATCGGTTCTGAAGCCTGCAAACTGAGGTAAGGAAGAGATGATGACCTAAGGCCATGGCGGGTATTAAGGGCTCAGTGTGCCACCTTTCTGGGTGTTGGTCAGGAGGTCCGGGCTCACGTTGTGTCCGACAGTGCATTAGTGCCCAGGTTAGACTATATAATTTGGGTAAAGTCGAGTGCTGTGTAGGTTTATCCTCATTTAAGGTGCCTGGGCAACTCATGAGGCAATAATTTTTTTCTAGAGGGCAGGCAGAGTGCTGCATTGTGGGTCCGGAATGGCCAAACGTGAGGGCTTCGGGGCCTGGGGTGTGAGGACGGAAGTCTGAAAAGACAAGCTAGACTTGGGTTTGAGGGCGAGGGCATGGCAGGTACCCCCTGCAGATCTGAACCAATATCTCATGCATCTGAAGTCAGGGAGAGGATTAGACGTTGGCTCAGGTTGGAGTTTCTGTGCATGACGGCTGCTTCATGAAGGGAGCAGAATCTCGAGGCCATTGAGGATTTCCCACGTTGGGAGTTGTGGGATGCCCCCTTCAAGGATTCCATCTGCGGGACAATTGAGACATGTTGGACAGCTCCAGAACATCCCATATGGAATGACTCCAGAGGACCGTTGGAGGATGGATGCCTGGGAAGCCCGCCTCGCATTCCAATTGTCTCCTAGTAACAAGACAGTTTGGATCGGATGGCTCTGTGGGAGTAACCGGGGTGGCTGAGTTGAAATGGACTTTCCTGAGTTTGGGTCCTAAAGTGTTTTTATGTCGATGAGGGCCTTGGAATGGGGCGGTTGCACTGGGACCCTGAAGTACTCTCCTAAGGTTTTGACATAACTCCCATGCACAGGGTTAATTGTGGAGATGAGATGAGTTCTGATGGATGCCTCAGGAAAACCCCTATGCTCGTATTGGAATCAGGCTTTTGAGGAGACATGCCTGTAAACCAAAGCAAGGGATGGTATTATGGCCTAGGGTCCAGTCTGGTTCAATCTTCTTCTCTGGGGACATCCATCTAGTACGAGTGGAGGTAGATGCTCAGCTGGTGTCAGACCGCCCTTGTTTGTCCCGGGCGACCTACACTATAGGGATGGCCTCAGGGACTTTGGAGGTTTCTCCTAATTTGTACGATTTTGCACTGGAATGGGCAGAATTCCCATGGATTGGTAGGCACAGTCCTAATGTGAGGCTCCAGGGTCCCCAGCCTGGAAGGTGTGTGGCCCAGGACTTTGAGGACAAAAGTCTGAAAACACAAACTCAGCTTAGGTTTGGGGACGTATGTTTGGCAGGCCCGACCTACAAACCATGAGAAGAACCCTTTAGGATATGAAGAAAGTGCGAGTCTGTGGCACTTGCTCATGCTTTTGTCTCTGGATTTTGTATCAGCGGTGGCCAGGGAATGTCGGGGAGGTCTCATGGGCCATGGACGAATCTTCCTCTCTGAGGATTTGGCCGGATTCCCAATTGTTTTTCATCAATCTGTGGAATGGGAGGACTCCTTTCTGTTTTGTTACCTCAGGTGTCCCACCAAAAGCGGAATTCCAAAGCAAAGCTGTGGGGAGGACTGAAGGGACAACCCGAACTATGGTTAAAAATTGGGGCCTAGGGGCATGGCAAGCCCAATATGCTATCTCTTCATCCACCCACTGAGAGGCCTTACTTGAGGAATGGGCTCAGGCTGAGGGTCACAATGTGTGTTGGCGACCCATGTGCCCCGTGAGCATGGGCGGGGCCTCATGGGCCACACTGGTTTCAACTACACTGAACGTTGGACAACATGCCAACCACAAGGTTTCTTGCCATGGGGAAGGAGTTCTGATTTCTGCATCACGTTCAACCCTGGGCAGTGATTGGACATAAGGTCTAGGTTCTGAAGCCTGAAAACTGAGGTTGGATAGAGATGACGACCTAATGCCTTGGCGGCTCGATGTGCTCAGTGTGCGGCCAACTGTCTGGGTGGGTCCAGGAGGTCCAGGCTCAGGCTGTGTCAGAAAGGGCATTAGTGCCCTGGTCAGCCTATGTATTTGGGGTACAGCCAAGGTCGGTGCAGGTTGATACTCACTTGGGGTTACTGGGTAGCCCCATAGAGCAATGTTTTTCTTCTGGAGGGCAGGCAGAGTGCTGCATTGTAGTTCTGGATTGCCAAACTGAAGGGCTTATGGGCCACTAGTCTGAGGACAGAAGTCTGAGAACACAAGCTAGGCTTAGGATTCTGGGTGAGGCCATGGAAGGCACAATCTACAGACCTGAATCGAGATCTCGTGCATCTGAAGTCAGGGTGAGGATCAGACGATCGCTCAGGTTGGAGTTTCTGTCCCTGATGGCCCCTTCATGAATTGGGGGGGCATCACGAGGCCATGGGGGTTTCCCACGATGGGAGTTGTGAGCAGTTCCAAATGGCAAGGGGTTCTGCAGGACAATTGAGACCTGTTTTTTGGCTCCAGGCCAATGATTCTGAGCAGGGTTCTAAGGAAGGATGGCTGGGTCGCCCACCTCACATTCCAATTGTCTCCTAGCAACAAGAGAATTTAGATCTGCTGGATCTGGACGAGCAACCGAGGAGGCTGAGTTGAAAAGGACTCTCCTGTGGATGGGTCCTAATGTGCTTTTGTGTCTACGGAGACCTTGGAATGAAGCGGTGGCACTGGGGCCCTGAAGAGTTCCTCTAAACAGAGGCTTTGACACAGCGCCAATGTGCAAGTTTCGCATATGTGATGAGATTTTTTTCTGATGGGTGAGTCAAGAAACAGCCATATGCTGGTTTTGAAATCCAGGCCTCTGAGCAGAGATGCCTGGAAACCAAAGCAATGGATCTGATTACTGCCTAGGGGTCAGTTCTTTCCTTTTGACCTCTGGGGACATCTGTCTATTGGTCTGAGTGCAGGTAGGATCTCAGATGGTCTCAGATTGCCCCTGTTTTTCCTGGGAAGCCACCACTAGTGAGATGGATCAAGGACGTTGGAGGTTTTTCCTATTAGAAGTGTTGTGGCCATCGGAAGGGCACAAACAATCCCCTTGGAGAGGGCAAGTACAGTCCCCAGGTTTGTCTCCAGGGCCCTGAGACTGTAGGTTGTATAGGCCAGGGCTGTTTGGACAGTTGTCTGAAAACACAAACTCGGCTTATGTTTCGGGTCATAGGTATGGCAGGACTGATCTACAGACCATGAGGAGAACTCTTCGGAATTTGAGAAAAGGGCAAGTGTGATGCTCTTGCTCAAGTTTTTGTCTCTGGATATCGTGTCACTCATGGTGGTGAAATTTCTGCGTGACTTCATGGGAAATGGACGAGACTTACTCTCTGGTGGTTTGGCCCCGTCCAAAGAGTTTGGGGTCATTCTGTGGGATGGAAGAAGTCCGTTTTTTTTGTTGTTGTTGCTTTCTTTTTTAACCTTAGATGTCCCACCAAATGAGGGTTCCAGAGTAGAGCCCTGGGGAGGGGCGACTGGACAATCAGAAATCTGGTTAAAAATTGGGGCCTAGGGACATGTCAAGCCCATTAAAACATCTAATGGTCCAGCCACTGAGAGGACTTACTAGAGGACAGAACTAATGCTGAGGGTCACAATGCGTGTTTATGCCCTCGTCGCACTCAAGAATGGGCGGTGCCTCAGGGTGAATGCTGGTTTCTCCTATACTGAACGTTGGACAACGTGCCAACCACAAGGTTTCTTGCCATGGGTAAGGAGGAGTTCTGATTTCTGCATCCCACTCACACCTGGGCAGTGATTGGAGATAAGGTCTCGTTTTGAAGCCTGAACTGAGGTAGGGAAGAGATGACGACCTAAGGCCAATGCAGGTCTGATGTGCTCACTGTATGGTCACCTGCCTGATGTTGGTCCGGAAGTTCGGGCTCAGGTTGTATCAGAGAGTGCATTAGTGCTCTGGATAGACTATATAATTTGGGTACAGTCAAGTGCCGTGTAGGTTTATCCTCATTTGAGGTGACTGGGCAGCTCATTAGGCAAGATATTTTTTCTAGAGGGCACGCAGAGTTCTGCACTGTGGGTCCGGAATTGCCAAATCTGAGGGATTCTGGGCCAATAGTGTGAGGAGAGAAGTCTGAGAACACAAGCTAGACTTGGGCTTCAGGCCGAGGGCACGGCAGGTACCCCCTGCAGATCTGAACCAATATCTCATGCTTCTGAATTTACGGCGAGGATCAGACGTAGGCTCAGGTTGGAGTTTCTGTGCATGACTGCCCCTTCATGAACGGAGCGGAATGTCAAGGCCATGGAGGTTTTCCCACGTTGGGAGTTGTGGGAAGCCCCCTTCAATGATTCCTTCTGAGGGACAATTGAGACATGTTGGGCAGCTCAGGACATCCCATAAGAAATGACTCCAGAGCACCGTTGGAGGATGGATGCCAGGGAAGTCGGCCTCGCATTCCAATTGTCTTTTAGCAACAAGACAGTTGAGATCGGATGGGTCTGCGGGAGCAACCGGGGTGTCTGAGTTGAAATGGACTTTCCTGTGGATGGGGCCTAATGTGTGTTTGTGTCCATGAGGGCCTTGGAATGGGGCGGTGGCACCGGGAACCTGAAGTATTCTCCTAAGCTATTGACATAGCTCCCATGCACGAGTTTCCTTGTGGAGACGAGATTTGTTCTGATGGGTACCTCAGGAAACCCCCTATGCTGGTATTGGAATCCAGGTTTTGAGGAACATGCCTTTAAACCAAAGGAATGGATCCGATTATGGCCTAGGGTCCTGTCTGGTTCAATCTTCTTCTAGGGTGACATCCATCTATGGTATGAGTGGAGGTAGATGCTCAGCTTGTATCAGACCACCCTTGTTTGTCCCCGGAGACCTACACTATTGGAATGGCCTCGGGGACTTTAGAGCGTTCTCCTAATTTGTACGATTTGGACAATGGAAAGGGCACAATTCCCATGGATTGGGTAGGCACAGTCCTAATATATGGCTCCAGGGGCCCCAGCCTGGAGGGTGTGTGGCCCAGAACTTTGAGGACAGAAGTCTGAAAACACAAACTCAGCTTACGTTTGGGGACGTAGGTATGGCAGGCCCGATCTACAAACCATGAGAAGAACTCTTCAGGAAATGAAGAAAGAGCGAGTCTGAGGCGCTTGTTCAGGCTTTTGTCTCTGGATTTTGTATCAGCGATGGCCGTGGAATGTGGGGAGTCCTCATGGGCCGTGGATGAATCTTCCTCTGTGTGGATTTGCCCCGGTCCCAATTGTTTTACGTCAATCAGTGGGATGGGAGTTCTCCTTTCAGGTTTGTTACCTCAGGGGTCCCAACCAAAGAGGAATTCCAAAGCAGAGCCCTGGGGAAGAGTGAAGGGACAACCCAACAATGGTTAATAATTGGGGCCTAGGGGCATGGCAGGCCCAATATGCTGTCTCTTCATCCAGCCACTGAGAGGCCTTACTTGAGGACTGGGCTCAGGCTGATGGTCACAATGTGTGTTTGTGACCAATGGGGCCCGCGAGAATGGGCAGGACCTCATGGGCCACACTGGTTTCAACTACACTGAACTTTGGACAACATGCCAATTACAAGCTCTCTTGCCATGGGGAAGGAGTTCTGATTTCTGCATCATTTTAAAGGCTGAGCAGTGGTTGGAGATAAGGTCTAGATTCTGAAGCCTGAAAACCACAGCTGGGAAGAGATTAAGACCTAAGGCCATGGCAGGGCTGATGTGCTCACTGTGAGGTCAGCTCCCTGGGTGTTGGTCAGGAGGTTCGGGCTCAGGTTGTGTCAGAGAGTGCATTAGTTCTCCGGTTAGACTATATAATTTGGGTACAGTCGAGTCCTGTGTAGGTTTATCCTCATTTGAGGTGCCTGGGTAGCTCATTAGGCAAGATATTTTTTTCTAGAGGGCAGGCAGAGTGTTGCATTGTGGGTCCGGAATTGCCAAACTTGAGGGCTTCAGGGCCCGGAGTGTGAGGACAGAAGTCTGAGAACACAAGCTAGACTTTGGCTTCAGGCCGAGGTCACGGCAGGTACCCCCTGCAGATCTGAACCAATATCTCATGCATCTGAAGTCACGGCGAGGATCAGACATTGGCTCAAGTTGGAGTTTCTGTGCATGACTGCCACTACATGAACGGAGTGGAATCTCAAGGCCATGGAGGTTTTCCCACGTTGGGAGTTGTGGGATACCCCCTTCAAGGATTCCTTCAGCGGGACAATTGAGAGCTGTTGGGCACCTCCAGGACATCCCATATGGAATGACTCCAGAGCACCATTCGAGGAGGGATGCTAGGGAAGAGCGCCTCGCATTCCAATTGTCTCCTAGCAACAAGACAGTTGAGATCGGATGGCCTGAGGGAGCAACCGTTATGGCTGAGTTGAAATGGACTTTTCTGAGGATGGGGCCTAATGTGTGTTTGTTTCCATGAGGGCCTTGGAATGGGGTGGTGGCACCGGGACCCTGAAGTATTCTCCTAAGCTTTTGACATAGGTCCCATGCACAAGTATCCTTGTGAAGACGAGATTTGTTCTAATGGGTGCCACAGGAAACACCCTATTCTGGTATTAGAATCCAGCCTTTTGAGGAAACATGCTTTTAAACCACAACAATGGATCTGATTATGGCCTAGGGTCCTGTCTGTTTCCATCTTCTTCTCTGGGGACATCCATCTATGGTATGAGTGGAGGTAGATGCTCAGCTGGTGTCAGACCGCCTTTGTTTGTCCCCGGAGACCTACACTATTGGGATGGCCTCGGGGTCTATGGAGGGTTCTCCTAATTTGTACGATTTTGGACAATGGAATGGGCAGAATTCCCATGGATTGGGTAGGCACAGTCCTAATGTGTGCCTCCAGGGGCCCCAGCCTGGAGGGTGTGTGGCCCAGGACTTTGAGGATAGAAGTCTGAAAACACAAACTCAGCTTAGTTTTGGGGACGTAGGTATGGCAGGCCCAATCTACAAACCATGAGAAGAACTCTTCAGGATATGAAGAAAGAGCGAGTTTGTGGCGCTTGCTCAGGCTTTTGTCTCTGGATTTTGTATCAACGATGGCCGTGGAATTTGGGGGGGCCTCATGGCCTTGGACGAGTCTTACTCTTTGTGGATTTGGCCCGGTCCCAATTGTTTTTCGTCAAGCTGTGGGATGGGAGGTCTCCTTTCAGGTTTGTTACCTCAGGTGTCCCAAACAAAGGAATTCCAAAGCAGAGCCCTATGGCACAATGAAGGGACAACCCAAACTTTGGTTAAAAATTGGGGCCTAGGGGCATGGCAGGCCGAATATGCTGTCTCTTCATCCAGGCTCTCAGAGGCCTTACTTGAGGACCGAGCTCAGGCTGAGGGTCACTATGTGTGTTTGTGACCATTGTGGCCCGCAAGCATGGGCGGAGCCTCATGGTCCAACTGGTTTCCACTTCACTGAACTTTGGACAACATACCATTCACAAGGTCTCTTGCCATGGGGAAGGAGTTCTGATTTCTGCATCATTTTCAACCCTGGGCAGTGGTTGGAGATAAGGTCTAGATTCTGAAGCCTGAAAACCGCAGTTGGGAAGAGATGACGACCTAAGTCCATTTCGGGACTGATGTGTTCGGTGAGTGGTCAGCTGCCTGGGTGTTGTTCAGGAGTTTCGGTTTCAGGTTGTGTGACACAGTGCATTAGTGCCCAGGTTAGACTTTATAATTTGGGTACGGTCGAGGGCCATCTAGGTTTATATTCATTTGAGGTGCCTGGGCAACTCTTTAGGCAAGATATTTTTTCTAGAGGGCAGGCAGAGTGCTGCATTGTGGGTCCGGAATTGCCAAACTTGAGGGCTCTGGGCCAGGAGTGTGAGGACAGAAGTCTGAGAACACAAGCTAGACTTGGGCTTCAGGCCGAGGCATGGCAGGTACCCCCTGCAGATCTGAACCAATATCTCATGCATCTGAAGTCAGGGCGAGGATCAGACGTTGACTCAGGTTGGAGTTTCTGTGCATAACTCCCCCTCCAAGAACGGAGAGGAATCTCAAGGCCATGGAGGTTTTCCTACGTTGGGAGTTGTGTGGTGCCCCCTTCAAGGATTCCTTCTGCGTGACAATTGAGACCTGTTGGGCAGCTCGAGGACATCCCATATTGAATGACTCCTGAGCACCTTTCGAGGATGGATGCTAGGGAAGACCGCCTCCCATTCCAATTGTCACCTAGCAACAAGACAGTTGAGATAGGATGGCTCTGCTGGAGGAACCGGGGTGGCTGAGTTGAAATGGTCTTTCCTGACGATGGGGCCTAATGTGTGTTTGTGTCCATGAGGGCCTTGGAATGGGGCGGTGGCACCGGGACCCTGAAGTATTCTCCTAAGCTTTTGACATAGCTCCCATGCACAAGTTTCCTTGTGGAGACGAGATTTGTTCTGATGGGTGCCTCAGGAAACCCCCTATGCTGGTCTTGGAATCCCGGCTTTTGAGGAGACATGCCTGTAAACCAAAGCAATGGATCCGATTATGTCCTAGGGTCCTGTCTGGTTTAATCTTCTTCTCTGGGGACATCCATCCATGGTATGGGTGGAGGTAGAAGCTAAGCTGGTGTCAGACAGCCCTTGTTTGGCCACAGAGACCTACACTAATGGGATGGCCTCGGGGACTTTGGCGGGTTCTCCTAGTTTTTACTATTTTGGACAATGGAATGGGCAGAATTCCCATGGATTGGGTAGGCACAGTCCTAATGTGTGGCCCCATGGGCCCCAGCCTGGAGGGTGTTTGGCCCAGGACTCTGAGGACAGAAGTCTGAAAACACAAACATAGCTTAGGTTTGGGGACGTAGGTATGGCAGGCCCACTCTACAAACCATGTGAAGAACTCATCAGGATATGAAGAAAGAGCGAGTCTGAGGCGCTTGCTCAGGCTTTTGTCTCTGGATTTTGTATCAATGATGACCGTAGAATGTGGGGAGGCCTCATGGGCCATGGATGAATCTTCCTCTGTGTGGATTTGGCCCGGTCCCAATTGTTTTTCGTCAAGCTGTGGCATGGGAGGTCTCCTTTCAGGTTTGTTACCTCAGGTTTCCCAACCAAAGAGGAATTCCAAATTAGAGCCCTGGGGAAGAGTGAAAGGACAACCCTAGCTATGGTTAAAAATTGGCGCCTAGGTGGTCAAGATGACAGAGAAGTAGTAGGCTGAGACTACTTCAGCTAGCCAGAGTTCAGCTAGATAGCTTATCTAAAAATTGCAAACACCTGAAAATCCATCAGCAGATGAAGAGAAGAAGAACAGCAATTCTGTAAACAGAAAAACAACCACTTTCTGAAAGGTAGGACCGGCGGAGAAGTGAATCCAAAGCGATGGGGAGATAGACCCCCGTGGGTAGGGGCCGGCTCCCCGCAAGAGTAACCGCGCACAAAATCAGGACTTTTAAAAGTCTGTTCCGCTGAGGGACATCGCTCCAGAGGCTATACCAGGGCGAAGTCCTCGCAGGGTCAGCGTGGCCTCAGGTCCCGCTGGGTCACAGAAGGATCGGAGGTTTCTGAGAGTCGCAGAGCTAATGGGTACTGGAACGGGAAAGCCGGCTACAGAGACAGAGCGGACAGTAAGCTCACAGCTCGGTGTTACCTTGAACCGGTCGCAGGCTCAATGAGCTCGGAGCGTGGCCAGAGGTCAGGCAGAGGGGAGTAACTGGCGCTGTTCTCTGAGGGTGCACTGAGGTGTGGGGCCCTGGGCTCTCGGCTCCTCCGGGCCGGAGACCAGGAGGCCGCCATTTGTATTCCCCGTCCTCCGGGAACTCTATGGAAAGCGCTCAGGGAACAAAAGCTCCTGAAAGCAAACCCGAGCAGATTACTCAACCCGGCTCCTGATAAGGACGGTGCAATTCCGCCTGGGGCAAAGACACTTGAGAATCACTACAACAGGCCCCTCCCCCAGAAGATCAACAAGAAATCCAGCCGAGACCAAGTTCACCTACCAAGGAGTGCGGTTTCAATACCAAGGAGAGCAGCAAAATTCCAGAGGAGGATAAAGCAAAGCACGGAACTCATGGCTTTTTCCCTGTGATTTTTTTTTTAGTCTTGCAGTTAATTTAATTTTTTTTCTTTTTAATTTTTTGTTTTTTTCTCGCCTTCTGGTAATTTTTTTTTTAACATTTACCTTTTCCTTTTTTAACGTTTTTAAACTAGTTTATCCAATATATATATTTTTTCTTTTTTATATTTTTCTTATTTTTTTTCTTTTTTAAAATTCTTTTCTTTTCTTTTTTTTATTTCTTCCTTTTTGAACCTCTTTTTATCCCCTTTCTCCCCTCTCACGATTTGGGATCTCTTCTAATTTGGTTAAAGCATATTTTCCTGGGGTTGTTGCCACCCTTTTAGTATTTTACTTGCCCCTTCATGTACTCTTATCTGGACAAAATGACAAGACGGAAAAATTCAACACAAAAAAAAGAACAAGAGGCAGTACCGAAGGCTAGGGACCTAATCAATACAGACATTGGTAATATGTCAGATCTAGAGTTCAGAATGACAATTCTCAAGGTTCTAGCCGGGCTCGAAAAAGGCATGGAAGATATTAGAGAAACCCTCTCGAGAGATATAAAAGCCCTTTCTGGAGAAATAAAAGAACTAAAATCTAACCAAGTTGATATCAAAAAAGCTATTAATGAGGTGCAATCAAAAATGGAGGCTCTCACTGCTAGGATAAATGAGGCAGAAGAAAGAATTAGTGATATAGAAGACCAAATGACAGAGAATAAAGAAGCTGAGCAAAAGAGGGACAAACAGCTACTGGACCACGAGGGGAGAATTCGAGAGATAAGTGACACCATAAGACGAAACAACATTATAATAATTGGGATTCCAGAAGAAGAAGAAAGTGAGAGAGGAGCAGAAGGTATACTAGAGAGAATTATTGGGGAGAATTTCCCCAATATGGCAAAGGGAACGAGCATCAAAATTCAGGAGGTTCAGAGAACACACCTCAAAATCAATAAGAATAGGCCCACACCCCGTCACCTAATAGTAAAATTTACAAGTCTCAGTGACAAAGAGAAAATCCTGAAAGCAGCCCGGGAAAAGAAGTCTGTAACATACAATGGCAAAAGTATTAGATTGGCAGCTGACTTATCCACATAGACCTGGCAGGCCAGAAAGATCTGCCATGATATTTTCAGAGCTCTAAATGAGAAAAACATTCAGCCCAGAATACTATATCCAGCTAGGCTATCATTGAAAATAGAAGGAGAGATTAAAAGCTTCCAGGACAAACAACAACTGAAAGAATTTGCAAACACCAAACCAGCTCTACAGGAAATCTTGAAAGGGGTCCTCTAAGCAAAGAAAGAGCCTACAAGTGGTAGATCAGAAAGTAACAGAGACCATATACAGTAACAGTCACCTTACAGGCAATACAATGGCACTAAATTCATATCTCTCAATAGTTACCCTGAATGTTAATGGGCTTAATGCCCCTGTCAAAAGACACAGGGTATCAGAATGGATAAAAAAACAAAACCCATCTATATGTTGCCTCCAAGAAACTCATTTTAAGCCCGAAGACACCTCCAGATTTAAAGTGAGGGGGTGGAAAAGAATGTACCATGCTAATGGACATCAGAAGAAAGCAGGAGTGGCAATCCTTATATCAGATCAATTAGATTTTAAGCCAAAGACTATAATAAGAGATGAGGAAGGACACTATATCATACTCAAAGGGTGTGTCCAAAAAGAAGATTTAACAATTTTAAATATCTATGCCCCCAACGTGGGAGCAGCCAACTATATAAACCAATTAATAACAAAATCAAAGAAACACATCAACAATGATACAATAATAGTAGGGAACTTTAACACTCCCCTCACTGAATTGGACAGATCATCCAAGCAAAAGATCAGCAAGGAAATAAAGGCCTTAAACGACACACTGGATCAGATGGACATCACAGATATATTCAGAACATTTCATCCCAAAGCAACAGAATACACATTCTTCTCTAGTGACATGGAACATTCTCCAGAATAGATCACATCCTCAGTCCTAAATCAGGACTCAATCGGTATCAAAAAATTGGGATCATTCCCTGCATTTTTTCAGAACACAATGCTCTAAAGCTAGAACTCAACCACAAAAGAAAGTTTGAAAAGAACCAAAATAGATGGAGACTAAACAGTCTTAAAGAAGAATTGAAAAAAATCATGGAAAGAAATGATAATGAAAATACAATGGTTCAAAATCTGTGGGACTCAACAAAGGCAGTCCTGAGAGGAAAATATATAGCGGTACAAGCCTTTCTCAAGAAACAAGAAAGGTCTCAGGTACACAACCTAACCCTACAACTAAAGGAGCTGGAGAAAGAACAAGAAAGAAACCCTAAGCCCAGCAGGAGAAGAGAAATAATAAAGATCAGAGCAGAAATCAATGAAATAGAAACCAAAAAAAAAAAAAACACAATAGAGCAAATCAACAAAAGTAGGAGATGGTTCTTTGAAAGAATTAATAAAATTGATAAACCCCTGGCCCGACTTATCAAAAAGAAAAGAGAAAGGACCCAAATAAATAAAATCATGAATGAAAGGGGAGAGATCACAACTAACACCAAAGAAATACAAACTATTATAAGAACATACTATGAGCAACTCTACGGCAATAAATTTGACAATCTGGAAGAAATGGATGCATTCCTAGAAACATATAAACTACCACAACTTAACCAGGAAGAAATAGAAAGCCTGAACAGACACATAACCAGTAAGGAGATTGAAACAGTCATTAAAAATCTCCAAACAAACAAAAGCCCAGGGTTAGACGGCTTCCTGGGGGAATTCTACCAAACATTTAAAGAAGAACTAATTCCTATTCTCCTAAAACTGTTCCAAAAAATAGAAATGGAAGGAAAACTTCCAAACTCATTTTATGAGGCCAGCATCACCTTGATCCCAAAACCAGACAAGGATCCCACCAAAAAAGAGAGCTATAGACCGATATCCTTGATGAACACAGATGCGAAAATCCTCAACAAAATACTATCCAATAGGATTCAACAGTACATTAAAAAGATTATTCACCACGACCAAGTGGGATTTATTCCAGGGCTGCAAGGTTGGTTCAATATCCGCAAATCAGTCAATGTGATACAACACATCAATAAAAGAAAGAACAAGAACCATATGATACTCTCAATAGTTGCTGAAAAAGCATTTGACAAAGTACAACATCCCTTCCTGATCAAAACTCTTCAAAGTGTAGGGATAGAGGGCACATACCTCAATATCATCAAAGCCATCTATGAAAAACCCACTGCAAATATCATTCTCAATGGAGAAAAACTGAAAGCTTTTCCGCTAAGGTCAGGAACACGGCAGGGATGTCCATTATCACCACTGCTATTCAACATCGTACTAGAGGTCCTAGCCTCAGCAATCAGACAACAAAAGGAAATTAAAGGCATCCAAATCGGCAAAGAAGAAGTCAAATTATCACTCTTTGCAGATGATATGATACTATATGTGGAAAACCCAAAAGACTCCACTCCAAAACTGCTAGAACATATACAGGAATTCAGTAAAGTGTCAGGATATAAAACCAATGCACAGAAATCAGTTGCATTTCTCTACACCAACAGCAAGACAGAAGAAAGAGATATTAAGCAGTCAATCCCATTTACAATTGCACCCAAAACCATAAGATACCTAGGAATAAACCTAACCAAAGAGACACAGAATCTATACTCAGAAAACTATAAAGTACTCATGAAAGAAATTGAGGAAGACACAAAGAAATGGAAAAATGTTCCATGCCCCTGGATTGGAAGAATAAATATTGTGAAAATGTCTGTGCTACCTAAAGGAATCTACACATTTAATGCAATTCCTATCAAAGTACCATCCATCTTTTTCAAAGAAATGGAACAAATAATTCTAAAATTTATATGGAACCAGAAAAGACCTCGAATAGCCAAAGGGATATTGAAAAAGAAAGCCAACGTTGGTGGCATCACAATTCCGGACTTCAAGCTCTATTACAAAGCTGTCATCTTCAAGACAGCATGGTCCTGGCACAAAAACAGACCCATAGATCAATGGAACAGAATAGAGAGCCCAGAAATAGACCCTCAAATCTATGGTCAACTAATCTTCGACAAAGCAGGAAAGAATGTCCAATGGAAAAAAGACAGCCTCTTCAATAAATGGTGCTGGGAAAATTGGACAGCCACATGCAGAAAAATGAAATTAGATCATTTCCTTACACCACACACAAAAATAGACTCAAAATGGATGAAGGACCTCAATGTGCGAAAGGAATCCATCATAATCCTTGAGGAGACCACAGGCAGCAACCTCTTCGACCTCAGCCGCAGCAACATCTTCCTAGGAACAACGCCAAAGGCAAGGGAAGCAAGGGCAAAAATGAACTATTGGGATTTCATCAAGATCAAAAGCTTTTGCACAGCAAAGGAAACAGTTAACAAAATCAAAAGACAGCTGACAGAATGGGAGAAGATATTTGCAAACGACATATCAGATAAAGGACTAGTGTCCAGAATCTATAAAGAACTTAGCAAACTCAACACCCAAAGAACAAATAATGCAATCAAGAAATGGGCAGAGGACATGAACAGACATTTCTGCAAAGAAGACATCCAGATTGCCAACAGACACATGAAAAAGTGCTCCATATCACTCAGCATCAGGGAAATACAAATCAAAACCACAATGAGATATCACCTCACACCAGTCAGAATGGCTAAAATCAACAAGTCAGGAAATGACAGATGCTGGCATGGATGTGGAGAAAGGGGAACCCTCCTACACTGTTGGTGGGAATGCAAGCTGGTGCAGCCACTCTGGAAAACAGCATGGAGGTTCCTCAAAATGTTGAAAATAGAACTTCCCTATGACCCAGCAATTGCCCTATTGGGTATTTACCCTAAAGATACAAACGTAGTGATCCAAAGGGGCACGTACACCCGAATGTTTATAGCAGCAATGTCCACAATAGCCAAACTATGGAAAGAACCTAGATGTCCATCAACAGATAAATGGATCAAGAAGATGTGGTATATATAAACAATGGAATACTATGCAGCCAACAAAAGAAATGAAATCTTGCATTTGCGACAACATGGATGAAACTAGAGTGTATCATGCTTAGCGAAATAAGTCAAGCAGAGAAAGACAACTATCATATGATCTCCCTGATATGAGGAAGTGGTGATGCAACATGGGTGCTTAAGTGGGTACGAGAAGAATAAATAAAACAAGATGGGATTGGGAGGAAGACAAACCATAAGTGACCCTAAATCTCACAAAACAAACTGAGGGTTGCTGGGGGGAGGGGGTTTGGTAGAAGGGGATGGGATTATGGACATTGGGGAGGGTATGTGCTATAGTGAGTGCTGTGAAGTGTTTAAACCTAGTGATTCACAGACCTATACCCCTAGGGATAAAAATATATGATTATAAAAAATAAAAAATTATATATAAAAAAATTGGGGCCTAGGGGCATGGCAGGCCCAATATGCTGTCCCTTCATCCAGCCTCTGAGAGGACTTACTTGAGGACTGGGCTCAGGCTGAGGGTCACAATGTGTGTTTGTGACCAATGTTGCCCGCGAACATGGGCGGGGCCTCATGGGCCACACTGGTTTCAACTACACTGAACTTTGGACAACATGCCAATCTCAAGGTCTCTACCCATGGGGAAGGAGTTCTGATTTCTGCATCATTTTAAACCCTAGGCAGTGGTTGGAGTTAAGTCTAGGTCTGAAGCCTGAAAACCGCAGTTGGGAAGAGATGACGACCTAAGGCCATGGCGGGTCTGATGTGCTCAGTGTGCAGTCAGCTGCCTGGGAGTTGGTCAGGAATTTCAGGCTCAGGTTGTCTCAGAAAGTGCATTAGTGCCCAGGTTAGAATATATAATTTGGGTACAGTCGAGTGCCTTTTAGTTTTATCCTCATTTGAGATGCCTGGGCAGCTCATTAGGCAAAATATTTTTTCTAGAGGGCAGGCAGAGTGCTGTATTGTGGGTCTGGAATTGCCAAACTTGAGGACTTCTGGGCCAGGAGTGTGAGGACAAAAGTCTGATAACACAAGGTAGACTTGGGCTTCAGGCCGAGGGCACGGCAGGTATCCCCTTCAGATCTGAACCAATATCTCAAGCATCTGTAGTCACGGCGAGGATCAGACGTTGGCTCAGGTTGGAGTTTCTGTGCATGACTGCCCCTTCATGAATGGAGCGGAATCTCAAGGTCATGGAGGTTTTCCCACGTTGGGAGTTGTGGGATGCCCCCTTCAAGGATTCCTTCTGCGGGACAATTGAGACCTGTTGGGCAGATCCAGGACATCCCATATGGAATGACTCCAGAGCACTGTTCGAGGATGGATGCTAGGGAAGCCCGCCTCGCATTCCAATTGTCTCCTAGCAACAAGACAGTTGATATCTTATGGCTCCTCGGGAGCAATATGGGCGGCTGAGTTGAAATGGACTTTCCCGAGCATGGGGCCTAAAGTGTGTTTGTGGCCATGAGTGCCTTGGATTGGGGCGGTGGCAACGGGACCATGAAGTATTCCCCTAAGCTTTTGACATAGCTCCCATGCACATGTTTCCTTGTGGAGACGAGATTTGTTCTGATGGTTGCCTCAGGAAACCCCCTATGCTGGTCTTGGAATCCAGGCTTTTGAGGAGACATGCATGTAAACCAAAGCAATGGATCCGATTATGGCCTAGGGTCCTGTCTGGTTCCATCTTCTTCTCTGGGGACATCCATCTGTCTTATGAGAGGAGGTAGATGCTCAGCTGGTGTCAAACCGCCCTTGTTTGTCCTCGGAGACCTACACTATTGGGATGGCTTCAGGAATTTGGAGGGTTCTCCTAATTTGTACGATTTGGAACAATGGAATGGGCAGAATTCCCATGCATTGCGTAGGCACAGTCCTTATGTGTGGCTCCAGGGGCCCCAGCTTGGAGGGTGTGTGTCCCAGGACTTTGAGGACAGAAGTCTGAAAACACAAACTCAGCTTAGGTTTGGGTACGTAGGTATGGCAGGCCCAATCTATAAACTATGAGAAGAAATCTTCAGGATATGAAGAAAGAGCGAGTCTGAGTCACTTGCTCAGGCTTTTGTCCCTGGATTTTTATCAAAGATGGGCGTGGAATGTGGGGAGGCCACATGGACCAAGGACGAATCTTCCTCTCTGTGGATTTGGCCCGGTACCTATTGTTTTTTGTCAATCTGTGGGATGGAGGTCTCCTTTCAGGTTTGTTACCTCAGGTGTCCAAACCAAAGAGGAATTCCAAAGCAGAGCCCTGGGGAATAGTGAAGGCACAACCCAAACTCTGGTTAAAAATTGGGGCCTAGGGGCATGGCAGGCCCCATATGCTATCTCTTCTTCCAGCCACTGAGAGGCCTTACTTGAGGACTGGGCTCAGGCTAAGGGTCACAATGTGTGTTTATGACCAATGTGGCACGCGAGCATGGGCGGGGCCTCATGGGCCACTCGGGTTTCAACTACACTGAACTTTGGACAACATGCCGATCACAAGGTCTCTTGCCATGGGGAAGGAGTTCTGATTTCTGCGTCATTTTCAACCCTGGGCAGTGGTTGGAGATAAGGTCTAGTTTCTGAAGCCTGAAAACGGCCATTGGGAAGAGATGATGACCTAAGGCCATGGCGGGTCTGATGTGCTCAGTGTGCTGTCAGCTGCCTGGATGTTGGTCAGGAGGTTAGGACTCAGGTTGTGTCAGAAAGTGCATTAGTGTTCAGGTGAGACTACATAATTTGGGTACAGTAAAGGGCCTTGTTGGTTTATCCTCATTTGAGGTGCCTTGGCAGCTTATTCGGCAATATATTTTTTCTAGAGGGTAGACAGAGTGCTGCATTGTGGGTCCGGAATTGCCAAACTTGTGGGCTTTTGGGCCAGGAGTGTGAGGACAGAAGTCTGAGAACACAAGCTAGACTTCAGCTTCAGGCCGAGGGCACGGCACGTACCCCTGCAGATCTGAACAAATATCTCATGCATCTGAAGTCACGGCGAGGATCAGACGTTGGCTCAGGTTGGAGTTTCTGTGTATGACTGCCCCTTCATGAAATGAGCAGAATCTCAAGGCCATGGAGGTGTTCCCACGTTGGGAGTTGTGGGATGCCCCCTTCAAGGATTCCTTCTGCGGGACAATTGAGACCTGTTGGGCAGTTCCAGGACATCCCATATGGAATGATTCCAGAGAACCATTCGGGGATGGATGCCAGGGAAGCCCGCCTCGCATTCCAATTGTCTCCTAGCAACACGACAGTTGAAATCTGATGGCTCTGTGGGAGCAATTGTGGCGGCTGAGAGAAATGGACTTTCCAGAGGAATGGGCCTAATGTGTGTTTGTGGCCATGCGTCCTTGGAATGGGGTGGTGACACTGGGACCCTGAAGTATTCTCCTAAGCTTTTGACATTGCTCCCATGCACAAGTTTCCTTGTGGAGACGAGATTTGTTCTGATGGGTGCCTCAGGAAACCCCCTATGCTGGTCTTATAATCCAGGCTTTTGAGGAGACATGCCTGTAAACCAAAGCAATGGATCCTATTATGGCCTAGGGATCTGTCTGGTTCAATCTTCTTCTCTGGGGACATCCATCTATGGTATGAGTGTAGGTAGATTTTCAGCTGGTGTCAGACAGCTCTTGTTTGTCCCGGGCAAACTACACTCTTTGGATGGCCTCAGGGACATTGAAGGGTTCTCCTAATTTGTACGATTTTTGACAATGGAATCGGCAGGATTCCCATGGATTGGGTAGGCACAGTCCTAATGTGTGGCTCTAGGGGCCCCAGCCTGGGGGTGTGTGGCCCAGGAATTTGAGGACAGAAGTCTGAAAACACAAACTCAGCTTAGGTTTGCGGACGTATGTATGGCAGGCCCCATCTACAAACCATGAGAAGAACTCTTCAGGATATGAAGAAAGAGCGAGTCTGAGGCGCTTTCTCAGGATTTAGTCTCTGGATTTTGTATCAAAGATGGACGTGGAATGTGGGGAGGCCTTATGTGCCATGAACGAATCTTCCTCGCTGTGGATTTGGCCCGGTTCCAATTTCTTTCTGTCAATCTGTGGGATGGGAGGTCTCCTCTCAGGTTTGTTACCTCAGGTGTCCCAAGCAAAGAGGAATTCCAAAGCAGCCCTGGGGAAGAGAGAAGGGACAACCCAAACTATGGTTAAAAATTGGGGCCTAGGGGCATGGCAGGCCCAATATGCTGTCTCTTCATCCAGCCACTGAGTGGCCTTAATTAAGTACTGGGCACAGGCTGAGGGTCTCAATGTGCGTTGTGACCAATGTGGAACGCGAGCATGGGCGGGGCCTCATGGGCCACATTAATTTCAACTACACTGAACTTCGGAAAACATGCCAATCACAAGGTCTCTTGCCATGGGAAAGGAGCTCTGATTTCTGCATCATTTACAACCCTGGGCAGTGGTTGGAGATAAGGTCTAGGTTCTGAAGCCTGAAAACCGCAGTTGGGAAGAGATAATGACCTAAGGCCATGGCGGGTCTGATGTTCTCAGTGTGCGGTCAGCTGCCTGGGTGTTGGTCCGGAGGTTCGGGTTCAGGTTGTGTCAGAGAGTGTATTAGTGACCAGGTTAGACTATATAATTTAGGTACAGTCGAGTGCTGTGTAGGTTTATCCTCATTTGAGATGCCTGGGCAACTCATTAGGCAATATATTTTTTCTAGAGGGCAGGCAGAGTGCTGCATTGTGGGTCCGGAATTGCCAAACTTGAGGGATTCTGGACCAGGAGTGTGAGGACGGAAGTCTGAGGACAGAAGCTAGACTTGGGCTTCAGGCTGAGGGCACTCCTGGTACCCCCTGCAGACCTGAACGAATATCTCATGCTTCTGAAGTCACGGCTAGGATCAGACATTGCCTCAGGTTGGAGTTTCTGTGCATGAGTGCCCCTTCATGAACGGAGCGGAATCTCAAGGCCATGAAGGTTTTCCCACGTTGGGAGTTGTGGTATGCCCCCTTCAAGGATTCCTTCTGCGGGACAATTGAGACCTGTTGGGCAGCTCCAGGATATCCCATATGGAATGACTCCAGAGCACCTCGGGGATGGATGACAGGGAAGCCAGGCTCGCATTCCAATTGTCTCCTAGCAATAAGACAGTTGAGATCTGATGGCTCTGCGGGAGCAACCGGGGTGGCTGAGTTGAAATGGACTTTCCCGAGGATGAGGCCTAATATTTGTCTGTGTCCATGAGGGCTTTGGAATGGGGCAGTGGCATCGGGACCCTGAAGTATTCTCCTAAGCTTTTGACATAGGTACCATGCACAAGTTTCCTTGTGGAGACGAGATTTGTTCTGATGGGTGCCTCAGGAAACCCCCTATGCTGGTCTTGGAATCTAGGCTTTTGAGCAGACATGCCTGTAAACCAAAGCAATGGATCCGATTATGACCTAGGGTCCTCTGTTTCCATCTTCTTCTCTGGGGACATCCATCTATGGTATTAGAGGAGGTAGATGCTCATCTGGAGTCAGACCGCCCTTGTTTGTCACGGTAGACCTACACTATTGGGATGGCCTCGGGACTTTGGAGGGTTCTCCTAATTTGTACGATTTTGGAAAATGGAATGGGCAGAATTCCCATGGATTGGATAGGCACAGTCCTAATCTGTGGCTCCAGGGGCCCCAGCCTGGAGGGTGTGTGGCCCAGGAATTTGAGGACAGAAGTCTGAAAACACAATTCAGCTTAGGTTTGGGGACATAGGTATGGCAGGTCCAATCTACAAACCATGAGAAGAACTCTTCAGGATATGAAGAAAGAGTGAGTGTGAGGCGCTTGCTCAGGCTTTTGTCTCTGGATTTTGTATCAAAGATGGGCGTGGAAATTGGGGAGGCCTCATGGGCCATGGACGAATCTTCCTCTCTGTGGATTTGGCCCGGTCCCAATTTCTTTCCGTCAATCTCTGGCATGGGAGGTCTCCTCTCAGGATTGTTACCTCAGGTGTCCCAACCAAAGAGGAATTCCAAAGCAGAGACCTGAGGAAGAGTGAAGGGACAACCCAAACTATGGTTAAAAATTGGGGCCTAGGGGCATGGCAGGCATTTATGCTGTCTCTTCATCCAGCCACTGAGTGGCCTTACTTGAGGACGGGGTTCAGGCTGAGGGTCACAATGTGTCTTTTTGACCAATGTGGCCCACGAGCATGGGCGGGGCCTCATGGGCCACACTGGTTTCAACTACACTGAACTTTGGACAACATGCCAATCACAAGGTCTCTTGCCATGCGGAAGGAGCTCTGATTTCTGCATCACTTTCAACCAAGGGCAGTGGTTGGAGTTAAGGTCTAGGTGCTGATGCCTGAAACCGCAGTTGGGAAGAGATGACGACCTAAGGCCATGGCGGGTCTGATGTGCTCTGTGTGCGGTCAGCTGCCTCGGTGTTGGTCCGGAGGTTCGGGTTCAGGTTGTTTCAGACAGTGCATTAGTGCCCAGGTTAGACTATATAATTTAGATACAGTCAAGTGCCGTGTAGGTTTATCCTCATTTGAGGCACCTGGGCAGCTCATTAGGCAATATATTTTTTCTAGAGGGCAGGCAGAATGCTGCATTGTGGGTCCAGTATTGCCAAACATGAGGGATTCTGGACCAGGAGTGTGAGGACAATTCTGAGAACAGAAGCTATACTTGGGCTTCAGGCCGAGGGCACGGCTGGTACCCCCTGCAGATCAGAACGAATATCTCATGCTTCTGAAGTCACGGCGAGGATCTGAGTTTGGCTCAGGTTGGAGTTTCTGTGCATGACTGCCCCTTCATGAACGGAGCGGAATCTCAAGGCCATGGAGGTTTTCCCACGTTGGGAGTTGTGGGATGCCCCCTTCAAGGATTTCTTATGCGGGACAATTGAGTACTGTTGAACAGCTCCAGGACATCCCATATCGAATGACTCCAGAGCACCGTTGGAGGTTGGATGCTAGGGAAGCCGGCCTTGCATTCCAATTGTCTCCTAGCAACAAGACAGTTGAGATCTGATGGCTCTGCGGGATCAATTGGGGCGGCTGTGTTGAAATGGACTTTCCCGAGGATGGGGCCTAATGTGTGATTGTGTCCATGAGGGCCTTGGAATGGGGCGGTGGCACCGGGACAATGAAGTATTCTCCAAAGCTTTTGACATAGTTCCCATGCACAAGTTTCCTTGTGGAGACGAGATTTGATCTGATGGGTGCCTCAGGAAACCCCCTATGCTGGTCTTGGAATCCAGGCTTTTGAGGAGACATGCCTGTAAACCAAAGCAATGGATCCGATTATGGCCTAGGGTCCTGTCTGGTTTCATCTTCTTCTCTGGGGACATCCATCTATGGTATGAGTGGAGGTAGTTGCTCAGCTGGTGTCAGACAGCTCTTGTTTGTCCCGGGAGACCTACACTATTGGGATGGCCTCGGGGACTTTGAGGGTTCTCCTAATTTGTACGATTTTGGACAATGGAATGGGCAGAATTCCCATGGATTGGTTAGGCACAGTTCTAATGTGTGGCTCCAGGGGCCCCAGCCTGGAGGGTGTGTGGCTCAGGAATTTTAGGACAGAAGTCTGAAAACACAAACTAAATTGGTTTGGGGACATAGGTATGGCAGGCCCAATCTACAAACCATGAGAAGAACTCTTCAGGATATGAAGAAAGAGCGAGTCTGAGGCACTTGCTCAGGCTTTTGTCTCTGGATTTTGTATCAAAGATGGCGTGGAATGTGGGGAGGACTCTCAGAAGTCTGAGAACACAAGCTAGACTTGGGCTTCAGGCTAAGGGCACGGAAGGTACCCCCTGCAGATCTGAACCAATATCTCATGCATCTGAAGTCACGGCTAGGATAAGACGTTGGCTCGGGTTGGAGTTTCTGTGCATGACTGACCCTTCATGAACGGAGCGGAAGCAATGGATCCGATTATGGCCTAGGGTCCTGTCTGGTTCCATATTCTTCTCTGGGGACATCCATCTATGTTATGAGTGGAGGAAGATGCTCAGCAGGTGTCAGACTGCCCTTGTTTGTCCCGGGAGACCTACACTATTGGGAAGGCCTCGGGGACTTTTGAGGGTTTTTCTAATTTGTACGATTTTGGACAATGGAATGGGCAGAATTCCTATGGATTGGGTAGGTACAGTCCTAATGTGTGGCTCCAGGGGCCCAAGCCTGAAGGGTGTGTCGCCCAGGAATTAGAGGACAGAAGTCTGAAAACACAAACTCAGCTTAGGTTTGGGGACGTAGGTATGGCAGGTCCAATCTACAATCCATGAGAAGAACTCTTCAGGATATGAAGAAAGAGCGAGTCTGAGGCGCTTGCTCAGGCCTTTGTCTCTGGATTTTGTATCAATGATGGGCGTGGAAAGAGTGGAGGCCTCATGGGCCATGGACGAATTTTCCTCTCTGTGGATTGTGCCCGGTCCCAATTTCTTTCCGTCAATCTGTGGGATGGGAGGTCTCCTCTTATTTGTTACCTCAGGTGTCCCAAGCAAAGAGGAATTCCAAAGCAGAGACCTGGGGAAGAGAGAAGGGACAACCCAAACTATGGTTAAAAATTGGGGCCTGGGGGCATGGCAGGCCCAATATGCTGTCTCTTCATCCAGCCACTGAGTGGCCTTACATGAGGACGGGGTTCAGGCTGAGGGTCACAATGTGTGTTTGTGACCAATGTGGCCAGCGAGCATGGGCGGGGCCTCATGGGCCACACTGGTTTCAACTACAGTGAACTTTGGACTACATGCGAATCACATAGTCTCTTGCCATGGGGAAGGACATATGATTTCTGCATCATTTTCAACCCTGGGCAGTGGTTGGAGATAAAGTCTAGGTTCTGAAGCCTGAAAACCGCAGTTGGGAAGAGATGACCACCTAAGACCATGGCGGGTCTGATGTGCTCAGTGTGCGGTCAGCTACCTGGGGGTTGGTCCGGAGGTTCGGGTTCAGGTTGTGTCAGACAGTGCATTAGTCCCCAGGTTAGAATATATATTTTAGGTACAGTTGACTGCCGTGTAGGTTTATCCTCATTTGAGGTGCCTAGGCTAATCATTAGGCAATATATTTTTTCTAGAGGGCAGGCAGAGTGCTGCATTGTGGGTCCAGAATTGCCAAACTTGAGGGCTTCTGGGCCAGGAGTGTGTGGACAGAAGTCTAAGAACACAAGCTAGACTTGGGCTTCAGGCTGAGGGCACAGCAGGTACCCCCTGCAGATCTGAACCAATATCTCATGCATCTGAAGTCACGGCGAGGATCAGACGTTGGCTCAGGTTGGAGTTTCTGTGCATGACTGACCCTTCATGAACGGAGCGGAACCTCTAGGCAATGAAGGTTTTCCCACGTTGGGAGTTGTGGAATGCCCTTTTCAAGATTTCCTTCTGTGGGACAATTGAGAACTGTTGGTCAGCTCCAGGACATCCCATAAGGAATGACTCCAGAGCACCATTCGAGGATGGATGCTAGGGAAGCCCGCCTCGCATTCCAATTGTCTCCTAGCAACAAGACAGCTGAGATCTGATGGTTCTGCGGGAGCAATCGGGGTGGCTGTGTTGAAATAGATTTTCCCGAGGATGTGGCCTAATGTGTGTTTGTGTCCATGAGGGCCTTGGAAAGGGGCGTTGGCACCGGGACCCGGAAGTATTCTCCTAAGCTTTTGACATAGGTCCCATGCACAAGTTTCCTTGAGGAGACGAGATTTGATCTGATGGGTGCCTCAGGAAACCCCCTATGCCGGTCTTGGAATTCAGGCTTTTGAGGACACATGCCTGTAAAGCAAGCAATGGATCCGCTTATGGCCTAAGGTCCTGTCTGGTTCCATTTTCTTCTCTGGGGACATCCATCTATGGTATGAGTGGGGGTAGATGCCCAGCTCGTGTCAGACCGCCCTTGTTTGTCCCGGGAGACCTTCACTATTGGGATGGCCTCGGGGACTTTGGAGGGATCTTCTAATTTGTACGAATTTTGACAATGGAAGGGGCAGAATTCCCATGGATTGGGTAGGCACAGTCCTAATGTGTGGCTCTAGGGGCCCCAGCCTGGAGAGTGTGTGGCCCAGGAATTTGAGGACAGAAGTCTGAAAACACAAACTCAGCTTAGGTTTGGGGACGTAGGTATGACAGTTCCAATCTACAAATCATGAGAAGAACTCTTTAGGATATGAAGAAAGAGCGAGTCTGAGGCACTTGCTCAGGCTTTTGTCTCTGGATTTTGTTTCAAAGATGGGTGTGGAATGTGGGGAGGCCTCATGGGCCATGGACGAATCTACTTCTCTGTGAATTTGGCCCGGTCCAATTGCTTTCCGTCAATCTGTGGGATGGGAGGTCTCCTCTCAGGTTTGTTACCTCAGGTGTCCCAACCAAAGAGGAATTCCAAAGCAGAGACCTGGGGAAAAGTGAAGAGACAACCCAAACTATGGTTAAAAATTGGGGCCTAGGGGCATGGCAGGCACAATATGCTGTCTCTTCATCCAACCACTGAGTGGCCTTACTTGAGGATGGGGCTCAGGATGAGAGTCACAATGTGTGTTTGTGACCAATGTGGCCCGCGAGCATGGGCGGAACCTCATGGGCCACACAGGTTTCAACTACACTGAACTTTGGACAACATGCCAATCACAAGGTCTCTTGCCATGGGGAAGGAGCTCTGATTCCTCCATCATTTTCAACCCTGGGCAGTGGTTGGAGATAAGGTCTAGGTTCTGAAGCCTGAACCGCAGGTGGGAAGAGATGACGACCTAAGGCCATGGCGGGTCTGATGTGCTCAGTGTGCGGTCAGCTGCCTGGGTGTTTGTCCGGAGGTTTGGGTTCAGGTTGTGTCAGACAGTGCATTAGTGCCCAAGTTAGACTATATAATTTAGGTACAGTCGAGTGCCGTGTAGGTTTATCCTCATTTGAGGTGCCTGGGCAACTCATTAGGCAATATATTTTTTCTAGTGGGCAGGCATTGTGCTGCATTGTGGGTCCAGTATTGCCAAACATGAGGGATTCTGGACCAGGAGTGTGAGGACAATCTGAGAATAGAAACTAGACTTGGACTTCAGGCCGAGGGCACGGCTGGTACCCCGTGCAGATCTGAAAGAATATCTCATGCATCTGAATTCACGTCGAGGATAAGACGTTGGCACAGGTTGGAGTTTCTGTCCATGACTGCCCCTTCATGAACGGAGCGGAATCCCAAGGCCATGGAGGTTTTCCCACGTTGGGAGTTGTGGGAAGACCCCTTCAAGGATTCCTGAGGCGGGACAATTGACACCTGTTGGGTAGCTCCAGGATATCTCATATCGAATGACTCCAGAGCACCAATCCGGGATGGATGCCAGGGAATCCGGCCTCGCATTCCAATTGTCTCCTAGCAATAAGACATTTGATATCTGATGTCTCTGGTGGAGCAATCGGGGTGGCTGTGTTGAAATGGACTTTCCCAAGGATGGGGCCTAATGTATGTGTGTGTCCATGAGGGCCTTGGAATGGGGTGGTGGCACCGGGACCCTGAAGTATTCTCCTAAGCTTTTGACATAGGTCCCATGCACAAGTTTCCTTGTGGAGACGAGATTTGTTCTGATGGGTGCCTCAGGAAACCCCCTATGCCGGTCTTGGAATCCAGGCTTTTGAGGACACATGCCTGTAAACCAAAGCAATGGATCCGATTATGACCTAGGGTCCTGTCTGGTTCCATCTTCTTCTCTGGGGACATCCATCTACGGTATGAGTGGATGTAGATGCTCAGCTGGTGTCAGACCGCCCTTGTTTGTCCCGGGAGACCTACACTATTGGGATGGCCTCGGCGACCTTGGAGGTTTCTTCTAATTTGTACGATTTTGGACAATGGAATGGGCAGAATTCCCATGGATTAGGTGGGCACAGTCCTAATGTGTGGATCCAGGGCCCCAGCCTGGAAGGTGTGTGGCCCAGGAATTTGAGGACAGAAGTCTGAAACACAAACTCAGCTTATGTTTGGGAACTTAGGTATGGCAGGTCCAATCTACAAACCATGAGAAGAACTCTTCAGGATATGAAGAAAGAGCGAGTCTGAGGCACTTGCTCAGGCTTTTGTCTCTGGATTTTGTATCAAAGATGGCGTGGAATGTGGGGAGGTCTCATGGGCCATGGACGAATCATCCTCTCTGTGGATTTGGCCCGGTCCCAATTTCTTTCCGTCAATCTGTGGGATGGGAGGTCTCCTCTCAGGTTTGTTACCTCAGGTGTCCCAGCCAAAGAGGAATTCCAAAGCAGAGACCTGGGGAAGAGTGAAGGGACAACCCAAACTCTGGTTAAAAATTGGGGCCTAGGGGCATGGCAGGCCCAATATGCTGCCTCGTCATCCAGCCACTGAGTGGCCCTACTTGAGGACGGGGCTCAGGCTGAGCGTCACAATGTGTGTTTGTGACCAATGTGGCCCGCGAGCATGGGCGGGGCCTCATGGGCCACACTGGTTTCAACTACACTGAACTTTGGACAACATGCCAATCACAAGGTCTCTTGCCATGGGGAAGGAGCTCTGATTTCTGCATCATTTTCAACCCTGGGCAGTGGTTGCAGATAAGGTCTAGGTTCTGAAGCCTGAAAACCGCAGTTGGGAAGAGATGACGACCTAAAGCCTTGGCGGGTCTGATGTGCTCAGTGTGCGGTCAGCTGCCTAGGTGTTGGTCCGGAGGTTCGGGTTCAGGTTGTGTCAGACAGTGCAATAGTGCCCAGGTTAGAATATATAATTTAGGTTCAGTCGAATGCCGTGTAGGTTTATTCTCATTAGAGGTGCCTGGGCAACTCATTAGGCAACATATTTTTTCTAGAGGACAGGCAGAGTGCTGCATTGTGGGTCCAGAATTGCCAAACCTGAGGTATTCTGGGCCAGGAGTGTGAGGACAGAAGTCTGAGAACACAAGCTAGACTTGGGCTTCCGGCTAAGGGCACGGCAGGTACCCCCTGCAGATCTGAACCAATATCTCATGCATCTGAAGTCACCGCGAGGATCAGACGTTGGCTCGGGTTGGAGTTTCTGTGCATGACTGACCCTTCATGAACGGAGCGGAATCTCAAGGCCATGGAGGTTTTCCCATGTTGGGAGTTGTGGGATGCCCTCTTCAAGGATTCCTTCTGCGGGACAATTGAGTCCTGTTTGTCAGCTCCAGGACATCCCATATGGAATGACTCCAGAGCACCATTCGAGGATGGATGCAGGGAAGCCCGCCTCGCTTTCCAATTATCTCCTAGCAAAAAGACAGTTGAGATCTGATTGTTTGCGGGAGCAATCGGGGTGGCTGTGTTGAAATGGATTTTCCCGAGGATGGGGCCTAATGTGTGTTTGTGTCCATGAGGGCCTTGGAATGGGGCGTTGGCACCGGACTCTGAAGTATTCTCCTAAGCTTTTGAGATAGGTCCCATGCACAAGTTTCCTTGAGGAGACGAGATTTGTTCTGATGGGTGCCTCAGGAAACCCCCTATGCCGGTCTTGGAATCCAGGCTTTTGAGGACACATGCCTGTAAACCAAAGCAATGGATCCACTTATGGCCTAGGGTCCTGTCTGGTTCCATTTTCTTCTCTGGGGACATCCATCTATGGTATGAGTGGGGGTAGATGCTCAGCTGGTGTCAGACTGCCCTTGTTTGTCCCGGGAGACCTACTCTATTGGGATAGCCTCGGGGAATTTGGAGGGTTCTTCTAATTTGTACGAATTTTGACAATGGATGGGCAGAATTCCCATGGATTTGGTAGGCACAGTCCTAATGTGTGGCTCCAGGGGCCCCAGCCTGGAGAGTGTGTGGCCCAGGAATTTGAGGACAGAAGTCTGAAAACACAAACTCAGCTTAGGTTTGGGGACGTAGGTATGACAGTTCCAATCTACAAACCATGAGAAGAACTCTTCAGGATATGACGAAAAAGCGAGTCTGAGGTGCTTGGTCAGGCTTTTGTCTCTGGATTTTGTATCAAAGATGGGCGTGGAATGTGGGGAGGCCTCATGGGCCATGGACGAATTTTCCTCTCTGTGGATTTGGCCCGGTCCCAATTTCTTTCCATCAATCTCTGGGATGGGAGGTCTCTTCTCAGGTTTTTACCTCAGGTGTCCCAACCAAAGAGGAATTCCAAAGCAGAGACCTGGGGAAGAGTGAAGAGACTACCCAAACTATGGTTAAAAATTGGGGCCTAGGGGCATGGCAGGCCCATTATGCTGTCTCTTCATCCAGCCACTGAGTGGCCCTACTTGAGGACGGGATTCAGGCTCAGGGTCACAATGTGTGTTTGTGACCAATGTGGCCCGCGAGCATGGGCGGAACCTCATGGGCCACACTGGTTTCAACTACACTGAACTTTGGACAACATGCCAAACACAAGGTCTCTTGCCATGGGGAAAGAGCCCTGCTTTCTCCATCATTTTCAACCCTGAGCAGTGGTTGTAGTTAAGGTATAGGTTCTGAAGCCTAAAAACCGCAGTTGGGAAGAGATGACGACCTAAGGTCATGGCGGGTCTGATGTGCTCAGTGGGCGGTCAGCTGCCTGGGTGTTGGTCCGGAGGTTCGGGTTCAGGTTGTGTCAGACAGTGCATTAGTGCCCAGGTTAGACTATATAATTTAGGTACAGTCGAGTGCCGTGTAGGTTTATCCTCATTTTAGGTGCCTGGCAACTCATTAGGCAATATATTTTTTCTAGTGGGCAGGCAGTGTGCTGCATTTTGGGTCCAGTATTGCCAAACATGAGGGATTCTGGACCAGGAGTGTGAGGACAATCTGAGAACAGAAACTAGACTTGGACTTCAGGCCGAGGGCACGGCTGGTACCCCGTGCAGATCTGAACGAATATCTCATGCATCTGAATTCACGTCGAGGATAAGACGTTGGCACAGGTTGGAGTTTCTGTCCATGACTTCCCCTTCATGAACGGAGCAGAATCCCAAGGCCATGGAGGTTTTCCCACGTTGGGAGTTGTGGGAAGACCCCTTCAAGGATTCCTTATGCGGGACAATTGAGACCTGTTGGGCAGCTCCAGGATATCTCATATCGAATGACTCCAGAGCACCGATCCGGGATGGATGCCAGGAAATCCGGCCTCGCATTCCAATTGTCTCCTAGCAATAAGACATTTGAGATCTGATGGCTCTGGTGGAGCAATCGGGGTGGCTGTGTTGAAATGGACTTTCCCAAGGATGGGGCCTAATGTGTGTTTGTGCCCATGAGGGCCTTGGAATGGGGTGGTGGCACCGGGACCCTGAAGTATTCTCCTAAGCTTTTGACATAGGTCCCATGCACAAGTTTCCTTGTGGAGACGAGATTTGTTCTGATGGGTGCCTCAGGAAACCCCCTATGCCGGTCTTGGAATCCAGGCTTTTGAGGACACATGCCTGTAAACCAAAGCAATGGATCCGATTATGACCTAGGGTCCTGTCTGGTTCCATCTTCTTCTCTCGGGACATCCATCTACGGTATGAGTGAATGTAGATGCTCAGCTGGTGTCAGACCGCCCTTGTTTGTCCCGGGAGACCTACACTATTGGGATGGCCTCGGCGACCTTGGAGGTTTCTTCTAATTTATACGATTTTGGACAATGGAATGGGCAGAATTCCCATGGTTTAGGTGGGCACAGTCCTAATGTGTGGATCCAGGGGCCCCAGCCTGGAGGGTGTGTGGCCCAGGAATTTTAGGACAGAAGTCTGAAAACAAACTCAGCTTATGTTTGGGAACTTAGGTATGGCAGGTCCAATCTACAAACCATGAGAAGAACTCTTCAGGATATGAAGAAAGAGCGAGTCTGAGGCACTTGCTCAGGCTTTTGTCTCTGGATTTTGTATCAAAGATGGCGTGGAATGTGGGGAGGCCTCATGGGCCATGGACGAATCATCCTCTCTGTGGATTTGGCCCGGTCCCAATTTCTTTCCGTCAATCTGTGGGATGGGAGGTCTCCTCTCAGGTTTGTTACCTCAGGTGTCCCAGCCAAAGAGGAATTCCAAAGCAGAGACCTGGGGAAGAGTGAAGGGACAACCCAAACTATGGTTAAAAATTGGGGCCTAGGGGCATGGCAGGCCCAATATGCTGTCTCGTCATCCAGCCACTGAGTGGCCCTACTTGAGGACGGGGCTCAGGCTGAGCATCACAATGTGTGTTTGTGACCAATGTGGCCCGCGAGCATGGGCGGGGCCTCATGGGCCACACTGGTTTCAACTACACTGAACTTTGGACAACATGCCAATCACAAGGTCTCTTGCCATGGGGAAGGAGCTCTGATTTCTGCATCATTTTCAACCCTGGGCAGTGGTTGCAGATAAGGTCTAGGTTCTGAAGCCTGAAAACCGCAGTTGGGAAGAGATGACGACCTAAGGCCTTGGCGGGTCTGATGTGTTCAGTGTGCGGTCAGCTGCCTAGGTGTTGGTCCAGAGGTTCGGGTTCAGGTTGTGTAGGACAGTGCATTAGTGCCCAGGTTAGAATATATAATTTAGGTACAGTCGAGTGCCGTGTAGGTTTATTCTCATTAGAGGTGCCTGTGCAACTCATTAGGCAACATATTTTTTCTAGAGGACAGGCAGAGTGCTGCATTGTGGGTCCAGAATTGCCAAACTTGAGGTCTTCTGGGACAGGAGTGTGAGGACAGAAGTCTGTGAACACAAGCTTGACTTGGGCTTCAGGCCGAGGGCATGGCAGGTACCCCCTGCAGATCTGAACCAATATCTCATGCATCTGAAGTCACGGCGAGGATCAGACGTTGGCTCGGGTTGAGTTTCTGTGCATGACTGACCCTTCATGAACGGAGCGGAATCTCAAGGCCATGGAGGTTTTCCACGTTGGGAGTTGTGGGATGCCCCCTTCAAGGATTCCTTCTGCGGCACAATTGAGACCTGTTCGTCAGCTCCAGGACATCCCATATGGAATGATTCCAGAGCACCGTTCGAGGATGGATGCTAGGGAAGCCCGCCTCGCATTCCAATTGTCTCCTAGCAACAACAGTTGAGATCTGATGGCTCTGGGGGAGCAATCGGAGCGGCTGTGTTGAAATGGACTTTCCCGAGGATGGGGCCTAATGTGTGTTTGTGTCCATGAGGGCCTTGGAATGGGGTGGTGGTACCAGGACCCTGAAGTATTCTCCTAAGCTTTTGACATAGGTCCCATGCACAAGTTTCCTTGTGGAGACGAGATTTGTTCTGATGGGTGCCTCAGGAAACCCCCTATGCCGGTCTTGGAATCCAGGCTTTTGAGGAGACATGCCTGTAAACCAAAGCAATGGATCCGATTATGGCCTAGGGTCCTGTCTGGTTCCATCTTCTTCTATGGGGACATCCATCTATGGTATGAGTGGATGTAGATGCACAGCTGGTGTCAGACCGCCCTTGTTTGTCCCGGGAGACCTACACTATTGGGGTGGCCTCGGGGACCTTGGAGTGTTCTTCTAATTTGTACGATTTTGGACAATTTTATGGGCAGAATTCCCATGGATTAGGTGGGCACAGTCCTAATGTGTCGATCCAGGGGCCCCAGCCTGGAAGGTGTGTGGCCCAGCAATTTGAGGACAGAAGTCTGAAACACAAACTCAGCTTATGTTTGGGAACTTAGGTATGGCAGGTCCAATCTACAAACCATGAGAAGAACTCTTCAGGATATGAAGAAAGAGCGAGTCTGAGGCACTTGCTCAGGCTTTTGTCTCTGGATTTTGTATCAAAGATGGCGTGGAATGTGGGGAGGCCTCATGGGCCATGGACGAATCATCTTCTCTGTGGATTTTGCCCGGTCCCAATTTCTTTCCGTCAATCTGTGGGATGGGAGGTCTCGTCTCAGGTTTGTTACCTCAGGTGTCCAACCAAAGAGGAATTCCAAAGCAGACACCTGGGGAAGAGTGAAGAGACAACCCAAACTATGGTTAAAAATTGGGGCCTAGGGGCATGGCAGACCGAATATGCTGTCTCGTCATCCAGCCACTGAGTGGCCCTACTTGAGGACGGGGCTCAGGCTGAGCGTCACAATGTATGTTTGTGACCAATGTGGCCCGCGAGCATGGGCGGTGCCGCATGGGCCACACTGGTTTCAACTACACTGAACTTTGGACATCATACCAATCACAAGGTCTCTTGCCATGGGGAAGGAGCCCTGATTTCTCCATCATATTCAACCCTGAACAGTGGTTGGAGATAAGGTCTAGGTTCTGAAGCCTAAAAACCGCAGTTGGGAAGAGATGACGACCTAAGGCCATGGCGGGTCTGATGTACTCAGTGTGCGGTCAGCTGCCTGGGTGTTGGTCCGAAATTTCGGGTTCTGGTTCTGTCAGACAGTGCATTAGTGCCCAGGTTAGACTATATAATTTAGGTACAGTCGAGTGCCGTGTAGGTTTATCCTCATTTTAGGTGCTTGGGCAACTCATTAGGCAATATATTTTTTCTAGAGGGTAGGCAGAGTGCTGCATTGTGGGTCCGGTATTGCCAAACATGAGGGATTCTGGACCAGGAGTGTGAGGACAGAAGTCTGAGAACACAAGCTAGACTTGGGCTTCAGGCCGAGGGCACGGCAGATACCCCCTGTAGATCTGAACTGATATCTCATGCATCTGAAGTCACGGCGAGGATCAGACGTTGGCTCGGGTTGGAGTTTCTGTGCATGACTGCCCCTTCATAAACGGAGTGGAATCTCAAGGCCATGGAGGTTTTCCCACGTTGGGAGATGTGGGATGCCCCCTTCAAGGATTCCTTCTGCGGGACAATTGAGACCTGTTGGTCAGCTCCAGGACATCCCATATGGAATGACCTAGAGCACAGTTCGAGGATCGATGCTAGGGTGCCCGCCTCGCATTCCAATTGTCTCCTAGCAAAAATACATTTGAGATCTAATGGCTCTGGGGGTGCAATCGGAGCGGCTGTGTTGAAAGAGACTTTCCTGAGGATTGGGCCTAATGTGTGATTGTGTCCATGAGGGCCTTGGAATGGGGCGGTGGCCCCCGGGACCGTGATGTATTCTCCTTAGCTTTTGACATAGGTCGATGCACAAGTTTCCTTGTGGAGACGAGATTTGTTCTGATGGGTGCCTCACGAAACCCACTATGCTGGTCTTGGAATCCAGGCTTTTGAGGAGACATGCCTGGAAACCAAAGCAATGGATCCGATTATGGCCTAGGGTCCTGTCTGGTTCCATCTTCTTCTCTGGGGACATCCATCTATGGTATGAGTGGAGGTAGATGCTCAGCTGGTGTCAGACCGCCCTTGTTTGTCCCGGGAGACCTACACTATTGGGATGGCCACAGGGACTTTGGAGGGTTCTCCTAATTTGTACGATTTTGGACAATGGAATGGGCAGAATTCCAATGGAGTTGGTAGGCACAGTTCTAATGTGTGGCTCCAGGGGCCCCAGCCTGGAGGGTGTGTGTACGAAGAATTTGAGGACAAGAGTCTGAAAACACAAACTCAGCTTAGGTTTGGGGATGTAGGTGTGGCAGGTCCAATCTACAAACCATGAGAAGAACTCTTCAGGATATGAAGAAAGAGCGAGTCTGAGGCGTTTGCTCAGGCTTTTGTCTCTGGATTTTGTATCAAAGATGGCTGTGGAATGTGGGGAGGCCTCATGGGCCATGGACGAATCTTCCTCTCTGTGGATTTGGCCCGGTACCAATCGTTTTTTGTCAATCTGTGGGATGGAGGTCTCCTTTCAGGTTTGTTACCTCAGGTGTCCTAACCAAAGAGGAATTCCAAAGCAGAGCCCTGGGGAATAGTGAAGGCACAACCCAAACTATGGTTAAAAATTGGGGCCTAGGGGCATGGCAGGCCCATATGCTATCTCTTCTTCCAGCCACTGAGAGGGCTTACTTGAGGACTGGGCTCAGGCTAAGGGTCACAATGTGTGTTTATGACCAATGTGGCTCGCGAGCATGGGCGGGGCCTCATGGGCCACTCGGGTTTCAACTACACTGAACTTTGGACAACATGCCGATCACAAGGTCTCTTGCCATGGGGAAGGAGTTCTGATTTCTGTGTCATTTTCAACCCTGGGCAGTGGTTGGAGATAAGGTCTAGTTTCTGAAGCCTGAAAACCGCCGTTGGGAAGAGATGATGACCTAAGGCCATGGCGGGTCTGATGTGCTCAGTGTGCTGTCAGCTGCCTGGATGTTGGTCAGGAGGTTAGGACTCAGGTTGTGTCAGAAAGTGCATTAGTGTTCAGGTGAGACTACATAATTTGGGTACAGTAAAGGGCCTTGTTGGTTTATCCTCATTTGAGGTGCCTTGGCAGCTCATTCGGCAATATATTTTTTCTAGAGGGTAGGCAGAGTGCTGCATTGTGGGTCTGGAATTGCCAAACTTGTGGGCTTTTGGGCCAGGAGTGTGAGGAAAGAAGTCTGAGAACACAAGCTAGACTTCAGCTTCAGGCCGAGGGCACGGCAGGTACCCCTGCAGATCTGAACAAATATCTCATGCATCTGAAGTCACGGCGAGGATCAGACGTTGGCTCAGGTTGGAGTTTCTGTGTATGACTGCCCCTTCATGAAATGAGCAGAATCTCAAGGCCATGGAGGTGTTCCCACGTTGGGAGTTGTGGGATGCCCCCTTCAAGGATTCCTTCTGCGGGACAATTGAGACCTGTTGGGCAGTTCCAGGACATCCCATATGGAATGATTCCAGAGAACAATTCGGGGATGGATGCCAGGGAAGCCCGCCTCGCATTCCAATTGTCTCCTAGCAACACGACAGTTGAAATTTGATGGCTCTGTGGGAGCAATTGCGGCGGCTGAGAGAAATGGACTTTCCAGAGGAATGGGCCTAATGTGTGTTTGTGGCCATGCGTCCTTGGAATAGGGCGGTGGCACTGGGACCCTGAAGTATTCTCCTAAGCTTTTGACATTGCTCCCATGCACAAGTTTCCTTGTGGAGACGAGATTTGTTCTGATGGGTGCCTCAGGAAACCCCCTATGCTGGTCTTGGAATCCAGGCTTTTGAGGAGACATGCCTGTAAACCAAAGCAATGGATCCTATTATGGCCTAGGGATCTGTCTGGTTCAATCTTCTTCTCTGGGGACATCCATCGATGGTATGAGTGTAGGTAGATTTTCAACTGGTGTCAGACAGCTCTTGTTTGTCCCGGGCAACCTACACTCTTTGGATGGCCTCAGGGACATTGAAGGGTTCTCCTAATTTGTACGATTTTTGACAATGGAATCGGCAGGATTCCCATGGGTTGGTTAGGCACAGTCCTAATGTGTGGCTCCAGGGGCCCCAGCCTGGGGGTGTGTGGCCCAGGAATTTGAGGACAGAAGTCTGAAAACACAAACTCAGCTTAGGTTTGCGGACGTATGTATGGCAGGCCCCATCTACAAACCATGAGAAGAACTCTTCAGGATATGAAGAAAGAGCGAGTCTGAGGCGCTTTCTCAGGATTTAGTCTCTGGATTTTGTATCAAAGATGGACGTGGAATGTGGGGAGGCCTTATGTGCCATGAACGAATCTTCCTCGCTGTGGATTTGGCCCGGTTCCAATTTCTTTCTGTCAATCTGTGGGATGGGAGGTCTCCTCTCAGGTTTGTTACCTCAGGTGTCCCAAGCAAAGAGGAATTCCAAAGCAGCCCTGGGGAAGAGAGAAGGGACAACCCAAACTATGGTTAAAAATTGGGGCCTAGGGGCATGGCAGGCCCAATATGCTGTCTCTTCATCCAGCCTCTGAGTGGCCTTAATTAAGTACTGGGCACAGGCTGAGGGTCACAATGTGCATTGTGACCAATGTGGAACGCGAGCATGGGCGGGGCCTCATGGGCCACATTAATTTCAACTACACTGAACTTTGGAAAACATGCCAATCACAAGGTCTCTTGCCATGGGAAAGGAGCTCTGATTTCTGCATCATTTTCAACCCTGGGCAGTGGTTGGAGATAAGGTCTAGGTTCTGAAGCCTGAAAACCGCAGTTGGGAAGAGATAACGACCTAAGGCCATGGCGGGTCTGATGTGCTCAGTGTGCGGTCAGCTGCCTGGGTGTTGGTCCGGAAGTTCGGGTTCAGGTTGTGTCAGACAGTGCATTAGTGCCCAGGTTAGACTATATAATTTAGGTACAGTCGAGTGCTGTGTAGGTTTATCCTCATTTGAGATGCCTGGGCAACTCATTAGGCAATATATTTTTTCTAGAGGACAGGCAGAGTGCTGCATTGTGGGTCCGGATGCCAAACTTGAGGGATTCTCGACCAGGAGTGTGAGGACGGAAGTCTGAGGACAGAAGCTAGACTTGGGCTTCAGGCTGAGGGCACGCCTGGTACCCCCTGCAGACCTGAACGAATATCTCATGCTTCTGAAGTCACGGCGAGGATCAGACATTGCCTCAGGTTGGAGTTTCTGTGCATGACTGCCCCTTCATGAACGGAGCGGAATCTCAAGGCCATGGAGGTTTTCCCACGTTGGGAGTTGTGGGATGCCCCCTTCAAGGATTCCTTCTGCGGGACAATTGAGACTTGTTGGGCAGCTCCAGGATATCCCATATGGAATGACTGCAGAGCACCTCGGGGATGGATGACAGGGAAGCTGGGCTCGCATTCCAATTGTCTCCTAGCAATAAGAGAGTTGAGATCTGATGGCTCTGTGGGAGCAACCTGGGTGGCTGAGTTGAAATGGACTTTCCCTAGGATGAGGCCTAATATTTGTTTGTGTCCATGAGGGCCTTGGAATGGGGCAGTGGCATCGGACCCTGAAGTATTCTCCTAAGCTTTTGACATAGGTACCATGCACAAGTTTCCTTGTGGAGACGAGATTTGTTCTGATGGGTGCCTCAGGAAACCCCCTATGCTGGTCTTGGAATCTAGTCTTTTGAGCAGACATGCCTGTAAACCAAAACAATGGATCCGATTATGACCTAGGGTCCTGTCTGTTTCCATCTTCTTCTCTGGGGACATCCATCTATGGTATTAGAGGAGGTAGATGCTCATCTAGAGTTAGACCGCCCTTGTTTGTCACGGGAGACCTACACTATTGGGATGGCCTCGGGAACGTTGGAGGGTTCTCCTAATTTGTATGATTTTGGACAATGGAATGGGCAGAATTCCCATGGATTGGATAGGCACAGTCCTAATCTGTGGCTCCAGGGGCCCCAGCCTGGAGGGTGTGTGGCCCAGGAATTTGAGGAGAGAAGTCTAAAAACACCAACTCAGCTTAGGTTTGGGGACGTAGGTATGGCAGGTCCAATCTACAAATCATGAGAAGAACTCTTCAGGATATGAAGAAAGAGTGAGTCTGAGGCGCTTGCTCAGGCTTTTTTCTCTGGATTTTGTATCAAAAATGGGCGTGGAAATTGGGGAGGCCTCATGGGCCATGGACGAATCTTCCTCTCTGTGGATTTGGCCCGGTCCCAATTTCTTTCCGTCAATCTCTGGGATGGGAGGTCTCTCTCAGGATTGTTACCTCAGGTGTCCCAACCAAAGAGGAATTCCAAAGCAGAGACCTGAGGAAGAGTGAAGGGACAACCGAACTATGGTTAAAAATTGGGGCCTAGGGGCATGGCAGGCCCATTATGCTGTCTCTTCATCCAGCCACTGAGTGGCCTTACTTGAGGACGGGGTTCAGGCTGAGGGTCACAATGTGTGTTAGTGACCAATGTGGCCCGCGAGCATGGGCGGGGCCTCATGTGCCACACTGGTTTCAACTACTCTGAACTTTGGACAACATGCCAATCACAAGGTCTCTTGCCATGGGGAAGGAGCCCTGATTTCTCCATCATTTTCAACCCTGGGCAGTGGTTGGAGATAAGGTCTAGGTTCTGATGCCTGAAACCGCAGTTGGGAAGAGATGACGACCTAAGGCCATGGCGGGTCTGATGTGCTCTGTGTGCGGTCAGCTGCCTGGGTGTGGGTCCGGAGGTTCGGGTTCAGGTTGTGTCAGACAGTGCATTAGTGACCAGGTTAGACTATATAATTTAGATACAGTCGAGTGCCGTGTAGGTTTATCCTCATTTGAGGCGCCTGGGCAGCTCATTAGGCAATATATTTTTTCTAGAGGGCAGGCAGAATGCTGCATTGTGGGTCCGGTATTGCCAAACATGAGGGATTCTGGACCAGGAGTGTGAGGACAAGTCTGAGAACAGAAGCTAGACTTGGGCTTCAGGCCGAGGGCACGGCTGGTACCCCCTGCAGATCTGAACGAATATCTCATGCTTCTCAAGTCACGGCGAGGATCTGAGGTTGGCTCAGGTTGGATTTTCTGTGCATGACTGCCCCTTCATGAACGGAGCGGAATCTCAAAACCATGGAGGATTTCCCACGTTGGGAGTTGTGGGATGCCCCCTTCAAGGATTTCTTATGCGGGACAATTGAGAACTGTTGAACAGCTCCAGGACATCCCATATCGAATGACTCCAGAGCACCGTTGGAGGTTGGATGCTAGGGAAGCCGGCCTCGCATTCCAATTGTCTCCTAGCAACAAGACAGTTGAGATCTGATGGCTCTGCGGGAGAAATCGGGGTGGCTGTGTTGAAATGGACTTTCCCGAGGATGGGGCCTAATGTGTGATTGTGTCCATGAGGGCCTTGGAATGGGGCGGTGGCACCGGGACCATGAAGTATTCTCCTAAGCTTTTGACATAGTTCCCATGCACAAGTTTCCTTGTGGAGACGAGATTTGTTCTGATGGGTGCCTCAGGAAACCCCCTATGCTGGTCTTGGAATCCAGGCTTTTGAGGAGACATGCCTGTAAACAAAAGCAATGGATCCGATTATGGCCTAGGGTCCTGTCTGGTTTCATCTTCTTCCCTGGGGACATCCATCTATGGTATGAGTGGAGGGAGTTGCTCAGCTGGTTTCAGACAGCCCTTGTTTGTCCCGGGAGACCTACACTCTTGGGATGGCCTCGGAGACTTTGAGGGTTCTCCTAATTTGTACGATTTTGGACAATGGAATGGGCAGAATTCCCATGGATTGGTTAAGCACAGTTCTAATGTGTGGCTCTAGGGGCCCCAGCCTGGAGGGTGTGTGGCTCAGGAATTTTAGGACAGAAGTCTGAAAACACAAACTCAATTTGGTTTGGGGACATAGGTATGGCAGGCCCAATCTACAAACCATGAGAAGAACTCTTCAGGATATGACGAAAGAGCGAGTCTGAGGTGCTTGCTCAGGCATTTGTCTCTGGATTTTGTATCAAAGATGGGCGTGGAAATTGGGGAGGCCTCATGGGCCATGGACGAATCTTCCTCTCTGTGGATTTGGCCTGGTCCCAATTTCTTTCTGTCAATCTTTGGGATTGGAGGTCTCCTCTCAGGTTTGTTACCTCAGGTGTCCCAACCAAAGAGGAATTCCAAAGAAGAGACCTGGGGAAGTGTGAAGGGACAACTCAAACGATGGTTAAAAATTGGGGCATAGGGCCATGGTAGGCCCAATATGCTGTCTCTTCATCCAGCCACTGAGTGGCCTTACTTGAAGTCGGGTTCAGGCTGAGGGTCACAATGTGTGTTTGTGACCAATGTGGCCCGGGAGCATGGGCGGGGCCTCATGGGCCACACTGGTTTCAACTACACTGAACTTTGGACAACATGCCAATCACAAAGTCTCTTGCCATGGGGAAGGAGCTCTGATTTCTGCATCATTTTCAACCCTGGGCAGTGTTTGGAGATAAGGTCTAGGTTCTGAAGCCTGAAAACCGCAGTTGAGAAGAGATGATGACCTAAGACCCTGGCGGGTCTGATGTGCTCAGTGTGCGGTCAGCTGCCTGGTTGTTGGTCCAGAGGTTCGGGTTCAGGTTGTGTCAGACAGTGCATTAGTGCCCAGGTTAGACTATATAATTTAGGTACAGTCGATTGCCGTGTAGGTTTTTCCTCAGTAGAGGTGCCTGGGCAACTCATTAGGCAATATATTTTTTCTAGAGGGCAGGCAGAGTGCTGCATTGTGGGTCCGGAATTGCCAAATTTGAGGGCTTCTTGGCCAGGAGTGTGAGGACAGAATTCTGACAACACAAGCTAGACTTGGGCTTTAGGCCGAGGGCACGGCAGGTACCCCCTGCAGATCTGAACTAATATCTCATGCATCTGAAGTCACGGCGAGGATCAGACGTTGGCTCGGGTTGGAGTTTCTGTGCATGACTGCCCCTTCATGAACGGAGCAGAAACTCAAGGCCATGGAGGTTTTCCCACGTTGGGAGTGGTGGGATGCCCCCTTCAAGGATTTCTTATGCGGGACAATTGAGACCTGTTGGTCAGCTCCAGGACATCCCATATGGAATGACTCCAGAGCACCATTCGAAGATCGATGCTAGGGAAGCCCGCCTCGCATTCCAATTGTCTCCTAGCAACAAGACAGTTGAGATCTGATGGCTCTGGGGGAGCAATCGGGTCGGATGTGTTGAAATGGACTTTCCCTAGGATGGGGCCTAATGTGTGTTTGTGTCCATGAGGGCCTTGGAATGGGGTGGTGGTACCGGGACCCTGAAGTATTCTCCTAAGCTTTTGACATAGGTCCCATGCACAAGTTTCCTTGTGGAGACGAGATTTGTTCTGATGGGTGCCTCAGGAAACCCCCTATGCAGGTCTTGGATTCCAGGCTTTTGATGAGACATGCCTGTAAACCAAAGCAATGGATCCGATTATGGCCTAGGGTCCTGTCTGGTTCCATATTCTTCTCTGGGGACATACATCTATGGTATGAGTGGAGGTAGATGCTCAGCAGGTGTCAGACCGCCCTTGTTTGTCCCGGGAGACCTACACTATTGGGATGTCCTCGGTGTCTTTGGAGGGTTCTCCTAATTTGTACGATTTTGGACAATGGAATGGGCAGAATTCCCATGGATTAGGTAGGCACAGTCCTAATGTGTGGCTCCATGGGCCCCAGCCTGGAGGGAGTGTGGCCCAGGACTTTGAGGACAGAAGTCTGAAAAAACAAACTCAGCTTAGGTTTGGGGACTTAGGTATGGCTGGTCCACTCTACAAAGCAAGAGAAGAACTCTTCAGAATATGAAGAAAGAGCGAGTCTGAGGCGCTTGCTCAGGCTTTTGTCCCTGGATTTTGTATCAATGATGGGCGGGAAAGTGGGGAGGCCTCAGGGGCCATGGACGAATTTTCCTCTCTGTGGATATGGCCCGGTCCCAATATCTTTCCGTCAATCTGTGGGATGGGAGGTCTCCTCTCAGGTTTGTTACCTCAGGTGATAATGCAAAGAGGAATTCCAAAGCAGAGCCATGGGGAAGAGTGAAGGGACAACCGAACTATGGTTAAAAATTGGGGCCTAGGGGCATGGCAGGCCAATATGCTGTCTCTTCATCCAGCCACTGAGTGGCCTTACTTGAGGTCGGGGTTCAGGCAGAGGGTCACAATGTGTGTTTGCGACCAATGTGGCCCGCGAGCATGGGCGGGGCCTCATGGGCCACACTGGTTTCAACTACACTGAACTTTGGACAACATGCCAATCAAAAAGTCTCTTGCCATGGGGAAGGAGCTCTGATTTCTGCATCATTTTCAACCCTGGGCAGTGGTTGCAGATAAGGTCTAGGTTCTGAAGCCTGAAAACCGCAGTTGAGAAGAGATGACGACCTAAGGCCTTGGCGGGTCTGATGTGCTCAGTGTGCGGTCAGCTGCCTGGGTGTTGGTCCGGAGTTTCAGGTTCAGGTTGTGTCAGACTATGCATTAAGGCCAGGTTAGACTATATAATTTAGGTACAGTCGAGTGCCGTGTAGGTTTATCCTTATTTGAGGTGCCTGGGCAACTCATTAGGCATTATATATTTTTTAGAGGGCAGGCACATTCCTGCATTGTGGTTCCAGAATTGCCATACTTGAGGTCTTCTGGGCCAGTAGTGTGAGGACAGAAGTCTGAGAACACAAGCTAGACGTGGGCTTCAGGCCGAGGGCACGCCTGGGACCCCCTGCAGATCTGAACCAATGTCTCATGCATTTGAAGTCAAGGCGAGGATCAGACGTTGGCTCGGGTTGGAGTTTCTGTGCATGACTGCCCCTTCATGAACGGAGCGGAATCTCAAGGCCATGGAGGTTTTCCCACGTTGGGATTTGTGGGATGCCCCCTTCAAGGATTCCTTCTGCGGGACAATTGAGAACTGTTGGTCAGCTCCAGGGAATCCCATATGGAATGACTCCAGAGCACAGTTCGAGGATGGATGCTAGGAAAGCCCGCCTCGCATTCTAATTGTCTCCTAGCCACAAGACTGTTGAGATCTGATGGCTCTGGGGGAGCAATCGGGGCGGCTGTGTTGAAATGGACTTTCCCGAGAATGGGGCCTAATGTGTGTTTGTGTCCATGAGGGCCTTGGAATGGGGTGGTGGTACTGGGACCCTGAAGTATTCTCCTAAACTTTTGACATAGGTCCCTTGCACAAGTTTCCTTGTGGAGACTAGATTTGTTCTGATGGGTGCCTCAGGAAACCCCCTATGCTGGTCTTGAATTCCAGGCTTTTGATGAGACATGCCTGTAAACCAAAGCAATGGATCCGATTATGGCCTAGGGTCCAGTCTGGTCTATATTCTTCTCTGGCGACATCCATCTATGGTATGAGTGGGGGTAGATGCTCAGCTGGTGTCAGACTGCCCTTGTTTGTCCCGGGAGACCTACACTATTGGGATGGCCTCGGGGACTTTGGAGGGTTCTTATAATTTGTACGATATTCGACAATTGTTGGGGCAGAATTCCCATGGATTGGGTAGGCACAGTCCTAATGTGTGGCTCCAGGGGCCCCAGCCTGGAGGGTGTGTGGCCCAGGAATTTGAGGACAGAATTCTGAAAATCAAACTCAACTTAGATTTGCGGATGTAGGTATGGCACGCCCGATCTACAAACGAGGAGAAGAACTCTTCAGGATATGAAGAAAGAGCGAGTCTGAGGTACTTGCTCAGGCTTTTGTCTCTGGATTTTGTACCAAAGATCGGCGTGGAATGTGGGGAGGCCTCATGGTCCATGGACGAATCTTCATCTCTGTGGATTTGGCCCGGTCCCAATTTCTTTCCGTCAAACTGTGGGATGGAAGATCTCCTCTCAGGTTTTTACCTCAGGTGTCCCAACCAAAGAGGAATTCCAAAGCAGAGACCTGGGGAAGAGTGAAGGGACAACCGAAACTATGGTTAAAAATTGGGGCCTAGGGGCATGGCAGGCCCAATATTCTGTCTCTTCATCCAGTCACTGAGTGGCCTTACTTGAGGACGGGGCTGAGGCTGAGCGTCACAATGTGTGTTTGTGACCAATGGCCTGCGAGCATGGGCGGGGCCTCATGGGCCACACTGGTTTCAACTACACTGAACTTTGGACAACATGCGAATCACAAGGTCTCTTGCCATGGGGAAGGAGATATGATTTCTGCATCATTTTCACCCCTGGGCAGTGGTTGGAGATAAAGTCTAGGATCTGAAGCCTGAAAACCGCAGTTGGGAAGAGATGACGACCTAAGACCATGGCGGGTCTGATGTGCTCAGTGTGCGGTCAGCTGCCTGGGTGTTGGTCCGGAGGTTCGGGTTCAGGTTGTGTCAGACAGTGCATTAGTGCCCAGGTTAGAATATATAATTTAGCTACAGTTGACTGCCTTGTAGGTTTATCCTCATTTGAGGTGCTTGGGCAAATCATTAGGCAATATATTTTTTCTAGAGGGCAGGCAGAGTGCTGCATTGTGGGTCCAGAATTGCCAAACTTGAGGGCTTCTGGGCCGGGAGTGTGAGGACAGAAGTCTGAGAACACAACTAGACTTGGGCCTAGGCCGAGGGCACGGCAGGTACCCCCTGCAGATCTGAACCAATATCTCATGCATCTGAAGTCACGGAGAGGATCAGACGTTGGCTCAGGTTGGAGTTTCTGTGCATGACTGACCCTTCATGAACGGAGTGGAATCTCAAGGCCATGGAGGTTTTCCCACGTTGGTAGTTGTGGAATGCCCCCTCAAGGATTCCTTCTGCGGGACAATTGAGACCTGTTGGTCTGTTCCAGGACATCCCATATGGAATGATTCCAGAGCACCGTACGAGGATGGATACTAGGGAAGCCCGCCTCGCATTCCAATTGTCTCCTAGCAACAAGACAGTTGAGATCTGATGGCTCTGGGGGAGCAATCGGGGCGGCTGTGTTGAAATGGACTTTCCCGAGGATGGTGCCTAATGTGTGTTTGTGTCCATGAGGGCCTTGGAATGTGGTGGCACCGGGACCCTGAAGTATTCTCCTAAGCTTTTGACATAGGTCCCATGCACAAGTTTCCTTGTGGACACGAGATTTGTTGTGATGGATGCCTCAGGAAACCCCCTATGCTGGTCTTGGATTCTAGGCTTTTGATGAGACATGCCTGTAAAACAAAGCAATGGATCCGATTATGGCCTAGGGTCCTGTCTGGTTCCATATTCTTCTCTGGGGACATCCATCTATGGTATGAGTGGAGGAAGAATGCTCAGCAAGTGTCAGACCACCCTTGTTTGTCCCGGGAGACCTACACTATTGGGATGGCCTCGGGGACTTTGGAGGGTTCTTCTAATTTGTACGATTTTGGACAATGGAATGGGCAGAATTCCTATGAATTGGGTAGGCACAGTCCTAATATGTGGCTCTAGGGGCCCCAGCCTGGAGGGTGTGTGGCCCAGGAATTAGAGGACAGAAGTCTGAAAACACAAACTCAGCTTAGGTTTGGGGACGTAGGTATGGCAGGTCCAATCTACAATCCATGAGAAGAACTCTTCAGGATATGAAGAAAGAGCGAGTCTGAGGCGCTTGCTCAGGCTTTTGTCTCTGGATTTTGTATCAATGATGGGCGTGGAAAGATTGGAGGCCTCATGGGCCATGGACGAATTTTACTCTCTGTGGATTTGGCCCGGTCCCAATTTCTTTCCGTCAATCTGTGGGATGGGATGTCTCCTCTCAGGTTTGTTACCTCAGGTGTCCCTAGAAAAGAGGAATTCCAAAGCAGAAACCTGGGGAAGAGAGAAGGGACAACCCAAACTATGGTTAAAAATTGGGGCCTGGGGGCATGGCAGTCCCAATATGCTGTCTCTTCATCCAGCCACTGAGTGGCCTTACTTGAGGACGCGGTTCAGGCTGAGGGTCACAATGTGTGTTTGTGACCAATGTGGCCCGCGAGCATGGGCGGGGCCTCATGGGCCACACTGGTTTCAACTACAGTGAACTTTGGACTACATGCGAATCACTTAGTCTCTTGTCATGGGGAAGGAGATATAATTTCTGCATCATTTTCAACCCTGGGCAGTGGTTGGGGATAAAGTCTAGGTTCTGAAGCCTGAAAACCGCAGTTGGGAAGATGACCACCTAAGACCATGGCGGGTCTAATGTGCTCAGTGTGCGGTCAGCTGCCTGGGTGTTGGTCCAGAGTTTCGGGTTCAGGTTGTGTCAGACAGTGCATTAGTGCCCAGGTTAGAATATATATTTTAGGTACAGTTGACTGCCGTGTAGGTTTATCCTTTTTTGAGGTGCCTGGGCAACTCATTAGGCAATATATTTTTTCGAGATGGCAGGCAGAGTGCTGCATTGTGCGTCCAGAATTGCCAAACTTGAGGGCTTCTGGGCCAGGAGTGTGAGGACAGAAGTCTAAGAACACAAGCTAGACTTGGGTCAGGCCGAGGGCACAGCAGGTATCCCCTGCAGATCTGAACCAATATCTCATGCATCTGAAGTCACGGCGAGGATCAGACGTTGGCTCAGGTTGGAGTTTCTGTGCATGACTGACCCTTCATGAACGGAGCGGATTCTCAAGGCAATGGAGGTTTTCCTACGTTGGGAGTTGTGGAATGCCCTTTTCAAGATTTCCTTCTGCGGGACAATTGAGAACTGTTGTTCAGCTCCAGGACATCCCATAAGGAATGACTCCAGAGCACCATTCGAGGATGGATGCTAGGGAAGCCCGCCTCGCATTCCAATTGTCTCCTAGCAACAAGACAGTTGAGATCTGATGGTTCTCCGGGAGCAATCGGGGTGGCTGTGTTTAAATAGATTTTCCCGAGGATGGGGCCTAATGTGTGTTTGTGTCCATGAGGGCCTTGGAAAGGGGCGTTGGCACCGGGACCCGGAAGTATTCTCCTAAGCTTTTGACATAGGTCCCATGCACAAGTTTCCTTGAGGAGACGAGATTTGTTCTGATGGGTGCCTCAGGAAACCCCCTATGCCGGTCTTGGAATCCAGACTTTTGAGGACACATGCCTGTAAAGCAAAGCAATGGCTCCGCTTATGGCCTAGGGTCCTGTCTGGTTCCATTTTCTTCTCTGGGGACATCCATCTATGGTATGAGTGGGGGTAGATGCTCAGCTGGTGTCAGACCGCCCTTGTTTGTCCCGGGAGACCTTCACTATTGGGATGGCCTCGGGGACTTTGGAGGGTTCTTCTAATTTGTACGAATTTTGACAATGGAATGGGCAGAATTCCCATGTTTGGGTGTCACAGTCCTAATGTGTGGCTCCAGGGGCCCCAGCCTGGAGAGTGTGTGGCCCAGGAATTTGAGGACAGAAGTCTGAAAACACAAACTCAGCTTAGGTTTGGGGACGTAGGTATGACAGTTCCAATCTACAAACCATGAGAAGAACTCTTCAGGATATGACGAAAGAGCGAGTCTGAGGTGCTTGGTCAGGCTTTTGTCTCTGGCTTTTGTATCAAAGATGGGCGTGGAATGTGGGGAGGCCTCATGGGCCATGGACTATTCTTCTTCTCTGTGGATTTGGCCCGGTCCGAATTGCTTTCCGTCAATCTGTGGGATGGGAGGTCTCTTCTCTGGTTTTTACCTCAGGTGTCCCAATCAAAGAGGAATTCCAAAGCAGAGACCTGGGTAGAGTGAAGAGACTACCCAAACTATGGTTAAAAATTGGGGCCTAGGAGCATGGCAGGCCCAATATGCTGTCTCTTCATCCAGCCACTGAGTGGACCTACTTGAGGACGGGGTTCAGGCTGAGGGTCACAATTTGTGTTTGTGACCAATGTGGCCCGTGAGCATGGGCGGAACCTCATGGGCCACACTGGTTTCAACTACACTGAACTTTGGACAACATGCCAATCACAAGGTCTCTTGCCATGGGGAAGGAGCCCTGATTTCTCCATCATTTTCAACCCTGAGCAGTGGTTGTAGATAAGGTATAGGTTCTGAAGCCTAAAAACCGCAGTTGGGAAGAGATGATGACCTAAGGCCATGGCAGGTCTGATGTGCTCAGTGTGCGGTCAGCTTCCTGGGTGTTGGTCCGGAGGTTCGGGTTCAGGTTTTGTCAGACAGTGCATTAGTGCCCAGGTTAGACTATATAATTTAGGTACAGTCGAGTGCCATGTAGGTTTATTCTCATTTGAGGTGCCTGGGCAACTCATTAGGCAATATATTTTTTCTAGTGGGCAGGCAGTGTGCTGCATTGTGGGTCCAGTATTGCCAAACATGAGGGATTCTGGACCAGGAGTGTGAGGACAATCTGAGAAAAAAACTAGACTTGGACTTCAGGCCGAGGGCACGGCTGGTACCCCGTGCAGATCTGAACGAATATCTCATGCATCTGAATTCACGTCGAGGATAAGACGTTGGCACAGGTTGGAGTTTCTGTCCATGACTGCCCCTTCATGAACGGAGCGGAATCCCAAGGCCATGGAGGTTTTCCCACGTTGGAGTTGTGGGAAGACCCCTTCAAGGATTCCTTATGCGGGACAATTGAGACCTGTTTGGCAGCTCCAGGATATCTCATATCGAATGACTCCAGAGCACCGATCGGGGATGGATGCCAGGGAATCCGGCCTCGCATTCCAATTGTCTCCTAGCAATAAGACATTTGAGATCTGATGGCTCTGGTGGAGCAATCGGGGTGGCTGTGTTGAAATGGACTTTCTCAAGGATGGGGCCTAATGTGTGTTTGTGTCCATGAGGGCCTTGGAATGGGGTGATGGCACCGGGACCCTGAAGTATTCTCCTAAGCTTTTCACATAGGTCCCATGCACAAGTATCCTTGTGGAGATGAGATTTGTTCTGATGGGTGCCTCAGGAAACCCCCTATGCCGGTCTTGGAATCCAGGCTCTTGAGGAGACATGCCTGTAAACCAAAGCAATGGATCCGATTATGACCTAGGGTCCTGTCTGGTTCCATCTTCTTCTCTGGGGACATCCATCTACGGTATGAGTGGATGTAGATGCTCAGCTGGTGTCAGACCGCCCTTGTTTGTCCCTGGAGACCTACACTATTGGGATGGCCTCGGGGACCTTGGAGGTTTCTTCTAATTTGTACGATTTTGGACAATGGAATGGGCAGAATTCCCATGGATTAGGTGGGCACAGTCCTAATGTGTGGATCCAGGGGCCCCAGCCTGGAGGGTGTGTGGCCCAGGAATTTTAGGACAGAAGTCTGAAACACAAACTCAGCTTATGTTTGGGAACTTAGGTATGGCAGGTCCAATCTACAAACCATGAGAAGAACTCTTCAGGATATGAAGAAAGAGCGAGTCTGAGGCACTTGCTCAGGCTTTTGTCTCTGGATTTTGTATCAAAGATGGCGTGGAATGTGGGGAGGCCTCATGGGCCATGACGAATCATCCTCTCTGTGGATTTGGCCCGGTCCCAATTTCTTTCCGTCAATCTGTGGGATGGGAGGTCTCCTCTCAGGTTTGTTACCTCAGGTGTCCCAACCGAAGAGGAATTCCAAAGCAGAGACCTGGGGAAGAGTGAAGGGACAACCCAAACTATGGTTAAAAATTGGGGCCTAGGGGCATGGCAGGCCCAATATGCTGTCTCTTCATCCAGCCACTGAGTGGCCCTACTTGAGGACGGGGCTGAGGCTGAGCGTCACAATGTGTGTTTGTGACCAATGTGGCCCGCGTGCATGGGCGGGGCCTCCTGGGCCACACTGGTTTCAACTACACTGAACTTTGGACAACATGCCAATCACAAGGTCTCTTGCCATGGGGAAGGAGCTCTGATTTCTACATCATTTTCAACCCTGGGCAGTTGTTGGAGATAAGGTCTAGGTTCTGAAGCCTGAAAACCGCAGTTGGGAAGATGTGGGTCTGATGTGCTCAGTGTGCGGTCAGCTGCCTGGGTGTTGGTCCGGAGGTTCGGGTTCAGGTTGTGTCAGACAGTGCATTATTGCCCAGGTTAGACTATATAATTTAGGTAGTTGAGTGCCGTGTAGGTTTATTCTCATTAGAGGTGCCTGGGCAACTCATTAGGCAACATATTTTTTCTAGAGGACAGGCAGAGTGCTGCATTGTGCGTCCAGAATTGCCAAACTTGAGGGCTTCTGGGCCAGGAGTGTGAGGACTGAAGTCTGAGAACACAAGCTAGACTTGGGCTTCAGGCCGAGGGCACGGCAGGTACCCCCTGCAGATCTGAACCAATATCTCATGCATCTGAAGTCACGGCGAGGATCAGACGTTGGTTCGGGTTGAGTTTCTGTGCATGACTGCCCCTTCATGAACGGAGCGGAATCTCAAGGCCATAGAGGTTTTCCACGTTGGGAGTTGTGGGATGCCCCCTTCAAGGATTCCTTCTGCGGGACAATTGATACCTGTTGGTCAGCTCCAGGACATCACATATGGAATGATTCCAGGGCACCGTACGAAGATGGATGCTAGGGAAGCCCGCCTCACATTCCAATTGTCTCCTAGCAACAAGACAGTTGTGATCTGATGGCTCTGGGGGAGCAATCGGGGCGGCTGTGTTGAAATGGACTTTCCCGAGGATGGGGCCTAATGTGTGTTTGTGTCCATGAGGGCCTTGGAATGGGGTGGTGGCACCGGGACCCTGAAGTATTCTCCTAAGCTTTTGACATAGGTCCCATGCACAAGTTTCCTTGTGGAGACGAGATTTGTTCTGATGGGTGCCTCAGGAAACGCCCTATGCCGGTCTTGGAATCCAGGCTTTTGAGGTGACATGCCTGTAAACCAAAGTAATGGATCCGATTATGGCCTAGGGTCCTGTCTGGTTTCATCTTCTTCTCTGGGGACATCCATCTATGGTATGAGTGGAGGGAGTTGCTCAGCTGGTTTCAGACAGCCCTTGTTTGTCCCGGGAGACCTACACTATTGGGATGGCCTCGGGGACTTTTGAGGGTTCTTCTAATTTGTACTATTTTGGTCAATGGAATGGGCAGAATTCCCATGGATTGGGTAGGCACAGTCCTATTGTGTGGTTCCAGGGGCCCCAGCCTGGAGGGTGTGTGGCCCAGGAATTAGAGGACAGAAGTCTGAAAACACAAACTCAGCTTAGGTTTGGGGATGTAGGTATGGCATGTCCAATCTACAAACCATGAGAAGAACTCTTCAGGATATGAAGAAAGAGCGAGTCTGAGGCGCTTGCTCAGGCTTTTGTCTCTGGATTTTGTATCAATGATGGGCGTGGAAAGTGTGGAGGCCTCATGGGCCATGGACGAATTTTCCTCTCTGTGGATTTGGCCCGGTCCCAATTGCTTTCCATCAATCTTTTGGATGGGATGTCTCTTCTCAGGTTTGTTACCTCAGTTGTCCCAAGCAAAGAGGAATTCCAAAGCAGAGACCTGGGGTAGAGTGAAGGGACAACTCAAACTATGGTTAAAAATTGGGGCCTAGGGGCATGGCAGGCCCAATATGCTGTCTCTTCATCCAGCCACTGAGTGGCCTTACTTGAGGAAGGGGTTCAGGCTGAGGGTCACAATGTGTGTTTGTGACCAATGTGGCACGTGAGCATGGGCAGGGTCTCATGGGCCACACTGGATTCAACTACACTGAACTTAGGACAACATGCGAATCACAAAGTCTCTTGCCATGGGGAAGGAGATATGATTTCTGCATCATTTTCAACCCTGGGCAGTGGTTGGAGATAAAGTCTAGGTTCTGAAGCCTGAAAACCGTAGTTGGGAAGAGATGACGACCTAAGACCATGGCGGGTCTGATGTGCTCAGGGTGCGGTCAGCTGCCTGGGTGTTGGTCCGGTGGTTCGGGTTCAGGTTGTGTCAGACAGTGCATTAGTGCCCAGGTTAGAATACATAATTTAGGTTCAGTAACTGCCGTGTAGGTTTATCCTCATTTGAGGTGCCTGGGCAAATCATTAGGCAATATATTTTTTCTAGAGGGCAGGCAGAGTGCTGCATTGTGTGTCCAGAATTGCCAAACTTGAGGGCTTCTGGGCCAGGAGTGTGAGGACAGAAGTCTGAGAACACAAGCTAGACTTGGGCTTCAGGCTAAGGGCACGGAAGTTACCCCCTGCAGATCTGAACCAATATCTCATGCATCTGAAGTCACGGCGAGGATCAGACATTGGCTCGGGTTGGTGTTTCTGTGTTTGACTGACCCTTCATGAACGGAGCGGAATCTCAAGGCCATGGTGGTTTTCCCACGTTGGGAGTTGTGGGATGCCCCCTTCAAGGATTCCTTCTGCGGGACAATTGAGACCTATTTGTCAGCTCCAGGACATCCCATATGGAATGACTCCAGAGCACCATTCGAGGATGGATGCTAGGGAAGCCCGCCTCGCTTTCCAATTATCTCCTAGCAAAAAGACAGTTGAGATCTGATGGTTCTGCGGGAACAATCGGGGTGGCTGTGTTGAAATGGATTTTCCCGAGGATGGGGCCTAATGTGTGTTTGTGTCCATGAGGGCCTTGGAATGGGGCGTTGGCACCGGGACTCTGAAGTATTCTCCTAAGCTTTTGACATAGGTCCCATGCACAAGTTTCCTTGTGGAGACGAGATTTGTTCTGATGGGTGCCTCAGGAAACCCCCTATGCCGGTCTTGGAATCCAGGCTTTTGAGGACACATGCCTGTAAACCAAAGCAATGGATCCGATTATGGCCTAGGGTCCTGTCTGGTTCCATGTTCTTCTCTGGGGACATCCATCTATGGTATGAGTGGGGGTAGATGCTCAGCTGGTGTCAGACTGCCCTTGTTTGTCCCGGGAGACCTACACTATTGGGATGGCCTCGGGGACTTTGGAGGGTTCTCTAATTTGTACGAATTTTGACAATGGAATGGGCAGAATTCCCATGGATTGGGTAGGCACAGTCCTAATGTGTGGCTCCAGGGGCCCCAGCCTGGAGAGTGTGTGGCCCAGGAATTTGAGGACAGAAGGCTGAAAACACAAACTCAGCTTAGGTTTGGGGACGTAGGTATGACAGTTCCAATCTACAAACAATGAGAATAACTCTTCAGGATATGACGAAAGAGCGAGTCTGAGGTGCTTGGTCAGGATTTTGTCTCTGGATTTTGTATCAAAATTGGCGTGGAATGTGGGGAGGCCTCATGGGCCATGGACTATTCTTCTTCTCTGTGGATTTGGCACGGTCCGAATTGCTTTCCCTCAATCTGTGGGATGGGAGGTCTCTTCTCAGGTTTGTTACCTCAGGTGTCCCAAGCAAAGAGGAATTCCAAAGCAGAGACCTGGGAAAGAGAGAAGGGACAACCCAAACTATGGTTAAAAATTGGGGCCTAGGGGCATGGCAGGCCCAATATGCTGTCTCTTCATCCAGCCACTGAGTGGCCTTACTTGAGGACGGGGTTCAGGCTGAGGGTCACAATGTGTGTTTTTGACCAATGTGGCCCGCGAACATGGGCAGGGCCTCATGGGCCACACTGGTTTAAACTACACTGAACTTTGGACAACATGCGAATCACAAAGTCTCTTCCCATGGGGAAGGAGATATGATTTCTGCATCATTTTCAACCCTGGGCAATGGTTGGAGATAAAGTCTAGGTTCTGAAGCCTGAAAACCGCAGTTGGGAAGAGATGACGACCTAAGACCATGGCGGGTCTGATGTGCTCAGTGTGCGGTCAGCTGCCTGGGTGTTGGTCCGGAGGTTCGGGTTCAGGTTGTGTCAGTGCATTAGTGCCCAGGTTAGACTATATAATTTAGGTACAGTCGAGTGCCGTGTAGGTTTATTCTCATTAGAGGTGCCTGGGCAACTCATTAGGCAACATATTTTTTCTAGAGGACAGGCAGAGTGCTGCATTGTGCGTCCAGAATTGCCAAACTTGAGGGCTTCTGGGCCAGGAGTGTGAGGACTGAAGTCTGAGAACACAAGCTAGACTTGGGCTTCAGGCCGAGGGCACGGCAGGTACCCCCTGCAGATCTGAACCAATATCTCATGCATCTGAAGTCACGGCGAGGACCAGACGTTGTTTCGGGTTGAGTTTCTGTGCATGACTGCCCTTTCATAAACGGAGCGGAATCTCAAGGCCATGGAGGTTTTCCCACGTTGGGAGTTGTGGGATGCCCCCTTCAAGGATTCCTTCTGCGGGACAATTGAGACCTGTTGGTCAGCTCCAGGACATCCCATATGGAATGATTCCAGAGCACCGTACGAGGATGGATGGTAGGGAAGCCCACCTCGCATTCCAATTGTCTCCTAGCAACAAGACAGTTGTGATCTGATGGCTCTGGGGGAGCAATCGGGGCGGTCGTGTTGAAATGGACTTTCCCGAGGATGGGGCCTAATGTGTGTTTGTGTCCATGAGGGCCTTGGAATGGGGTGGTGGCACCGGGACCCTGAAGTATTCTCCTAAGCTTTTGACATAGGTCCCATGCACAAGTTTCCTTGTGGAGACGAGATTTGTTCTGATGGGTGCCTCACGAAACCCCCTATGCCGGTCTTGGAATCCAGGCTTTTGAGGAGACATGCCTGTAAACCAAAGCAATGGATCCGATTATGGCCTAGGGTCCTGTCTGGTTCCATGTTCTTCTCTGGGGACATCCATCTATGGTATGAGTGGAGGAAGATGCTCAGCAGGTGTCAGACCGCCCCTGTTTGTCCCGGGAGACCTACACTATTGGGATGGCCTCTGGGACTTTTGAGGGTTCTTCTAATTTGTACTATTTTGGACAATGGAATGGGCAGAATTCCCATGGATTGGTTAGGCACAGTCCTAATGTGTGGTTCCAGGGGCCCCAGCCTGGAGGGTGTGTGGCCCAGGAATTTGAGGACAGAAGTCTGAAAACACAAACTCAGCTTAGGTTTGGGGACGTAGGTATGGCAGGTCCAATCTACAAACCATGAGAAGAACTCTTCAGGATATGAAGAAAGAGCGAGTCTGAGGCGCTTGCTCAGGCTTTTGTCTCTGGATTTTGTATCAATGATGGGCGTTGAAAGTGTGGAGGCCTCAAGGGCCATGGACGAATTTTCCTCTCTGTGGATTTGGCCCGGTCCCAATTTCTTTCCGTCAATCTGTGGGATGGGATGTCTCTTCTCAGGTTTGTTACCTCAGGTGTCCCAAGCAAAGAGGAATTCCAAAGCAGAGACCTGGGAAAGAGAGAAGGGACAACCCAAACTATGGTTAAAAATTGGGGCCTAGGGGCATGGCAGGCCCAATATGCTGTCTCTTCATCCAGCCACTGAGTGGCCCTACTTGAGGACGGGGCTCAGGCTGAGCGTCACAATGTGTGTTTGTGACCAATGTGGCCCGCGTGCATGGGCGGGGCCTCCTGGGCCACACTGGTTTCAACTACACTGAACTTTGGACAACATGCCAATCACAAGGTCTCTTGCCATGGGGAAGGAGCCCTGATTTCTCCATCATTTTCAACCCTGGGCAGTGGTTGGAGATAAGGTCTAGGTTCTGAAGCCCAAATACCGCAGTTGGGAAGAGATGATGACCTAAGGCCATGGCGGGTCTGATGTGCTCAGTGTGCGGTCAGCTGCCTGGGAGTTGGTCCGGAAGTTCGGGTTTTGGTTGTGTCAGACAGTGCATTAGTGCCCAGGTTAGAATATATAATTTAGGTACAGTCGAGTGCCGTGTAGGTTATCCTCATTTGAGGTGCCTGGGACACTCATTAGGCAATATATTTTTTCTAGAGGGCAGGCAGAGTGCAGCATTGTGGGTCCGGAATTGCCAAACTTGACGGCTCCTGGGCTAGGAGTGTGAGGACAGAAGTCTGAGAACACAAGCTAGACTTGGGCTTCAGGCCGAGGGCACGGCAGATACCCCCTGCAGATCTGAACCAATATCTCATGCATCTGAAGTCACAGCGAGGATCAGACGTTGACTCGGGTTGGAGTTTCTGTGCATGACTGCCCCTTCATGAACGGAGCGGAATCTCAAGGCCATGGAGGTTTTCCCACGTTGGGAGTTGTGGGATGCCCCCTTCAAGGATTCCTTCTGCGGGACAATTGAGACCTGTTGGTCAGCTCCAGGATATCCCATATGGAATGACTCCAGAGCACCGATCGGGGATGGATGCCAGGGAATCCGTCCTCGCATTCTAATTGTCTCCTAGCAACAAGACAGTTGAGATCTGATGGCTCAGGTGGAGCAATCCGGTTGGCTGTGTTGAAATGGACTTTCCCAAGGATGGGGCCTAATTTGTGTTTGTGTCCATGAGGGCCTTGGAATAGGGTGGTGGCACCGGGACCTTGAAGTATTCTCCTAAGCTTTTGACCTAGGTCCCATGCAAAGTTTCTTTGTGGAGACGAGATTTGTCCTGATGGGGGCCTCACGAAACCCCCTATGCCGGTCTTGGAATTCAGGCTTTTGAGGAGACATGCCTGTAAACCAAAGCAATGGATCCACTTATGGCCTAGGGTCCTGTCTGGTTCCATCTTCTTCTATGGGGACATCCATCTATGGTATGAGTGGATGTAGATGCACAGCTGGTGTCAGACCGCTTTTGTTTGTCCCGGGAGACCTACACTATTGTGATGGCCTCGGGGACTTGGAGGGTTCTTCTAATTTGTACGATTTTGGACAATGGAATGGGCAGAATTCCCATGGATTAGGTAGGCACAGTCTTAATGTATGGCTCCATGGGCCCCAGCCTGGAAGGTGTGTGGCCCAGCAATTTGAGGACAGAAGTCTGAAACACAAACTCAGCTTATGTTTGGGAACTTAGGTATGGCAGGTCCAATCTACAAACCATGAGAAGAACTCTTCAGGATATGAAGAAAGAGCGAGTCTGAGGCACTTGCTCAGACTTTTGTCTCTGGATTTTGTATCAAAGATGGCGTGGAATGTGGGGAGGCCTCATGGGCCATGGACGAATCATCTTCTCTGTGGATTTTGCCCGGTCCCAATTTCTTTACGTCAATCTGTGGGATGGGAGGTCTCCTCTCAGGTTTGTTACCTCAGGTGTCCCAACCAAAGAGGAATTCCAAAGCAGAGACCTGGGGAACAGTGAAGAGACAACTCAAACTATGGTTAAAAATTGGGGCCTAGGGGCATGGCAGGCCCAATATGCTGTCTCTTCATCCAGCCACTGAGTGGCCTTACTTGAGGACGGAGTTCAGGCTGAGGGTCACAATGTGTGTTTGTGACCAATGTGGCCCGCGAGCATGGGCAGGGCCTCATGGGCCACACTGGTTTCAACTACACTGAACTTTGGACAACATGCGAATCACAAAGTCTCTTGCCATGGGGAAGGAGATATGATTTCTGCATCATTTTCAACCCTGGGCAGTGGTTGGAGATAAAGTCTAGGTTCTGAAGCCTGAAAACCGTAGTTGGGAAGAGATGACGACCTAAGACCATGGCGGGTCTGATGTGCTCAGGGTGCGGTCAGCTGCCTGGGTATGGGTCCGGTGGTTCGGGTTCAGGTTGTGTCAGACAGTGCATTAGTGCCCAGGTTAGAATATATAATTTAGGTTCAGTAACTGCCGTGTAGGTTTATCCTAATTTGAGGTGCCTGGGCAAATCATTAGGCAATATATTTTTTCTAGAGGGCAGGCAGAGTGCTGCATTGTGGGTCCAGAATTGCCAAACTTGAGGGCTTCTGGGCCAGGAGTGTGAGGACAGAAGTCTGAGAACACAAGCTAGACTTGGGCTTCAGGCTAAGGGCACGGAAGGTACCCCCTGCAGATCTGAACCAATATCTCATGCATCTGAAGTCACGGCGAGGATCAGACGTTGGCTCGGGTTGGTGTTTCTGTGCATGACTGACCCTTCATGAACGGAGCGGAATCTCAAGGCAATGGAGGTTTTCCACGTTGGGAGTTGTGGGATGCCCCCTTCAAGGATTCCTTCTGCGGGACAATTGAGACCTGTTTGTCAGCTCCAGGACATCCCATATGGAATGACTCCAGAGCACCATTCAAGGATGAATGCTAGGGAAGCCCGCCTCACTTTCCAATTATCTCCTAGCAAAAAGACAGTTGAGATCTGATGGTTCTGCGGGAACAATCGGGGTGGCTGTGTTGAAATGGATTTTCCCGAGGATGGGGCCTAATGTGTGTTTGTGTCCATGAGGGACTTGGAATGGGGCGTTGACACCGGGACTCTGAAGTATTCTCCTAAGCTTTTGACATAGGTCCCATGCACAAGTTTCCTTGTGGAGACGAGATTTGTTCTGATGGGTGCCTCAGGAAACCCCCTATGCCGGTCTTGGAATCCAGGCTTTTGAGGAGACATGCCTGTAAACCAAAGCAATGGATCCGATTATGGCCTAGGGTCCTGTCTGGTTCCATGTTCTTCTCTGGGGACATCCATCTATGGTATGAGTGGAGGAAGATGCTCAGCAGGTGTCAGACCGCCCTTGTTTGTCCCGGGAGACCTACACTATTGGGATGGCCTCGGGTACTTTTGAGGGTTCTTCTAATTTGTACTATTTTGGACAATGGAATGGGCAGAATTCCCATGGATTGGTTAGGCACAGTCCTAATGTGTGGTTCCAGGGGCCCCAGCCTGGAGGGTGTGTGGCCCAGGAATTTGAGGACAGAAGTCTGAAAACACAAACTCAGCTTAGGTTTGGGGACGTAGGTATGGCAGGTCCAATCTACAAACCATGAGAAGAACTCTTCAGGATATGAAGAAAGAGCGAGTCTGAGGCGCTTGCTCAGGCTTTTGTCTCTGGATTTTGTATCAATGATGGGCGTGGAAAGTGTGGAGGCCTCATGGGCCATGGACGAATTTTCCTCTCTGTGGATTTGGCCCGGTCCCAATTTCTTTCCGTCAATCTGTGGGATGGGATGTCTCTTCTCAGGTTTGTTACCTCAGGTGTCCCAAGCAAAGAGGAATTCCAAAGCAGAGACCTGGGAAAGAGAGAAGGGACAACCCAAACTATGGTTAAAAATTGGGGCCTAGGGGCATGGCAGGCCCAACATGCTGTCTCTTCATCCAGCCACTGAGTGGACCTACTTGTGGACGGGGCTCAGGCTGAGCATCATAATGTGTTATTGTGACCAATGTGGCCCGCGAGCATGGGCGGGGCCTCATGTGCCACACTGGTTTCAACTACTCTGAACTTTGGACAACATGCCAATCACAAGGTCTCTTGCCATGGGGAAGGAGCCCTGATTTCTCCATCATTTTCAACCCTGGGCAGTGGTTGGAGATAAGGTCTAGGTTCTGAAGCCCAAATACCGCAGTTGGGAAGAGATGATGACCTAAGGCCATGGCGGGTCTGATGTGCTCAGTGTGCGGTCAGCTGCCTGGGAGTTGATCCGGAATTTCGGGTTTTGGTTGTGTCAGACAGTGCATTAGTGCCCAGGTTAGAATATATAATTTAGGTACAGTCGAGTGCCGTGTAGGTTATCCTCATTTGAGGTGCCTGGGCAAATCATTAGGCAATATATTTTTTCTAGAGGGCAGGCAGAGTGCTGCATTGTGGGTCCAGAATTGCCAAACTTGAGGGCTTCTGGGCCAGGAGTGTGAGGACAGAAGTCTGAGAACACAAGCTAGACTTGGGCTTCAGGCTAAGGGCACGGAAGGTACCCCCTGCAGATCTGAACCAATATCTCATGCATCTGAAGTCACGGCGAGGATCAGACGTTGGCTCGGGTTGAGTTTCTGTGCATGACTGACCCTTCATGAACGGAGCGGAATCTCAAGGCCATGGAGGTTTTCCACGTTGGGAGTTGTGGGATGCCCCCTTCAAGGATTCCTTCTGCGGCACAATTGAGACCTGTTCGTCAGCTCCAGGACATCCCATATGGAATGATTCCAGAGCACCGTTCGAGGATGGATGCTAGGGAAGCCCGCCTCGCATTCCAATTGTCTCCTAGCAACAAGACAGTTGAGATCTGATGGCTCTGCGGGAGCAATCGGGGTGGCTGTGTTGAAATGGACTTTCCCGAGGATGGGGCCTAATGTGTGATTGTGTCCATGAGGGCCTTGGAATGGGGCGGTGGCACCGGGACCATGAAGTATTCTCCTAAGCTTTTGACATAGTTCCCATGCACAAGTTTCCTTGTGGAGACGAGATTTGTTCTGATGGGTGCCTCAGGAAACCCCCTATGCTGGTCTTGGAATCCAGGCTTTTGAGGAGACATGCCTGTAAACAAAAGCAATGGATCCGATTATGGCCTAGGGTCCTGTCTGGTTTCATCTTCTTCCCTGGGGACATCCATCTATGGTATGAGTGGAGGGAGTTGCTCAGCTGGTTTCAGACAGCCCTTGTTTGTCCCGGGAGACCTACACTCTTGGGATGGCCTCGGAGACTTTGAGGGTTCTCCTAATTTGTACGATTTTGGACAATGGAATGGGCAGAATTCCCATGGATTGGTTAAGCACAGTTCTAATGTGTGGCTCTAGGGGCCCCAGCCTGGAGGGTGTGTGGCTCAGGAATTTTAGGACAGAAGTCTGAAAACACAAACTCAATTTGGTTTGGGGACATAGGTATGGCAGGCCCAATCTACAAACCATGAGAAGAACTCTTCAGGATATGACGAAAGAGCGAGTCTGAGGTGCTTGCTCAGGCATTTGTCTCTGGATTTTGTATCAAAGATGGGCGTGGAAATTGGGGAGGCCTCATGGGCCATGGACGAATCTTCCTCTCTGTGGATTTGGCCTGGTCCCAATTTCTTTCTGTCAATCTTTGGGATTGGAGGTCTCCTCTCAGGTTTGTTACCTCAGGTGTCCCAACCAAAGAGGAATTCCAAAGAAGAGACCTGGGGAAGTGTGAAGGGACAACTCAAACGATGGTTAAAAATTGGGGCATAGGGCCATGGTAGGCCCAATATGCTGTCTCTTCATCCAGCCACTGAGTGGCCTTACTTGAAGTCGGGTTCAGGCTGAGGGTCACAATGTGTGTTTGTGACCAATGTGGCCCGGGAGCATGGGCGGGGCCTCATGGGCCACACTGGTTTCAACTACACTGAACTTTGGACAACATGCCAATCACAAAGTCTCTTGCCATGGGGAAGGAGCTCTGATTTCTGCATCATTTTCAACCCTGGGCAGTGTTTGGAGATAAGGTCTAGGTTCTGAAGCCTGAAAACCGCAGTTGAGAAGAGATGATGACCTAAGACCCTGGCGGGTCTGATGTGCTCAGTGTGCGGTCAGCTGCCTGGTTGTTGGTCCAGAGGTTCGGGTTCAGGTTGTGTCAGACAGTGCATTAGTGCCCAGGTTAGACTATATAATTTAGGTACAGTCGATTGCCGTGTAGGTTTTTCCTCAGTAGAGGTGCCTGGGCAACTCATTAGGCAATATATTTTTTCTAGAGGGCAGGCAGAGTGCTGCATTGTGGGTCCGGAATTGCCAAATTTGAGGGCTTCTTGGCCAGGAGTGTGAGGACAGAATTCTGACAACACAAGCTAGACTTGGGCTTTAGGCCGAGGGCACGGCAGGTACCCCCTGCAGATCTGAACTAATATCTCATGCATCTGAAGTCACGGCGAGGATCAGACGTTGGCTCGGGTTGGAGTTTCTGTGCATGACTGCCCCTTCATGAACGGAGCAGAAACTCAAGGCCATGGAGGTTTTCCCACGTTGGGAGTGGTGGGATGCCCCCTTCAAGGATTTCTTATGCGGGACAATTGAGACCTGTTGGTCAGCTCCAGGACATCCCATATGGAATGACTCCAGAGCACCATTCGAAGATCGATGCTAGGGAAGCCCGCCTCGCATTCCAATTGTCTCCTAGCAACAAGACAGTTGAGATCTGATGGCTCTGGGGGAGCAATCGGGTCGGATGTGTTGAAATGGACTTTCCCTAGGATGGGGCCTAATGTGTGTTTGTGTCCATGAGGGCCTTGGAATGGGGTGGTGGTACCGGGACCCTGAAGTATTCTCCTAAGCTTTTGACATAGGTCCCATGCACAAGTTTCCTTGTGGAGACGAGATTTGTTCTGATGGGTGCCTCAGGAAACCCCCTATGCAGGTCTTGGATTCCAGGCTTTTGATGAGACATGCCTGTAAACCAAAGCAATGGATCCGATTATGGCCTAGGGTCCTGTCTGGTTCCATATTCTTCTCTGGGGACATACATCTATGGTATGAGTGGAGGTAGATGCTCAGCAGGTGTCAGACCGCCCTTGTTTGTCCCGGGAGACCTACACTATTGGGATGTCCTCGGTGTCTTTGGAGGGTTCTCCTAATTTGTACGATTTTGGACAATGGAATGGGCAGAATTCCCATGGATTAGGTAGGCACAGTCCTAATGTGTGGCTCCATGGGCCCCAGCCTGGAGGGAGTGTGGCCCAGGACTTTGAGGACAGAAGTCTGAAAAAACAAACTCAGCTTAGGTTTGGGGACTTAGGTATGGCTGGTCCACTCTACAAAGCAAGAGAAGAACTCTTCAGAATATGAAGAAAGAGCGAGTCTGAGGCGCTTGCTCAGGCTTTTGTCCCTGGATTTTGTATCAATGATGGGCGGGAAAGTGGGGAGGCCTCAGGGGCCATGGACGAATTTTCCTCTCTGTGGATATGGCCCGGTCCCAATATCTTTCCGTCAATCTGTGGGATGGGAGGTCTCCTCTCAGGTTTGTTACCTCAGGTGATAATGCAAAGAGGAATTCCAAAGCAGAGCCATGGGGAAGAGTGAAGGGACAACCGAACTATGGTTAAAAATTGGGGCCTAGGGGCATGGCAGGCCAATATGCTGTCTCTTCATCCAGCCACTGAGTGGCCTTACTTGAGGTCGGGGTTCAGGCAGAGGGTCACAATGTGTGTTTGCGACCAATGTGGCCCGCGAGCATGGGCGGGGCCTCATGGGCCACACTGGTTTCAACTACACTGAACTTTGGACAACATGCCAATCAAAAAGTCTCTTGCCATGGGGAAGGAGCTCTGATTTCTGCATCATTTTCAACCCTGGGCAGTGGTTGCAGATAAGGTCTAGGTTCTGAAGCCTGAAAACCGCAGTTGAGAAGAGATGACGACCTAAGGCCTTGGCGGGTCTGATGTGCTCAGTGTGCGGTCAGCTGCCTGGGTGTTGGTCCGGAGTTTCAGGTTCAGGTTGTGTCAGACTATGCATTAAGGCCAGGTTAGACTATATAATTTAGGTACAGTCGAGTGCCGTGTAGGTTTATCCTTATTTGAGGTGCCTGGGCAACTCATTAGGCATTATATATTTTTTAGAGGGCAGGCACATTCCTGCATTGTGGTTCCAGAATTGCCATACTTGAGGTCTTCTGGGCCAGTAGTGTGAGGACAGAAGTCTGAGAACACAAGCTAGACGTGGGCTTCAGGCCGAGGGCACGCCTGGGACCCCCTGCAGATCTGAACCAATGTCTCATGCATTTGAAGTCAAGGCGAGGATCAGACGTTGGCTCGGGTTGGAGTTTCTGTGCATGACTGCCCCTTCATGAACGGAGCGGAATCTCAAGGCCATGGAGGTTTTCCCACGTTGGGATTTGTGGGATGCCCCCTTCAAGGATTCCTTCTGCGGGACAATTGAGAACTGTTGGTCAGCTCCAGGGAATCCCATATGGAATGACTCCAGAGCACAGTTCGAGGATGGATGCTAGGAAAGCCCGCCTCGCATTCTAATTGTCTCCTAGCCACAAGACTGTTGAGATCTGATGGCTCTGGGGGAGCAATCGGGGCGGCTGTGTTGAAATGGACTTTCCCGAGAATGGGGCCTAATGTGTGTTTGTGTCCATGAGGGCCTTGGAATGGGGTGGTGGTACTGGGACCCTGAAGTATTCTCCTAAACTTTTGACATAGGTCCCTTGCACAAGTTTCCTTGTGGAGACTAGATTTGTTCTGATGGGTGCCTCAGGAAACCCCCTATGCTGGTCTTGAATTCCAGGCTTTTGATGAGACATGCCTGTAAACCAAAGCAATGGATCCGATTATGGCCTAGGGTCCAGTCTGGTCTATATTCTTCTCTGGCGACATCCATCTATGGTATGAGTGGGGGTAGATGCTCAGCTGGTGTCAGACTGCCCTTGTTTGTCCCGGGAGACCTACACTATTGGGATGGCCTCGGGGACTTTGGAGGGTTCTTATAATTTGTACGATATTCGACAATTGTTGGGGCAGAATTCCCATGGATTGGGTAGGCACAGTCCTAATGTGTGGCTCCAGGGGCCCCAGCCTGGAGGGTGTGTGGCCCAGGAATTTGAGGACAGAATTCTGAAAATCAAACTCAACTTAGATTTGCGGATGTAGGTATGGCACGCCCGATCTACAAACGAGGAGAAGAACTCTTCAGGATATGAAGAAAGAGCGAGTCTGAGGTACTTGCTCAGGCTTTTGTCTCTGGATTTTGTACCAAAGATCGGCGTGGAATGTGGGGAGGCCTCATGGTCCATGGACGAATCTTCATCTCTGTGGATTTGGCCCGGTCCCAATTTCTTTCCGTCAAACTGTGGGATGGAAGATCTCCTCTCAGGTTTTTACCTCAGGTGTCCCAACCAAAGAGGAATTCCAAAGCAGAGACCTGGGGAAGAGTGAAGGGACAACCGAAACTATGGTTAAAAATTGGGGCCTAGGGGCATGGCAGGCCCAATATTCTGTCTCTTCATCCAGTCACTGAGTGGCCTTACTTGAGGACGGGGCTGAGGCTGAGCGTCACAATGTGTGTTTGTGACCAATGGCCTGCGAGCATGGGCGGGGCCTCATGGGCCACACTGGTTTCAACTACACTGAACTTTGGACAACATGCGAATCACAAGGTCTCTTGCCATGGGGAAGGAGATATGATTTCTGCATCATTTTCACCCCTGGGCAGTGGTTGGAGATAAAGTCTAGGATCTGAAGCCTGAAAACCGCAGTTGGGAAGAGATGACGACCTAAGACCATGGCGGGTCTGATGTGCTCAGTGTGCGGTCAGCTGCCTGGGTGTTGGTCCGGAGGTTCGGGTTCAGGTTGTGTCAGACAGTGCATTAGTGCCCAGGTTAGAATATATAATTTAGCTACAGTTGACTGCCTTGTAGGTTTATCCTCATTTGAGGTGCTTGGGCAAATCATTAGGCAATATATTTTTTCTAGAGGGCAGGCAGAGTGCTGCATTGTGGGTCCAGAATTGCCAAACTTGAGGGCTTCTGGGCCGGGAGTGTGAGGACAGAAGTCTGAGAACACAACTAGACTTGGGCCTAGGCCGAGGGCACGGCAGGTACCCCCTGCAGATCTGAACCAATATCTCATGCATCTGAAGTCACGGAGAGGATCAGACGTTGGCTCAGGTTGGAGTTTCTGTGCATGACTGACCCTTCATGAACGGAGTGGAATCTCAAGGCCATGGAGGTTTTCCCACGTTGGTAGTTGTGGAATGCCCCCTCAAGGATTCCTTCTGCGGGACAATTGAGACCTGTTGGTCTGTTCCAGGACATCCCATATGGAATGATTCCAGAGCACCGTACGAGGATGGATACTAGGGAAGCCCGCCTCGCATTCCAATTGTCTCCTAGCAACAAGACAGTTGAGATCTGATGGCTCTGGGGGAGCAATCGGGGCGGCTGTGTTGAAATGGACTTTCCCGAGGATGGTGCCTAATGTGTGTTTGTGTCCATGAGGGCCTTGGAATGTGGTGGCACCGGGACCCTGAAGTATTCTCCTAAGCTTTTGACATAGGTCCCATGCACAAGTTTCCTTGTGGACACGAGATTTGTTGTGATGGATGCCTCAGGAAACCCCCTATGCTGGTCTTGGATTCTAGGCTTTTGATGAGACATGCCTGTAAAACAAAGCAATGGATCCGATTATGGCCTAGGGTCCTGTCTGGTTCCATATTCTTCTCTGGGGACATCCATCTATGGTATGAGTGGAGGAAGAATGCTCAGCAAGTGTCAGACCACCCTTGTTTGTCCCGGGAGACCTACACTATTGGGATGGCCTCGGGGACTTTGGAGGGTTCTTCTAATTTGTACGATTTTGGACAATGGAATGGGCAGAATTCCTATGAATTGGGTAGGCACAGTCCTAATATGTGGCTCTAGGGGCCCCAGCCTGGAGGGTGTGTGGCCCAGGAATTAGAGGACAGAAGTCTGAAAACACAAACTCAGCTTAGGTTTGGGGACGTAGGTATGGCAGGTCCAATCTACAATCCATGAGAAGAACTCTTCAGGATATGAAGAAAGAGCGAGTCTGAGGCGCTTGCTCAGGCTTTTGTCTCTGGATTTTGTATCAATGATGGGCGTGGAAAGATTGGAGGCCTCATGGGCCATGGACGAATTTTACTCTCTGTGGATTTGGCCCGGTCCCAATTTCTTTCCGTCAATCTGTGGGATGGGATGTCTCCTCTCAGGTTTGTTACCTCAGGTGTCCCTAGAAAAGAGGAATTCCAAAGCAGAAACCTGGGGAAGAGAGAAGGGACAACCCAAACTATGGTTAAAAATTGGGGCCTGGGGGCATGGCAGTCCCAATATGCTGTCTCTTCATCCAGCCACTGAGTGGCCTTACTTGAGGACGCGGTTCAGGCTGAGGGTCACAATGTGTGTTTGTGACCAATGTGGCCCGCGAGCATGGGCGGGGCCTCATGGGCCACACTGGTTTCAACTACAGTGAACTTTGGACTACATGCGAATCACTTAGTCTCTTGTCATGGGGAAGGAGATATAATTTCTGCATCATTTTCAACCCTGGGCAGTGGTTGGGGATAAAGTCTAGGTTCTGAAGCCTGAAAACCGCAGTTGGGAAGATGACCACCTAAGACCATGGCGGGTCTAATGTGCTCAGTGTGCGGTCAGCTGCCTGGGTGTTGGTCCAGAGTTTCGGGTTCAGGTTGTGTCAGACAGTGCATTAGTGCCCAGGTTAGAATATATATTTTAGGTACAGTTGACTGCCGTGTAGGTTTATCCTTTTTTGAGGTGCCTGGGCAACTCATTAGGCAATATATTTTTTCGAGATGGCAGGCAGAGTGCTGCATTGTGCGTCCAGAATTGCCAAACTTGAGGGCTTCTGGGCCAGGAGTGTGAGGACAGAAGTCTAAGAACACAAGCTAGACTTGGGTCAGGCCGAGGGCACAGCAGGTATCCCCTGCAGATCTGAACCAATATCTCATGCATCTGAAGTCACGGCGAGGATCAGACGTTGGCTCAGGTTGGAGTTTCTGTGCATGACTGACCCTTCATGAACGGAGCGGATTCTCAAGGCAATGGAGGTTTTCCTACGTTGGGAGTTGTGGAATGCCCTTTTCAAGATTTCCTTCTGCGGGACAATTGAGAACTGTTGTTCAGCTCCAGGACATCCCATAAGGAATGACTCCAGAGCACCATTCGAGGATGGATGCTAGGGAAGCCCGCCTCGCATTCCAATTGTCTCCTAGCAACAAGACAGTTGAGATCTGATGGTTCTCCGGGAGCAATCGGGGTGGCTGTGTTTAAATAGATTTTCCCGAGGATGGGGCCTAATGTGTGTTTGTGTCCATGAGGGCCTTGGAAAGGGGCGTTGGCACCGGGACCCGGAAGTATTCTCCTAAGCTTTTGACATAGGTCCCATGCACAAGTTTCCTTGAGGAGACGAGATTTGTTCTGATGGGTGCCTCAGGAAACCCCCTATGCCGGTCTTGGAATCCAGACTTTTGAGGACACATGCCTGTAAAGCAAAGCAATGGCTCCGCTTATGGCCTAGGGTCCTGTCTGGTTCCATTTTCTTCTCTGGGGACATCCATCTATGGTATGAGTGGGGGTAGATGCTCAGCTGGTGTCAGACCGCCCTTGTTTGTCCCGGGAGACCTTCACTATTGGGATGGCCTCGGGGACTTTGGAGGGTTCTTCTAATTTGTACGAATTTTGACAATGGAATGGGCAGAATTCCCATGTTTGGGTGTCACAGTCCTAATGTGTGGCTCCAGGGGCCCCAGCCTGGAGAGTGTGTGGCCCAGGAATTTGAGGACAGAAGTCTGAAAACACAAACTCAGCTTAGGTTTGGGGACGTAGGTATGACAGTTCCAATCTACAAACCATGAGAAGAACTCTTCAGGATATGACGAAAGAGCGAGTCTGAGGTGCTTGGTCAGGCTTTTGTCTCTGGCTTTTGTATCAAAGATGGGCGTGGAATGTGGGGAGGCCTCATGGGCCATGGACTATTCTTCTTCTCTGTGGATTTGGCCCGGTCCGAATTGCTTTCCGTCAATCTGTGGGATGGGAGGTCTCTTCTCTGGTTTTTACCTCAGGTGTCCCAATCAAAGAGGAATTCCAAAGCAGAGACCTGGGTAGAGTGAAGAGACTACCCAAACTATGGTTAAAAATTGGGGCCTAGGAGCATGGCAGGCCCAATATGCTGTCTCTTCATCCAGCCACTGAGTGGACCTACTTGAGGACGGGGTTCAGGCTGAGGGTCACAATTTGTGTTTGTGACCAATGTGGCCCGTGAGCATGGGCGGAACCTCATGGGCCACACTGGTTTCAACTACACTGAACTTTGGACAACATGCCAATCACAAGGTCTCTTGCCATGGGGAAGGAGCCCTGATTTCTCCATCATTTTCAACCCTGAGCAGTGGTTGTAGATAAGGTATAGGTTCTGAAGCCTAAAAACCGCAGTTGGGAAGAGATGATGACCTAAGGCCATGGCAGGTCTGATGTGCTCAGTGTGCGGTCAGCTTCCTGGGTGTTGGTCCGGAGGTTCGGGTTCAGGTTTTGTCAGACAGTGCATTAGTGCCCAGGTTAGACTATATAATTTAGGTACAGTCGAGTGCCATGTAGGTTTATTCTCATTTGAGGTGCCTGGGCAACTCATTAGGCAATATATTTTTTCTAGTGGGCAGGCAGTGTGCTGCATTGTGGGTCCAGTATTGCCAAACATGAGGGATTCTGGACCAGGAGTGTGAGGACACCTGAGAAAAAAACTAGACTTGGACTTCAGGCCGAGGGCACGGCTGGTACCCCGTGCAGATCTGAACGAATATCTCATGCATCTGAATTCACGTCGAGGATAAGACGTTGGCACAGGTTGGAGTTTCTGTCCATGACTGCCCCTTCATGAACGGAGCGGAATCCCAAGGCCATGGAGGTTTTCCCACGTTGGAGTTGTGGGAAGACCCCTTCAAGGATTCCTTATGCGGGACAATTGAGACCTGTTTGGCAGCTCCAGGATATCTCATATCGAATGACTCCAGAGCACCGATCGGGGATGGATGCCAGGGAATCCGGCCTCGCATTCCAATTGTCTCCTAGCAATAAGACATTTGAGATCTGATGGCTCTGGTGGAGCAATCGGGGTGGCTGTGTTGAAATGGACTTTCTCAAGGATGGGGCCTAATGTGTGTTTGTGTCCATGAGGGCCTTGGAATGGGGTGATGGCACCGGGACCCTGAAGTATTCTCCTAAGCTTTTCACATAGGTCCCATGCACAAGTATCCTTGTGGAGATGAGATTTGTTCTGATGGGTGCCTCAGGAAACCCCCTATGCCGGTCTTGGAATCCAGGCTCTTGAGGAGACATGCCTGTAAACCAAAGCAATGGATCCGATTATGACCTAGGGTCCTGTCTGGTTCCATCTTCTTCTCTGGGGACATCCATCTACGGTATGAGTGGATGTAGATGCTCAGCTGGTGTCAGACCGCCCTTGTTTGTCCCTGGAGACCTACACTATTGGGATGGCCTCGGGGACCTTGGAGGTTTCTTCTAATTTGTACGATTTTGGACAATGGAATGGGCAGAATTCCCATGGATTAGGTGGGCACAGTCCTAATGTGTGGATCCAGGGGCCCCAGCCTGGAGGGTGTGTGGCCCAGGAATTTTAGGACAGAAGTCTGAAACACAAACTCAGCTTATGTTTGGGAACTTAGGTATGGCAGGTCCAATCTACAAACCATGAGAAGAACTCTTCAGGATATGAAGAAAGAGCGAGTCTGAGGCACTTGCTCAGGCTTTTGTCTCTGGATTTTGTATCAAAGATGGCGTGGAATGTGGGGAGGCCTCATGGGCCATGACGAATCATCCTCTCTGTGGATTTGGCCCGGTCCCAATTTCTTTCCGTCAATCTGTGGGATGGGAGGTCTCCTCTCAGGTTTGTTACCTCAGGTGTCCCAACCGAAGAGGAATTCCAAAGCAGAGACCTGGGGAAGAGTGAAGGGACAACCCAAACTATGGTTAAAAATTGGGGCCTAGGGGCATGGCAGGCCCAATATGCTGTCTCTTCATCCAGCCACTGAGTGGCCCTACTTGAGGACGGGGCTGAGGCTGAGCGTCACAATGTGTGTTTGTGACCAATGTGGCCCGCGTGCATGGGCGGGGCCTCCTGGGCCACACTGGTTTCAACTACACTGAACTTTGGACAACATGCCAATCACAAGGTCTCTTGCCATGGGGAAGGAGCTCTGATTTCTACATCATTTTCAACCCTGGGCAGTTGTTGGAGATAAGGTCTAGGTTCTGAAGCCTGAAAACCGCAGTTGGGAAGATGTGGGTCTGATGTGCTCAGTGTGCGGTCAGCTGCCTGGGTGTTGGTCCGGAGGTTCGGGTTCAGGTTGTGTCAGACAGTGCATTATTGCCCAGGTTAGACTATATAATTTAGGTAGTTGAGTGCCGTGTAGGTTTATTCTCATTAGAGGTGCCTGGGCAACTCATTAGGCAACATATTTTTTCTAGAGGACAGGCAGAGTGCTGCATTGTGCGTCCAGAATTGCCAAACTTGAGGGCTTCTGGGCCAGGAGTGTGAGGACTGAAGTCTGAGAACACAAGCTAGACTTGGGCTTCAGGCCGAGGGCACGGCAGGTACCCCCTGCAGATCTGAACCAATATCTCATGCATCTGAAGTCACGGCGAGGATCAGACGTTGGTTCGGGTTGAGTTTCTGTGCATGACTGCCCCTTCATGAACGGAGCGGAATCTCAAGGCCATAGAGGTTTTCCACGTTGGGAGTTGTGGGATGCCCCCTTCAAGGATTCCTTCTGCGGGACAATTGATACCTGTTGGTCAGCTCCAGGACATCACATATGGAATGATTCCAGGGCACCGTACGAAGATGGATGCTAGGGAAGCCCGCCTCACATTCCAATTGTCTCCTAGCAACAAGACAGTTGTGATCTGATGGCTCTGGGGGAGCAATCGGGGCGGCTGTGTTGAAATGGACTTTCCCGAGGATGGGGCCTAATGTGTGTTTGTGTCCATGAGGGCCTTGGAATGGGGTGGTGGCACCGGGACCCTGAAGTATTCTCCTAAGCTTTTGACATAGGTCCCATGCACAAGTTTCCTTGTGGAGACGAGATTTGTTCTGATGGGTGCCTCAGGAAACCCCCTATGCCGGTCTTGGAATCCAGGCTTTTGAGGTGACATGCCTGTAAACCAAAGTAATGGATCCGATTATGGCCTAGGGTCCTGTCTGGTTTCATCTTCTTCTCTGGGGACATCCATCTATGGTATGAGTGGAGGGAGTTGCTCAGCTGGTTTCAGACAGCCCTTGTTTGTCCCGGGAGACCTACACTATTGGGATGGCCTCGGGGACTTTTGAGGGTTCTTCTAATTTGTACTATTTTGGTCAATGGAATGGGCAGAATTCCCATGGATTGGGTAGGCACAGTCCTATTGTGTGGTTCCAGGGGCCCCAGCCTGGAGGGTGTGTGGCCCAGGAATTAGAGGACAGAAGTCTGAAAACACAAACTCAGCTTAGGTTTGGGGATGTAGGTATGGCATGTCCAATCTACAAACCATGAGAAGAACTCTTCAGGATATGAAGAAAGAGCGAGTCTGAGGCGCTTGCTCAGGCTTTTGTCTCTGGATTTTGTATCAATGATGGGCGTGGAAAGTGTGGAGGCCTCATGGGCCATGGACGAATTTTCCTCTCTGTGGATTTGGCCCGGTCCCAATTGCTTTCCATCAATCTTTTGGATGGGATGTCTCTTCTCAGGTTTGTTACCTCAGTTGTCCCAAGCAAAGAGGAATTCCAAAGCAGAGACCTGGGGTAGAGTGAAGGGACAACTCAAACTATGGTTAAAAATTGGGGCCTAGGGGCATGGCAGGCCCAATATGCTGTCTCTTCATCCAGCCACTGAGTGGCCTTACTTGAGGAAGGGGTTCAGGCTGAGGGTCACAATGTGTGTTTGTGACCAATGTGGCACGTGAGCATGGGCAGGGTCTCATGGGCCACACTGGATTCAACTACACTGAACTTAGGACAACATGCGAATCACAAAGTCTCTTGCCATGGGGAAGGAGATATGATTTCTGCATCATTTTCAACCCTGGGCAGTGGTTGGAGATAAAGTCTAGGTTCTGAAGCCTGAAAACCGTAGTTGGGAAGAGATGACGACCTAAGACCATGGCGGGTCTGATGTGCTCAGGGTGCGGTCAGCTGCCTGGGTGTTGGTCCGGTGGTTCGGGTTCAGGTTGTGTCAGACAGTGCATTAGTGCCCAGGTTAGAATACATAATTTAGGTTCAGTAACTGCCGTGTAGGTTTATCCTCATTTGAGGTGCCTGGGCAAATCATTAGGCAATATATTTTTTCTAGAGGGCAGGCAGAGTGCTGCATTGTGTGTCCAGAATTGCCAAACTTGAGGGCTTCTGGGCCAGGAGTGTGAGGACAGAAGTCTGAGAACACAAGCTAGACTTGGGCTTCAGGCTAAGGGCACGGAAGTTACCCCCTGCAGATCTGAACCAATATCTCATGCATCTGAAGTCACGGCGAGGATCAGACATTGGCTCGGGTTGGTGTTTCTGTGTTTGACTGACCCTTCATGAACGGAGCGGAATCTCAAGGCCATGGTGGTTTTCCCACGTTGGGAGTTGTGGGATGCCCCCTTCAAGGATTCCTTCTGCGGGACAATTGAGACCTATTTGTCAGCTCCAGGACATCCCATATGGAATGACTCCAGAGCACCATTCGAGGATGGATGCTAGGGAAGCCCGCCTCGCTTTCCAATTATCTCCTAGCAAAAAGACAGTTGAGATCTGATGGTTCTGTGGGAACAATCGGGGTGGCTGTGTTGAAATGGATTTTCCCGAGGATGGGGCCTAATGTGTGTTTGTGTCCATGAGGGCCTTGGAATGGGGCGTTGGCACCGGGACTCTGAAGTATTCTCCTAAGCTTTTGACATAGGTCCCATGCACAAGTTTCCTTGTGGAGACGAGATTTGTTCTGATGGGTGCCTCAGGAAACCCCCTATGCCGGTCTTGGAATCCAGGCTTTTGAGGACACATGCCTGTAAACCAAAGCAATGGATCCGATTATGGCCTAGGGTCCTGTCTGGTTCCATGTTCTTCTCTGGGGACATCCATCTATGGTATGAGTGGGGGTAGATGCTCAGCTGGTGTCAGACTGCCCTTGTTTGTCCCGGGAGACCTACACTATTGGGATGGCCTCGGGGACTTTGGAGGGTTCTCTAATTTGTACGAATTTTGACAATGGAATGGGCAGAATTCCCATGGATTGGGTAGGCACAGTCCTAATGTGTGGCTCCAGGGGCCCCAGCCTGGAGAGTGTGTGGCCCAGGAATTTGAGGACAGAAGGCTGAAAACACAAACTCAGCTTAGGTTTGGGGACGTAGGTATGACAGTTCCAATCTACAAACAATGAGAATAACTCTTCAGGATATGACGAAAGAGCGAGTCTGAGGTGCTTGGTCAGGATTTTGTCTCTGGATTTTGTATCAAAATTGGCGTGGAATGTGGGGAGGCCTCATGGGCCATGGACTATTCTTCTTCTCTGTGGATTTGGCACGGTCCGAATTGCTTTCCCTCAATCTGTGGGATGGGAGGTCTCTTCTCAGGTTTGTTACCTCAGGTGTCCCAAGCAAAGAGGAATTCCAAAGCAGAGACCTGGGAAAGAGAGAAGGGACAACCCAAACTATGGTTAAAAATTGGGGCCGAGGGGCATGGCAGGCCCAATATGCTGTCTCTTCATCCAGCCACTGAGTGGCCTTACTTGAGGACGGGGTTCAGGCTGAGGGTCACAATGTGTGTTTTTGACCAATGTGGCCCGCGAACATGGGCAGGGCCTCATGGGCCACACTGGTTTAAACTACACTGAACTTTGGACAACATGCGAATCACAAAGTCTCTTCCCATGGGGAAGGAGATATGATTTCTGCATCATTTTCAACCCTGGGCAATGGTTGGAGATAAAGTCTAGGTTCTGAAGCCTGAAAACCGCAGTTGGGAAGAGATGACGACCTAAGACCATGGCGGGTCTGATGTGCTCAGTGTGCGGTCAGCTGCCTGGGTGTTGGTCCGGAGGTTCGGGTTCAGGTTGTGTCAGTGCATTAGTGCCCAGGTTAGACTATATAATTTAGGTACAGTCGAGTGCCGTGTAGGTTTATTCTCATTAGAGGTGCCTGGGCAACTCATTAGGCAACATATTTTTTCTAGAGGACAGGCAGAGTGCTGCATTGTGCGTCCAGAATTGCCAAACTTGAGGGCTTCTGGGCCAGGAGTGTGAGGACTGAAGTCTGAGAACACAAGCTAGACTTGGGCTTCAGGCCGAGGGCACGGCAGGTACCCCCTGCAGATCTGAACCAATATCTCATGCATCTGAAGTCACGGCGAGGACCAGACGTTGTTTCGGGTTGAGTTTCTGTGCATGACTGCCCTTTCATAAACGGAGCGGAATCTCAAGGCCATGGAGGTTTTCCCACGTTGGGAGTTGTGGGATGCCCCCTTCAAGGATTCCTTCTGCGGGACAATTGAGACCTGTTGGTCAGCTCCAGGACATCCCATATGGAATGATTCCAGAGCACCGTACGAGGATGGATGGTAGGGAAGCCCACCTCGCATTCCAATTGTCTCCTAGCAACAAGACAGTTGTGATCTGATGGCTCTGGGGGAGCAATCGGGGCGGTCGTGTTGAAATGGACTTTCCCGAGGATGGGGCCTAATGTGTGTTTGTGTCCATGAGGGCCTTGGAATGGGGTGGTGGCACCGGGACCCTGAAGTATTCTCCTAAGCTTTTGACATAGGTCCCATGCACAAGTTTCCTTGTGGAGACGAGATTTGTTCTGATGGGTGCCTCACGAAACCCCCTATGCCGGTCTTGGAATCCAGGCTTTTGAGGAGACATGCCTGTAAACCAAAGCAATGGATCCGATTATGGCCTAGGGTCCTGTCTGGTTCCATGTTCTTCTCTGGGGACATCCATCTATGGTATGAGTGGAGGAAGATGCTCAGCAGGTGTCAGACCGCCCCTGTTTGTCCCGGGAGACCTACACTATTGGGATGGCCTCTGGGACTTTTGAGGGTTCTTCTAATTTGTACTATTTTGGACAATGGAATGGGCAGAATTCCCATGGATTGGTTAGGCACAGTCCTAATGTGTGGTTCCAGGGGCCCCAGCCTGGAGGGTGTGTGGCCCAGGAATTTGAGGACAGAAGTCTGAAAACACAAACTCAGCTTAGGTTTGGGGACGTAGGTATGGCAGGTCCAATCTACAAACCATGAGAAGAACTCTTCAGGATATGAAGAAAGAGCGAGTCTGAGGCGCTTGCTCAGGCTTTTGTCTCTGGATTTTGTATCAATGATGGGCGTTGAAAGTGTGGAGGCCTCAAGGGCCATGGACGAATTTTCCTCTCTGTGGATTTGGCCCGGTCCCAATTTCTTTCCGTCAATCTGTGGGATGGGATGTCTCTTCTCAGGTTTGTTACCTCAGGTGTCCCAAGCAAAGAGGAATTCCAAAGCAGAGACCTGGGAAAGAGAGAAGGGACAACCCAAACTATGGTTAAAAATTGGGGCCTAGGGGCATGGCAGGCCCAATATGCTGTCTCTTCATCCAGCCACTGAGTGGCCCTACTTGAGGACGGGGCTCAGGCTGAGCGTCACAATGTGTGTTTGTGACCAATGTGGCCCGCGTGCATGGGCGGGGCCTCCTGGGCCACACTGGTTTCAACTACACTGAACTTTGGACAACATGCCAATCACAAGGTCTCTTGCCATGGGGAAGGAGCCCTGATTTCTCCATCATTTTCAACCCTGGGCAGTGGTTGGAGATAAGGTCTAGGTTCTGAAGCCCAAATACCGCAGTTGGGAAGAGATGATGACCTAAGGCCATGGCGGGTCTGATGTGCTCAGTGTGCGGTCAGCTGCCTGGGAGTTGGTCCGGAAGTTCGGGTTTTGGTTGTGTCAGACAGTGCATTAGTGCCCAGGTTAGAATATATAATTTAGGTACAGTCGAGTGCCGTGTAGGTTATCCTCATTTGAGGTGCCTGGGACACTCATTAGGCAATATATTTTTTCTAGAGGGCAGGCAGAGTGCAGCATTGTGGGTCCGGAATTGCCAAACTTGAGGGCTCCTGGGCTAGGAGTGTGAGGACAGAAGTCTGAGAACACAAGCTAGACTTGGGCTTCAGGCCGAGGGCACGGCAGATACCCCCTGCAGATCTGAACCAATATCTCATGCATCTGAAGTCACAGCGAGGATCAGACGTTGACTCGGGTTGGAGTTTCTGTGCATGACTGCCCCTTCATGAACGGAGCGGAATCTCAAGGCCATGGAGGTTTTCCCACGTTGGGAGTTGTGGGATGCCCCCTTCAAGGATTCCTTCTGCGGGACAATTGAGACCTGTTGGTCAGCTCCAGGATATCCCATATGGAATGACTCCAGAGCACCGATCGGGGATGGATGCCAGGGAATCCGTCCTCGCATTCTAATTGTCTCCTAGCAACAAGACAGTTGAGATCTGATGGCTCAGGTGGAGCAATCCGGTTGGCTGTGTTGAAATGGACTTTCCCAAGGATGGGGCCTAATTTGTGTTTGTGTCCATGAGGGCCTTGGAATAGGGTGGTGGCACCGGGACCTTGAAGTATTCTCCTAAGCTTTTGACCTAGGTCCCATGCAAAGTTTCTTTGTGGAGACGAGATTTGTCCTGATGGGGGCCTCACGAAACCCCCTATGCCGGTCTTGGAATTCAGGCTTTTGAGGAGACATGCCTGTAAACCAAAGCAATGGATCCACTTATGGCCTAGGGTCCTGTCTGGTTCCATCTTCTTCTATGGGGACATCCATCTATGGTATGAGTGGATGTAGATGCACAGCTGGTGTCAGACCGCTTTTGTTTGTCCCGGGAGACCTACACTATTGTGATGGCCTCGGGGACTTGGAGGGTTCTTCTAATTTGTACGATTTTGGACAATGGAATGGGCAGAATTCCCATGGATTAGGTAGGCACAGTCTTAATGTATGGCTCCATGGGCCCCAGCCTGGAAGGTGTGTGGCCCAGCAATTTGAGGACAGAAGTCTGAAACACAAACTCAGCTTATGTTTGGGAACTTAGGTATGGCAGGTCCAATCTACAAACCATGAGAAGAACTCTTCAGGATATGAAGAAAGAGCGAGTCTGAGGCACTTGCTCAGACTTTTGTCTCTGGATTTTGTATCAAAGATGGCGTGGAATGTGGGGAGGCCTCATGGGCCATGGACGAATCATCTTCTCTGTGGATTTTGCCCGGTCCCAATTTCTTTACGTCAATCTGTGGGATGGGAGGTCTCCTCTCAGGTTTGTTACCTCAGGTGTCCCAACCAAAGAGGAATTCCAAAGCAGAGACCTGGGGAACAGTGAAGAGACAACTCAAACTATGGTTAAAAATTGGGGCCTAGGGGCATGGCAGGCCCAATATGCTGTCTCTTCATCCAGCCACTGAGTGGCCTTACTTGAGGACGGAGTTCAGGCTGAGGGTCACAATGTGTGTTTGTGACCAATGTGGCCCGCGAGCATGGGCAGGGCCTCATGGGCCACACTGGTTTCAACTACACTGAACTTTGGACAACATGCGAATCACAAAGTCTCTTGCCATGGGGAAGGAGATATGATTTCTGCATCATTTTCAACCCTGGGCAGTGGTTGGAGATAAAGTCTAGGTTCTGAAGCCTGAAAACCGTAGTTGGGAAGAGATGACGACCTAAGACCATGGCGGGTCTGATGTGCTCAGGGTGCGGTCAGCTGCCTGGGTATTGGTCCGGTGGTTCGGGTTCAGGTTGTGTCAGACAGTGCATTAGTGCCCAGGTTAGAATATATAATTTAGGTTCAGTAACTGCCGTGTAGGTTTATCCTAATTTGAGGTGCCTGGGCAAATCATTAGGCAATATATTTTTTCTAGAGGGCAGGCAGAGTGCTGCATTGTGGGTCCAGAATTGCCAAACTTGAGGGCTTCTGGGCCAGGAGTGTGAGGACAGAAGTCTGAGAACACAAGCTAGACTTGGGCTTCAGGCTAAGGGCACGGAAGGTACCCCCTGCAGATCTGAACCAATATCTCATGCATCTGAAGTCACGGCGAGGATCAGACGTTGGCTCGGGTTGGTGTTTCTGTGCATGACTGACCCTTCATGAACGGAGCGGAATCTCAAGGCAATGGAGGTTTTCCACGTTGGGAGTTGTGGGATGCCCCCTTCAAGGATTCCTTCTGCGGGACAATTGAGACCTGTTTGTCAGCTCCAGGACATCCCATATGGAATGACTCCAGAGCACCATTCAAGGATGAATGCTAGGGAAGCCCGCCTCACTTTCCAATTATCTCCTAGCAAAAAGACAGTTGAGATCTGATGGTTCTGCGGGAACAATCGGGGTGGCTGTGTTGAAATGGATTTTCCCGAGGATGGGGCCTAATGTGTGTTTGTGTCCATGAGGGACTTGGAATGGGGCGTTGACACCGGGACTCTGAAGTATTCTCCTAAGCTTTTGACATAGGTCCCATGCACAAGTTTCCTTGTGGAGACGAGATTTGTTCTGATGGGTGCCTCAGGAAACCCCCTATGCCGGTCTTGGAATCCAGGCTTTTGAGGAGACATGCCTGTAAACCAAAGCAATGGATCCGATTATGGCCTAGGGTCCTGTCTGGTTCCATGTTCTTCTCTGGGGACATCCATCTATGGTATGAGTGGAGGAAGATGCTCAGCAGGTGTCAGACCGCCCTTGTTTGTCCCGGGAGACCTACACTATTGGGATGGCCTCGGGTACTTTTGAGGGTTCTTCTAATTTGTACTATTTTGGACAATGGAATGGGCAGAATTCCCATGGATTGGTTAGGCACAGTCCTAATGTGTGGTTCCAGGGGCCCCAGCCTGGAGGGTGTGTGGCCCAGGAATTTGAGGACAGAAGTCTGAAAACACAAACTCAGCTTAGGTTTGGGGACGTAGGTATGGCAGGTCCAATCTACAAACCATGAGAAGAACTCTTCAGGATATGAAGAAAGAGCGAGTCTGAGGCGCTTGCTCAGGCTTTTGTCTCTGGATTTTGTATCAATGATGGGCGTGGAAAGTGTGGAGGCCTCATGGGCCATGGACGAATTTTCCTCTCTGTGGATTTGGCCCGGTCCCAATTTCTTTCCGTCAATCTGTGGGATGGGATGTCTCTTCTCAGGTTTGTTACCTCAGGTGTCCCAAGCAAAGAGGAATTCCAAAGCAGAGACCTGGGAAAGAGAGAAGGGACAACCCAAACTATGGTTAAAAATTGGGGCCTAGGGGCATGGCAGGCCCAACATGCTGTCTCTTCATCCAGCCACTGAGTGGACCTACTTGTGGACGGGGCTCAGGCTGAGCATCATAATGTGTTATTGTGACCAATGTGGCCCGCGAGCATGGGCGGGGCCTCATGTGCCACACTGGTTTCAACTACTCTGAACTTTGGACAACATGCCAATCACAAGGTCTCTTGCCATGGGGAAGGAGCCCTGATTTCTCCATCATTTTCAACCCTGGGCAGTGGTTGGAGATAAGGTCTATGTTCTGAAGCCCAAATACCGCAGTTGGGAAGAGATGATGACCTAAGGCCATGGCGGGTCTGATGTGCTCAGTGTGCGGTCAGCTGCCTGGGAGTTGATCCGGAATTTCGGGTTTTGGTTGTGTCAGACAGTGCATTAGTGCCCAGGTTAGAATATATAATTTAGGTACAGTCGAGTGCCGTGTAGGTTATCCTCATTTGAGGTGCCTGGGCAAATCATTAGGCAATATATTTTTTCTAGAGGGCAGGCAGAGTGCTGCATTGTGGGTCCAGAATTGCCAAACTTGAGGGCTTCTGGGCCAGGAGTGTGAGGACAGAAGTCTGAGAACACAAGCTAGACTTGGGCTTCAGGCTAAGGGCACGGAAGGTACCCCCTGCAGATCTGAACCAATATCTCATGCATCTGAAGTCACGGCGAGGATCAGACGTTGGCTCGGGTTGGTGTTTCTGTGCATGACTGACCCTTCATGAACGGAGCGGAATCTCAAGGCCATGGTGGTTTTCCCACGTTGGGAGTTGTGGGATGCCCCCTTCAAGGATTCCTTCTGCGGGACAATTGAGACCTGTTTGTCAGCTCCAGGACATCCCATATGGAATGACTCCAGAGCACCATTCGAGGATGGATGCTACGGAAGCCCGCCTCGCTTTCCAATTATCTCCTAGCAAAAAGACAGTTGAGATCTGATGGTTCTGCGGGAACAATCGGGGTGGCTGTGTTGAAATGGATTTTCCCGAGGATGGGGCCTAATGTGTGTTTGTGTCCATGAGGGACTTGGAATGGGGCGTTGACACCGGGACTCTGAAGTATTCTCCTAAGCTTTTGACATAGGTCCCATGCACAAGTTTCCTTGTGGAGACGAGATTTGTTCTGATGGGTGCCTCAGGAAACCCCCTATGCCGGTCTTGGAATCCAGGCTTTTGAGGAGACATGCCTGTAAACCAAAGCAATGGATCCGATTATGGCCTAGGGTCCTGTCTGGTTCCATGTTCTTCTCTGGGGACATCCATCTATGGTATGAGTGGAGGAAGATGCTCAGCAGGTGTCAGACCACCCTTGTTTGTCCCGGGAGACCTACACTATTGGGATGGCCTCGGGGACTTTGAGGGTTCTCTAATTTGTACGAATTTTGACAATGGAATGGGCAGAATTCCCATGGATTGGGTAGGCACAAACCTAATGTGTGGTTCCAGGGGCCCCAGCCTGGAGAGTGTGTGGCCCAGGAATTTGAGGACAGAAGTCTGAAAACACAAACTCAGCTTAGGTTTGGGGACGTAGGTATGGCAGGTCCAATCTACAAACCATGAGAAGAACTCTTCAGGATATGAAGAAAGAGCGAGTCTGAGGCGCTTGCTCAGGCTTTTGTCTCTGGATTTTGTATCAATGATGGGCGTGGAAAGTGTGGAGGCCTCATGGGCCATGGACGAATTTTCCTCTCTGTGGATTTGGCCCGGTCCCAATTTCTTTCCGTCAATCTGTGGGATGGGATGTCTCTTCTCAGGTTTGTTACCTCAGGTGTCCCAAGCAAAGAGGAATTCCAAAGCAGAGACCTGGGGAAGAGTGAAGGGACAAACAAACTATGGTTAAAAATTGGGGCCTAGGGGCATGGCAGACCCAATATGCTATCTCTACATCCAGCCACTGAGTGGCCTTACTTGAGGACGGTGCTCAGGCTGAGGGTCACAATGTGTGTTTGTGACCATTGTGGCCCGGGAGCATGGGCGGGGCCTCATGGGCCACACTGGTTTCAACTACACTGAACTTTGGACAACATGCCAATCACAAGGTCTCTTGCCATGGGGAAGGAGCTCTGATATCTGCATCATTTTCAACCCTGGGCAGTGGTGGGAGATAAGGTCTAGGTTCTGAAGCCTGAAAACCGCAGTTGGGAAGAGATGACGACCTAAGGCCTTGGCGGGTCTGATGTGCACATTGTGCGGTCAGCTGCCTGGGTGTTGGTCCGGAGGTTCGGGTTCAGGTTGTGTCAGACAGTGCATTAGTGCCCAGGTTAGAATATATAATTTAGGTACATCGAGTGCCGTTTAGGTTTATCCTCATTTGAGGTGCCTGGGCAAATCATTAGGCAATATATTTTTTCTAGAGAGCAGGCAGTGTGCTGCATTGTGGGTCCGGAATTGCCAAACTTGAGGGCTTCTGGGCCAAAAGTGTGAGGACAGAAGTCTGAGAAAACAAGCTAGACTTGGGCTTCAGGCTGAGGGCACGGAAGGTACCCCCTGCAGATCTGAACCAATATCTCATGCATCTGAAGTCACGGCGAGGATCAGACGTTGTTTCGGGTTGAGTTTCTGTGCATGACTGCCCCTTCATGAACGGAGCGGAATCTCAAGGCCATGGAGGTTTTCCCCCTTTGGGAGTTGTGGGATGCCCCCTTCAAGGATTCCTTCTGCGGGACAATTGAGACCTGTTGGTCAGCTCAAGGACATCCCATATGCAATGACTGCAGAGCAACATTCGAGGAGGGATCCTAGGGAAGCCCGCCTCGCTTTCCAATTATCTCCTAGCAAAAAGACAGTTGAGATCTGATGGTTCTGCGGGAGCAATCGGGGTGGCTGTGTTGAAATGGATTTTCCCGAGGATGGGGCCTAATGTGTGTTTGTGTCCATGAGGGCCTTGGAATGGGGCGGTGGCACCGGGACCCTGAAGTATTCTCCTAAGCTTTTGACATAGGTCCCATGCACAAGTTTCCTTGAGGAGACGAGATTTGTTCTGATGGGTGCCTCAGGAAACCCCCTATGCCGGTCTTGGAATCCAGGCTTTTGAGGACACATGCCTGTAAACCAAAGCAATGAATCCACTTATGGCCTAGGGTCCTGTCTGGTTCCATTTCTTCTCTGGGGACATCCATCTATGGTATGAGTGGGGGTAGATGCTCAGCTGGTGTCAGACCGCCCTTGTTTTTCCCGGGAGACATACACTATTGGGATGGCCTCGGGGACTTTGGAGGGTTTTTCTAATTTGTACGAATTTTGACAATGGAATGGGCAGAATTCCCATGGATTGGGTAGGCACAGTCCTAATGTGTGGCTCCAGGGGCCCCAGCCTGGAGAGTGTGTGGCCCAGGAATTTGAAGACAGAAGTCTGAAAACACAAACTCAGCTTAGGTTTGGGGACGTAGGTATGACAGTTCCAATCTACAAACCATGAGAAGAACTCTTCAGGATATGACGAAAGAGCGAGTCTGATGTGCTTGGTCAGGCTTTTGTCTCTGGCTTTTGTATCAAAGATGGGCGTGGAATGTGGGGAGGCCTCATGGGCCATGGACTATTCTTCTTCTCTGTGGATTTGGCCCGTTCCCAATTGCTTTCCGTCAATCTGTGGGATGGGAGGTCTCTTCTCAGGTTTTTACCTCAGGTGTCCCAACCAAAGAGGAATTCCAAAGCAGAGACCTGGGGAAGAGTGAAGAGACTACCCAAACTATGGTTAAAAATTGGGGCCTAGGGGCATGGCAGGCCCAATATGCTGTCTCTTCATCCAGCCACTGAGTGGCCCTACTTGAGGACGGGGTTCAGGCTGAGGGTCACAATGTGTGTTTGTGACCAATGTGGCCCGGGAGCATGGGCGGAACCTCATGGGCCACAATGGTTTCAACTACATTGAACTTTGGGCAACATGCCAATCACAAGGTCTCTTGCCATGGGGAAGGAGCCCTGCTTTCTCCATCATTTTCAAACCTGAGCAGTGGTTGTAGATAAGGTATAGATTCTGAAGCCTAAAAACCGCAGTTGGGAAGAGATGACGACCTAAGGCCATGGCGGGTCTGATGTGCTCAGTGTGCTGTCAGCTGCCTGGGTGTTGGTCCGGAGGTTCGGGTTCAGGTTGTGTCAGACAGTGCATTAGTGCCCAGGTTAGACTATATAATTTAGGTACAGTCGAGTGCCGTGTAGGTTTATCCTCATTAGAGGTGCCTGGGCAACTCAATAGGCAATATATTTTTTCTAGTGGGCAGGCAGAGTGCTGCATTGTGGGTCCAGTATAGCCAAACATGAGGGATTCTGGACCAGGAGTGTGAGGACAATCTGAGAACAGAAATTAGACTTGGACTTCAGGCCGAGGGCACGGCTGGTACCCCGTGCAGATCTGAACGAATATCTCATGCATCTGAATTCACGTCGAGGATAAGACGTTGGCACAGGTTGGAGTTTCTGTCCATGACTGCCCCTTCATGAACGGAGCAGAATGTCAAGGCCATGGAGGTTTTCCCATGTTGGGAGTTGTGGGAAGACCCCTTCAAGGATTCCTTATGCGGGACAATTGAGACCTGTTGGGCAGCCAGGATATCTCATATCGAATGACTCCAGAGCATCGATCGGGGATGGATGCCTGGGAATTCGGCCTCGCATTCCAATTGTCTCTTAGCAATAAGACAGTTGAGATCTGTTGGCTCTGATGGAGCAATCGGGGTGGCTGTGTTGAAATGGACTTTCCCAAGGATGGGGCCTAATGTGTGTTTGTGTCCATGAGGGCCTTGGAATGGGGTGGTGGCACCGGGACCCTGAAGTATTCTCCTAAGCTTTTGACATAGGTCCCATGCACAAGTTTCCTTGGAGACGAGATTTGTTCTGATGGGTTCCTCAGGAAACCCCCTATGCCGGTCTTGGATCCAGGCTTTTGAGCAGACATGCCTGTAAACCAAAGCAATGGATCCGATTATGACCTAGGGTCCTGTCTGGTTCCATCTTCTTCTATGGGAACATCCATCTATGGTATGAGTGGATGTAGATGCTCAGCTGGTGTCAGACCGCTCTTGTTTGTCCCGGGAGACCTACACTATTGGGATGGCCTCGGGGACCTTGAAGGTTTCTTCTAATTTGTACGATTTGGGACAATGGAATGGGCAGAATTCCCATGGATTAGGTGGGCACAGTCCTAATGTGTGGATCCAGGGGCCCCATCCTGGAGGGTTGTGGCCCAGGAATTTTAGGACGGAAGTCTGAAACACAAACTCAGCTTATGATTGGGAACGTAGGTATGGCAGGTCCAATCTACAAACCATGAGAAGAACTCTTCAGGATATGAAGAAAGAGCGATTCTGAGAAATTTTGTCAGGCTTTTGTCTCTGGATTTTGTATCAAAGATGGCGTGGAATGTGGGGAGGCCTCATGGGCCATGGACGAATCATCCTTTCTGCGGATTTTGCCCGGTCCCAATTTCTTTCCGTCAATCTGTGGGATGGGATGTCTCCTCTCAGGTTTGTTACCTCAGGTGTCCCAAGCAAAGAGGAATTCCAAAGCAGAGACCTGGGGAAGAGTGAAGGGACAACCCAAACTATGGTTAAAAATTGGGGCCTAGGGGCATGGCAGGCCCAATATGCTGTCTCTTCATCCAGCCACTGAGTGGCCCTACTTGAGGACGGGGCTCAGGCTGAGCATCATAATGTGTTATTGTGACCAATGTGGCCCGCGAGCATGGGCGGGGCCTCATGTGCCACACTGGTTTCAACTACTCTGAACTTTGGACAACATGCCAATCACAAGGTCTCTTGCCATGTGGAAGGAGCCCTGATTTCTCCATCATTTTCAACCCTGGGCAGTGGTTGGAGATAAGGTCTAGGTTCTGAAGCCCAAAAACTGCAGTTGGGAAGAGATGATGACCTAAGGCCATGGCGGGTCTGATGTGCTCAGTGTGCGGTCAGCTGCCTGGGAGTTGGTCCAGAAGTTCGGGTTTTGGTTGTGTCAGACAGTGCATTAGTGCCCAGGTTAGAATATATAATTTAGGTAGTCGAGTGCCGTGTAGGTTATCCTCATTTGAGGTGCCTGGGCAACTCATTAGGCAATATATTTTTTCTAGAGGGCAGGCAGAGTGCTGCATTGTGGGTCCGGTATTGCCAAACATGAGGGATTCTGGACCAGGAGTGTGAGGACAGAAGTCTGAGAACACAAGCTAGACTTGGGCTTCAGGCCGAGGGCACGGCAGATACCCCCTGCAGATCTGAACCGATATCTCATGCATCTGATGTCACGGCGAGGATCAGACGTTGGCTTGGGTTGGAGTTTCTGTGCATGAGTGCCCCTTCATGAACGGAGTGGAATCTCAAGGCCATGGAGATTTTCCCACGTTGGGAGTTGTGGGATGCCCCCTTCAAGGATTCCTTCTGCGGGACAATTGAGACCTGTTGGTCAGCTCCAGGACATCCCATATGGAATGACCTAGAGCACCGTTCGAGGATGGATGCTAGGGAAGCCCGCCTCGCATTCCAATTGTCTCCTAGCAAAAATACATTTGAGATCTGATGGCTCGGGGGTGCTATCGGGGCGGCTTTGTTGAAATGGACTTTCCTGAGGATGGGGCTTATGTGTGATTGTATCCATGGGGGCCTTGGAATGGTGCGGTGGCACCGGGACCCTGATGTATTCTCCTAAGCTTTTGACATAGGTCCCATGCACATGTTTCCTTGTGGAGACGAGATTTGTTCTGATGGGTGCCTCACGAAACCCCCTATGCTGGTCTTGGAATCCAGGCTTTTAGGAGACATGCCTGTAAACCAAAGCAATGGATCCGATTATGGCCTAGGGTCCTGTCTGGTTCCATCTTCTTCCCTGGGGACATCCATCTATGGTATGAGTGGAGGTAGATGCTCAGCTGGTGTCAGACCGCCCTTGTTTGTCCCGGGAGACCTACACTATTGGGATGTCCTCGGGTAATATGGAGGGTTCTCCTAATTTGTACGATTTTGGATAATGTAATGGGAGGAATTACCAAGGATTTTTTAGGCACAGTCCTAATGTGTGGCTCCAGGGGCCCCAGCCTGGAGGGTGTGTGGCCCAGGAATTTGAGGACAGAAGTCTGAAAAAAAAAAACTCAGCTTAGGTTGGGGACGTAGGTATGGCAGGCCCCATCTACAAACCATGAGAAGAACTCTTCAGGATATGAAGAAAGAGCGAGTCTGAGTCGCTTACTCAGTCTTTTGTCTCTGGATTTTGTATCAAAGATTGGTGAGGAATGTAGGGAGGCCTCATGGGACATGGACGAATCTTCCTCTCTGTGGATATGGACCGGTCCCAATTTCTTTCCATCAATCTGTGGGATTGGGAGGTCTCCTCTCAGGTTTGTTACCTCAGGTGTCACAACCAAAGAGGAATTCCAAAGCAGAGACCTGGGGAAGAGTGAAGGGACAACACAAACTATGGTTAAAAATTGGGGCCTAGGGGCATGGCAGGCCCAATATGCTGTCTCTTCATCCAGCCACTGAGTGGCCTTACTTGAGGACGGGGCTCAGGCTGAGGGTCACAATGTGTGTTTGTGACCAATGTGCCCCGCGAGCATGGGCAGGGCCTCATGGCACACACTGGTTTCAACTACACTGAACTTTGGACAACTTGCCAATCACAAGGTCTCTTGCCATGGGGAAGGAACTCTGATTCCTCCATCATTTTCAACCCTGGGCAGTGGTTGGAGATAAGGTCTAGGTTCTGAAGCCTGAATACCGCAGTTGGGAAGAGATGACTAACTAAGGCCATGGCGGGTCTGATGTGCTCAGTGTGCGGTCAGCTGCCTGGGTCATGCCTGTCAGGACATTCGGGTTCAGGTTGTGTCAGACAGTGCATTAGTTCCCAGGTTAGACTATATAATTTAGGTACAGTCGAGTGCCGTGTAGTTTTATCCTCATTTGAGGTGCCTGGGCAACTCATTAGGCAATATATTTTTTTAGAGGGCAGGCAGAGTGCAGCATTGTGGGTCCGGAATTGCCAAACTTGAGGGCTTCTGGGCCAGGAGTGTGAAGAAAGAAGTCTGAGAACACAAGCTAGATTTGGGCTTCAGGCCGAGGGCACGGCAGATACCCCCTGCAGATCTGAACCGATATCTCATGCATCTGAAGTCACGGCGAGGATCAGACGTTGGCTCGGGTTGGAGTTTCTGTGCATGACTGCCCCTTCATGAACGGAGCGGAATCTCAAGGCCATGGAGGTTTTCCCACGTTGGGAGTTGTGGGATGCCCACTTCAAGGATTCCTTCTGCGAGTCAATTGAGACCTGTTGGTCAGCTCCAGGAATCCCATATGGAATGACTCTAGAGCACCGTTCGAGGATGGATGCTAGGGAAGCCCTCCTCACATTCCAATTATCTCCTAGTAAAAATACATTTGAGATCTGATGGCTCGGGGGTTCAATCGGGGCGGCTTTGTTGTAATGGACTTTAACGAGGATGGGGCCTAATGTGTGATTGTGTCCATGGGGGCCTTGGAATGGGGCGGTGGCACCGGGACTCTGAAGTATTCTCCTAAGCTTTTGACATAGGTCCCATGCACATGTTTCCTTGTGGAGACGAGATTTGTTTTGATGGGTGCCTCAGGAAACCCCCTATGCTGGTCTTGGAATCCAGGCTTTTGAGGAGACATGCCTGTAAACCAAAGCAATGGATCCGATTATGGCCTAGGGTCCTGTCTGGTTCCATCTTCTTCTCTGGGGACATCCATCTATGGTATGAGTGGAGGTAGATGCTCAGCTGGTGTCAGACCGCCCTTGTTTGTCCCGGGATACCTACATTATTGTGATGGCCTCGGGGACTTTGGAGGGTTCTCCTAATTTGTAAGATTTTGGGTAATGGAATGGGCAGAATTCCCATGAATTGGATAGGCACAGTCCTAACGTGTGGCTCCTGGGGCCCCAGCCTGGAGGGTGTGTGGCCCAGGAATTTGAGGTCAGAAGTCTGAAAATAAAACTCAGCTTAGGTTTGGGGACGTAGGTTTGGCAGGCCCAATCTACAAACCATGAGAATAACTCTTCAGGATTTGAAGAAAGAGCGAGTCTGAGGCGCTTGCTCAGGCTTTTTTCTCTGGATTTTGTATCAAAGATGGGCGTGGAATGAGGGGAGGCCTCATGGGCCATGGACGAATCTTCGTCGCTGTGGATTTGGCCCGGTCCCAATTTCTTTCCGTCAAACTGTGGGATGGGAGGTCTCCTCTCAGGTTTGTTACCTCAGGTGTCCCAAAAAAAGAGGAATTCCAAAGCAGAGACCTGGGGAAGAGTGAAGGGACAACACAAACTGTGGTTAAAAATTGGGGCCTAGGGGCATTGCAGGCCCAATATGCTGTCTCTTCATCCAGCCACTGAGTGGTCTTACTTGAGGCCTGGGCTCAGGCTGAGGGTCACAATGTGACTTTGTGACCAATGTGGCCCACAAGCATGGCCGGGGCCTCATGGGCCTCACTGGTTTCAACTACACTGAACTTTGGACAACATGCCAATCACAAGGTCTCTTGCCATGGGGAAGGAGTTCTGATTTCTGCATCATTTTCAACCCTGGGCAGTGGTTGGAGATAAGGTCTAGGTTCTGAAGCCTGAAAACCGCAGTTGGGAAGAAATGATTACCTAAGGCCATGGCGGGTCTTATGTGCTCAGTGTGTGGTCAGCTGCCTGGGTGTTGGTCAGGAGATTCAGGTTCAGGTTGTGTCAGACAGTGCATTAGTGCCCATGTTAGACTATATAATTTATGTACAATCGAGTGCCGTGTAGGTTTATCCTCATTTGAGTTGCCTGGGCAACTAATTAGGCAATATATTTTTTCTAGAAGGCAGGCAGAGTGCTGCATTGTGGGTCAGGAATTGCCAAACTTGAGGGCTTCTGAGCCAGGAGTGTGAGGACAGAAGTCTGAGAACACAAGCTAGACTTGGGCTTCAGGCCGTGGGCACGCAGGTAACCCTGCAGATCTAAACGAATATCTCATGCTTCTGAAGTCACGGCGAGGATCAGATGTTGGCTCAGGTTGGAGTTTCTGTGCATGACTGCCCCTTCATGAACAGAGCGGAAACTCAAGGCCATGGAGGTTTTCCCACGTTGGGAGTTGTGGGATGCCCCCTTCAAAGATACCTTCTGCGGGACAATTGAGACCTGTTGGGCAGCTCCAGGACAACCCATATGGAATGACTCCAGAGCACCGTTCGAGGATGGATGCTGGGGAAGCCCGCCTCGCATTCCAATTGTCTCCTAGCAACAAGACAGTTGAGATCTAATGGCTCTGGTGGTGCAATCGGAGCGGCTGTGTTGAAAGAGACTTTCCTGAGGATGGGGCCTAATGTGTGATTGTGTCCATGAGGGCCTTGGAATGGGGCGGTGGCACCGGGACCCTGAAGTATTCTCCTAAGCTTTTGACATAGGTCGATGCACAAGTTTCCTTGTGGAGACTAGATTTGTTCTGATGGGTGCCTCAGGAAAACCCCTATGCTGGTCTTGGAATCCAGGCTTTTGAGGAGACATGCCTGTAAACCAAAGAAATGGATCCGATTATGGCCTAGGGTCCTGTCTGGTTCCATGTTCTTCTCTGGGGACATCCATCTATGGTATGAGTGGAGGAAGATGCTCAGCTGTTGTCAGACCGCCCTTGTTTGTCCCGGGAGACCTACACTATTGGGATGGCCACAGGGACTTTGGAGGGTTCTCCTAATTTGTACGATTTTGGACAATGTAATGGGCAGAATTCCCATGGATTTGGTAGGCACAGTTCTAATGTGTGGCTCAGGGGCCCCAGCCTGGAGGGTGTGTGTACGAGGAATTTGAGGACAGAAGTCTGAAAACACAAACTCAGCTTAGGTTTGGGGATGTAGGTGTGGCAGGTCCAATCTACAAACCATGAGAAGAACTCTTCAGGATATGAAGAAAGAGCGAGTCTGAGGCGCTTGCTCAGGCTTTTGTCTCTGGATTTTGTATCAAAGATGGGCGTGGAATGTGGGGAGGCCTCATGGGCCACGGACGAATCTTCCACTCTGTGGATTTGGCCCGTTCCCAATTTCTTTTCGTCAATCTGTGGGATGGGATGTCTCCTCTCAGGTTTGTTACCTAAGGTGCTCCAACCAAAGAGGAATTCCAAAGCAGAGACCTGGGGAAGAGTGAAGGGACAACACAAACTATGGTTAAAAATTGGGGCCTAGGGGCATGGCAGGCCCAATATGCTGTCTCTTCATCCAGCCACTTAGTGGCCTTATATGAGGACTGGGCTCAGGCTGAGTGTCACAATATGTGTTTGTGACCAATGTGGCCCGTGAGCATGGGCGGGGCCTCATGGGCCACACTGGTTTCAACTACACTGTACTTTGGACAACATGCCAATCACAAGGTCTCTTGCCATGGGGAAGGATCTCTGATTTCTGCATCATTTTCAACCCTGGGCAGTGGTTGGAATTAAGGTCTAGGTTCTGAAGCCTGAAAACCGCAGTGGGAAGAGATGACGACCTAAGGCCATGGCGTGTCTGATGTGCTCAGTGTGCGGTCAGCTGCCTGGGTGTTGGTCCGGAGTTTCGGGTTCAGGTTGTGTCAGACAGTGCATTAGTGCCCAGTTAGACTATATAATTTAGGTACAGTCGAGTGCCGTTTAGGTTTATCCTCATTTGAGGTGCCTGGGCAACTCATTAGGCAATATATTTTTTTTAGAGGGCAGGCAGAGTGCTTCATTGTAGGTCCGGTATGGCCAAACTTGAGGGCTTCTAGGCCAGGAGTGTGAGGACAGAAGTCTGAGAACACAAGCTAGACTTGGGCTTCTGGCTGAGGGCACGGAGGGAACCCCCTGCAGATCTGAACCAATATCTCATGCATCTGAAGTCACGGCGAGGTTCAGACGTTGGCTCAGTTTGGAGTTTCTGTGTATGTCTGCCCCTTCATGAACAGAGCGGAATCTCAAGGCCATGGAGGTTTTCCCACGTTGGGAGTTGTGGGATGCCCCCTTCAAGTATTCCTTCTTCAACACAATTGAGACATGTTGGGCAGCTCCAGGACATCCCATATGGAATGACCCCAGAGCACCATTCGAGGATGGATGCTAGGGAAGCCCGCCTCGCATTCCAATTGTCTCCTAGCAACAAGATAGTTGTGATCTGATGGCTCTGATGGTGCAATCGGGGCGGCTGTGTTGAAATAGACTTTCCCGAGGATGGGGGCTAAAGTGTGATTGTGTCCATGAGGGCCTTGGAATGGGGCAGTGGCACCGGGACCCTGAAGTATTCTCCTAAGCTTTTGACATAGGTCCCATTCACAATTTTCCTTGTGGTGATGAGATTTGTTCTGATGGGTGCCTCAGGAAACCCCCAATGCTGGTCTTGGCATCCAGGCTTTTGAGGAGACATGCCTGTAAACCAAAGCAATGGATCCGATTATGGCCTAGGGTTCTGTCTGGTTACATCGTCTTCTCTGGGGACATCCATCTATGGTATGAGTGGATGTCGATGCTCAGCTGTTGTCAGACCGCCCTTGTTTGTCCCGGGAGAACTACACTATTGGGATGGCCTCGGGAAATTTTGAGGGTTCTTCTAATTTGTACGATTTTGGACAATGTTATGGGCAGAATTCCCATGGATTGGGTATGCACGGTCCTAATGTGTGGCTGCAGGGGCCCCAGCCTGGAGGGTGTGTGGCTCAGGACTTTGAGGACAGAAGTCTGAAAACACAAATTCAGCTTAGGTTGGGGACGTAGGTAGGGCAGACCCGATCTAAAAACCATGAGAAGAACTCTTCAGGATATGAAGAAAGAGCGAGTCTGAGGCGCTTGCTCAGGCTTTTGTCTCTTGGTTTTGTATCAGCGATGGCCGTGGAATGTCGGAAAGGCCACATGGGACATGGACGAATCTTCCTGTCTGTGGATTTGGCCCGATCCCTATTGTTTTTCGTCAATCTGTGGGATGGGAGGACTCCATTCAGGTTTGTTACCTCAGGTGTCCCACCAAAATAGGAATTCTAAAGTAGAGCCCTGGGGAAGACGAAGGGACAACCCGAACTATGGTTATCAATTGGGGCCTAGGTGCATGGCAGGCCCCATATGCGGGCTCCTGGTCCAGCCACTGAGAGTCCTTACTTGAGGACTGGGCTCAGGCTGAGGGTCACAATGTGTGTTTGTGACCAATGTGGCCCGCGAGCATGGGCGTGGCCTCATGGGCCACACTGGTTTCAACTACACTGAACGTTGGTCAACATGACAACCTCAAGGTTTCTTGCCATTGGGAAGGATTTCTGATTTCTGCATCATTTTCAACCCTGGGCAGTGATTGGAGATAAGGTCTATGGTCTGAAGCCTGAAAACCGAGGTGGTAAGAGATGACGAACTAAAGCCATGGCGGGTCCGATGTGCTCAGTGTGCGGCCAGCTGTCTGGGGCGGGCCAGTTGGTCCAGGCTCAGGTTGTGTCAGAAAGGGCATTAGTGCCCAGGTCAGCCTATTTATTTGGGGACGGCCAAGTGGCGTGCAGGTTGATCCTCATTTGGGGTTTCTGGTTAACCCCAGAGGGCAATGTTTTTCTTCTGGAGGGCAGGCAGAGTGCTGCATTGTAGTTCTGGATTGCCAAACTGGAGGGCTTGTGGGCCAGTAGTCTGAGACGGAAGTCTGAGAACACAAGCTAGGCTTAGGTTTCTGGGTGAGGACATGGCAGGCACAATCTACAGACCTGAATCGAGATCTCGTGTATCTGAAGACAGGGCGAGGATCAGACGATCACTCAGTTTGGAATTTCTGTTCCTGATGGCCCCTTCATGAATGGGGGGGATTCACGAGGCCATGGGGGTTTTCCCAAGATGGGAGTTGTTAGAAGCTCCCAACTGCAATGATTCTTCTGAAGGACAATTGAGACCTGTTGCGTGGCTCCAGGCCAACAATTCCGAGGAGGGTTCTAAGGATGGATGGCTGGGTAGCCCACCTCGCATTCCAATTGTCTCCTAGCAACAAGACAGGTTAGATATGCTGGATCTGGCGGAGCAACCGAGGAGGCTGAGTTGAAATGGACTTCCTGTGGATGGGTCCTAATGTGTTTTTGTGTCTATGGAGAGCTTGGAATGAAGAGGTGCCACTGGGGCCCTGAGGGGTTCTCCTAAACAGAGGCTTTGACAAAGCTCCAACCTGCAAGTTTCCCATGTGTAGATGAGATTTGTTCTGATGGGTGAGTCAAGAAACAGCCATATGCTGGTATTGCAATCCAGGCCTCTGAGGAGAGATGTCTGGAAACCTACGTAATGGATCTGATTAGTGCCTAGGGGCCTGTTCGATCCTTTTTACCTATGGGCACATCTGTCTACGGGTCTGAGTGCACGTAGGTGCTCAGATGGGCTCAGAATAACCCTGTTTGTCCTGGGAAGCCACCACGATTGATATGACCACGGTGACTTTGGAGGTTTATCCCATTAATAGGGCTGTGGCCATTTGAATGGGCACACACAATTCCCTTGGAGAGGGCAAGTACAGTCCTCAGGTTTGGCTCCAGGGGCCTGAGACTGTAGGGTGTGTAGGCCAGGGCTGTTTGGACAGTTGTCTGAAAACACAAACTCGGCTTATGTTTCGGGTCATAGTTATGGCAGGACTGATCTACAGACCTTGAGGAGAACGCTTCGGGATATGAAAAAAGGGCGAGTGTGAGGCTCTTGCTCAATTTTTTGTCTATGGATGTAGTGTCACTCGTGGTCGTGAAATTTCCGGGTGATTTCATGGGAAATGGACGAGTCTTACTCCCTGGGGGTTTGGCCCCATCCAAAGAGTTTGGGGTCATTCTGTGGGATGGAAGAAGTCCATTTCTTTGTTGTTGTAGTTTTGTTTTTTAAACTAAGGTATCGCACCAAGTGAGGGATTCCAGAGTAGAACCCTGGCGGGGTGGGGCGACTGGACAACCAGAAATCTGGTTAAAAATTGGGGCCTGGGGACATGTCAAGCCCATTATGACATCTAATGATCCAGCCACTGAGAGGACTTCCTAGAGGACAGTACTCACGCTGAGGGTCACAATGCGTGTTTATGCCCTCGTCGCACTCAAGCATGGGCGGGGCCCTAGAGAGAATGCTGGTCTCTTCTACACTGAACGTTGGACAACATGCCAACCACAAGGTTTCTTGCCATGGGTAAGGAGGAGTTCTGATTTCTGCATCACACTCACCCCTGGGCAGTGATTGGAGATAACGTCTAGGTTCTAAAGCCTGAAAACTGAGGTAGGGAAGAGATGATGACCTAAGGCCATGGCGGCTCTGCTGTGCTCAGTGTGCAGTCAGCGCTCTGGGTGTTGGTCAGTAGGTCCGCGCTCAGGTTGTGTCAGACAGTGCCTTAGTGGCCAGGTAAGACGATGTAATTTGGGTACAGTCGAGTGCCGTGTAGGTTTATCCTCATTTAAGGTGCCTGGGCAGCTCATTAGGCAATATTTTTTCTAGAGGGCAGGCAGAGTGCTGCAGTGTGGGTCCGGAATTGCCAAACTTGAGGTCTTCAGGGCCGGGAGTGTGAGGATGGAAGTCTGAGAAGACAAGCTAGACTTGGGTTTCACGGCGAGGGCATGGCAGGTACCCCCTGCAGATCTGAACTAATATCTCATGCATATGAAGTCAGAGCGAGGATCAGACGTTGGCTCAGGTTGGAGTTTCTGTGCATGACAGACCCTTCATGAAGTGAGCGGAATCTCGAGGCCATAGAGGTTTTCCCACGTTGGGAGTTGTGGGATGCCCCCTTCAAGGATTCCTCCTGCGGGTCAAATGAGACCTGTTGGACAGCTCCAGGACATCCCATATAAAATGACTCCAGGGCACCGTTCGAGGATGGATGCCTGGAAGCCCGCCTCGCATTCCAATTGTCTCCTAGCAACAAGACAGTTTAGATCTGATGGCTCTGCGGGAGCACCCGGTGTGGAAGAGTTGAAATGGACTCTCCTGAGGATGGGTCCTAATGTGTGTTTGTGTCCATGAGGGCCTTGGAATGGGGCGGTGGCACCGGGACCCTGAAGTATTCTCCTAAGCTTTTGACATAGCTCCCATGTACAAGTTTCCTTGTGGAGACGAGAATTGTTCTGATGGGTGCCTCAGGAAAACCCCTATGCTGGTAATGGATTCCAGGCTTTTGAGGAGACATGCCTGTAAACCAAAGCAATGGATCCGATTATGACCTAGGGTCCTGTCTGGTTCAATCTTCTCTGGGGACATCCATCTATGTTAAGAGCTGGTGTCAGACCGCTCTTGGTTGTCCCGGGCGACCTAAACTATTGGGATGGCCTCAAGGACTTTGGAGGGTTCTCCTAATTTGTACGATTTTGGACAACGGAATGGGCAGAATTCCCATGGATTGGGTAGGCACAGTCCTAATGTGTGGCTGCAGGGGCCCCAGCCTGGAGGGTGTGTGGCTCAGGACTTTGAGGACAGAAGTCTGAAAACACAAACTCAGCTTAGGTTTGGGGACGTAGGTAGGACAGGACCGATCTAAAATCCATGAGAAGAACTCTTCAGGATATGAAGAAAGAGCGAGTCTGAGGCGCTTGCTCAGGCTTTTGTCTCTTGGTTTTGTATCAGCGATGGCCGTGGAATGTCGGAAAGGCCGCATGGGCCATGGACGAATCTTCCTCTCTGTGGATTTGGCCCGATTCCAATTGTTTTGCGTGAATCTGTGGAATGGGAGGACTCCATTCAGGTTTGTTACCTCAGGTGTCCCACCAAAAGAGGAAATCTAAAGCAGAGCCCTGGGGAAGACGAAGGGACAACCCGAACTATGGTTATAAATTGGGCCTAGGTGCATGGCAGGCCCCATATGCGGGCTCCTGGTCCAGCCACTGAGAGTCCTTACTTGAGGACTGGGCTCAGGCTGAGGGTCACAATGTGTGTTTGTGACCAATGTGGCCCGCGAGCATGGGCGTGGCCTCATGGGCCACACTAGTTTCAACTACACTGAACGGTGGTCAACATGAAAACCTCAAGGTTTCTTGCCATTGGGAAGGAGTTCTGATTTCTGCATCATTGTCAACCCTGGGCAGTGATTGGAGATAAGGTTTATGGTCTGAAGCCTGAAAACCGAGGTGGTAAGAGATGACGACCTAAAGCCATGGCGGGTCCGCTGTGCTCAGTGTGCCGCCAGCTGTCTGGGTCGGGCCAGTTGGTCCAGGCTCAGGCTGTGTCAGACAGTGCATTAGTGCTCAGGTTAGACTATATAATTTGGGTACATTCGAGTGCCGTGTAGGTCGATCCTCATTTAAGCTGCCTGGGCAGCTCATTAGGCAATATATTTTTTCTAAAGGGAGGGCAGAGTGCTTCATTGTCGGTCCGGAATTGCCAAATTTGAGGGCTTCGGGGCCAGGAGAGTGAGGACGGAAGTCTGAGAACACAAGCTACACTTCGGATTCAGGGTGAGGGCACGGCAGGTACCCCCTGCAAATCTGAACCAAAATTTCATGCATCTGAATTCAAGGCGAAGATCAGACGTTGGCTTAGGTTGGAGTTACTGTGCATGACGGCCCATTCATGAAGGGAGCAGAATCTCGAGGCCATGGAGGTTTTCCACGTTGGGAGATGTGGGCTGCCCCCTTCAAGAATTCCTTCTGCGGGACAAGTGAGAACTTTGGACAGCTCCAGAACATCCCAAATGGAATGACTCCAGAGTACCGTTCGAAGATGGATGCCTGGGTACTCCGCCTCGCATTCCAATTGTCTCCTAGCAACAAGACAGTTTAGATCTAATGGATCTGCGGGAGCAACCATGGTGGCTGAGTTGAAATGGACTTTCCTGAGGACTGGGCTCAGGCTGAGTGTCACAATGTGTGTTTGTGACCAATGTGGCCCGCAAGCATGGGGGGGGGCCACATGAGCCACACTGGTTTCAACTACACTGAACGTTGGACCACATTCCAACCACAAGGTTTCTTGCCATGGGGAAAGAGTTCTGATTCTGCATCATTTTCAAACCAGGGCAGTGATTGGAGATCAGGTCTAGCTTCTGAAGCCAGGAAACCAAGGTTGTGAAGAGATGACGACCTAAGGCCATGGCGGGTCCGATGTGCTCAGTGTGCGGCCAGCTGTCTGGGTGGGGCCAGGAGGTCCAGGCTCAGGCTGGGTCAGAAAGGGCAATAGTGCCCAGGTCAGCCTATATATTTGGGGTACAGCCAAATGGCGTGCAGGTTGATCCTCATTTGGGGTTTCTGGGTAGCCCCAGAGGGCAATGTTTTTCTTCTGGAGGGCAGGCAGAGTGCGGCATTTTAGTTCTGGATTGCCAAACTGGAGGACTTGTGGGCCAGTAGTCTGAGGACGGAAGTCTGAGAACCCAAGCTAGGCCAGGATTTCTGGGTGAGGATATGGCAGGCACAATCTACAGACCTCAATCGAGATCTCGTGCATCTGAAGTCAGGGCAAGAATCAGAGGATCGCTCCGGTTAGACTTTCTGTCCCTGATGGCCCCTTCTTGAAGGGGGGGGGTTGGATCACGAGGCCATGGGGGTTTCTCCACGATGGGAGTTGTGAGAAGCTCCAAACTGCAAAGATTCTTCTGCTGGACAATTGAGACATGTGGTTGGCTCCAGGCCAATGATTCCGAGCAGGGTTCTAAGGATGGATGGCTGGGTAGCCCACCTCGCATTCAAATTGTCTCCAAGCAACAAGACAGGTTAGATCTCCTGGATCTGGGGGAGCAACCGAGGAGGCTGAGTTGAAATGGACTCTCCTGTGGATGTGTCCTAATATGTGTTTGTGTCTCTTGAGACCTTGGAATGAAGCGGTGGCACTCGGGCCCTGAAGGGTTCTCCTAAACAGAGGCTTTCACACATCTCCACCATGCAAGTTTCCCATGTGTAGATGAGATTTGTTCTGATGTGTGAGTCAAGAAACAGCCATATGCTGGTATTGAAATCCAGGCCTCTGAGGAGAGATGCCTGGAAAACAAAGCAATGGATGCGATTAGTTCCTAGGGCCCTGTTCGTTCCTTTTTACCTCTGGGGACATCAGTCTACGGGTCTGAGTGCAGGTAGGTGCTCAGATGGGCTCAGATTGCCCCTGTTTGTCCTGGGAAGCCACAAGTATTGGGATGGCCTCAGGGCCTTTGGAAGTTTATCCTATTAGTAGGGTTGTGGCCATTGGAATGGGCACATACAATTCCCTTGGAGAGGGCAAGTACAGTCCTCAGGTTTGGCTCCAGGGGCCTCAGCCTGTAGGGTGTGTAGGCCAGAGCTGTTTGGACAGTTGTCTGAAACACAAACTATGCTTATGTTTCGGGTCATAGGTATGGCAGGACTGATCTACAGATCATGAGGAGAACTCTTCGGAACATGAAAAAAGGGCGAGTGTGAGGCTCTTGCTCAAGTTTTTTTCTCTGGATATCGTGTCACTCATGGTCGTGAAATTTCCAGGTGCCTTCATGGGAAATGGACGAGTCTTATTATCTGGGGGTTCGGCCCCTTCCATAGGGTTTGGAGTCGTTCTGGGGATGTAAGAAGTCTGTTTTTTTGTTGTTGTTGATTTGTTTCGTTTTGTTTTTCAACCTCAGATGTCCCACCAAATGAGGGATTCCAGAGTAGAGCCCAGGGGAGGGGCTACTGGACAACTAGAAATCTGGTTAAAAATTGGGACCTAGGGACATGTCAAGTCCATTATGACATCTAGTGGTTCAGCCACTGAGAGGACTTACTAGAGGATAAGACTTACGCTGAGGTCACAATGCGTGTTTATGCTTTCGTCGCACTCAAGAATGGGCGGGGCCTCAGGGTGAATGCTGTTTTCTCCTACACTGAACGTTGGACAACATGCCAACCACAAGCATTCTTGCCATGGGTCAGGAAGAGTTCTGATGTCTGCATCAGAGTCACCTCTGGGCAGTGATTGGAGATAAGGTCTAGGTTCTGAAGCCTGAAAACTGAGGAAGGGAAGAGATGATGACCTAAGGGCAAGGCGGGTCTGATGTGCTCAGTGTGCGGTCAGCTGTCTGGGAGTTGGTCAGGAGGTCCGGGCTCAGGTTGTGTCAGACAGTGCATTAGTGCTCAGGTTATACTTTATAATTTGGGTACAATCGAGTGCCGTGTAGGTTGATCCTCATTTAAGCTGCCTGGGCAGCTCATTAGGCAATATATTTTTTCTAGAGGGCAGGCAGAGTGCTTCATTGTCCGTCCGGAATTGCCAAACTTGAGGGCTTCGGGGCCAGGAGAGTGAGGATGGAAGTCTGAGAACACAAGCTATACTTCGGATTCAGGGTGAGGGCACGGCAGGTACCCCCTGCAAATCTGAACCAAAATCTCATGCATGTGAATTCAGGGCAAAGATCAGACGTTGGCTTAGGTTGGCGTTTCTGTGCATGACGGCCCATTCATGAAGGGAGCGGAATCTCGAGGCCAATGGAGGTTTTCCACGTTGGGAGATGTGGGCTGCCCGCTTCAAGAATTCCTTCTGCGGGACAAGTGAGACCTTTTGGACAGCTCCAGGCCATCCCAAATGGAATGACTCCAGAGAACCCTTCGAGGATAGATGCCTGGGTACTCCGCCTCGCATTCCAATTGTCTCCTAGCAACAAGACAGTTTAGATCTAATGGATCTGCGGGAGCAACCGAGGTGGCTGACTTGAAATGGACTTTCCTGAGGACTGGCTCAGGCTGAGGGTCACAATGTGTGTTTGTGACCAATGTGGCTCGCAAGCATGGGAGGGGCCTCATGGCCCAAACTGGTTTCAACTACACTGAACGTTGGAACACATTACAACCACAAGGTTTCTTGCCATGGGGAAAGAGTTCTGATTTCTGCATCATTTTCAAACCAGGGCAGTGATTGGAGATCAGGTCTAGGTTCTGAAGCCTGGAAACAGAGGTTGAGAAGAGATGACGACCTGAGGCCATGGCGGGTCCAATGTGCTCAGTGTGCGGCCAGCTGTCTGGGTGGGGCCAGGAGGTCCAGGCTCAGGCTGGGTCAGAAAGGGCAGTAGTGCCCAGGTCAGCCTATATACTTCGGGTACAGCCTAATGGCGTGCAGGTTGATCCTCATTTGGGGTTTCTGGGTAGCCCCAGAGGGCAATGTTTTTCTTCTGGAGGGCAGGCAGAGTGCGGCATTTTAGTTCTGGATTGCCAAACTGGAGGGCTTGTGGGCCAGTAGTCTGAGGACGGAAGTCTGAGAACCCAAGCTAGGCCAGGATTTCTGGGTGAGGATATGGCAGGCACAATCTACAGACCTCAATCGAGATCTCGTGCATCTGAAGTCAGGGCAAGAATCAGAGGATCGCTCCGGTTAGACTTTCTGTCCCTGATGGCCCCTTCTTGAAGGGGGGGGGGGTTGGATCACGAGGCCATGGGGGTTTCCCCACGATGGGAGTTGTGAGAAGCTCCAAACTGCAAAGATTCTTCTGCTGGACAATTGAGACATGTGGTTGGCTCCAGGCCAATGATTCCGAGCAGGGTTCTAAGGATGGATGGCTGGGTAGCCCACCTCGCATTCAAATTGTCTCCAAGCAACAAGACAGGTTAGATCTCCTGGATCTGGGGGAGCAACCGAGGAGGCTGAGTTGAAATGGACTCTCCTGTGGATGTGTCCTAATATGTGTTTGTGTCTCTTGAGACCTTGGAATGAAGCGGTGGCACTCGGGCCCTGAAGGGTTCTCCTAAACAGAGGCTTTCACACATCTCCACCGTGCAAGTTTCCCATGTGTAGATGAGATTTGTTCTGATGTGTGAGTCAAGAAACAGCCATATGCTGGTATTGAAATCCAGGCCTCTGAGGAGAGATGCCTGGAAAACAAAGCAATGAATGCGATTAGTTCCTAGGGCCCTGTTCGTTCCTTTTTACCTCTGGGGACATCAGTCTACGGGTCTGAGTGCAGGTAGGTGCTCAGATGGGCTCAGATTGCCCCTGTTTGTCCTGGGAAGCCACAAGTATTGGGATGGCCTCAGGGCCTTTGGAGGTTTATCCTATTAGTAGGGTTGTGGCCATTGGAATGGGCACACACAATTTCCTTGGAGAGGGCAAGTACAGTCCTCAGGTTTGGCTCCAGGGGCCTGAGCCTGTAGGGTGTGTAGGCCAGAGCTGTTTGGACATTTGTCTGAAAACACAAACTCGGCTTATGTTTCGGGTCATAGGTATGGCAAGACTGATCTACAGACCATGAGGAGAACACTTTGGAATATGAAAAAAGGGCGAGTGTGAGACTCTTGCTCAAAGTTTTTTCTCTGGATATCGTGTCACTCATGGTCGTGAAATTGCCGGGTGACTTCATGGAAAATGGACGATTCTTACTCTCTGGGGTTTTGGCCCCTTCCAAAGAGTTTGGGGTCATTCTGTGAATTGAAGAAGTCCATTTTTTTGTTGTTGTTGGTGTGTTTCATTTTGTTTTTCAACCTCAGATGTCCCACATAATGTGGGATTCCAGAGTAGAGCCCTGGGGACGGGCGACTGGACAACCATAAATCTGATTAAAAATTGGGGCCTAGGGACATGTCAAGCCCATTATGGCATCTAATGGTCCAGCCACTGAGAGGACTTACTAGAGGATAAGACTTACGCTGAGGTCACAATGCGTGCTTATGCTCTCGTCGCACTCAAGAATGTTCGGGGCCTCAGGGTGAATGCTTTTTTCTCCTACACTGAACGTTCCACAACATGCCAACCACAAGGATTCTTGCCATGGGTAAGGAAAAGTTCTGATTTCTTCATCAGATTCACCCGTGGGCAGTGATTAGAGATAAGGTCTAGGTTCTGAAGGCTGAAAACTGAGGTAGGGAAGAGATGATGACCTAAGGCCATGGCAGGTCTGATGTGCTCAGTGTGCGGTCAGCTGTCTGGGTGTTGGTCAGGAGGTCCGGGCTCAGGTTATGTCAGACAGTGCATTAGTGCCCAAGTTAGACTATATAATTTGGGTACATTCGAGTGCCGTGTAGGCTGATCCTCACTTACGCTGCCTGGGCAGCTCATTAAGCAATATATTTTTTCTAGAGGGCAGGCAGAGTGCTTCATTGTCGGTCCGGAATTGCCAAACTTGAGGGCTTCGGGGCCAGGAGAGTGAGGACGGAAATCTGAGAACACAAGCTAGACTTCGGATTTAGGGTGAGGGCACGGCAGGTACCCCCTGCAGATCTGAACCAATATCTCATGCATTGAAGTCAGGGCGAGGATCAGACGTTGGCTCAGGTTGGAGTTTCTGTGCATGACGGCACCTTCATGAAGGGAGCGGAATCTCGAGGCCATGGAGGTTTTCCACATTGGAAGATGTGGGATGCCCCCTTCAAGGATTCCTTCTCAGGGACAATTGAGACCTGTTGAACAGCTCCAGGACATCCCATATGGAATGACTCCAGAGCACCGTTCAAGGATGAATGCCTTGGAAGTCCGCCTCGCATTCCAATTGTCTCCTAGCAACAAGACAGTTTAGATCCAATCGATCTGTGGGAGCAACCGGGGTGGCTGAGTTGAAATGGACTTTCCTGAGGATGGGTCCTAATTTGTTTTTGTGTCCATGAGGGCCTTGGAATGGGGTGGTTGCACCGGGACCCTGAAGTATTCTCCTATGCTTTTGACAAAGCTCCCATGCACAAGTTTCCTTGTGGAGACGAGATTTGTTCTGATAGGTGTCTCAGGAAATTCACTCTGCATGTATTGGAATCCTGGCTTTTGAGGAGACAAGCCTGTAAACCAAAGCAATGGATCCGATAATTGCCTCGGGTCCTTTCTGGTTCAATCTTCTTCTCTGGGGACATCCATCTATGGTATGAGTCGAGGTAGATGCTCAGCTGGTATCAACCGCCCTTTTTGTCCCGGGCGACCTACACTATTGGGATGGCCTCAGGGACTTTGGAGGGTTCTCCTAATTTGTACGTTTTTTAACAATGGAATGGGCAGAATTCCAATTGATTGTGTGGGCGCCGTCCTAATGCATGGCTCCAGGGACCCCAGCCTGGAGGGAATGTGGCCCAGGTCCTTGAGGATAAAAGTCTGAACACACAAACTCAGCTTAGGTTTGGGGACGTAGGTAGGGCAGGCCCGATCTACAAACCATGTGAAGAACTCTTCAGGATATGATGAATGAGCGTGTCTGACGCGCTTGCTCAGGCTTTTGTCTCTGGATTTTGTATCAACGGGCGCCAAGGAATGTGGGGAGGCCTCAAGGGCCATGGACGAATCTTCCTCTCTGTGGATTTGGCCCGATCCCAATTGTTTTTTGTCAATCTGGAGGACTCCTTTCAGGTTTGTTCCCTCAGGTCTCCCACCAAAAGAGGAATTCCAAACCAGAGCCCTGGGGAAGAGTGAAGGGACAACCCGAACTAGGGTTAAAACTTGGGGTCTAGGGGGCACCTGGTGGCTCAGTGGGTTAAGCCGCTGCCTTCGGCTCAGGTCATGATGTCAGGGTCCTGGGATCGAGTCCCGCATCGGGCTCTCTGCTCAGCAGGGAGCCTGCTTCCTTCTCTCTCTCTCTCTGCGTGCCTCTCAGTGTAATTGTAATTTCTCTCTGTCAAATAAATAAATAAATCTTTAAAAAAAAAAAAAAACTTGGGGTCTAGGGGAAAGGCAAGCCCAATATGCTGTCTCTTCTTCCAGCCACTGAGAGGCCTTACCTGAGGACTGGGCTCAGGCTGAGGGTCACAATGGGTGTTTGTGACCAATGTGGCCCACAAGCATGGGCGGGGCCTCTAGGGCCACACTGGTTTCAACTACACTGAACGTTGTACAACATGCTAACCGCAAGGTTTCTTGCCATGGGAAAAGAGTTCTGATTTCTGCATCATTTTGAAACCAGGGCAGTGATTGGAGATCAGGTCTAGGTTCTGAGGCCTGGAAACAGAGGTTGAGAAGAAATGACGACCTAAGGCCATGGCGGGTCCGATGTGCTCAGTGTGCGGCCAGCTGTCTGGGTGGGGCCAGGAGGTCCAGGCTCAGGCTGGGTCAGAAAGGGCAATAGTGCCCAGGTCAGCCTATATATTTGGGGTACAGCCGAATGGCGTGCTTGTTGATCCTCATTTGGGGTTTCTGGGTAGCCCCAGAGGGCAATGTTTTTCTTCTGGAGGGCAGGCAGAGTGCGGCATTGTAGTCCTGGATTGCCAAACTGGAGGGCTTGTTGGCCAGTAGTCTGAGGACGGAAGTCTGAGAACCCAAGCTAGGCCTAGGTTTCTGGGTGAGGATATGGCAGGCAAAATCTACAGACCTCAATCGAGATCTAGTGCATCTGAACTCAGGGCAAGTATCAAACAATCGCTCAGGTTGGACTTTCTGTCCCTGATGGCCCATTCTTGAAAGGGGGGGTGGATCACGAGTCCATGGGGGTTTTCCCACGATGGGAGTTGTGAGAAGCTCCAAACGGCAAAGATTCTTCTGCAGGATAATTGAGACCTGTTTGTTGGCTCCAGGCCAATGATTCCGAGCAGGGTTCTAAAGATTGGTGGCTGGGTATCCCACCTCGCATTCCAATTGTCTCCAAGCAACAAGACAGGTTAGATCTCCTGGATGTGGGGGAGCAACCGAGGAGGTTGAGTTGAAATGGACTCTCCTGTGGATGTGTCCTAACATGCTTCTGTGTCTATGGAGACCTTGGAATGAAGCGGGGGCACTGGGGCCTTGAAAGGTTGCCATAAACAGAAGCTTAGACACAGTTTTCAGACTTCCTTCCTCATACTCCTGGCAAACAAGCCCTCTGGACTAGGAACTCCAGAACCACAACCCAGCCACAGTAGGACTCATTTCAGGAGAGTCCATTTCAACTCTCCCCTCTGGGTAGCTCACCCATGAGCCCGCAGATTGAGCCTGCCTTGTCCTGACTAAAGAGTGGGAATATGAGGTGGCGTTCCCAGGCATCCATGCTAAGACACCAACTCTCGAGTCTTTCTGTATGGGGCCTCCTGGAACCATCCAATAGGACTCGACTGTCGTGCAAAAGGAAACCTTGAGGTTCGGAGTAGTTCACAAATCCCATCGTAGGCAAACCTCCCTGGCGTCATGAAGCCCCCACACACTTCAGGAAGAGGCCATGCTGGACAAAAACTCTAGCCTGAGGCACGTCTCATAGTTGACATGACCTCAGTGCAGGAGATCTCGATTCAGCCTCTGCAGAGTGGGCCTGCCGTGCCCTCGGTCCCAAACTTCACGCTAGCTTGTGTTTTCAGACTTCCTTCCTCACACTCCTGGCAAACAAGCCCTCCGGACTAGGAACTCCAGAACAACAAACCAGCCCAGTGTCTGCCCAACGGAAGAAAAACGTTTCCCTGTGGGGCTCTCCAGAAAACCCAGATGAGGATCAACCTGCTCGGGCCTCGACGGTACCCGAACTGCATAGGCTGCTCGGGGCACTCATGCTCTGTCTGACACAGTCTGAAGCCAGACGTCCAGACAGACTAGGAGACAGCTGGCCGCACACCCAGCACTTCGGACACGCCATGGTCTTATGCTGTCACCTCTTCCTAACCTTGGTTTTCAGATATCTGAACCTAGACATTATATCAATTCTCGACACAGCTGGGAATCGCAAGCACAAAACAGAAGTCCTCCTTCCTCAAAACTCTAAAGATTGCTCTTGGCATGGAGTAACACTTTCAGGGTCGGAGAAACCTTCATGGCCCCTGATGCCACGCCCAAACTTGAGTGCTGCTTGGGCACAAATTCACACTGTGACCCTCAGCATGAGCCCATGTCAAAGAAAGGCCTGTCAGGGCCTGGACCAAGAGCCCGCATATGGAGCTTGCCAAGCCCCTATGCACCCAATCCTCACCAGGGTTTGAGTTTTCCAGTCACCCCGCCCGTACCTGGGGCTCTGCTCTGGAATCTCTTTCTTAAAGAGACACATGAGCCAGACAACACGACTCCACACTTCCCACAAAATGACCCCAAGCTCTTGGGAGCTGGGACAAACCCCCAGAGAGGTATACTCGTCCATAATCCCTTAAGCCACCCCTCCAATCCATTGCTATCCCGGACACAATATCCAGAGACAAAAGCCTGAAGGAACGCCTCCCACTCGCCCTTGTTTCAGAGGCCCAGGAGCTCCCACTAGGGCTGTACATCCAGCCTGCCATACACTAGGCGCCACTAATAAGCTGAGTTTGTGTTTTCAGACTTCTGTGCCCACAGCCTGGACCCAAACAACCTCCAGGCTAGGGCCTCTGGAGCTTCAGTAAAAGATTGTGCCTGCCCTCTCCAAGGAAATTGTGCCCAATCCAATGACCACATTCTACATGATAGAGAAAAGCTCCAAGGCCCCTGAGGCCATCAATAGTGTAGGCCACCCTGGACTAAGAGGGGCTCTCTTTCAACAGCGGAGCAACTATCTCCACTTAGACTCTCAGACAGTGTCCCCAGAGACAGAAGGTTGAAATGGACAGGACCCCAGGCCCTAATCTGAACCTTAGCTTTGGTTTCCATGTGTCCATCCTCAGAGGAATGTTTACGTAGACCAGCACACGGGGCTTTTCTGAGGCACCAAACCAAACAAATCTCGTCTCCTCATGGGGAGCTTTTTTACTGGGGATGTATCAAACCCTTCAGTTAGGAGAGTTCCGCAGGGCCACTGAACAACCAGCACATTCCAAGGTCTCCATGGACCCAAACGCACATTATGACGCATCCTCAGGAGAGGCCATTTCAACTCAGCCCCCTGGGAAGCGTGCCCCAGAGGCAGCAGATCAAACATATCTTGTGGCTAATGGCCAATGGGAATGCGAGGCCTGCAGTACAGGGATCCATCCTTCGAACCCTGCTCTCCAGTCCTTCCGTATGGTATGTCCTGCAGCCATGCAACAGGACTCGAATGTCCCGCAGAAGGAAACCTTGTGGTTTGGGGCAACCTCCAAACTCAGCGTGGGAAAACTTCCTTGGGCTCATGAGGCCCCCGCTTCATGAAGGTGCCATCATGGACACATACACCAGCCTCAGCCAACGTCTGATCCTCAGCCTGAATTCAGATGCAGGAGATTTCGATTCAGCCTCTGAAGAGTGGGCCTGCTCTGCCCTTGGCTCCAAACCTCACCCTAGCTTGTGTTTTCAGACTTCCATCCTCACACTCCTGGCCCACACAACCTCCTTACTGGGAATTCTGGGGCCACAATGAAGCACTCTGCCTGCCTCCCAGGAGAAAAACTTTGTCTATGGTGCTGCCCAGAAACCCCAAATGAGGATCAAACTGCTTGGCCCTCGGCAACACCCCAATTACAGAGGCTACCTTAAACACTGATGGTCTGTCGCAAATAGCCAGAACCCAGACCTTCCGACAGACACCGACACAGCTGGCTGCACACCCAGCACATTGGACACGCCTCGGCATTAGGCCACCATCCATTCCCAACCTGGGTTTTCAGTCATCGGAACCTAGACCTTATCTCCAATCCCTGCACGGGGGGGAACCTGATGCACAAGTCAGAAGCCCTCCTTCCCCATGGCAAGAAACCTTGCTGCTGGCAGTGAGTCAAACCTTCAGTGTGGGAGAAAACAGCATGGCCCATGAGGCCACGCCCATGCGTGAGGGCCGCTTTGGGCACAAACACACATTTTGACCCTCAGCGTGAGTACCTTATTCAAGTAACGCCTCTCAGTGACTGGACCAAGAGCCCGCATATGTGGCTTGCCATGCCCTTGGGTACCCAGGACTAACTAGATGGTGTGTATTCCAGTTGAGGGAACGCACTGCTATGCTCTAGAGTCCTTCTCCTGGGGGGTCCCCTCTGGCAGAAAACAGTACTCTTCCCTTCCCACAGAATGAACCCCAAAACTTGGAAGCTTGGTCAATCCCCCGAGAGGAAGGCTTTTCCTCGGCCCCTGAAGCATCCCCTACCCTGAACGGCCACTGTGAAAGCAAAACCCAGAGACAAAAGCCTGAGCGACTGCCTCCCACTGGCCCTCCTTTGACTTCCAGAGGATCTCCCCTCACGGACTGGAGATCAGGCCTGCCATTTCCTTGGCCCAGAGCTGAGCCATGTGGGCTTTTTCAGACTCCTGTCCCCACAGGCCTGGCAAACACAGCCTCTAGGCTGGGTCCTCTGGAGCCCAACCACAGGACCGTGCCTGCTCTCTCCTGGGAAACTGTGTCCATTCTTTTGGCCACATACCTCAAGATATGAGAAACCTCAAGGCCCACGAGGACATCCCATGACTCGGAGACTCCCTGGACACACAGGGGCATTCGGACACAAGCTGAGCAGCTACCTCCACGAAGGCATGCACACAGAGGTCAACAGAGATAGAAGGTTGAGCCGGACAGGCCCTTAGGCCCTAATCTCAACTCTTGCTTTGGTTTCCAGTTGTCACTCCTCAGAGGATTAGGTTCGAAGAACAGGATATGGGGCTTTCCTGAGGAACTGAACAGAACTCTTCTCGTCTCCACATGGGGAGCTTCCTTGTTGGAGCCGTGTCAAACACCTCAGGTTGGAGAATCCTGCAAAGTCCCTGAGCCACCTCCACATTCCAAGGTCTCCCAGGCCACCAAGCCACAGTAGGACTCATCTTCAGGAGAGTCCATTTCAACTCTCCCCTCTGGGTAGTTCACCCAGGAGCCCGCAGATTGAGCCTGCCATGTCCTGACTAAAGAGTGGGAATATGAGGTGGCGTTCCCAGGCATCCATGCTTAGACACCTGCTCTCGAGTCTTTCCGAATGGGGTGTCCTTGAACCATCCAATAGGACTCGACTGTCGTGCAGAAGGAAACCTTGAGGTTCGGAGTAGTTCACAAGTCCCATCGTAGGCAAACCTCCCTGGCCTCATGAAGCCCCCACACCCTTCAGGAAGAGGCCATGCTGGACAAAAACTCTAGCCTGAGGCACGTCTCATAGTTGACATGACCTCAGTGCAGGAGATCTCGATTCAGCCCCTGCAGAGTGGGCCTGCCGTGCCCTCGGTCCCAAACCTCACGCTAGCTTGTGTTTTCAGACTTCCTTCCTCACACTCCTGGCAAACAAGCCCTCCGGACTAGGAACTCCAGAACCACAACCCAGCCCAGTGTCTGCCCAAAGGAAGAAAAACGTTTCCCTGTGGGGCTCTCCACAAAACCCAGATGAGGATCAACCTGCTCGGGCCTCGACGGTACCCGAACTGCATAGGCTGCTCGGGGCACTCATGCTCTTTCTGACACAGCCTGAAGCCAGACGTCCAGACATACTAGGAGACAGCTGGCCGCACACCCAGCACTTCGGACACGCCATGGTCTTATGCTGTCACCTCTTCCTAACCTTGGTTTTCAGATATCTGAACCTAGACATTATATCAATTCTCCACACAACTGGGTATCGCAGGCACAAAACAAAACTCTCCTTCCCCATGGCTGTAAAGCTTGCTCTTGGCATGGAGTCACACCTTCAGGGTGGGAGAAAGCTACATGGCCCCTGGTGCCATGCCCAAACTTGAGTGCTGCTTGGGCAAAAATTCACACTGTGACCCTCTGCATGAGCCCCATGTCAAAGAAAGGCCTGTCAGGGCCTGGAACAAGAGCCCGCATATGGGGCTTGCCAAGCCCCTATGCACCCAATCCTCACCAGTGTTTGAGTTTTACAGTCACCCCGCCCGTACCTGGGGCTCTGCTCTGGAATCCCTTTCTTGGAGAGACACATGAGCCAGACAACACGACTCCACCCTTCCCACAAAATTACCCCAAGCTCTTGGGAGCTGGGATAAATCCCCAGAAAGGGATACTAGTCCATAATCCCTTAAGCCACCCCTCCAATCCACGGCTATCCCGGACACAACACCAGAGACAAAAGCCTGAAGGAACGCCTCACACTCGCCCTTGTTTAAGAGGGCCAGGAACTCCATCTCGGGCTGTACATCCGGCCTGCCATACCATAGGCGCCACTCATAAGCTGAGTTTGTGTTTTCAGACTTCTGTGCCCACAGCCTGGACCCACACAACCTCCAGGCTAGGGCCTCTGGAGCCACAGCGAAAGATTTTGCCTGCCGTCTTAAAGGAAAGTGTGCCCAATCCATTGACCACAACCCTACAGGTTAGGGAAAAGGTCCAAGGCCCCTGAGGCCATAAAGAGTGTAGGCCACCCTGGACTAAGAGGGTCTCTCTGACAACAGTGGAGCAACTATCTCCACTTAGACTCTCAGACAGTGTCCCCAGAGACAGAAGGTTGAAATGGACAGGCCCCCAGTCCCTAATTTGAACCTTAGCTTTGGTTTCCATGTGTCCGTCCTCAGAGGAATGTTTACGTAGACCAGCACATGGGGCTTTTCTGAGGCACCAAACCAAACCAATCTCGTCTCCTCATGGGGAGCTTTCTACTGGGGATGTATCAAACCCTTCAGGTAGGAGAGTTCCGCAGGCCCACTGAACAACCAGCACATTCCAAGGTCTCCATGGACAAAAACGCACATTATGACGCATCCTCAGGAGAGGCCATTTCAACTCAGCCCCCTGGGTAGCGTGCCCCACAGGCAGCAGATCAAACATATCTTGTGGCTAATGGCCAATGGGAATGCGAGGCATGCTGTACAGGGATCCATCCTTCGAACCCTGCTCTCCAGTCCTTCCGTATGATCTGTCCTGGAGCCATGCAACAGGACTCGAATGTCCCGCAGAAGGAAACCTTGTGGTTTGGGGCAACCTCCATACTCAGCGTGGAAAAACTTCCTTGGCCTGATGAGGCCCCTGCTTCATGAAGGTGCCATCATGGACACATACACCAGACTCAGCCAACGTCTATTCCTAAGCCTGAATTCAGATGCAGGAGATTTCGATTCAGCCTCTGCAGAGTGGGCCTGCTCTGCCCTTGGCTCCAATCCTCACCCTAGCTTGTGTTTTCAGACTTTCGTCCTCACACTCCTGGCCCACAAACCCTCCCTACTGGGAATTCTGGGGCCACAATGAAGCACTCTGCCTGCCTCCCAGGAGAAAAACATTGTCTATGGTGCTGCCCAGAAACCCCAAATGAGGATCAAACTGCTTGGCCCCCGGCAACACCCCAATTGCATAGGCTACCTTAAACACTGATGCTCTGTCGCAAATAGCCTGAGCCCAGACCTTCCAACAGACACCGACACATCTGTCTGCACACCCAGCACATTGGACCCGCCTCTGCCTTAGGCCACCATCCATTCCCAACCTGGGTTTTCAGTCATCGGAACCTAGACCTTATCTCCAATCCCTGCACAGGGGGGAACCTGATGCACAAGTCAGAACCCCTCCTTCCCCATGGCAAGAAACCTTGCTACTAGCAGTGAGTCAAACATTCAGTGTAGGAGAAAACGGCATGGACCATGAGGCCACGGCCATGCGAGAGGGCCGACTTGGGCACATAAACACATTGTGACCCTCAGCGTGAGTACCTTCTTCAAGTAACGCCTCTCAGTGACTGGACCAAGAGCCCGCATATGTGGCTTGCCATGCCCATAGGCACCCAGGACTAACTCGATGGTGTGTATTCCAGTTGAGGGAACCCTCTGCTGTGCTCTAGAGTCCCTCTCCTGGGGGGTCCCCAGTGGCAGAAAACAGTACTCTTCCCTTCCCACAGAATGAACAAGAACACTTGGGAGCTTGGACAATCCCCCGAGAGGAAGGCTTTTCCTCGGCCTCTGAAGCAACCACCACCCTGAACGGCCACTGTGAATGCAACACCCAGAGACAAAAGCCTGAGCGACTGCCTCCCACTTGCCCTCCTTTGATATCCAGAGGATCTCCTCTCACGGACTGGAGATCAGGACTGCCATTACATTGGCCCAGAGCTGAGCCAAGTTGGCTTTTTCAGACTTCTGTCCCCATAGCCCTGGCAAACACAGCCTCTAGGCTGGGTCCTCTAAAGCCATACCACAGGACCGTGCCTGCTCTCTCCTGGGATACTGTGTTCATTCCTTTGGCCACACACCTCCAGAATATGAGAAACCTCAAGGCCCCCGAGGAGATCACACTACTGGGAGACTCCCTGGACACACAGAGGCATTCGGACACAAGCTGAGTAGCTACCTCCATGAAGGCATGCACAGAAATGTCAACAGAGATAGAAGGTTGAGCCGGACAGGCCCTTAGGCCCTAATCTCAACTCTTGCTTTGGTTTCCAGGTGTCATTCCTCAGAGGCTTTGGTTCGAAGAACAGGATATGGGGCTTTCCTGAGGCACTGAACAGAACTCTTCTCCTCTCCACATGGGGCGCTTCCGTGTTGGAGCCGTGTCAAACACCTCAGGTTGGAGAATCCTGCAGAGTCCCTGAGCCACCTCCACATTCCAAGGTCTCCCAGGCCACCAAGCCACTGTAGGACTCATCTCAGGAGAGTCCATTTCAACTCTCCCCTCTGGGTAGCTCACCCAGGAGCCCGCAGATTGAGCCTGCCTTGTCCTGACTAAAGAGTGGGAATATGAGGTGGTGTTCCCAGGCATCCATGATTAGACACCTTGTCTCGAGTCTTTCCGAATGGGGCCTCCTGGAACCATCCAATAGGACTCGACTCTCGTGCAGAAGGCAACCTTGACGTTTGGAGTAGTACACATATCCCATCGTAGGCAAACCTCCCTGGCGTCATGAAGCCCCCACACCCTTCAGGAAGAGACCATGCTGGACAAAATCTCTAGCCTGAGGCACGTCTCATAGTTGACATGACCTCAGTGCAAGAGATCTCGATTCAGCCTCTGCAGATTGGTCCTGCCGTGCCCTCGGTCCCAAACCTCACGCTAGCTTGTGTTTTCAGACTTCCTTCCTCACACTCCTGGCAAACAAGCCCTCCGGACTAGGAACTCCGGAACCAAAACCCAGCCCAGTGTCTGCCCAACGGAAGAAAAACGTTTCCCTGTGGGGCTCTCCAGAAAGCCCAGATGAGGATCAACCTGCTCGGGCCTCGATGGTACCCGAACTGCATAGGCTGCTCTGGGCACTCATGCTCTGTCTGACACGGCCTGAAGCCAGACGTCCAGACAGACTAGGAGAGAGCTAGCCGCACACCCAGCACTTCGGACACGACATGGTCTTATGCCGTCACCTCTTCCTAACCTTGGTTTTCAGATATCTGAACCTAGACATTATATCAATTCTCCACACAGCTGGGGATCGCAAGCACAAAACAGAACTCCTCCTTCCCCATGGCTGTAAAGCTTGCTCTTGGCATGGAGTCACACCTTCAGGGTGGGAGAAACCTTCATGACCCTGATGCCACGCCCAAACTTGAGTGCTGCTTGGGCACAAATTCACACTGTGACCCTCTGCATGAGACCCATGTCAAAGAAAGGCCTGTAAGGGCCTGGACCAAGAGCCCGCATATGGGGCTTGCCAAGCCCCTATGCACCCAATCCTCACCAGTGTTTGAGTTTTCCACGCGCCCCACCCGTACTTGTGGCTCTGCTCTGGAATCCCTTTCTTGGAGAGACACCTGAGCCAGTCAACGCGACTCCACCCTTCCCACAAAATGACCCCAAACTCTTGGGAGCCCGGACAAATCCCCAGAGAGGGATACTCGTCCACAGTCCCTGACGCCACCCCTCCAATCCACGGCTATCCCGGACACAACATCCAGAGACAAAAGCCTGAAGGACCGCTTCCCACTCTCCCTGGTTTCAGAGGCCCAGGAGCTCCCTTTCGGGCTGTCCATCCATACTGTCATACCCTAGGCGCCACTCATAAGCTGAGTTTGTGTTTTCAGACTTCTGTGCCCACCGCCTGGACCCACACAACCTCCAGGCTAGGGCCTCTGGAGCCACAGGGAAAGATTGTGCCTGCCCTCTCCAAGGAAAGTGTGACCAATCCATTGACCACAACCGTAAAGGTTAGGGAAAAGCTCCAAGGCCCCTGAGGCCTTCAATAGTGTAGGCCTTCCTGGACTAAAGGGGCTCTCTGACACCAGCAGAGCAATTATCTCTACTTAGACTCTCAGACAGTGTCCCCAGAGACAGAAGGTTGTAATGGACAGGCCCTCAGGCCCTAATTTGAACCTTAGCTTTGTTTCCATGTGTCCGTCCTCAGAGGACTGTTTTCGTAGACCAGAACACGGGGCTTTTCTGAGGCACCAAACCAAACCTCTCTCGTCTCCTCATGGGGAGCTTTCTTACTGGGGATGTATCAAACCCCTCACGTAGGAGAGTTCCACAGTGCCACTGAACAACCAGCACATTCCAAGGTCTCCATGGAACCAAACGCACATTATGACACATCCTCAGGGAGGCCATTTCAAATTAGACCCCTGGGTAGCGTGCCCCAGAGGCAGCAGTTCAAACAAATCTTGTCGCTAATAGCCAATGGGAATGCGAGGCCTGCTGTACAGGGATCCATCCTTCAAACCCTGCTCTCCAGTCCTTCCGTATGGTATGTCCTGGAGCCATGCAACAGGACTCGAATGTCCCGCAGAAGGAAACCTTGTGGTTTGGGGCCACCTCCAAACTCAGCGTGGGAAAACTTCCTTGGCCTCTTGGGGCCCCCGCTTCATGAAGGTGCCCTCAGGGACACATACTCCAGCCTCAGCCAACGTCTGATCCTCAGCCTGACTTCAGATGCAGCATATTTTGATTCAGCCTCTGCAGAGTGGGTCTGCTCTGCCCTTGGTTCCAATCCTCACCCTAGCTTGTGTTTTCAGACTTCCGTCCTCACACTTCTGGCCCACAAACCCTCCCTACTGGGAATTCTGGGGCCACAATGAAGCACTCTGCCACCCTCCCAGGAGAAAAACATTGTCTATGGTGCTGCCCAGAAACCCCAAATGAGGATCAAACTGCTTGGCCCTCGGCAACACCCCAATTGCAGAGGCTACCTAAAACACTGATGGTCTGTCGCAAATAGCCTGAGCCCAGACCTTCCGAAAGACACCGTCACAGCTGGCTGCACACCCAGCACATTGGACCCGCCTTAGCCTTAGGCCACCATCCATTCCCAACCTGGGTTTTCAGTCATCGGAACCTAGACCTTATCTCCAATCCCTGCACGGGGGGGAACCATATGCACAAGTCAGAACCCCTCCTTCCCCATGGCAAGAAACCTTGCTGCTGGCAGTGATTCAAACCTTCAGTGTAGGAGAAAACGGCATGGCCCATGAGGCCACGCCCTTGCGTGAGGGGGGACTTGGGCACAAACACACATTGTGACCCTCAATGTGAGTACCTTATTCAAGTAACGCCTCTCAGTGACTGGACCAAGAGCCCGCATATGTGGCTTGCCGTGCCCATAGGCACCCAGGACTAACTAGATGGTGTGTATTCCAGTTGAGGGAACGCACTGCTGTGTTCTAGAATCCATCTCCTTGGGTGTCCCCTGTCGCAGAAAAAGGACTCTTCCCTTCCCACAGAATGAACCCAAAAACTGGGGAGCTTGGACAATCCCCCGAGAGGAAGGCTCTTCCTCGGCCCCTGAAGCAACCCCTACCCTGAACGGCCACTGTGAACACAACACCCAGAAACAAAAGCCTGAGCGACTGTCTCCCACTTGAACTCCTTTGATATCCAGAGGATCTCCCCTCACGGACTGGAGATCAGGCCTGCCATTACCTTGGCCCCTACCTGAGCCCAGTTTGCTTTCTCAGACGTCTGTCCCCACAGCCCTGGCAAACACAGCCTCTAGGTTGGGTCCTCTGGAGCCATACCACAGGCACCGTGCCTGCTCTCTCCTGGGAAACTGTGTCCATTCCTTTGGCCACACACTTCCAGAATATGAGAAACCTCAGGGCCCCCGAGGACATCCCACTATTGGGAGCCTCCCTGGACACACAGGGGCATTCAGACACAAGCTGAGCAGCTACCTCCACGAAGGCATGCACACAGATGTCAACAGAGATAGAAGGTTGAGCGGGACAGGCCCTTAGGCCCTAATCTCAACACTTGCTTTGGTTTCCACGTGTCACTCCTCAGAGGCTTTGTTTCGAAGAACAGGATATGGGGCTTTCCTGAGGCACTGAACAGAACTCTTCTCGTCTCCTCATGGGAAGCTTCCTTGTTGGAGCCGTGTCAAACACCTCAGGTTGGAGAATCCTGCAGAGTCCCTGAACCACCTCCACATTCCAAGGTCTCCCAGGACAACAACCCACAGTAGGACTCATCTTGAGGAGAGTCCATTTCAACTCTCCCCTCTGGGTAGCTCACCCAGGAGCCCGGAGATTGAGCCTGCCTCGTCCTGATTAAATAGTGGGGATATGAGGTGGCATTCCCAGGCATCCATGCTTAGACCCGTGCTCTCGAGTCTTTCCGTATGGGGCCTCCTGGAACCGTTCAATAGGACTCGACTGTCGTGCAGAAGGAAACCTTGAGGTTTGGAGTAGTTAACAAATCCCATCGTAGGTAAACCTCCCTGGCCTCATGAAGCCCCCACACCCTTCAGGAAGAGGCCATGCTGGACAAAAACTCTAGCCTGAGGCACATCTCATAGTTGACATGACCTCAGTGCAGGAGATCTCGATTCAGCCTCTGCAGAGTGGGCCTGCCATGCCCTCGGTCCCAAAGCTCACGGTAGCTTGTGTTTTCAGACTTCCTTCCTCACACTCCTGGCAAACATGCCCTCTGGACTAAGAACTCCAGAACCACAACCCAGCCCAGTGTCTGCCCAACGGAAGATAAACGTTTCCCTGTGGGGCTCTCCAGAAAACCCAGATGAGGATCAACCTGCTCGGCCCTACGGTACCCGAACTGGATAGGCTGCTCTGGGCACTCATGCTCCGTCTGACACAGCCTGAAGCCAGACGTCCAGACAGACAAGGAGACAGCTGGCTGCACACCCATCACTTCAGACACGCCATGGTCTTATGCCGTCCACTCTTCCTACCCTTGGTTTTCAGATATCTGAAATTAGACCTTATATCAATTCTCCAAACAGCTGGGTATCGCAAGCACAAAACAGAACTCCTCCTTCCCCATGGCTGTAGAGCTTGCTCTTGGCATGGAATCACACCTTCAGGGTGGGAGAAACCTTCATGGCCCCTGATGCCACGCCCAAACTTGAGTGCTGCTTGGGCACAAATTCACACTGTGACCCTCAGCATGAGCCCCATGTCAAAGAAAGGCCTGTCAGGGCCTGGACCAAGAGCCCGCATATGGGGCCGCCAAGCCCCTATGCACCCAATCCTCACCAGTGTTTGAGTGTTCCAGTCGCCCCGCCCGTACCTGGGGCTCTCCTCTGGAATCCCTTTCTTGGAGAGACACATGAGCCAGACAACACGACTTCACCCTTCCCACAAAATGACCCCAAACTCTTGGGAGCTGGGACAAATCCCCAGAGAGTGATACTCGTCCATATTCCCTGAGGCCACCCCTCCAAACCACGGCAATCCCGGACACAACATCCAGAGACAAAAGCCTGAAGGATCGCCTCCCACTCGCCCTTTTTTCAGAGGTCCAGGAGCTCCCTCTCGGGCTGTATATCCGGCCTGCCATACGCTAGGCGCCACTCATAAGCTGAGTTTGTGTTTTCAGACTTCTGTGCCCACAGCCTGGACCCACACAACCTCCAGGCTAGGGCCTCTGGAGCCACAGCGAAAGATTGTGCCTGCCCTCTCCAAGGATAGTGTGCCCAATCCATTGACCACAACCCTACAGGTTAGGAAAAAGCTCCAAGGCCCTTGAGGCCATCAATAGTGTAGGCCACCCTGGACTAAGAGGAGCTCTCTGAAACCAGCGGAGCAACTATCTCCACTTAGACTCTCAGACAGTGTCCCCAGAGACAGAAGGTTGAAATGGACAGGACCCCAGGCCCTAATCTGAACCTTAGCTTTGGTTTCCATGTGTCCGTCCTCAGAGGACTGTTTTCGTAGACCAGCACACGGGGCTTTTCTGAGGCACCAAACCAAACCTCTCTCGTGTCCACATGGGGAGCTTTCTTACTGGGGATGTATCAAACCCTTCAGGTAGGAGAGTTCCGCAGGACCACTGAACCACCAGCACACTCCAAGATCTCCATGGACCCAAACGCACATTATGACGCATCCTCAGGAGAGGCCATTTCAACTCAGCCCCCTGGGTAGCGTGCCCCAGAGGCAGCAGATCAAACATATCTTGTCGCTAATGGCCAATGGGAATGCGAGGCATGTTGTACAGGGATCCATCCTTCGAACCCTGCTCTCCAGTCCTTCCGTATGGTCTGTCCTGGAGCCATGCACAGGACTCGAATGTCCTGCAGAAGGAAACCTTGTGGTTTGGGGCAACCTCCAAACTCAGCGTGGGAAAACTTCCTTGGCCTCATGAGACGCCCGCTTAATGAAGGTGTCATCATGGACATATGCTCCAGCCTCAGCCAACGTCTTATCATCAGCCTGACTTCAGATGCAGGAGATTTTGATTCAGCCTCTGCAGAGTGGGCCTACTCTGCCCTTGGCTCCAATCCTCACCCTAGCTTGTGTTTTCAGACTTTCGTCCTCACACTCCTGGCCCACAAACCCTCCCTACTTGGAATTCTGGGGCCACAATGAAGCACTTTGCCTGCCTCCCAGGAGAAAAACTTTGTTATGGTGCTGCTCCCCAAATGAGACTTATTTGTGGAGCATAACAAATAGCATGGAGGACATGGGGAGTTAGAGAGAAGGGAGTTGGGGGAAATTGGAAGGGGAGGTGAACCATGAGAGACTATGGACTCTATAAAACAATCTGAGGGGTTTGAATTGGCGGGTGGGTGGGAGGTTGGGGTAACAGGTGGTCGGTATTATAGAGGGCACGGATTGCATGGAACACTGGGTGTGGTGAAAAAATAATGAATACTATTATGCTGAAAATAAAAAAAAAAATTATAATACACACTTGGGTCCAGAGTGTTGTTTGAAATTAAAGTCTGCTCAGGGAATTTGTACTTTTTTTCTAGTCTTCAGGGTTTGAACAACCGTGAAGGGCAGAGTTTTCTTTTGGGTGGTAAGCATACTCATCTGGTGTGGCATCAGAGGCCCCATCCTGGAAAGCATGTGGTCCAGGGCCTTGGGGACATAAATTTGCAAATGCAAACTAGGTTTATGGTGAGGGCGGAGGCAATCACAGGCCCAATCTGCAGGCCTGAGTGCACCTCATAGTGTACTGAAATTAAGGTGTCATGGAGGCGGTATCACAGGCTTTTCTGTCTGGATTGTGTGTCTAGGATGGTCGCAAAATGTAGGGGAGTCTTCATGGGGCCACGGGAGATTCTTCATCTCTGGGCAGTCTGCCCAGCTCTCTAGAGTTTGGTGCCTCTGGGGAAAGGAAGACTGCTGTTTTCCGTCTCAGCAGATCCCCCAAAGAGGGATTCCAGAGACAGTTTCTGGGTGTTTCAGGGCACCTGAACAACACAAATGAGGGTGTGGATTTGGCCCTAGGGACCTGGCAGGCCCGCCCTGTGTCCCTTTGGTCCAGCTACCAAGGAGGTTTGTTTGAAAGGAGGCTTACTCTGAGGGTCACAATGCCTGTTTCTGCCCAGGGCAGCTCACATGAGTGGCCGTGGTCTCATGGGCCATGCAGCTGGTTCCCACTCTGAGGGTTTGAAACCCATCTCAACAACCAGGATTCCTGAAATTGGGCAGGAGGAGTACTCTTGTGCTTCAGGTTCCACCATAAGCAGGGATTTGAGCTACAGTCTGAAGGAGAAATGACTGAATATCCAGGTTGAGTATATGTGATGGCTTCTGGCCACAACAGGTCCCACCTGCAGGATATGGGGCAAACTGTCTGTGTGGCTGACTAGAGGTCGTGGCTCAGGCTGTGTCAGACCAAGCCTATTGCCCATGGTGGCTGAGGATATTATGGTACCGTCGAGGGCCATGCCGGTGTATCCTCATATGGAGTTTCTGGGCAGAATCACCAGGCACTTCTTCTTTCTGTTGGGCAGGCAAATTCTGCATTGTGTTACCAGATTCCCTATCCAGAGGCCTTGGGGACAGACGGAATTGAGGATGGAATTGTAAACACAAGGTACGGTTAAATTCAGTGTGAAGCAGAAGGCAGTTCCCGTGTGCAGTGGCTGATTCGAGATATCCAGCAACTGAGTAAGGGCAGATGTCTGAAGTTAGCTCACACTGTAGTTTGTGACTATGATGACCGACAAAAGGAGTGGTGGCGCAAGATGCCATGGAGGATTTCCCACACTGTGCCTTGTGGGATGGTCCAAACAGCAAGGTTTCCTTGTACTGGACAGGGGGAGTCTGGTTTGTTGGCTCCAGGATCCCCATATTGAAAGTTTGGGTAGCAGAGCTCTCTCACATGAATACCTGGAAAGCACACCTCCATTGACCATTGCAGCTGAGGAACAAAGCAGGTTCCATTGGTGGCTCTGGGGCGAAATTCCAAGTGGCCTGAGTTGACATGGAGTTCCATGCTGGTGGATCATAATGATGGTTTGTATCCAGGGAGACATTAGATGTTGGGGTGGTCAGGGGCCATGCAGGATTCTCCTCCACTGAGTCTTGGACATATCTACCAAGAGCAAGGTATTTTACTGGGGACTGGAGGGGTTCTGTTGTGTGGCTCACAGACCATATGTTGGAATATAAGTTGGTATTGGAAAAAAGGCCTCTGGGGACAGGCGCCTGAAAATATAAGCTATGGTATCAATGAAGTCTTAGGGGCATGTCAGGTTCAGTCGTCTGACTCAGGGCCTTTGACATGGATATCTGCCTAGAAATAGGTGCTCATGGTGTATCAGAATGCGCATTTGGGTCCAGAGTTTTCCTCACAATTGAGGTGTGCTCAGGGGTTTTGCATATTGCTACTAATCTTCAGGGTTTGGGCAACAGTGAAGGGCAGAGTTTCCTTTGAGTACGTAGGCACAATCATCTGGTTTGGCTCCAGAGACCCCATCCTGGAGGGCATCTGGACCAGGGCTTTGGGAATTATGGTTAATGTGAGGGCCAAGGTGATCACAGGCCCGAAATGCAGGCCCTGAGGGCAGCTCATAGTGTACTGAAATTACACTATCATGGAGGCGGTAGTGCAGGCTTTTCTGTCGGGTATGTGTCCAGGACAGTCACAAAAGGTAGGGGTGGCTTCATGAGGCCACGGTAAATTCTTCATCGCTGGGGATTCTTCTCAGCTCCCAAGTGTTTTGTGTCTCTGGGAGAAGGGAAGACTGCTGTTTTCCATCTCAGGGCACCCCCAAAAGAGGGAATAGAGACAGGTTCTTGGTCTGGTTGCCAGGAAAACACAAACGATGGTGAGCATTTGGCCCTAGGGATCTGGAAGCCCCACTCTGTGGGCTCCTGGGCCAGTGTTTGAAAGCAGACTCCCACTGATAATCACAATACCTGTTTGTGCCCAGGGAGGTTCCCATGAATGGCCGTGGTCTCATGGGCCATGCAGCTAGTTCCCACTCTGAGGGTTAGACACCCATCCCCTCAGCCATGTTTCCTGCCATCAGAAAGGTGTACTCATTCTGTGCTTCAGGTTACACCATAGGGAGGGATTTGAGATTTGAGCTATGGTCTTTGGACAGATGCCTGAATACCCAGGTTGTGAAGAGATGATGGCTTCGGGCCATGGCAGGTCCAGCTACAGGATATGGGGCCCACTCTCTGCGTGGCTGACTGGAGGTCGTGGCTCAGGCTGTGTCAGACAGAGTCTTAGTGCCCATGGCAGCCTATTTATTATGGTGCTGTAGAGGGCCATGCAGGTGGTTCCTCATGTGGGGTTTCTGGTCAGACTTACCAGCCACTTCTTTCTTTGGGGCAGGCAGAATGCTGTGTTATGGCTCCAGAATTCCCTATCAAGAGGGCTTGGGGACCAGGAAGTTGAGGATGGAATTGTAAACACAAGCTATGGTTCAATTTAGTGACAAACAGAAGGCACTTCCAGTTTGCAGTGGCTGATTCGAGACATCTAGCTCCTGAGTAAGGGCAGATGTCAGATGTTTGCTCACGCAGGAGATTGTGTCTGTGATGACCAAGAAATGGAGCAATGGCATCAAGAAGCCATGGAGGATTTCCTATGCTGGGGCTTGTGAGATGCTCCAAACAGCAAGATTTCTTTCGACTGGACAGGGGGAGTCTGAGTTGTTTGCTCCAGGGGCCCCCATGTGCAACGTTTGGGTAGCAGAGCTCTCCTGCATGGATGCCTTTAAAGCACACCTCCATTGATCATTACAGCTGAGAAACATGGCAGGTCCTTCTGGTGGCTCTGGGGCAAAGTACCAAGACCTTGAGTTGACATGGAAACTCTTGCAGATGGGTCACAATGCTGGTTTGTTACCAGATGGATCTTAGAATGTTCTGGAGGTTAAGGATCCGTGCAGGATTCTGCTAACTTGAGATTTTGGCACAGGTCGAAGAGCACAGTTTCCTTCTGGGAACAGGAGTTGTTCTGTTGTGTGGCTCAGGGACCACATGTTGTATCATGTGTTGGTATTCCATAACATGCCCCTGAGGACAGATGCCTGAAAACCTAATCTAGGGTTCCAATGAGGTCGTAGGGGTATGTCCGTTTCAATCTTCTGACTCAGGACCATTGATACTTGGGTGTCTGCCTAGATGTAGGTGATCAGGTGAAATCAGACTGCACATTTGCATGCAGAGTGGCTGCCAATATTGGTTATTGCTCAGGGGCCGTGCAGGTTTCTCCTAATCTGGAAGGTTAGGAAAACTGTGACGGGCACAGTTTCCTTGGAGATGGCAGGCACAGTCCGGGGGTGTGGCTTCAGAAACCCCATCCTGGAGGGAATATGAGCCATAGTTTTGAGAGAGAAGTCTGCAAACACAAATTCAGTTTAGGGTTAGTGGCGATGTGATCACAGGCCCAATGCATAGATCTAGAGGGCAGCACGTCAGGAACTGTAAATCGGGTGACTGGAAGGCCCTAGTAGAGACTTTTCTATCTGGATTGTGTGTCCAGGATGGCCTCGGAATGCAGGTGTGGTCTCATGGGTCTATGGGGACTTTTCCCTCTAAGGATCCTGGTGGCTTTCCATAAATTGGTGGCTTTTTCGGGGAAGGAAAGAGTGCTGTTTTCCATCTTAGGGGTGCCCCAAAACAGGGATTCCAGAGACAGGCTGTGAGTCTGGTCGCCTGATAAAATCCCACCAAGGGTTAGGATTTGGTCCTTGGGGCATACCAGGCTTGCAATGTGGGATCCTGGTGTTGTAACTGAGAGGGCTTGTTTGAAAGCATGCTCAGGCTGAGGGTCACAATGCCTGTTTGTGTACAGGGCAGCCTTCAGGAGTGGGGGTGGTCTCATTAGCAATGCAGCTGGCTCCCACTCTGAGGGTTACACCCACCCCAACAGCCAGGTTTCCTGCCATGGAGAAGAAGCAGTTCTCTATTGTGCTTCAGGGTCCCCTATTGCCTGAATACCAAGAATGGGTAGAGAGGACGGAGTTGGGCCATGGCCGGGCTGATATGCTGGATATGGGCCCTGATCTCTGGGTGGCTGACACTAGGTCGGGGCACAGGCTCTGTCAGACACAGCACTAGTGCCCAGGCAGCCTATAAATCAGAATGCCCTCGAGGGCCAAGCAGATTGATTCTCATGTGGGGTTTCTGGGCAGACTCAACAGGCACTTCTTCTTTCTATGGGGAAGGCTGAATGCTGCATTGTGGCTCCAGAAATCCTCATCAAGAGGGCTTGGGGACCTCTAGGGTGGGGATGGAATTGTAAACACAAGCTACGGTTCAGTTCAGTGCCAAGCAGAAGGCATTTCCAATGTGCAGCATCTTATTTGAGATATCCAGCATCTGAGTAAGGGCAGATGTCTAAATGTTTGCCCCCACTGGAGTTTGTGTCTATAATGAACGAAAAATGGAGGGGTCGTGTCAAGAGGCCATGAAGGATTTCCCATATGGAGCTTGTGAGATGCTCTGAAAACAAGGTTTCCTTCTACTGGACAGGTCGAGGCTGGTTTGTTTGCTCCAGGGAACCCATGTGAAAAATTTGGGTAGCAGAGCTCACCTGCATGAATGCCTGGAAACCACACCTCCATTGACAATTGCAGCTGAAAAACATGGCAGGTTCGTTGTGGTGGCTCTGGGGCGATGTACCAAGGCCATGAGTTGACATGGAGTCTTATGAAGATGGGACACAATGCTGGTTTGTTACCAGGGAGATCTTAGAATGTGCTGGTGGCTAAGGGGCCATGCAGAGTTCATCTACCCTGTTTGACACAGGTCCAAGAGCAAGTCTTTCTTCTGGGGACACGTGATGTTCTTTTGTGGGGCTCAGGGACAACATGCTTTATCATAAGTTGGTATTCCAGAACAGGTCACTGAGGACAGGTGCCTGAAAACCTCATCTAGGGTTCCAATGAGGTCCTAGGGACATGTCAGTGTCAAACTTCTGACTCAGGACCATTGACATGGCTGCCTGCCTGGATGTAGGTGATGAGGGTGTATCAGACTGGGCATTGCATTCAGAGGGTCCACCAATATGGGGATTGGCTCAGGGGCCGTACAGGTTTCTCCTAATCTGGAGGGTTTGGGCAATTGTGACTGGCAGATTTTCCTTGGGGATGGCAGGCACAGTCCTGTGGTGTGGCTCCAGAGACACAATCCTGGAGGGCAGGTGACCCATGGTTTTGGGAATGAAGTCTTCAAACACAAATTCTGGTTAGGGTTAGTGGCACAGTGATCACAGGCCCAATGCATAGACCTGGAGGGCAGCTTGTGAAAGCATGCTCAGGCTGAGGGTCACAATATTGGTTTGTGCCCAGGGTTGCCCTCAGAAGTAGCGTGATTTCATTGCCTATGTACCTAGCTCCCACATTGAGAATTGGACACCCACCCCAACAGTCAGGCTTCTTCCATGGGGAAGGAGAAGTTCTCTATTGTGCTTCAGGTACCGCATTGGCAGGGATTCTAGCAAAGGTCTGGGGACGGGTGCCTGAACACCAAGGATGAGTAGAGATAACGGATTTGTGCCATGGTCGGTCCCACATGCTAGATTTGGGGCCTGATCTCTGGGTGGCTGACACTAAGTGGGGCTCAGGCTCTGTCAGACACATCATTATCCGAGGCAGCCTATAAATCAAGGTTCCCTCGAGGGCCAAGCAGATTGATCCTCATATGGGGTTTCTGGGAATACTCACCAGGCACTTCTTCTTTTTACGAGGAAAGCAGAATGCTGCACTGTGGCCCCAGAATTGCCTATTAAGTTGGCTAAGGGACAAGTAGGGTGAGTATGGAATTGTAAATACAAGCTATGTTTCAATTCAGTGCCAACCGAAAGCAGTTCCAATGTGCAGCAATTATTCAAGATTTCCAGCACCTGAATAAGGGCAGATGTCAGATGTTTGCTCACACTGTGGTTTGCGTCTATGATGACTCATAAATAGAGGGGTGGCGTCAAGAGTCCATGGAGGTTTCCCACGTACCTGCCGTGCCCTCGCCCTGAAACCCAAGTCTAGCTTGTCTTCTCAGACTTCCGTCCTCACACTCCTGGCCCCGAAGCCCTCAAGTTTGGCAATTCCGGACCCACAATGCAACACTCTGCCTGCCCTTAGGAAAAAAATTATTGCCTCATGAGCTGCCCAGGCAACTTAAATGAGGATAAACCTACACAACACTCGACTTTACCCAAATTATATAGTCTAACCTGGGCACTAATGCACTGTCAGACACAACACCCAGAAAGCTGGCCGTACCATGAGCACATAAGACCCGCCATGGCCTTAGGTCATCATCTCTTCCCTACCTCCGTTTTCAGGCTTTAGAACCGAGACCTTATCTCCAATCACCCATCAGAAAACATCTCATCTACACATGGGAAACTTGAACGTTGGAGCTGTGTCAAAGCCTCTGTTTAGGAGAACACAGCAGGGCCCCAGTGCCCCCGCTTCATTCCAAGGTCTCCATACACACAAAAGCACATTAGGACCCATCCCCAGGGGTGTCCATTTCAACTCAGCGTCCTTGGGTGCTCCCCAAGATAAGCAGATCTAAGCTGTCTTGTTGCTAGGAGACAATTGGTTGCGAGGTGGGCTACCCAGCCATCCATCCTTTGAACCCTGCTCAAAATCATTGGCCTGGAGACAAACAACAGGTCTCAATTGTCCTGCAGAAGACTCTGTGCAGTTTGGAGCTTCTCACAGCTTCCATCGTGGGAAAACCCAAATGGCCTCCTGATGCCCCCCCTTCATGAAGGGGCCATCAGGGACCGAAACTCCAAACTGAGCGATCATCTGATCTTCGCCCTGACTTCAGATGCACGAGATCTCGATTCAGTTCTGTAGATTGTGCCTGCCATGTCCTCACCCAGAAACCTAAGCCTAGCTTGTGTTCTCAGACTTCTGTCCTCAGACTACTGGCCCACAAGCCCTCCAGTTTGGCAATCCAGAACTAAAATGCAGCACTGTGCCTGCCCTACAGAAGAAAAACATTGCCCTCTGGGGCTACCGAGTAACCCGAAGTGAGGATCAACCTGCACCTACCTTGGCTATGCCCCAAATACATAGTCTGACCAGGGCACTAATGCCCTTTCTGACAAAGCCTGAGCCTGGACCTCCTGGCCCCAAACCAGACAGCTAGCCGCACACTGAGCACATCGTGCTGCCATGGCCTTAGGTCGTCATGTCTTCCCAACCTCGGTTTTCAGGCTTCAGAACCTAGACCTGATCTCCAATAACTGCCCAGGGTTGAACGTGATGCAGAAATCAGAACTCCTTCCCCATGGCAAAAAACTTTTGGTTGGCATGTTGCTAGGAGACAATTGGAATGCGAGGTGGGCTACCCAGCTATCCATCCTTAGAATCCTGCTCAGAATCATTGTCCTGGATCCAAACAACAGGTCTCTATTGTCCTGCAGGAACTCTCTGCAGTTTGGATCTTCTCACAACTCCTATCGTGGGAAAACCCCCATGGTCTCGTGATGCCCCCCCTTCATGAAGGGGCCATCAGGGACAGGAACTCCAACCTGAGCGATCGTCTGATCCTCGCCCTGACTTCAGATGCACGAGATCTCGATTCAGGTCTGTAGATTGTGCCTGCCATGTCCTCACCCAGAAACCTAAGCCTAACTTGTGTTCTCAGACTTCTGTCTCAGACTACTGGCCCACAAGCCCTCCAGTTTGGCAATCCAGAACTACAATGCAGCACTCTGCCTGCCCTCCAGAAGAAAAACATTGCCACCTGGGGCTACCCAGTAACCCCAAATGCGGATCAACCTGGACCTACCTTGGCTGTACCTCAAATACATAGGCTGACCATGGCACTAATACACTTTCTGACACAGCCTGAGCCTGGATATCCTGGCCCCACCCAGACAGCTGGCTGCACACTGAGCACATCGAGCCACCATGGCCTTAGGTCGTCATCTCTTCCCAACATCGGTTTTCAGGCTTCAGAAACTTGCCCTTATCTCCAATCACTGCCCAGGGTTGAACGTGATGCAGAAATCAAAACTCCTTCTCCATGGCAAGGAACCTTGAGGTTGGCATGTTGTCCAACGTTCATTGTAGTTGAAACCAGTGTGGCCCATGAGGCGCCGCCCATGCTCGTGGGCCACATTGGTCACAAACACACATTGTGACCCTCAGCCTGAGCCCAGTCCTCAAGTAAGGCATCTCAGTGGCTGGATGAAGAGATAGCATATTGGGCTTTCCATGCCCCTAGGCCCCAATTTTTAACCATAGTTCGGGTTGTCCCTTCAGTCTTCCCCACGGCTTTGCTTTGGAATTCCTCTTTTCCTGGGACACCTGAGGTAACAAAACTGAAACGAGTCCTCCCATCCAACAGATTGACGAAAAACGATTAGGAATCGGGCCAAATCCTCAGAGAGGAAGATTCGGCCATGGCCCATGAGGCCTCCCCGACATTCCACGGCCATCGCTGATACAAAATCCAGAGACAAAAGCCTGAGCAAGCGACTCAGACTCGCACTTTCTTCATATCCTGAAGAGTTCTTCTCATGGTTTGTAGATCGGGCCTGCCATACCTACGTCCCCAAACATAAGCTGAGTTTGTGTTTTCAGACTTCCGTCCTCAAAGTCCTGGGCCACACACCCTCCAGGCTGGGGACCCTGGAGCCACACAGTAGGACTGTCCCTACCAATCCATGGGAAATCTGCCCATTCCATTGTCCAAAATCGTACAAATTAGGAGAAACCTCCAAAGTCCCTGAGGCCATCCCAATAGTGTAGGTCGCCCGGAACAAACAAGGGCTGTCTGACACCAGCTGATTATCTACCTCTACTCATACCTGAGTGGATGCCCCAGAGAAGAAGATTGAACCAGACAGGACCCTAGGCCAATATAGGATCCATTGCTTTGGTTTACAGGCATGTCTCTTCAAAAGCCTGATTCCAATATGAGCATATGGCTTTTGCTGAGGCACCCATCAGAACTCATCTCGTCTCCACAAGGAAACCTGTGCAAGCGAGCCATGTCAACAGCTTAGGTGAGAACTTCAAGGACCCGGTGCTACCGCCCCATTTCCAAGGCCCTCATGGACACAAACACACATTAGGAGCCATCCTCAGGAAAGTCCATTTCAACTCAGCCACCCCGGTTGCTTCCGCAGAGCCATCAGATCTAAACTGTCTTGTTGCTAGGAGACAATTGGAAGCCCTGCGAGGCGGGCTTCCCAGGCATCAATCCTCGTACGGTGCTCTGGAGTCATTCCATATGGGATGTCCTGGAGCTGTCCAACAGGTCTCATTTGTCACGCAGAAGGAATCCTTGAAGGGGGCATCCCACAACTCCCATCGTGGGAAAACCTCAAAGGCCTCGAGATTCCGCTCCCTTCATGAAGCAGCCGTCATACACGGAAACTCCAACCTGAGCCCACGCCTGATCCTGGCCCTGACTTCAGATGCATGAGATATTGGTTCAGATCTGCAGGGGGTACCTGCCGTGCCCTCGCCATGAAACCCAAGTCTAGCTTGTCTTCTCAGACTTCCGTCTTCACACTCCTGGCCCCGAAACCCTCAAGTTTGGCAATTCTGAACCCACAATGCAGCACTCTGCCTGCCCTCTAGAAAAGAAAAAAATATTGCCTAAAGAGCTGCCCAGGCACCAAAAATGAGAATAAATGTACACAGCACTCGAATTTACCCAAATTATATAGTCTAACCTGGGCACTAATGCACTGTCGGACACAACCTGAGCCCGGACCTCCTGACCAACACCCAGAAAGCTGACGGCACACTAGCACATAAGACCCGCAATGGCCTTAGGTCATCTCTTCCCTACCTCAGATTTCAGGCTTCAGAACCCAGACCTTATATCCTATCACTGCCCAGGGGTGAGTGTGATGCAGAAATCAGAACTCCTCCTTACCCATGGCAAGAACCCTTGTGGTTGGCACATGGTCCAACGTTCAGTGTAGGAGAAACCAGCATTCACCCTGAGGCCCCGCCCATTCTTGAGTGCGACGAGGGCATAAACACGCATCGTGACCCTCAGCATAAGTCCTGACGTCTAGTAAGTCCTCTCAGTGGCTGGACCATTAGATGTCATAATGGGCTTGACATGTCCCTAGGCCCCAATTTTTAACCAGATTTCTGATTGTCCAATCGCCCCTCCCCAGGGCTCTACTCTGGAATCCCTCATTTGGTGGGACACCTGAGCTAAAAAAAGAAAACAACAACAACACAAAAATGGACTTCTTCCATCCCACAGAATGATCCCAAACTCTTTTGACGGGGCCAAACCACCAGAGAGTAAGACTCGTCCATTTCCTATGAATTTACCCAGAAATTTCAGGACCATGAGTGACACGATATCCAGAGACAAAAACTTGAGCAAGAGCCTCACACTCGCCCTTTTTTCAAATCCCGAAGAGTTCTCCTCATGGTCTGTAGGTCATTCCTGCCATTCCTATGACCCAAAACATAAGCCGAGTTTGTGTTTTCAGACCACTGTCCAAACAGCCTGGTCTACACAACCTACAGGCTCAGGCCCCTGGATCCAAACATGAGGACTGTACTTGCCCACTCCAAGTAAATTATGTGTGCCCATTCCAAGGGCCACAACCCTTCAAATAGGATAAACCTCCAAAGTCCCTGATCCATCTCACTAGTGGTGGCTTCCCAGGAAAAATAGGGCAATCTGAGCCCATCTGAGCACCTACCTGCACTCAAAACCATAGACAGATGACCGCAGAGGTCAAAAGGAAAGAAGAGGCCCCCAGGCACTAATCAGATCGATTGCTTTTGTTTCCAGGCATCTCTCCTCAGAGGCCTGGCTTTCAAAACCAGCATATGGCTGTTTCTTGACTCACCCATCAGAAAAAATCTCATCTACATATGGGAAACTTGCATGTTGGAGCTGTGTCAAAGCCTCTGTTTAAGAGAAGCCTTCAGGGCCCCAGTGCCAGCGCTTAATTCCAAGGTCTACATAGACACAAAAGCACATTAGGACCCATCCAAAGGAGAGTCCATTTCAACTCAGCCTGCTCGGTTGCTCCGCCAGATCCAGCAGATCTAACCTGACTTGTTGCTAGGAGACAATTGGAATGCGAGGTGGGCTACCCAGACATCCATCCTTAGAACCCTGCTCAGAATCATTGTCCTGGATCCAAACAACAGGTCTCTATTGTCCTGCAGGAACTCTCTGCAGTTTTGAGCTTCTCACAACTCCCATCGTGGGAAAACCCCCATGGCCCCCTGATGCACCCCCTTCATGAAGGGACCATCAGGGACAGAAACTCCAACCTGAGCGATCGTCTGATCCTCGCCCTGACTTCAGATGCACGAGCTCTCGATTCAGGTCTGTAGACTGTGCCTGCCATGTCCTCACCCAGAAACCTAAGCCTTCCTTGTGTTCTCAGACTCTGTCCTCAGACCTCTGGCCCACAAGCCCTCCAGTTTGGCAATCCAGAACTACAATGCAGCACTCTCCCTGCCCTCCAGAAGAAAAACATTGCCCTCTGGGGCTACCCAGTAACCCCAAATGCGGATCAACCTGCACCTACCTTGGCTGTACCTCAAATACATAGGCTGACCATGGTAATACCCTTTATGACACAGCCTGATTCTGGATCTCCTGGCCCCACACAGACAGCTGGCTGCACACTGGGCACATCGAGCCGCCATGGCCTTAGGTCGTCATCTCTTCCCAACCTCGGTTTTCAGTCTTCAGAACCTAGACCTTATCTCCAATCACTGCCTAGGGTTGAATGATGCAAAATTAAAACTCCTTCCCCATAGCAAGAAACCTTGTGGTTGGCATGTTGTCCAACGTTCAGTGTAGTTGAAACCAGTGTGGCCCATGAGGCGCCACCCATGCTCGTGGGCCACATTGGTCACAAACAAACATTGTGACCCTCAGCCTGAGCCCAGTCCTCAAGTAAGGCCTCTCAGTGGCTGGATGAAGAGATAGCATATTGGGCTTGCCATGCCCCTTGGCCCCAATTTTTAACCATAGTTCGGGTTGTCCCTTCAGTCTTCCCCACGGCTTTGCTTTGGAATTCCTCTTTTCGTGGGAAACCTGAGGTAACAAAACTGAAAGGGGTCCTCCCATCCCACAGATTGACGAAAAACGATTGGGAATCGGGCCATATCCTCAGAGAAGAAGATTCGGCCATGGCCCATGAGGCCTCCCTGACATTCCACGGCCATTGCTTATACAGAATCCAGAGACAAAAGCCTGAGCAAGCGACTCAGACTCGCACTTTCTTCATATCCTGAAGAGTTCTTCTCATGGTTTGTAGATCACGCCTGCCATACCCACGTCCCCAAACCTAAGCTGAGTTTGTGTTTTCAGACTTCTGTCCTCAAAGTCCTGGGCCAACACCCTCCAGGCTGGCGCCCCTGGAGCCACACATTAGGACTGTGCCTACCAATCCATGGGAATTCTGCCCATTCCATTGTCCAAAATTGTACAAATTAGGAGAAACCTCCAAATTCCCTGAGGCCATTCCAATAGTGTAGGTTGCTCGGAACAAATAAGGGCTGTCGGACACCAGCTGATAATCTACCTCCACTCATACCATAGATGGATGTCCCCAGAGAAGAAGATTGAACCAGACAGGACCCTTGGCCATAATAGGATCCATTGCTTTGTTTTACAGGCATGTCTCCTCAAAAGCCTGATTCCAATACGTGCATAGGGGTTTTCCTGAGGCACCCGTCAGAACTCATCTCGTCTCCACAAGGAATCCTATGCATGGGAGCTATGTCCAAATCTTAGGAGAGTACTTCAGTGTCCCGATGCCACCGCCACATTCCAAGGCCCTCATGGACACAAAAACACATAAGGACCCATCGCCAGGAAAGTCCATTTCAACTCAGCCACCCCGGTTGCAACAGCAGAGCCATCATATTAAACTGTTTTGTTGTTCGGAGACAATGGGAATGCGAGGCGGGCTTCCCAGGCATCCATCCTTGAACGGAGCTCTGGAGTCATTCCATATGGGATGTCCTGGAGCTGTCCAACAGGTCTCAATTGTCCTGCAGAAGGAATCCTTGAAGGGGGCATCCCACAACTTCCAAGGTGGGAAAACCTCAATGGCCTCGAGATTCCGCTCGCTTCATGAAGCGGCCGTCATGCACGGAAACTCCAAACTGAGCCAACGTCTGATCCTCGCCCTGACCTCAGATGCATGAGATATTGGTTCACATCTGCAGGGGGTACCTTCCGCGCCCTCGCCCTCAAACCCAAGTCTAGCTTGTCTTCTCAGACTTCCGTCCTCACACTCCTGGCCCCGAAGCCCTCAAGTTTGGCAATTCCGGACCCACAATGCAGCACTCTGCCTGCCCTATAGAAAAAAATTATTTCCTCATGAGCTGCCCAGGCACCTTAAATGTGGATAAACCTACACAGCACTCGACTTTACCCAAATTATATAGTCTAACCTGGGCACTAATGCACTGTCGGACTCAACCTGAGCCCGGACCTCCTGACCAACACCCAGAAAGCTGACCGCACACTGAGCACATAAGAGCCGTCATGGCCTTAGGTCATCATCTCTTCCCTACTTCAGTTTTCAGGCTTCAGAACCAAGACCTTAACTCCAATCACTGCCCAGGGGTGAGTGTGATGCAGAAATCAGAACTCTTCCTTACTCATGGCAAGAAACCTTGTGGTTGGCACTTTGTCCAAGGTTCAGTGTTAGAGAAACCAGCATTCACCCTAAGGCCCCGCCAGTTCTTGAGTGCGACGAGAGCATAAACACGCATTGTGACCCTCAGCATGAATCCTGTCCTCTTGTAAGTCCTCTCAGTGGCTGGACCATTAGATGTCATAATGGGCTTGACATGTCCCTAGACCCCAATTTTTAACCAGATTTCTGATTGTCCAGTCGCCCCTACCCAGGGCTCTATTATGGAATCCCTCATTTGGTGGGACACCTGAGGTTAAAAAGAAAACAACAACAACAAAAAAACGGACTTCTTCCATCCCACAGAATGACCCCAAACTCTTTGGACGGGGCCAAACCACCAGAGAGTAAGACTCGTCCATTTCCCATGAAGTCACCCAGAAATTTCACGACCATGAGTGACACGATATCCAGAGACAAAAACTTGAGCAAGAGCCTCACACTCGCCCTTTTTTCAAATCCCGAAGAGTTCTCCTCATGGTCTGTAGATCAGCCCTGCCATACATATGACCCGAAACATAAGCCGAGTTTGTGTTTTCAGACAACTGTCCAAACACCCCTGGCCTACACAACCTACAGGCTCAGGCCCCTGGAGCCAAACCTGAGGACTGTACTTGCCCTTTCCAAGGGAATTGTGTGTGCCCATTCCAATGGCCACAACCCTTCTAATAGAATAAACCACCAATGTCCCTGATCCATCTCAATAGTGGTGGCTTCCCAGGCAAAACTGAGGCAATCTGAGCCCATCTGAGCACCTGCCTGCACTCAGACCCATAGACATATATCCTCAGACGTAACAAGGAAAGAATAGGCCCCTAGGCAATACTCAGATCCATTGCTTTGGTTTCCAGGCATCTCTACTCAGAGGCCTGGATTTCAAGACCAGCATATGGCTGTTTCTTGACTCACCCATCAGAATCATCTCATCTACACATGGGAAACTTGCACGGTGGAGCTGTGTCAAAGCCTCTGTTTAGGAGAAACCTTCAGGGCCCCAGTGCCACCGATTCATTCCAAGGTCTCCTTAGACACAAAAGCACATTAGGACCCATCCCCAGGAGAGTACATTTCAACTCAGCCTCCTCGGTTGCTCCCCCAGATCCAGCAGATCTAACCTGTCTTGTTGCTAGGAGACAATTGGAATGCGAGGTGGGCGACCCAGCCATCAATCCTTAGAACCCTGCTCAGAATCATTGGCCTGGAGCCAAACAACAGGTCTCAATTGTCCTGCAGAAGACTCTCTGCAGTTTGGAGCTTCTCACAACTCCTATCTTGGGAAAACCCCCATGGCCTCGTGATGCCCCCCCTTCATGAAGGGGCCATCAGGGACAGGAACTCCAACCTGAGTGATTGTCTGAGACTTGCCCTGACCTAAGATGCATGAGATCTCGATTCAGGTCTGTAGATTGTTCCTGCCATGGCCTCTCCCAGAAACCTAAGCCTAGCTTGTGTTCTCAGACTTCTGTCCTCAGACTACTGGCACACAAGCCCTCCAGTTAGGCAATCCAGAACTACAATGCAGCACTCTGCCTGCCCTCCAGAAGAAAAACATTGCCCTCTGGGGCTACCCAGTAACCCCAAATGGGGATCAACGTTCACCTACCTTGGCTGTAGCCCAAATACATAGGCTGACCACGGCACTAATACCCTTTCTGACAGAGCCTGAGCCTGGACCTCCTGGCCCCACCCAGACAGCTGGCCGCACACTGAGCCTATCGAGCCACCATGGCCTTAGTTCGTCATTTCTTCCCAACCTCGGTTTTCAGGCCTCAGAACCTAGACCTTATCTCCAATCACTGACCAGGTTTGAACGTGATGCAGAAATCAGAACTCCTTCCCCATGGCAAGAAACCTTGTGGTTGGCATGTTTTCCAACCATCAGTGTAGTGAAACCAGTGAGGCCCATGAGGCGCCGCCCATGCTCGCGGGCCACATTGGTCACTAACACACATTGTGACCCTCAGCCTGAGCCCAGTCCTCAAGTAAGGTCTCTCAGTGGCTGGATGAACAGATAGCATATTGGGCTTGCCATGCCCCTAGGCCCCAATTTTTAACCAAGTTCGTGTTGTCCCTTCAGACTTCCCCATGGCTTTATTTGGAATTCCTCTTTTGGTGGGACACCTGAGGTAACAAAACTGAAAGGAGTCCTCCCATCCCACAGATTGACGAAAAACAATTGGGAATCGGGCCAAATCCTCAGAGAGGAAGATACATCCATGGCCCATGAGGCCTCCCCGACATTCCACGGCCATCGCTAAACAAAATCCAGAGACAAAAGCCTGAACAAGCGCCTCAGACTCGCACTTTCTTCATATCCTGAAGAGTCCTTCTCATGATTTTTAGATCGGGCCTGCCACACCTACTTCCCCAAACCTAAGATGAGTTTGTGTTTTCAGACTTCTGTCCTCAAAGTCCTGGGCCACACACCCTCCTGGCTGGGGCCCCTGGAGCCACACATTAGGACTGTGCCTACCAATCCATGGGAATTCTGCCCATTCCATGGTCCAAAATCGTACAAATTAGGAGAAACCTCCAAAGTCCCTGAGGCCATCCCAATAGTGTAGGTCGCCCGGAACAAACAAGGGCTGTCTGACACCAGCTGATAATCTACCTTCACTCATAACATATATGGATGTCCCCAGAGAAGAAGATTGAACCAGACAGGACCCTTGGCCATAATAGGATCCATTGCTTTGGTTTACAGGCATGTGTCCTCAAAAGCCTGATTCCAATACGTGCATAGGGGTTTTCCTGAGGCACCTATCAGAACTCATCTCGTCTCCACAAGGAAACCTGTGCATGGGAGCCATGTCAAAAGCTTAGGAGAGTACTTCAGGCTCCCGGTGCCAAAGCCACATTCCAAGGCCCTCATGGACACAAAAACACATTAGGACCCATCCTCCAGAAAGTCCATTTTAACTCAGCCACCCTGGTTGCTCCCGCAGAGCCATCAGATCTAAACTGTCTTGTTTGTAGGAAACAATTGGAATGCGAGGCGGGCTTCCCAGGCATCCATCCTCGAACGGTGCTCTGGAGTCATTCCATATGTGATGTCCTGGAGCTGTCCAAAGGGTCTCAATTGTCCCGCAGAAGGAATGCTTGAAGGGGGCATCCCACAACTCTCAACGTGGGAAAACCTCAATGGCCTCGAGATTCTGCTCCCTTCATGAAGCGGCCGTCATGCACAGAAACTCCAACCTGAGCCAACGTCCGATCCTCGCCATGACTTCAGAGGCATGAGATATTGGTTCAGATCTGCAGGGGGTACCTGCCGTGCCCTCGCCCTGAAACCCAAGTCTAGCTTGTCTTCTCAGACTTCCATCCTCACACTCCTAGCCTCGAAGCCCTCAAGTTGGGCAATTTCGGAACACAATGCAGGACTCTGCATGCCCTCTAGAAAAAAAAAAAAAATTATTGCCTAATGAGCTGCCCAGGCAACTTAAATGAGGATAAACCTACACAGCACTCGACTTTACCCAAATTATATAGTCTAACCTGGGCACTAATGCACTGTCGGACACAACCTGAGCCCGGACCTCCTGACCAACACCCAGCAAGCTGACCGCACCCTGAGCACATAAGACCCGTCATTGCCTCAAGTCATCATCTCTTCCCTACCTCAGTTTTCAGGCTTCAGAACCGAGACCTTATCTCCAATCACTGCCTAGGGGTTAGTGTGATGCAGAAATCAGAACTCCTCCTTACCCATGGCAAGAAACCTTGTAGTTGGCACGTTGTCCAACGTTCAGTGTAGGAGAAACCAGCATTCACCCTGAGGGCCCACCCATTCTTGAGTGCGACGAGGTCATAAACTCCCATTGTGACCTTCAGCATGAGTCCTGTCCTCTAGTAAGTCCTCTCAGTGGCTGGACCATTAGATGTCATAATGGGTTTGACATGTCCCTAGGCCCCAATTTTTAAACTGATTTCTGATTGTCCAGTCGCCCCTCCCCAGGGCTCTACACTGGAATCCCTCATTGGTGGGACACCTGAGGTTAAAAACGAAAACAACAACAAGAAAAAAACGGACTTCTTCCATCCCAAAGAATGACCCCAAACTCTTTGGACGGGGCAAAACCACCAGAGAGTAAGACTTGTCCATTGCCCATGAAGTCACACAGAAATTTCACGACCATGAGTGACACGATATCCAGAGACAAAAACTTGAGCAAGAGCCTCACACTCGCCCTCTTTCAAATCCCGAAGAGTTCTCCTCATGGTCTGTAAATCAGTCCTGCCATACCTATGACCCGAAACATAAGCCGAGTTTGTGTTTTCAGACAACTGTCCATACACCCCTGGCCTAACAACCTACAGGCTCAGGCCCCTGGAGCCAAACCTGAGGACTGTACTTGCCCTCTCCTAGGGTATTGTGTGTACCGATTCCAATGGCCACAACCCTTCTAATAGGATAAACCTCCAAAGTCCCTGATCCATCTCAATAGTGGTGGCTTCCCAGGAAAAACAGGGGCAATCTGAGCCCATCTGAGCACCTGCCTGCACTCAGACCCATAGACAGATGTCCCCAGAGGTAAAAAGGAAAGAACAGGTCCCTAGGCACTAATCAGATCCATTTCTTTGGTTTCCAGGCATCTCTCCTCAGAGGGCTGGATTTCAAGACCAGCATATGGCTGTTTCTTGACTCACCCATCAGAAAACATCTCATCTACACATGGGAAACTTGCACGTTGGAGCTGTGTCAAAGCCTCTGTTTAAGAGAACCCTTCAGGGCCCCAGTGCCACCGCTTCATTCCATGGTCTCCATAGACACAAAATCACATTAGGACCCATCCCCAGGAGAGTCCATTTCAACTCAGCCTCCTCGGTTGCTCCCCCATATCCAGTCGATCTAAACTGTCTTGTTGCTAGGAGACAATTGGGTGCGAGGTGGGCTACCCAGCTATCCATCCTTAGAACTTTGCTCAGAATCATTGGCCTGGAGCCAAACAACAGGTCTCAATTGTCCTGCAGAAGAGTCTTTGCAGTTTGAGCTTCTCACAACTCCCATCGTGGGAAAACCCCCATGGCCTCGTGATGCCCCCCCTTCATGATGGGGCCATAAGGGACAGAAACTCCAACCTGAGCGATCGACTGATCCTCGCCCTGACTTCAGATGCACGAGATCTCGATTCAGGTCTGTAGATTGTGCCTGTCATGACCTTACCCAGAAACCTAAGCCTAGCTTGTGTTCTAGACTTCTGTCCTCAAACAACTGGCCCACATGCCCTCCAGTTCGGCAATCCAGAACTCTAATGTAGCACTCTGCCTGCCCTGGGGCTACCCAGTATACCCAAGTAAGGATCAACCTGCACCTACCTTGGCTGAACCACAAATACATAGGCTGACCAGGGAACTAATGCACTTTCTGACACAGCCTGAGCCTGGACCTCCTGGCCCCACCCAGACAGTTGGCCGCACACTTAGCACATCGAGCGGCCATGGCCTTAGGTCGTCATCTCTTCCCAACCTCGGTTTTCAGGCTTCAGACCTAGAGCTTATCTCCAATCACTGCCCAGGGTTGAACGTGATGAAGAAATCAGAACCCTTCCCCCTGGCAAGAAACCTTGTGGTTGGCATGTTGTCCAACGTTCAGTGTAGTAGACACCAGTGTGGCCCATGAGGCCCCGCCCATGCTCAGGGGCCACACTGGTCCCAGACACACATTGTGACCCTCAGCCTGAGCCCAGTCCTCAAGTAAGACCTCTCGGTGGCTGGATGAACAGACAGCATATTGTGCTTGCCATGCCCCTAGGCCCCAATTTTTAGCCATAGTTCGGGTTGTCCCTTCAGTCTTCCCTATGGCTTTGCTTTGGAATTCCTCTTTTGGTGGGACACCTGAGTTAACAAAACTGAAAGGAGTCCTCCCATCCCACAGATTGACGAAAAACAATTGGGAATCGGGCCAAATCCTCAGAGAGGAAGATTCGTCCATGGCCCATGAGGCCTCCCTGTCATTCCACAACCATCGCTGATACAAAATTCATAAACAAAAGCCTGAGCAAACACCTCAGACTCGCTCTATATTCAAATCCTCATTAGTTCTTCTCATGGTGTGTGGATTGGGCCTGCCATACCTACGTCCCCAAATCCAAGTTGAGTTTGTGTATCAGAATCACAAATCAGAACTCTGACTTCCACATGGCTGTATTGCTTGTTCTTCGCATGGATTCACATCCTCAGGGTGGGAGAACTATTAATGGCACCTGATGCCACGCCCAAACTTGAGTGCTGCTTGGGCACAAATTCACACTGTGACCCTCAGCATGAGCCCCATGTCAAAGAAAGGCCTGTCAGGGGTCTGGACCATGAGCCTGCATATGGAGCATGCCATGCCCATAGGCACCCAGGACTAACTAGATGGTGTGTATTCCAGGTGAGGGAACCCACAGCTGTGCTCTCGAGTCCCTCTCCTGGGGAGTCCCCTGTGGCAGAATACAGTACTCTTCCTTCCCCAGAATGAACCCCAAAACTTGGGAGCTTGGACAATCCCCCGAGAGGAAGGCTCTTCCTCGGCCCCTGAAGCAACCCCTACCCTGAACGGCCACTGTGAATGCAACACCCAGAGACAAAAGCCTTAGCGACTGCCTCCCACTTGCCCTCCTTTGATATCCAGAGGATCTACCCTCACGGACTGGAGATCAGGCCTGCCATTACCATGGCCCCTACCTGAGCCAAGTTTGCTTTTTCAGACATCTGTCCCCACAGCCCTGGCCAACACAGCCTCTTGGCTGGGTCCTCTGGAGCCATACCACAGGACCGTACCTGTTCACTCCTTGGAAACTGTGTCCATTCCTTTGGCCACACACCTCCAGAATATGAGAAACATCAAGGCCCCCGAGGACATCCCTCTACTGGGAACCTCCTTGGACACACAGGGGCATTCTGACACAAGCTGAGCAGCTACCTCCACGAAGGCATGCACACAGATGTCAACAGATTTAGAAGGTTGAGCCTGACAGGCCCTTAGGCCCTAATCTTAACTCTTGCTTTGGTTTCCAGGTGTCACACCTCAGAGTATTTGGTTCGAAGAACAGGATATGAGGCTTTCCTGAGGCACTGAACTCAGAACTACTCTCGTCACCACATGGGAAGCTTCCTTGTTGGAGCCGTGTCAAACACCTCAGTTTGGAGAATCCTGCAGAGTCCCTGAGCCACCTCCACCTTCCAAGGTCTCCCAGGCCTCTGACCCACAGTAGGACTCATCTTCAGGAGAGTCCATTTCAACTCTCCCCTCTGGGTAGCTCACCCAGGAGCCCGCAGATTGAGCCTGCCTTGTCCTGACAAAAGAGTGGGAATATGAGGTGGCGTTCCCAGGTCCATGCTTAGACACCTGCTCTCGAGTCTTTCCATATGGGGCCTCCTGGAACCATCCACTAGGACTCGACTGTCGTGCAGAAGAAAACCTTGAGGTTTGGAGTAGTTCACAAATCCCATCGTAGGCAAACCTCCCTGGCCTCATGAAGCCCCCACACCCTTCAGGAAGAGGCCATTCTGGACAAAAACTCTAGCCTGAGGCACGTCTCATAGTTGACATGACCTCAGTGAAGGAGATCTCGATTCAGCCTCTGCAGAGTGGGCCTGCCGTGCCCTCGGTCCCAAACCTCACGCTAGCTTGTGTTTTCAGACTTCCTTCCTCAAACTCCTGGCAATCAAGCCCTCTGGACTAGGACTCCAGAACCACAACCCAGCCCAGTGTCTGCCCAACGGAAGAAAAACGTTTCCCTGTGGGGCTCTCCAGAAAACCCAGATGAGGATCAACCTGCTCGGGCCTCGACGGTACCCGAACTGGATAGGCTTCTCGGGGCACTCATGCTCTGTCTGACACAGCCTGAAGCCAGACGTCCAGACAGACAAGGAGACAGCTGGCCGCACACCCAGCACTTCGAACACGCCATGGTCTTATGCTGTCACCTCTTCCTAACCTTGGTTTTCAGATATCTGAACCTAGACATTATATCAATTCTCCAAACAGCTGGGTATGGGAAGCACAAAACAGAACTCCTCCTTCCCCATGGCTGTAAAGCTTGCTCTTGGCCTGGAGTCACACCTTGATGTGGTCCATATACACTATGGAGAATTATGCCTCCATCAGAAAGGATGAATACCCAACTTTTGGAGCAACATGGACAGGATTGGAAGAGATTATGCTAAATAAAATGAGTCAAGCAGAGAGTCAATGATCATATGATTTCTCTTATTTGTGGAGCATAACAAATAGTATGGAAGGCATGGGGAGTTAGAGAGGAGAAGGAAGTTGGGGTAAATTGGAAAGGTAAGTGAACTATGAGAGAGTATGGACTCTAAAAAACAATCTGAGGGGTTTGAAGTTGTGGGGGTGTGGGATGTTGAGGTACCAGGTAGTGGGTATTATAGAGGGCACAGTTTGCATGGAGCACTGGGTGTGGTGAAAAAATAATGAATACTGTTATGCTGAAAATAAATTAATTGATAAAAAAAAGAAATAAACAAAAAAAGCTTGTTGCCTTCCCGTTGAGATCAGGAACATGAGAAGTATGCCTACTCCCACCACACTTGTTCAACTAAGTATTAGAAGTCCTAGCAACAGCAATCAGACAACAAAGAGAAATAAAATGTATCCAAATTAGCAATGAAGAAGTCAAACACTCTTCGCAGATGACATGATTCTTCATAGGGAAAAACCAAAAGACTCCACCCCCAAACTACTAGAACTCATACAGCAATTCAGCAACGTGGCAGAATAGAAAGTCAATGTACAGAAATCAGTGGCTTTCTTATACACTAACAATGAAAATACAGAGTGGGAAATTAGAGATTTACTACAAAGCTGAGATCATCAAGATAGCATTGTATTGGCATTAAAAAAGACACATAGAACAGTGGAACAGAGTAGAGAGCCCAGATATGGACCCTCAACTCTATGGGCAAATAATCTTTGACAAAACAGGAAAACATATACAGTGGTAAAAAGTCAGTCTCTTCAATAAATGGTGCTGGGTAAACTGGGAAGCTCTATGTAGAAAAATGAAACTCGACCATTCTCTTACACCATACACAAAGATAAACTAAAAATGGATAAAAGACCTCAACATGAGACAGGAATCCATCAGAACCCTAGAGGAGAACATAGGCAGTAATCTCTTCGATATCAGCCACAGCAACTTTTTTCAAGAAATGTCTCCAAAGACAAAGGAAAAAAAAGTGAAAATGAACTTTTGGGACTTCATCAAAATCAAAAGCTTCTGCACAGCAAAGGAAACATTTAAGAAAACAAAGAGGCAACCCACGGAATGGGAGAAGATATTTGCAAATCACTGTACAGACAAAAGGTTGATATCAAGGATCTATAAAGAACTCCTCAAACTCAACACACACAAAACAGACAATCATATCAAAACAGACAATCATATCACAAAACAGACAATCATATCAAAAAAAAATCAGAAGATATGACAAGACACTTCTCCAATCAAGACATACACATCGCTATCAGACACATGAAAAAATGTTAATTGTCACTAGCCATCAGGGAGATTCAAATTAAAACCACATTGAGATATCACCTTACACCAGTTAGAATGACCAAAATTAGCAAGACAGGAAACAACATGTGTTGGAGAGGATGTGGAGAAAGGGGAACCCTCTTCCACTGTTGGTGGGAATGCAAGTTGGTGCAGCCTCTCTGGAGAACAGTGTTGGAGAATCCTCAAGAAATTAAAAACAGAACTTCCCTATGACCCAGCAATTACACTCCTGGGTATTGACCCGAAAGATACAGGTGGAGTGAAAAGAAGGGCCATCTGTACCCCAATGTTTATAGCGGCAATGGCCGCGGTTGTCAAACTGTGGAATGAAACAAGATGCCCTTCAACGGACGAATGGATAAGGAGGATGAGGTCCATATACACTATGGAGTATTATGCCTCCATCAGAAAGGATGAATACCCAGCTTTTGGAGCAACAGGGATGGGACTGGAAGAGATTCTCCTTAGTGAAATAAGTCAAGCAGAGAGAGTCAATGATCATATGGTTTCAATTATTTGTGAAGCATAACAAATAACATGGAAGACATGGGGAGATAAGAGAAAGGAGTTGGGGGAAATTGGAAGGAGAGGTGAACCATGAGAGACTATGGACTCTGAAAAACCATCTGAGTGTTTTGAAGGGGCAGGGGGTGGGAGGTCGGGGTACCAGGTGGTGAGCATTACAAAGGGCATGGACTTCATGGAGCACTGGGTGTGGTGCAAAATAATGAATACTGTTATGTTGGAAATAAATAAAAAATAAATTAAAAAAATAAGAAAAAGAAAATTGGGAGCATCACTTTGCCCAATTTCAAGGGTAACTACAAAGCTGTGATCACCAAGACAGAATGGTACTGGCATAAAAACAGACACATAGACATGTGGAATAGAGTAGAGAGCTCATATATTGACCATCAACTCTATGGTCAAATAATCTTCAACAAAGCGGGAAAATATACAGTGGAAAAAATACAGTCTCTTCAATAAATGGTGCTCGAAAACTTGGGCCAGCTCTGTGTAAATGAATGAAACTCAACCATTCTCTTCCACCATACACAAAGAGAAACTCGAAATGGATAAAAGAGCTCAACATTGGGGGGAGGGGACCAGATGGCAGGCAAGTAGGAGGAGGCGACTTTTCAACCTGTACCCTAAATTGAGCTGATTACCAACCAAAGAACTACGATCACCCATGAAATCAGCCGGAGGTCAGAATTATACACGTCTGGATCTCTATAATGGCAGAAGACGCCGGTGGGCAGGTAAATTGTGGTGGGAAAGGCAGACTGATATTGGAAGATAAACAAAAGGGGAGGGAGCCACCAGAGGCGACTGGTTCAAAAGTAATACCCCCAATATGAGCGAGAGTGCCCTGCGTCAGGGTACCAGCATTAACTTGGAGACTGTTTGAAAGCACTCCAAAAGTGCAAAGTATCATGGGGGGGGGAACTGTAGGAATTGGGGCGGTGAGGGACAGGGTCTTAAGTCCCCGGTCCCAGGACAGCCTCCCCTGGCACTGAGCCAGATGGAGTGCGGTTGAGAAACCAGGTCTTGGCCCCTGAGCCGCCAGCACGCCTGATTGCCTGGGGTCTGGCTCTTGTGAGCGGCCAGGAGTCACATCATAGGACAGCATGCTCGAGCCCTGCTACATCCTCCCCTGAGAGATGTACACAAAAGCCCAGCTGGCAGTCTTTGACCCACGCCATTGTTTCAGAGACTAAGACATGCGCCCCAAACTCTCCTGTGAAAGAGGTGCGCAAAGGGCCAGGCTGGTGCTCTCAGACCTGCGCCCCTTCTCAGAGCCTGAGACATGCACAGAACCCACAGCCCTCCTGAGAGAGTGCTGCGCAAGCCTGGCGCTCTTAGACCCAGAAAGACCAGGCACCCCCAGCCCCGGCCAGTGGGAAAATCTCAGTGTGCGATCGCTGCTTGGAACCTCTCTGGCGGTCTGGAGCTGTCCAGACAGCCACCACTGCCATGGTTTGTGGTACAAGCAGAAGATCCTGCGTCCCCAGGGACCGCGACTCAGAACCTGCTCTGCAGGCGGCCAAGGGGGATCTCATCTGGGCTCTGCAGCCAGACTGAGTCTTCTCTCTGAGAGGGAGGTCAGGGTGCAGTCTGTTTTCCTCTAAAACTACAAAAACCATCAAAAGTGGTCAAGGCGAGAGGGAAAAAAAAAGTGAACAAACATAAAATCCTCCAGAGAACAAAAGTCTGAAAAAAAAACGGTTTCCTCAGAGCCCACCTCCTTGAGGGGGACTGGAGGACTTAACTCAGGGAACACCATTGACTGAAAACCCACGTGGCAGGCCCCTCCCCCAGAAAACCAACCAGGAAAGATGTTCACCATCAACCATCAACAGGAAAATCCAAATAAAATATCTCCATGAGATATTAACTCACACTATCAGATTGGCTAACAGCACCAGCACAAGAAAACAGATGTTGGGAAGATGTGGATAAAAGGCGACCCTCTTGCACTGTTGGGGAATGCAAGCTGCTAAACCCACTGTAGAAAAGAGTATGACTGTTCCTCAAAGCGTTAAATATAGAACTACATTATGATCCAGCAATCACACTACCGTGTGTTTACCCAATGAACATGAGAACAATAACTCAAAAGGATACATGTGCCCCTATGTTTTTTTGCAACATTATTTACAGCATTACAATATGGATTCAATCCAAGAATCTCTTGATAAATTGATAAATGAGATGATACATGTACACACACACACACACACAGACAGTGGGAAATTACTCATCCATAAATAATGAAATCTTGCCATTTGCAGACACATGGATGGAGCTAGAGAGTACTGTCCTAAGTGAAATCCATCAGTCGGAGAAAGACAAATGCCTTGTGATGTCATTCTTACATGGAATTTAAGAAACGAACATACATAAATAAAGGAGAAAGAAGATACAAAGCAAAATGCTAAATCTGTGGTTACCACAGTGGAAGTGGATGGAGGAATGAATGAAATGGATGATGGGGACTAAGAGTACACTTTTCTTGATGACAGCTGAGTATACATAGAATCATTGAATCACTACATTGTACACCTGAAACTAATATACCACTGTATGTTAACTCTACCTGAATTAAAATAAACAATAAAAGAGTTTTTCTTTCAGTAAACTATTTGAAAAATCTTTTGCTGTGCAATATTCATAAGACATACTTGTGAGAGTATAACTGTACAATAAGTATTCACTCTATGCTTGGAATTCAAATTTTACTGAATTCTTATACTTTTCCTGTTAACTGTAAGAGGGTGAGGACCTATGCTTTCAAGAGTGTAAGTAGAGACAGATGTCACTTCACTGTCCAGAAAGCTATTATTGTTTCTGTTTTCTTTTTTTTTTAAGATTTTATTTATTTATTTGACAGAGAGAGATCACAGTAGGCAGAGAGGTAGGCAGAGAGAGAGAGAGGAGGAAGCAGGCTCCCTGCTGAGCAGAGAGCCCGATGCGGGACTCCATCCCAGGACCCTGAGATCATGACCTGAGCCGAAGGCAGCGGCTTAACCCACTGAGCCACCCAGGCACCCCATTGTTTCTGTTTTCATGTGAGATTGTCATACAGTATGAGACAGATTTCAGAGCAGGTTTGTTATGCATCCTGGATCTCTAATTTAGTGGTCATTACCTAGATCTGTTTGGATGGTAAGTTCCTATGGATATGCTTGCTTCCAAGCACATACCTGGAAGACAAATGTGGGTGGGCTGGGTGTGGGACAGGAAGAGTACCAAGTACATACAAGGGTTGGATCCCTCCCCAGATCTAGGAATGGCCATGGGAGTGGGTATGGGAGGCAGAAGCAACAGGAAACCGCTAAGGTCACCAGCTGAAAGCAGGGTGTCTGGGTCAAGTGATCTTGAGATGCAGGGCTTGAAGTCTGTTCTGAGCTACCTCTGGGTGGAAAAGGAGGAAGGAAAAAGAAGGAGAAATTGCCTGCACCTGGCCCATACCAGCTTCCCACCACTACTGGTACACATCAGTCTACACAGCTGACACCGCCTGGGCTAAAGATGGGCTGTCTTGGATCCCTCAGCCCTCAGTGGGACAGATGGCTCCAGGGCTCAGGGACATGCTGAGGGAGATGGGAAGGAAGGCTGCCTCTCCCAGGTCATCCCCTCCTTGAGCAGGCAGACCTCCAGGACTGCTAAAAACCCACTGGCAGTTTTTTTTAAAGATTTTATTTATTTATTTGGCAGACAGAAATCACAAGTAGGCAGATAGGCAGGAAGAGAGAGAGAGGAGGAAGCAGGCTCCACACTGAGCATGGAACCCGATGCAGGGCTTGAACCCAGGACCCTGGCTTCAACCCACTGAGCCACCCAGGTGCCTCCCCACTGGCAGTTTTGAAAGACATGCCATAAATAAACTAAGGCATTGAAATATATGAAACGATATTCGCTTTTAAGTTCAGAGCTGTCAGCTCATGAAGTGAGAAGATCTTCCCTGAGGAATACTGAGGGAAGGGCATGTCAGGTTGCAAAGAGAGATGTGGATTTCTTGATTGGGGACCTGTAGCCCCCTTCCAGGACAAGGTATTGTCCTCACCTCACAGAGGAACCATAAAAGTTAGGGTTAGGGTTAAGGTTAGGGTTAGGGTTAGGGAAGCCTTCAAACAAGAGATACATTCTCATTCATTCCCCCACAGAGGCCAGACCCATCTCTGGGCTCCCCAGCCTCCCGAAAAGTTGGAGGAAGATGATCGGCTACTACCCACCCCTCAACTCTGCTCCTGGAAAGATCCCCTTCACCAGGGGCCCCGGGTGTTCCGCATCATCTTGACGCATATTTTGGGCGGCCGGGACATTCCCCAAGCGAGAAAGGGCCCTCAGCAACGGGTAACAGGGTGGTCCCCAGGGCTGCCCAAAGCTGGCCAATTCTCACGATCGTTCTGCCCAAATCAGTATTGATTTGGCCGGTAAAAGCCTGGCGAACTCGCTTCGGGTGCCGAGAAAGGGCCCTCAGCACGGAGGACATAGCATCCACAGGGCTGCCCAACGCCGGCCTATTCTGATGAGCATTCTGCTCAAATAGATAACAATATGGGTAAAATGCTTGTGAGAATTGGCAGCCCTATTGGCTAACTCACTTTAGGCGCACCAGGTCTACAGGGTTGATCCTAACCCTCAACTAAGGCTTCCAGGTGTGCTGCCCTGCCCCTACCACCTAACCCTAACCCTAGTTTGGGTGTTCAAGCTTCCATCCCCAGAGGCCTGGCTCCCTAGACTTTGAGACTAGGGACCCCATATTCCCAACACAGGACTCTGGATGCCACCCATGAGGAAAATGGACCCCATGGCCCTGTGCAAAACCCTCCTGGCTAGAGAAACTTCCATGCCTCCTAAAGACACCCACAGCTTACAAGGACCCACACACCACAATCCTGGAGCCTGATGGGCCACCAGAGCAATGCCCTCAACTCAGCCATCTGGAGATCCTGGGTCTGCACTGGCATATCAGGCCTGCTATACTCCAAGGACCAAATCCTAACCCTACATCGGTGTTCAGGCTCTGGACCCCAGAGGTCTTAAACCCAATCCCTCCCATGGATGGAAGCATCAGATTGATGGCCTTACTCAGACCCTTAGTCAGGAGGAGACCATTTCATTTTGTGCTCTCTAACACCCTCAGAGCCCTAGAACTCGGCATGCTCCCCTGAGGCCATTTCTGCCATCTTTGATCCTCCAGACCAAAGACTGAGGAGCCTCCTGATTCCCGCCCTCAACTATGCCCTTGGATGTGTCGATATCTGTGCTGGCAGATCCGACCTGCCTTGTCTCTAAGACATAACAGTAACCCTATCCCTAATCCAAACCCTAATACTAACCCTAGCCCAGGTTGTGTGTTTCACTGTCAATCCTCCGATGCCTGGTCCCCAAAGCCCCGAGATGGGGGACCCCTGAGCTGCACAGCATCATTGCACCTGATCCCAGGAGGACACACTGTCATTTGGAAATGTACTGAACCCACGGAGCAGAAGAAACCTGCATGCCTTCTTGAGGCCATCCCCACTTCTGGCAGCCCCAAGGACAAGGAACCGAGTCTCACGGTCCTGTAGACATGCGCCCCCAACTCAGGCATCGAGCTGGGTCACCACAGCACTGGCAGGTAGGGGATGACATGCCTCTATGACTTAACCCTAAGCTTCATTTGCATATTCTGGCTTCCCACCCCAGAGGTCTGGCTCCCTAGCCCTCCAGACTGGGGACCACGTATTCCCAATGCAGGAATCTGGCGGCCAACGCCGAGGAAACTGGACCCCATGGCCCTGTGCAGGACCTCCTGTGGTGGAGAAAACTCCATGCCCCTAAATGATTCCCACCTTCCGAGGACCCAAACAACACAATCCCAGAGCCTGATGGACCGCCAGACCAATGTCCTCAACTCAGCCCTCCAGAGAGCCTGAGTCTGCACTGGCATATCAGGCCTGCTGTTCTCCCAGGACCAAACCCTAACCCTACGTTGGGTGCTGAGGACCAGGACCCCGAGATATGACACCCAATCCCTTCCATGGATGGGAGCATCAGACTGATACCCATATTCAGAGTCTCAGACAGAAGGAGACCATTTCATTTGGTGCTCTCTACCACCCTCAGAGCCCTAGAAACCAGCATGCTCCCCTGATGCCATTCCCGCCATCTTTGCCCCTCCAAGCCAAAAACCCATGGCCTGAGGAGCCTCCTGCATCCCGTCCTAACTCAGTGCTTGTGTGAGCCTATATCTGTGTTTCCAGATCCGACATGCCTTGTCCCTAAGACATAGTCCTAACCCTAAGCCTAAGTGTAACCCTAATCCCTAACTCTAACCCTAATCTTAAACCCTAACCCCACCCTATCCCTAACTCTGACTCTAAACCTAACCTTTTTCCCTAAGACATAACCCATGTCCCTAAGACATAATACTAACCCTAACCCCTAAACCTAACCCTATCCCTAACCTATATCCCTAACTCTAACCCTCCAGACAGGGGATTCAACATCCACACCAGGAGACTCTGCCTGCCCTCCAGAAAGAAAGATTCATGAGCACCTACCCACACTCGCATCATCTGCAGCGCCCCGGACATAATGCCGGATTCTGCCACAAGCCAGATACATGTCCACTCAGCCCCGAGGGAGCCCACCTCAATACCAGCATATCAGAGCTTCCATGCCACTAGTCCTTAACCCTAACCCTAGGTTGTGTGTATAGGCTTCCATAGCCTTAGGTCTAGCCTACAAACTGGCCAGATTGGAGACACCTGAGACTCACTCTGGCAGTCTGCCAGCTGCCTATGTTGTTATGGTGCCATTTGTAGCTAGTAAGACCTCAGAGCAGGGAATAACTTCATGTCCCCTAAGGCAAGCCTCGGCATCTGAGTCTGCCTGAACAAAAACCCAGATTCACACGAGACATTTATTACCCACCCTCAACTCAGCCCTCCATGGAGCCCGCCTCAGCACTGGCAGATCAGACCTGCCATGCCCCTAGGCCATAACCCTAACCCTAGTTTGGGTTTTCAGGCTTTCATTCTGAGATTCCAGGCAACAAACCCCCTGGATTAAGGAACCCTGACATACACCCTAGGACTCCGCTCACCATACAGTAGAAACCTATGCCATTTGGAGTTGTGCTGAACCGTCAGAGGGGGAGAAACCTGCCCCTATAAAGACACTCCCACCATCTGTGGCCCCCCGGTCGTAAAATCGGATTCTGCTGAGCTGCTGGACACACGCCCTCAACTCAGCCCTGAGGGGACCCCACCTCAACATCAGCAGATTGGGTCACCATGTCCCTAGGCCCTTACTATTATCCCTGTTTGGGTTTTCAGGCTTCCATCCCCAAGTCCCCTAGATTAAGGACTACTGAGCTACACCACAGGACTCCACCTGCCACACGGGAGGAAACCTTGTGGTTTGGAGCTGCACCGAACCCTCAGACCAGGAGAAACCTGTAAGCCCCCCTAACGCCATCCCGACCATGAGTCACCCCCATGGCCATAAAACCGGATTCTGCTGTGATACCATATCTATGCCCTCAACTCAGCCCTTAGAGGAGCCCACATCAGCACCAGCACATTGGGCCTGCCATGTCCTTAGCCCTTAACCCTAACCCTATGTAGGGTGTACAGGCTTTCATGCTCAGATGCCTGTCCCCCAAGCCCACCAGATTGGCCACTTCTGAGATTCATGCCGGTATAGATTAAGGATGCCTCAGTGACACCCGAGGATTGCGTCCGCCACACAGGAGGAAACCATGCCATTTGGAGCTCTACAGAACCCTCAGGGTTGGAGAAAACTCCATGCAACCCTGAGTTCACCAACAGGGCACAAAGTTGGAGTCTGACATGCCTTCTGATACCCACCCTGAAATCATCCCACCAGGGAGCCCATCTCAGCAACAGCAGATTGAGCATGCCATGCCCCTAGGACCTTAGCATAACTCTAGTTTCTGAATTCAGGCTTCCTGAATCCATGCTCCCCCAAGAGGCCTGGTCCCCAAACTCCCCAGATTCAGGACCCCTTTGTAACAAGCAAGAATCCTGACCGCCATGCAGGGGGAAGCCATATCATTTAGAGCTCCACAGTTCCCTCAGAGAGGGAGAAACCATCATGCCCCTCTAAAGCCACCCCCACCATCAGCCATCCCTCTGGCCAGAAACCCTGACTCTTCTACGTTGCAGGACACAAAGCCTCAACTCAATCCCGAGGGTATCCCACCTCAGTGTCAGCAGATCAGGTCTGCCATGCCCCAAGGCCATGAGCCTAACTCTTGGTTGCATTTTCAGGCTTTCTTCCCCAGAGGCCTGTCCCCAAAGCCCTCTAGATTAGTAACCTTGGACCCACACTGTAGGAGTTCACCTGCCACCCAGCAGGAAACTAGTCCCTTTGGATCTGTGCAGATCCCTCAGAGCCAGAGAAACCTGCATGCCCCCATCAGGACCCCTGCATGTTCTGCAGCCCCCTGGCTACAAACCCAGAGCCTGATGCACCACCTGACCCCCATCATCAACTCAGCTCCTTGGGGAACTCACCTCAGCACCAACAGTTCGGGCTCACCATGCCACTAGCTCAGCTCTCCTCAAAGACCCCTGTCAGCTCTAGGCAGACCTGGAACTCCCCTGTATGTGGCAAAGCTCTGGGATCCCCCCTCCTCCTTCTCAGTTGACACTGTCCCAGGCATTCATGAGAAAGGGGAAAGCTACCTCCTGAAGGCTTAATACCTCCTTTCCTCTTCTGCCATATTTTTCTCCAATTACCTTTGTACCTGGGCAGACTGGAAGGAACATATCTATGGAACATGAACATGCTCTGATATCTGAATCTTCCAGGAAGCTTTTTGAGGGCTCCTTATGCAAACAGAAACTAGTGTATCATACAACAGTGTGTTGGACAGTGATCATTGGCAGAACAGTAGAGCAAAAATCCCTCCATTTTTACCTCACTCCTCATGAAGTAGAACATGGTATTCTTCTTTCCTTCCTTGACTTCCATTCCAATTTGTTTCCATGCAGTGTTCATTCTTTTGCTTCACGGGTAGGATTTTGTGATTCCCCACCTGCATAGAACATCCAGAGCTCATCACAGCAAGTACTCTCCCTAATAGTTGTCACCCATTTAACCCTTCCACCCACACCCCTGTCCTCTAGCAACGATCAGTTTGTGCTCTAAGTTTGAGTGTGTTTCTTCATTGGCCTTCTCCCCTCACTATGTTCATCTGCTTTCGTTCTGAAAATCTACAGAATCCAAGTTACAGGCTATTGGTCTTTTCTTCCTGATTTTACTTAGCTAAATCCACTGTAGATTCATCCACATCCTTACATATGATAAGATTTAATCCTTTTTGATCCTGGCTCTTATTCCATTAAGAAGATGTGGGAGACAATGTTTATAGCAGCAATGGCCATGGACGCCTAACTGTGGAAAGAACCAAGATGCCCTTCAACAGATGAATGGATAAGGAAGATGTGGTCCATATACACTATGGAGTATTATGCCTCCATCAGAAAGGATGAATACCCAACTTTTGTAGCAGCATGGACGGGACGTGAAGAGATTATGCTGAATGAAGTAAGTCAGGCAGAGAGACTCAACTATCATATGGTTTCACTTATTTGTGGATCATAACAAATAGCATGGAGGACAAGGAGAGTTAGAGAGGAGAAAGGAGTTGGAGGAAATTGGAAGTGGAGGTGAACCATGAGAGACTATGGACTCTGAAAAACAATCTGAGGGTTTTAAAGGGGCAGGGGTGGGAGTTTGGGGGAACCAGGTGGTGGGTATTGGAGAGGGCACGGATTGCATGGAGCAATGGGTGTGGTGCAAAAACAATAAATACTGTTATTCTAAAAAAATAAATTGATTAAAAAATAGAAGAAGATGATGTGGGTGAATGAATACACACACACACACACACACACATATATATATATATATATATATATATATATATATATATAATCACTCATCAGTAAATGGACATTTGGACTCCCTCCATTGTTTTACTATGGTTGATAATGTGCTGTGGTTGAAATGTTACTATCGTTGATAATGCTGCTGTAAATATCACGGTGCTTATACCACACAGAATGTACATTATTGTGCCTTTTAAGCAAATACCTAGGAGGACAATTGCTGGATCCTAGTGTTGTTCTGTTCTTAGGTTTTGGAGGACACACCATTTTCTTTTCCAGAGTGGCTGCAACAACCCACATGCCCACCAACAGTGTAGGAACGTTCCATTTTAGGGTGTTTTTTTAAAAGATTTTATTTATATATTTGACAGAGAGAGATCAGAAGTAGGCAGAGATGCAGGCAGAGAGAGAGAGAGCATGAAGCAGGCTCCCTGCTGAGCAGAGAGTTTAAGGCAGGGTTCCATCAGAGGAACCTAGGATCATGACCTGATCCAAAGGGAGGTTCTTAACCCACTGAGCCACCCAGGTGCTCCTGAGGGTTCCACTTTAAGCAGAACATTCCCTGCCAGCCATTTCCTATGGAGGAAATGTAAAACCTGAGGGATAACCTGACTCACTGAGCATCAGGCAAGCAGCCACAGAAATTCACCCCAGGGTTCCTGACGCCAAGTCCCTTGAAGCCACCAGAATGCCTTTATCCAGGGAAATTCCCAAACACTCTCCTTCACCACCCACAGAACCCACCAACTGCACAGAAAATAGAGCATGCCCAACCATATATAGCTGTTTCAGTGAACGTAGGAATAAAAGCATCCCTTTTAAATTGTCCAAGGCTCCTTGGAATCATTTTGAATTTTCCCTCAGCCCTCATTGGAACTCTTTGAATGCAAAGACCAATCCATTAGGATATTCACCTTGGACAAAGGAGAAGCCATCATCCAAGTCTCTATCTGACTCAAACATCCACCTCACTCTAGATGCTGGCCACAGCCTAGGCCCAGTGGAATAAACACTGCTAGATGAAGGAATACTTTCTATATTCAAAACGCACACCAGTCAATCTCATCTTCCCTTTCGAATCCAAGGGATTACCTAGGAAAGAGATGGTCCAAATACCTTTGTAATCCAGAAATAAACAGAGAAAATGATATCCCTGCCAGGTGTTCCCTGCAGAGAAACTCGGGAACTCTGGCACCCACGCTAGATTGCTTACAGCTGGTCCAGTGTGCCAATTGTGAACTCCACCAGAGACAAGAGAAAAGCCCAGAAGGTTTGGGGTGAAATAGAAGTTTTACTTCCTGTCCTGGCATGGATGTGACATTGTGCCTCACCGGCCTGCTGCTTTCTCTGAATGCTGACGTCCTGGGACAAGCTGCATGACTGACTCAGATGCTGATTTTCAAAGTTCAGGTCTTGCTGAGCCAGAGTGAAGAAGAGTTGTCAGGTGTGGATAAGCAGGCGTCTCCCACCTAGTCTTCACACCTGCTCCAATTCCTGGGAGAAGGAGAGACATATGCTTATTTCTTAAGTGGTCATCCACTTCCTTCTCAAGCCGACCAATGCCCTTGTCCTTTTTGGAGATACAAACATACTCTTCCAAACAAACACTCAACTCCTCAGTTCCAAATGCACCATGAGTCAGGTTTGGTTTCCCCCGGCTCCAGAGCCCAGCTGGGAGGACCCTACTGAGCCTTCCTGACAGCTGACTACCAGCAAACCTGGGGAAACAGGGCACAATGCTGAGTGGGGGCCCGGCTCCGGTGTTTCTTATGACCACTCTTAAGCCTGGAGAAACAGAGACTATACAGCTCATCACTCCGTCCTGCAGAAACAATCTGTAGTTCCTCAGGATTCAGGGTCTCTCACCCAGCACCTCCCCACTTCCCTCAGAGCCAGCAGGCAGCACTGAATCTTCTTCAGGTGGGTTTCCCATGGCAGCTCGCCACTGCCTCCAGTGGTCGCAAGCAGCATTGCCACCCCTACCGTGCTCTCGCACCACAGCTCACTCACCACCTCCAGTGGCATGAACTGGCACTGTTGGGCTTTCCACAGACTCCTAAAGCAGCCCCCAAACCCTCCACAGGTTTAAAACCACACTGGCACTGTCCCTCCAGATTGGGGTCCTCTGGGCCACACCCCAGGTGTCCGCCTGCCACCCAGGAGGAAACTCTACCATTCGAAGCTGAGCAGAACCCTCAGAATGGAACAAACCCACATGACTCCCTGAGGACACCCCCAACTTCGATGGTCCCCGCAGTCACAAACTCATTCTGATGTGCTTCCTGACCCCCATGTTTGACTCAGCCCCTGGGGATCCAGCCTCAGCGCCAGGAGGTAGGGCCAGAATACCCCTACGCCCTAACCCAAACCCTAGGTTGTGTTTTCAGGCTTCCATGCCCAGAGACATGGCCAAAAATCCCTTCAGATTGGGAACCCCTGAGCCAGAACCAAGGACTCCGCCTACCTTCCATGTTCTCCTGGGTGCCCTTCAGAGCTACCCAGAACCCTCAGACCAGGAGAAGCCCACATGCATTCCAGAGGTTGCCATCACCTCTGATGGCCCACATGGCAACAAAACCCAGAGATTGACATACCACTTGACCCCCATCCTTGACTCAGCCCATGGGAGATCCCGCCTCAGCACTGACAGTTTGGGCCTGCCATGGCCCTAGGCCCTAACCCTAATCGTACGTTGGCTTTTCAGGCTTCTGTCCCCAGAGACCTGTCCCCCAATCCCTCCAGATTGGGGACCCCAGGGGCACACCCCAAGAGTTCGCCTGCCACTCAGGAGGAAACCACACCCACGCAGAACCCTCAGAACAGAACAAACGCGCATGCTTCCCTCAGACCACCCCCACCTCCAGCGGCCCACCCGGGCACAAAATCAAGAGCCTGATGCACAACTGGACCCCTGTCCTCAACTCAGCCCCCTGGGGATCTGTTTCTGTATGGGCATATTGGACCTGTCATACTCCTAGGCCCTAATAGTAAACCTAGGGTAGTTTCTCAGGCTTCTGTCCCCGTAGAATTAGCCACCAATCCCTCCAGATTATGGACCCCTGAGCCACAGCCCAGGACTCCGCCTGCCACCCAGGACGAAACCGTGCTGCTTGGAGCTGTGCAAAACCCTCAGAGTGGGAGAAACCTGCATACCCTCCTTGAGACCCACCCCCACTTTTGGCTCCCCACCAGACCACAAACATGCAGACTGGTGCTCAGCTGGATCCTCCTCCCTCAACTCTGCCTGCGGGGCCCTCTCCCTTCCTGGGGGCCCTCAGGGGAGCCACATGGGCCCGACCCATGTTCCCGGATGGCCACTTCAACACCGAGTGAGAAAGAGCTCTAGATTGCATATGCCAGCATGGCCTGAATCACTGCCCAATGCTGGCCAATTCTCACAGCTTTCTGCCCAAATCGATATCAATTTGGGCAGAAAAAAAGTCAGATTTAGCCAGAAAAACCCAGCGAACTTGCATTTATCAGCATGGGCTGTCAGGTCCACTTCATGAGCCTGGCCTCGGACCCCAATATTTGCAATCCAAGTCCTGCAAAAAAGCCTTCTGTGAGGCAGGTGCACGTGATGCCAAGCACTCCCACTCCCTTTGAGGTGCGGGCCCTGGAACTGGCAGATCACATCTGCGATGCCCCTACGCCCTTGCCCTAAACCTAGGGTGAGTTTTCAGGTTTCCATCTCCAGTGGCCAGTAGCCTGAGTCCTCCACACCAGGGACCCCAGAGCCACACTGCAGGAGTACACCTGCCCCCAGGAGGAAACCGGGTCATTAGGAGCTGTGGGAGTGGGAGAGGGGAGAAACCTGCATGCCCTCCCCAGTCCACCCCCACCCTTGACTCACCACTGGGCTGCAAAAACGGAGGCTGAGTAGCTTCTCAGGCTTCTGTCCCCAGAGACCTGGCCCATGAGCCCTCCAGATTGCAGACCCCTGAGCCACACCCCAAGACTCTGCCTGCCACCCAGGAGGAAACTGTACCTTTTGGAGCCTCCCAAAACCCTCAGAGCAGGAGAAACCTTCATGTCCCCGCAAGGCCACCCCAACCTGCGGCAGCCAGCTGAGCCGCAAACATGGAGCCTGATGCTCAGCCAGAACCCCTGCCTCAACTCCGTCCACAGAAAACCCTCTATGTGGGGGCCCTCGAGAGAGTCTCATGATCCTGGCCCATGTTTCTAAGATGTCCACTATAAGCACCTAGTGAGAAATTGCTCTAGACTGCGGGTCCAGTGTGGCCTGAATTGCCACCCAACAACAACAAATTCTCATGATCTCTCTGCCAAATTGATATCGACTTGAATAGAAATCTTGTAAGAATTGGCTGGAAAACCCCCAGAAAACTTGCTGCCAGTGACTCGGAGCCAGAGGGCAACGCCTGGGCCTGGCATGAGGTCTGGAGTAGTGCAACCCGAACCCCGCAAGAAAGCCATCTACGAGCCAGTTGCACATATGCCCAACCCTTCCGGCTACTCAGTCCCCTGCTGTGCTCACCCTGGTGCTGGCAGATCAGGCCTGCCATGCCCCCAGACCCTCAACCTAATGCTCAGTTGGGTTTTCAGGCTTCCATCCCCAGGGGCCTGTCCCCTGAGCCTGCCAGATTAGGGATACCAAAAACACACCCCAAGAGACCGCCTGCCACCCAGAAAGACAGCCGTGCCTTTTGGAGCTGTGCAGAACACTCAGACAGGGAGAAACCTGCATTCCAACCTGAGGAAACACCCACCTGTGGCAGCCCCCTGGCCACAAAACCTGGCGCCTGATGTACCGCCCAACCACCATCCTCAATTCACCCTCTAGAGAGTCTCACCATAGCTTGGTTTTTCAGGCTTCTGTTCCCAGAGACCTGGGCCCCCATGCCCTCCAGATTCCGGACCCCTGAACCACACCCCAGGACTCCACTGCCACCCAGGATGAAACTGCTGTTCAGAGCTGCCCAAAAACCTCAGAGTGAGAGGAAACCTGCATGCCCTTCTAAGGCCACGCACATCCATCGCCCCAACAGGCCACAAACAAAGAGGGTGATGCTCAGCCTTACCCCTCCCTCAACTCTGCTCCTGGGATGCTCCCCTGGTGGGGCTAGTCGGTGGAGCCACGTGGGACCAGCCTGTGCTCCCGCATGGCCGTGAAATGTACCTAGTGAGAAAGTGCTCTAGACCAAGCCACACGTGAAGCCCATAAAGCCGCCCATGCTGGCCAATTCTCCTAAGCTTTATGCCCAAATCAATATCAATTTGGGCAGAAAAAATATCATAATTGTCAGGAAAATGCCAAGAGACCTTGTTTGGGCAACTAGGCTGTGGCCTAGGCCTGGGCCAGAGTCCCAATTGGTTGCAGACCAAAACCTGAGAGAGAGCTCTCTGCGAGGCAGGTGCATGTGGGTCAACCGCTCCTGCTACTCAGCCCCCTGGGATGCCCATGGTGGCACTGGCAGATCAGATCTGTCATGCCCCTAGGCCCTGGACCCATAGGTTAGTTTGGTTTTTAGACTTTCATCCCCAGGAGCCTGTCCCCTGATCCCTCAAGATTGGGGACCCCAGAGCCACATTCCAGGAGTACACCTGGCATCCAGGAGGAAACCATGCCATTCATAGCTGTGCAAAACCCTCAGAGCAGGAGATACCTGCATATCCCCCTGAAACCACCCTCACCATCAGCATACCAATGGGCAACAAACACAGAGGGTGACACTCAGCCAGACACCCTCCCTCAGCTCTATCTCTGGAAAGCTCTGGTGTACGGGGTCCCTCAGGGGAGCCGGGTGGTCCTGGCCCATGTTCCTGGATGGCCGAGACACCCACCTAGCTAGAAAGAGCTTTAGAGCGGGTGCCACCATGGCCCAACTCGCTGCCCAACCACAATATCAATTTGGGCAGAAAGCTTATAAGAATTGGACACAAAAAACCCAGGAGCACGCTTCTGGTGTCATGGGCCAACAGGGCTGCGCCTGGGCCTGGTCCAGGGTCCTGAATTTCGCAGCCTGAACCCTGAGAGATAGCCCCCTTCGAGCCAATCATATGGGTGGCCAATCCCTCCTGCTAGTCACTTCCCTGGGGTGCCTACCCTGGTGCTGGCAGTTCGGGCCTGCCAGGCCCCTAAGCCCTCGTACTAACCCTCAGTTTGCTTTTGACACTTCCATCTCCAGGGGCCTGTCCCCCAAGCCCACAAGATGGGGGATATCTGAGCCACACTGCAGAAGTCTACCAGGCACCCAGGAAGAAACCATGCTATTCAGAGTTGCTCAAAACCCTCAGACTGTGGTAAAACCACATGCTTCCCTGAGTCCACCCCTACACCTGGGGACTCCTCAGTCACAAAACACAGAGCTTGACATACCGCTGGTCACCCATCCTTGACTCAGCCAATTGGGGATCCTGCCTCAGTGCCAAAAGATCGGGCTTGTCATGCTCCTAGGCCCTAAACCTAACCCTAGTTTGGCTTTTTAGGCTTCCATCCACAGAGACCTGGCCCCCAACCCCCCAGACTGGGAAGGCCTGAGCCACAACCCAGGGCTCCTCCTGCCACCGAGGAGGAAACTGTGCTATCCAGAGCTGCACAAAACCCACAGAGCAGAAGAAACCTGCATGACTCCCTGAGGCCACCCCAACATTCATTGCCTCACGGGGCCACAAACATGGAGGCTGACGTTCACCAAGATACCCTGACTCAGCACAGCCCCCAGAAAGTTCCACTTGATGGGGGCCCTTGAGGGAGCCACGTGGGCCCAGCCAGTGTTCCCGGATGGCCAGGACACACACCTAGGTAGAAACTGCTCTTGACCATGTGCACCAGCACAGCCCAAATCGCCACCCAACACTGGCCAACTCTCATAAGCTTTCTACTCAGATCAATATTGATTTAGGCAGAAAACCCATGAGAATTGTTCAGAAAACCCCCAGTGAACTATCTGGCAGCGCCACAGGCCACTGCCTGTGCCTGCCCTTGAATCCCGAGTAGTCGTGACACAAACCCTGTGATATAGCCCTCTATGAGCCAGGGCCATGCACAGCCTACTACTCCTGTTATTCAGTCCTGTGGGGTGCCTGCCCCAGAGCTGTTGGATTGGGCCTGCCAGGGCCCCAGGCCCTCACCTTAAGCCTCCTTTGGATTTTTAGGCTTCGGACCCTGGGATCTCTCCCCTGAGCACTCCAGATTGGGGGCCCCGGAGCCACACTGTAGGAGTCCACCTGCCACCCTGAAGGATACCGTGGCCTTCAGAGCTGTGCAGAACCCTCAGACTGGGAGAAAGTTGCATGCACCCCTGAGGCCACCCTTGGCTTTGGTGGCCCGCCCCATCCATAAAACATGGAGTCTGACACGCCGCTTTACCCTAATCCTCAACACACACCCCCTCTGGGGATACCGCCTCAGAGTTGGCTGATCAGGCCTGTCATTCTCCTAGGCTCTAACGGTAACCATAAGGTGAGCTCTCAGGCTTCTGTCCCCATAGAACTGACCCCCAATCCCTCCAGATTAAGGACTCCTGAGCCACACCCCAGGCCTCCGCCTGCCACCAGGAGGAAACCATGCAATTACAACCTGACCAAAAGCCTCAGAGCAGGGGAAACCTGCATGCCTCACCCACGAGGCCATTCCCCACTTTCAGCACTCGAGTGGGTCACAAACACGGTGGCTGACCCTCTGCCAGACCCCTTCCCTCAAGCTAGACTCTGACTCCCCGCCTGACCCTTTTCTTTGTCTCAGCCCCCCAGTGATCCCGCCTCAGTGCCAGAAGATTGGGCCTGCCATTCCCACTGGCCCTAACCCTAACCCTAGTTTGCGTTTTCATGCTTCCAACCAAAAACTCCTGGCCCCCATGCTCCACAGATTAAGGACACCTGAGTGACACCTCAGGACTGCACCCACCACGCGGAAGGAAGCCATGCCATTGTAGCTTTGCAGTACCCTCAGACAAGGAGAAACCTGCATGTCACCCTGAGGATACCCCCAGCTTCTACAGCCCCTGGACACAAACCCAGGCTCTGTCATGCTGCCTGATGCCCGCCCCCAAGTCAGCCCAGCTGACTAGAGAGCCTACCTCCTCATCATAACATCAGGCCTGCCATGCCCCAGGGCCCTAAACCGAACCCTAGGTGTGGTGTATAGGTTTCCATGCCCAGAGGCCTGGCCCCTCGGCCCACCAGATTGGGGACCCTTGAGACTCAACCCCAGGACTCCACCAGCTGCCAAGAGAAAAACGTGTCCCTTTGGAGTTGTCCAGAACCCTCAGAGCAGGAGAAACCTGCATGTCGCCCGAGGCACCTTAGCTTCTGTGGCACCCCTGGACACAAACCCAGAGTCTGACATGTCACCTGATGCCCACCTTCAACTCAGCCCACTATGGAGCCTGCCTCAACACTGGCAGACCAGATTTTCCATACCCCTAGGCCCTAAACCTAACTCTAAGTTGCATTTTCAGGCTTCCTTCCCCAGGAGACTGTCCCCCAAGACCTCTAGATTGGGAGCACTGGAGCTACACTATAGGAGTCTGCTTGCCACCCAGCAGGAAACCAGTCTGTTTGGAACTGTGCAGAACCCTCAGAACTGGAGAGACCAGCATGCCCACATGAGAACTCCCCCACATTTTGAAGCTCCCTAGTTACAAACCCAGAGCCTGACGTACAGCCTGACCCCCATCATCGATTCAGCCCCTCGGGGAACTCACCTCAGCACCAGCAGTTCTGGCCTGCCATGCTAATAGCTTGTCTCTCCTCTGCAAACCCATCAGCTCTAGGCATAGCTAGAATTCCCCTGTCTGCGGCAAAGCTCAGGGATCCCCCATCCTTCTTCTTAATTTACACTCGTCCAGGCATTCATGAGAAAGGGGAAGGCTACCTTCTGAATGCTTAACACCTCCTTACCTCTTCTGCCATATTTGTTTCCACTTACCTTTGTACCTGGGCAGACTGGAAGGAACATATCAATGGATCATGGATATGCTCTGACACCTGAATCTTCCTGCAAGCTTTCCGAGGGCTTCTTATGCAAACAGAAACTAGTGTATTGTACCATACCATGTTTGGAAATGAACATTAGTAGAACAGGACAGCGATAACCCCTCCATTTTTACCCCACTCCTCATGAAGTAGAACATGGTCTTCTTCTTTCCTTCCTTGACTTCCATTCCAATTCGTTTCCATGCACTGTTCATTCTTTTGCTTCAGGGGTAGGATTTTGTGATTTCTCACCTGCATAGAACACCCAGAGCTCATCGCAACAAGTACTCTCCCTAATAGCGGTCACCCATTTAAACCTTCCTGCCAACAACCCTGCCCTCTAGCAACACACAGTTTGTGCTCTAAGGTTGACACTGCTCCCTCATTGTCCTATCTTTCTCCCCTCACTATGTTCATCTGTTTTCTTTCTCAAATTCCATAGGAGTCAAATCATAGGCCATTGGTCTTTTCTTAGTGGTTTTGCTTACTTTAATCCACGCTAGATCCTTCCACATTCTTGCTGATGGCAAGATTTCATTATTTTTGAGGCTGGGTCCTATGATATTGGATAGATAGTTAGATAGACAGATAGATCAATCTCTCACATCTTCTTTCTCCATTCATCAGAAAATGGACAGAGGGACTCCCTCCTTTGTTTTGCTATTGTTGATAATACTGCTTTAAACATCATGGTGCTTGTACCCCATTGAATGTGCACTTTTGTGTCCTTTGGATAAATACTTAGGAGTACAATTTCTGGGTCCTAGTGTTGTTCAGATTTTAGCTTTTGGAGAAAACTCCATATTCTTTTCCAAAGAGGCTGCGAAAATCTGCATGCCCACTGACAGTGTGAGAGGGTTCTGCTTTAAGCAGAACGTTACCTTCCTGCAGTTCCCTAGGAGGGAATGGAAAATCTTGTGGGATAACCTGACTCACAAAGTTTCAGGCAAGCAGCCCCAGATATTCACCCCAGGGTTCCTGATGCCAAGCCCCTTGAAGCCACCAGGATGACTCTATCTGGTGGAATTCCCAAAGATTCTCCTTCTGACTTCACCACCCATGAACTGCAGAGAAAATACAGCTGTCCAAGTATCTATTTAGTAAAACTAGAAGGTCAGGTTTCCCTTTTAAATCATCCAAGCCTCCTTGGAATCATTTTGAATGAACGTGCCCTCTGCCCTCACTGGAACTCTTTGGATGGAAAGGTGAATCCATTAGTTTACATCACATTTGACAAAGGAAAAGACATCATCCAAGTCACTATCTGACCTCAAACAGCCACATAACTCTAGATTCCTGCCATTCCCCCACCACGTAGGCCCAATGGAATAAACACTGTTAGATGAAGGAACACATTCTATGTTCAAAACACACACCAAGTCAATCTCATCTGTGATTCATGAACTGGCATGAGTCTCCTAATCCAGCTCACAACGCCTCACAGGTCTCAAGCCACAATGGCACTGTCCCTCCAGACTGGGGGCCCCTGAGACAGACCAAGAACTACACTTGCCACCCAGGATGAGACTTTGACTTTTGGAGATGTGCAAAACCTTCAGAGCAGGAAAAAACTGCATGCCTCCTGAGGTGACCACCACAATCAGAGCCCGCACAGGCCACAAAACCAGTGCCTGGTGTTCACTCTGACCCCCATACTCAATTCTTCCCTCATCAGTGTGAGCTCTCAGGGACCTGTGCAGGCCCAGCCCATGGTCACGGGTGGCTGCTACGTGAACCTAGCGACAAAGCAATCCAGACGTTAGGAGCACACGTGACCAAAATCACTCCACAATGCCGGCCAATTCCCACAAAAATTCTGCCCAAATCAATATCGATTTTGGCAGAAATCTCATGTGAATTTGCCAGAAACCTCATTTGAACTTGCATCCAGAGGTGGGAGCCCTCAGAGAAGCTGCATGTATCTGGACCATTTTCCTGAGGGTTCGCAGCCCCAACCATGCCAGAAAGAGCTCTAAACTCCAGAAGCACACGTGCTCGGAGTTGCCCCAGAATGCTGGCAGTCCTGGCCCCTACTCAGCCCCCTGGGAGGCCAGCCTCAGCACTGGCAGAATGGGTGTGCCATGCCCCTAGGACCTAAACCTAGCCCTAGGTTGGGTGTTCAGGCTTACATTCCCAGAGACCTGGTCCCCAAGCCCTCCAGATTGGGAACCCCAGAGCTGCACCCCAGGACTCCACTGCCACAAAGCAGGAAACATTACTGTTTTGAGCTGCAGAAAACCCTCAGATGGGGAGAAACCTTCATACCCTCCTGAGGCCACCCCCACCTTCAGCACCCAAATGAATCACAAACATGAAGCCTTATTCTCAGCCGGAGACCCTCCCACAACTCTACTTCCGGAAATCTCCCATCAGCTGGGGCCCGCAGGGGAGCCTTGTGGGACCAGTCCAAGTTCCTGGATGGTCATAATGAGCATCTAGGAAGAAAGCACTCTAAACAATGGGTGTGAGTGCATCCCAAATTGCCTCCCAATGCCGGCCAATTCCCATCAGCTTCTCGCTCATGATAATTAGCCAGAAAATCCCCCACTGAAATGGCTTTTGGCAGCACGGATATGCAGGGTGGCCACCTGGGCCTGGCCCATGATCTCAAGTGGTCACGGTCCAAACCCCATGAGAAAGCAGTTTAAAATCCTGGTGCATACATGGCCACACCCTCACTCTACTCACACCCCTGGAGTGCCAGTCCCAGAGATTTCAGATCAGGCCTGCCATACCCCAGACCCTAAACCTAACACTAGGTTGGGTTTTCAGGCTTCCATCTACAAATTGAGGACTCCAGAGCCACACCCCAGGAATCCACCTGCTACCCAGATGGAAACTGTGCCATTAGAGCTGCGCCCAACCCTCAGAGCAGAAGAAATCTACATGCCTCCCTGAGGCCACGCCCACTTCCGGTGGCACCCATGGTCACCAACCCAGAGACTGAGGCCCTCCATGAAGCCTTTCCTCAACTCAGCCCACCAGAGAGCCCGCCTCAGCACCAGTAGATCTGGCCTGCCATGCCCTTAGGCCCTAACCCTAACGTAGTTTGGGTTTTCAGGATTCTACCATAAAGGCCTGGCTCCAAAGCCCCCCAGATTAAGAACCCCGATTAACACCCCAGAATTCAGTCCACAATGTGGTTGCAAACCAGACGATTTGGAGCTGTGCCAAACTCTCAGAGTGGGAGAAACCTGCACTCCCTCGTAAAGCCACCACCACAAAAACAGACTCTGATGCAATGACTGACAAATCCTCAACTTGGCCCTTAGCAGAGCATGCCTCAGAAATGGCAGATCATACATGCCATGCCCCGAGGCCCTAAGCATAAACCTAGGTGAGGTGCACAGGTTATCATGCTCAGAGACCTGGCCCACAACCCAGACAGACGGGGGACCCCTGAGACTCACACCAGAATTATGCCTCCCACTGAGGGCACAACTCTACTGCTTGGAGCTGCACAGAACCCTCAGAATGGGAGATACCTCTATGACCCCATGGGGCTACCCCAGGTCCTGTGGAACCCCTTGACACAAACCAGGAATCTGATGCACCTGCCATCAACTCAGCCCACCAGAGAACCTGCCATGGTCCTAGGCCCTAACCCTAATCCTAGTTTGGGTTTTCTGGCTTCCATCCCAAAAGACCTGGCCCCCAAACCAGCCTCATTAAGGACCCCTGAGTGTTATCCCAGAATTCAGCCTCCCATGTTGTACGAAGATGTGCCCTATGAAGCTTCACAGAACCCTCCGAGAGGGAGAAACCCGCATACCCCACTAAAGTGAACCCCCCACACACACACCATCTGCAGCCCCCCTGGCCACAAACCCGGATTCTGAGGCACCACCTGACATATGCCCTCAACTCAGCCCAAAGGGGATCGTGTCTCAGTGCTGACAGATCGGGCCTGCCATGTCCCTAGGTCCTAATCCTAATCCTAGGTAGGGTGTATAGGCTTCTGCACCCAGAGGCCTGGTCCTTAAGTCCAGATTAAGGATGCCTGATACTCATGCTGGGACTCTGCCTGCCACGCAGGGCACAGCTGTGCTGTTTGGAGCTGAGCTGAACCCTCAGAGCTGGAGAAATTTCCATGGACCCCTGAAGTCACTCCCAGGTTATGTGAATGCCTGGACACAAACCCAGAGGGTAACATACTGTCTGACACCCAAATTCAACTCAGCGCACCAGGGCACCCGCCTCAGCACTGGCATATCAGGTCTGCCATGCCCCTAGGCCTTAACCCTATCCCTAATTTGGGTTTTCAGGCTTCCATCCAAAGAGGCCTGACCCCAAGCCCCCAAGATTAAAGACCCCTGGTGACACCCCAGGACTCTGACCACCATGCAGGAGGAAACCATGCTGTTTGGAGCTTTGCCAAATCCTGAGAGCGTGAGAAACCTGCATGCCCCAACTGAGGCCATCCCAATCTTCTGTACACCATTGGCAACAAATGCGGGGGCTGACACTCAGCCTGTCACCCAGGAGGAAACCGTGCCAATTGAAGCTGAGTAGAACCCTCAGAGTGGGAGAAACTGCATGTCCCCCTGAGCACACCCTCCTCTGCTGTGGTCATCGGTCCCCTGACCACAAACCTGGACCCTGTCATGCCACCGGACCCCTGCCCTCAATTCAGCCCCCTGGGATCCCTCGTCAGTGCCAGAAAATTAGGTCTTCCATGCTCCTGGCCCTAAACTTAAAGCTAGGTTGGGTTTTCAGTCTTCCTCCCCAGAGGCTGGGTCCCCATTTCCTCCATATTTGGACCCCTGATCCCCAAACCAGGTCTCCGTCTGCCACCCAGGAGGAAACTGTTCTGTTTGGAGCTGCACAGAACCCTCAGAATGGGAGAAACCTGAACAGCCCATGAAGCAACCTCCACCATCGGCCACCCCTCAGGCACAAACCCAGAGTGTAATGCACCACTTGGCCATGACCCTCAACTCATTGCCCTAGGCATCCCGCCTCAGCACCAGCAGATCAGGCCAGCCATGCCCCTGTGCTCTATCCCTAGCCCTAGGCTATACTTTCAGTCTTCTGTCCTCTGAGGATCCACATCAAAGCCCCACTGATGGGTTACACCTGAACTATACCAGAATATTTTGTGGCCTAGTGAGACTATCCCACTCTCAGCAACCCCCTATTCACTACCTGGATCCTAACACTCACACTGACCTACGTCCTCAACTCTGCTCCCCAGGTCGCTCCTCTCAGGGTGGCAGATTCAGCCTGACATGTCCTGAGCATTCCATTCCTAGGGTCCTGGCCCCCTGCCCCAGGCACTGGGGTCACCTTAGCCATACAACAGGACTCAGCCTAACACACAGGAGGAAAGTGTGCCATGTAGACCTCTAGAAATATTCAAAGCAGGAGAAAATGCCTGCCCATCTGAGCCCATCCCAGCAAACCACCACTTTCAGTGGCCTCTAGGCTACAAACCCTGTGCCTGACCTGAACGGGAACACTCATCTTTAATTTCTTAATTCCACACACACTGCCAGCTCTTTGGCACTGCAATGCCCCTTGACCCTACTCTATCCCTATGTTGGGCTCTCAGGTAACTGTCACTTAAGGGAGGGCTCCAAAGCCCCAGGATTTGGGGATGGCTGAGCAATACCAGAGGACTCAGCCTCCCACCCAGTAGGAAATCTTTCCATAATGGACTCCAATAAGTATATAGGTCAGTAGAAATATGAAGGCCCATCTCTTTCCATCCCACGGAACTCCCACTTTCAATGGCTCATGGATTGAAACTCTGAGCCGCACACTCACCTTAACCCATGCCCTCAACTCAGCCCTCCAGGACACTCACCACACGGTTGGCAGTTTGGACCTTCCATGCTCCTATGTCCTAACCATAACCCTATTTGGAGTTCTGAGAGCACCATCTGTAGAGGCCTGGCTCCCAAGCACCGGGTATTGGGAACACTTGAACAACACCAGAGGATCAGCCTGCCACACAAAAGGAAATTCCCTTTTTTTACTCCAGACTGGATTCAGAGCATGACAAATCTGAATGCAAACCTGAGACAATGTCAGTGAACCTACACTTTCATCCACACTCTGAACACAATCCCTGAGCTTCATATACACCCTAAAACTCCATTTTAGCTCAGACCTTGTGAAGATCTCCACACTTCTGGATGATTGTATCTTCAAGGCTTCAGGGCCTTAACCCAATGTAAGGTCTAGATATGGGTGAAAATATGAACAGACATTTCTCCAATGACGACACACATGTGACCAACAGATATATGCATAAATGTTCCACATCACATGGCGTCTAGGAAACGCAAATCTAAACCTCATTAAGGTGTCCTATCACACAAGGAAGATCGTCTAAAATTAACAAGACATGAAACCACAAGTGTTGGTGATGATACAGAAAATGGGGAAGCTTCCTACACTCCTGGTGGGAATGCATACTGTTACATCCGCTCTGGAAAACAGTACAGGGTGTCTTCAAGAAGTTAAAAGTAAAGTTACCCTAAAACACAGCAATTGCACCACAGGGCTTTTACTACAAAAATAGAGATGTAATGAAAAGAACTGACACCTGCACCCCAGTGTTCATTGCAACAATATCCACTATACCTAAACTATGGAAAGAACCCAGATGCCTATGGACAGAGGAATGGATAAAGAAGATGTTGTTCATAAGTTCAATGGAATATTATTCAGCCATCAGAAAGGATGAGTATTTATCATCACATCAACCTGGATGGGTCTGCAAGATATTATGCTGAGTAAAATATGGCAATGAAAGAAACACAACTATCATATGGTTTCAGTCATATGTCAAATATCAGAAATAGGGCAGGTAACTATAGAAAAAGGAAAGGGAAAAAGAATGAGAAGTCATCAGAGATGGGAAAAAACCATAATAGTAACTAACTGTAGTAACAAACTGAGGGTTGCTGGATGGGGGCAGGGTACGGTACCTGGGTGATGGGCACTAAGGAGTGCACATGATGCAATGAGCACTTGGTGTTATACACATCTGATATATTATTTAACACTACATCTGAAACTAATGATTTATGATAAGTTGGCTAATTGAATTTAAATTTTTTAAAAAATGAAAGAGCTCAAAGAAAGTACCTTAAAAATGTCTATGGAATCACAAAAGATACTGAAGAACCAACACAATGTTATGATGGAAAACAAAGCTTGAGGCGTCACAATTCCATATTTCAAATTATAGTACAAAGCTTCAGTCATCCTAACAGTATGGGACTGGTGCAGAAATATACACAGTGTCCAAGGGAACAGAATAGAAGCTCAGACATAAACCCACAATCACGTGCCCAATTAGTCTTCTGCAAAACAGGCAAAGTATTAAAAGGGAAAAGAACAGGCTCTACAACAAATGGTTTTGGGAAAACTGGACAGCTATGCACAAAAGAATGAAATTAGACTGCTTTCTTACACCAGATGGACAAATTAACTCAAGACAGTTTCAAGAACTCAATGTGAGACCTGAAATCATAAAAATCCTACAAGAGGGCACAGAAAGTAACTTCTCTGCCATGAACCATACATTTTCTAGACATGCCTCCTAAGGCAAAGGAAACAAAATCAAAAATAAACTACTGGAACTACATCAATATGAAAGCTTACTACACAGCAGAAGAACAATGAAAATGTAATAAATAGAAGACAGCCTACTTAATGGGAGAAGATGTTTGCGAATACCATATGCAATAATGGGGTAGTGTCCAAAATATGTAGAACTGATACAACGCAACACCCAAAAAACAAATAATACAGTTAAAAAAATAGAAGACATGAATAGACATTTCTCCAAAGAAGAAATACAGATGTCAACAGTCACATGAAAATATGTTCACCATCACCCATCAACAGGAAAATACAAAAAAAATTCCAAGAGATACTACCTCACACTATCAGAATGGCTAACAGCACCAGCAGAAGAAAACAGATGTTGGGAAGATGTGGATAAAAGGGAACCCTCTTACACTGTTGGTGGGAATGCAAGCTGCTGCAGCCACTTTAGAAAATAGTATGACTGTTCCTCAAAACGTTAAATATAGAACTTCATTGTGATCCAGCAATCACACTACCGGGTGTTTACCCGAAGAATATGAGAACAATAACTCAAAAGGATACATGAGCCCCTATATTTCTTGCAACATTATTTACAATATTACAATATAGAAGCAATCCAAGTATTTCTTGATAATTTGATTAATGAGATGATATATGTATACACACACACACACATACACACACACACACAAACACAGTGAGAAATTACTCAGCCATAAAAAGAATGAGATCTTGCCATTTGCAGACACATGGATGGAGCTAGAGAGTACTGTCCTAAGTGAAACCCATCAGTTGGAGCAAGATAAATGCCTTTCAATGTCACTCTTACATGGAATTTAAGAAACGAAAATACATAAATAAAGGAGAAAGAAGATACAAAGCAACATACCGACTCTGTGGTTACCAGAGTGGAAGTGGATGGAGGGATGAGTGAAATGGATGACGGGGACTAAGAGTACACTTTTCTTGATATTTGTTGAGTAATACATAGAATCACCGAATCACTACATTGTACAACTGAAACTAATATACCACTGTATGTTAACTCTACCTGAATTAAAATAAACAATAAAAAAGTTTTTTTCTTTCAGAAAACTATTTGGGAAAACTTTTGCTATGCAATGTTTATAAGACTTACTTGTGAGAGTATTTCCTGTACAATAATTATTCACTCTATGCTTGGAATTCAAATTTCACTGAATTCTTATACTTTTCCTGTTAATGGTAGCCCACAGGAGCCACGGTCCCTTTCCATCCAGGGTCAGCACCTATGCTTTCAAGAGTGTAAGTAGAGACGAATGTCACTTCACTGTCCAGAAAGCTATTATTGTTTCTGTTTTCATGTGAGATTGTCATAGAGTATGGGACAGCTTCCAGAGCAGGTTTGTTATGCACCCTGGATCTCTAATTCAGTGGTTATTACCCGGTTCTGTTGGCTGATAAGTTTCTGTTGATGGGCTTGCTTCCAAGCACATACCTGGAAGACAAATGTGGGTGGGCTGGGTGTGGGACAGGAGGAAGACCAAGTATAGTCAAGGGTTGTATCCCTCCCCTGATCTAGGAATGGCCATGGGAGTGGGTATGGGAGGCAGAAGCGACAGGAAACCACTAAGGTCACCAGCTGAAAGCAGGGAGCCTGGGTCATGGGATCTTGAGATATAGGGCTTGAAGACTGTTCTGAGCTACCTCTGTGTGGGAAGGGAAGAAGGAAAAAGAAGAAGAAATTGTCTGCACCTGCCCATGCCAGCTCCCCACCACTACTAATATACATCAGTCTACGCAGCTAACCCAGCCTAGGCTCAAGATGGCTGTCTTGGGTCCCTCAACCCTCAGTGGGACAGATGGCTCCAGGGCTCAGGGACATGCTGAGGGAGATGGGAAGGAAGGCTGCCACTCCCAGGTCATGCCCTCCTTGAGCAGGCAGACCTCCAGGACTGCTAAAAACCCACTGGCAGTTTTGAAAGACATGCCATGGATGAACTAAGGCATTGAGAAATATAAAACGATATTCGTTTTTAAGTTCAGAGCTCTCAGCTCATGAAGTGAGAAGATCTTCCCTGAGGAAGACTGATGGGAAGGGAGGTCAGGCTGAGGAAGACTGAGAGGAGGGGTGGTCAGGCTGAAAAGAGAGATGTGGCTTTCTTGACTGGGGACCTGCAACCAGCTTCCAGGGCAAGGTATCGTCCTCACTTCACAGAGGATCCATGGAAGTGTCCCATCAAGGGACTGACTGAGCTGCCTCTTGAGAAGGTACCCTGGCATCATGTTACACAGGGCAGAGGAGATGGCCAGATGGAGGGAGGGCAATACCCTGGAGGCCATGGGGCAAAAGCAGAGGCTCATGTCCATAAAGATGATGAAAAATAGGAGGCAGCAGCATCAGAGCTGGCACAGTGCTCACAGCTACAGTGACTGGATGCCTTCTGTGCCAGGTATGGTTGACTTCAGTGGGCTCCAAACTAGTCTTGACCACAACCCTAGGAAGTGTGCACCACTATCGACCTCCTTTCCCCATGCTGCTGCTAAGAATCATGGTCACAGACCCTGGTCTATTTTTATGGAAATGGAGTGCTCCCCGGGCAAACTGCCCCTCTGGTGGTGGTCCAGTGCAACCCTTGTGCTTGACCAGATACTGCTGTCTACCTGTATCCACACAATTCAACAGACAGGAGGGTGTCCCTAGTTCCACAGGACCTTATGAGACAGATTAACAGACCCCACTACCCCACCCACCACCAACACCCAGTGAATCACTCAGGACCTCGGCTATTGTCATGAAGCTCACCATGATGTGTTTCTATCACTTTCAAAGACAGTTCTGTTCCCGTACAATACCATACATCCTGGCTGCTGACCTGGGGCCATGCCATGAACCCACATGGCACCTTTCTGTTAGAAAAGGTCAACCCTGCACCTCATATAAAATGTTCCTAATTGGGGCGCCTGGGTGGCTCAGTGGGTTAAACCTCTGCCTTCAGCTCAGGTCATGATCTCAGGAGCCTGGAATCAAGCCCCGCATTGGGCTCTATGCTCAGCAGGGGGCCTGCTTCCCCTTCTCTCTCTACCTGCCTCTCTGCCTACTTGTGATCTCTCTCTCTGTCAAAAAAATGCATGAAATCTTAAAAAAAAAAAGAAAAGATAATGTTTCTAATGAAGTGCAAATCCATCAGGAATACGGTGTAAACAGTGGTACACTGCCTTCATGGTAGTCAGTAATTCTAAGAAGGATTGACAACTCCCCACCATCTCGCAAAACCTTCTGTAAGGTTTTATAGGCGAGATAAACACGCCAGGCAAAGTGGGTGCAAGGCAAGACTTATTAAAGGCACTCTCCTGCGAAGTTTCAGGGCTCAAGAGAAGGGGAGCCATGAAAGTTGCTCTGGTAGGAGGTGGCACCCTCAGGAGAGGTTCCTTGACTCTGGAAAGGGAGAGGGGGAAGTCACACTGGGAGGAGTTGGTGGGGGTCTTTTATATGTTTCCTGCATATGTATCAGGTTACCTATGGAGATGTGACCTGCGCATACATCCTTTACGTGGGAGAGTCAAGGGTGAAGGAAAAGGGGGGGCTGGAAGACGGCGGGACCCGGCAGCAGTCATTTCCATTGTTCCTCCTGCACTCCACGAGCCTCTAGAGCCAGTGGTCATTTCTATTGTTTCTCCTGAACTCCCGGAGCCTGCCAACCCAACATTCCGACCTTTTTGGTGTAATGGGGGCAGCGACTCAGATCTGGCTACCTCCTGCTGGTAAAGGGGCGTCATCATAGGGTCCTTTGTATGTGGATAGGCAGGTATAGGGATCCAGGAGGAGTTGGTTGACAGTGACTCTGGAAACCTCACGTATGTGTTCCTGAATGAAGCAAAGAACACAGGGGGTGATAAGTCCTAATAGGCAGAAGAGAATAATGGGACTTAGGTTTGGAAAGAACCAGGTCGTTAAGGGGGAGAACAACCATTGAGAGGGTTTTATTACAGGGTGATGCTGGCCACCAAGGAAGTTGCAGATTTTTGTCAGGGCACTGATATTGGTTTCAACTACACTGGATTCATTGATATAATAGCATCATTCTTCATTGAGGAATAAACAGGTTCCTCCCTTGTCTGCAGTGAGCAGGTCCAGGGCTCGCTGGTTCTGTAGGGCTACCTGGGCCACTGAAGTAATCTGTCATTGTAGAGATGCCAAGGACTCAGCTGAGTCTTCCATGGCTGTTCAGAGCTGTTCAGATAAATCTCGGGTAGCACCTATGGAGTGAGCTATGGCCCTGGTGCCAAGCCAGGTGGCCACTAGGGAAGACACCAAGGAGACCCCAATAACAAGAGGAAGAAACACAGCCCTTTTTTGTCACAAGAGGGGGGTGGAGAGGACGGCCATTTCCGCTTGGGTTGGCACCCCCCAGACTGGCAATCTGTGGTGACCAGCTGACTAGACCGGTGGTGTCCCAGTTTCCACTAGGAAGAAGTACCACCTGAATTCAGGGTCACCTGAGGGACAGCTATGGGGGGGTGTAGAAGGTGGAGGGTGAGAAGAAGTGGTGCGGGAAATCTGCAACCACGTGGGCCCCAGGGTTTGGGAAGTCCAGCCATCCTGTTGTGGGGCTGGTTTTAGAGAGAAGATGTGTACCCATGGGTGGTGTCCTAGGAATTTTGCCCCTGTGGGAGTCGTAAGAATAACAGTATGGGGGCCGGTCCACCTGGGCTGTAAGGACTTTGGGTGAACTTCTCCTAGGAGAACTTGGTCCCCAGCATTTAGGGCCTGGAGGAAGTCTCCACTCCGGCTGTCAGGGGCGAGGATGGTTGAACCTGCATGAGCTCTTAGGAGGGCTCGTAAGAGGGTCTGATAGGGCATATAGGATAGGAGGGGTGGGGCAGAGGCAGGCAGGTTGTGATTGAGTAGAAAGGGCCTGCTGTACAGGAGCTCAAAGGGAGTGAGACCTGATGGGTGGCTAGGGGAGGCCCTAAGGCGGGTGAGTGCTAGTGAGAAAAGGGTTGGCCAGGACAGTCAGGTTTCAAGAGTGTGTTTGGTGAGTTGTTCCTTGAGGAGGCTATTGGCACTCTTGACCTTAACCGAAGATTGGGGGTGGTAGGGGATATGGAGATTCCAGGTGACGTTGAGGCTCTCAGCGATTTGTTGTGTGATGCTGGAGATGAAGGCCGGTCCGTTGTCTGATTGTAGGATTCGAGGGAGTCCAAACCTCGGAATGATGTGCTTAATGAGAACAGCGGCAACCACCTCTGCTATTTCCCTAGTGGTGGGGAATGCCTCGATCCAGCCTGTGAAGGTGTCCACAAGAGTTATTAGATATCTAAAGGTTTTGTGTCAAGGCATGTGATTGAAGTCAAGTTGCCAGTCCTCGCCTGGCTGATGCCCTTGGAGCTGGTGGGTGGGTCCTGGTCTGAGGAGGCCGCCCTGGGCATTGACCGCAGGACAGGTTCTGCAGGCCTTGTGTACCTCCTTAATAGTCTTTTGGATGAGGGGGTGGTGAAAGAGAGGTTGGAGAAATTGGTATAGGGCCTTTGGACCGATGTAGAGAGACTGATGGATGTCAGCAAAGAGGGTGTTGATTAGGCTGTTTGGGAGGGCAATTTTGTCCTGGACAAAATACCATCCATTTTCATCCAACCTGCCACCTAATGTTTTAGGGGCCCGAGTCTCCTCATGAGTGTACAGGGACTGTGAGGAGTGTTGAGAAACAGGAGAGGGGCTAGAGAGTAGTTTAAGGCCATCTGTCAGGCAACAGAGTCAGCCTTGTTGTTCCCCAATGAGATGGAGTCTTTGGAGGCCTGACGGCCATGGCAGTGGACAATAGCCATTTCAGTAGGGTACTTGAGAGCCTAAAGGAGTTTGTCAATAAGAGCCCCTTTGACTATGGGGGTGCCCTTGGTTGTGAGAAATCCCCTTTCTCGCCAGAGGACAGAGTGAGTGTCGGTAATAAGGAGAGCATATTTGGAGTCAGTATAAAGAGTGACCCGTTGGCCCTCAGATAAGTGAAGGGCCTTGGTAAGAGCCAGAATTTCTGCCTTTTGAGAAGTAGTCCCAATGGGAAGGGGGGCTGCTTATATGACGGCATCCAGGGTGACCACTGCATAGGCCACACATTGCCGTCCATATGGAGCTATGAGGGAGCTCACATCCATGAACAGAGTGCGATCGGGTTGAGTCAGCGGCTGTCCCAAAGTCCTGGATGGGAGGGAGAGAGTTCTTCTAGGTGTTGAGTGCAGGAGTGGAGAGGAGTGGGGGTAGATGAAGGTGTCGGCAAGAGAGTGGTGGGATTTAGGCGAAGGGAGACAGAGTGTGACCTGCGGGTTTCCTATGAACAGCAGGTGGTAGAGTTGGAGATGGGAAGGAGTGAGCTGTGCCAAGTATTTGTGGCTGACTAAGTCCATCAGTCTATGGGGGGAGAAGACCATGATGGGCTGTCCTAAGGTAAGTTTGAGGGCCTCCTTTGTCAGAGAAGTGGCTGCGGCTAGGGCCTTGAGGCAGGGCTGCCATCCCTGGACAGTGACATCTAGTTCCTGGAGAGTTAATGCGAATAAGGAGACCCTGCTGCCAAAGGCGGTTACTGATGAACTTGAGTCCTCACTGGTAGGTTGCTACTACAGGTTTGGAAATGTCCCATATCTGTGGGTCTGCAGAAGGGAGACAGTCTGGGATAGAGGACGAGTCAGAGGGAAGTAGAGGAAGGATGAGGTGAACAGAAGTCAAGGGAGAGGGAGAGAGACAAATGGTTGCCTGAAGTTTGTGTAGGATGTCCCTGCCTAGTAAGGGAACAGGGCAGTAAGGGATAATGAGGAAGAAGTTTGAGAAGGGGAACCCATACAGGCTGCAGGTAAGGGGTTGGCTGGCCTTTGGAGTGGAGGAAGTACCATCAATTCCCATAACTGCAACTGAGGAGGGATGATTAGGAGCTGAGTACAAAGGCAGGACAGCATGAGCCATGTCCAATAGAAAGGAAAGGGACTTACCCACTACCTGGAGCATGACCCTGGGCTCGGCATGGGTGAGAGGGGTGTCCGAGACTGGGCTCCATCAGTCATCCAATAGGAGAAGTTGGAAGACAGAACTTACCATCAAAGGGTCTCCCCCACGTGGAGGCGCTGGGAATACCCTGAGGCTGGGGCAGTCCAATTTCCAATGGCCCATCATGCGGCATTGAGGGCACAGCCTAGTAGGCGTTTTTGGATTGGGGCATTGACGGGCCCAGAATCCCTTGGCTCCACACGTGAAACAGGCCCCCAGAGGGACGCAGTTAGGTGCTCCCTTCTGTTGACCCCCAGAACCTGCCGGCCTTAGGGCTGCTACCAGTGCTTGGGTCCGCAGTTGTACCTTCAGTTGGAGTCTGGCTTGGTGCTTACGTTCTGCCTCCTCTTGGGAGGCAAAGACTTTAAATTCCATTTTCACCAGATCAAAAAAGCGAGTTTGAAAGTGGAGTTCCTCCACTTTCTTTAATTTTTGCCGAATGTCAGTGGCTGACTGAGAAATAAAGTGAGTAGCTAAAACAGTCGCCCCTGCTGGAGAGGCCAGGTGTAGGCAAGTGTATTGAGTCAGCGCCTCAGTAAGTTGGTTAAGAAACATGGCCGGGTTTTCATTGGGTTCCTGAATGATTTTCCTACACAAACCTTCTACAACTTTCCTTTGCATTCAGGTTTTGTCTCAAAAATCCTTCTCACTTAGGACAAAATTATCTCCTTTCACTTTCAATAAAATATACTCCCATTCCTTAAATCTTTCTCATATATCTTCTACTTTCCTACATACAGAGTTGCTTTCTTTATTTAGCAGAATTTTGTACTCTTAGAAACACCTTTAGTTATTAACCTCTAGTCAGTTATTAATCATGAACGGCTATAACAGAATTCTTTAGATGCCAATTTATGAATCAGTTAAGCACAAACCATGCTTACTAAAAGATTTAAATATTCTTATTTTCTTTGCTGTAAGAAGTCAAAAGCACAAAGCTATTTTCAGTAATAAATGACTTGGCATTTTATCCCTTTGGAAAAGACCTAAATGTCCAACAGATTTAATCCCATTTGTCATCCAAGGAAAACTTAAAACTTTCAGGTTACCAAAGACTTTGAAAGCTGTCTCAGCAATTACCCATTAAAACTTTGAGACAGACAATTAACCATCCGTTTAGTCATTTCTTTGCTAACAGATTTTAACAAATAACAAGAGCTTCAGTAAACTGATTAAAGTTTCATATTTACTGTGGATAAATTTGTCAGGAGTTCGGATATGAGTGGGGAGAGGGATGGGTAAACAAGGGCGCTGGTTCAGAAATCCTGAACTTAAGGGACCTTGGCCCATCTGCCTTGGTGTCTATTGAGGTTATTTACGTCCATGAAAATCTGATAATTAAATGTGATTTCTGGAGACCATTGGGACTGACTGTCTAATCAGTATTGTGGCCAAGCTACAGTATAGTAACGTCATTTTTGCAGGTCCTGGTCCAGTTCCAGGGTTTTAAGATTGTCCAACAGGCCTAAAACACCCCCGCGATGTTTTAGGGTTGAATTTGGATTGGGAGGTCCCCAAGACTCCTTGCCAGACAACCCGAGGGCAGTAGGAAGGAATCCTCTCATCCACCACTGGGTTGCAGAAAAACTGTGTCAAATACCCTAGAGGTTAGTATGTCTCCCAGCTTCTCAGAGTCACGGAGGTCACCTGGTGACGGGCGGGGTCCGCCCTGACGCGGGCGCGATTCGGGCAGGGCTTTCCAGACAGAGGCGCGGAATCCGGGAAACTCACCATGGCTTCAGAAGTGGCGTTGGGAAAGGCAGGTCCTGGTCTGGCTAGGGAGAGGAGAGAGCCTCCTCACCAGGGTGGGAGGCTCTCAAAACCCTCCCGGGTTTTGGGCACCAAATGTAAGGTTTTATAGCCGAGATAAACACGCCAGGCGAAGTGGGTGCAAGGCAAGATTTATTAAAGGCACTCTCCTGCAACGTTTCATGGCTCAAGAGAAGGGGAACCAGGAAAGTTGCTCCGGGATGAGGTGGGTACCCTCTCTGTCAAGGTTCCTTGACTCTGGAAAGAGAGTAGGGTAAGTCACACTGGGAGGGAGTTGGCAGGGGTCTTTCATCTGATTCTGCATAGGTATCAGGTTACCTATGGGGACATAACCTGGGCATACATCCTTTTGGCAGGAGCGTCAAGGGTGAAGGAAAGTGGGGGTGGATGCTGGAAGATGGCGGGACCCGGCAGCGGTCATTTCCATTGTTCCTCCTGCACTCCTGGAACTTGCCAACCCAACACCTTCCACTGTATGGAGCTCATTCTCTGCCCTCAGAAAAAAAAGCCCAGTAAACAAAACTTTATCCTGAATGTTCCCCTCATCTGCTGATTCAAATATTGTCCAACCACAATTATATGAAACTAGAAATCAATCACAAGTAGAAAATGCGAGAGTCAAAAATATGTAGAGATTTAACAACATGGTAATAAACTACCAACAGTCAAAGAAGAAATCAAGAAATTTTACAAGTACCTCGAGACAAAAAGAAAACATACAAAAATGTAAGGGATACAGCACAATTAGTTCTAAGGGGGAAGTTCATACAAATTCAGGTCCCCGTCAGTCCACAAGAAAGCTCTCCTATAAACATTATAATTTTACATGATAAAGAAGTATTAAAAAAAAAACAAGCAAATCCCGAAATCAGTAGGAATAAGGAAATAACAAAACGGAATGTGAAAATGAATAATGATGACTAAAAAGACAAAAGATCAATGAAAATAAGAACTGCCTTTGTTGGAAAGATAAACAAAACTAAGAAACCCTTAGCTACACTCACCAAGAAAGAGAGAGGTCTCAAATACAATCAGGAAAGAAAGATGATTAATTCCTGTCTCACACCAAAATCCCAGAGAACACAGGCAGCAACCTCTTCGATTTCCAACACAGCAACATCTTTCAAGACAAGTCTCTAAATACAAGGGAAACAGAAGCAAAAATAAACTTTCAGTACTTCATCAAGTTGAAAAGCTTGTAAACAATCAGCAAAACTAAATGGCAACCTGTAAAATGGCAGTAGATATTTGCAAATGCTATTAAAGTTAAAGGTCTGGTATCCAAGATTTACACAGAATTTCTCAAACTCAACACCCTAAAAAACAAAGAGTTCACTCAAGAAATGGTCAGAAGACCTAAAAAGACACTTTTCCAGAAAGACATACAGATGACAGACATATGAAAACATTCTCCACATGCCTTGCCATCAGGGAAATAAAAATCAAAACCACAATGAGACACCACCTTACACCTGTTAGATGGCAAAAATTAAAAGACAGGGAACAACAAATGTTGATGAGGATGTGAAACATATTACCCAACAGTGTAAGAGGAAACCCTCTTACACTGTTTGTTGGAACGCAAGCTGGTACACTCACTCTGAAAAACGGCATGGATTTTCCTCAAGACATTAAAAATAAAGCTACCCTATGACCCACCAATTGCACCCCTGGGTATCTATCATATGGATTTGGTAAAATGAAGAGGCATATGCACCCCAGTGTTCCTAGCAGCAATGTCCACAATAGCCAAACTGTGGAAGGAGCAGAGACGTCCTTCAACAGATTAATGTATAAAGAAGATGTGGTTCAGGGGCCCCTGGGTGACTCAGTGTGTTAAGCCTCTGCCTGTGGCTCAGGTCAAGATCTCAGGTTCCTGGGATCGAGCATGCATAGGGCTTTCTACACAGTGGGGAGCTGCTTCCCCTGCTATCCCTGCCTGCCGCTCTGCCTATTTGTGATAGTTGTCTCTCTTTCTCTGTGTCAAATAAATAAACAAAATCCTTTAAAAAAAGAAGAATATGTGGTTCATATATACAATGGAATATTACTCAGCCATCAGAAATAATGAATACTTACCATTTGCATTGACATGGCTGGAACTGGAGGAGATTATGCTAAGTGAAATACGTCAAGCAGAGAAAGACAGTTATCATATGCTTTCACTCATATGTGGAATATAAGGAACAACAGAGAGGATCATAGGGACAGGGTGGGAAACCTGAATTGGAAGAATCTGAGAAGGAGAAAAAACATATGAGACTCTTGACTCTGGGAAACAAATTGAGCAGCAGAAGCAGGCTGCCCAGGTTTGGCCTCAGTCTTGCACATCAGGACTCAAGCACAACTAGAGCATCATGGAGAATGGAGTACTGTGTGGCCTTGGAATCTAATAGCAGGATCTGAGATTTCAGTTCCAAATGAAAACTGGCCTCTTCCACATAGCACAGGAAAGTGGAGGATTTCTCAGGGGTGTGGCTCTGGAAGAACTGCTTCTGATGGTTGAATTAATAGACACCAGGTTGAGAATGCCTGCTGTGCCTCATCTGAGGAATCAAGGGGCACCTGGGCAAGAATCAATAAGGTTGCCTGTGGGTGGCTTCCCACCAACCACCCTGCTGAGCCAAGAGCATGAGAACCAAAGAGAAAATAACTTTCGTGGTACATCTTCATTAGTAGGGCTGACCAGGTAGAAGAGCCCTATCCCTGGAGCAGGATGGCCTTCCCTCAAGAGTAATGGTCCACCACCATGGCCTCACAATCTCCCAGCTGTCTGATCTGACAATGCATTCCGGTTCAGACCTGCTCACACGATGAGTCCTAAGATCCAGAGACTGCTTTCCGCTCCAGCTCAATGCTACTCACAGAGAAGCAAACCCCAGCCTCAGAAATGTATTCATCATTAGCTCTGGAATTCCCTTAGTTTGTCTACACTGGCCCACCCAGGTATCTCATCCAAACCATTCCTCAAGTGCCCTAGGGTTCCAAGCCACTTTCAAGCTCCCCTTAGGAAGGCAGGAACTGGTCCGAGTAGGAAGACCAGCCAAGTGACTCTACATGCTGGAAACTTGGACATCATCTTCCCTGAACACCAACATCTCCAAGTCCAAGATTCAAACCTTTTCTCACTGTGCACTGAGGACCATGTCAGCATGAACACTATTTTTTCAAATCTCTTATATCCCATTCCTTCAAATCAGAAACCAGGCTCCAGTCACCACTTCCTTTTCCCTTCAGAGAAGTAAGGAAAATGATAGAATAAAACACTACATGTGTTGGGCACCTGGGTGTCTCAGTGGGTTAAGCCTCTGCCTTCAGATTAGGTCATGATCTCAGTATCCTGGTGTTTAGCCCCGTATCAGGCTCTCTGCTCAGTAGGGAACCTGCTTCCCCCTCTCTCTGCCTGCTGCTCTGCCTACTTGTGATGTCTCTCCCTCTGTGTCAAATAAAATCTTTAAACACACACGCACACACACGCACACACGCAAGATGGTGGAGAAGCAGCTGGTTAAGACAACATCAGGTAGCAGGAGATGGGCTACATAGCCTGTCAAAGCATTGTGAACACCTACAAATCCAACAGGAGATCAAATAGAAGAAGAGAAACAATTCTAGAAACAGAGAATCAACCACTTTATGAAAGGTAGGACTACCAGAGAAGTGAATCCAAAATGACAGCAAGATAGACTTGTGGTGGGAGGAGCCAGCTCCTGGCAAGTGGCAGAATAACAGAGCACAAAATCAGGACTTTTAAAAGTCTGCTCAACTGAGGGACATTGCTACAGAGGCTAAACTGGGATGAAGTCCATGCGGGGTCAGCTTGGCCCCAGAAGGTTCGGTCACAGATCCTTCTGGTCACAGAAGGATCCGGGGTGTCTGATTATGAAAGAGCTCGCAGGTATTAGAGTGGGGAAGCTGGCTACAGAGACAGAGCAGAGAAGTGAGCTCTCAACTCGGGGTTACCTTGAACCCGGCACAGGCTGGGTGAGTTCCGAGTGTGGCTGGAGACCAGGGAGACAGAAATAATTGAGCACTTTTCTCTGAGTGTGCACTGAGGAGTGGGGTCCCAAGCTCTCGTCTACTCTGGGCTGCAGAGACGGGGAGGCCGGCATTTTCATTCCCGTCCTCCAGAACTCTACAGAAAGATTTCAGGGAAGAAAAGCTCCCGAAGATTACTTAGTCTGGCCCCTGGTAAAGGCGGTGTAATTCCACCTCCGGCAAAGGCACTTGAGAATCACTACAAGAGGCCCCTCCCTCAGAAGATCAACAAGAAATCCAGCCATGACCAAGTTCATTTACCAAGGATAACAGCAAAATTCCAGAGGAGGAGAAAGCAAAGCATAGAATGCATGGCTTTTCCCCCATGATTCTTTAGTCTTGCAGTTAATGTTTTTTTAATTTTCTTTTTTTTCTTCTGCTAATTTTTTTAACTTTTACCCTTTCTTCTTTTAATGTTAACTAGTTTATCTTAACAATGCCTTTCATTTAAAAATAATATTTTTTAACCTTCATTATTATAATCATATTTTATCCTTCATTGTATCTAACTTTATTTTTGTATACGCATGGGGTTTTTTCTTCTAAAAAAATTTGGGGTACAATTTCTTCTAATAGATCAAAATACACTCTAAATCTATCTTGGGCTTGTTCTAGTCTCCAGCCCGAGCAAATTCTTCCCACTTTCTTTTTCCTTTTTTTCCCAACCAACTTAATTTATCAACTCCTTTTTTTAGAAAATTTTTTTCATCTTTATAGGCATATTCTTTCCCTTCATTGTGTTTACCCTTAAATATGTTCTTCATTCTTTAAAATTTTGGGAGGTAGTTTCTTCTAAGAGACCAAAGTACTCCCAAAATTAAGTAATTAAGTGGGTGACCCAGTTCTAGTCACCAAACTAATATATATATATATATATATATATATATATATACTAATATATATATATATATATATATATATATATATATAGTGGGAGGGAGATATATATCTATATATATCTCCCTTCAACGATTTGGAGTCTCTTCTTATTTAGTTAAAGCACATTTTCCTGGGGTATTTGCCACCCTTTGCCACCCTTCTTGAGATCAACCATCTCAAGAAGTGATTGAGACTTTCCTTATCTGGACAAAATGACAAGGCAGAAAAACTCATCACAAAAAAAAAGAACAAGGGCAGTACCAAAGGCTGGGGACCTAATCAATACAGATATTGGTAATATGTCTGATCTAGTGTTCAGAGTGACAACTCTCAAGGTTCTAGCTGTGCTCGAAAAAGGCATGGAAGATATTAGAGAAACCCTCTCTGGAGAGATAAAAGTCCTTTCTGGAGAAATGACATAACTAAAATCTAACCAAGTTGAAAACAAAAAAGTTATTAATGAGGTGCAAAAAAAAATTGAGGCTCTTACTGCTAGGATAAATGAGGCAGAAGAAAAAATAGTGATATAGTAGACCAACTGACAGAGAATAAAGAAGCTGAGCAAAAGAGAGACAAACAAATACTGGACCATGAGCAGAGAATTTGAGAGTTAAGTGACACCATAAGATGAAATTATTAGAATAAATGGGATTCCAGAAGAAGAAGAAAGAGAGAGGGGAGCAGAAAGTATATTAGGGGGAATTATTATAGAGAATTTCCCTAATATGGCAAAGGGAACAAGCATCAAGAGATTCCCCCTTCAAAATCAATAAGAATACGTCCACGCCCTGTCACCTAATAGTAAAATTTACAAGTCTTAGCAATAAAGAGAAAATCCTAAAAGCCGCCCAGGAAAAGAAGTCTGTAACATACAATGGTAAAAATATTAGATTGGCAGTGGACTTACCCACAGAGACCTGGCAGGCCAGAAAGAACTTCAAAGCACTAAACGAGAAAAACATGCAGCCAAGAATACTATATCCAGCTAGGCTATCATTGAAAATAGAAGGAAAGATAAAAATCTTCCAGGACAAACAAAAACTGAATATGCAAAGAATTTGCAGACACCTAATCAGCTATGCGGGATATATTGAAAGGGGTCCTCTAATCAAAGAGAGAACCTAAAAGTACTAGATCAGAAAGGATCAGAGACAATACACAGTAACAGTCACCTTACAGGCAATACAATGACACAGAATTCGTATCTCTCAATAGTTAACCTGAATCCAAATGGGCTAAATGCCCCAATCAAAAGACACAGGGTATCAGAATGGATAAAAAAACAAAACCCATCAATATGCTGTCTACAAGAAACTCAATTTAGACCCAAAGACATCTCCAGATTTAAAATGAGGAGGTGGAAAACAATTTACCATGCTAATGAACATCAGAAGAAAGCTGGGGTGGCAATCCTTATAGGATATCAATTAGATTTTAAGCCAAGGAATATAATAAGAGAGGAGGAAGGACACTATGTCATACTCAAAGGGTCTGTCCAACAAGAAGATCTAGCAATTCGAAATATCTATGCCCCTAACTTGGGAGCAGCCAACTATAGAAGCCAATTAATAGTAACAAAATCAAAGAAACACATTGACAATAATACAATAATAGTAGGGGACGTTAACACTCTCCTCACTGAAATGGAAAGATCTTCCAGCAAAAGATCAACAAGGAAATAAAAGCCTTAAATGACACACTGGACCAAATGGAAATAACAGATCTCTTCAGAACAGTTCATCCCAAAGCAACAGAATACACATTCTTCTTTAGCACACATGGAACAGTCTCCAGAATGGATCACATCCTGGGTCATAAATCATGTCTCAACTGGTATCAAAAGATTGGGATCGGGGCGGCTGGGTGGCTCAGTGGGCTAAGGCCTCTGCCTTCGGCTCAGGTCATGATCCCAGAGTCCTGGGATCGAAACACTCATCAGGCTCTCTGCTCAGTGGGGAGCCTGCTTCCTCCTCTCTTTCTGCCTGCCTCTCTGCCTACTTGTGATCTCTGTCTGTCAAGTAAATAAATAAATAAACTTAAAAAAATTGGGATTATTCCCTGCATGTTCTCAGACCACAATACTCTGAAGCTAGAACTCAATCACAAGAGGAAATTTGGAAAGAACACAAATACATGGAGACTAAACAGCATCCTTCTAAGGAATGAATAGGCCAACCAGGAAATTAAAGAAGAATTGAAAAAATTCATGGAAACAAATGATAATGAAAACAAAACAGTTCAAAATCTGTGGAACACAGCAAGGAAGTCCTGAGAGGAAAATATATAGTGATATACGCCTTTATCAAGAAACAAGAAAGGTCTGAAATACAGAAAATAAGCCTACACCTAAAGGATCTGGAGAAAGAACAACAAAGGAAGCCTAAACCCAGTTTTTCTCCTAAGGTCAGGAACACATCAGGGATGTCCATTATCACCACTGCTATTCAACATAGTACTAGAAGTCCTAGCCTCATCAAGCAGACAACAAAAAGAAATTAAAGGCATCCAAATCGACAAAGAAGACAAACTATTACTCTTTGCAGATATATGACACTCTGTGTGGAAAACGCAAAAGGCTCCACTCCAAAAATGCTAGAACTTGTACAGGAGTTCTGTAAAGTGTCAGGATATAAAATCAATGCACAGAAATCAGTTGTATTTCTTTACAACAACAGCAAGACAGAAGAAATAAATTAAGAAGTCAATCCCATTTCCAATTGCACCCAAAACCATAAAATACCTAGGAATAAACCTAACCAAAGAGGCAAAGAATCTATACTCAGAAAACTATAAAGTACTCATGAAAGAAATAAAGGAAGACACAAAGGAATGGAAAAATGTTCTATGCTCCTGGATTGGAATAACAAATATTGTGAAAATGTCTATTATACCTAAAGCAATCTGCACATTTAATGCCATCCTTACCAAAATCCCATCCATTTCTTCAAAGAAATGGAAGAAATAATCCTAAAATTTATATGGAACCAGAAAAGACATCGAATAGCCAAAGGAATATTGAAAAAGAAAGCCAAAGTTGGTGGCATCACCATTCCGGACTTCAAGCTCTATTATAAAGCTGTAATCATCAAGACAGTATGGTACTGACACAAAAACAGACATACAGATCAAAGGAATAGAATAGAGAGCCCAGAAGTAGACTTCCGCTCTATAGTGAACTAATCTTCAACAAAGCAGGAAAGAATGTCCAATGGAAAAAAGACAGCCTCTTCAACAAATGGTGTTGGGAAAATTGGACAGTCACATGTAGAAAAATGAAATTGGACCATTTCCTTGCACCACACATGGAAATAGACTCAAAATGGATGAAGGACTGCAAGGTAAGAAAGGAATCCATCAAAGTCCTTGAGGAGAACACAGGCAAGAACCTTTTCAACATCAGCTGCAGAAACTTCTTTCTAGGAACATCGCCAAAGGCAAGGGAAGCAAGGGCAAAGATGAACTATAGGGATTTCATCAAGTGCAAAAGCTTTTTCACAGCAAAAGAAACAGTTAACAAAGCCAAAAGACAACTGACAGAATGGGAGAAGATATTTGCAAACCGCATATGAGATAAAGGGCTAGTATCCAAAATTTATAAAGAGCTTAGCAAACTCAACACCCAAAGAACAAATAATCCAATCAAGAAATGGGCAGAGGACATGAACAGACATTTCTGCAAAGAAGCCATCCAGATGGCCAACAGACACATGAAGAAATGCTCCAAATCACTCGGCATCAGGGAATTACAAATCAAAACCACAATGAGATACCACCTCACACCAGTCAGAATGGATAAAATCAACAAGCCAGGAAGTGACATATGCTGGCAAGGATGCAAAGAAAGGGGAACCCTCCTACACTGTTGGTGGGATGCAAGCTGGTGCAACGACTCTGAAAAACATCATGGAATTTCCTCAAAAAGTTGAAAATAGAACTGCCCTATGACCCAACTTTTGCACTACAGGGTATTCACTCTAAAGATACAAGTCTAGTGATCCAAATGGGCAAGTACACCCAAATGTTTTTAGCAGCAATGTCCACAATAGCCAAACTATGGAAATAAACTAGATGCCCATCAACAGATGAATGGATAAAGAAGATGTGGCTCACAAACACACACACACACACACAATGGTATAATATTCAGCCATCAAAAGAAATGAAATCTTGCCATTTGTGACAACATGGATGGAACTAGAGAGTATTATGCTTAGTGAAATAAGTCAATCAGAGAAAGACAGCTATCATAAGATCTCCCTGACATGAGGAAGTGGAGATGCAACGTGGGGGTGGTTCGGTGTTAGGAAAATAACAAATTTAACATGATGGGATCGGGAGGGAGACAAACCATAAGTGACTCTTAGTCTCACAAAATAAACAGGGTTTCTAGGGGGTGTCAGGAGACGGTGGTGGGGTTATGGGCATCAGGGAGGGTATGTGCTATGGTGAGTGCTGTGAAGTGTGTAAACCTGGTGATTCACAGATCTGTACCCGTTGGGCTAAAATTCCATTATTTGTTTATATCAAAATTTTTAAAAATTAAAAAATAATTAAAAAATAAAACAAAATAAATAAAAAATCCACACATACACTACACTTGCACAGCACACTTCGATCAAAATATAATTCCTTGGTTTTCTCATATGGGCAGCCCTAAGTTACTCTTACTAATGAGAGATAACACAAGGTTAGTCATTATAAATATATATATATATATATATATATATAACCTTTTGGTTTTCCTTTTGACATTTGTATCTTGAAGACAGTGCCTACATTGCTTCCTTAAAATAACAATAATAATAATTCCATGGTCACATAAAAGTCTGGATCTTAATAACCCGACAACATGTTTCTGGTTCGATAAGGATGAAGACACAACCTCTTCCCAGGGAGCAAAGCCCACACCCTCAGGGATCCTGACATGTCTCATGGGTGATGAGTTCCTTTGATCCATGGAATTGTCTGAGTGCAAAGGATATAGGCACCCTTCAGGTTTCATTCTGTTTTCTTCATAAATTCCCCAGTTCAAGTCAATAGTGATTTACTGGGTCAGGTTTCAGAGACCAGGATGGTCCACCAGGTGAGCAGCAACCCCTATCTCCCCCACCCACTGTCAAGGAAGGCTAACAGGGGCTTGTGTTCCACTGGGAGCATAATGAGCCACACCTCAAGCTCCTAAACAACCTACACTCCTCCTCTATTTCTCCCCCTCACAAAGGGCACAGCACCCTGTTACATCTCTGAGTCTGAGCTTTAATAAAAAAAAAGTTTCTACTATCAGAAAGTGGTTCACAGAAGAGAAAAACATGAGTCCCCATGAAGGGTTTTTTAATTCCTCAAAAGATTGTTTTCACATTGTTTAATTTAAACAGGAAATAAAAACACACAGATCGCCCCTTCCACTAGCAGGTATGATTCACTGTGGTGAAATAATGAGCAGGAAATCAGAATAATAGCCATTCTGATGACCCGCCATTTCCATAATCAAAGTTTTTTTTTAAGATTTTATTTATTTTTCAGAGAGAGAGAAGCGAGAGTGAGCACAAGTAGACAGAGAGGCAGGCAGAGGCAGAGGGAGAAGCAGGCTCCCTGCCGAGCAAGGAGCCCGATGTGGAACTCGAACCCAGGATGCTGGAATCATGACCTGAGCCGAAGGCAGCTGCTTAACCAACTGAGCCACCCAGGTGTCCCTTCCATAATCAAAGATTTGAAACTTCATTGACATGAAAAGAAAGGAAAACAAACCAACATCTCATCCTGGCAGCACAGAGCAGTGAGAATTGGAGTGACAGGGACAGACAATGAGGTTGTGTGTGTTGGGTGAGGCTGGTGGCACAGAAGAAAGTGTTCTGCCAGTTCTCCACCTGTGGCTCACTTGTCCTCATCCAGGAAACTGCTCACAGCTCTGACCTGTCACAACCGTCACACGGGAGACGCAGCCACCCCCTGGAGCCAGTCCTGCCCACAACCTCTTGCAGAATTCACTCAGCTCTACGCTGGGACCCCTGTCAGCTCTACTCAGACCTGGAATTCCCCTGTCTGCCAGAAAGCTCCAGGATTCCTTCTCCTTCTTTCAAAATTACACTGGCCCAAGGCTTTCATGAGAAATGCAGAATGCTACCTAATGAATGGTTAACACCTACTTTTGACTTCTGTCATATTTCTCTCCACTTACCTCCTACCTCGTAAATGGTCACTAACCTACCAATGGAACCTGAATGTGCTCTGTGATCTGACACTTTCATTATAGCCTTCTGAGGACTCCTTGTGCAATAAAATACCATATCTCATGACAGGAGGGTTTAAAACTATTCCTGTAAAGATTTTATTTATTTATTTAAACAGAGATCACAAGCAGGCAGAGAGAGAGAAAGGGAAGCAGGCTCTGATGTGGGGCTAAATTCCAGGACCCTGAGATCATGACCTAATCTCTACCAAAGTCAGAGGCTTTAACCCACTGAGCCACCCAGGCATCCTGTCGGAGGCAAGGATTAAAACTATTATGTACAGAACAATACAGCCAAATCATCTGATTTTAATTTGCTCTTCAATATACATTACAGTTTCTGTGTAAAAAGCATTTCCATAGATATTACCTGCCAGCAGATTCATAAGGAGGAAACAGAAACTCTGTGGTATAACCTGACTCACCTAAGGTCAGGCAAGCAGTTGCAGAACTCACCCCAGTGCTCCTGACACCAAGCTCCTTGGAGCCACCAGCATGCATCTATCCATAAGAATTTCCGAAGTCTCTCCTTCTGAATCTACCACCAAAGAAACTGCAGAAAAAATACAGCACGTCAAAGTATCTAGATGATGCATTTAGTTAAATTAGAAAACCAAGGTCATCTTTTAAACAGTAAATGGCTGCTTTGAATAACTTTGAATTTTCCCTATACGTTAATTATAACTCTTCTGATGAAAAGACTGATAAATTAGGAAACATCACCTTTGACAAATGACAAGACATCATCCAAGTCTGTATCTGATGACAAAAAGCCACCCAACTCTAGATGTTGGCCACCTAACTATACCCTAGGCCCAACGGAATAAACCTTGTTAGATAAGGGATGAAATTGTATGTTAAAAACACACAAAGATCTGGGGAGCCTGGGTGGCTCAGTGTGTTAAAGCCTCTGCCTTTGGCTCAGGTCATGATCCCAGGGTCCTGGGATCGAGCCCCGCATGGCGCTCTCTGCTCTGTGGGGAGCCTGCTAACTCCTCTCTCTCTCTCTCTGCCTGCCTCTCTGCCTACTTGTGATCTCTGTCTGTCAAATAAATAAATAAAATCTTTAAACACACACACACACACACACACACGCACAAGGGGTAAATCTTATCACTCCTTTCCAATAAGTGATTTCCTCAGAAACAGATCTTCAGATGATATTTTGTAAGCAATAAATCAACAGATAAAAGGGTATTCCCTGAGAAATACAAATCAAAACCACAATGAGATATCACCTCACACCAGTCAGAATGGCTAAAATCAACAAGTCAGGAAATGACAGATGCTGGCGAGGATGTGGAGAAAGGGGAACCCTCCTACACTGTTGGTGGGAATGCAAGCTGGTGCAGCCACTCTGGAAAACAGCATGGAGGTTCCTCAGAATGTTGAAAATAGAACTGCCCTATGACCCAGCAATTGCACTATTGGGTATTTACCCTAAAGATACAAATGTAGTGATCCAAAGGGGCACATGCACCCGAATGTTTATAGCAGCAATGTCCACAATAGCCAAACTATGGAAAGAACCTAGATGTCCATCCACAGATGAATGGATCAAGAAGATGTGGTATATATACACAATGGAATACTATGCAGCCATCAAAAGAAATGAAATCTTGCCATTTGCGACAACATGGATGGAACTAGAGCGTATCATGCTTAGCGAAATAAGTCAAGCAGAGAAAGGCAACTATCATATGATCTCCCTGATATGAGGAAGTGGTGATGCAACATGGAGGCTTAAGTGGGTAGGAGAAGAATAAATGAAACAAGATGGGATTGGGAGGGAGACAAACCATAAGTGACTCTTAATCTCACAAAACAAACTGAGGGTTGCTGGGGGGAGGGGGTTTGAAAGAAGGGGGTGGGATTATGGACATTGGGGAGGGTATGTGCTTTGGTGAGTGCTGTGAAGTGTGTAAACCTGGTGATTCACAGACCTGTACCCCTGGGGATAAAAATATATGTTTATAAAAAAAAAAAAAAAAAAAAAAAAGAAAAGAAAGGACCAATACCCAACTTTTGTAGCAACATGGACGGGACTGGAAGAGATTATTATGCTGAGTGAAATAAGTCAAGCAGAGAGAGTCAATTATCATATGGTTTCACTTATTTGTGGAGCATAACAAATAGCATGGAGGACATGGGGAGTTAGAGAGGAGAAGGGAGTTGGGGGAAATTGGAAGGGGAGGTGAACCATGAGAGACTATAGACTCTGAAAAACAATCTGAGGGTTTTGAAGGGGTGGGGGGTGGGAGGTTGGGGTACTAGGTGGTGGGTATTATAAAGGGCACAAATTGCATGGAGCACTGTGTGTGGTGAAAAATAATGAATACTGTTATGCTGAAAATAAAAAATAAATTAAAAAAAAAAAAAAAAAAAGGGTATTCCCTGAAATGGTCTACCTGCAGGGAAACTGAGTAACTCTTGAACCAAATCCAGAATGCTGACAATAACATAAGTTTTACTTAGTTGGTCAACTAGAGGAAAGAGAAAAGTCCAAGAGATTTTGAGTTAATAAGAAGTTTTACCTCTACTCCTGACATGGATGTGACATTGCGCCCACTGTATCTGCTGCTTTCTCTGAACATAAATGTCCTGTGACAAGCTGCATCACTGACCCAGATGCTGGAGTTCAAAACTTCAGGTTTTCTGGAGCCAGAGCAGAGAAATGCTGTCAGGTGGGCACAAATAGGCATCTGCAATCTATGGCCTGCACATCTGTTTCAGTTTCAGGGAGAAGGGGAAACACACACTTGTTCCTTTTTTTTAAGATTTTATTTATTTATTTGACAGAGATATTACAAGCAGTCCGGGAGGCAGACAAAGAGAGAAGAGAAAGGAGTTTCTCTGCTAATCTGAGAGCCCAATTTGAGGCTCGATCCCAGGACCGTGGGATCACAACCTCAGCGGAAGGCAGAGGCTTAACCCACTGAGCCACCCAGGTGCCCCCCACACACTTTTTTCTTAAGTAGTAATTATCTTCATCAAAAGTAGACTGATGACTCTGTCTTTGTTGGAAAAGTGAGATTACTCTTCCAAATGAACACCTCAACTTACCTGCTCCTTGTGCAACTTGACTGGGGTCTGGTTTACTCCAGCTTCCAGGCCCCCAACTGGAGGACTCTCCTGCAGGATCCTGCAGCCTATGACCACCAACCCCAGGGCACGAGGCACAGTGTTGAAGATGGGGTACTACTCTAAGGTTTGTTGCCACCACACCTGTGCCTGGGAGAACAGGGACTTGGAGGACTCTCCTGCACAATCCTGACAGCCTATCCCCACCATCCTTGAGGGACACAGGGCACAATGATAAAATGGGTGGATGTCTCTGGGGCTGTTACCACCACACCTGGCCTGGGGCCAGAGAAAGGAACTTGGAGGACCCACCTGCATGATCCTTACAGGCCATTACCATCATCTCCTAGGGACACAGGGAACAATGCTGAAGTTGGGGGGGTGGCTCTGAGGTCGGTGCTGCCACACTTGTGCCTGAACAGGGGGACCCTGCTGAACTGGAGGTGCTGCTCAAGGTCCATCACCTGCACTGTGTCAGAGACCGGGGTGCAACTCAATGACGTGGGGACTGTGTGCCATCCTTACATCCACTTTTCCTGGAGAACACTGGAAAACCTGAAATGTCCACAACTCACCCCACAAAACCTGGAGTGAGTGGGCGCCCTAGAGTTCAGGGATCTTGGGGATACGGCCAATTAAAGGATATAGGGCAGAAAAGACTTTCAAGTGAAAAAGGAGAACTCATTTGAGTTCCCAGGATTAGCTCATTCCATGCCACCTTCCCATATACCAACCTCCCACGTGGGGCTCAACCTACCCCCCAGGTCCCTACCCTGGTCCACAGTGTCTATTCACCCACGAGGGAACCCCCATAGGTCAATATCGCCTTCTCCTACCTCACTGCTGCATCCTGGGCAGCTGGGGGCCTACCCACAGAAAGGTAGCTCCACCCCCACAGGATGATTGGTAAGGGAAGGTGGTGCCCCACGCCCATTGGTTGCTGTGACTGCCTGCATCCAGCCACTGGAACTTATACTGGTGCCTTCCTGTATATGCAGGTGGTCCTAGAGTCCCTTCCCACCTGTACAGCTGACTGGGACACACAGGCATGGGAGGAGTTTGGAGCAGGGCCCCCTCACTCAGGGCCCATTCCCCACATCCCTCTAGCTGCAGACCACCCTCAGAGCCTTGACCCTTCCATTCCTGCACCAACACTACCTGAGGAGCTGTGTCTGGCTCCTGAACAGGTCAGCTGTTCTCAGACCTTCTGAGGCTTGGGCTTCAGGAAATGCAATGGTTTCCCACATTTCCAAGACAACTTTTAGACCCAAATAGTAATGCTCCAAGTGGGAATAACTCTCACCCCTAGAGTGGGCAGTACTTCTTATACCTTCAACACACCCTCTAGGATGAGCCATTTGTGCTGCAATATATATACATGTGCTTGCTTCTGCAGGGAAGCTCCAGGATGAATGAGAACAACCTCCCTTCTGTGCTGTTGGAGTTGTAAACAAGGAATACTCTTCACTTAAAAAGAAAACATATTGCTATTATTGACACTAAATGACAAACCCTTTTAAACATTTTAGAGAGAAAGGAAGAGAGTTTTATTCAAACCCAAGTCAAGACAGCTGCCTGGGAGACACAATATTCACAAAAAAGGGAGTGCCCATGGCACCTGGGTGGCTCAGCCTTTAGGTGTCTGCCTTCAGCTCAGGTCATGATCCCAGGGTCCTGGAATCAAGCCCTGCATTGAGCTCCACATCAGGCTCCCTGCTCAGTGGTAACCTGATTCTCGCTCTCCCTTGGCTTGTGTGCACTCTCTCTCTCTCTCTTAAATAAATAAATAAAATCTTAAAGAAAAGGAGGACTCCAGGGAAGGGACATTTGGGGAAAATTTCTATATTCTGTTTTGTTTGTACACATCATCATGAGGAAGAATATTCCAGAACTTTTTCATATGTTTTCAGTTTGTGCAATTCAGTATGACTTTAATCTTATGGGAGCAGGAGAGGTTCTTTTGTTTTTCTTATCTTTATGTTTTCAATGGCAGTCTTTGGTGATCTTTTTCTTCTCAAAGTAGATGTGAAACATGTGCTTAGGACAGAAATAGGGCCTATGCACTGAGGTTTTGCCCCATCATTTTGAGCTTGGTAAAATGATAAGGGATAGCTTCCCTGGGATCCCAGGATCTGACCCCATGGATGGTCAAAGATAAAAATTTCCTTTATCATTCTAAGTACTTCTGAAGGGAAGAACTTGAGACAAAAGCAATTTAACAATAGTACCAAGAAATCAAAATGATATCTACAGAAGTTTACCTGTTCCATGGTCAACACAGATAACAGAAATGTTCACAGACGCTGGGCTCCTCCCCTTCTCCTGCCAAAATCTCTGAAGCACACAGATAATTTAAAGTCAGAATTTTAAGCTGTCTGGCACCATTTCCTTGTACTATAGAACAAAACAGCATAGCTCATTGTCACAACACTAGTATTAACATGAAGTGTCCCTAAAATTGGGTACAATTTCTAAGTTCTTTCCTTGCAGATTTTGACTAATGTAAGTCATAGTCATACCATATAAACACTACGGTGGTTGGTAATAAGTAACTGTAGGTAAAGGAATAGTTCAGCAATGTTTACAAGCATTGTCTCCCTTTGTAGAAGAGGCTGAGCTGAGTGTTCTTAAATACTATCTCAGATCTGTCTTATAGAACATTCTGAACATACCAGAGTGTTAATTAATTTTAAAAAGGTAATTTCAGTGACTTTAATATCAGAAAAGTATTATAATGTCTGTATTCTTAAAGATCTTTGAGTATCTTACTGGAGGTCCTCCACTGAGATAATTATCTTAATGATCATGATGGGCAGAGGTTAAAAGCCAGATGAATCTGTTCCAGTTGGCCATGCAAGAAAACCCTGAGACTTGAGATGTTTTCAGATTGAGAAGACCACATGGATAGGAGGGAAATAGTACCATGTATGGAAAAACAAGGGATTTTGAATCAGTTTGGGGATGCCATTTAGGTTTCTGACACTAAAATTCACTCTTACTGGAGTCATCTCTAAGCCCCTAACAGCCTAGAAAATGTGCCTACTAAAATACCTACATCACAGTTTAGAAGTTTATGAGGGACAATTCCACAAGGAGCCACTGTTATGGCTCTCAAGAGCAGGTGCTCAGGAAGCCATTATTACTATTTGGGTTTCTTTCCTTCTTTCTTTTTTCTTTCTTTCTTTCTTTCTTTCTTTCTTTCTTTCTTTCTTTCTTTCTTTTTTCAGAAAAAGAAGACATGTTGAAATCATATTTCTAATAGATGACTCAAGATGATTTTCAAATCTTAAGAAGGTCAAGAAGCTGATATTTATTTCACTCAGAAATCATGTTGTTGGACTGGTGAGAACAATACAATAGCGCCATCATCAATAGGGGTGTGAAGCTTCCCATCTACATATGACCATGTGGTCCCCACTATCTCAGGGCCACCAGAAAGTGCATCTGGGGAGGGGGGGCACAGGCCAAGGCTGCCAGGTATGGCTGAAGCAGGAAGAACTCTGACTTAAGGCTCAAATCCTGCGTACCTTATTTATACTGCTCTTCAGAGATAGAGTGTCATTGTGAGCTCTGATGTAAGAATGGTTGAGAATCTCCATTGTGATTCCCTCTCTGACCCTTAGGATCTGTAGTAAAGTCACATTTAATTTTTTTAATTTTATTTATTGAGTGTTCCATGATTCATTGTTTATGCACCATACCTAGTGCTCCATGTAATACATGCCTTCCTTAATACCCACTACCAGGCTCACCCATCCCCCCACTCCCCTCCCCTCCAAAACCCTAAGTTTATTTCTCAGTGTCCACAGTCTCTCAGGTTCATCTCCCTGTCCGATTTATCCCAATTCACATTTCCTTTCCTTCTCCGAATGTCCTCCGTGATATTCCTTTTGTTACACAAGTAAGTGAAACCATATGATAATTGACTTTCTCTGCTTGACTTAGTTCACTCAGCTTAATCTCCTCCTGTCCCATCTATGTTAATATAAAAGTTGGGTATTCAGAGGGACAAGATGGTAGGGAAGTAAGAGAAGGCATCTTTTCAGCCCTTACACCAAATTGAGCTGATTACTTACCAAAGAACTCCGATCACCCATGAAATCAGCCTGAGATCAGAATTATACACGTTGGATCTCTACTGGGGCAGAAGACACCAGTGGGCAAGTAAAGCAGAGTGGGAATGGCGACTGATATCGGAAGATAAACAAAAGGGGGAGGGAGCCACCAAAGGTGATTGGTTGGAAAGTAATACCCCAATACGAGCAAGAGTGCCCTGCTTCTGGGGACCAGCATTAACTTGGAGACTGGTTGAAAGCACTCCAAAAGAGCAAAGGATCGCGGGGGGAAATTGTGGGTATCGGGGCAGCTTGGGACAGGGACTTAAGTCCCAAGTCCCAGGAGAGCCTCCTTGATTACCATGACAGCATGGGACCGGCATAAAAACAGACCCATAGAGCAGTGGAACACAGTAGACAGCTCATATATGGACCATCAACTCCATGGCCAAATAATATTCAAAAAAGCAGAAAAAAATATACAGTGGAAAAAAGAGAGTCTCTTCAATAAATGTTGCAGGGGAAACTGGGCAGGTCTATTTAGAAGAATGAAAATCGACCAGCCTCTTACACCATACACAAAGATAAACTCATAATGGATAAAAGACTTCAACGTGAGACAGGAATCCATCAGAATCCTACAGGAGAACATAGGCAGTATCTCTTCAATATCAGCCACAGTGACTTCTTTCAAGACATGCCTCCAAACCAAAGGAAAAAATAAAGCCAAAATAAACTTCGGGAACTCACCAAAACCAAAAATTCTGCACAGAATAGTAAACGATAAAGAAATAAATGTGGCAACTCATGGAACAAGATAAGATATTGGCAAATGAAAGGACAGACAAAAAGTTGATATCAAGGATCTATGAAGAACTCCTCAAACTCAACACAAACAAAACAGATAATCATATCAAAAAATGGGCAGAAGACATGAAAAGACACTTCTTCAATGAAGACATACAAATGGCTTCCAGACACCTGAAAAAATGTCCATCATCACTAGGTATCAGGGAGATTCAAATGAAAACCACATTAAGATGTCACTTTACACCAGTTAGGATGGCCTAAATTAGCAAGACGGGAAACAACATGTGTTGGAGAGGATGTGGAGAAAGGGGAATCCTCTTACACTGTGGGTGGGAATGCCAGTTGTTTCAGTCTCTTTGGAGAACAGTGTAGAGATTCCTCAAGAAATTAAAAATAGAACTTCAATATAACCCTGCAATTACACTCCTATGTTTTTACCCCAAAGATATAGATGCTGTGAAAAGAAGGGCCGTCTGTAGCCCAAATGTATAGCAGCAATGGCCACGCTTGCCAAACTGTGGAAAGAACCAAGATGCCCTTCAACAGAAGAATGGATAAGGAGGATGTGGTCCATATACACTATGGAGAATTATGCCTCCATTCAGAAAGGATGAATACCCAACTTTGGTAGCAACATGGACGGGATTGGAAGAGATTCTGCTGAGTGAAATAAATCCATCAGAGAGAGTTAATTATCATAGGGTTTCACTTCTGTGTGGAGTATAACAAATAGCATGGAGGACAAGGGGAGATGGAGAGGAGAATGGAGTGGAGGGAAATTGGAAGAGGAGGGGAACTATGAGAGACTATGGACTCTGAAAAAGAATCTGAGGGCACCTTTTATTTCTCTTTGTTGTCTGATTCCTGTTGCTAGGACTTCTAATACTATGTTGAACAAGAGGGGTGAAAGTGGGCATCCTTGTCTTGTTCCTGATCTCAACGGGAATGCTGAAAACTTTATCCCATTGAGGATGATATTTGCTATGGTTCTTTCATAGATAGATTTGATGAAGTCCAGGAATGTTTTTTCTATCCCTATACTTTGAAGCAATTTAATCAAGAACGGATGGTGGAATTTGTCAAATGCTTTTTCTTTATCAATTGAGAGGATCATGTGGTTCTTCTCTTCTCAAATTAATTTGTCTATCACATTGTTTGATTTGTGAACGTTTAACCATCCTTGTAGGCCAGGGATGAATCCCACCTGGTCATGGTGGATAATCTTTTTAATGTGCTATAGGATCCTGTTTGTTAGGATCTTCTTGAGAATCTTAGCATTTATATTCATCAGTGATATTGGTCTGAAATTCTCCTTTTTGGTACGGTCTTTGCTTGAAAAACAATCTGAGGCGTTTGAAGTGGCATGGGGGTGGGAGGTTGGGGTACCAGGTGGTGGGTATTATAGCGGGCATGGATTACATGGAGCACGGGGTGTGGTGAAAAAAATAATGAATACTGTTATGCAGAAAATAAATAAATTAATTAATTTTAAAAATATATGCCACAGTAAAAAAAATTATCCTAGGCATTGATAGAGAGGGGGTGGGAGATAGGGGAAACACGTGGTGGGTAATAGAGAGGGCACAGATTGCATGAATCACTGAGTGTGATGCTAAAACAATGAATACGGTTACACTGAAAAGAAATGGGAAAAAAAAAAACAAGTATATGCCAATAAGCTAAGCAACCTATGTGGAATGGATGCATTCCTAGAAAACTGTAAAATCCCAAAAGTGATCCAGGAAGAAATGTACAACCTGAATAGACTGTTATCCAGTAACGAGATTAAAGCAGTGATCAAAAACCTCCCAAAAGAAAGACCCCAGGACCTGAAGGATGCCCTTGCAAATTCTACCAAACTTTAAGAAAAGAACTAACACCTCTTTTCCTGAGGCTCTTTCCAAAATTTGAAGCAGACACTTTTTTTGATGCCAGCATCACCCTGATCCACAAACCAAGCAAAGACCTCACCAAAAAGGAGAATTTCAAACCAATATCACTGATGAATATGGATGCTAAGATTCTCAACGAGATTCTAGCTCCTAGGAACCTACAGTACATTAAAACGTTTATCCACCATGACCGAGTAGGATCTATCCCTGGGTTGCAAGGTTGGTTCGACATTCACAAATCAATCAATGTCATAGAACAAATTAAGAAGTGAAAATTAGATAACCACATGGTACTCTCAATTGATGAAGAAAAAACATTGGACAATATCCAGCATCTGTCCCTGACTAAAATGCTGCAAAGTATAGGGATAGAGGGAATATTCGTCAACTTCATAAAATGTTTCTATGAAAAACCAACAGTGAATACCATCCTCAAAGGGTAAAAGCTGACAGCCATCGCTTTCAAATCAGGAACAAGACAAGGATGCCCACTCTCACGAATCTTGTTCAGCATAGCTTGTGAAGTCCTAGCAACAGCAATCAGACAACAAAGAGAAAAAAAAGATATCCAAGTTGGCAACCAAGAAGTCGAACTCTTTGTCCTCACAGATGACATACTTGATATGGAAAACCCAAAAGACTCCACCCCCAAACTCTCAGAACTCATACCGCAATTCAATAATGTGGAAGGATATAAAATCATAGTACTGAAATCAGTGACTATATCCTACATTATCAATGAAAATACAGAAAGGGAATTTAAAGAATCAATTCCATTTACAACAGCACCCAAACCATAAGAAACCTTGGAATAAACCAAACCAAAGAGGTAAAGGATTTTTACTTGAGGAACTAAAGAACACTCATGAAAGAAATGGAAGAAAACTGAAAAGACGGAAAATCATTGCATTCTCATGGATCAGAAGAATAAACATTGTTAAAATGTCTATACTGACTAGAGAAATCGATACATTTAATGCATTCCAATCAAAATTCCACGAGCATCTTTAAAAGAGTTGGAACAAACACATGCCTCAAATTTGTGTGGAATCAGATGCGACCCCATATTGCTAAGAATTGCTGAAAAGAGAAACAAAACTGGGAGCTACATTTTGTCTGATTTCAAAGGTTGCTATGAAGCCGTGCTCACCAAGACAGCAGGGGACTGGCATACAAACAGACCCATAGACCAGTGGAACATAGTAGACAGCTCAGATATGGACCATCAAATCTATGGATAAATAATCTTCAAGAAATTAGGAAAAAATATACAGTGGAAAAAAGACAGGCTCTTCAATAACTGGTACAGTGAAAACTGGGCAGCTCTATATAGAAGAATGAAACTCGACATCTTCTTACACCATACACAAAGTTAAACTCATAATGGATAAAAGACCTCAACGTGACACAGTAATCCATCAGAATCTTAGAGGAGAACATAGGCAGTAATCTCTTTGATATCAGCCAGAGCGACTTTTTCAAGATATGACTCCAAACCAAAGGAAATAAAAACCAAAATAAACTTCTGCGACTTCATCCAAACCAAAAGCTTCTGCACTGCATATGAAACAGTAAGAAAGCAAAGAGGCAACACATGGAATGCTTTAAGATATTTAAAAATGACCGTATAGAAAAAAGGTTCATATCCAGGATTTATGAAGAAATCCTCAACCTCAACACACATAAAACATAATTATATCAAAAAATAGGCAGGAGATATGAACAGACACGTCTCCAATGAAGACATATAAATAGCTATCAGACACCTGAAAACAATGTTCATCATCACTAGGCATCATAGAGATTCAAATGAAAACCATATTAAGATGTCACTTTACACCAGTTAGAATGGCCTAAATTAGGAAGACGGGAAACAACATGTGTTAGAAAAGATGTGGAGAAAGGGGAATCCTCTTACACTGTGGGTGAGAAGGCAAGGTGGTGCAGACTCTTTAGAGAAGAGTGTGGATATTCCTCAAGAAATTAAAAATAGAACTTCCCTATAACCTTGCAATTACACTCCTATGTATTCACCTAAAAGATACAGATGGCGTGAAAAGAAGGGCCATCTGTAACCCAAATTTATAGCAGCAATGGCCACACTTGCCAAACTGTGGAAAGAACCAAGATGCCCTTCAATGGAAGAATGGATAAGGAAGATGTGGTCTATATACACTATGGAGTATTATGCCTCCATTCAGAAAGGATGGATACTCAACTTTGGTAGCAACATGGACGGGATTGGAAGAGATTCTGCTGAGTGAAATAAATACATCAGAGAGAGTTAATTATCATATGGTTTCACTTCTGTGTGGAGTATAACAAATAGCATGGAGGACAAGGGGAGATGGAGAGGAGAAGGGAGAGGAGAGAAATTGGAAGGGAAGGGAAACCATGAGAGACTATGGACTCTGAAAAAGAACCTAAGAATGCATTGAATGAGCTGGGGTGGGAGGTTGGGGAAAGACGTGGTAGGTAATAGAGAGGGCACGGATTGCATGGAGCACTGGGTGTGGTGCTAAAACAATGAATACAGTTACAATAAAAAGAAACTGGAAAAAAAAAAAGTATATGCCAATAAGCGAAGCAACCTAGGTGAAATGGATCCATTCCTCGAAAACTGTAAAATTCCAAAATTGAACAAGGAATAAATGTACAACCTGAATAGACCATTATCCAGTTAACGGATTAAAGCAGTAATCAAAAACCTACCAAAAGACAAGACCCCAGGACCTGAAGGATGCCCGAGCAAATACCACCAAACGTTAAGAAGAAAACTAACACCTCTTCTCCTGAAGCTCTTTCCAAAATTTGAAGCAGAGGGAATACTTCCAGACACTTTTTATAAAGCCAGCATTACCCTGATCCATGAACCAGGCAAAGACCTCATCAAAAAGGAGAATTTCAAACCAATATCACTGGTGAATATGGATGCTAAGATATTCAACAAGATTCTAGCTCCTAGGAACTTACAGTACATTAAAACGTTTATCTACCATGACCGAGTAGGACCCATCACTGGGTTGCAAGATTGGTTCAACATCCGCAAATCAATCAATGTCATAGAACAATTTAAGATGTGAAGATTAGAGAAACACATGGTCCTCTCAATTCGTGAAGAAAAAGCATTTCCAATATCCAGCATCCACTACTGGCTAAAATGCTGCAAAGTATAGGGATAGAAGGAATATTCGTTAACTTCATAAAATGTTTCTATGAAAAACCCACAGTGAATATCATCCCCAAAGGGTAAAAGCTGACAGCCTAAGCTTTGAAATCAGGAACATGACAAGGATGTCTCACCACTCTTGATCAACATAGGATGTGAAGTCCTAGAAACAGCAATCAGACAACAAAGAGGATAAGAGGTATCCAAGTTGGCAACCAAGAAGTCGAACTCTTTCTCCTCACAGGACATACTTGATATGGAAAACCGAAAAGACTCTGCCCCCAAACTCTCAGAATTCTTACCGCAATTCAATAATGTGGCAGAATATAAAATCATAGAACCGAAATCAGTAGCTATCTCCTACATTATCAATGAAAATACAGAAAGGGAATTTAGAGAATCAATTCCATTGACAGAGCACCCAAACCATAAGAAACCTGGGAATAAACCAAACCAAAGAGGTAAAGGATTTTTACTTGAGGAACTAAAGAACACTCATGAAAGAAATGGAAGAAAACTGAAAAGACAGAAAATCTTTGCATTCTCATGGATCAGAAGAATAAACATTGTTAAAATGTCTATACTGCTTAGAGCAATTGGTCCATGTAATGCCATTGCAATCAAAATTGCACTGGAATCTTTCAAAGAGCTGGAACAAACACACGTCTCAAATATTTGTGGAATCAGAAGTAACCCCGTATTGCTAAGAATTGCTAAAAAGAGAAACAAAACTAGAAGCAACACGTTGCCGTATTTCAAGGGTTACTATGAAGCAATGATCACCAAGAGAGCAGGGGAATGGCATAAAAACAGACCCATAGACCAGTGGAACACAGTAGACAGCTCAGATATGAACCATCACATCTATGGCCAAATAATCTTCAAGAAAGCAAGGAAAAATATACAGTGGAAAAAAGAGAGTTTTCAATAAATGGTGCAGGATAACTGGGCAGCTCTATGTAGAAGAATGAAACTCGACCATCCTCTTACACCACACACAACGATAAACTCATAATGGGTAAAAGACCTCAATGTGAGATAGGAATCCATTAGATTCCTAAGGAGAACATAGGCAGTATTCTCCTCAAATTCAGCCACAGTGACTTCTTTCAAGATATGCCTCCAGGGGCGCCTGGGTGGCTCAGTGGGTTAAGCCGCTGCCTTCAACTCAGGTCATGATCTCAGGGTCCTGGGATCGAGTCCCGCATTGGGCTCTCTGCTCAGCAGGGAGCCTGCTTTCCTCTCTCTCTCTGCCTGCCTCTCTGCCTACTTGTGATCTCTGTCAAATAAACAAATAAAATCTTTAAAAAAAAAAGATATGCCTCCAAACCAAAGGAAACAGAAGCCAAAATAAACTTCTGGAACTTCATCAAAATCAAAAGCTTCTGCAGTGCATAGGAAACAGTCAAGAACGCAAAGAGGCAACCCACAGAATGCAATAAGATATTTTCAAATGATAGGACAGACAAAAAGTTCATATCCAGGATTTATGAAGAACTCCCCAAACTCAACACACACAAAACAGATAATCATATCAAAAAATGGGTAGAAGATATGAATAGACACTTCTTCATGAAGAAATAAAATGGCTATCAGACAGCTGAAGAAATGTGCATCATCACTAGGCATCAGGGAGATTCAAATGAAACCATATTAATTATCACCTTACACCTTACAGTTAGAATGCAAGAATGCTTTCTTGCATTCTAAACTTACAGTTAGAATGGCGTAAATTAGTTAGACGGGAAACAACATGTTTGGGAGAGGATGTGGAGAAAGGGGAATCCTCTTACATTGTGGGTGGGAAAGCAAGTTGTTGCAGCCTGTTTAGAGAACAGTGTGGATATTCCTCAAGAAATTAAAAATAGAACTTCCCTATAACCCTTCAATTACACTGAGGGGTTTGAAGTGTCATGGGGGTGGGAGGTTGGGGTACCAGTTGGTGGGTATTATAGAGGGTACAGATTGCATGGAGCACAGGGTATGGTGAAAAAAATAATGAATGATGTTATTTATTCAGAAAATAAATAAATTTAATTTAAAAAATATATGCAACAGTAAAAAAATTATCTGAGACATTGAAAGAGAGGGGTTGGGATGTTGGGGAAATACGTGGTGTGTAATAGAGAGGGCACGGATTGATGGAGCACTGGGTGTGGTTCTAAAACAATGAATACGGTTACACTGAAAAGAATTTGGAAAAAGAACACAAGTATATGCCAATAGCTAAGCAACCTAGGTGAAATGGATGCATTCCTAGAAAACTGTAAATACCAAAATTGAACCAGGAAGGAATGTACAACCTAAATGGACCATTATCCAGTAACGAGATTAAAGCAGTGATCAAAAACCTCCCAAAACAAGACCCTATGACCTGAAGGATGCCTTAGCGAATTCTACCAAACGTTATGTAAGAACTAACACCTCTTCTTCTGAAGCTCTTTCCAAAATATGAAGCAGAAGGAAAACTTCCAGACACTTTCTATGAAGCCAGCATTACCCTGATCCACAAACCAGGCAAAGTCCTCATCAAACAGGAGAATTTTAAACCAATATCACTGACGAATATGGATGCTAAGATTCTCAACAAGATTGTAGCTCTTAGGAACCTACAGTACATTAAAAAGTCTATCCATCATGACTGAGTAGGATCTATCCCTGGGTTGCAAGGTTGGTTCGACATTCACAAATCAATCAATGTCATAGAACCAATTAAGAAGTGAAGAGAGAAAAACCACATGGTCCTCTCAATTGGTGAAGAAAAAGATTTGGACAAAATCCTGCATCTGCTCCTGACTAAAACGCTGCAAAGTATAGGGATAGAGGGAATATTCGTCAACTTCATAAAATGTTTCTATGAAAAACTCACAGTGTATACCATCGTCAAAAGGTAAAAGCTGACAGTCTTTGCTTTGAAATCAGGAACATGACAAGGATGCCCACTAAACCACTCTAGTTCAACATAGGCTATGAAGTCTGGCAACAGCCATCAGACACAAAGAGAAATAAAAGTTATCCAAATTAGCAATGAAGAAGTCAAACTCTCTCTCCTCACAGATGACATACTTGATATGGAAAACGCAACAGACTCCGCCCCCAAACTACCAGAACTCATACAGCCAATCAATTATGTGGCAGGATACAAGATCATGGTAGAGAAATCAGTGGATTTCTTCTACATTATCAATGAAAATCCAGAAAAGGAAATTAGAGAATCAATTCCATTTACTACAGCACCCAAAACCTAAGATACCTGGGAATAAACCAAACAAAGAGTTAAAGGATTTGTACTCGACAAACTAGAGAACACTAATGACAAAATGCAAGAAAACGAAAAACATGGAAAACCATTGCATTCTCATGGATGAAAAGAATAAACTTTGTTAAAATGTCTATACTGCCTAGAGCAATCGATCCATTTAAGGTCATTCCAATCAAAATTCAACTGGTATCTTTCAAAGAGCTGAAACAAACACACGCCTAAAATTTGTGTGGAATCAGAAGCAACACCGTATTGCTAAGAATTGCTGAAAAGAGAAACAAAATTGGGAGCACCACGTTGCCTGATTTCAAGTGATACTATCAAGCTGTGATCACCAAGAAATCATGGGACCGGCATAAAAACAGACCCATAGACCAGTGGAACACAGTAGAGAGCGCAGATATGGACCATCAACTCTATGAACAAATAATCTTCAAGAAAGCAGGAAAAAATATACAGTGGAAAAAAGACAGTCTCTTCAATAACTGGTGCAGGGAAAACTGGACAGCTCTATAAAGAGGAAAGAAACTCGACCATCCTCTTACACCATACACAAAGATAAACTCATAATGGGTAAAAGACCTCAATGTGAGACAGGAATCCATCAGAATCCTAGCGGAGAAAATAGGCAGTAATCTCTTCGATATCAGCCACAGCGACTTCTTTCAAGATATGTCTCCATAGGTAAAGAAAACAAAAGTGAAAATAAACTTCAGGGATTTCATCAAATTCAGAAGCTTCTGCGCTGCATAGGAAACAGTCAAGAAAGCAAAGAGGCAACCCACAGAATGCAATAAGATATTTGCAAATGACAGGACAGACATAAGTTTGATATCCAGGATCTAGGAATAACTCCGAAACTCAATACACAAAATACAGATAATCATATCAAAACATAGGCAGAAGATATGAACAGACACTTCTCCAATGAAGACATACAAATGGCTATCAGACACCTGAAAAAATGTTCATCATCAATAGGCATCAGTGAGATTCAAATGAAAACCACATTAAGATGTCACCTTGCACCAGTTAGGATGGCCTAAATTAGCAAGACGGGAACCAACATGTGTTGGAGAGGATGTGGAGAAACGGGAAATCTCTTACACTGTTGGAGGGAATGCAAGTTGGTGCAGGCTCTTTGGAGAACAGTGGGGAGATTCCTAAAGAAATTAAAAATAGAACTTCCCTATAACCCTGCAATTGCACTTCTAGGTATTTACCCCCCAAATATAGAGATGGCGTGAAAGAAGGGCCATCTGTAATCCAATGTTTAGAGCATCAATGGCCACGGTTGCCAAACTGTGGAAAGAACCAAGATGCCCTTCAACGGAAGAATGGATAAGGAAGGTCCATATACACTATAGAGTATTATGCCTCCATTCAGAAAGGATGAGTACCCAACTTTCGTAGTAACATGGACAGGACTGGAAGAGATTCTGCTGAGTGAAATAAATCAAGCAGTGAGTGGCTATTATGATACAGTTTCATTTATGTGTGGTGTGTAACAAACTGCATGGAGGACAAGGGGAGATTGAGAGAAGAAGGGAGTGGAGGGACATCGGAAGGGTAGAAAAACCATGAGAGACAATGGACTCTGAAAAATAACCTGAGGGCTTTGAAAGAGCGGGGGTGGGAGGTTGTGGAAACACCTGGTGGGTAATAGAGAGAGAGCATGGATTGCATGGAGGACTGGGTGTGGTGGTAAAACAATGAATACAGTTACACTGAAAAGAAATTGGGGGAAAAAACAATATATGCCAATTAGGAAAGCAACTTAGGTTAAATGGATGCATTCCTACAAAACTGTAAAATCCCAAAATTGAACCAGGAAGAAATATACAACCTGAATGGACAATTATCCAGTAATGAGATAAATGCAGTGATCTAAAACCTCCCAAAAGACAAGATCCCGTGACCTGAAGGATGCCTTAGCGAATTATACCAATTTTTAAGAAAAGAACTAACACCTCTTCTCCTGAAGCTCTTTCCGAAATTTGTAGCAGAAGGAAAACTTCCAGACACTTTTTTTGAAGCCAGCATTACCCTGATCCACAAACCAGGCAAAGACATCAACAAAAAGAAGAATTTCAAGGCAATATCACTGATGAATATGGATGCTAAGAACTCAATAAGATTCTAGCTCCTAGGAACCTACTCTACATTAAACAGTCATTCCACCAAGACCGAGTAGGATCTATCCCTGGGTTGCAAGGTTGGTTTGACATTCACCAATCAATCAATGTCATAGAACCTATTAAGAAGTGAAAAGAGAAGAACCACATGGTCCTCTCAATTGGTGAATAAAAAGCATTTGACAAAATCCAGCATCTGCTCCTGACTAAAATGCTGCAAAGTATAGGGATAGAGGAAATATTTGTCAACTTCATAAAATGTTTCTATGAAAAACCCACAGTGAATACAATCCTCAAATGATAAAAGATCCCAGCCTTTGCTTTGAAATCAGGAACATGACAAGGACACCCACTCTCACAACCCTTGTTCAACATAAGCTGTGAAGTTCGGCAACAGCAATCAGACAACAAAGAGAAATAAAAGGTATCCAAGTTGGCAACAAAGAAATCAAACTTTCTCTCCTCAAGGATGACATAATCATTATGGAAATCCCAAATGACTCCGCCCCCAATCTATCAGACCTCAAATAGCAATTCAAGAATGTGGCAGGATACAAAATCATGATACAGAAATCAGTGGCTTTCTTCTACATTATCAATGAAAATACAGAAAGGGAAATTAGAGAATCAATGCCATTTACTACAGCACCCGAACCATAAGATACCTGGGAATAAACCAAATCAAAGAGGTAAAGGATTTATACTAGAGGAACTAGAGAACACTCATGACAGAAATGAAGAAAACCAATGAGACAGAAAACCATTGATTTCTCATGGATCAGAAGAATAAACATTCTTAAAATGTGTATACTGCTTAGAGCAATTGATCCATTTAATGCCATTGCAATAAAAATTCCACCGATATCTTTCAAAGAGATGGAACAAGCACACGCCTAAAATTTGTGTGGAATAGAAGCGACCCCGTATTGCTAAGAATTGCTGAAAAGAGAAACAAAACGGGAGCACCACGTTGCCTGATTTCAAGGGTTACTATGAAGCTGTGATCACCAAGAAAGCATGGGACTGGCATATAAACAGAGACCCATAGACCAGTGGAACACAAAAGAGAGCTCAGATATGGTCTATCAACTCTATGGACAAATAATATTCAAGAAAGCAGGAAAAAATATACAGTGGGAAAAAGGCAGTCTCTTCAATAAATGGTGCAGGGAAAATTGGGCAGCTCTATGTAGAAGAATGAAACTCGACCATCCTGTTACACCATACACAAAGAGGAAATCATAATGGATAAAAAGATTCCTATCTCAAGGTGAGACAGGAATCCATCAGAATCCTAGAGGAGAACATAGTAAGTAATCTTTTGATATCAACCACAGCGAATTCTTTCAAGATATGTCTTCAAGGGCAAAGGAAAGAAAAGCCAAAATAAACATTGTGGATTTCGTCAAAATCAGATATTTACAAATGACAGTACAGACAAAAAGTTGATATACAGGATCTATGAAGAGCTCCTCAAAATCAACACACACGAATCAGATAATTATATCAAAAAATAGGCAGAAGTTAGGAACAGACACTTCTCCAATGAAGACATACAAATGGCTGTCAGACACTTGAAAAAAATGTTCATCGTCACTAGGCATCAGTGAGTTTCAATTTAAGATCATATTAAGATGTCACTTTACACCAGTTAGAATGGCCTAAATTAGCAAGATGAGAAACAATATGTGTTAGAGAGCATGTGGAGAAAGGGGAATCCTCTTATACTGTGGGTCGGAATGCAAGGGGTGCAGCCTCTTTAGAGAACGGTGTGGAGATTCCTCAAGAAATTAAAAATGGAACATCCCTATAATTCTGCAATTACACTCCTAGGTATTTAACCCAAAGATACCGATGGCGTGAAAAGAAGGGCCATCTGTAACCCAAATTTATAGCAGCAATGGCCACGCTTGCCAAACTGTGGGAAGAACCAAGATGTCCTTGGAAGAATGAATAAGGAAGATGTGGTTCATATACACTATGAAGTATTATGCTTCCATTCAGAAAGGATGAATACCCAACTTTTGCAGCAACCTGGACGGGACTGGAAGAGATTCTGCTGAGTGAAATAAATCCATCAGAGAGAGTCAATTATCATAGGGTTTCACTTCTGTGTGGAGTATAACAAATAGTATGGAGGACAAGGGGAGATGGAGAGGAGAAGGGAGTGGAGGGAAATTGGAAGGGGAGGGGAACCATGAGAGACTATGGACTCTGAAAAAAGAAATCTAAGAGGGCATTGAAAGAGCAGGGGTGGGAGGTTGGGGAAATACTTGGTGGGTAATAGAGAGGGGACGGGTTGCATGGAGCACTGGGTGTGGTGCTAAAACAATGAATATGGTTAAACTGAAAAGAAATTGGGAAAAAAGTATATGCAAATAAGCTAAGCAACCTAGGTGAAATGGATGCATTCCTAGAAAACTGTTAAATCCCAAAATTGAACAAGGAAGAAATGTACAACCCGAATAGACCATTATCCAGTAACGGGTTTAAACAGTGATCAAAAGCCTACCAAAAGACAAGACCCCAGGTCCTGAAGGATGCCCTAACGAATTGCACCAAACTTTAAAAAAAGAACTAACACCTCTTCTCCTGAAGCTCCTTGCAAAATTTGAAACAGAAGGAATACTTCCAGACACTTTTTTTGAAGCCAGCATTACCCTGATCCACACACCAGGCAAAGTCCTCATCAAGAAGGAGAATTTCAAACCAATATAATTGATGAATATGGATGCTACTATTCTCAGCAAGATCCTAGCTAATAGAATCCAACAGTACATTAAAAAGATTATCTGCCATGATCGGGTGAGATCTATGCCTAGGTTGCAAGGGTGGTTCAACATTTGCAAATCAATGTCATAGAACAAATTAATAAGAGAGGTGAGGGAACCACATGTTCCTCTCAATTAATGACGAAAAAGCATTTGGCAGCATCCATTCCTGATTAAAACGCTTCGAAGTATAGGGATAGAGGAAATATTTGTCAACCTCTTTAAATGTTTATATGAAAAATTCACAGTAAATATCCTCCTCCTGGGTAAAAGCTGACAGCCTTCCCTTTGAGATCAGGAACATGAGAAGGATGCCCACTCTCACCACTCTTGTTCAACATAGTATTTGAAGTCCTCGCATCAGCAAACAGACAATAAAAAGAAATAAAATGTATCCAAATTGGCAATGAAGTCAATCTCTCTCTTCACATTTGATATACTTTATATGGAATACCCAAAAGTCTCCACCCCCTAACTACTAGAACGCATTCAGCAATCCAATGATGTGGCAGGATACAAAATCATTGTACAGGAATCATTGGCTTTCTTACATTACCAATGAAAATACAGAAAGGGAAATTAGAGAATTGATTCCGTTAACTACAACACCCAAACAATAACATACCTGGGAATAAACAAAACCAAAGAGGTAAAGGATCTGTAAGTAAGGAACTATACAACACTCATGAAAGAAATTGAAGAAAACAAAAATGACAGAAGCCCATTGCATGCTTATGGATCAGAAGCATAAACATTGCTAAAATGTCTAGACATTTAATGTTAAGGGCCTGCCTAGAGCAATTGATCCTTTTAATGCCATTCAAAAAAAAATTCCACCGGTATGTTTTAAAGTGCTGGAGCCAACACAAGCCTAAAATTTGTGTAGAATCAGAAAGACACTGTATTGCTAAGGAAATGCCAAAAAGAAAAACAAAACTGGGAGCATCACTTTGTCTGATTTCCAGTGTTATACAAAGCTCTGATCACCAATACAGCATGGGACTCACATAAAAACAGAACCATAGACCAGTGGAACTGAGTAGAGAGCTCAGATATGGGCAATAAACTCTACAGTCAAATAATCTTCAACAAAGTAGGAAAAATATACAGTGGAATAAAGGCAGTCTATTCAATAAATGGTGCTGGGAAAATTGGGACAGCTATGTGTAGATGAATGAAACTCGACCATTCTCTTACACCAAACACAGAGAACTCGAAATGGATAAAAGACCTAAACTTGAGGTAGGAATCCATGAGAATCATAGAGGGGAACATAGGCAGTAACCTCTTCAACACTGGCCACAACAACTTTGTTCAAAATATGTCTCCAAAAACAAAGCGAACAAAAGCAAAGGTGAATTTTTGGGACTTCATCAATTCAAAAGCTTCTGCACAGCAAAGGAAACAGTCAACAAAACACAGAGGCAACCCAGGGAATGGGAGAAGATATTTGCAAATGATAGTACAAACAACATGTTGATATCCAGGATCTATAAAGAACTCCTCAAACTCAACACACACAAAGCAGACAATCATATAAAAACATGGGCAGAATATAGGAACAGACATTTCTCCAATTAAGACATACAAATGGCTATCAGACACATGAAAAAATGTTCATCATCACTAGCCCTCATGGAGACTCAAATTAAAACACGTTGAGATAGCACCTGACACCAGTTAGAACAGCCCAAATCAGCAATATAGGAATCAACATATGTTGGAGAGGATATGGAGAAAGGGTAACCCGTATCTCAACTCTGCTCCAGGAATGCTCCTCTGCACTGGTGCCCCCAGGTGGGTCACGTCATTTGTCACATTTTCCAGGTGTTCGTGACAAATACCAAGCAAGTAAGGGCCCAGGGCCACGGAGAGCAGGGTGAACCCCAAGGCTGCCCAATGCCGGCCAATTCTCAGGAGCGTTCTGCCCAACCGATCCCAGTTTGGGCAGAACGCTGCTAAGAATAGGCCGGAAAATGCCTGGCGAATTCGCTTCGGGCGCTGGACGTCTGAAGGGCCCCCCACCCAGCCTGGCCCAGCATCGCGAGGGCTCGCGCATGAACACGGTCAGGAAGACCTCTGCGAGGCAGACTGTGTTGAGGCCGACTACTCCTGCTTCATGGCCTGCAGGGGTCTCCTTCCTGGCGCTGTCCCATGGAACTGGGCCCACCACCAAGCCCGTGCTCGAACCATCCCCTGCATCCCCAGCCTTCTGCTTCCAGGGTCCTGTACCTCGTGGCCTCCATATCGGGAACCCTGTGTCCCGCAGCCACGCATCTCCCTACCACACCGACGCCAACGGTGCCTTTCAGCACTTCGGACAACCCTTGGAGCGAGATAACCTGCCTGCCCACAATGAGGTCAGCCCCATCCTTGGGCACCCCATCAGCCCGAAAAGACGGAGGCGAATGCCAGGCCGCCACCTGTCCTTCAAATTTGCTCTGGGAATGCTCCCCTGCACCAGGGCCCACGGGTGGGCCATGTCATTTCCACGGTTTTTCTGGGCGGCCGCCCCATGCAACGGGCGAGAAAGGGCCCTGGTCCACGGAGAGCAGGGCGGTCCGCAGGGCCGACCAATGTCGGCCAATTCTCATGAGTGTTCTGCCCAGACCAATCCCAGTTTGGGCAGAACGCTCGGGAGAATTTTTTGGACAACACCCAGCGAACTCGCTTCAGGTGTAGCATGTCTGCAGCCTTCCCCCACCAGGCCTGGCCTGGCATCGCGAGCACTCGCGCCAGAAACCCACCAGGAAGCCCTCCGTGAGGTAGGATGTGGTGAGGCCGACGCCTGCTGATCCTCGGCCTGCGGTGGTTCCATCCCTGGTGCTGTCCATGGGGCTGGGCGTGGCACAAAGCCCGGACACCAACCCTCGCCTGCTTCCCCAGCCTTCCGCTTCCGGTGTCCTACCTTCGTGGCCTCAGTATGGGGAACCCTGATTCCCGTGGCCACTCATCTCTCTACCACCCCGGCGCCAAAGGTGCTTTTTGGTGCTTCGGACAAGCCTCGGAGTGAGAGAAACCTGCATGCCCCAACTGAGGTCAGACCCAATATTGGGCGCCCCATCCGCCTGAAAGACGGAGGCGCACGCCCTGCCGCCACCGGTCCTTCAACTCTGCTCTGGAAACACTCCCATGCCCCGGGGACCCCTCATGGGCCACGTCCTTTCCGTGCCTTTGCTGGGCGGCTGCCCCATGCCCCGGCGAGAAAGGGCCCTGGGCCACGGAGAGCAGGGTGGTCCGCAGGGCTGCCCAATGCCAACCAATTCTCCCGAGCGTTCTGCCCAAACTGATCCCAGTTTGGGCAGAACGCTCGTGAGAACTGGCTGGAAAACGTCCAGCGAACTCGCTTCAGGTGTCGCATGTCTGTACAGCCGCCCCCATGGGCCTGGCCCGGCTTTTCGAGCATTTGTGCCCGAACACTGCCAGGAAGCCCTACCCGGGGCAGGCTGTGGCGAGGCCGATGGCTCCTCTTCCTCGGCCTCTGAGGGTCCCCTCCTTGGAAGTGTGCCATGGGGCCAAGGATGCCCTGAGACTCGGGCTCGAAATTTCACCTGCTTCCCAGCCTTCTGCTTCCGCTGTCCCTCCGTACCTCCATCTGGGGAAACCTGAGTCCCCTGGCTACTCCTCCCTTTTCCACCCCGGCGCCAACGGTGCATTTTGGTGCTTCGGACAAGCCTAAGAGCGAGAGAAACCTCCATGCCCCAACTGAGGAGAGCCCCATCCTTGGGCGCCCCATCCAACCGAAAAGATGGAGGCGCACACCCTGCCGGCACCCGTTCTTCAACTCTGCTCCGGGACCGGTCCCCTGGACCCGAGCCCCGTGTGGGCCGCATTGTTTCCGCACCTTTTCCGGGCTGCTGTCCCATGCCCGGGTGAGAAAGGGCCCTGGGTCACGGAGAACAGGGCTGTCCCCAGGGCTTCCCAACACCGGCCAATTCTCAAGAGCGTTCTTCCCAAACCGATTCTGGTTTGGGCAGAACGCTCGTGAGAATTGGCTAGAAAACGTCCAGCTAACCCGCTTTGGGTGTCACACGTCTGCACGGCCGCCCCACTGGGCCTGGCCCGGCTTTTCGAGCAATTGCCCCCCGAAAACCGCCAGAAAGCCCTACGTGGGACAGGCTGTGGCGAGGCCGACGCCTTCAGCTCTTCAGCCTGCAGAAAACACCCGGCGAACTTGCTTTGGGCGCCGCTCCTCTGCAGGGCCGCCCTCCCGGGCCTGGGCGGCATCACAAGCGCTCAAGCACGAACCTCGCCAGGTAGCCCTCCGCGAGGCAGGCTGCCAGGAGGCTGACGCCTCCTGCTCTTTGGCATGCGGGGGCCCCCTCCTTGGCACTGTCCCATGGGTCCAGGGCTGCCCCGAGACTCGGGCTCGAAATTTCGCCTGCTTTCAAGCCTTCCGCTTCCAGGGTCCTGTCCCTCCGTGCCTCCATCTGGGGAAACCTGAGTCCCGCGGCCATGCCTCCTCCTCCAACCCGGGTACCAACGATGCACTTTGACTTTCGGACAAGCCTCAGAGTGAGAGAATCCTGCATGACCCAACTGAGGACAACCCATCCTTGGGCATCCTTTCAGCCCGAAAAGACCAAGGCGCACACCCTGCCACCACCCATCCTTCAACTCTCATCTGGGAACACTCCCTGTGCGGGGGGCCCGCGTGGGCCACGTCGCTTCCTGCCCCTTTTGCAGGCAGCTTCCCCATGCCCCGGGGAGAAAGGGCCCTGGGCCACGGAGAGCAGGGCGGTGTGCAGGGCTGCCCAACGCCTGCCAATTCTCATGGGCTTTCTGCCCAAACCGATTCCAGTATGCCCAGCCACCACCCGTACTTCAACTCTGCACCGGGAATGCTTCCCTGGGCAGGGCCTCCAGGTGGGCCCGGAGGAAACTCGTTTTGTTTCCGCGTGTTTTCCGGAAAGCCGACCCTTGCTCCGGTCGAGAAAGAGGCCTGTGTAATGGAGAGCAGGGTGCTGCGCAGGGCTGCCCATGGCCGGCCAATTCTCCCGATCCCAGTTTGGGCAGAACCCTCGTGAGAATTGGCTGGAAAACGCCTGGCGAACTCGCTTCGGGCGCTGCACGTCTGCAGGGCCGCACCACCTGGAATGGCCGGCATCGCGAGCGCTTGAGCATGCACATCGCCAGGAAGTCCTCCCTGAGCAGGCTGCAGTGAGGCCGACCTCACTGCTAACCCTCGACCTGCGGGGTCCCTTCCCTGGCGCTGTCCCATGGGGCCAGGCCTGCCATGAACCAGGCTCGAAATTTTGCCTGCTTCCCAGCCTTCTGCTTCTGGGGTCCTGTCCCTCGGTGCCTCCATCTGGGGATACCTGAGTCCCACGGCCACGCCTCCCCCTCCCACACCGTCACCAAAAATGCCTTTGGGCGTTTCGGACAGTCCTCGGAGAGAGAGGATTTTGCATGCCCCAACTGAGGCCAGCCCCATTCTTGGGCGCCCCATCCGCCCTAAAGACGAAGACGTTCGCCTGGCCAACTCCTGTCCTTCAACTCTGCTCCGGGAACACACCCCTGCGCCGGGGCCTCTGGGTGGGCCGCGTCGTTTCCGTGTGTTTTTCGGGCAAGAAAGAGCCCTGGTCCACGGAGAACAGGGCGGACGGCAGGGCTGCCAAACACCGGCCATTTCTCACGAACGCTCTGCCCAAAACGATCCCGGGTTGGGTAGAACTCTCATGAGAATTGGTTGGAAAACGCCCGGCAAACATGCTTCGGTGCCGCACTTCTGCAATGCCGCCCCCCCTCACCCCCCGGGGCTTGGCGCGACATTGCGAGCAATCCAGTAGGAATCCCGCCAGGAAGCCTTCGGCGAGGCAGGCGATGGCGAGGCCGATGCCTCCTGCTAATCCTGGGCCTGTGGAGAGTCGCATCCCTGGCACTGTACCATGGGGCCGGGCCCGTCACGAAGCCCGTGCTCAAACTATCGCCTGCTTCCCCAGCCTTCTGCTTCCGGGGTCCTGTCCCTCATGGCCTCCATATCGGGAACCCTGAGTCCTGCGGCCACGCATCTCCCTACCACGCCAGCGCCAATGATGCCTTTTGGCATTTCGGACAACCCTGGGAGCGAGAAAACCTGCGTGCCCACAATGAGGTCAGCCGAATCCTTAGGCGCCCCATCTGCCCGAAAGACAGAGGCGCACGCCTGGCTGCCACCTATCCTTCAACTCTACTCCAGGAACGCTCCCCTGGGCCAGAGGCCCCGTGTGGGCCACGTCGTTTCCGTGCATTTTCCAGGCAGCCGCCCCATGTCCCAGGCAAGAAAGGGCCCTGGGCCACGGAGAGCAGGGCGGTCCACAGGGCTGCCCAACGCCAACCAATTCTCACGAGCGTTCTGCCCAAACCGATCCTGGTTTGGGCAGAACACTCGTGAGAATTGGCCCCAGTGCATAGAAGCGTTCCCAGAGCAGAGTTGAAGGACAGGTGGCGGCCGGGCTTCCGCCTCCGTCTTTAGGGCGGATGGGGCGCCCAAGGATGGGGCTGACCTCAGTTGGGGCATGTAGGTTTCTCTCGCTCCGAGTCTTGTCCGAAGCACCCAAAGGCACCGTTGGCGCTGGGGTGGGAGGGGGAGGCGTGGTTGCGGGACCCAGGGTTCCCCAGATGGAGGCACCGAGGGACAGGACCCCGGAAGCAGAAGGCTGTGAAGCAGGCGAAATTTCGAGCCCAGTCTTCGTGGTGGGCCCGGCCTCATGGGATAGCACCAGGGAGGGAACCCCCACAGGCCGAAAATTAGCAGGAGGCATCGGCCTCACTGCAGCCTGCCTCACGGAGGGCTTCCTGGTGAGGTACATGCTCGAGTGCTTGTGATGCCGACCATGCGTAGTGGGGCTGCCCTTCAGACTCGTGGCGCCCGAAGAGAGTTTGCCGTGCGTTTTCCGGGCTCAGGGACAGGTTGTATCATAAGATGGTATTCCAGAACTGAACCCTGAGGACAGATGCCTGAAATCCTAATCAAGTGTTCCAATGAGGTCCAGTGGCATGTGAGGTTCAATCTTCTGACTCAGGACCATTGACGTGGCTGTCCATCTGAATGTAGCTAATCAGGGTGTTTCATACTGTGCATTTGCATCTAGAGAGCTGCCAAAATTGGAGTGGGCTCAGGGGCCTTGCAGGTTTCTTTTAATCTGGAAGGTTTGGGCAACTGTTATATGCACAGTTTCCTTGGGGAATTCAGCCACAGTCCTTTGGTGCACCTCGAGTGACCCCATCCAGAAGGGCATGTGAGCCATGGTTTTGGAAAAGAAGTCTGCAAACACAAATTCAGGTTCGGATTAGTTGCGAGGTGATCACAGGCCAAATGCATAGACCTGGGGGTCAGCTCATCAGGAACTGTAATTAGGATGACTAGAAGACAGTAGCACAGACTTTTCCATCTGGATTGTGTGTCCAGAATGACCTCAGAATGTAGGTGAGGTCTCATGCATCCATGGGAGACATTTTGTCTCTAAGGATCCTGGCGGCTCCCCTTAGCTTGGTGGCTTTTTCGGGGAAAATAAGAGTGCTGTTTTCCATCTTAGAGGTGCCCCAAAGCAGGGATTTTAGTTATGGGTTCTAAGTCTGGGCGCCTGGAAAATCCCACCAAGGGTTAGAATTTGGGGTTAGGGGAGTACCAGGCCTGCAATGCAGGAACCTTGGGGTGGAACTGAGAGAGTTTGTTTGAAAGCATACTTGGGTGAGGGTCACAATGCCTGTTTGTGCCCTGGGGAGCCATCAGGAGTTGGCGTGGTCACATTGGCCATGTACCTTGCTCCCACTTTGAGAGCTGGATACCCATTTCAACACCCAGGTATCCTTCCATGGAAAAGGAGTAGAACTCTATAGTGTTTCAGGTTCCCCCATTGGAAGGATTTCAGCAAAATCTTGGGAAAGGTGCGAGAATACCAAGTATGGGTAGAGATGACAGACTTGGGCCATGGCCAGTCCCACATGCTAGATATGGGATCTGCACTCCCTGTGACTGACTCTAGGTCAGGACACAGGCTCTGTAAGACACAACACTAGTGGCCAGGGAAGTCTATAAATCGGGGTTCCCTCCAGGGCCAAGCAGACTGATCCTATGTGGGGATTCTGGGCAGACTAACCAGGCACTTCTTCCTATGAGGGAGGCAGAATGCTGCATTGCGGCTCCAGAATTCAATATCAAGAGGCCTTGGGGAGCAGTAGCGTGAGAATGGAATTGTAGACACAAGCTACTGTACAATTCAGTGCCAAGCGGAACGCAGTTCCAGTGTGAAGCGTCTTTTTTGATATATCCAGCACCTGAGTAAGGACGGATGTCAGATGTTTGCTCACACTAGAGTTTGTGTCTACAATGACCAATAAATGGAGGGGTGGTATCAAGAGCCCATGGAGGATTTCCCACTCTGAGACTTGTGAGATGCTCCAAACAGCAAGGACAGGTGGAGTCTGGTCTGTTTGCTCCACAGTACCCACCTGTCTACTGGACAGATGGAGTCTGGTTTGTTTGCTCCACAGTACCCCATGTTTGGGTAGCAGAGCTCTTCGGCATGGATGCCTGGAAAGCACACCTCCATTGACCATTGCAGCTGAGGAATATGGCAGATTCGTTCTGATGACTCTGGGGCGAAGTACCAAGGCCTTGAGTTGACATGGAATATCTTGCACATGGGTCACAATGCTGGTTTGTTACAAGGGAGACCTTACAATGCACTGTTGGCAAAGGGGCCTTGCAGGATTCTCCTACCCTGAGAGTTTGACACATGTCCAAGAGCAAGGTTTCCTTCTGGGGACAAGAGTTGTTCTGTTGTGTGGCTCAGGGACCACATGTTGTATCATAAGTTTTTATTCCAGAATAGGCCTCTGAGGACAGATGCCTTAAAAACTAATGGGGGGTTCCAATGAGGTCCTGGTTCAATGTCTGGTTCAATATTCTGACCCAGGACCATTGACTTGGGTGTCTGACTGGACGTAGGGAATCAGGGTGTTTCAGAGTGTGCATTTGCATGCAGAGTGTCCTCCAATATTGGGGTGGGCTCAGGGACCTTGCAGGTTTCTCCTAATATAGAGGTTTGGGGCAACTATGATGGGCGAAGTTTCCTTGGGAATGACAGGCACAGTCCTATGGTGTGTCTCCAAAGACGAGATCCTGGAGGGCATGTGAGCTATGGTTTGGGAGAGACGTCTGCAAAGAAAAACTGGGGTTAGAGTTAGTGTCAAGGCGATCGCAGGCCCAATGCGTAGACCTGGAGAGCAGCTCATCAGGAACTGTAAAGAGGGTGATACGAATGCGGTAGTACAGGCTATTATATCTGGATTGTGTGTCCCGGATGGCCTCGGAATGCAGATGTGTTCTCATGGATACATGGGAAACTTTTCCTCTCTAAGGATTCTAGCGGCTCCCAATAGTTTGATGGCCTTTTCAAGGAAGGGAATAGGGCTGTTTTCCATATTAGGGTTGCCTCAAAACAGGGATTCAAGAGACGGGCTCTGGGCCTGGGTGCCTGGAATATCCCGCCAAGTGTTAGTATTTGGAACTAGGGGAGTACCAGGCCTGCAATGCGGTATCCTGGTGGTGCGACTGAGACGGAATATTTGAATGCATGCTCAGGCTTAGGGGCACAATGCCTGTTTGTGTCCAGGGTGGCACCCATGAGTGACAGTGGTCTCATGGGCCCCACTCTGAAGGTTGGACACCCATCACAACAGCCAAGTTTCTTGACCTCAGGAGTGAGGAGTTCTCTTGTGCTTCAGGTTCGCCCATAGGCAAGGATTTGAGCTACGGTCTAGGAAAGATGCCTGAATACTCATGTTGGATAGAGATGATGGTTTTTGGGCTATGGCATGTCCCACCTAGAGGATATGGGGCCCACTGTCTGCGTGGCTGTCTGGAGGTCATGGCTCAAACTGTGTCAGACAGAGCCCGAGAGCCCATAGTGGCCTATGATATTAAGGTGCCATCAAGGCCCAGGCAGGTGGATCCTCATGTGGGGTTTCAGGCAGACTCTACAGGCACGTCTTCTTTCTTTATAGTAGGTAGAATGCAGCATTGAGGCTCCAAAGTTCTCTATCAAGAGGGTTTGGGGACGAGGAAGGTGAAGATGGACTTGTAAACATAATCTATGGTTCAATTCAGTGCCAAGCGAAAGACAGTTCCAGTGTGCAGCGGCTGATGTGAGGTACCCAGGACCTGAGTAAGGGCAGATGTCAGATGCTTGCTTACACTGGAGTTTCTGTCTACAATGACCGCAAAATGGAGGGGTGGTGTCACGAGGCCATGGAGGATTTCCCACCCTGAGGCTTGTGAGATGCTCCAAATAGCAAGGTTTCCTTCTACTGTACAGGGTGAGTCTGGTTTGCTTTCTCCAGTGTCCCCCATATGGAAAGTTTGGGTGCTGAGCTCTCCCGCATGGATGCCTGAAAAGCACAACTCCATTGACAACTGCAGGCAAGGAACATGGCAGGTTCGATCTGGTGGTTCTGGGGTGAAGTTCCAAGTGGCCTGAGTTGACATGGAGTTTCATGCTGTTGGATCACAATGTTGGTTTGTATCCAGGGAGACGTTAGAACGTTGGGGTGGTCAGAGGCCATGCAGGATTCTCCTACACTGAGACAAGGACACAGCTACCAAGAGCAAGGTATCCTTTTGGGGACAGAAGTGGTTCTGTTGTGTGGCTCAGGGAACACATGTTGGAATATAAGTCAGTATTGGAGAACAGGCCTCTGGGAACAGGTGCCTAAAAATCTAAACTGGGGTATCAATGAAGTCCTATAGTCAAGGCATGTTCAAACTTCTGACTCAGGCCCTTGGATTTGGATGTCTGCCTGGAGGCAGTGGCTCATTGTGTGTCAGAATGTGCATTTGGGTCCAGAGCCTTCTTAGAAATTGAGGTGGGCTCAGGGGATTTTAATTTGCTCCTAATCTTCAGGGTTTGGGCAACCGTGAAGGGCAGAGTTTCCTTTGGGAGTGTAAGGACAGTCATCTGGTGTGGCACCATAGGGCCCATCCTGGGGGGGGGGGCATGTGGGCCAGCGCTTTGGGGAGAGATATCTGCAAAAGAAAACTAGGGTTAGAGTGAGGGCTGAGGTGATCACAGGTCCGATGTTCAGGACCTGAAGGCAGATCATAGTGTACTGAAATAGAGGTGTCATAGTGCAAATTCTTCTGTCGGGTGTGTGTCCGGGATGGTCGCGAAAGGTAGGGGTGGCTTCATGAGTCCATGTGAAATTCTTCATCTCTGGGGATTCTGCTTAGCTCCAAGAGTTTGGTGTCTCTGAGGGAAGGGAAGACTGTTGTTTTCCATCTCAGAGGACACCCAAATAGGGATTCCAGAGACAGGTTCTGGGTCTGGGTGCCTGGAAAACATGAACAAGGGTGAGGATTTGGCCTTAGGGACCTGGAAGTCCCACTCTGTGGGCTCCTGATCCAGCTACTGCAGGGTTTTGTTTGAAAGCAAGCTCATGCTGAGGATCACAATGCCTGTTTGTATCCAGGGAGTCTTCCATGTGTGACCAAGGTCTCATGGGCCATGCAGCTGGTTGCCACACAGAGAGTTGGGAAGGAAGAGTACTCTTGTGTGTCAGGTTCCCCCATAGGCATGGATCTGAGCTACGGTCTGGGACAGAGGACTGAATATCCAGGTTGAGTAGAAATGTTGGTTTCAGGCCAGAGGAAGTCACATCTTCAGGAAATGGGGCCCATCTCTGGGTGGCTGACTGGAGGGCGTGGCTCAGTCTGTGTGAGACAGACCCTTGTGCCCATGGAAACCTAAGGCCGAGAGTCTGAGAACACAAGCTAGGCTTAGGTTTCTGGGTGAGGACATGGCAGGCAGAATCTACAGACCTGAATCGAGATCTCGTGCATCTGAAGTCAGGGGGAGGATCAGACGATCGCTCAGGTTGGACTTTCTGTCCCTGATGGCCTCTTCATGAAGGGGGGAGGATCATGAGGCCATTGGGGGTTTTCCCACGATGGGAGTAGTGAGAAGCTCCAAACTGCAAAGATTCTTCTGGAGGAAAATTGAGACCTGTTTTTTGGCGCCAGACCAACGATTCCAAGCAGGGTTCTAAGGACGGATGGCTGGGTAGCCCAACTCACATTTCAATTGTCTCCGAGCTACAAGACAGGTTAGATCTGCTGGATTCGGGGGAGCAACCGAGGAGGCAGAGTTGAAATGGACTCTCCTGTGGATGTGTCCTAATATGTGTTTGTGTCTATGGAGACCTTGGAATGAAGCGGTGGCACTGGGGCCCTGAAGGGTTCTCCTAAACAGAGGCTTTGACACAGCTCCAACGTGCAAGTTTCCCATGTGTAAATGAGATTTGTTCTGATGGGTGAGTCAAGAAACAGCCATATGATGGTATTGAAATACAGGCCTCTGAGGAGAGATGCCTGGAAACCAAAGCAATGGATCCGATTAGTGCCTAGGGGTCTGTTTGTTCCTTTTTACCTCTGGGGACATCTGTCTACGGCTCTAAGTGCAGGTAGGTGCTCAGATGGTCTCAGATTGCCCCTGTTTGTCCTGGGAAGCCACCACTATTGGGATGGCCTCAGGGACTTTGAAGGTTTATCCTATTAGTAGGGTTGTGGCCATTGGAATGGGCACACACAATTCCCTTGGAGAGGGCAAGTACAGTCCTCAGGTTTGGCTCCAGGGGCGTGAGCATGTAGGTGTGTAGGCCAGGGCTGTTTGGACAGTTGTCTGAAAACACAAACTCGGCTTATGTTTCGGGTCATAGGAATGGCAGGACTGAGCTACAGACCATGAGGAGAACCATTCTGGATATGCAAAAAGGGGGAGTGTGAGGCTCTTGCTCAAGTTTTTGTCTCTGGATATCGTGTCACTCATGGTCGTGAAATTTCCGGGTAACTTCATGGGAAATGGACGAGTCTTACTCTCTGGGGTTTTGGTCCCGTCCAAAGAGTTTGGGGTCATTCTGTGGAAAGGAAGAAGTCCGTTTTTTTGTTGTTGTTTTGTTTTGTTTTGTTTTGTTTTCTTATTTAACTTCAGGTATCCGAACAAATAAGGGATTCCAGAGTAGAGCCCTGGGGAGGGGCGACTGGACAACCAGAAATCTGGTTAAATATTAGGGAATAGGGACATGTCAAGCCCATTATGACATCTAATGGTCTAGCCACTGAGAGGACTTACTAGTGGACAGGACTCACTTTGAGGGTCACAATGCCTGTTTATGCCCTTTTCGCACACAAAAATGGGCGGGGCCTCAGGGTGAATGCTGGTTTATCCTACACTGAACGTTGGACAACATGCCAACCAGAGGTTTCTTTCCATGGGTAAGGAGGAGTTCTGATTTCTGCATCACACTCACCCCTGGGAAGTGATTGGAGATAAGGTCTAGATTCGGAACCATGAAAACTGAGGTATGGAAGAGATGATGACCTAAGGCCATGACGGGTCTGATGTGCTCAGGGTGCGGTCAGCTGTCTAGGTGTTGGTCAGGAGGTCCGGGCTCAGGTTGTGTCAGACAGTGCATTAGTGCCCAGGTTAGACTATATAATTTTGGTACAGTCGAGTGCCGTGTAGGTTTATCCTCATATAAGGTGCCTGGGCAGCTCAAGAGGCAATATTTTTTTTCTAGAGGGCAGGCAGAGTACTGCACTGTGGGTCCGGAATTGCCAAACTTGAGGGCTTCTGGGCCAGGAGTGTGAGGACGGAAGACTGAGAACACAAGCTAGACTTGGGTTTCAGGGCGAGGGCACGGCAGGTACCCCCTGCAGATTTGAACCAATATCTCATGCATCTGATGTCAGGGCGAGGATAAGACGTTGGCTCAGGTTGGAGTATCTGTGCATGACGGCCCCTTCATGAATCGAGCGGAATCTCGAGGCCATGAAGGTTTTCCCACGTTGGGAGTTGTGAGATGCCCCCTTCAATGATTCCATGCGGGACAATCAGACTTGTTGGACTGCTCCAAGACATCCCATATGGAATGATTCCAGCACCATTCGAGGTTGTATGCCTGGGAAGCCCGCCTCCAATTCCAACTGTCCTCTAGCATCAAGACAGTTTAGATCTGATGGCTCTGCGGGAGCAACTGGGGTGGCTGACTTGAAATGGACTTTTCTGAGGATGGGTCCTAATGTGTGTTTGTGTCCATAAGGGCCTTGGAATGGGGCAGTGGCACTGGGACCCTGAAATATTCTCCTAAGCTTTTGACATAGCTCCCATGCACAAGTTACCTTTGGGAGACGAGATTTGTTCTGATGGATGCCTCAGGAGAAGCCCTATGCTGGTATTGGAATCCAGGCTTTCGAGGAGACATGCCTGTAAACCTAAGCAAAGGATCTGATTATGGCCTACGGTCCTGTCTGGTTCAAACTTCTTCTCTGGGGAGATCCATGTATGGTATCAGTTGAGGTAGATGCTCAGCTGGTATCAGACCGTCCTTGTTTGTCCCAAGAGACCTACACCATTGGGATAGCCTCAGGGACTTTTGAGGGTTCTCCTAATTTGTACGATTTTGGACAATGGAATGGGCAGAATTCCTATGGATTGGGTATGCACAGTCCTAATGTGTGGCTCCAGGGTCCCAGCCTGGAGGGTCAGTGGCCCAGGACTTTGAGGACAGAAGTCTGAAAAACCAAACTCAGCTTAGGTTGGGGACGTAGGTATGGCAGGCCCGATCTACAAACCATGAGAAGAACTCTTCAGGATATGAAGAAAGAGTGAGTCTGAGGCACTTGCTTAGGCTTTTGTCTCTGGATTTTGTATCAGCGATGGCCGTGGAATGTCGGGGAGTCCTCATGGGCCATGGACGAATCTTACTCTCTGTGGATCTGGTCTGATCCCAATTGTTTCTCGTCAATCTGTGTGAGGGGAGGACTCCTTTCAGGTGTGTTACCTCATGTGTCCGAGCAAAAGAGGAATTCCAAAGCAGAGCCCCCGTGAAAAGTGAAGAGACAACCCGAACTATGGTTAAAAATTGGGGCCTAGGGGCATGGCAAGCCCAATATGCTGTCTCTTCATGCAGCCATTGAGAGGCCTTACCTGAGGACCGGGCTCAGGATCTGGGTCACAATGTGTTTGTGACCAATGTGACTCGCAAGCATGGGCGAGGCCTCATGGGCCACACCGGTTTCAACTACACTAAACATTGGACAACGTGCCAACACAAGGTTTCTTGCCAAGGGAACAAGTTCTGATTTCTGAATCATTTTCAAACCTGGGTAGTGATTGGAGATAACGTCTAGGTTCTGAAGCCTGAAAACCGAGGTTGGATAGAGATGACGACCTAATGCCATGGCGGGTCTGATGTGCTCAGCGTGCGGCCAGCTGTCTGGGTGGGGCCAGGAGGTCCAGGCTCAGATTGTGTCAGAATGGGCGATTGTGCCCAGATCAGCCTATATATTTGGTGTAGAGCCAAATGGTGTGCAGGTTGATCCTCATTTGGGGTTTCTGGGTAGCCCCAGAGGGCAATGTTTTTCTTCTGGAGGCAGGCAGAGTGCTGCATTGTACATCTGGATTGCCAAACTGGAGGGCTTGTGGGCCAGTAGTCTGAGGATGGAAGTCTGAGAACACAAGCTAGGCTGATGTTTTATGGGTGAGGACATGGCAGGACCAATCTACAGACAAAAATCGAGATCTCGTGTATCTGAAGTCAGGGTGAGGATCAGACGATCCCTCAGGTTGGACTTTCTGTCCCTGATGGCCTCTTCATGAAGGGGGGGGAATCACGAGGCCATGGGAGTTTTCCCACGATGGGAGTTGTGAGAAGCTCCAAACTGCAAAGATTCTTCTGCAGCACAATTGAGACCTGTTGTTTGGCGCCAGGCCAACAATTCCGAGCAGGGTTCTAAGGATGGATGGCTGGGTAGCCCACATTGCATTCCAATATTCTCCGAGCTACAAGACAGGTTAGATCTGCTCGATCTGGGGGAGCAACTGAGGAGGTTGAGTTGAAATGGACTCTCCTGTGGATGTGTCCTAATATGTTTTTGTGTCTATGGAGACGTTGGAATGAAGCGGTGGCACTGGGGCCCTGATGGGGGGCTCCTAAACAGCCTCCTAAACAGAGGCTTTGACAGACCTCCAACGTGCAAGTTTCCCATGTGTAGATGAGTTTTGTTCTGATGGGTGAGTCAAGAAACAGCCATATGCTGGTATTGAAATCCAGTCCTCTGAGGAGACATGCCCGGAAACCAAAGCAATGGATCCGATTAGTGCCTAGGGGCCTGTTTATTCCTTTTTACCTCTGGGGACATCAGTCTACGGGTTGAGTGCAGGTAGGTGCTCAGATGGGCTCAGATTTATCCTGTTTGTCCCGGGAAGCCACCAAAATTGGGATGGCCTCAGGGACTTTGGAAGTTTATCCTATTAGTAGGGTTGTGGCCATTGGAATGGGCACACACAATTCCCTTGGATAGGGAAATACAGTCCTCAGGATTGGCTCCAAGGGCCTGAGCCTGTAGGGTGTGTAGGCCAGGGCTGTTTGGATAGTTGTCTGAAAACACAAACTCGACTTATGTTTCGGGTCATAGGTAGGGCAGGACTGATCTACCGACCATGAGGAGAACTCTTCGAGATATGAAAATAGTGCGAGTGTGAGGCTCTTGCTCAAGTTTTTGTCTCTGGATATCGTGTCACTCATGGTCGTGAAATTTCCGGGTGACTTCATGGGAAATGGACGAGTCTTACTCTCTGGGGTTTTGGCCACGTCCAAAGAGTTTGGGGTTATTCTGTGGGACGGAAGAAGTCCGTTTTATTGTTGTTGTTTTGTTTTGTTTTGTTTTTTAGCCTCAGGTGTCAAACCAAATGAGGGATTCCAGAGTAGAGCCCTGGGGAGGGAGACTGGACAACAGAAATCTGGTTAAAAATTGGGGCCTAAAGATAGGTGAAGCCCATTATGACATCTAATGCTCCATCCACTGACAGGACTTACGAGAGGACAGGACTCACGCTGAGTTTGACAATGCGTGTTTATGCCCTCGTCGCACTCAAGAATGGGCGGGGCCTCAGGGTGAATGCAGGTTTCTCCTACACTGAACGTTGGACAACATGCCAACCACAAGATTTCTTGCCATGTGTAAGGAGGATTTCTGATTTCTGCATAACACTCACCCCTGGGCAGTGATTGGAGTTAAGGTCTAGGTTCTGAAGCCTGAAAACTGAGGTATGGGTGAGATGATGTCCGAAGGCCATGGCTGGTCTGATGTGCTAAGTGTGTGGTCTTCTGTCTGTGTGTTGGTCAGGATGTCCGGGCTCAGGTTGTGTTAGACAGTGCATTAGTGCCCAGGTTAGACTATATAATTTGGGTACAGTTGAGTGCCATGTAGGTTTATCCTCATATAAGGTGCCTGGGCAGCTCATGAGGCAATATCTTTTTTCTAGAGGGCAGGCAGAGTGCTGCACTGTGCGACCGGAATTGCCAAACTTGAGGGCTTCGGGGCCAGGAGTGTGAGGACGGAATTCTGAGAACACAAGCTAGAATTGGGTTTCAGGGCGAGGGCTCGGCAGGTACCCCTACAGATCTGAACCAATATTTCATGCAGCTGAAGTCAGGGCGAGGATCGGACGTTGGCTCAGGTTGGAGTTTCTGTGCAAGAGCGCCCCTTCATGAAGGGAGCAGAATCTCGAGGCCATGGAGGTTTTCCCACTTTGGGAGTTGTGAGATGGCCCCTTCAAGGATTCCTTCTACAGGACAATTAAGACCTGCTGGACAGATCCACAACATCCCATTGGAATGACTCCAGAGAATCATTCGAGGATGGATGCCTAGGAAGCCCGCCTCGCATTCTAGTTGTCTTCTTGCAACAAGACAGTTTAGATCTGATGGCTCTGCGGGTGTAACCGGGGTGGCTAAGTTGAAATGGACTTTCCTGAGGATGGGTCCTAATGTTTGTTTGTGTCCCTGAGGGCCTTGGAATGGGGCGGTGGCACCGGCACCCTGAGTATTCTCCTAAACTTTTGATAGCTCCCATGCTCAAGTTTCCTTGGGGAGACGAGATTTGTTCTGATGGGTGCCTCAGGAGAAGCCCTATGCTGGTATTGGAATCCAGGCTTTTGAGGAGACATGCCTGTAAACCAAAGCTATGGATCCCATTATGGCCTAGGGTCCTGTCTGGTTCAATCTTCTTCTCTGGGAATATCGATGTATGGTATGAGTGGAGGTAGATGCTCAGCTGGTGTCAGAGGGTCCTTGTTTGTCCGGGAAAACTTACACCATTGGGATGGCCTCAGGGAATTTGGAGGTTTCTCCTAATTTGTTCGGTTTTGGACAATGGAATGGGTAGAATTCCCATGGATTGGGTAGGCACTGTCCTAATGTGTGGCTCCAGGGGCCCAGCCTGGAGGGTGTGTGGCCCAGGACTTTGAGGACAGAACTCAATAACACAAACTCAGCTTAGGTTTGGGGACGTAGGTATGGCAGGCCCGAATTTCAAACCATGAGAAGAACTCTTCAGGATATGAAGAAAGAGCGAGTCTGAGGCAATTGCTCAGGCTTTTTTCTCTAGATTTTGTATCAGCAATGGCCGTGGAATGTCGGGGAGGCCTCATGGGCCATGGACGAATCTTCTTCTCTGTGGATTTGGCCCTATCCCAATTCTTTTTCGTCAATCTGTGGGATGGGAGGACTCCTTTCAGGTTTGAAACCTGAGGTGTCCCACCAAAAGAGAAATTCCAAAGCAGAGCTCTGGGCAAGAGTGAAGGGACAACCCGAACTATGGTTAAAAATTGGGGCCTCGGGGCATGGCAATCCCAATATGCTGTTTCCTCATGCAGCCACTGAGAGGCCTTACCTGAGGACTGCGCTCAGGCTGGGTCACAATGTGTGTTTGTGACCAATGTCGCCCTAAGCATGGGCTGGGCCACATGTGCCTCACTGGTTTCAACTACACTGAACGTTGGACAACATGCCAACCACGAGGTTTCTTGCCAAGGGAACGAGTTCTGATTTCTGCATCATTTTCAAACCTGGGCATTGATTGGAGAAAATGTCTAGGTTCTGAATCCTGAAAATCGAGGTTGGGTAGAGATGACGACCTATGGCCATGGCGGGTCCGATGTGCTCAGTGTGCGGCCAGCTGTCTAGGTGGGGCCAGGAGGTCCAGTCTCAGGTTGTGTCAGAAAGGGGAATTGTGCCCAGATCAGCCTATATATTTGGTGTACAGCCAAATGGTGTGCAGGTTGATCTTCATTTGGAGTTTCTGGGTAGCCCCAGAGGGCAATGTTCTTCTTCTGGAGGGCAGGCAGAATGCTGCATTGTACTTCTAGATTGCAAAACTGGAGGGCTGGTGGGCCAGTAGTCTGAGGACGGAAGTCTGAGAACACAAGCTAGGCTTAGGTTTTATGGGTGGGGACATGGCAGGCACAATCTACAGACCTGAATCGATATCTCGTGCATCTGAAGTCAGGGTGCAGATCAGACGATCCCTTAGGTTGGACTTTCTGTCCCTGATGGACCCTTCATGAAGGGGGGGGGATCACGAGGCCATGGGGGTTTTTCCACGATGGGAGTTGTGAGAAGCTCCCAACTGCAAAGATTCTTCTCCAGGACAATTGAGACCTGTTGGTTGGCACCAGGCCAACGATTCTGAGCAGGGTTCTAAGGATGGACGGATGGATATGCCAGCTCACATTCCAATATTCTCCTAGCTACAAGACAGTCTAGATCTGTTGGATCTCGGAGAGCAACCGGGGTGGCTGAGTTGAAATGGACTCTCCTGTGGATGGGTCCTAATATGTTTTTGTGTCTATGGAGACTGTGGCATTAAGCGGTGGCACTAGGGCCCTGAAGGCTTCTCCTAAACAGAGGTTTGACACAGCTCCACCGTGCAAGTTTCCCATGTGTAGAGAGATTTGTTCTGATGGGTGAGTCAAGAAACAGCCATATGCTTGTATTGAAATCCAGGCCTCTGAGGAAAGATGCCTGGAAACCAAAGCAATGGATCCGATTAGTGCCTAGGGGCCTGTTCGTTCCTATTTACCTCGGGCGACATCTATCTATGGGTCTGAGTGCAGGTAGGTGCTCAGGTGAACTCAGATTGCCCGTGTTTGTCCTGGGAAGCCAACACTATGGGATGGCCTCAGGGAATTTAAAGGTTTATACTATTAGTTGTGTTGTGGCCATTGGAATGGGCTCACACAATTCCCTTGCGAGGGCAAAAACAGTCCTCAGGTTAGGCTTCAGGGGCCTGAGCCTATAGGGTGTGTAGGCCAGGGCTGTTTGGACAGTTGTCTGAAAACACAAACTCGGCAGGACTGATCTACAGACCATGAGGAGAACATTTCTGTATATGAAAAAAGGGCGAGTGTGAGGCTATTGCTCATGTTTTTGTCTCTGCATATCATGTCACTCATGGTCGTGAAATTTCCGGTGACTTCATGGGCAATGGACCAGTCTTACTCTCTGGGGATTTGGCCTCTTCCAAAGAGATTGGGGTCATTCTGTGGGATGGAAGAAGTCGTTTTTTTGTTGTTGTTGCTTTGTTTTGTTTCATTTTTTAACCTCCGGTGTCCCACCAAATGAGGAATTCCAGAGTAGAGCCCTGGGGAGGGGTGACTGGACAACCGGAAATCTGGTTAAAAATTGAGGCCTAGGGCTATGTCAAGCCCATTATGACATCTAGTGATCCAGGCTCTGAGAAGACTTACTAGAGGACAGGACTCACCCTGAGGGTCACAATGCATATTTATGCCCTCTTCGCACTCAAGAATGGGCGGGGCTCAGGGTGAATGCTAGTTTCTCCTACACTGAACGTTGGACAACATGCCAACCACAAGGTTTCTTGCCATGTGTAAGGAGAAGTTCTGATTTCTGCATCGCAGTCACCCGTGGGCAGTGATTGGAGATAAGGTCTAGTTTCTGAGGCCTGAAAACTGAGGTAGGGAAGAGATGATGACCTAAGGCCATGGCGGGTCTGATGTGCTCAGTGTGCGGTCAGCTGTCTGGGTGTTGGTTAGGAAGTCCGGGCTCAGGTTGTATCAGACAGTGCATTAATGCCCAGGTAAGTCTATATAATTTGGGTACAGTCGAGTGCCGTGTAGGTTTATCCTCATATAAGGTGCCTGGGCAGCTCATTAGGCAATAATTTTTGCTAGAGGGACGGCAGATTGCTGCATTGTGGGTCCTGAATTGGCAAACTTGAAGGCTTCGGGGCCAGGAGTGTGAGGATGGAAGTCTGAGAACATAAGCTAGACTTGGGTTCCAGGGCGAGTGCACGGCAGGTACTGCTGCAGATATGAACCAATATCTCACGCATCTGAAGTCAGGGCGAGGATCAGACGTTGGCTCAGGTTGGAGTTTCTGTGCATGACGGCCCCTTCATGAATGGAGCGGAATATCGAAGCCATTGAGGTTTTCCCACGTTGGGAGTTGTGAGATGCCCCCTTCAAGGATTCCTTCTGCGGGACAATTGAGACCTGTTGGACAGCTCCAGGACATTCCATATGGAATGACTCCAGAGCACCATTTAGGATGAATGCCTGGGAAGCCCGCCTCGCGTTGCAGTTGTCTTCCAGCAACAAGAGAGTTTACATCTAATGGCTCTGCATGTGTAACCGGGGTGGCTGAGTTGAAATGGACTTTCCTGAGGATAGGTCCCAAGTGTGTTTGTGTGCATGAGGGCCTTGGAATTCGGCGGTGGCACCGGGAACCTGAAGTATTCTCCTAAGCTTTTGACATAACTCCCATGTACAAGTATCTTTGTGGAGACAAGATTTGTTCTGATGGTTGCCTCAGGAGTACCCCTATGCTGGTATTGGAATTCAGGCTTTTGAGGAGACATGCTTGTAAACCAAAGCAATGGATTCGATTATGACCTAGGGTCCTGTCTGGTTCAATATTCTTCTGGGTAATATCAATGGTATTAATGGAGGTAAATGCTCAGCTGGTTTCAGACCGCCCTTGTTTTTCCCGGGCGACCTACACTATTGGGATGGCCTCAGGGACTTTGGAGGGTTATCCTAATTTATACGGTTGGACAATGAAATGGGCAGATTCCCATGGATTGGGTAGGCACAGTCCTAATGTGTGACTCCAGGGGCCCTAGCCTGGAGGGTATGTGGCCCAGGAATTTGAGGACAGAACTCAAAAAACACAAACTCAGCTTAGGTTTGGGAACGTAGGTATGGCAGGCCCGATCTACAAACCATGAGAAGAACTCTTCAGGATATGAAGAAAGAGCGAGTCTGAGGTGCTTGCTCAGGCTTTTGTCTCTGGATTTTGTATCAGTGATGGCCGTGGAATGTCGGGGATGCCTCATGGGCCATGGACGAATCTTCCTCTCTGTGGATTTGGCCCGATCCCAATTCTTTTTCGTCAATCTGTGGGATGGGAGGACATTTTTCAGGTTTGTTTTGAGGTGTCCCACCAAAAGAGGAATTCCAAAGCAGAGCCATGGGCAAGAGTGAAGGGATTACCGGAACCATGGGTAAAATTTGGGGCCTAGGGGCATGGCAATCCCAATATGCTGTCTCTTCATCCAGCCACTGAGAGGCCTTTCCTGAGGACTGCGCTCAAGCTTGGGTCAAATGTGTGTTTGTGACCAATGTGGCCCTCATGCATGGGCTGGGCCTCATGGGCCACACTGGTTTCAACTACACTGAACGTTAAACAACATGCCAACCACGAGGTTTCTTTCCAAGGGAACAAGTTCTGATTTCTGCATCATTTTCAAACCTGGGCAGTGATTGGAGATAAGGTCTAGGTTCTGAGCCTGAAAACCGAGGTTGGGAAGAGATGACGAGCTAAGGCCATGGCAGGTCCGATGTTCTCAGTGTGCGGCCAGCTGTCTGGGTGGGGCCAGGAGGTCCAGGCTCAGGCTATGTCAGAAAGGGTAATTGTGCCCAGATCAGCCTATATATTTGGTGTACAGCCTAATGGCGTGCAGATTGATCCTCATTTGGGGTTTCTGGGTAGCCCCAGAGCGCAATGTTTTTCTTCTGGAAGGCCCGCAGAGTGCTGCATTGTACTTCAGGATTGCCAAACTGGAGGGCTGGTGGGCCAGTAGTCTGAGGACGGAAGTCTGAGGACACAAGCTAGGCTTAGGTTTTATGGGTTAGGACATGGCAGGCAGAATGTACAGACCTGAATCGAGATCTCGTGCATCTGAAGTCAGGGTAAGGATCAGACGATCCCTCAGGTTTGGCTTTCTGTCCCAGATGGCCCCTTCCTGAAGGGGGCGGTCACGAGGTCGTGGGGGTTTTCCCACGATGGGAGTTGTGAGAAGCTCCAAACTGCAAAGATTCTACTGCGGGACAATTGAGACCTGTTGGTTGGCACCAGGCCAATGATTCCGAGCAGGGTTCTAAGGATGGATGGCTGGGTAGCCCACCTCGCATTCCAATATTCTCCTAGCTACAAGACAGTCTAGATCTGTTGGATCTCGGAGAGCAACCGAGGTGGCTGAGTTGAAATGGACTCTCCTGTGGATGGGTCGTAATATGCTTTTGTGTCTATGGAGACTGTGGCATTAAGCGGTGGCACTAGGGCCCTGAAGGCTTCTCCTAAACAGAGGTTTGACACAGCTCCACCGTGCAAGTTTCCCATGTGTAGAGAGATTTGTTCTGATGGGTGAGTCAAGAAACAGCCATATGCTTGTATTGAAATCCAGGCCTCTGAGGAAAGATGCCTGGAAACCAAAGCAATGGATCCGATTAGTACCTAGGGGCCTGTTCGTTCCTATTTACCTCGGGTGACATCTATCTACGGGTCTGAGTGCAGGTAGGTGCTCAGATGAACTCAGATTGCCCGTGTTTGTCCTGGGAAGTCAACACTATGGGATGGCCTCAGGGAATTTAAAGGTTTATACTATTAGTTGTGTTGTGGCCATTGGAATGGGCTCACACAATTCCCTTGCGAGGGCAAGAACAGTCCTCAGGTTAGGCTTCAGAGGCCTGAGCCTACAGTGTGTGTAGGCCAGGGCTGTTTGGACAGTTGTCTGAAAACACAAACTCGGCTTCTGTTTCGGGTCATAGGTAGGGCAGGACTGATCTACAGACCATGAGGAGAACATTTCGGTATATGAAAAAAGTGCAAGTGTGAGGCTATTGCTCATGTTTTTGTCTCTGCATATCATGTCACTCATGGTTGTGAAATTTCCGGGTGACTTCATGGGAAATGGACCAGTCTTACTCTCTGGGGATTTGGCCCCTTCCAAAGAGATTGGGGTCATTCTGTGGGATGGAAGAAGTCGTTTTTTTGTTGTTGTTGCTTTGTTTTGTTTCATTTTTTAACCTCCGGTGTCCCACCAAATGAGGAATTCCAGAGTAGAGCCCTGGGGAGGGGTGTCTGGACAACCGGAAATCTGGTTAAAAATTGAGGCCTAGGGCTATGTCAAGCCCATTATGACATCTAGTGATCCAGGCTCTGAGAAGACTTACTAGAGGACAGGACTCACCCTGAGGGTCACAATGCATATTTATGCCCTCTTCGCACTCAAGAATGGGCGGGGCTCAGGGTGAATTGTAGTTTATCCTACACTGAACGTTGGATAACATGCCAACCACAAGGTTTCTTGCCATGTGTAAGGAGAAGTTCTGATTTCTGCATCACACTCACCGCTGGGCAGTGATTGGAGATAAGGTCTAGTTTCTGAGGCCTGAAAACTGAGGTAGGGAAGAGATGACGACCTACCGCCATGACGGGTCCGTGTGCTCAGTGTGCGGCCAGTTTTCTGGGTGGGGCCAGGAAGTCCAGGCTCAGGCTGTGTCAGAAAGGGCAATAGTGGCCAGGTCAGCCTATATATTTGGGGTACAGTCGAATGGCGTGCCGGTTGATCCTCATTTGGAGTTTCTGGGTAGCCCCAGATGGCAATGTTTTTCTTCCTGAGGGCAGGCAGAGTGCTGCATTAGAGTTCTGGTTTGCAAACTGGAGGCTTGTGGGCCAGTAGTCTGAGGACGGAAATCTGAGAACACAAGCTACGCTTATGTTTCTGGGTGAGGACAAGGCAGGAACAATCTACAGACCTGAAAGAGATCTTGTGCTTCTGAAGTCAGAACGAGAATCAGAAGATCAGTCAGGTTGGTGTTTCTGTCCCTGATGGCCCGTTCATGACGGGGGGGGGGGTCATGAGGCCGTGGGGAATTTCCCACGATGTTAGTTGTGAGAAGCTCCAAACTGCAAAGATTCTTCTGCAGGACAATGGAGACCTGTTGGTTGGCTCCAGGCCAACAATTCCGAGCAGGGTTCTAAGGATGGATGGCTGGGTACCCCACCTCGTATTCCAATTGTTTCCTAGCTACAAGACAGGTTAGATCTTCTGGATCTGGGGGAGCAACAGAGGAGGCTGAGTTGAAATGGACTCTCCTGTGGATGGGTCCTAATATGTTTTTGTGCCTATGGAGACCTTGGAATGAAGCGGTGGCACTGGGGTCCTGAAGGGTTTTTCCAAACAGAGGCTTTGACACAGCTCCAACGTGCAAGTTTCCATATGTAGATGAGATTTGTTCTGATGGGTGAGTCAAGAAACAGCCATATGCTGGTATTGAAATCCAGGCCTCTGAGGAGAGATGACTGGATAGCACAGCAATGGATCCGATTAGTGCCTAGCGGGATGTTCGTTCCTTTTTACCTCTGGGGACATCAGTCTATGTGTCTGAGTGCAGGTAGATGCTCAGTGGGGCTCAGATTGCCCCTGTTTGTCCTGGGAAGCCACCACTATTGGGATGGCCTCAGGGAGTTTGGAGGTTTATCCTATTAGTAGGGTTGTGGCCATTGGAATGGGCACATACAATTCACTCTGAGAGGGCAAGTACAGTCCTCAGGTTTGGCTCCAGGAGCCTGAGCCTGTAGGGTGTGTAGGCCAGAGCTGTTTGGACAGTTGTCTGAAAACACAAACTCGGCATATGTTTCGGATCATAGGTATGGCAGGACTGATCTACAGACCATGGGGAGAACTCTTCGGGATTTTATAAAAGGGCGAGTGTGAGGCTCTTGCTCAAGTTTTTGTCTCTGGATATCGTGTCACTCATGGTCGTGAAATTTCCGGGTGACTTCATGGGAAATGGACGAGTCTTACTCTCTGGGGGTTTGTCCCTGTCCCAAGAGTTTGGGGTCATTCTGTGGGATGGAAGAAGTCCGTTTTGTTGTTTTTGTTGATTTGCTTTGTTTTGTTTTTTAACCTCAGGTGTCCCACCAAATGAGGGATTCCAGAGTAGAGCACTGGGGAGGGCTGACTGGACAACCAGAAATCTGGTTACAAATTGGGGCCTAGGGACATGTCAAGCCCATTATGAAATCTAATGGTCGAGCCACTGAGAGGACTTACTAGAGGACAGGACTCACGCTGAGGGTCACAATGAGTGTTTATGCCCACTTCGCACTCAAGAATGGGCGGGGCCACCGGGTGAATGCTGGTTTCTCCTACACTGAACGTTGGACAACATGCCAACCACAAGGTTTCTTGCCATGGGTAAGGAAGAGTTCTGATTTCTGCATCACCCCTGGGCAGTGATTGGAGATAAGGCATAGGTTCTGAAGCCTGAAAACTGAGGTAGGGAAGAGATGATGACCTAAGGCCATGGCAGTTCTGATGTGCTCAGTGGGCGGTCAGCTGTCTGGGTGTTGGTCAGGAGGTCCGGGCTCAGGTTGTGTCAGACAGTGCATTAGTGCCCAGGTTAGACTATATAATTTTGGTACAGTCGAGTGCCATGTAGATTTATCCTCATATAAGGTGCCTGGGCAACTCATTAGGCAAATTTTTTTTTTTCTAGAGGGCAGGCAGAGTGCTGCATTGTGGGTCCGCAATTGCCAAATTTCAGGGCTTCGGGGCCTGGAGTGTGAGGACGGAAGTCTGAGAACACAAGCTAGACTTGGGTTTCAGGGCCAGGGCACGGCACTACCCCTGTAGATCTGAGCCAATATCTCATGTATCTGAAGTCAGGGCGAGGATCAGACGTTGGCTCAGGTTGGAGTCTCTGTGCATGAGGGCCCCTTCATGAAGGGAGCAGAATCTCGAGGCCATGGAGGTTTTCCCACTTTGGGAGTTGTGGGATGCCCCCTTCAAGGATTCCTTCTGCGGGACAATTGAAACTTGTTGGGCAGCTCCAGGACATCCCATATGGAATGACTCCAGGGCACCGTTCGAGGATGGATGCCTTGTCTCCAAGCAACAAGCCAGTTTAGATGATGGCTCTGCGGGAGCAACTAGGGTGGCTGACTTGAAATGGACTTTCCTGAGGATGGGTCCTAATGTGTGTTTGTGTCCATGAGGCCTTGAAATGGGGCGGTGGCACCGGGACCCTGAAGTATTCTCCTAAGATTTTGACAGAGATCGATGCACAAGTTACCTTGTTGAGACAACATTTGTTCTGATGGGTGCCTCAGGAAAACCCCTATGCTGGTATTGGAATCCAGGCTTTTGAGGAGACATGCCTGAAAACCAAAGCAATGGATCCGATTATGGCCTAGAGTCCTGTCTGGTTCAATCTTCTTCTCAGGGGACATCCATCTATGGTATGAGTGGAGGTAGATGCTCAGCTGGTATCAGACCGTCCTTGTTTGTCCCGAGCGACCTGCACTATTGGGATGGCCTCAGGGATTTGGAGGGTTCTCCTAATTTTACCGTTTTGGACAATGGAATGGGCATAATTCCCATGGATTGGGGAGGCACAGTCCTAATGTGTGACTCCAGGGGCCCCAGCCTGGAGGGTGTGTGGCCCAGGACTTTGAGGACAGACGTCTGAAAACACAAACTCAGCTTAGGTTTGGGGACGTAGGTATGGCAGGCCCGATCTATAAACCATGAGAAGAACTCTTGAGGATATGAAGAAAGAGCGATTCTGAGGTGCTTGCTCAGGCTTTTGTCTCTGGATTTTGTATCAGCGATGGCCGTGGAATGTCGGGGAAGCCTCATGGGCCATGGACGAATCTTCCTCTCTGTGGATTTGGCCCGATCCCAATTGTTTTTCGTCAATCTGTGGAATGGGAGGACTCCTTTCAGGTTGGTTACCTCAGGTGTCCCGCCAAAAGAGGAATTCCAAAGAAGAGCTTTGGGGAAAAGTGAAGGGACAACCCAAACTATGGTTAAAATTTGGGGCCTAGGGGCATGGCAAGCCCAATATGCTGTCTCTTCATCCAGCCACTGAGAGGCCTTACCTGAGGACTGGGATCAGGCTGAGGGTCACAATGTGTGTTTGTGACCAATGTGGCCCGTAAACATGGGCGGGGCCTCATTGGCCACACTGGTTTCAACTACACTGAACGTTGGACAACATGCCAACCACATGGTTTCTTGCCACGGGGAAGGAGTTGTGATTTCTGCATCACTTTCAAGCCTGGGCAGTGATTGGAGATAAGGTCTAGGTACTGAAACTTGACAACCGAGGTTGGGAAGAGTTGACGACCTAAGGCCTTGGTGGGTCCGATGTGCTCAGTGTGCGGCCTGCTTTCTGGGTGGGGCCAGGAAGTCCAGGCTCAGGCTGTGTCAGAAAGGGCAGTAGTGCCCAGGTCAGCCTATATATTGGGGGTACAAATGGCGTGCAGGTTGATCCTCATTTGGAGTTTCTGGGAAGCCCCAGAGGGCAATGTTTTTCTTCCTGAGGGCAGGGAGAGTGCAGCATTAGAGTTCTGGTTTGCAAACTGGAGGCTTGTGGGCCAGTAGTCTGAGGATGGAATTCTGAGAACACAAGCTAGGCTTAGGTTTCTGGTTGAGGAGAAGGCAGGAACAATCTACAGACCTGAATGGAGATCTCGTGCTTCTGAAGTCAGGGCGAGGATCAGAGATCGCTCAGGTTGTTGTTTCTTTCCCTGATGGCCCTTTCATGAAGGGATGGGGGGGTGACGAGGCCGTGCGGGTTTTCCCACGATGTTAGTTGTGAGAAGCTCCAAACTGCAAAGATTCTTCTGCAGGACAATTGAGACCTGTCGGTTGGCTCCAGGCCAACAATTCCGAGCAGGGTTCTAAGGATGGATGGCTGGGTAGCCCACCTCGCATTCCAATTGTTTCCTATCAACAAGACAGGTTAGATCTGCTGGATCTGGGGGAGCAACAGAGGAGGCTGAGTTGAAATGGACTCTCCTGTGGATGGGTCCTAATGTGTTTTTGTGTCTATGGAGACCTTGGAATGAAGCGGTGACACTGGGGTTCTGAAGGGTTTTTCCAAACAGAGGTTTGACACAGCTCCAACGTGCAAGTTTCCCATATGTAGATGAGATGTGTTCTGATGGGTGAGTCAAGAAACAGCCATATGCTGGTATTGAAATCCAGTCCTCTGAGGAGAGATGACTGGATACCACAGCAATGGATCCGATAAGTGCTTAGCGGCCTGTTCGTACCTTTTTACCTCTGGGGACATCAGTCTATGCGTCTGAGTGCAGGTAGGTGCTCAGTGGGGCTCAGATTGCCCCTGTTTGTCCTGGGAAGCCACCACTATTGGGATGGCCTCAGGGAGTTTGGAGGTTATCCTATTAGTAGTGTTGTGGCCATTGGAATGGGCACATACAATTCCCTTGGAGAGGACAAGTACAGTCCTCAGGTTTGGCTCCAGGGGCCTGAGTCTGTAGGGTGTGTAGGCCAGAGCTGTTTGGACAGTTGTCTGAAAACACAAACTCGGCATATGTTTCGGATCATAGGTATGGCAGGACCGATCTACAGACCATGAGGAGAACTCTTCGGGATATGAAAAAAGGGCAAGTGTTAGGCTCTTGCTCAAGTTTTTGTCTCTGGATATCGTGTCACTCATGGTCGTGAAATTTCCAGGTGACTTCATGGGAAATGGACGAGTCTTACTCTCTGGGGGTTTGGCCCCGTCCCAAGAGTTTGGGGTCATTCTGTGGGATGGAAAAGTCCGTTTTGTTATTGTTGTTCATTTGCATATATTGTTTTTTAACCTCAGGTGTCCCAACAAATGAGGGATTCCAGACTAGAGCCCTGGGGAGGGCCGACTGGACAACCAGAAATCTGGTTAAAAATTGGGGCCTAGGAACTAGTCAAGCCCATTTTGACATCTAATGGTCGAGCCACTGAGAGGACTTACTGGAGGACAGGACTCATGCTGAGGGTCACAATGCGTGTGTATGCCCTCTTTGCACTCAAGAATTGGCGGGGCCACCGGGTGAATGCTGGTTTCTCCTACACTGAACGTTGGACAACATGCCAACCACAAGGTTTCTTGCCATGGGTAAGGAAGAGTTCTGATTTCTGCATCACCCCTGGGCAGTGATTGGAGATAAGGCATAGGTTCTGAAGCCTGAAAACTGAGGTAGGGAAGAGATGATGACCTAAGGCCATGGCAGTTCTGATGTGCTCAGTGGGCGGTCAGCTGTCTGGGTTTTGGTCAGGAGGTCCGGGCTCAGGTTGTGTCAGACAGTGCAATAGTGCCCAGGTTAGACTATATAATTTTGGTACAGTCGAGTGCCATGTAGATTTATGCTCATATAAGGTGCCTGGGCAGCTCATTAGGCAAATTTTTTTTTCTAAAGGGCAGGCAGAGTGCTGCATTGTGGGTCCGGAATTGCCAAACTTCAGGGCTTCAGGGCCTGTAGTGTGAGGACGGAATTCTGAGAACACAAGCTAGACTTGGGTTTCAGGGCCAGGGCACTGCAGTTACCTCTGTAGATCTGAACCAATATCTCATGCATCTGATGTCAGGGTAAGGATCCGACGTTGGCTCAGGTTGGAGTTTCTGTGCATGATGTCCCCTTCATGAAGGGAGCAGAATATCGAGGCCATGGAGGTTTTCACACGTTGGGACTTGTGGTATGCCCCCTTCAAGGATTCCTTCTGCGAGACAATTGAGACCTGTTGGACAGCTCCAGGATATCCCATATGGAATGACTCCAGAGCACAGTTCGAGGATGGATGCCTGGGAAGCCCGCCTCGCATTCCAATTGTCTCCTAGCAACAAGACATTTTAGATCTGATGTCTCTGCGGGAGCAACCGGGGTGGCTGAGTTGAAATCGACTTTCCTGAGGATGGGTCCTAATGTGTTTTTGTGTCCATGAGGGCCTTGGAATGGGGCGGTGGCACCGGCAACCTGAAGTACTCTCCTAAGCTTTGGACATGGCTCCCATGCACAGGTTTCCTTGTGGAGACGGGATGAGTTCTGATGGATGCCTCACGAAAACCCCTATGCTCGTATTAGAATCAGGCTTTTGAGGAGACATGCCTGTAAACCAAAGCAATGGATCCCATTATGGCCTAGGGTGCTGTCTGGTTCAATATTCTTCTCTGGGGACATCCATCTACGGTATGAGTGGAGGTCGATTATCAGCTGGTTCAGACAGTCCTTGTTTTTTCCGGGCGACCTACACTATTGGGATGGCCTCAGGGACTTTGGAGGTTTCTCCTAATTTGAACGATTTTGGACCATGGAATGGGCAGAATTCCCATGGATTGGTAGGCACAGACCTAATGTGTGGCTCCAGGGGCACCAGCCTGGAGGGTGTGTGGCCCAGGACTTTGAGGACAGAAGTTTGAAAACACAAACTAAGCTTAGGTTTGGGGACGTAGTTATGGCAGGCCCGATCTACAAACCATGAGAAGAACTCTTCAGGATATGAAGAAAGTGCGAGTCTGAGGCGCTTGCTCAGGCTTTTGTCTCTGGATTTTGTATCAGCGATGGCCGTGGAATATCGGGGAGGCCTCTTGGGCCATGGACGAATCTTCCTCTCTGAGGATTTGGCCCGATTCCCAATCGCTTTTCGTCATTCTGTCGGATGGGAGGTCTCTTTTCAGTTTTGTTACATCAGGTGTCCCACCAAAAGAGGAATTCCAAAGCAAAGCCGTGGGGAAGACTGAAGGGACAACCCGAACAATGGTTAAAAATTGGGGCCTAGGGGCATGGCAAGCCCAATATGCTATCTCTTCATCCAGCCACTGAGAGGCCTTACTTGAGGCCTGGGCTCAGGGTGAGGGTCACAATGTGTTTTTGTGACCCATGTGGCCCGAGAGCATGGGCGGGGACTCAAGGGCCACACTGGTTGGAACTACACTGAACGTTGGACAACATGCCAACCACAAGGTTTCTTGCCATGGGGAAGGAGTTCTGATTTCTGCATCACGTTCAACCCTGGGAGTGATTGGAGATAAGGTCTAGGTTCTGAGGCCTGAAAACCGAGGTTGGGAAAAGATGACGACCTTAGGCCATGGTGGCTCGATGTGATCAGTGTGCGGCCAGCTGTCTTGTCCAGGAAGTCCAGGTTCAGGCTGTGTCAGAAAGGGCATTAGTGCCCTGGTCAGCCTCTGTATTTTGGGTACAGCCAAGGTAGGTGCAGGTTGATCCTCATTTGGTGATACTGGGTAGCCCCAGAGGCAATGTTTTTCTTCTGGAGGGCAGGCAGAGTGCTTCATTGTAGTTGTGGATTGCCAAACTGGAGGGCTTGTGGGTCAGTAGTCTGAGGGCAGAAGTCTGAGAACACAAGCTAGGTTTAGGTTTCTTGCAGAGGCCATGGCAGGCACAATCTACAGACCTGAATTGAGATCTCGTGCATCTGAAGACAGGGCGAGGATCAGACGATCGCTCACGTTGGAGTTTGTGTCCCTGATGGCCCCTTCATGAAGGGGGGGCATCACGAGGCCATGGGGGTTTTCCGACGATGGGAGTTGTTAGAAGCTCCAAACTGCAAAGAGTCTTCTTCAGGACAATTGAGACCTGTTGTTTGGCTCCAGTCCAATGATTCTTAGCAGGGTTCTAAGGATTGGTGGCTGGGTAGCCCACCTCGCATTCCAATTGACTCCTAGCAACAAGACAGGTTAGATCTGCTGGATCTGGGCGAGCAACCGAGGAGGCTGAGTTGAAATGGACTCTCCTGTGGATGGGTCCTAATGTGATTTTGTGTGTATGGATACCTTGGAATGAAGCGGTGCCACTGGGGCCCTGAAGGATTCTCCCAAACAGAGGCTTTGACACAGCTCCAACGTGCAAGTTTCCCATGTGTAGATGAGATGTTTTCTGATGGGTGAGTCAAGAAACAGCCATATGCTCGTTTTGAAATCCAGGCCTCTGAGGAGAGATGCCTGGAAAACAAAGCAATGGATCTGATTAGTGCTTAGGGGCCTGTTCTTTCCTTTTTACCTCTGGGGACAGCTGTCTATGGGTCTGAGTGCAGGTAGGTGCTCAGATGGGCTCAGAGTGCCCCTCTTTTTCCTGGGAAGCCACCACTATTGAGATGGATCAGGAACTTTGGAGGTTTATCCTATAAGAAGGGTTGTGGCCATTGAATGGGCACACACAATTCCCTTGGAGAGGGCAAGTACAGTCCTACGGTTTGGCTCCAGGGGCCTGAGCCTGTAGGTTGTGTAGGCCAGGGCTGTTTGGACAGTTGTCTGAAAATACAAACTCAGCTTATGTTTCGGGTCATAGGTATGGCAGGACTGATCTACAGACCATGAGGAGAACACTTCGGGATTTGAAAAAAGGTCGAGTGTGAGGCTCTTGCTCAAGTTTTTGTCTCTGGATATCGTGTCACTCATGGTCGTGAAATTTCTGGGTGACTTCATGGGAAATGGACGAGTCTTACTCTCTTGTGGTTTGGCCCCGTCCAAAGAGTTTGGGGTCATTCTGTGGGATAGACGAAGTCCGTTTATTTGTTGTTGTTGTTTTCTTTTTTAACCTCAGGTGTCCCACCAAATGAAGGATTCCAGAGTAGAGCCCTGGGGAGGGGCGACTGGACAATCAGAAATCTGGTTAAAAATGGGGGCCTAGGGATATGTCAAGCCCATTATGACATCTAATGGTCCAGCCACTGAGAGGACTTACTAGAGGACAGGACTCATGCTGAGGGTCACAATGAGTGTTTAAGCCCTCGTCGCACTCAAGAATGGGTGGGCCCTCAGGGTGAATGCTGGTTTCTCCTACACTGAACGTTGGACAACGTGCCAACCACAAGGTTTCTTGCCACGGGTAAGGAGGAGTTCTGATTTCTGCATCACACTCACCCCTGGGCAGTGATTGGATATAAGGTCTCGGTTCTGAAGCCTGAACTGAGGTCGGGAAGGGATGATGACCTAAGGCATGGCGAGTCATATGTACTCAGTGTGCCGTCAGCTTTCTGGTTGTTGGTCAGGAGGTCCGGGCTCACGTTGTGTCCGACAGTGCATTAGTGCCCAGGTTAGACTATATAATTTGGGTAAAGTCGAGTGCTGTGTAGGTTTATCCTCATTTAAGGTGCCTGGGCAGCTCATGAGGCAATAATTTTTTTCTAGAGGGCAGGCAGAGTGCTGCATTGTGGGTCCAGAATGGCCAAACGTGAGGGCTTCGGGGCCAGGGGTGTGAGGACGGAAGTCTGAAAAGACAAGCTAGACTTGGGTTTGAGGGCGAGGGCACGGCAGGTACCCCCTGCAGATCTGAAACAATATCTCATGCATCTGAAGACAGGGAGAGGATCAGACGTTGGCTCAGGTTGGAGTTTATGTGCAATGCGGCCGCTTCATGAAGGGAGCAGAATCTCGAGGCCATTGAGGTTTTCCCACGTTGGGAGTTCTGGGATGCCCCCTTCAAGGATTCCTTCTGCGGGACAATTGAGACCTGTTGGACAGCTCCAGAACATCCCATATGGAATGACTCCAGAGCACCATTCGAGGATGGATGCCTGGAAGCCCGCCTCGCATTCCAATTGTCTCCTAGCAACAAGACAGTTTAGATCTGATGGCTCTGTGGGAGAAACCGGGGTGGCTGAGTTGAAATGGACTTTCCTGAGGTTGGGTCCTAAAGTGTTTTTGTGTCGACGAGGGCCTTGGAATGGCGCGGTTGCACCGGGACCCTGAAGTACTCTCCTAAGCTTTTGACATAGCTCCCATGCACAGGGTTACTTGTGGAGATGAGATGAGTTCTGATGGATGCCTCTGGAAAACCCCTATGCTCGTATTGGAATCAGGCTTTTGAGGAGACATGCCTGTAAATCAAAGCAAGGGATCCTATTATGTCCTATGGTCCAGTCTGGTTCAATCTTCTTCTCTGGGGACATCCATCTAGTACGAGTGGAGGTAGATGCTCAGCTGGTGTCAGACCGCCCTTGTTTGTCCCGGGCGACCTACACTATAGGGATGGCCTCAGGGACTTTGGAGGTTTCTCCTAATTTGTATGATTTTGGACTGGAATGGGCAGAATTCCCATGGATTGGTAGGCACAGTCCTAATGTGTGGCTCCAGGGACCCCAACCTGGAGGGTGTGTGGCCCAGGACTTTGAGGACAGAAGTCTGAAAACACAACTCAGCTTAGGTTTGGGGACATAGGTATGGCAGGCCCGATCTACAAACCATGAGAAGAACCCTTCATGATATGAAGAAAGTGCGAGTCTAAGGCGCTTGCTCAGGCTTTTGTCTCTGGATTTTGTATCAGCGGTGGCCGGGGAATGTCGGGGAGGCCTCATGGGCCATGGACAAATCTTCCTCTCTGAGAATTTGGCCGGATTCCCAATTGTTTTTCATCAATCTGTGGAATGGGAGGACTTTTTTCAGTTTTGTTACCTCAGGTGTCCCACCAAAAGAGGAATTCCAAAGCAAACCCGTGGGAAGACTGAAGGGACAACCCAAACTATGGTTAAAAATTGGGGCCTAGGGGCATGGCATGCCCAATATGCTATCTCCTCATCCAGCCACTGAGAGGCCGTACTTGTGGACTGGGCTCAGGCTGAGGGTCACAATGTGTGTTTGGGACCCATGTGGCCCGTGAACATTGGCGGGGACTCATGGGCCACCCTGGTTTCAACTAAACTGAACGTTGGACAACATGCCAACCACAAGGTATCTTGCCATGGGGAAAGAGTTCTGCTTTCTGCATCACGTTCAACCCTGGGCAGTGATTGGCGATACGGTCTAGGTTCTGAAGCCTGAAAACCGAGGTGGTATGAGATGACAACCTTAGGCCATGGTGGCTCGATGTGATCAGTGTGCGGCCAGCTGTCTGGGTGGGGCCAACAGGTCCAGGCTCGGGCTGTGTCAGAAAGGGCATTAGTGCCCTGGTCAGGTTATGTATTTGGGGTACAGCCAAGGTAGATGCAGATTGATCCTCATTTGGGGATACTGGGTAGCCCCAGAGGGCAATGTTTTTCTTCTGGTGGGCAGGTAGAGTGCTGCTTGTAGTTCTGGATTGCCAAACTGGAGGACTTGTGGGCCAGTAGTCTGAGGAAAGAAGTCCGAGAACACAAGCTAGGCTTAGGTTTCTGGGTGAAGACATGGCAGGCACCATCTACGGACTGAATCGAGATCTCGTGCATCTGAAGTCAGGGCGAGGATCAGACGATCGCTCAGGTTGGTGTTTCTGTCCCTGATGGCCCCTTCATGAAGGGGGGGCATCACGAGGCCATGGGGGTTTTCCCACGATGGGAGTTGTGAGCAGCTCCAACTGCAAAGAGTCTTTTGAGGGCAATTGAGACCTGTTGTTTGGCTCCAGGCCAATGATTCTGAGCATGGTTCTAAGGATGGATGGCTGGGTAGCCCACCTCGCATTCCAATTGTCTCCTAGCAACAAGAGAATTTATATCTGCTGGAACTGGACGAGCAACCGAGGAGGCTGAGTTGAAATGGACTCTCCTGTGGATGGGTACTAATGTGCTTTTGTGTCTACGGAGACCTTGGAATGAAGCGGTGGCACTGGGGCCCTGATCGTTCTCCTAAACAGAGGCTTTGACATAGCTCCAACGTGCATGTTTCCCATGTGTAGAAGAGATTTGTTCTGATGGGTGAGTCAAGAAACAGCCATATGCTGGTATTGAAATCCAGGCCTCTGAGGAGAGATGCCTGGAAACCAAATCAATGGATCCGATTGGTGCCTAGGGGCCTGTTCGTTCCTTTTTACCTCTGGGGACATCAGTCTACGGGTCTGAGTGCAGGTAGGTGCTCAGATGGGCTCAGATTGCCCCTGTTTGTCTTGGGAAGCCACGACTCTTGGGATGGCATCAGGGACTTTGTAGGTTTATCCTATTAGTAGGGTTGTGGATATTGGAAAGGGCACATACAATTCCCTAGGAGAGGGCAAGTACAGTCCTCAGGTTTGGCTCCAGGGGCCTGAGCCTGTAGGGTGTGTAGGCCAGAGCTGTTTGGACAGTTGTCGGAAAACACAAACTCGGCTTATGTTTCGGGTCATAGGTATGGCAGGACTGATCTACAGACCATGAGGAGAACTCTTCGGAATATGAAAAAAGGGCGAGTGTGAGGGTCTTGCTCAAGTTTTTGTCTCCGGATATCGTGTCGATCATGGTCGTGAAATTGCCGGGTGACTCCATGGGAAATGAACGAGTCTTACACTCTGTGGGTTCGGCCCCGTCCAAAGAGTTTGGGGTCATTCTGGGGATAGAAGACGTCCGTTTTTTTGTTGTTGTTGATTTGTTTCGTTTTGTTTTTCAATCTCAGATGTCCCACCAAATGAGAGATTCCAGAGTAGAGCCCTGGGGAGGGGCGACTGGACAACCAGAATTCTGGTTAAAAATTGTGGCTAGGGACATGTCAAGCCCATTATGACATCTATTGGTCCAGCTACTGAGAGGACTTACTAGAGTACAGGACTCACGTAGAGGTCACAATGCGTGTTTATGCTCTCGTCGCACTCAAGAATGGGCGGGGCCTCAGGGTGAATGCTGTTTTCTCCTACACTGAACGATGGACAACATGCCAACCACAAGGTTTCTTGCCATGGGTCAGGAAGAGTTCTGATTTCTGCATCACAGTCACCCGTGGGCAGTTATTGGAGATAAGGTCTAGGTTCTGAAGCCTAAAAACTGACGCAGGGAAGAGATGATGACCTAAAGCCATGGCGTGTCTGATGGGCTCAGTGTGCGGTCAGCTGTCTGGGTGTTGGTCAGGAGGTCCGGGCTCAAGTTGTGTCAGACAGTGCATTAGTGCCCAGGTTAGACTATATAATTTGGGTGCATTCGAGGGCCGTGTAGGTTGATCCTCATTTAAGCTGCCTGGGCAGCTCATTAGGCAATATATTTTTTCTAGAGGGCAGGTAGAGTGCTTCATTGTTGGTCCGGAATTGGCAAACTTGAGGGCTTCGGGGCCAAGAGAGTGAGGACGGATGTCTGAGTACACAAGCTAGACTTCGGATTCAGGGTGAGGGCACGGCACGTACCCCCTACAGATCTGAACCAATATCTCATGCATCTGATGTCAGGGCAAGGATCCGACGTTGGCTCAGGTTGGAGTTTCTGTGCATGACGGCCCCTTCATGAAGGGAGCGGAATCTCAAGGCCATGGAGGTTTTACACGTTGGCAGATGTGGGATGCCCCCTTCAAGGATTCCTTCTCCGGGACAATTGAGACCTGTTGGACAGCTCCAGGACATCCCATATGGAATGACTCCAGAGCACCGTTCGAGGTTGGATCCTGGGAAGTCCGCCTCGCCTTCCTTTTGACTGCTAGCAACAAGACAGTTTAGATCTAATGGATCTGCGTGAGCACCGGGGTGGCTGAGTTGAAATGGACTTTCCTGAGGATGGGTCCTAATGTGTGTTTGTGTCCATGAGGGCCTTGGAATGGGGCGGTGGCACCGGGACCCTGAAGTATTCTCCTAAGCTTTAGACATAGCTCCCATGCACAAGTTTCCTTGTGGAGACGAGATTTGTTCTGATGGGTGCCTCATGAAATTCCCTCTGCTGATATTGGAATTCAGTCTTTTGAGGAGACATGCCTGTAAACCAAAGCAATGGATCTGATAATGGCCTCGGGTCCTGTCTGGTTCAATCTTCTTGGTATGAGTGGAGGTAGATGAGTGGAGGTAGATGCTCAGCTGGTATCAACTGCCCTTTTTTGTCCCGGGCGACCTACACTAATGGGATGGCCTCAGGGACTTTGGAGGGCTCTCCTAATTTGTACGATTTTTGACAATGGAATGGGCAGAATTCCCATGGACTGGGTGGGCGAAATCCTAATGTGTGGCTACAGGGGCCCCAGCCTGGAGGGAGTGTGGCCAAGGACTTTGAGGACAGAAGTCTGAAAACACAAACTCAGCTTAGGTTTGAGGACGTAGGTATGGCACGCCCGATCTTCAAACCATGAGAAAAACACTTCAGGATATGAAGAATGAGCGAGTCTGAGGCGCTTGCTCAGGCTTTTGTCTCTGGATTTTGTATCAGCGATGGCCGTGGAATGTTGGGGAGTCCTCATGGGCCATGGACGAATCTTCCTCTGTGTGGATTTCACGCAATCCCAATTGTTTTCCATCAATCTGTGGAATGGGAGGACTCCTTTCAGGTTTTTACCTCAAGTGTCCCACCAAATAGGAATTCCAAAGCAGAGCCCTGGGGAAGAGTGAAGGGACAACCCGAACTATGGTTAAAACTTGGGGCCTAGGGGCATGGCAAGCCCAATATGCTGTCTCTTCATCCAGCCACTGAGAGGCCTTACCTGAGGCCTGGGCTCAGGCTGAGGGTCACAATGTGTGTTTGTGACCAATGTGGCCTGCAAGCATGGGCTGGGCCTCATGGGCCACGCTGGTTTCAACTACACTGAACGTTGGACAACATGCCAACCACAAGGTTTCTTGCCATGGGGAAAGAGTTCTGATTTCTGCATCATTTTTAAACCAGGGCAGTGATTGGAGATCAGGTCTAGGTTCTGAAGACTGGAATCCGAGCTTGAAAAGAGATGACGACCTGAGGCCATGGCGGGTCCGATGTTTCAGTGTGCGGCCAGCTGACTGGGTGGGGCCAGGAGGTCCCGGCTCAGGCTGGGTCAGAAAGGGCAATAGTGCCCAGGTCAGCCTATATATTTGGGGTTCAGCCGAATGGCGTGCAGGTTGATCCTCATTTCGGGTTTCGGGGTAGCCCCAGAGGGCAATGTTTTTCTTCTGGAGGGCAGGCAGAGTGCGGCATTGTAGTTCTCGTTTGCCAAACTGGAGGGCTTTTTGGCCAGTAGTCTGAGGACGGAAGACTGAGAACCCAAGCTAGGCCTAGGTTTCTGGGTGAGGATATGGCAGGCACAATCTACAGACCTGAATCCAGATCTCGTGCATCTGAAGTCAGGGCAAGGATCAGACGATCGCTCAGGTTGGACGTTCTGTCCCTGATGGCCCCTTCTTGAAGGGGGTTTGGATCAGGAGGCCATGGGGGTTTTCCCACGATGGGAGTTGTGAGAAGCTCCAAACTGCCAAGATTCTTCTGCAGGACAATTGAGACCTGTTGGTTGGTTCCAGGCCAACGATTCCTAGCAGGGTTCTAAGGATGGGTGGCTGGGTAGCCCACCTCGCATTCCAATTGTCTCCAAGCAACAAGACAGGTTAGACCTGCTGGATGTGGGGGAGCAACCGAGGAGGCTGAGTTGAAATGGACTCACCTGTGGATGGGTCCTAATGTGGGTTTGTGTCCAGGAGACCTTGGAATGGGGTGGTGGTACCTGGCCCTGAAGGATTCTTCTAACCGGAAAATTTGACACATTTCCAACCTGCAAGTTTCCCATGTGGAGACGAGATTTGCTCTGATGGTGCTTCCGAAAACCCCTGCATGCTGGTATTTGAAAACATGCCTCTGAGGAGAGATGCCTGGAAACCAAACCAATAGATCTGATTACGGGTTAGCGACCTGAGTGGTTCAATCTCCTTTTCTGGTGACATCCAACTATGGTTTGAGTGGAGGTAGATGCTCAGCTGGTGTCAGACGTGCTTGTTTGTCCCGGGCGGCCTTCACCACTGGGATGGCTTCAGGGACTTTGTTGGTTTCTTTTAATTTGTAGGCATGTGGTCAAGTGAATGGACAGAATTCCATTGGAGTGGGCAGGCACAGACCTGATGTGTGGCTCTAGCGGCCCCAGACTGGAAGGTGTGTGGGCCAGGACTGTGAGGATAGAAGTCTGAAAACACTAATTCGTCCTAAGTTTGGGGACGTAAATATGGCAGGACAGATCTACAGACCGTGAGGAGAACTCTTTGCGATATGAAGAAAGAGTGAGTGTGTGGCATTTATTCTGGCTTTTGTCTCTGGATTTTGTGTCAACAATGGCCGTGGAATGTCGAGGAGGCTTCATGGGTCATGGACGAGTCTTCCTCTCTTTGGATTTGGCCCGAACCCAATTGTTTTGGTCAATCTTGTGGATGGGAGGAGTCTTTTCAGTTTGGTTACCTCAGGTGTCCCACCAAAAGAGTGATTCTAAATGAGAGCACTGAGGAGGGTTGAATGGACAACCCGATCTATGGTTAAAAATTCGCCCCTAGGGTCATGGCTAGCACAATAGGCCTTCTCTTTTTCCAGCCACTGTGAGTCCTTACTTGGGGACAGGGCTTATGCTGAGGGTCACAATGCGTATTTGTGACCAATGCGGCCCTCAAGCATGGCGGGGTCACAAGGGCCACACTGGTCTCAACGACACTGAACGTTGTGCAAGATGCCATCCACAAGATTTCTGACATGGCTAGGATTTCTGATTTCTGCCTCAGGTTCAACCCTGGGCAGTGATTGGAGAAAACGTCTAGGTTCTGAAGCCTGAAAACCGAAATGGGAAGAGATGACGACCTAAGACTTTGGCAGGTCTGATGTGTTCAGTGTGCGTCCAGCTGGCTGGGATTGGGTAGGACGTTCCAAGGTCAGTCTGTGACAGAAATGGCATTAGTGACCAGGCCATCCTGTAAAATTGGGGTACAGTCAAGCGGTGAGAAGATTTACCCTCATTTGTGGTTTCTGGGTAGTCCCAGTGGGCCATGTTATTTTCTTCTGGAGGGCATGCAGAGGGCTGCATTGTTGTTCTGGAAATGCCAACCTGGAGGGCCCGTGGACTAGGAGTTGAGGACAGAAGTCTGGAACACAAGCAATCTTAGGTTTCAGGGCGACGGCATGGCAGGTACGCGCTGTAGAGCTGAAATGAGATTTGGTCCATCTGAAGTCAGGTGAGGATCCGACGAATGCTCAGGTTGGAGTTCCTGTCCCTGATGGCCCCCTTCATGAAGAGGGGGTGGATCACGAGGCCATGGAATTTTTCGCACGATGGGAGTTGTGAGATACTCCAAACCATAAATATTCTTCTGCAGGACGATTGAGACCTGTTTGTTGGCTCAGGATTCCCATACGGAAAGATTCCAAGCAGCGTTCTTAGGATGGATGGCTGGGCAGCCCGACTCTCATTCCTCTTGTGTACTATTGACAAGACAGATTATATCTGCTGGATCTGGGGGAGACACTGAGGGTGTAGAGTGGAAATGGACTCTCTTGTAGATGGGTCCTAATGTGGGTTTGTGTCCAAGGAGAACATGGATGAGGCAGTCCCACAGGGTCTCTGAAGGGTTCTCCTAGCGAGCGGCTTTCACACAGCTCCAACATGCAAGATTCATACGTGGAGACAGGATTTGTTCTGATAGGTGCCTCAAGAAACAGCCATATGCTGTTATTGGAATACAGGCCTCTGAGGAGAGATGCCTGGACAACAAAGCAATGGATCTGAATAGGATCTAGAGGCCTGCTCATTCCAATTTACCTCTGGGAACATCTGTCGACAGTTCTAAATGCAGGAAGATGCTCAGCTAGTATTAGACCACCCTTGTTTTTCCTGGGCAGCCAACAATATTGGGATCGCCCCGGGCACCTTGGAGGTTTATCCTATTTTTAGTTTTGTGGCCAATGGAATGGGTAGAATTCCCAGGTACAGTCTCAGGTTTAGTTCCAAGATCTTGTGCCTGTATGTTTTGTGGGCCAGGGCTGTGGGGACATTTGTCTGTAAACTCAAACTCGGCTTAGGTTTTTGGTCGTAGGTATTGCAGGACTGATCTACAGACCGTGAGGAGAACTCTTCAGGATATGAACAAAGGGCACGTGTGAGACGCTTGCTCAAGATTCTGTCTCTGGATATTTTGTCTCTGATGGCCGTGGAATGTCCGGGTGGCCTCATGGGCCATGTCCTAGCCTCATCTCTGGGCATTACGCCGATTCCAAGAGTTTGGGGTTGTTCTGTGAGATAGGATGAGTCCGTTTAGTTTTGCTTTTACCTAAGGTGTCCCTCCAACAGAGAGTTTCCAGAGCAGAGCCCTGGGAAGGGGCGACTGGACAACCAGAAATCTGGTTATAAATTGGGGCCTAGGATCATGGCAAGCCAATTATGACGTCTAATGGTCCAGCCACTGAGAGGACTTACTAGAGGACCGGACTCACACTGAAAGTCACAATGTGTGTTTGTGTCCTCTTTGTACTTATGCATGGGTGAACCTCATGGTGAACGCTTGTTTCTCCTACACTGAACTTTGGACAGCATGCCAGCCACAAGTTTTCTTGCATTGTGGAAGGAGGAGTTCTGATTTCTGCATTATATTCACCCCTTGGCTTAGTTTGGATTTAAGGTCTATGTTCTGAAGCCTGAAAAGCTAGGTTGGGAATAGGTGATGAGCTAAGACCATGGCGGGTCTGATGTGCTAAGTGTTTGGTCATCTCTCTGTTTGTGGGTCAGGAAGTCCGGGCTCAGGCTCTGTCATACAATGTATTAGAGCCCGGGTTTGTCGATATAATTTGGGTACAGAAGGGTGCCATGTAGGTCTATCCTCATTTGGGGTTTCTGGGAAGCTCATAGGGCAACATATTTTTTTTTCTTCTTGAGGGCAAGCAGAAAGCTAGCTTGTGGGTCCAGAATTGCCAAACGTGAGGTCTTGGGAGCCAGGAGTGTAGGGAAAACATTGGAAAAGAGAAGCTTCACATAGGTTTAAGGGCGAGGGCAACGCTGGCAAACTGTGCAGGGCGAGGGCAAGGCTGGCACAATCTGCAGAGCTGAATCACGATCTCGTGCATCTGAATTCAGGGCGAGCATCAGACGTTGGCTCAGGTTGGAGTTGCTGTCCATGATTTCCCCTTCAGAAAGGCCGTGGGTGCTTCCAAAAGCCATCACGGTTTTCCCACGTTGGGAGTTGTGAGATGCTCCAAAACACAAGGATTCCTTCTGCAGGACATTTGAGACCTTTTGGATGGGTCCAGGACGTTCCATATGGATCGACGCCAGAGCAGGGTTCTAAGGATGGAAGCCTGGGCAAGCCGCCACGCATCGCAATTGTCTCCTAGCGACAAAACAGGTTCTATCTGCTGGATCTGGGGTAGCAACCGAGAAGCCTTAGTTGAAATGGACTCACCTGCGGATGGGTCCTAATGTGGGTTTGTGTCCAGGAGACCTTGGAATGGGGTGGTGGTACCTGGCCCTGAAGGATTCTCCTAACCGGAAAATTTGACACATTTCCAACCTGCAAGTTTCCCATGTGGAGACGAGATTTGCTCTGATGGTGCTTCCGAAAACCCTTGCATGCTGGTATTTGAAAACATGCCTCTGAGGAGAGATGACTGGAAAACTAAGCCATGGATACGATTACGGCCTATGGACCTTTGCGGTTCAATCTCCTTTTATGGTGACATCCAACTATGGTTTGAGTGGAGGTAGATGCTCAGCTGGTGTCAGACGCACTTGTTTGTCCCGGGTGGCCTACACCATTGGGTGGCTACAGGGACTTTGGAGGTTTCTCCTAATTTGTAGGCATATGGTCAAGTTAATGGACAGAATTCCATTGGAGTGGGCAGGCACAGACCTGATGTGTGGCTCCAGGGGCCCCAGCCTGGAAGGTGTGTGGGCCAGGACTGTGAGGATAGAAGTCTGAAAACACTAATTCGTCTTACATTTGGGGACGTAAATATGGCAGGACGGATCTACAGACCGTGAGGAGAACTCTTCTGGATATGAAGAAAGAGTGTGTGTGAGGCATTTATTCTGGCTTTTGTCTCTGGATTTTGTGTCAACCATTGCCGTGGAATGTCGAGGAGGCCTCATGGGCCATGGACGAGTCTTCCTCTCTTTGGATTTGGCCCGAACCCAAATGTTTTGGGTCAATCTTGTGGATGGGAGGAGTCCTTTCAGTTTGGTTACCTCAGATGTCCCACCAAAAGAGGGATTCTAAATGAGAGCCATGAGAAGGTGTGAATGGACATCCCGATCTATGGTTAAAATTCGGGCCTAGGGTCATTGCAAGCACAATATGCCTTCTCTTTGTCCAGCCACTGTGAGACCTTACTTGGGACAGGGCTTATGCTGAGGGTCACAATGCATATTTGTGACCAACGCGGCCCTCAAGCATGGCGGGGTCACAAGGGCCACACTGGTCTCAACGACACTGAACGTTGGGCAAGATGCCATCCACAAGATTTCTGACATGGCTAGGATTTCTGATTTCTGCCTCAGGTTCAACCCTGGGCAGTGATTGGAGAAAACGTCTCGGTTCTGAAGCCTTAAAACCGCAATGGGAAGAGATGACGACCTAAGACTTTGGCAGGTCTGATGTGTTCAGTGTGCTTCCAGCTGGCTGGGATTGGGTCGGAAGTTCCAAGGTCAGTCTGTGACAGAAATGGCATTAGTGACCAGGCCATCCTGTAAAATTGGGGTAAATTCAAGTGCAAAAATTTACCCTCATTTGTGGTTTCTGGGTAGTCCCAGAGGGCCATGTTTTTTTTCTTCTGGAGGGCAGACAGAGGGCTGCATTGTTGTTCTGGAAATGCCAACCTGGAGGGCTCGTGGACTAGGAGTTGAGGACAGAAGTCTGGAACACAAGCAATCTTAGGTTTCTGGGCGACGGCATGGCAGGTACGCTCTATAGAGCTGAAATGAGATCTGGTCCATCTGAAGTCAGGTGAGGATCCGATGAATGCTCAGGTTGGAGTTCCTGTCCCTGATGGCCCTCTTCATGAAGAGGGTGTGGATCACGAGGCCATGGAATTTTTTGCACGATGGGAGTTGTGAGATGCTCCAAACCATAAAGATTCTTCTGCAGGACGATTGAGACCTGTTGGTTGGCACCAGGACTTCCCATAGGGAAAGATCCCGAGCAGCGTTCTTAGGATGGATGGCTGGGCAGCCCGACTCTCATTTCTCTTGTGTCCTAGTGACAAGACAGGTTATATCTGTTGGATCTGGTGGAGCCACTGAGGGTGTAGAGTTGAAATGGACTCACTTGTGCATGGGTCCTAATGTGGGTTTGTGTCCATGGTTAACTTGGAATGAGGCAGTGGCACAGGGTCCCTGAAGTGTTCTCCAAAAGAGAGGCTTTGACACAGGTCCAACGTGCAAAAATCCGACGTGGGGACGAGATTTGTTCTGACAGGTGCCTCAAGAAACAGCCATATGCAGGTATTGGAATCCAGGCCTCTGAGGAGTGATGCCTGGACACAAAGAAATGGATCAGAATAGGATCTAGAGGCCTGCTCATTCCAATATACCTCTAGGAACATCTGTCGACGGTTCTAAATGCAGAAAGATGCTCAGCTAGTGTTAGACCACCCTTGTTTTTCCTGGGCAGCCAACATTATTGGGATCACCCCGGGCACTTCGGAGGTTTATCCTATTTTTAGTTTTGTGGCCAATGGAATGGGCAGAATTCCCAGGTACAGTCCTCAGGTTTAGTTCCAAGATCCTGTGCCTGTAGGTTTTGTGGGCCAGGGCTGTGGGGACATTTGTCTGAAAACACAAACTCGGCTTAGGTTTTGGTCGTAGGTATTGCAGGACTGATCTACAGACCGTGAGGTGGACTCTTCAGGATATGAACAATGCGCACGTGTGAGACGCTTGCTCAAGATTCTGTCTCTGGATATTTCGTCTCTGATGGCCATGGAATGTCCGGGTGGCCTCATGGGCCATGTCCTAGCCTCATCTCTTGACATTACTCCAATTCCAAAAGGTTGGGGTTATTCTGTGAGATAGGATGAGTCCGTTTTGTTTTGCTTTTACCTAAGGTGTCCCTAAAAAGAGAGTTTCCAGAGCAGAGCCCTGGGAAGGGGCGACTAGACAACCAGAAATCTGTTTATAAATTGGGGCCTAGGGGCATGGCAAGCCCATTATGACGTCTAATAGTTCAGCCACTGAGAGGACTTACTAGATGACAGGACTCACACTGAGGATCACAATGTGTGTTTGTGTCCTCTTCGTACTCATGCATGGGCGGGACCTCATGGTGAACGCTGGTTTCTCCTACACTGAACGTTGGACAGCATGCCAAACACAAGGTTTCTTGCCATGTGGAAGGAGGAGTTCTGATTTCTGCATTATATTCACCACTTGGCTTGGTTTGGATTTAAGGACTATGTTCTGAAGCCTGAGAAGCTAGGTTGGGAATAGGTGATGAGCTAAGACCATGGCGGGTCTGATGTGCTAAGTGTTTGGTCATCTGTCTGTTTGTGGGTCAGGAAGTCCGGTCTCAGGCTCTGTCATACAGTGTATTAGTGCCCGGGATTTTCGATATAATTTGGGTACAGAAGGGAGCCATGTAGGTCTATCCTCATTTGGGGTTTCTGGGAAGCTCATAGGGCAACATATTTTTTTTTCTTCTTGAGGGCAAGCAGAAAGCTAGCTTGTGGGTCCAGAATTGCCAAACGTGAGGTCTTGGAGGCCAGGAGTGTAGGGAGGACATTGGAGAAGAGAAGCTCACATAGGTTTAAGTGCAAGGGCAACGCTGGCAAACTGTGCAGGGCGAGGGAAGGCCGGCACAATCTGCAGAGCTGAATCACGATCTCATGCATCTGAATTCAGGGCGAGCATCAGACGTTGGCTCAGGTTGGAGTTGCTGTCTATGATTTCCCCTTCAGAAAGGGGGTGGGGGCTTCCGAAAGACATCACGGTTTTCCCACGTTGGGAGTTGTGAGATGCTCAAAAACACAAGGATTCCTTCTGCAGGACATTTGAGACCTTTTGGATGGGTCCAGGACGTTCCATAAGGATCGACGCCAGAGCAGGGTTCTAAGGATGGAAGCCTGGGCAAGCCGCCATGCATCGTAATTGTCTCCCAGCGACAAAACAGATTCTATCTGCTGGCTCTGGGTTCGCAACCGAGAAGCCTTAGTTGAAATGGACTCACCTGCGGATGGGTCCTAATGTGGGTTTGTGTCCAGGAGGCCTTGGAATGGGGCGTAGGTACCTGGCCCTGAAGGATTAATCTAACCGGAAAATTTACACAGTTCCAACCTGCAAGTTTCCCATGTGGAGACGAGATTTGCTCTGATGGTGCTTCCGAAAACCCTTGCATGCTGGTATTTGAAAACATGCCTCTGAGGAGAGATGACTGGAAAACTAAGCCATGGATACGATTACGGCCTATGGACCTTTGCGGTTCAATCTCCTTTAATGGTGACATCCAACTATGGTTTGAGTGGAGGTAGATGCTCAGCTGGTGTCAGACGCCCTTGTTTGTCCTGGGTGGCCTACACCATTGGGTGGCTACAGGGACTTTGGAGGTTTCTCCTAATTTGTAGGCATATGGTCAAGTTAATGGACAGAATTCCATTGGAGTGGGCAGGCACAGACCTGATGTGTGGCTCCAGGGGCCCCAGCCTGGAAGGTGTGTGGGCCAGGACTGTGAGGATAGAAGTCTGAAAACACTAATTCGTCTTACGTTTGGGGACGTAAATATGGCAGGACGGATCTACAGACCGTGAGGAGAACTCTTCTGGATATGAAGAAAGAGTGAGTGTGAGGCATTTATTCTGGCTTTTGTCTCTGGATTTTGTGTCAACAATGGCCGTGGAATGTCGAGGAGGCCTCATGGGCCATGGACGAGTCTTCCTCTCTTTGGATTTGGCCCGAACCCAATTGTTTTGGGTCAATCTTGTGGATGGGAGGAGTCCTTTCAGTTTGGTTACCTCAGGTGTCCCACCAAAAGAGGTATTCTAAATGAGAGCACTGAGGAGGGGTGAATGGACAACCCGATCTATGGTTATAATTCGGGCCTAGGGTCATTGCAAGCACAATATGCCTTCTCTGTCCAGCCACTGTGAGACCTTACTTGGGACAAGGCTCATGCTGAGGGTCACAATGCATATTTGTGACCAACGCGGCCCTCAAGCATGGCGGAGTCACAAGGGCCACACTGGTCTCAACGACACTGAACGTTGGGCAAGGTTCCATCCACAAGATTTCTGACATGGGGAAGGATTTCTGATTTCTTCCTCAGGTTCAACCCTGCTAAGGATTGGAGAAAACCTCTAGGTTCTGAAGCCTGAAAACCGAAATGGGAAGAGATGATGACCTAAGACTTTGGCAGGTCTGATGTGTTCAGTGCGTCCAGCTGGCTGGGTTTGTGTCTGAAGTTCCAAGGTCAGGCTGTGACAGAAATGGCATTAGTGCCCAGGGCATCCTGTAGAATTGGGGTACAGTCAAGGGGCGAGAAGGTTTACCCTCATTTGCGTTTTCTGGGTAGCCCCTGGGCCATGTTTTTTTCTTCTGGAAGGCATGCAGAGGGCTGCATTGTTGTTCTGGAAATGCCAACCTGGAGGGCTCATGGACTAGGAGTTGAGGACCGAAGTCTGGAACACAAGCGACGGCATGGCAAGTATGCTCTGTAGAGCTAAAATGAGATCTCGTCCATCTGAAGTCAGGTGAGGATCCGACGAATGCTCAGGTTGGAGTTCCTGTCCCTGATGTCCCTCTTCATGCAGAGCTGGTGGATCACGAGTCCATGGTATTTTTCGCACGATGGGAGTTGTGAGATACTCCAAACCATAAAGATTCTTCTACAGAGCGATTGAGACCTGTTGGTTGGCTCCAGGACTTCCCATACGGAAAGATTCCGAGCAGCGTTCTTAGGATGGATGGCTGCGCAGCCCGACTCTCATTCCTCTTGTGTCCTATTGACAAGACAGGTTATATCTGTTGGATCTGGGGGAGCCACTGAAGGTGTAGAGTTGAAATGGACTCTCTTGTGCATGGGTCCTAATGTGGGTTTGTGTCCATGGAGAACTTGGAATGAGGCAGTGGCACAGGGTCCCTGAAGGGTTCTTTTAGCGAGAGGCTTTGACACATGTCCAACGTGCAAGATTCCCACGTGGAGACGAGATTTGTTCTGATAGGTGCCTGAAGAAACAGCCATATGTTGGTATTAGAATCCAGGCCTTTGAGGAGGGATGCCTGGACAACAAAGAAATGCATCTGAATAGGATCTAGAGGCCTGCTCATTTCAATTTACCTCTGGGAACTTCTGTCGATGGTTCTAAATGAAGGAAGATGCTCAGCTAGTGTTAGACCTCTCTTGTTTTTCCTGGGCAGCCAAAAATATTGGGATCCCCCCGGGCATGTTGGAGGTTTATCCTATTTTTAGTTTTGCGGCCAATGGAATGGGCAAAATTCCCAGGTACAGTCCTCAGGTTTAGTTCCAAGGTCCTGTGCCTGTGCCTGTGCCTGGGCCAGGGCTTTGGGACATTTGTCTGAAAACACAAACTCGGCTTAGGTTTTGCATCGTAGGTATTGCAGGAGTGATCTACAGACCGTGAGGAGATCTCTTCAGGATATGAGCTAAGGGCGAGTGTGAGACGCTTGCTCAAGATTCTGTCTCTGGATATTTTGTCTCTGATGGCCGTGGAATGTCCGGGTGTCCTCATGGGCCATGTCCTAGCCTTCCTCTCTGGGCATTTCACCCGATTCCAAAAGGTTGGGGTTATTCTGTTAGATAGGATGAGTCTGTTTTATTTTGCTTTTACCTAAAGTGTCCCAACAAAAGAGAGTTTCCAGAGCAGACCTCGGGGGAGGGGCGACTGGACAACCAGAAATCTGGGTATAAATTGGGTCCTAGGGGCATGGCAAGCCCATTATGACGTCAAATGGTCCAGCCACTGAGAGGACTTACTAGAGGACAGGACTCACACTGAGGTTCATAATGTGTGTTTGTGTCCTCTTCGTACTCATGCATGGGCAGGGCCTCATGGTGAACGCTGGTTTCTCCTACACTGAACGTTGGACAGAGTACCGACCCATCTAGGACTTGCGGGAAGTTAACAAACTGGTTGAATTTTCCCCTGGACGGTGACTAATCCTTGTAACCTACTTTCCCTCCTGGGCCAAGAAGAACTGTGTATATTGTCTTAGAGCTCAAGGATGCTTTTTTTTTCTGCATGTATTTAGCAAAGGAATTCTTAGCACTTTTTTTGCTTTTGAGTGGTCCAACCCACAGGAAGGATTCCTAGGCCAGCTCACCTGGACAAGACTTCCCCAAGAGTTTAAGAATTCGCCCAATAACTTCGACAAGGCCCTACATGAGGATTTGTGTGAGTACAGAAGCCCCAACCCAGGAGTCACTCTGTTAAAGTACATTGATGACTTGCTAGTAATCTTTGAGGACTATGAGTCATGTTTGCCAGAGATGAGAGCTTTCTAACACACTCTGCAGGAAAAAGGGTTTCAGGTTTCAATGAATAAAGCACAGCTCTGTAAGAGCCATGCCGTTTTTCTAGGCTTTGATCCATACGAGGGAGTGCGTTCACTGTCTGAGTCCAGAACACAGGTGATCAACCGATACCCCCGCCCCACCATGTCTCGAAAACAGAGGGAGTTTCTTGGGACAGTTGGCTACTGTAAGCTGTGGATACCACGGTTTGTGGAGATTGCCCAAACTCTCTATGAACTGGCAAAAGGAAGGCTCACTATGATGGAGTGGACAGCTGAGGCAGAAGGAGGATTTCAGGAGTTACAAACAGCCTTACTGAGTGCTCCAGCATTGGCCATCCCAGATGTTACCAACCCCTTCCACTTGTATGTGGATGAAAAAGCAGGGGTGGCCAAACGAGTTTTAAATCAGACTCTGGGGCCTTGGCAAAGGCCAATAGCCTATCTTAGCAAGAAAATAGATTTAGTAGCAGCCAGGTTCTCCTGTTGCCTCCGTATAATTGCTGCCACGGCTCTCATGGTCAAGTGTTCAGGTAAACTGACTTAGGGTCAAAATCTCATCTTGACCACCACCCACGCTATTGAGGGCCTTCTCCAGAATCCAGGCGACTGATGGATGATGAACATCTGAGAGTCAGGGTATCAGGCCCTCCTCCTCAATGAACCAAGTGTGACCTCCCAGCCCCTGGCTGTGCTAAATCCAGCCACACTGCTGCCAGAGGACGTGGCTGACCATCCACATGAATGTGGGGATGTCCTAACCCAATTCACAGGAATAAAGCCAGATCTCAGAAACATTCCCCTCCCGGATGCCAAGATGACTCTGTTCACAAATGGGAGTAGCTACATGGTCAATGGAAAGAGGTATGGGGGTGCTGTGGTGGTTTCTCCTGGGAAAGAACTCTGGACAGCAGCCCTGCCACATGGAACTTCGGCACAAAAAGCGGAACTAATTGCAGTCACTAAAGCACTGCAAATGGCCAAAGGTAAAACCGCCAACATCTATATGGACAGCAAGTATGCCTTTCCTATTCTCCATATACATGGGGCTATTTATAAAGAAAGGGGCTTATTAACAGGAGAAGGAAAATGAATTAAAACCGAGGGAAAATATTGGTTCTCATTCAGGCTATTTGGGACCCAAAAGACGTGGCTGCTATGCATTACACAGGACACCAAAAAGGGACTGATCTGATTTCAAAAGGAAACTAATGAGCAGATCGAGCCACAAAGCTAGCAGCCTGATAAACAGTGCAAGAGCTGGTTACACTCCCCTCTCTAGCCCTACCTGAAAAACTGGACTATTCAGAGGAAGATTTAAAGTATTTACAAATATGGGCTATATTAGACTATGAAGGGGATTGGTTTAGACTAAAAGCGGAAAGTTCATTCCTCCTAGAAGACTAGGTAAAATCTTAGTAGACCAGATACATCAAGGTACTTATCTGGAGTTACACAAACTCAAGGACATTATAGGCTAGCAATTCCAGATTTCTATATTAGGGCATATGGTTCAGGATGTAGTCGATAGATGTGCTCAATGCCAGGCAGTTAATGTGGGAGAAACTTGAATAGGAAGAGAGAAAAGAGAAAGAGGTTAGGAACAAGGAATTTATTGGGAAATAGATTTTACAGAAATGAACCCTGGAAAATATGGGCACAAGTACATATTAGTTTTTGTAGATACATTTCCAGGCTGGGTAAAGGCTTTTTCTGCCAAACATGAGACAGCAGGAGCAGTAGACAAAAAGGCTACTAGAAGACATAATTCCTAGGTTTGGGCTGCCTCTTGCGATTGGGTCAGACAATGGCCCTGCATTTCTGAGCTCAGTCTCTCAGACATTGGCCAAGGCCATGGGCACAAATTGGAAACTACATTGTGCCTATCAGCCCCAGAGTTCAGGGTAAGTAGGGAGAATTAACCGGACTCTTAAAGATACCATGACAAAACTAATGATGGAGACTGGCAGTGGATGGGGGATCTCCTTTCTTCACCCACCTCAGGACATGATGTACACCCTGTTTAAACAAGGTGACCACATTTGAAATAATGTTTGGGAGACAACCCTCCCCTCCCCCCAGCTCTATCCTTGGCTATAAGAGGTAGCCCTAAAAGAAATTACTGATCAGTCTGCAGTCCAGTCACTGCAGGAATTACAGTCTGTCTTTTAAAAATCCCATGCAGGGATCTAGACTGCCCACACTGGGATGGAAACAGAGGTGGAATCACATTGTTACCAACCCAAGGACTTGGATTGGATACGTCGCTAACAAGTGGGGAGCTTGGAGCCTTACTGGAAGGGACCGTTTACTGTCATTCTGACTACCCCCACAGCAATAAAATTAGAAGGCATTAGGGCCTGGATTCATGAGGGTCACGTCAAATGATCCAAGGATGAAGACGCCGCCCAGAAGTGGAAGCCTCAGCCAATGGACCCCGCTGACCATGGACTAAAGCTAAGACTCAAAAGACTATGAGTTTATTGTTGCTCTTATTGTTACCTGCTTATGATAAGTATAAGTAGGAATTTAGATGAAGCTGTAAATGGCTAACTCATAAGCCGACTAGGCACTAGTGCCATTTGTACAAAAGAAAACTAGAGCAATAAAATGTTAGACTTACAAGCTCAATATAACACCTTACAACTAGAGAGCATAGAACAGGCTGAAAAGTCAAGAATTTGACTAATCTCCAAAGAAAAGGGGGGAATGAAAGAGCCTGATTGGCCGGAGGAAGTCAGTTTGTGTTTATGTAGTGAACTTAGAATGACCCTATGCAGTAAACTTAGATTGACCCTGTCCCTCCCAGAGGAACTTACTTGCAAAGCCTAGATCAAGGGAGGGTCAGGCCAGGTGAAGACATCCAATCAGTCGGGCACACATATATCTACTCGGGTAAATTGAAATTCAACTGGGTACCCGTGTGTTACCTAGCATATTTTTTTAAGATTTTATTTTATTTTTTTGACAAGGAGAGATGACAAGTAGATGGAGAGGCACAGAGAGAGAGAGAGAGAGAGAGAGAGATTTAGAAAGAGAGAAGCAGGCTCCTTGTTGAGCAGAGAGCCTGATGTGGGACTCGATCCCAGGACCCTGAGATCATGACCTGAGCCGAAGGCATCGGCTTAACCCACTGAGCCACCCAGGCGCCCGTACCTAGCATTTATTTTTTTTCTGTGTGTGGCTCTCAGCATGACTGTGCAGTGTTCTATGAGATTGCAATCTCATTGGCCACCTGTGTATAGCCTGGTTATACTACCTGTATAAAAGTTAGTCTGTGAGGATGGGAGGGTTTGCCTCTTTGCAAGAGATGGCCCTAACTGGTCAGTTTGATTCTCTATGCTTGGTGCAAAATAAACCTTTGCTTGACCTTCACTTTGTACCAGTCCTGCTGTTTTGATTTCAGACCCTATCATCCCCATTGCCAGGGATTCCAGGAAAGTACTGGGGTCAGATGCCTGAAGAATGGGTAGAGATGACTGATGTGAGCAATGACTGGTCTCACATGTTGGATATGGGCCCCGATCTCTGTGTGGAGGGCACTAGGTCAAGGCTCAGGCTCTGTCAGACAAAGCACTAGTGGCAAAAGCAGCCTATAAATCAGGGTTTTCTCGAGGGCCGAGCAGATTCATCCTCAAGTGGGGTTGTGGGGCAGACTCACCAGGAGCTTCTTCTTTCTATGGGGAAGGCAGAATGCTGCGATGTGGCTGGAGAATTCTCTATCAAGAGGGCTTGGGGACTAGGAGGGTGAGGATGGAATTGTAAACACAAGCTACTGTTCAATTCAGTGCCAAGCGGAAGGCAGTTCCAGTGTGCAATGGCTGATTCAAGATATCCAGCACCTGAGTAAAGGGCGATGTCAGACTTTTGCTCACACTGGAGTTTGTGTCTATGATGACTAACAAATGGAGGTGTGACATCAATAGGCCATGCAAGATTTCCATTGCTGGGTCTTGTGAGATGCTCCAAAAAGCAAAGTTTCCTTCTGCTGGACAGGTGGAGTCTGGTTTGTTTGCTACGGTGTCCCCCATATGGAAACTTTCGGTAGCAGAGCACTCCCGCAAAGATGCATGGAAAGCACACCTCCAATGACTATTGCAGCTGAGTAACATGGGCAAGTTTGTTATGGTGGCTATGGGTCGAAGTATCAAGGCCTTGAGTTCACATGGAATCTCTTGCTGATGGTTCTCAATGCTAGTTTGTTACCCGGGAGATCGTAGAATGTGGTAATTGCTAAGGTGCCATGCAGGATTCAGCTACACTGAGGGTTTGACACAAGAAGAAGAGCACGGTTTACTTCTGGGGACAGGAACATGTTCTGTTGTGTGGCTCAGAAACCACATATTGTATCAGATGTTGGTATTCTGAAACTGGCCTCTAAGGACAGATGCCTCAAAACCTAATCTAGGATTCCAATGAGGTCCTAGGGGCATGTCAGGTTAAATCTTATGACTCAGGATCATTGAGTTGTGTTTCTGCCTGGATACAGGTGATCAGGATGATACAGATTGCACATTTGCGTCCAGAGAGGCCTCCAATATTGGGGTTGGTGCAGGGGCCTGGCAGGTGTATCCTAATCTTGAGGGTTTGGGCAACTGTGACAGGCAGAATTTCCTTGAAGTTTGCAGGCACAGCCTGTGCTGTGGCTCCAGAGATGCCAACCTGGAGTATATGTGAGCCAAAGTTTTGGAAGAGAAGTCTGCAAACACAAATTTGGTTCAGGGTTAGTGGAGAGCTGATCACAGGCCTAATGTCTAGACATGGAGGGCACCTCATCAGGAACTTTAATTAGGTTGACTCAAAGGCGGTAGCACAGGATTTTGTATCTGGAAGTGTGTCCTGGATGGCCTCTATATGCAGGTATTGTCTCATGGGTTCATGGGATATTTTTCCTCTCTAAGGATCCTGGCGACTCCCAATAGATTGGTGGCTTTTTTGGGAAAAGGAAGAGTGATGTTTTCCATCACAGGGGTGCCCCAAAACAGTGAGTCCAGAGACAGGCTCTGGGTCTGGGCTCCTTGCAAATCCCCCCAAGGATTAGGACGTTGGCCTAGGGGCATACCAGACCTGCAATGAGAGATCCTGGTGGTACAACAGAGAGGGCTTGTTTGAAATTGTGCTCAGTCTGAGGGTCACAAAGCCTCTTTCTCCCCAGGGAGGACCTCATGAGTTACCGTGGCCTCATTGGCCATGAATATGGCTCCCACTTTGAAAGCTGGACACCCATCCCTGCAGGCAGTCTTCCTGCCATGGGATAGAGGCATTCTCTATTGTGCTTCAGGTTCCCCCATTGAGAGGGATACCAGCAAGGTCTGGTGACAGGTGTCTGAATACCAAGGATGTGTAGAGATGACGGACTTGTGCCATGGCCAGTCTCACATGCTGGATATGGGGCTCTCTCTCTGGGTGGCTGACATGAGGTCGGGGCTCAGGATCTCTCAGACACAGAACTAATGGTCAAGGCAGCCTATAATTCGGGGTTCCATCTAGGGCCGAGAAGATTGATCCTTATGTGGGGTTTCTAGGCAGACTCACCAGGCATTTCTTTCTATGGGGTAGACAGAATGCTGAGTTGTGGCCCATAATTCCCTATCAAGAGGGCTTGGGGACAAATAGGGAGAGGATGGAATTGTCAACACAAGCTAAGGTTAAATTCAGTGCCAAGAGGAAGGAATTTCCAATGGCAACTGCTGATTCGAGATATCCAGCACCTGAGTAAGGGTGGATTCACATATTTGCTCACACTGGAGTTTGTGTCTATGATGACTAACAAATGGAAGAGTTCCGTCAAGAGTCTATGGAGGATTTTCCACGTGGAGGCTTGCGAGATGCTCCAAACAGCAAGGTTTCCTTCAACTGGACACATGGCGTCTGGTTTGTTTGCTCCAGGTTCCCCCATGTTGAAAGTTTGGGTAGCAGAGCTCTCCCCCATGGATGCCATTGACCACTGCAGCTGAGGAACATTTCTGGTCCCTTCTGGTGGCTTTGCCGAGAAGTGCCAATGCCTTGAGTTGACACGGAATCTCTTGCACATGGGTCACAATGCTGGATTGTTACCAGGGAGATCTTAGAATGTGCTAGTGGTTACGTGGCCATGCAGGATTCTCCTACGTTTTGAGTTTGACACAGGTTGAAAATCATGGTTTCCTTCTGGGGACAGGAGATGTTCTGTTGTGTGGCTCAGGGACCACTTGTTGTATCATAAGTTGGTAATTCCAAAATAGGCCTCTTAGGACAGATGCCTGAAAACCTAATCTAGGATTCCAATGAGGTCCTAGGGCCCTGTCTGGTTCAATCTTCTGACTCAGGACCATTGATGTGGGTGACTGCCAGGATGTCAGTAATCAGGGTGTTTCAGACTGTGCATTTGCGTCCAGAGTGGCATCAAAATTGGGGTGGTCTCAGGGGCCTTTCAGGTGTCTCCTAATCTGGAGGTTTTGGGATATTGTGTTGGGCACGGTTTCTTTGGGGATGGCAGGCACAGTCTTGTGGTGTGGCTCCAGAGACCCCATCCTAGACAGCATGTGAGCCATGGTTTTGGGAGAGAAGACTGCAAACAGAAACTGGGGTGATGTTTAGTGGTGAGGTGATCGCAGGCCCAGTGCATGGACCTGGAGAACAGCTCGTCAGGAACTGTAATTAGGGTGACAGGAAGGCGGTAGCACAAGCTTTTCTATCTGTATTGTGTATCCAGGATGGCCTAAGAATGCAGGTGTGGTCTCATGGGTCCATGGAAGATTTTTCCTGTCTAAGGATCCTGGTGGCTCCCAATAGTTGGATGGCTTTTTCGGTGTAGGGAAGAGTGCTTTCTTCGATCTTAGGGGTGCCCCAAAACACGGATTCCAGAGGTGGGCTCTGTGTCTGGGCTTATGGAAAATCCACCAACGGTTAGGATTTTGGCCCAAGGGAGTTCCAGGCCTGCAATGCGAGACCCTGATGCTGAAAATGAGAGGACTTGTTTGAGAGCATGCACAGGCTGAGGGACACAATACCTGTTTGTGCCCAGAGCGGCCCTCAGGAGAGGGAGTGGAATCATTGGGAATGCAGCTGGCCCCCACTCTGAAGGTTGGACACCCAAAACTTTAGACAGGTTTCCTGCCAAGGGGAAAAAAGAGTTCACTACTGTGCATCAGGTTCCCCCATTGACAAGGATTCCAGCAAGGTCTGGGGACAGATGCCTGAATAACAAGAATGGGTAGAGATGACAGACCTGGGCAATTGCCGATCTCACATTCTGGATATGGGCCCCTCTCTCTGGGTGGATGACACGAGGTCAGGGCTCAGGCTCTGTCACACACAGCACTAGTGGCCAGGGCAGCCTTTAAATCGGGGTTCCCTCAAGGGCTGAGAAGATTGAGCCTCATGTGAGCTTTCTGGGAATACTCACCAGGCACTTCTTCTTTCTATGGTGAAGTCATAATGCTACGACATGGTTTGAGAATTACCTATAATAAGGCCATGGGGACCAGGAGTGTGAGGATGGAATTTTAAACACAAGCTACAGTTAAATTCAGTGCCAAGCGGAAGGCAGTTCCTGTGTGCTGTGTCTGATTCGAGATATCTAGCACCTGAGTAAGGTCGGATGTCAGATGTTTGCTCACACTGGAGTTCGTATCTGTGATGAATGACTAATGGAGTGGTGGCATCAAAAGGCCATGGAGGATGACCCACGTTGGTGCTTGTGAGATGCTCCAAAGAGTAAGGTTTTCTTCTACTGGACATGTGGATTCCGGTTAGTTTGCTCCAGTGCCCTCCATGTGGAAATATGGGGTAGCAGAGCTCTCCCGCATGGCTGCCTTGAAAATCCACCTCCATTCTCCAAAGCAGCTGACGAATATGGAAGGTTCATTCTGGTGGCTCTGGTGCTACGTACCAAGGGCGATGAATTAAAATGGAATATCTTTCAGATGGGTCCCAATGCTATTTTGTTACCAAGGCAATCTTAGAATGTGCTGCTGGCTAAGGGGCCATGCAGGATTCTCCCCCTGGAGGGTTTGACACAGGTGAAGTGCATGCTTTTGTTCTGGGGACAGGAGATGTTCTGTTCTGTGGCTCAGGGACCACATTTTGTATTATAAGTTGATATTTCTGAACAGGAATATGAGGACAGATGCCCGAAAACCTAATCTAGCATTCCAATGAAGTCCGAGGGGCATGCCAGGTTCAATCTTCTGACTCATGACCTTTGACTTGATTGTATATAAGATGTAGGTGATCAGGGTGTTTCAGAAGACACATTTACGTCCAGAGCGGCCTCCATTATTGGGATGGGCTCAGGGGCCTTGCAGGTTTCTCCTAAACTGGAGGGTTTGGGAAACTGTAATGGGCAAATTTTCCTTGGCAATGGCAAGCACAGTCCAGTGTTGTCCCTCTAGAGACCACATCCTGCAGGACATTTGTGCCATGGTTTTGGGAGAGAAGTCTGCAAACAAAAACTCAGGTTAGCGTTAGTGGCAAAGTGATCGCAGGCCCAATGCACAGACTTGGAGGGCAGTTCGTCAGGAACTATAATTAGTGTGACTCGAAGACAGTAGCACAGGCTTTTCTATCTGGATTGTGTGTCCAGGATGGCCTCAGAATGATGTGTGGTCTCCTAGTCCATGGGAGATTTTTGCTGTGGAGGGGTCCTGGCAGGTCCTAATAGTTTGGTGGCTTTAGCGGGGAAAGGAAAAGTGCTGTTTTCCATCTTAGGGGTGCCCCCAAACAGCGATTCCAGAGACGAGCTCTGGGTCTGGATTCCTGGAATATCCTACCAAGGGTTAGGATTTGTGCCTAGGGGCATACCAGGCCTGTAATGCGAGATCCCTGTGGAGCAACGGAGAGGGATTGTTTGAAAGCATGCTCAGTCTGAGGGTCACCATGCCTGTTGTGCGCAGAGCGGCCCTCAGGAGTGGGTGTGAACTCATTGGCATTGCGGATGGCTCCCACTCTGAGGGTTGGACACACATCCCAACAGCCTGGTTTCCTGCCATAAGGAAAAAGGAATTCTCTATTGTGCTTTATGTTCACCCTTGGCAGGGATTCCAGCAAAGGTCTGAGGAGAGATGCCTGAATATCAAGGATGTGTAGATATCACAGATTTGGGCCATGGCCGGTCTCACATGCTGGATATGGGCCCTGCTCTCTGGGTGGCTGACACGGGGTCGGGGCTCAGGGTCTGTCACACAGAGCACTAGTGGCCAAGGAAGCCTATAAATTGGGGTTCTTTTGCAGGCCAGGTAGATTAATCCTCATTTTGGGTTTCTGGGCTGTCTGTCAAACACTTCTTTCTATGAGGAAAGCAGAATGCTGAGTTGTAGATACAGAATTCCCTATCAAGAGGGCTTGTGGACAAGTAGGGTGAATATGGAATTGTAAACACAAGCTACGGTTCAATTCATTGCCAAGCAGAAGGCATTTCTAATGTGCAACGGCGGATTCGAGATATCCAGCACCTGAGTAAGGACGGATGTCAGATGTTTGCTCACACTGGAGTTTGTGTTTATGAAGACCAACAAATAGAGGGGTGGCTTCAAGAGGCCATGGAGAATTTCCCATGCTGAGGTTTGTGAGATGTTCCAAAGAGCAAGGTTTCCTTCTACTGGACAGGTGGAGTCTGGTTTGGTTGCTCCACAGTCCTCCTTGTGGAAAGTTTGGGTAGCAGAGCTCTCCTGCATGAATTCCTGGAAAGCACATGTCCATTGATCATTGCAGCTGAGGAACATGGTAGGTTCCTTCTATTGCCTCTGTGGCTACGTTGCAAGGCCTCGAGTTGAGATGGAATCTCTTGCAGATGGGACACAATGCTGGTTTGTTACCATGGAGATCTTAGAAAGTGCTGGTGGCTACGGGGTCATGCAGGATAATCCTACCCTGAGGGATTGACACAGGTCCGAGAGCACAGTTTTCTTCTGGGGATAGGAGTTTATCTGTTGTGTGGCTCAGGGACAACATGTTGTATCATAAGTTAGTATTCCAGTAATGGCCTCTGAGTACAGATGCCTTAAAACCTAACTGGAGTTCCAGTGAGGTGCTAGGGGTGTGTCAGGTTCAAACTTCAGACTCGGAAACATTGACTTGGGTATCTGCCTGGATGTAGGGAATCAGGGTGTTTCAGACTGCGCATTTTCATCCACAATGTCCTCCAATATTGGGATGAACTCAGGGGACTTGTAGTTTTCTCCTAATTGGAGGGTTTTGGCAGCTGTGATGGCCAAAGTTTCCTTGGGGATGGCAGGCACAGTCCTGTGGTGTGGATCCAGAGACCAGAACCCAGAGAGCATGTGAGCCATATTTTTGAGAGATAAGTCTGCAAACACAAACTTGGGTTAGGGCTAGAGGCGATGTGATCGCAAGCCCAGTGGTTAGACCTGGAGGGCAGATCATCAGGAATTGTAATTAGGGTGACTCTAGGTGGTAGCACAGGCTTTTCTATGTGGATTGTGTATCCAGGATGTCCTGTTATTGCAGGTGTGGTCTCATGGGTCCATGGGAGATTTTTCCTCTCTAAGGAATGTGCTGGCTCCTTATAGTTTGGTGGCTTTTTCAGGGAAGGGAAGAGTGCTGTTTTCCATCTTAGGGGTGTACCAAAAAAGGGATTCCAGAGACAGGCTCTAGGTCTGGGGGCCTGGAAATTCCCACACAGTGATAGGATTTGTGCTTAGGGGCATACCAGGCCTTCATTGCAGTATCCTGTTCATGAAACTGAGAGGGCTTGTTTGAAAGCATGCCCAGGCTGAGGGTCGCAATGCCTGTTTTGCCCAGGACAGCCATCAGAAGTGGGCGTGGTCTTATTGTCCATACAGAAGGCTTCCACTCTGAGTGTTGGACACACATCCCAATAGCCAAGTTTCCTGCCATGGGGAAGGAGGGGTTCTCTATTGTGCTTCAGGTTCCCCCACTGGCAGGGATTCCAGAAAGTTCTGGGGACAGATGCCTGAATACCAATGATGGGTAGAGATGACAGACTTGGTCCATGGCTGGTCTCACATGCAAGATATGGGCCCCGCTCTCTAGAAGGCTGACATGAGGTCGGTGCTCAGGCTCTGTCAGACACAGCACTAGTGGCCAGGGCAGTCTATAAATTGGTGTTCCCTCGAGGGAGGAGCAGATTGATCCTCACGTTGGGTTGCTGGGCAGATTAACCAGGCAATTCTTCTTTGGGGAAGCAGAATGCTGCGTTGTGACTCCAGAATTCCCTGTCAAGAGGTCTTGGGGAACAGCAGGTTAGGATGCAATTGTAAGCACAAGCTTCGGTTAAATACAGTGCCAGGTGAAAGGCAGTTCCAATGTGCTGCATCTTTTTCGAGATATCGAGCATGTGAGTACGGGCAGATGTTAGAATTTTGTTCACACTCGAATTTGTTTCTATGTTGACCGACAAATGGAGGGGTCATGTCCAGAGGCTATGGAAGATTACCCACCCTGGGACTTGTGAGATCCTCCAAACGGCAAGGTTTCCTTCTACTGGACTGGTAGAGTCTGGTGTGTTTGCTCCAGGATCCCCCTTGTGGAAAGTTTGGGTAGCAGAGCTCTCCCATGTGGATTCCTAGAAAGTACATCTCCATTGACCATTGCCACCGAGGAACATGGAAGGTTCATTCTGGTGGCTCTAGGCCGAAGGACCAAGGCCTTGAGTTGACACGGAATGTCTTGCACATGGGTTACAATGCTGGTTTGTTAACATGGAGATCTTAGAATGTGCTGGTGACAAAGGGGCCTCGCAAGATTCTTCTACCCTGAGCCTTTGACACAGGTCCTAGAGCACGGTTTCCTTCTGGAGACAGAATTTGTTCTGTTGTGTGGCTCAGGGTCCACATGTTGTATCATAAGCTGGTATTCACGAACAGACCTCTGAGAACAGATGCCTGAAAAACTAATGGAGGGTTCCAAAGAGGTCCTAGGGGTGTGTCAGTTTCAATATTCTGACCCAAGGTCATTGACTTGGGAATCTGCCTGGATGTAAGGGATCAGACTATGCATTTGCGTCCAAAGCTGCCTCCAATATTGGGATGGGCTTAGGGGCCTTGCAGGTTTCTCTTAATGTGGAGGGTTTGGGCAATTGTGATGGGCAAAGTTTCCTTAGGGATGGCAGGCAAGTCCTGTGGTGTGTCTCCAAAGACCAGATCCCGGGGTTATGTGAGCCATGGTTTGGGAGAGAAGTATCCGAAGACAGACTTGGGCTAGGGTGAGTGGCAAGGCGATCACAGGCCCAATGCCTAGACCTAATGGGCAGCTCGTCAGAAACTGTAAATGGGGTGACTCGAAGGTGGTAGCACAGGCTTTTATATCTGGATTGTGTGTCTTGTATGACCTCGGAATGCAGGTGTTATCTCATGGGTACATGGGAGATTTTTCCTCTCTAAGGATCCTAGTGGCACCCAGTAGTTTGTTGGCATTTTGGGGGAATGAAAGAGTGCTGTTTTCCATCTTAGGGTTGCCCCAAAATAGGGATTACAGAGAAAGACTCTGGGTCTGGGCGCCCGGAAAATCCCACCAAGGGTTAAGATTTTGGCCTAGGGATGTAGTAGATCTGTAATGTGGGATCCTGGTGGTCCAACTGAGAGGGCTTGCTTGAAAGCATGCTCAGGCCCAGGGTCACAATGCCTGTTTGTGCCCAGGGTGGCTCCCATGAGTGACCATGTTCTAATGGGCCATACATCTGGTTCCCACTCTGAGGGTTGAACACCCATCCAAACAGCCTGGTTTCCTGCCATCAGGAAAGTGCTTGGTGGGATTTTCCAGGCACCCAGACCCAGAGCCTGTCTCTGGAATCCCTGTTTTGGGGCACCCCTAAGTTGGAATACAGCACTCTTCCCTTCCCCGAGAAAGCCACCAAACTATTGGGAGCAGTCAGCAACTTTGAGAGGAAAAATTTCCCATTAACCCATGAGACCACACCTGCATTCCGAGCCCATCATGGAAAAAAAAAATCCAGATACAATACTCTGTGCTACCGCCTTCAAGTCACCTTATTCACAGTTCCTGATGAGCTGCCCTCAGGTCTATGCATTGGGCCTGCGATGACCTCGCTAACCCTAACCCGAATTTGTGTTTGTCTGCATGAACCAAAACCATGGTTCACATGCCCTCCAGGATGGGGCCTCTAGAGCCACACCACAGGACTGTGCCTGCTATCTCCAAGGAAACTGTGCCTGTCACAGTTGCTCAAACACTCCAGATTAGGAGAAACCTGTAAATACCCTGAGCCCACCCATATGGAGGCTGCTTTGGATGCAGATGGGCAGTCAAAACAACCTGATCACCTTCATTCAAGCAGACATCCAAGTCAATGGTCCTGAGTCAGAAGTTTGAAACTGACATGCCTCTAAGACTTATTTGGAACTGTCGATTAGGTTTTTAGGCTTCTGTCCTTAGAGGCCTGTTCTTGAATACCAACTTATGATACAACATGTGGTCCCTGAGCCCCACAACTGAACATTTCCTGCCCCAGACTGAAGCCGTGCTCTTGGACCTGAGTCAAACCTTCAGGGTATATGAATTTTGCACAGGCCCTTAGCCATCAGCATATTCTAAGATCATCCTGGTAACAAACCAGCATTGTGACCCATCATCATGAGACTCATGTCAACTCAAAGAACTGGTACTTTTACTCAGAGCGACAAGACGAACCGGCCAAGTTCCTCAGCTGCAATGGTAAATAGATCTGTGATTTCCAGGCATCCATGCGAGAGTGCTCTGATACCCAAACTTTCCACATGGGGAACCCTGGAGCAAACAAACAGACTCCCCTGTCTGGTAGAAGGTAATTTTGCTGTGTGGAGCATCTCACAAGCTCCACCATGTGAAATCCTCCATGGCCTCTTGACAGCACCCCTCCATTTATTGGTCATCATAGACATAAACTCCAGTGTGAGCAAACATCTGACCTCCACCCTTACTCAGGTGCTGGATATCCCAATCAGCCACTGCACACTGGAAATGCCTTTCACTTGGCACTGAATTTAACCATAGCTTGTGTTTACAATTCCATCCTCACCCTCCTGGTCCACAAGTCCTCTTGATAGTGCATTCTGGAGCCACAACACAGCATTCTGCCTTTCCCATAGAAAGAAGAAGGGCCTTGTGTGTCTGCCCAGAAACTCCAAATAGGATCAGTCTACTCGACCCTCGAGGGAACCCCAATTGATAGGCTGACCTAGCCACTAGTGTGGTGTCTGACCGAGTCTGATTCCCGACCTCATGTCAGCCACCCAGCGGGTGAGTCGCATATCCAGCATGTGAGATTGGCCATGGCCCAGGGCCATAAACTCTACCCATCTTGGTATTCAGGCATCTGTCTCCAGACCTTTGCTCGAATTCCAGCTAAAGGGTAACCTGAAGCACAATAGAGAACTCCTCCTTCTCATGGCAGGAATCCTGGATGTTAGGGTCGGCGTCCAAACCTCAGAGTGGGATTCAGTTGCATGGCCAAGGAGACCATTCCCACTCATGAGGGCCGCCCTTGGCGCAAGCAGGCATTATGACCCTCCGCCTTAGAGTGATTTCAAATAAATGCTCTTAGTTGCACCTCCAGGATCCCGCATTGCAAGCCTGGTACTCCACTAGGCCCAAATCCTAACCCTTGGTGGGATTTTCCATGTGCCCATACCCAGAGCCCGTCACTGGAATCCCTGTTTTAGGGCACCACTGAGCTGTAAAACGGCATTCTTCTTCCCTGAGAAAGCCACAAAACTATCGGGAGCCCCAGGATCCTTGAGAGGAAAAATCTCCCATGGTCCCATGGGTCCACACCTGCATTCCGAGGCCATTGTGGATGCACAATCCAGATACAAGAGCCTGTGCTACTGGTTTCGAGTCACCTGATTTACAGTTCCTGACATGCTGCCCTCCAGGTCTATGCATTGGGCCTGCAGATACCTCGCCACTATCCCTAATCCGAGTTTGTGTTAGCAGAATTCCCTCCCAAAACCATGCTTCTCGTGACCTCATGGTTGTGGTATCTGAAGCCACATCAAAGGACTGTGCCTGCCATACTCAAGGAAACTGTGCCTGTCACTGTTGCCCAAAACGTCTAGATTAGGAGAAACCTACAAGGCCCCTGAGCCCAGCTCAATATTGGAGGCTGCACTGGACTCAAATGCACAGTCTGAAACAACCTGATCACTTCCATCCAGGCTGACACCCAAGTCAATCGTCCTGAGTAGGAAGATTGAACCTGACATGCCCAGAGGACTTCATTGGAGCACTGGATTAGGTTTTGAGGTATCTGTCCTCAGAGGCCTGTTCTGGACTGCCAATTTATGATACAACATGTGGTCCCTGAGCCACAGAACATAACATCTCCAGGCCCCAGCAGGAAGCCGTGCTCATGGACCTGTGTCAAACCCTCAGGGTAGATGAATCCTGAATGGCCCCTTAGAAACCAGAATATTCTATGATCTCCCTGGTAACAAACCAGCATTGTGACACATCTTCATGAGACTCCATGTCAACTCAGGGCCTTGTTACTTTGCCCCAGAACCACCAAAAAGAACCTGCCATGTTCCTCAGCTGCAATGGTCAAGAAGGAGTGCTTTCTAGGCATCCATGTGGGAGAGCTATGCTATCTAAACGTTCCACTTGTGGGACCCTGTCTGGTAGAAGGACCCTGTTTGGAGCATCTCACAAGCCCTAGCTTGGGAAATCCTCCATTGGCCTCTTGATACCACCCCTCAATTTCTCAGTCATCATAGACACAAACTCCAGCATGAGCAAATATCTGACATCCACCCTTACTCAGTTGCTGGATATTCAATTCAACCACTGCACACTTTTGCTTCACTCTGAATTTAACCATAGCTTCAGATTACAATTATAACCTCAGCTTCCTTGTCTGCAAGCCCTCTAGATAGGGGATTCTGGAGCCAAACGCAGCATTCTGCCTTCCCCATAGAAACAAGAAGGGCCTGGTGAGTCGGCCCAGAAAGCTCACATGAGGATTAATCTGCTTGGTGCTTGAGGGAACCCTGATTTATAGGCTTCCCTGGGAACTAGTGCTGTGTCTGACAGAGCCTGAGCCAAGACCTAGTGTCAGCCACCCAGCGATTGGGGCCCATATCCACCATGTGAGACCAGCCATGACCCAGGTCCGTCATCTCTACCCATCCTTGGTATTCAGGCATCTGTCCCCAGACCTTTCCTGGAATCCCTTTTAATGGGGGAACCTGAAGCACAATAGAGAACTCCTCTTTCCCTATGGCAGGAATCCTGCCTGTTGAGATGGGTGTCCAACCCTCAAAGTGGGAGCCAGCTGCATGGCCAATAAGACCACGCCCACTCATGAGGGCCACCCTGGGCTCAAGCAGGCATTGCGACCCTCAGTCTGAGCATGCTTTCAAACAAGCCCTCTCAGTTACACCTCCAGGATCCTGCATGCAATCCTGGTAAGCCCCTAGGCCCAAATCCTAACACTTGGTGGGATTTTCCAGGGGATCAGTCCCAGAACTCATCTCTGGAATCCCTATTTTGGGGCACCCCAAAATATAGAAAACAGCACTCTTCCATTCCCCCAAGAATGCCACCAACTATTGGGAGCCACCAGGATACTTAGGAAAATCTCCCATGGACCCATGAGACCACACCTGCATTCTGAGGCCATCCTGTACACACAATCATGATTCAAAAGACTGTGCTACCACCTTTGAGTCACCCGATTAACAGTTCCTGAAGAGCTGCCATCCATTTCTATGCATTGGGCCTGTGATCACCTTGCCACTATCCCTAACCCGAGTTTGTGTTCGCAGGCTTCCCTCCTAAAACCATGGCTCACATGCCCTCCAGGTTGTGGTATCTGGAGCCACACCACGGGAGTGTGCCTGTCTTCCCCAAGGAAAATTTACCTGTCACTATTGCCTAAACCCTCTAGATTAGGAGAAACCTGCAAGGCCCCTGAGCCCACCCCAATACTGGAGGCCACTCTGGACACAAATGTGCAGTCTGACACACCCTATCACCTACATCCAGGCTGATAGCCAAGTCAATGATTTCAGGTATCTGTACTCAGAGGCCTGTGCTAGAATATCAACTTATGATACAACATGATCCATGAGCCACACAACAGAACATCTACTGTCCACAGAAGGCAGCTGTGCTCTTGGGCCTGTGTCAAACACTCTGGGTAGATGAATCCTGCATGGCCCTTTGCAGGCAGCATATTCTAATGTCTCCCTGACAAGAAATCAGCCTTGTGACCCATCTTCGTGAGACTCCATGACACCTCAAGGCCTTGGTACTTCGCCCCAGAGCCACCAGAATGAAACTGCCATGTTCCTCTGCTGCCAAGGTCAATTTAGGTGTAATTTCCAGGCATCCAGCGGGAGTGCTCTGATACCAACTTTCCACATGGGGAACCCTGGAGGTAACCAACCAGACTCCCCTGTACAGTAAAAGGAAACCTTGCTGTATTGAGTGTCTCACAAACCCGAGTGTGGGTAATCCTCTATTGTCTCATGAGGCCACTCCTCCATTTGTTGGTCATCATAGACACAATCACCAGTGTGACCAGACAACTGACATCCACAAGTACTCAAGTGCTGGATATTCAAATCAGCCACTACACACTGGAATTGTCTTTTGCTTGGAACTAAATTTAAAAGTAGCTTGGGTTTACAATTACATACTCACCCTAGTGTTCTTTAAGCCCTCTTTAAAGGGAATTCTAGAGATATAACGCAGCATTCTGCCTTCCCCATAGAAAGAAGAAGGGCCTGGTGAGTCTGTGCAGAAAGCCCACCTGAGAATCAATCTACTCACCCTCAAGGGATCCCCAATTTATAGGCAGCCCTGGGCACTAGTGCTGTTTCTGACAGAGCCTGAGCCCCGACCTCATGTCAGCCACCCAGAGGGTGGGGCCCATATCCAGCATGTGAGACAGCCCAAGGACCAAGGCAGTCATCTCTACCCATCCTTGGTATTGAGACATCTGTCCCCAGAGCTTTCCTGGAATCCCTACCAATGGGGGAACCTGAATCACAATAGTGAAATCCTCATTCCCCATGGCAGGATTCCTGGAAGTTGGGAAGGGTATCCAACACTCAGAATGGTAGCCTACTGCATGGCCAATGTGACCATGCCCACTCCTGAGGGCTGCCCTAGGAACATCAGGCATTGTGACACTCCGCCTGAGCAAGCTTTCAAACAAACGCTCTCAGTTGTACCTCCAGGACCTGCATTGGAGGCCTGGTAAGCCCCTAGGCCCAAATCATAACCCTTGGTGGGTGTTTCCAGGTGCCCAGAGCCAGAGCACCTCTCTGCAATCCCTGTTACGGGACACCCTTAATATGGAAAACAGCACACTTCCCTTCTCTGAAAAAGCCACCAAACTATAGGGAGCCGCCAGGATAATTGAGAGGAGAAATCACCCATGGACCCAAGAGACCACACCTGCATTATTAGTCCATAGTGGATACACAACATAGATAAAAAAGCCTGTGCTACCACCTTCGAGGCATGCAATTTACAGTTCCCGACGAGCTACCCTCCAGGTCTATGCATTGGGCCTATGAACACCTCACCAATAAACCTAACCAGAGTTTGTGTTTTCAGACTTCTCTCCCAAAACTATGGCTCACATTCCCTCCAGGATGGGGTCTCTGGAGCTACACCACAGGACTGTGCCCTCCACCCCCAAGGAAACTGCCCGTCACTGTTGCCCAAACCTTCCAGACTAGGAGAAAAAAGCAAGGCCCCAGAGCACAACCCAATACTGGAGGCCACTCTGTACACAAATGCATAGTCTGAAACACCCTGATTGCCTACATCTAGGTAGACTCCAAAGTCAATGGTCGTGAGTCAGAAGATTGAAACTGACATTTGCCTAGGACTTCATTGGAACCCTAGATTAAGTTTTCAGGAATCTGTCCTCAGAGGCCTGTTCTGGAATACCAACTTATGATACAACATGTGGTTCGTGAGCCCCACAACAGAATATCTCTTGTCCCCAGAAGGAAACCGTGTTCTTGGACTGGTGTCAAACCCTCATGATAGATGAATCCTACATGGCCCCTTAGCCACCAGCACCTTCTAAGATCTCCCTGGTAACAAACCAGCATTTTGACACATCTTCATGAGACTCCATGTCAACTCCAGGCCTTGGTACTTCATCCCAGAGCAACCAGAATGCATCTGACATGGTCCTCAGCTGCAATGGCCAGTGGAGTTGTGCTTTCCAAGCATCCATATGGGAGTGACATGCTACACAAACTTTCCACATAGAGTACCCTGGAGTAAACAAACCAGACCCCCCCTCTCCTGTAGAAGGAAACCTTGCTGTTTGGAGCATCTCACAAGGCCCAGCGTGTGAAATCCTCCATGGCCTCTAGACGCCACTACTCCATTTGTCAGTCATCATACACACAAACTCCATCTTGAACAACATTTGACATCTGCCCTAACTCAGATGATGGGTATTTCAATCAACCACTGCACACTGGAACAGCCTTTCGCTTGGCACTGAATTGAACCGTAGCTTGGGTTTACAATTCCATCCTCACCCTACTAGTCCACATGCACTCTTGAAGGGGAATTCTGGAGACACAAAAAGCATTCTGCCTTCCCCACAGAAATAAGAAGGGCCTGATGAGTCTGCACAGAAACTCCACATGAGGATCAATCTGCTCGGCCCGTGAGGGAACCCTGATTTATAGGCTGCCCTGCCCACTAGTGCTGGGTCTGACAGAGCCAGAGCCCCAACCATGTGTCAGCCACCCAAAGTGTGGTCCATTACCAGCATGTGAGACCCTGCATGGCCCAGAACTGTCATCTCTACCCATTCTTGGTATTCAGGCATTTCTGCCCAGACTTTTGCTGGAATCCCTGCCAATGGGAGAACCTGAAGCACTGTAGGAAACTTCTCCTTCTCCATGGTAGGAAGCCTGGCTGTTGGGATTGGTGTCCAACCCTCAGAGTGGGAGCCAGTTGTATGTCCAATGAGACCACGCTCACTCATGAGTTCCGCTCTGGGAACAAGCAGGCATTCTGAGCTCAACCTGAACATGCTTTCATACAAACGCTCTCAGTTGCACCTCCAGGATCCCACATTATAGGCCTAGTACACCCATAAGACCAAATGCTAACACTTGGTGGGAATTTCCAGGTTCCCAGATCCAAAGCCCATCTCTGGAATCCTTATTTTGGGGCACCCCTAAAAAGGAAATCGGCACTCTTCCCTTTCCCGAGAAAGCCACCAAACTATGGAGCACCAGTAGGATCCTTAGAGAAAAGAAAATCTCCCATGTACCCGAGACCACACCTGCATTCCGAGGCCATCCTGGACATATAATCCAGAGAGAAAAGCCTGTGTTACTGCCTTCCAGACACCCTAATCAAAGTTCCTGACTAGCTGCCCTCCCAATCTATGCATTGGGCCTGCAATCACATCACCAATAACCCTAACCCGAATTTGTGTTTCCAGACTTATCTCCCAAAACCATGGCTCATATGCCCACCAGAATGTGATCTCTGGATCCACACCACAGAATTCTGGCTTCCATCCCCAAGGAGACTGTGCATATCAGATTTGCCCAACCCTTCCATATTAGGAGAAACCTGTAGGCCTCTAAGACCCCCCCAATACTGTCGGCCACTCTGGACGCAAATGTGCAGCCTGAAACACTCTGATCACCTACATCCAGGTAGACATTCAAGCCAATGATCGTGAGTTAGAAGATTGAAACTGAAATGCGTCTAGGCCTTCAATGGACCCCCATTAGGTTTTCAGGCATCTGTGCTCAAGGGGCCTGTTCTGGAATACCAGTTTATGACACATCATGTGGTCCCTGAGCCACACGACAGAACATCTCCTGTACCCAGAAGGATACCGTGGTCTTCAACCTGTGCCAAACCCTCAGGGTAGGAGATCCTGCATGGCATCTTAGCAAACCAGCACATTCTAAGTTTTCCTGGTAAAAAAACAGCATTTTGACCCACCTGCAAGAGATTCCATGTCAACTCAAGGCCTCGATCCTTTGCCCCAGAGCCACCAGAACGAGCCTTCCATGTTCCTCAGCTGATATGGTCAGTGGAGGTGTGCTTTCCAGGCATCCATGCCAGAGAGCTCTGCTTCACAAACTTTCACATGGGGGAACCTAGAGAGAGATAGAGAAAAAAAAAAGAGACTTGACCTGCCCAGTAGAAGGAAACCTTGAGGTTTCCGACAGAGCCTGAACCCTGACCGAGTTTCAGCAACCAGAGAGCTGGACCTGTATCTAACATTTGGGATGGTCATGGCCCAAGTACGTCATCTCTACCAATCCTTGCTATTCAGGCACCTGTCTCCACACATTTGCTGGAATCCCTGCCAAGGGGAAACCTGAAGCACAATAGTTAACTCCTCTTTCCAGATGTCAATAAATCTGACTGTTGGGATGTGTGTCCAACCCTCAAAGGGGGAGCCTGTTACAAAACCAATGAGACCACAAGCACTCCTGAGGTCTGCCCTGGGCACAAACAGACATTGTGACCCTCAGCCTGAGCATGCTTTCAAACAATCCCTCTCAGTTGCACAACCATGATCCTGCATTGCAGGGCTTGTAGGCATCTAGGCATAAATCCAAAAACTCTGTGGGATTTTCCAGGTTCCCAGCTGCTGAGCCCGTCTCTGGAATCCCTGCTTTTGGGAACCCCTAAGCTGGAAAACAGCACTTTTTCCTTCCCCCAAAAAGCCACCAAACTATGGGGAACCACCAGGATCCATAGAGAGGAAAAGTCTCCCATGGACCCATGAGAAAACACCTGCAATCCGAGGCCATTCTGGCCACACAATCCAGAGGAAAAAAAAAAACTGTGCTACCGCCTTCCGGTCACCTTAATTACAGTTTCAACCACCTTCCAGTCACCCTAATGACAGCTCCAGACGAGCTGCCCTCCAGGTCTACGCACTGGGCCTGCATTCACATCACCACTAACCCTAAACCGAATTTGTGTTTTCAGACTTTTCTCCCAAAACTATGGCACACATGACACACCCCTCCATGATGGGGTCTCTGGATCCACACCTCAGGACTTTCCCTTCCATCCCTGTCACAGTAGCCCAAACCTTCTAGATTAGGACACACTTGCCAGGCCCCTGAGCCTACACCTACATCCAGGCAGACAGCCAAATCAATGATCCTGAGTCAGAATAGTAAACCTAACATGCCCCTAGGATGTCATTGGAACCCTAGATTTGGTTTTCAGAAATCTGTCCTCAGAGGCCTGTTCTGGAATGCGAACTTATGATACAACATGTGGACCCTGGGCCACACAACAGAAGATCTCCTGTCCCCAGAAGGAAACCGTGCCATTCCATCTGTGCCAAAGCCAAGTGTAGTAGAATCCTGCACAGCACCTTAGCCACCAGCATATTCTAAGATCTTCCTGGTAACAAAGCAGCATTGTGGACCATCAGCTAGAGATTCCATGTCATCTCAAGGACTTGTACTTTGCTCCAGCGACACCAGAACGAACCTGCCATGTTCCTCAGCTGCAATGGTCAATGGAGTTGAGCTTTCCAGGCATCCATGTGGTAGAGCTCTACTACTCAACCTTTCCACATGGGGGACCCTGGAGCAAGTAAAGCAGACTCCACCTGTCCAGTAGAATGAAACCTTGCTGTTTGGAGCAGCACAAAAGCCTCAGCGTGAAAACCCCTCCATGGCCTCTTGTCGCCACCTCTCCATTTGTCAGTCATCATAGACACAAACTGCAGTGTGAGAAATTATCTGGCATTTGCCATTACTCAGTTGCTGGATATCTCAAATAAGCCACTGCACATAGAAACTGCCTTCCGCTTGGCACTGAATTGAACCATAGCTTGTGTTTACAATTCCATCCTCACCCGACTGGTCCTCAAGACCACTTGATAGGGAATTCTGGAGACACAATTTAGCATTCTGTCTTCCCTATAGAAAGAAGTGCCTGGTGAGTCTGTTCAGAAACCGCACAGGAGGATCAATCTTCTTGGCCCTCAAGGGAACTCTGATTTATATGTTGCCCAGGCCACAAGTGCTGTGTCTGACAGAGCCTGAGCCCCGACCTAGAGTAAGTCACCAGAGAGTGGGCCTCACATGTAGCATTTTGGTTTTTCATGGCCCAGGTACGTCATCTCTACCCATCCTTGGTATTCAGGCACCTCTCCCTAGACCATTGCTGTAATCCCTGGCAATGGGGGAACCTGAAGCACAACAGAGAACTCGTCCTTCCTTATGGGAGGAAAATTCGCTGTTGGGATGGGTGTCCTACCCCCAAATTGGGAGCCAGTTACAAGACCAATGAGACCACGCCCACTCTTGAGGGCCGCCCTGGGCATGAACAGGCATTGTGACACTCAGCCTGAGCATGCTTTCAAACAATCTCTCTGAGTTGCACCACCATGATCCCGCATTGCAAGTCTGGTACGCTTGTAGGCACTAATCTTAAACTTGGTGGGATTTTCTAGGTTCCCAGCCCCAGAGACCGTCTCTGGAATCCCTCTTTTAGGCCACCCCTAAGATGGAAAACAGCACTCTTCCCTTCCCCGAGAAAACCACCAAACTTTTGGGAGCCACCAGGATCCATAGAGAAGAAAAGTCTCCCATGGACCCATGAGAACACACCTGCATTCTAAGGCCATCCTGGACACACAATCCAGAGAGAAAAGCCTGTGCTACAGCCTTCAAGTCACCCTAATTACAGTTCAGACGAGCTACCCTCCAGGTCTATGCATTAGGCCTGTGATCATCTTGCCACTAACCCTAACCTGAATTTGTGTTTTCAGACCTCTCTCCCCAAACAATGGCTCTCATGCCCTCCAGGATGGGGTCTCTGGAGCCACAGAACAGGACTGTGCCTGCCATCCACAAGGAGACTGTGCCCATCATAGTTGCCCTAACCTTCCAGATTAGGAGAAACCTGCAAGGCCCTGAGCCTACCCCAATACTGGTGGACACTCTGGATGCAAATGCACAGTCTGAAACATCTTGATCACGTACATCTAGGCAGATACCCAAGTCAATGGTTTTGAGTCAGAAGATTGAATGTGACATGACACTAAGACCTCATTGTACCCTAGACTAGGTTTTCAGGCATCTGTCCTCAGAGGCCTGTTCTGGCATACTAACTTATGATACAACATGTGGCCCCTGAGCCACATAACAGAACATCTCCTGTCCCCAGAAGGAAACTCTGCTCTTCGGCCTGTTCTAATCCCTCAGGGTAGGAGAATCCTGCATGGCACCTTAGCCACCAGCACATTCTAATATCTTTCACATATCAAACCAGAACTGTGAGCCATGTGCAAGAGATTCCAAGTAAACTCAAGGCCTTGGTGTTTTTCCCAAGAGCCACCAGAATGAAACTGCCATATTCTTCAGCTGCAAACGTCAAAGGAGCTGTACTTTCCCGGCATACATGCGGGAGAGCTCTGCATCCCAAACTTTCCAATTGGGTGAACCCGGAGCAAACAAACCAGACTCCACCTGTCCAGTAGAAGGAAAACTTGCTGTTTGGAGCATCTCACAAGGCTCTGCGTGGGAAATCCTCCATCGCCTCTTGATGCCACCTCTCCATTTGTCGGTCAGCATAGACACAAACTCCAGTGTGAGCAAAAGTCTGACATCTGCCCTTACTCAGTTGCTGGATGACTCGATAAGCCGAAGCACTTTGGAACTGTCTTCTGTTTGGCACTGAATTTAACTGTAGCTTGTGTTTAAAATTTCATGCTCACCTGACTGTTCCCCATGCCCTCTTGAGAGGGAATTCTGGAGCAACAATGCATCATTCTGCTCTCCCCATAGAAAGAAGTGGTGCCTGGTGAGTCTGCCCAAAAGCCCTACATGAGGATCAATCTGTTTCGCCCTCGAGGGTACCCCGATTTATAGGATGCCCTGGCCACTGGTGCTGTGTCTGACAGAGCCTGAGCCCCATCCTCGGTTCAACCTCCTGGAGAGTGGGGCCCATATGCAGCATGTGAGACAGGCCATGGCCCAAGTCCATTCTCTCTACCTATCATTGTTATACCTGCATCTGTCCCCAGACGTTTTCTGGAATCCCTGCCAATGGGGGAACCTGAAGCACAATAGAGATCTGCTCCTTCCCCTTGGCAGGAAACATGGCTGTTGGGATGGTTGTCCAACCATCAGAGTGGAGATATTTGCATCGATAATGTGAACAGACCCACTCCTGAGGGCTTCCCTGGGTACAAACAGGCATTGTGACCCTCAGCCTGAGCAAGCTTCAAACAGTCCCTCTCTGTTGCACCACGAGGATCCTGCATTGCAGGCCTGGGGCAGCCCTAGGCCAAATCCTAACCCTTGTTGGTCTTTTCCAAGCACTTAGACCCAGAGCCCATCTCTGGAAACCCTGATTTGGGTCCTCCTAAGATAGAAAACATCCCCTTCCTTTCCCCCCCAAACCACTTAACTATTGGTAGCTTCCAAGATGCTTAGAAAGGACAAATCTCCCTTGGACCCATGAGACCACACCTGCGATCCGAGGCCATCCTGGACACACAATCCAGATAAAAATGCCTGTTCTTCTGCCTTCGAGACCCACTAATTACAGTTCCTTATGAGCTGCCCTACAGGTCGACGCATTGGGCCTGTATCACATCACCTTAACCCTAACCTGAGTTTGTGTTTGCAGACTTCTCTCCCAAAACCATGCTCACATGACCTCAAGGATGAGGTCTCTGTGCCTACCATCCCCAAGGACTGTGCACATCACAGTTGCACAAACCCACCAGATTAGGAGAAACCTGCAAGGCCCCTGAGCCCAACCCACTATTGGAGGCCGCTCTGGATGCAAATGCACAGTCTGAAACATCCTGATCACCTACATCCAGGCAGATTCCCAAGTCAATGATCCTGAGTCAGAAGATTGAACCTGACATGCCCCTAGGACCTCATTGGAAAAGTAAATTAGATTTTCAGGCATCTCTCCTCAAAAGGCTGTTTTGCAATACCAACATATGAGAGCACATGTGGTCCCTGAGCCACACAACAGAACAACACCAGTCTCCAGAAGGAAACCGTTTTCTTGGACTTGTGTCAAACCCTCAGGGTTGGAGAATCCTGCACGGCACCTTAGCCACCAGCATATTCTAATATCTCCCTGGTAACACCAGCACTGTGATCGATGTGGAAGAGATTCTAAGTCAACTCAAAGCCTTGTTTCTTCGCCCAAGAAACACCAGAACGAACCTGACATGATCTTCAGCTGCAATAGTCAATGGAACTGTGCTTTCCCGGCATACATGCAGGAGAGCTCTGCACCCAAGCTTTCTATATGGGGGACACGGGAACAAACAAACCAGACTCCTCCTGTCCAATAGAAGAAAACCTTGCTATTTTGAGCATCTCACAAGCCTCAGCGTGGAAAATCCTCCATGGCCTCTTGATGCCACCCCTCCATTTCTCAGTCATCAGAGACACAAACTCCAGTGTAAGCAAACGTCTGATATTTGCCCTTACTCAGGTGCTGGATGTCTCCAATAAGCCGCTGTGCATTGGAACTCCCTTCTGCTTTGCACTGAATTTAACTGCAGCTTGTGATTACAATTAGAACTTCACCCAACAAGTCCCCAATCCCTCTTGATAAGGAGTTCTGGAGCCACAACGCATCATTCTGCCTTCCCCATAGAAAGTAGAAGTGCCTGGTGAGTTGCCTAGAAATCATACATGAGGATCATCCTGCTCGGCCCTTGATGGTACCCTAATTAATAAATTGCCCTGGCCACTAGTGCTGTATCTGACAGAGCCTGAGCCCAACCTCATGTCAGATACCCAGAGAGCTGGGCCCATATGCAGCATGTGAGACTGGACTTGGACCCAGTCCATCCTCTCTACCCATCCTTGGTATTCAGGCATATGTGCCCAGAACTTTGCTAGAGTCCCTGCCAATGGGGGAACCTGAAGCACAAAAGAGAACTGATACTTAGCCATGGCAGGAAACCTGGTTGTTGAGATGGTTTTCCAACCATCAGAGTGGAGACAGCTGCATCGCCAATCAGACCACACCCACACCTGAGGACCGCCCTGAGTACATCAGGCATGGTGACCCACAGCCTGAGCATGATTTCAAACAAGCCCTCTCAGTTGCACCACCAGAATCCCATATTGCAGGCTTGGCATGACCTAAGACCCTTGGTGGGATTATCCCAGTGCCCAGACACAGAGCCCCTCTCTGGAATCCCTGTTTTGGGGCACCCTTAGATGGAAAATAGCACTCTTCCCTTATTCCAAAAAACCACCAAACTATGGATCCTTAGAGAGGAAAAGTCTCCCATGAACCCATGAAACCACACCTGCATTCGGAGGACTTCCTGGACACACAATCCAGATAGAAAAGTCTGTGATATCGCCTTCCAGGCACCCTAAATACAGTTCCTGATGAGATGCACTCCAGGTCTTTGCATTGGGCCTGTGATCACCTCGCCATTAACCTTAACCTGAGTTTGTGTTTGCAGACTTATCTCCCAAAACCATGGCTCCCATGCCCTCCAAGATGGGGTCTCTGGAGCCACACCGCAGGACTCAGCCTGCCATCCCCATGGAAACTGTGCCCTTCACAGTTGCCCAAACCTTCCAGATTAGGAGAAACCTGCAAGTCCTCTGAGCCCAAACCCAATATTGTAGCTGCTCTGGATGATAATGCACAGTCTGAAACACCCAAGTCAATGGTCCTGAGTCAGAAGATTGAACCTGACACGCCCCTAGGACCTCATTGGAACCCTAGATTTGTTTTTCAGGCATCAATCCTCAGAGGGGTGTTCTGGAATACTAACTTATGATACAATATGTGGTCCATTAGCCACACAACAGAACATCTTCTGGTCCCAGAAGGAAACCGTGCTCTTGGACCTCTGCCAATCTCCCAGGGTAGGAGATCCCTGCATGGCATCTTAGCTACCAGCACATTCTAATATCTCCCTGGTAACACGAGCACTGCAACCCATGTGCAATAGATTCCAAGTCAACTCAAGGCCTTGTTACTTTACCCAAGAGCCACCAGAACGAACCTGCCATGTTCTTCAGCTGCAATGGTCAATGGAACTAGGGTTTCCCGGTCTGAACGGTAGAGCTTTGCAACCCAAACTTTCAACATGGGGGACCCGGGAGCAAACAAATCAGACTCCACCTGTCCAGAGGAAAGAAAACTTGCTATTTAGAGCATCTCACAAGCCTCAGCGTGGGCAATCCTCCATGGCCACTTGACGTCACCTCTCCATTTGTCAGTCATCATAGACACAACCTTCAGTGTGAGTAAATGTCTGACATCTGCTCTTACTCAGGTGTTGGATGACTCGATAAGCCACTGCATATTGTAATGACTTCCACTTGGCACTGAATTAAACCATAATATGTGATTACAATTCCATCCTCACTCGACTGGTTCCCATGCCCTCTTGATAGGGAATTATGGAGCCACAATGCTGCATCGTGCCTTTTCCATAGAAAGAAGAAGGGCCTGGTAAATCTACCTAAAAACCCCACATGAGGATCATTCTGCTTGGCCTTCAAGGGTACCCCGATTTGTACCCCACTAGTGCTGTGTCTGACAGAGCCTGAGCACCGACCTAGTGTGAGCCACCCAGAGTTTGGTGCACATATCCAGCACGTTAGTGCAGCCATGGCCCATGTCTGTCCTCTCTACCCATCCTTGGTATTCATGCACCTGTCCACAGACCTTTGATGGAATCCCTTCCAATGGGGGAACCTGAAGCACAATAGGGAACTGATCCTTCCACAAATCAGGAATCCTGGCTGTGGGGATGGGTGTCCAAACTTCAGAGTGGGAGCCATCTGCATGGCCAATGAGACCACGTCCAATCATTAGGGAAACCCTGGGCACAAGCAGGCATTGTGACCCTCAGCCTGAGCATGCATTTAAACAAGCGCTCTCAGTTGCACCAGCAGGATCTGCATTGCAGCCATCGTACACCCCTCAGCCTGAATCCTAACCCTTGGTAGAGTTTCTTGGTGCCCAGTCACAGAGGCCGTCTCTGAAATCCCTGTTTTGGAGCACCCCTAAGATTAAAATCAGCACTCTTCATTTCACCTAATGGGGACCAAACTATTGGGAGCCGATAGGATCCTTAGGAAAAATGTTCCATGGATCCTTGAGACCACACCTGCATCCCGAGGCAATCTTGGACACACAATCCAGATACAAAAGCCTCTGCTACCGCCGTCAGGTCACCCTAATTACAGTTCCTGATGAGCTTCCCTCCAGGTCTGCGCCCTGTGCCTGCGATCATCTCGCCACTAACCCTAAGCCGAGTTTGTGTTTGCAGAATACTAACCCAAAACCATGGTTCACATGCCCTCCAGGATGGGTTCCTTGGAGCCACACTACAGGCCGGGACATGCCATCCCCAAGAACTGTGCCCATCACAGTTACCCAAAACCTTCAGATTAAGAGAAATTGCAAGACCCTTGAACCCAACCCACTCCTGGAGGCCGCTCTGGAATCAAATGCACAGTCTGAAATACCCTGATCAACTGAATCTAGGCAGACACCCAAGTCAATGGTCCTGAGTCAGAAGATTGAACCTGACATGCCCCTTGGTCCTCATTGGAACCCTATATTAGGTTTCACGCATCTGTCCTCAGAGGCCTGTTCTGGAATACCAACTAGTGATACAACATGTGGACCCTGAGCAACACAACAGAACATCCCCTATCCCCAGAAGGAAATGGGGATCTTCGACATGTGCCAAACCCTCATGGTTGGAGAATCCTGCATGGCCCCTTAGCCACTGTCACATTCCTAGATCTCCCTGGTAACAAAGCAACACTGTGACCCATGGGTAAGAGATTCCAAGTCAACTCAAGGCCTTGGCACTTCGCCCAAGAGCCACCAGAACGAACCTGCCATGTTCTTCACCTGCAATTGTCAATGGAGTTGTACTTTCCAGGCATCGATGTACTTTCCAGGCTATGCTACCCAAACTTTCCACATGGGGGACCCTGGAGCAAACCAAGGAGACTCCACCAGTCCAGTAGAAACCTTGTTATTTGGAGGAACTCACAATCCTCAGCATGGGAAATCCTCCATGGCCTCTTGACACAACCTCTCCATTTGTAGGTCATCATACACGAACTCCAGTGTGAGCAAACATCCATCATCCGCCCTTACTCAGGTGCTGGTTTTCTCGAACCAGCCGCTGCACATTGGAACTGCCTTCCCCTTGGCAATGAATTTAACTGAGCATATGTATACAAGTCCATCCTCACCCGACTGGTCCCCAAGCCCTCTTGATAGGGGATTCTGGAACCATGACACGGCATTCTGCCATCCCCATAGAAAGAAAAATCCCAAAACCCCATATGAGGATCAATCTACTTGGCCTTTAAGGGAACCCCGATTTATAGGCTGCCCTGGCCGCTAGTGCTGTGTCAGAAAGAGCCTGAGCCCCAGCATTCTGTCAGCCACCCAGAGAGGGGGTCCCATATCCAGCATGTGAGACTGGTCATGGCCCAAGTCCTTCATCTGTACACATTATTGGTATTCAGGCACCTGTGCCAGACCTTTGCTGGAATCCCTGCCAATGGGGGAACCTGAAGCACAATAGAGAAATCCTCCTTCCATATGGCTAGAAACCTGGGTGTTGGAATGTGTGTCCAACACTCACATTGGGAGCCAGTTCCTTGGCCAATGAGACCACGCCCACTCTTGAGGGACGCTCTGGGCACAAACATGCACTGTGACCCTCAGACTGAGCATGCTTTCAAACAAACGCTCTCAGTTGCACCACCAGCATCCCGCATTGCAGGCCTGATACGCCCCTAGGCCCAAATCCTAACACTTGCTGGAGTTTTCCAGGCACCAAGACTCAGAGCCCGTCTCTGGAATCCCTGTTTTGGGGCAACACAGCACTTTTCCATTCTCCGAAAACGCCACCAAATTAAGGGGAGCTTCCAGGATGCTTAGAGGAAAAAAAGTCTCCCATGGACCCATGAGACCACACCTGCATTTCAAGGCCATCCTGGACACACAATCCAGATAGGAAATCCTATAAAACTGCCTTCAGTCACCCTAAGTTTCTGACGAGGTGTCTTCACAGTCTACGCATTGACCTTGCGAACACATTGCCACTAACCGAAACCCGAATTTGTGTTTCCAGACTTCTATCACGGTTCACATGCCCTCCAGGATGATTTCTCTGGAGTCACACCACAAGACTGTGCCTGCCATCAACATGGAAACTGTGATTGCCATAGTTTCCCATACTTTCCAGATTAGGAGAGCCCTGCAAGGTCCCTAAGCCCCCCCACAATATTCGTGGCTGCTCTGGACGCAAATGCGTAGGTGAAACAACCTGATCACCTACATTCAGGCACACTTAAGTCTACGTCCTGAGTCAGAAGATTGAACATTTTATGCCCCTAGGACCTTATTGGAACCATAGATTAGGTTCTCAGGCATCTGTCCTCAGAGACCTGTTCTGGAATACCAATTTATGATTTAACATGTGTGCCTTGAGCCACACAACAGATCATCGGATATTCCCAGAAGGAAACGGTGCACTTCAACCTGTGCCTAACCCTCAAGTTAGGAGAATCCTGCATGGCACCTTAGCCACCATAAAATTCTAAGATCTCCCTGGTAACAAACCAGCATTTTGGCCCATCTGCTAGAGATTCCATGTCCACTCCAGGCCTTGGTACTTTGGCCTTGAGCCACCAGAATGAACCTGCCATGTTCCTCAGCTACAATGGTCAGTGGAGATGTGCTTTCCAGGCATCCATGCAGAAGAGCTCTCTTACTCAAACGTTCCACATGGGGGACCCTGGAGCAAACAAACCAGACTCCACCTGTCCATTAGAGGCAAATCTTGCTGTATGGAGCATCCCCAAAGCCTCAGTATGGGAAATCCTCCATGGCCTCTTGACACCACTGCCCCATTTGTTGGTCTTCATAGACACAAACTCCAGTGTGAGCAAATATCTGACTTCCGCCTTTACTCAGGTACAGGATATCTTGAATAAGCCGCTGCACATTGGAACTGCCTTCCGATTGACACTGAAGTGAACGGTAACTTTTTTTTACAATTCCATCTTCAACCTACTAGTCCCCAAGTCCTCTTGATAGGGAATTCTACAGCCACAGAGCTGCACTGTGCCTTGCCCATAGAAAAAAGTGCCTGGTGAGACTGCCCAGAAACCCCACATGAGGGTCAATCTGCTCGGCCCTCAAAAGAACCTCGATTTATAGGCTGCCCTGGCCACTAGTTCTGTGTCTGACAGATCCTGAGATCCGACCTAGTGTGGGCCACCCAGAGAGCGGTTCCCATATCTAGCATGTGGGACAGGCCACATCCAAAGTCCGTCAATGCTACCCATCCTTTGTATTCAGGCACCTGTCTCCAGACCTTTCCTGGAATCCCTTCCAGTGGGGGGACCTGAAGCATAATGGAGAAGTGCTCCTTCCCCATGGCAGGAAATCTGGCTGCCCAGGACAAACAGGAGCAATCTGAGCCCATATGAGCACCTACCTGCACTCAGACCCATAGACAAATATCCTCAGAGGTAAATTGGAATGAAGAGGGCCCTAGGTTCTAATTGGATCCAATGCTTTGGTTCCAGGCATCTCCCTCAGAGGCCTGGATTCCAATACCAGCATATGGCTATTTCTTGAGGCACTCATCAGAACAAATCTCATCTACACATGGGAAACTTGCATGTTGTAGCTGTGTCAAAGCCTCTGGTTAGGAGAAACCCTCAGGGCCCCAGTGCCACCGCCTCATTCCAAGGTCTCCATGGACACAAACCCACATTAGAACCCATCCGCAGAAGAGTCCATTTCAACACAAACCCCTCGGTTGGTCCCCCAAGACCAGAATATCAAACCTGTCTATTCACTAGGAGACAACTGGAATGAGAGGCGGGCTGCCCAGGCATCCATCCTTAGATCACTTCTCTGGCTTCATTCCGTATGGGATGTACTGGATTGATCTAACAGGTCTCAATTGTCGATCAGAAGGAATCCTTGCGTTTTGGAGCATCTCACAACTCCCAAGTTTGGAAAACCTCGATGGTTTTGTGATGCCCCCCTCCCTTTATGAAGGGGAAATCATGGACAGGAACTCCAACTTGAGCCAACGTCTGATCCTCACCCTGACTTCAGATGCACGAGATCTTGATTCAGCTCTGCAGAGTGTGCCAGCCTTGTCCTCTCCCTGAAACCTATGTCTAGCTTGTGTTCTCAGACTTACATCCTCACACTCCTGGCCCCCAAGCCCTCAAGTATGGCAATTCCGGACCCACAATGCAGCACTCTGCCTGCACTCCAGAAGAAAAATTTTGCCTTATGGAGCTTACCGGACAACCAAAATGAGGATAGACCTACATGGCACTCTACTGTACGCAAATTATATAGTCTAACCTGGGCACTAATACACTGTGTGACACAACCTGAGCCAGGACCTCTGGCCAACACCCAGAAAGCTGGCTGCACAATGAGCACATTGGACCCAGCATGGCCTTATCCCATCATCTCTTCCCAACCAAGCTTTTCAGGCTTCATAACTTAGACCTTAACTCCATACCCTGCAAAGGGGCGAACGTGATGAACAAATCAGAATTCCTCCTTACCCATGGCAAGAAACCTTGTGGTTGGCATGTTGTCCAACGTTCATTGTAGGAGAATCCAGCGTACACCCCGCGGCCCCGCCCATGCTTGAGTGTTGCAAAGGCATATACATGGATTGTGACTCTCAGCGTGAGTCCTGTCCTCCAGTAAATCCTCTCAGCGGCTGGACCATTAGACGTCATAATGGGCTTGCCATGTCCCTAGGCCTCAATTTTTAACCATATTTCTGGTTGTCCAATCGCCCCTCCCAAGGGCTCTGCTCTGGAATCCCTCTTTTGGTGGGACACCTGAGTTTAAAAAAACAAAATGCACTCCTCCCATCCCACAGAATGACCCCAAACTCTTGGTATTGGGCCAAATCCCCAGAGAGGAAGACTCTTCAATTCCCATGAGGTCATCTGGACATTCCACATCCATCAGTGACACAATATCCAGAGACAATAGCCTGAGCAAGCACCTCACACTCACCCTTTTTTCATATCCCAAAGAGTTCTCCTCACGCTCTGTAGATCAGTACTGCCATACCTATGACCTAAAACCTAAATCAAGTTTGTTTTCAGACAACTGCCCCACAGCACTGGCCCACACACCCTACAGGCTCAGGCTCCTAGAGCCAAATCTGAGGACTGTACATGCCTCGCCAAGGGGATTATGCCCATTCCATTGGCCACAAACCTCCAAATAGTATAAAGTTCCAAAGTCCCAGGGCGCCTGGGTGGCTCAGTTGGTTGGAGGACTGCTTTCAGCTCAGGTCATGATCCTGGAGTCCCAGGATCGAGTCCCACATGGGCTCCTAGCTCCATGGGCAGTCTGCTTCTCCCTCTGACCTTCTCCTCGCTCATGATCTCTCTCACTGTCTCTCTCTCAAATAAATAAATAAAATCTTAAAAAAAAAGTTCCAATCTCCCCTTGGGAATCCCAATGGTTTTGGCTGCCCAGGACAAACAGGGGCAATCTGAGCCCATCTGAGCTCCCACCTGCAATTAGATTCATAGACAGATGTCCCCAGAGGTAAATTGGAATGAACAGGACCCTGGGCCCTAACCGGATCCATTTTTTTTGGTTTCCAGGCATCACTCCTCAGAGGCCTAGATTCCAATAACAGCATATGGCTATTTCTTGAGGCACCCATCAGAACAAATCTCGTCTACACATGGGGAACTTGCATGTTGGAGCTCTGTCAAAGCCTCTGGTTAGAAGGATATTTCAGGGTCCCGGTGCCAGCATCTCATTCCAAGGTCTCCATGGAGACAAACCCACATTAGGACCCATCCGCAGGAGAGTCCATTTCAACTCAGCCCCCTCGGTTGCTCCCCCAGATCCAGCAGGTCTAACCTGTCTTGTTGCTAGGAGACAATTTCAATGAGAGGCGGGCTTCCCAGCCATCCATACTTAGAACTATGATCAGAATCATGCTGTATGGGAAGTCCTGGAGCCAACCAACAGGTCTCAATAGTCCTGCAGAAGAATCTTTACTGTTTGGAGCATCTCACAACTCCCATCGTGGGAAAACCTCCGTGGCCTCGTGATCCCACCCACCGCCCTTCATGAAGGGGCCATCAGGGACAGAAACTCCAACCTGAATAATCGTCTGATCCTCGCCCTGTCTTCAGATGCATGACATCTTGATTCAGCTCTGCAGAGTGTGCCTGCTGTGCCCTTGCCCAGAAACGTAAGTCTAGTTTGTGTTCTCAACTTCCATCCTCACAATCCTGGCCCACAAGACCTCCAGTTTGGCAGTTCCAGAACTACAAGGCAGCACTCTGCCTGCTTTCCGGAAGAAAAACATTGTCCTCTGGGGCTACCCAGATTCCACAAATGAGGATCAACCTGCACGCCACTTGACAGGACCCCAATTAGACAGGCTACCCTGGGCACTACTGCCCTTTCTGGCACAGCCTGAGCCTGAACCTCCTGGCCCACACCCACCCAGCTGGCCACACACTGAGCACATCGGACCCGCCATGGCCTTAGGTCATCATCTCTTCCCATTTGGTTTTCAGGCTTCAGAACCTAGACCTTATCTCCAATCACCGCCCAGGGTTGAACATGATGCAGAAATCAGAACTCCTTCCCCATGGCAAGAAACCTTGTGGTTGGCATGTTGTCCAACGTTCAGTGTACTTGAAACCAGTGTGGCCAATGAGGCCCCGCAGATGCTTGAGGACCACGTTGGTCACAAACATGCATTGTGACCCTCAACATGAGCCCACTTCTCAAGTAAGGCCTCTCAGTGGCTGGACCAAAAGACGGCATACTGGGCTTGCCATGCCCCTAGGCCCCAATTTTTAACCAGATTTCTGGTTGTCCAGTCGCCCCTCCCCAGGGCTCTGCTTTGGAATCCCTCTTTTGGTGGTACACCTGAGGTAACAAAACTGAAAGGACTCCTCCCAGTCCACAGTTTGACCCAAAACAATTGGAATCGGGCCAAATCCACAGAGCGGAAGACTTGTCCATGGCCCATGATGCATCCCCAACATTCCACGGCCATCGTTGACACAAAATCCAGAGACAAAAGCCTGAACAAGTGTCTCACAATCGCTCTTTCTTCATATCCGGAAGAGTTCTTCTTACGGTCTGTAGATCAGGCCTGCGATACCTACGTCACTAAACCTAAGCTGAGTTTGTGTTTTAGACTTCTGTCTCCACAATCCTGGTGCACACACCCTCCAGGCTGGGGCCCCTGGAGCCACATATCAGGACTGTGCCTTCCCTCTCCACGGGAATTCTGCCCATTCCATTGTCCATAATCGTAAAATTAGGAGAAACTTCCAAATTCCCCAAGACCTTCACAATAGTGTAGGCCGCCCGGGACAAACAAGGGCCATCTGACACCAACTGAGCATCTACCTCCACTAATACCTTAGATGGATGTACCCAGAGAAGAAGATTCAACTGGACAGGCCCCTAGGCTCTAAACAGATCCATTGCTTTGGTTTCTAGGTATCTCTCTTCAGAGGCCTATATTCCAATAACAGCATATGGGGGTTTCCTGAGGCACCAATCAGAACAAATCTCGTCTACACATGGGAAACTTGTCCTTTGGAGATGTCTCAAAACCTCCGGTTAGGAGAATCCTTCAGGGCCAATGCGCCACTGCCCCATTCCAAAGTCTCCATGGACACAAACCCACATTAGCATCCATCCTCAGGAGAGTCCATTTCAACTCAGCTCCCTCGATTGCTCCGACAGAGCCAGCATATCAAACCTGTCTATTCGCTAGGAGACAACTGCAATGTGAGGCGGGCTGCCCATGCATCCATCCTTAGATCCCTGCTCTGGTGTCATTCTGTATGGTATCTACTGGAGTGATACAAAAGGTCTCAATTGTTGATCAGAAGAAATCCTTGTTGTTTGGAGCATTTCACAACTCCCATCGTGAGTAAACCTCCATGGACTCGAGAGGCTGTCCCCTTCATGAAGAGGCCAGAATGGACAGAAATTCGAACCTAAGCCTAGGTTTGAACCTCACCCTGACTTCAGATTCATGATATCCCGATTCAGATCTGCAGAGGGTGCCTGCTGTGCCCTCGCCCAGAAACCTACGCCTAACATGTGTTCTCAGACTTCCGTCCTCACACTCCTCGTCCACAAGGCATCCAGTTTGGGAATTCCGGAGCCACAATGCAGCACTCTGCCTGCCCTCCAGAAGAAAAACATTGCCCTTGGGGCTACCCAGAAATGCCAAATAAAGATCAACCTGCACAGCACTCGATTGTACCCCAATTATACAATCTACCCTGGGCACTAATGCCCTGTCTGACAGAGCCCAAGCTTGGACCTCCCGACCAACACCCAGACAGCTGGCTCCACGCTGAGCATAATGGACCCTACATGGCCTTAGGTCGTCATCTCTTCCCAACCTCGGTATTCAGAATTCACAACCTAGACCTTATCTCCAATCACTGCCCAGGGGTGAATGACATGCTGAAATCAGAATGACTACTTCCATGGCAAGAACTCATGTGGTTGACATGTTGACCAACGTTCAGTGTAGGAGAAACAAGCATGCACCATCAGTCCCCACCCATGCTTGAGCATCACGAGGGCATAAACATGCATTGTGATCCTCAGCATGAGTTCTGTCCTCAATGAAGGCTTCTCAGTGGCTGGACCATTAGAAGGCATATTGGGCTTGCCATGCCCCTAGGCCCCTATTTTTAGTTAGATTTCTTGCTGTCCAGTCGCCCCTCCCCAGGGCTCTGCTCTGGAATCCCTCTTTTGGTGGTACACCTTAGTTAACAAAACTGAAAGGACTCCTCCCATCCCACAGATTGACCCAAAACAATTGGGATCTGGCTAAATCCACAGAGAGAAAGACTCTTTCATGGCCCGTGAAGACTCCCCGACATTCCACGGCCATCGTTGACACAAAATCCAGGAGCAAAAGCCTGACAAGTGTCTCACTTTCACCCTTTCTTCATATCCCAAAAAGTTCTCCTCATAGTCTGTAAATCGGGCCTGCCATACCTACGTCCCCAAACCTAAGCTGAGTTTGTGTTTTCAGACATCTGTCCCCACAGTCCTTGCCCACACACCCTCAAGGCTGGGGCCCTTGGAGCCACACATCATGTCTGTGCCTGCCCACTCCACAGGAATTCTGCCCATTCCATTGTCCATAATCATACAATTTAGGAGAAACCTCCAAAGTCCCCGAGGCCATCCCTATAGTGTAGGCCGCCCGGACAAACAGGGGCGGTCTGACACCAGCTGAGCAACTACCTCCATTTCATAAAATAGACAGATGTCGACAGAGAAGAAGATTGAACTGGAGAGGCCCCTAGGACCTAATCGGATGCATTGCTGTGGTTTCCATGTATCTCTCCTCAGAGGCCTGGTTCTAATACCAGCATATGTGGGTTTCCTGAGGCACCAATTAGAACAAATCTTGTCTCCACATGGAAAACTTGCTCTTTCGAGTTGTCTCAAAATCTCCGGTTAGAATCCTTTAGAGCCCTGGGGCCACCACCCCATTCCAATGTCCTCATGGACACAAACACACATTAAGACCCATCCTCAGGAGAGTCCATTTCAACTCAGCTCCCACGGTTGCTCCTGCATAGCCATCAGATCGTACCTGTGTTGTTGCAGGGAGACAATTGGAGTAAGAGGCAGTCTACTAAGGCATCCATCCTTAGAACCCTGTTCTGGAGTCATTCCATATGGGACGTCCTGGAGCCATCCAACAGGTCTCAATTTTCCCACAGAAGGAATCCTTGCAGTTTGGAGCATCTCACAACTCCCAATGTGGGAAAACCTCCATGGCCTCGAGATTCCACCCCTTTCATTAAGGGGCCATCATGGCCAGAAACTCCAACCTGCACCAAAGTCTGATCCTCGTCCTGACTTCAGATGAACGAGATTTTGATTCAGATCTGCAGAGGGTGCCTGCCGTGCCCTCGCCCTGAAACTTAAGTCTAGCTTATGATCTCAGACTTACGTCTTCACACTACTGGTCCCGACGCCCTCAAGTTTGGCAATTCCGGACCCACTATGCTGCACTCTGCCTGACCTCCAGAAGAAAAATGTTGCCCTAATGAGCCTCCCTGACACAATAAATGAGGATGAACCTACATGGCACTCGACTGTACCCAAATTATACAGTCTAACCTGAACACTAATGCACTGTCTGACACAGCCTGAGTCCGGACCTCTTGACCAACACCCAGACAGCTGACGGCACACTGAACACATCGGACCCTCCATGACCTTAGGTTATCATCTCATCCCAACCTCGATTTTCAGGATTCAGAACTTAGATCTTATCTCCAGTCACTGCCCAGGTGTGAACGTGATGCAGAAATCAGAATTCCTCCTTCCCCATGGCAAGAAACCTTGTGGTTCCTATGTTGTCCAAAGTTCAGTGTAGGAGAAACAAGCATGGCCCATGAGTCCCCGCCCATGCTTGATGGTTACATTGGGCACAAACATGCATTCTGACCCTCAGTGTGAGCACTGTACTCAAGTAAGACCTCTCAGTGGCTGGACTAAGGTACCCCATATGGGGATTGCCATGCCCTTAGGCCCCCAATCTTATCCAGATTTCGGGATGTCGAGCCCTTCCCAGGGCTCTGCTCTGGAATCCCTCTTTAGTGGCACACCTGAGGTAGAAAAACAGAATGGACTCCTCCTATCCTACGGAATGACCCCAAAATATGGGGATCGTCCAAATGCCCATAGAGGAAGTCTCGCCCATGGTCCATGAGGACACCCCGACATTCCACGGCCATCAGTGACACAAAATCCAGAGACAAAAGCCTGAGCAAGTGCCTCACACTCACCGTTTGTTCATATCCTGAAGAGTTCTCCTCAAGGTCTGTAGATCGGGCCTCCCATACCTATGTCCCCAAACCTAAGACGGGTTTCTGTTTTCAGACTTCTGTCCCCACAGCTCTGACCCACACAGCCTCCATGCTTGAGCCCCTAGAGCCACACCTCAGGATTATGCCTTCCCTCCCCAAAGGAATTCTGCCCATTTCAATGGCCACAAACTTGCAAATTAGGAGAAACCTCCAAAATCAAAGTGACCATCCCAATAGTGTAGACTGCCCAGGACAGATAGGGGCAATCTGACACCAGCTGAGAAACTACCTCCACTCAATCCCATAGACAGATGAACCGAAAGAAGAAGATTAAACCAGACAGGCCCCAGGCCCTAATCAGATCCATTCCTTGGTTTCCAGGCATCTCTCCTCAGAGTTTTGCTTTCCAATACCAGCATATGGGGGGTTACTGAAGCACCAATGAGAACAAATCTTGTTTCCCCATGGTAAACATGCTTGTTGGAGCTGTGTCAAAACCTCTGGTTAGGAGCATCCTTCAGGGCCCTGGTGCCACTGCCCCATTCCAAGGTCTCCATGGACACAATCCCACATTATGACCCATCCTCAGGAGAATGCATTTCAACTCAGCCTCCTCGGCTGCAACATCATAGCCAGCAATCAAAGATGTCGTGTCGCTAGGAGACAATTGGAATGCGAGGCGGGATGCCCAGGCATCCATCCTTAGAAACCTGCTCTGCAAATGTTCCATATGGGATGTCCTGGAGCCATCCAACAAGTTTCAACTGACCTGGAGAAAATCCTTGTGGTTTGGAGCATCTCACTACTCCCATCATGGGAAAACACCTATGGCGGTGTGATGACCCCCCTTCATGAAGGGGCCATCATGGACATAAACTCCAACCTGAGCCACCATCTGAACCTCGCCCTGACCTCAGATGCATGTAATCTCGATTCAGCTCTGCAGAGTGTGCCTGCCATGTCCTCTCCCCGAAACCAAAGCAAAGCTTCTGTTCTCAGACTTACATCCTTGCATTCCTGGCCCCAAGGCCTCCAGTTTGGCAGTTCGGGAGCCAGAATGCAGCACTCTGCCTGCCCTCCAGAAGAAAAACTTTGCCATATGGGGCTACGAAGAAACCCCAAATGATTATCTTATGCATGCCACTTAACTGTACCCCAATTATACAGCCTATCTGGGCACGAATGCCCTGTCTGGCACAGCCTCAGTGCAGACCTCCTGAACGACACCTAGAAAGCTGGCCCCAAACTGAACACATCGGACCCGCCATGGCCTTAGGTTGTCATGTCTTCCCAACCTCGGTTTTCAGGCTTCAGAACCTAGACCTTATCTCCAATTAGTGCCCAGAGGTGAACGTGATGCAGAAATCAGAACTCCTCCTTCCCCATGGCAAGAAACCTTGAGGTTGGCATGTCCAAGGTTCAGTGTAGGAGAAACCTGCAAGCTCAATGAGGCCCCGCTCAATATTGAGGACCACCTTGGTCACAAACACGCATTGTGACCCTCAGCATGAGTCCACTATTCAAGTAACATCTCTCAGTGGCTAGACCAAGAATCCGCATTTGGGCTTGCCATGCCCATAGGACCCCAGGCCTAACCACAGGATGGGTATTTCAGTTTTCTGTACCCAGTGCTCTGATCTAGAATCCCTCTATTGTGGGGACACATGAGGCAGGAAACAGGACTCCTCCCTTCCCACAAAATGACCTCCATCTCTTGGGAACCAGACAAATCACCAGAGATCAAGACTTCCATGGCCCATGAGGCCACGCTTACATAAAATGACCATCATGAATAAAACATCCAGACACATAAGCCTGAACGACCGCCTCTCACTTTTCCTACTTTCTAATCACAATGAGCTCCCCTCAGGGACTGTAGATCACTCCTGCCATAACCTCAGCCTAGTTTGTGTTTTTGGATTCCTGTCCCCACAGCCCTGGCCCACACAGCCGCCAGGCTGGGGCTTCTGCAGCCACACCACAGGACTGTCCTGCTCTCTCCTAGGAGACTGTGCCCATTCCATTGCCCATAACCCCACAGAATAGGAGAAACCTCAAGGCCCCCGAGGACATCCCACTACTATAAGCCTCTCTGGACAAACAAGGGCATCCTGACACAAGCTGAGCAACTACCTCCATGCAGACACGCAGACAGATGTTGGCAGAGACAGTAGATTGAACCGGACAGGCCCCTGGGCCCTAATCTGAACTCTTGCTTTGGTTTCCAGGTGTCACTCCTCAGAGGCCTGGGTTTGAAGACCAGCATCTGGGGCTTTCCTGAGACACAAAACAGAACACCTATCGTCTCCACATGGGTAAGCTTCATTGTTGGAGCTGTGTCAAACCCTTCGGGTTGGAGAAACCTGCAGAGTCCCTGAACCACCGCCACATTCCAAGATCTCCATGGCCACCAATCCACAGTATGACTCATCCTCAGGAGAGTCCATTTCAACTCATCCCTCGGGGAAACCCGCCCAAGAGCCCACAGATTGAGCCTGCCTTGCCCCAAGCAGCCAGTGGGAATGTGAGGTGGCATTTCCAGGCATCCATGCTTAGACCCCTTCTCTCGAGTCTTTCCGTAGGGGTCATCCTAGAACCATCTAATAGTACTCGACTGTCCTACAGAGGAAACCTTGATGTTTGGGGCAGCTCACAACTCCCAGCTTTGGGAAACCTCCCTGGTCTCATGACGCCCCCACCCCCTTCAGGAAGGGGCCATAATGGACACAAACTCCAGCCTGAGGCAACGTCTGATACTCGCCCTGACCTCAGATGCAGGAGATCTCGATTCAGCCTCTACAGAGTGGGCCTGCCATGCCCTCGGCCCCAAACCTAATGCTAGCTTGTGTTTTCAAACTTCCCTCTTCACACTCCTGGCAAACAAGCCCTCCAGACTAGGAATTCCAGAACCACAACACAATCTTCTGCCTGCCCACCAGAAGAAAAACGTTGCCCTATGGGGCTCTCCAGAAACCTTAAATGAGGACCTACCTGCTCTGGCCTCGACCGCACACCAACTGGATAGGCTACCCTGGGCAGTAATGCTCTGTCTGACACAGCCTGACGTCCCGACAGACAAGGAAACAGCTGGCTGCACACTAAGCACATCTGACAGGCCATGGCCTTACGCCGTCATCTCTTCCCAACCTGGGTTTTCAGACATCTGACCCTAGACATTATATCAAATCCTGGCACACGTGGGTAACTGAAGCACAAATCAGATCTCATCCTTCCCCATGTCTGGAAAGCTTGCTGTTGGCATGGAGTCACACCTTCAGGGTAGGATAAACCTTCATGGCCCCTGAGGCCAAACCTAAACTTGAGTGCCTCCTTGGGTACAAACTCGCATTGGGACCATCAGCATGAGCCCCATGTCGAAGTAAGGTCTCTCAGGGCCTGGACCAAGAGCCCGCATATGGGGCTTGCAAAGCCCCTATGATCCCAATCCTCACCAGAGCTCGAGTATTCCATTCGCTCAAACCCAGGACTGTGATCTGGAGTTCCTCTCCTGGAAGAACACGTGAGCCAGACAACAGGACTCCACCCTTCCCACAAAATGACCCCAAAATCTTGGGAGCTGGCCCAACTCCTCAGAGAGGGAGACCTTTCCATAGCCCCTGAGGTCACCCCTACATTCCACGGCTATGGGGGACAAAACATCCAAAGACAAAAGCTTACATGACTGCCTCCCATTTGCCCTTCTTTCATAAGCTGAGGATCTCCTCTCACGGTCTGTGGGTCCGTCCTGACATACTCTCGGCTCCACACCCAAGCCGAGTTTGTGTTTTCAGACTTCTGTGCCCACAGCCCGGACCCACACACCCTCCAGGCTAGGGCCTATGGAGACACACCGAAGGACTCTGCCAGTCCTCTCCAAGAAAACTGTGCCCAATCCATTGGCCACAACCCTACAGATTAGGAGAATCCAATAAGGTCTCCAAGGCCATGCCTCAGCCATGGACTAAGAGGGGCACTCTGACACCAGCTGAGCAACTATCTCCACTTAGATACTCAAACAGTGTCCCCAGAGACAGAAGATTGAAACGGACAGGCATTTAGGCCCTAATATGAACCCTAGATTTGGTTTATAGGTGTCTCTACTCAGAGAACTGGTTTGAAGACCAGCATCTGGGGCTTTTCTGAGGCACCAAAGAGAACCTCTCTCATCTCCACATAGGTATCTCTTTTTAATTGGAGCCGTATTACACCCTTCAGTTAGGCGAATACTTCAAGGCCCCTGTGCTGCCAACATATTTGAAGGTCTCCATGCACACAAACCCACATTATGACCCATCCTTAGGAGATTCCATTTCAACTCAGCCCCCTAGTTAGCTCGCCCCAGAGCCAGTAGTTCAAACATGTCTTGTCACAAGGAGCCAATGGGAATGTGAGGTATGCTGTACAGGCATCAATCCTTCGAATCCTGTTCTCCAGTCTTTCTGTATGGGACATCCTGGAGCCATTCAACAGGACTCGATAGTCCAGCATATGGAAAGCTTGTGGTATGGGTCAACGCACAAACTAGAGTATGTGCTGGTGTCTAAGGTGCTGTGCAGGATTTTCCAACCCTGAGGGTTTGGCACAGGTCTAAGGTCATGGTTTTCTACTGGGGAGAGGAGCTATTATATTGTGTGGCTCAGGGACCACATGTTGTATCCTAAGTTGGTATTTCAGAACAGGACCCTGAGGACAGATGCCTGAAAACCTAATCCAGTGTTCCAGTGAGGTCCTAGGGGCATGTCAGGTACAATCTTCTGACCCAGGAACATTGAATTGGCTGTCTGCTTGGATGTAGGTGATCAGGGTGTTTCAGACTGGCATTTGTGTCCAGTGCTGCCGACAATATTGGGTTGGGCTCAGGGCTCTTGCGTGTTTCTCCTAAATTGGAAGTTTTGGGCAGGTTTGACAGGCACAGTTTCCTTTGAGATGGGAGGCCCAGTCCTGTGTTGTGGATCCAGAGACCCTGTCCTGGAGGGCATATGAGCCATGGTTTTGGGAGAGAAGTCCGCAAACACAAATGTGGGTTATGGTTATTGGAAAGGTGATCACAGGCCCAATGAGTAGACCTGGAGTGCAGCTTGTCAGGAGTTGTAATTAGGGTGACTGGAAGGCAGTAGCACAGGCTTTTCTCTCTAGATTGTGTATCCAGGATGGCCTCGGAATGCAGGTGTGGTCTCATGGGTCCATGGGAAACTTTTCCTCTCTATGGATCTGTGCAGCTCATAGTTTGGTGGCTTTTTCGGGGAAGGGAAGAGTGCTCTTTTCCATCTTATGGGTGCCCCAAAACAGGGATTCCAGATACAGGCTCTTTTTCTGGGCATCTGGGACTTCCCAGCAAGGGTTAGGATTTGGGCCTAGGGGTGTACGAGGCCTGCAATGCGGGATCATGATGGTGCAACTGAGAGGGATTGTTTGAAAGCTTGCTCAGGCTGAGTCTCACAATGCCTGTTTGCTCCCATGGCGGCCCTCAGGAGTGGGAGTGGTCTCATTGGTCATATATCTGGCTCCACCTTAGAGAGTTGGACACCCAACCCAACAGCCAAATGTCCTGCCATGAGGAAGGATGAGTTCTCTTCCGTCAGGTTCTTCTGTGCTTCAAGTTGCCCCATTGGCAGGTTTTCCAGCAAGGTCTCGAGATAGGTGCCTGAATACCAAGGATGGGTGGAGATGATGTACTTGGGCCATGGCAATCCCAAATGCTAGATATGAGGCCTGAAACTCGGTCGGGGCTCAGGCTCTGTCAGACACAGCGCTAGTTGCTGTGGCAGCCTATATATCAGAGTAGACTGGAGGGCGGAGCAGATTGATCCTCATGTGGAGTTCCTTGGGAAGATTCCCAGGCATTTGTTCATTCGATAGGGAAGGTATAATGCTGTGTTGTGGCTCCAGATTTCCCAATCAAGAGGGCTTGGGGACCAGTCAGTTTTGGGTGGAATTGTAAACAAAAGCTATGGTTCAGTTCAGTGCCAAGCAGAAGGCAGTTCCAATGTGTATCAGTTTACTCGAGACATCCAGCACTGGAATAAGGGTGGATGTCAGATGTTTGCTCACACTAGAGTTTGTGTATATGATGACCCACAAGTGGAGGGGTGGTATAAAGAGGCCATGGAGGAGTTCACATGCTGAGGCCTGTGAACTGCTGCAAAAAGTAACATTTCCTTGTACTGAGCAGGTGAAGTTTGTTTTGTTTACTCTAGGTACCCCCATGTGGAAAGTTTGTGAAGAAGAGCTCTCCGGCATGGATGCCAGGAAAGCACACCTCCATTGACAATTACAGCTGAGGAACATGGCAGGTTCATTCTGGTGGCTCTGGAACAAATTGCCAAGGCCTTGAGTTGACATGGGATCTCTTGCAGATGGTTCACAATGCTTGTTTGTTACTAGGGAGAACTTAGAATGTGCTGGTTGCTAAGGTGCCACGCAGGATTCTCTTACCCTGAGGGTTTGGCACAGGTCGAAGAGCATGGTATTCTTCTGGGGACAGGGGATGTTCTGTCGTGTGGCTCAGGGACCACATGATGTGTCATAGATTGGTATTTCAGAACAGGCCCCTGAGGAAAGATGCTTGAAAACCTAATGGGGTTCCATTGAGAGCCTAGGGGCATTTTAGGTTCAATCATCTATCTCACGATCATTGACTTGGCTGTCTCCCTGGATGTAGGTGAAAAGGCTGTTTCAGACTGCACATTTCCATCCCAAGTGGCCGGCAATATTGGTGTGGGCTCAGGAGCCACACAGGTTTCTCCTAATCTGGAAGGTTTGGGCAAATGTGATATGCACAGTGTCCTTGGGTTGGCAGCCAGAGTTCTGTGGTGTGGCTCCAGAGATCACATTCTGGTGGGCATGTGAGCCATGGTTTTGGGAGAGAAGTCTGCAAACACAAATTCAAATTAGGGTGAGTGGCGAGGTGATCACAGGCCCAATGCGTAGACCTGGAGGGAAGCTCATCATGAACTATAATTAGGGAGACTGGAAGGCAGTAGCACAGGCTTTTCTCTCTGGATTGTGTGTCCAGGATGGCCTTGGAATGCAGGTGTGGTCTCATCGGTCCATGGGAGTCTTTTCCTCTCTATGGATCCTGGTGGCTCTCCATAGTTTGGTGGCTTTTTCGGGGAATGGGAGACTGATGTTTTCCACCTTATGGGTGCCCCAAAACAGGGATTCAAGAGCCGGGCTCTGGTTCATGGCATCTGGGACTTCACAAGTGTTAGGATTTGGGCTTAGGGGCATATGAGGCCTGAAATGCAGGTTTATGGAGGTGCAACAGTGAAGGATTGTTTGAAAGCATGCTCAGGCTGAGTGTCACAAGGCCTGTTTGCGTCCAGGGCAGACCTGAGGAGTTTGCGTGGTCTCTCTGGACTTGTAAATGACTCCCCCTTTCAGGGTTGAACACCCATCCTAACCGCCAAGTTTCCTGATATGAAGAAGGAGGAGTTCTCTATTGTGCTTCAGGATATCCCATTGTCAGAGATTTCAGCAAAGGTCTGGGGGCAGGTGCCTGAATACCAAGGATGGGTAGAGATGAAATACTTGAGCCATGGCAATCCCAATTCCTAGATGTGGGGCTCAACTCTGGTGACTGACACTAGGTCTGGGCTCAGGCTCTGTCAGACACAGCACTAGTGGCCAGGACAACCTATAAATCGGGGTCCCTCCGATATAGGGCCGAGCAGATTGATCCTCATGTGGGGTTTCTGGCCAGACTCACCAGGCACTTGTTTCTATCTGGAAGGCAGAATGCTGTGTTGTGTCTCCAGAATTCCCTATCAAGAAGGCTTGGGGACCAGTCGGGTGAGGATGGAATTGTAAACACAAGCTACAGTTCAATTCAGTGCCAAGCGGAAGGCAGTTTCTGTGTCCAGCGGCTTTTTCGAGATATCCAGCACCTTAGTAAGGGAGGACATCAGATATTTGCTCACACTGGAGTTTGTGTCTATGATGACTGACAAATGGAGGGGTGATGTCAAGAAGCCATGGAGGGGTTTTCACGTTGAGACTCATGAGCTGCTCCAAATAGTAAGGTTTCGTTCTACTGGACACGTGGAGTGTGGTTTATTTGCTCCAGGGTCCCCCATGTGGAAAGTTTGGGTAGCAGAGCTCTACCGCATGGATGCCTGGAAAGTTCAACTTCATTGACCATTGCAACTGAAGAACATGACAGCTTTATTCTGGTGTCTCCGTAGCAAAGTACCAAGTCCTTGATTTGACATGGAATCTCTTGCAGATGGGCCACACAGCTGGTTTGTTACCAGGTAGATCTTAGAATGTGCTGGTGGCTTAGTAGTTGTGCAGGAATCTACTACCCTGGGATTTTGCACAGATGGTAGGGCACGGTTTCCTTCTAGGGACAGGAGATGTTGGGTTGTGTGGCCCAGGGACCACATGTTGTATCATAAGTTCGCATTACAGAAAAGGACTCTGAGGACAGATGTCTGAAAACCAAATCAATGGTTCCAATGACGTCCTAGGGGCATGTTAGGTTCACTATTCTCACTCAGGACCATTGACTTGGCTGTGTTCCTGGATGTAGGGGATCAGGGTATTTCAGACTGCGCATTTGTGTTCAGAGCGGCCGCCAAAATTGGGGTAGGCCCAGAGGCCTTGTAGGTTTCTCCTAATCTAGACAGTTTGGGCAACTGTGACGGGAACAGTTTCCTTGTGGATGGCAGGGACAGTCCTGCAGTGTGGATCCAGAGTCCCCATCCTGGAGGGCATGTGTGCCATGGTTTTGGTAGACAAGTCTGCAAACACAAATTCGAATTAGGGTGATTGGCGAGGTGATCACAGGCCCAATGCATAGACCTTGAGGGCAGCTCGTTTGGAACTGTAATTAGGGGAATGGAAGGCAGTAGCACAGGCTTTTCTCTCCGGATTGTGTGTCCAGGATGGCCTCGGAATGCAGGTGTGTTCTCATGGGTTCATGGGAGACATTGCCTCTCTATGGATCCTGGTGGCTCCTCATAATTTGGTGACTTTTTCGGGGAAGGGATGAGTGCTGTTTTCCATCTGAAGGGTGCACCATAACAAAAATTCCAGAGACGATCTCTGGGTCTGGGCACCTCGAAAATCTCACCAAGTTTTAAGATTTGAACCTAGAGGCATACCAGGCCTGCAATGAGGGATCATGGTGGTGAAACTGAGAGGGATTGTTTGAAAGCATGCTCAGGGTGAGGGTCACAATGCCTGTTTGTGCCAAGGGTAGTCCTCAGGAGTGTGTGTGGTGTCATTGATGCTGTAACTGGCTCCCCCTTTGAGGGTTGGACACCCATCCCAAAAGCCAGGTTTATTGCCATGGGGAAAGAAGAGTTCTCTATTGTGCTTCAGGTTCCCTAATTGGCAGGGATTCCTGCCAAGGTCTGGGGACAGGTGCCTGAATATCAAGGATGGGTAGAGATAACATTCTTGGGCCATGGCAATCCCAAATGCTAGATATGGGGCCTGCTCTCTAGTGGCTGAAACTCAGTTGGGCTCAGGCTCTGTCAGACACGGCACTAGTGGCCATGGCAGCCTATAAATCAGTGTTGACTCGAGGGCCCACCTGATTGATCCTCACGTGGGTTTTCAGGGCAGAGTCACCAGGCATTTCTTCATTTGATGGGGAAGGCAGAATGCTGCGTTGTGGCCCCACATTTCCCTATCAAGAGGGCTTGGGGACCAGTCAGGTGAGGATGGAATTGTAAACACAAGCTATGGTTCAATTCAGTGCCAAGTGGAAGGCAGTTCCAATGTGCAGTGGTTTATTTAAGACAGCCAGCACCGGGATAAGGGTGCATGTCAGATGTTTGCTCACACTGGAGTTTGTGTCTATGATGACCGACCAATGGAGTGGTGGCATCAAGAGGCCTTGGAGCAGTTTACACGCTGAGGCCCGTGAGTTGATCCAAACATAAGGTTTCTTTCTACTGGACAGGGGAAGTCTGGTTTGTTTACACCAGGCTCCCCCATGTGAAAAGTTTGGGTAGCATAGTACTCGCACGTGGATACTGGAAAGCACACCTCCATTGACCATTGCAGCTGTGGAACATGGCAGGTTCGTTCTGGTTGCTCTAGGGCAAAGAACCAAGGCTTGGATTCTCATGAAGATGGGTCACAATGCAGTTTTGTTAACACGGAAATCTTACTATGTGCTGGTGGCTAAGGGGCCATGTATGAGTCGTCTATCCTGAGGGTTTGACACGGTTTCTTTCTGGGGATCGGAGATGTTCTGTTGTGGGGCTCATGGACCAAATGTTGTATCATAAGTTGGTATTCCAGAACAGGCCTCTGAGGACAGATGCCTGAAAACTTCATCTAGGGTTCCAATGAAGTCCAAGGGGAATGTCAGATTCAATCATCGGACTCAGGACCATTGACTTCGGTGTCTGCCTATATGTAGGAGATCAGGGTGTTTCCGACTGTGCCTTTGTGTACAGAGTGACCTCCAATATTGGGGTTGGCTCTGGGGCCTTGCAGGTTTCTCCTAATCTTGAAGGTTTAGGCAAATTTATGGGCACGGTTTCCTTGGGGGTGGCAGGCACAGTCCTGTGGTGTGGCTCCAGAGACTCCATCGTGGACGGCATGTAAGCAATGGTTTTGGGAGAGAAGTCTGCAATCACAAACTCGGGTTAGGTTGAGTTGCGAGGTGATCGTAGGCCCAAAGCATAGACCTGGAGGGCAGATCGTCAGGAACTGTAAATCGCATACCTCGAAGGCACTAGCACTGGCTTTTGTATCTGGATTGTGTGTGCATGATAGCCTTGGAATGCAGGTGTGTTCTAATGGTTCCATAAGAGTCTTTTCTTCTCTACGGATCCTGGCAGCTCCAATAGTATGGTGGCTTTCTCGTTTGAATGGAAGAGTGCTGTTTTCCATCTTAGAGGCTCCCCAAACAGGGATTCCAGAAATGGGCTGTGAGTCTAGGTTCTTGTAAATCCCACCAGGGTTAGGATTTGGGCCTAGGGGAGTACCAGGCCTAAATGTGTGACTTGGAGGTGCAACTGAGAGCGTTTGTTTGAAAGCATGCTAGTCTGAGTGTCACAATGCCTGATGTGATTAGGGCAGCCCTTATGAGTGGGAGTTGTCTTCTTAGCCATGCAGCTGGCTACAACTTTAATGTAGGACACGCATCCCAACTAACAGGATACCTGCCATGGAACAGGAGGAATTCTCTATTGTGCCTCAGGTTCCCCCATTAGCAGGGATTCTAGCAAATGTCTGGGGAGAGATGCCTGAATACCAAGGATGGGTAGAGATGAGGGACCTGAGACATGGCCTGTCTCACATGCCTGACTCTCTGAGTAGCTGACATGAATTGAGCACTCAGGCTCTGTCAGACACAGAACCAGTGGCCAGGGCTGAGTATGAATCAGGGATCCCTCAAGGGCCGAGCAGATTGATCCTCATGCAGAGTTTCTGGGCAGAATCACCAGGCCCTTCTTCTTTCTAAGGGGAAGGCAAAAAGCTACGTTGTGGCCCCAGAATTCCCTATCAAGAGGGCTTGGGGACCAGTAGGGTGAGGATGGAATTGTAAACTCAAGCTAAGGTTCAATTCAGTGCCAACCGAAAGGCAGTTCCAATGTGCAGTGGCTGATCCTGATATCCAGCACCGGAGTAAAGGTGAATGTCAGACGTTTCCTCATGCTGGAGATTTTGTCTATGATGACCGACAAATGGAGGGGTGGCGTCAAGAGGCAATGGAGGATTTCACATGCTGGGGCTTGTGAGATGCTCCAAACAGCAAAGTTTCCTTCTACCAGACAGGGGGAGTCTGGTTTATTTGCTCCAGGGTCCCCCATGTAGAAAGTTTGGGTAGCAGAGCACTCCCACATGGATGCCTGAAAAGCACACCTCCATTGAAAATTGCAGGCCTATTCGTCCTGGTGGCTCTGGGGCGAAGTACCAAGGCCTGGAGTTGACACAAAGTCTCATGAAGATGGGTCATAATGCAGGTTTGTTACCATGGAGACCTTACAGTGTGCTGGTGGCTAAGGGACCATGTAGGATTCATCTACCCTCAGGGTTTGACATTGGTCAAAGAGCACGGTTTCCTTCTCGGACCAGAGATGTTCTGACGTGGGGCTAACGGACCAAATGTATCATAATTTGGTATTGCAGAACAGGCCTCTGAGGATAGATGCCTGAAAATTTAATCTAGGGTTTCAATAAAATCCTAACGGAATGTCAGGTTCAATACTCTGACTCAGGATCATTGACTTTGATGTCTGCCTAGATGTAGGTGATCAGGGTGTTCCAGACTGTGCATTTGTGTACAGAGTGGCAACCAGTATTGGGGTGGGCTCAGGGGCCTTGCAGGTTTCTCCTAATCTGGAAAGATAGGGCAATTTGACGGGCACACTTTCCTTGGCAATGGTGGGCACAGTCCTGTGGTGTGGCTCCAGAGACCCCATGCTGGAGGGCATGAGAGCCATCGTTTTGGGAGGGAAGTCTGCAAACACAAACACGGGTTAGGTTTAGTGGCGAAGTGATTGTATGCCCAATGCATACTCCTGGAAGGAAGCTCGTGGGGAAATGTAAATTGCATGCCTCGAAGGCGGTAGCTCAGGCATTTTTATCTGGATTGTGTATCCACGATGGACTAAGAATGCAGGTGTGGTCCCAGGTGTCCATGGGTGATATTTCCTCTCAAGTATCCTGGCGGCTCCTTATAATGTGGTGGCTTTCTCAGAGAGGAAAGAGTTCTGTTTTCCACATTAAGGGTGTCCCATAACAGGGATTGCAGAGATGTGCTCTGGCTATGGGCACATGGAAATACCCACCAAGGGTTATGATTTGGGCATAGGGGCTTACCAGGCCTCCAATGCAAGTCCTGGAGGTACAACTGAGAGCGTTTGTTTGAAAGCATGCTCAGGCTGAGGGTCACTATGCCAGCATTTGCATAGGGCGGACCTCAGGAGTGGGGTGGGCTCAATGGCCATGCACTAGGCTAACACTCTGAGTGTTGGACACCCTTCCAAACTTCCAGGAATCCTGCCATGGGGAATGAGGATTTCTCTATTGTGATTCAGGTTCCCTCATTGGTAGGGATTCCAGGAAAGGTCTGGGGACACATGCCTGAATAACAAGGATGGGTAAAGATGACAGCCCTGCTCCGTGTCCAGTCTAACATGCAGGATATGGGCCCCGCCCTCTGGGTGGCTGACACGAGGTCGGGGCTCAGGCTCTGTCAGACACAGCACTAGGGGCCAGGGCCGTCTATAATTCAGGGTTCCCTCAAGGGACAAGTAGATTGATCATCATGTGGAGTTTCTGGGCAGACTCACCAGGCCCTTCTTCTTTCTATTGGGAAGGCAGAATGCTGTGTTGTGGCTGCAGAATTCCCTATCATGAGGGCTTGCGGACCAGTAGGGTGAGGATGGAATTGTAAACCCAAGCTATGAATAAATTCAGTGACAAGTGAATGGCATTTCCAGTGTGCAGCGGCTGATTCGAATATCCAGCACCTGACTAAGCGCAGACGTCAGATGTTTGCTCAAGCTGGAGTTTGTGTCTATAATGACCGACAAATGGAGGGGAGTGGAAAAGAGGCCATAGAGGATTTCCCACACTTGAGCTTTCTCCAAACAGCAAGGTTTCCTTATACAGGACAGGGCAGTCAGATTTGTTTGATCGAGAGTCCCCCATGTGGAAAGTTTGGGTAGCAGAGCACTCCCACATGGATGCCTGGAAAGCACACTTCCACTGAATATTGCAGCTGAGGAACATGGCAGGTTCGTTCTGGAGGCTCTGGGGCGGAGTACCAAGGCCTGGAGTTGACATGGAATCTCATGAAGATGGCTCACAATACTGGCTTGTTACCAGTGAGATCTTAGAATCTGCTGGTGGCTAAGGGCCGAGTAGGATTGATCTACCCTGAGGGTTTGACACAGTTCCAAGAGCACGGCTTCCATCTGGAGAAAGGAGATGTTCTGTTGTGGGGATCAGGGACCATATGTTGTATCTCAGGTTCAATCTTCTGACTGAGGAACACTGACTTGGGTATCTGCCTGGATTCAGGTGATCAGCGTATTTCAGACTGCACATTTGTGTCCAGAGAGGCCTCCAGTATTGGGGTGGGCTCAGGGGCCTTGCAGGTTTCTCCTTATCTCGAGGTTTTAGGCAAACGTGACGGACACATTTTCCTTGGGGATGGCAGGCACAGTCCTGCAGTGTGGCTCCAGAGACCTCATCCTGGAGGACATATGAGCCATGGTTTTGGGATAGAAGTCTGCAAACACAAACTCGGGTTAAGGTTAGCGGTGAGGTGATTGCAGGCCCAATGCATAGACCTGGAGGGCAGCTCGTCAGGAACTATAAATTAGTTGCCTTGAAGGTGGTAGCACAGGCTTGTGTATCTTGCTTTTGTGTCCAGGATGGCCTCAGAATGCAGGTGTGGTCTCATCGATCCATGGGAGATTTTTCCTCTCAAGGATCCTAGAGGCTCCCTATACTATGGTGGCTTTCTTGGCAAAGAGAAGGGTGCTATTTTCCATCTTAGGGGTGTCCCAAAACAGGGAATCCAGAGACAGGCTGTGTTTCTGGGCCCCTGAAAAATCCCACCAGGTGTTAGGATTTGTGCTTAGGGGCATATCAGGCCTGCAAATTTGGATTCTGGAGATGCAACTGAGAGCGTTTGTTTGAAAGCATGCTCAGGTCGGGGGTCACAATGCCTGCTTGTGTCCAGGGTGGCCCTCATGAGTGGGCGGGTTCTCATTGGCCATTCAGCTGGCTACCACTCTGAAGTTTGGAAACCCATCCCAAGAGCCATCATTCTTGCCATGGGGAAGGAGGATTTCCCTATTGTGCTTCCGGGTCCCCCATTGGCAGGGATTCCAGCAAATGTCTGGGGCCAGATGCCTGAATGAAGAATGGGTAGAGATGACAGCCCTGGGCCATGGCCGGTCTCAAATTCTGGAGATGGAGCCCAGTCTATGGGTCCTGGCACGAGGTCGGAGATGAGGTTCTGTCAGACACAGTGACCATGTTGTATCATAAGTTGATATTCAGAACAGCCCTCTGAGTACAGATACCTGAAAACCTATTCTAGTGTTCCAGTGAATCCTAGGGCCATGTCAGGTTCAATCTTCTGTCTTTGGCCAGGGAAAACTATAAATGGGGTTCCCTCGAGGGTCGAGTAGATTTATCCTCATGTAGGGTTTCTGGGCAGTCTCACCAGGCCGTTTTTTCTTGCTATGGGGAAGGCAGAATGCTGTGTTGTGGCTTCAGAATTCCCTATCAAGAGGGCTTACTGAACACCAGGGTGAGGATGGAATTGCAAACCCAAGTTACATTTAAATTCAGTGCCAAGCATAAAGCAATTCCAGTGTGTAGCAGATGATTCAAATATCCAGCACTTGAGTAAGAGCAGATGTCAGTTGATTGCTCACGCTGGAGTTAGTGTCTATGATGACCAACAAATGGATGGGTGGCCTCAAGAGGCCATGGAGGATTACCCACGCTCAGGCTTGTGAGATACTCCATACAGCAAAGATTTTTTCACCGTATTTGTTTCCTCCAGGGTTCCCCATTTGGAAAGTTGGTATCTGAGCACTCCCGCTTGGTGCCTGGAAAGTACACCTACATTGACCATGGAAGCAGAGGAACATGGCAGTTTCATTCTGGTGGCACTGGGCCGAAGTACCAAGGGCTTGAGTTGTCATGGAGTCTCAAAGATGGGTCACAATGCTGGTTTGTTGTCAGGGATATCATAGAATGTTCTGGTTGCCAGGGGGCCTTGAAGGATTCATCTACCCAGAGTGTTTGACACAGGTCCAGAGCACAGCTTTCTTCTAAGGACAGGAGATGTTCTTTTGTGTGGCTCAGTGACCATGTTGTATCATAATTTGATATTCAGAACAGCCCTCTGAGTACAGATACCTGAAAACCTATTCTAGTGTTCCAGTGAATCCTAGGGCCATGTCAGGTTCAATCTTCTGTCTTTGGACCACTGACTTGGCTATCAGCTTGGATGTAGGTGATATGGTGTGTCAGACTGTGCATTTGCGTCCAGAGTGGCCTCCAATATTGGGCTGGGCTTAGGGGCCTTGCCGGTTTCTCCTAATCTAGAGGGTTTGTTTAATAGTGACAAGCATAGTTTCCTTTGGAAAGACAGGTACAATCCCGTGGTGTGGCTCCAGATATCACAAACTGGAGGGCATGTGAGCCATAGTTTTGGGAGGGAAGTCTGAAAACACAAACTTGGGTTAGGGTTAGTGGCAAGGTGATCACAGGCCCAATGCATAGACATGGATGGCAGCTCTTCAGGGAATGTTACTGGGGTGACTCAAAGGCGGGAGCACAGGCTTTTTTCTCTGGATTGTGTGTCCAGGGTGGCCTCAGAATGCAGTTGTGGCATAATGGGTCCATGGGAGATTTTTCCTCTCTAAGGATCCTGGTGGCTCCCAATAGTTGGTGGCTTTCTCGGGGAAGGGAAGAGTGCTGCTTTTCATGTTAGGGGTGTCCCAATATACGGATTCCAGAGACGGGCTCTGGGTTTTGTCCTCTGGAAAATCCCACCAAGTGTTAGGATTTGGGCCTAGTGGCTTACCAGGCCTGCATGCAGGATCCCGGAGGTGCAACTGAGAGGGCTTGTTTGAAATCATTCTCAGGCTGAGGGTCACAATACCTGCTGATGCCCAGGTGGCCCACATGAGTGCGCGTGGTCACATTGGCCATGCAGCTGGCTCCCACTTTGAGGGTTGGACACCCATCCCAACAGCCAGAATCCTGCCATGGGGAAAGAGGAGCTCTCTATAGTGCTTCAGGTTCCCCCATTAGCAGGGATTCCAGCAAAGGTCTGGGGACAGATGCCTGAATACCAAGGATGGGTAAAGATGAAGGACATGGGCCATGGCCAGTATCAAATCGTGGATATGGGCCCCGATCACTGGGTGGCTGACACTAGGTCTTGGCTCAGGCTCTGTCAGACACAGCACTAGTGCCCAGGGCAACCTATAAATTGGGGTTCCCTTGAGTGCCGAGCAGATTGATCCTCATGTACGGTTTCTGGGCAGACTCACCAGGCCCTTATTGTTTGTAAGGGGAAGGCAGAATGCTGAGTTGTGGCTCTAGAATTCCCTATCAAGAGGGCTTGCAGACCAGGAGGCTGAGGATGGAATTGTAAATCTAAGCTATGGTTACATTCTGTATCAAGTGAAAGGAACTTCCAGTGTGCAATGGTTGAATCGAATATTCAACACTTGAGTAAGAGTGGATGTCAGATATTTTCTCATGCTGGAGTTTGTGTCTATGATGACCCACAAAGGGAGGGGTGGCGTCAAGAGGCGATGAAGGATTTCCCAAGCTGGTGTTTTTGAGATGCTCCAAACAGCAAAGTTTCCTTCTACAGGACAGGGGCAGTCTGGTTTGCTGGCTCCAGAGTCCCACATGTGGCTCCAGGGTCCCACATGTGGCAAGAATGGATAGCATAGCTTTCCCGCATGGATACCTGTAAAGCACACCTCCATTGCTGCCGAGGAACATGGCAGGTTCATTATGGTGGCTCTGAGGCGAAGTACCAAAAACTGGATTGGTCACGGAATCTTATGAAGTTAGGTCACAATGCTGGTTTGTTACCAGGGAGATCTAAGAATGTGCTGGCGGCTAAGGGGCCATGCAGGATTCATCTACCCTGAGGATTTGACACAGGTCCAGGAGCCCGGATTCCGTGTGGGGACAGGAGATGTTCTGTTGTGTGGCTCAGGGACCATATGTTGTTTCATAAGTTGGTATTCCAGAACAGGCCTCTGATGACAGATGCCTGAAAACGTAACCTAGGGTTCCAATGAAGTCCTAGGGGCATGTCAGGTTCAATGTTCTTACTCAGAAACATTGACTCTGGTGTCTGCCTGGATGGAGGTGATCAGGGTATTTTAGACTGCGCATTTGCGTCCAGAGTGGCATCCAATATTGTGGTGAGCTCTTGGTCATTGCAGTTTTCTCCTTTACTGGAGGGTTTTGGCAACTGTGACGGGCACAGTTTCCTTGAGGATGCCAGGCACAGTCCTTTGGTGTGGCTCCAGAGACCCCATCCTGGAGGCCATGTGAGCCATGCTTTTGGGAGAGAAGTCTACAAAAACAAACTCGAGTTAGGGTTAGCGGTATGGTGATTGCAGGCCCAATGCATAGACCTAGAGGGAAGCAAGACAGGAACTGTAAATCAGGTGATTTGAAGGCAGTAGCACTGGCTATTGTATCTGGATTGAATTTCCAGGATGGCCTTGGAATGCAGGTGTGGTCTCATGGGTCCATGGTAGATTTTTCCTCTCAAGGATCCTGGCGGGTCCCAATAGTTTGGTGGCTTTCTCAGGGAAAGGAAGAGTGTTGTTTTCCATCTTATGGGTGCCACTGGACAGGGATTCTATAGACAGGCTTTGGGTATTTGTGCATGGAAAATCCCACCAAGGGTTAGGATTTGGGAATAGGGGAGTACAAGGCCTGCAATGTGGGTCCTGGAGGTGCAACTGAGAGCACTTGTTTTAAAGCATGCTCAAGTTGAGGGTCACAATGACTGCTTATGCCCAGGCAGCCCTCATGAGTGGGTGTGGTCTCATTGTCCATGCAGCTGGATCCCATTCTAAGGGTTGGACACTCATCCAAAAGCCAGGATTCCTATCATAGGGAAGGAGTTCTCTATTGTGCTTCAGGTTCCACCATTGGTAGGGATTCCAGCAAAGGTCTAGGGGACAGATGCCTGAATACCATGGATGACGGTCCTTAGAGATGACAGACATGGGCCATCACCGGTCTCACATGCTGGAGATGGGCCCCGCCCTCTGGGTGGCTGACATGAGGTCGGGGCTCAGGCTCTGTCAGCCACAGCACTAGTGGCCAGGGCAAACTATAAATCAGGGTTCCCTCATGGGCCGAGTGCATTGATCCTCATGTGCAGTTTCTGGGAAGACTCACCAGGTCCTTCTTCTTTATATGGGGAAGGCAGAATGCTGTTTTGTGGCTCCAGAAGTCCCTATCAAGAGATGTTGCAGACAATTAGGGTGAGGATGGATTTGTAATACGAAGCTGTGGTTATATTCATTGCCAGTCAAAAGGTAGTTACAGTGTGCAGCTGCTGATGCCAATATCAGCACGTGAGTATGGGCAAATGTCAGATGTTTGCTCAGGCTGGAGTTTGTGTCTATGATGACCGACAAATGGAGGGGTGGCATCAAGAGTCCATGGAGGATTTCCCATCTTGGGCCTTGTGAGATGATCCAAATAGCAAAGTTTCTTTCTACCAGACAGGAGGAGTCTGCTTTGTTTTCTCTGGTTTCTCCATGTGGAAAGTTTGTGTAGCAGAGCACTCCCGCATGGAAGCCTAGAAAGCACCCCTCCATTGACCTTTGGAGCTGAGGAACATGGTAGGTTCATTCTGGTGGCTCTGGCGCATAGTATCAAGGTCTTGAGTTGACATGGAGTCTCATGAAGATGGGTCACAGTGCTGGTTTGTTACCAGGCAGATCATAGAATGTGCTGGTTGCTAAAGGGCCGTGTAGGATTCATCTATCCTGAGGGTTGACACAGGTCCATGAGCATGGCTTCCTTCTGGGTCCAGGAGATATTCTTTTCTGTGGCTCAGGGACCACATGCTGTATCATAAGTTTGTATTCCAGAACAGGGCTCTGCAAACAGATACCTGAAAACATAATCTAGTGTTCCAATGAAGTCCTTGGGGCATGTTAGGTTCAATCTACTGACTCAGGATCATTGACTTGGGTGTATGACTGGATGGAGGTGATCAGGGTTTTTCAGACTGCAAATTTGAGTCTAGAGTGGCCTCCAATATTGAGGTGCACTTAGGCGCCTTGAAGGTTTCTCCTAATCTAGATATTTTGGGAAACAGTGAAGGGCACAGTTTCCTTCAGAAAGGCAGGTATAGTTCTTAGGTGTGGTTCCAGATACCACTACCTGGAGGGCATGTGAGCCATGGTTTTAGGAGAGAAGTCTGCATACACAAACTCGGGTTAGCGTTAGTGGCGAGGTGATCGCAGGCCCAATGCATAGACTTGGAAAGCAATTGGTCAGGAATTGTAAATTAGATGACTCAAAGGGGGTAGCACAGGCTTTTGTATCTGTATTATGTGTCCAGGAAGGCCATGGAATGCAGGTGTGGTCTAATGGGTCCATGGTGGTTTTTCCTCTCTAAGTTACCTGGCGGCTCCCAATAGTTTTGTGGCTTTCTATGTGAAGGGAAGAGTGTTGTTTTCCATCTTGGAGGTTCCCCAATATAGGGAATTTCAGAGACTGGCTCTGGGTCTGGCCTCCTGGATAATCCCACTAAGTGTTAGGATTTGGGCTAAGGGGCATACCTGGCCTGGAATGCGGGATACTTTTGGGTCAAATGAGAGGACTTGTTTGAAAGAATAATCAGGCTGAGGTTCACATTGCCTGCTTGTGCCCATGGCGGCTCTCACGACGGGCGTAATCTACTTGGCCATGCAGCCAGCGCCCAATTTGAGGTTGGACACCCATCACAACAGCCAGAATCCTGCCATGGGGAAGGAGGAGTTCTCTATTGTGCTTCAGATTCCCCCATTGGAAGGGATTACAGCAAAGGTCTAGGGACAGATGCCTTAATAACAAGGATGGGTAAAGGTGATAGTCTTGGGCCATGGCTGGTCTCACATGTTGGATATGGGCACTGATCTCTGATGGTTGACAGAAGGTTTTGCTCAGGCTCTGTCAGACACAACACTAGTGCCCAGGGAAGCATATAAAGGGAAGCCTTTCTCATGAGCAACGAGCAGATTGATTGTCATGTGGAGTTTATGGACAGACTCACCAGGCCCTTCTTCTTTGTATGGGGAAGGCAGAATTCTGTGTTGTGGCTCCAGAATTCCCTATCAGGAGGGCTTGTGGACCAGGAGGCTGAGGATGGAATTGTATACCTAAGCTATGGTTACATTCTGTATAAAGCAAAAGGAACTTCCTGTGTGCAATGGTTGAATCGAATATTCAGCACTTGAGTAAGGGTGGATGTCTGGACGTCTGGCTTCAGGCTGTGTCAGACAGAGCATTAAGGCCCAGAGCAGCCTATCCAGTTCAGGGGCCCTGAAGGTTTATCCCGACCTGAAGGTGTGACCCCATGCAAAGAGCAAGCTTTACAGCCATGGGGAAGGAGGAGTTCTGATTTGTGCTTCCAATACCCAACTGTGTGGGGAATAGATATAATGTCTAGGTTCAGATATCTGAAAACCAAGGTTAGGAAGAGATGACGGCATAAGACCATGGCGTGACCGAAGTGCTGGGTGTGCAGCCAGCTGTCTCCTTTTCTGTCTGGACGTCTGGCTTCAGGTTGAGTCAGACAGAGCGTGAGTGCCCAGAGCAGCCTATCCAGTTCGGGTACCGTCGAGGCCTGAGCAGGTTCATCCTCATCTGGGGTTTCTGGAGAGCCCCACAGGGAAACGTTTTTCTTCCGTTGGGCGGGCACTGGGCTGGGTTGTGGTTCTGGAGTTCCTAGTCCGGAGGGCTTGTTTGCCAGGAGTGAGGTTTGGTTTGGAGTGAGGAAGGAAGTCTGAAAACACAAGCTAGCGTGAGGTTTGGGACCGAGCGTACGGCAGGCTGAATCTCGATTTCATGCATTGAGGTAATGTCAACTATGAGATGTGCCTCAGGCTAGAGTTTTTGTCCATGATGGCCTCTTCCTGAAGGGTGTGGGGGCTTCATGAGGACAGGGAGTTTTCCATATGATGGGATTTGTGAACTACTTCAAACCTCAAGGTTTCCTTCTGCACGACATTCGAGTGCTATTGGATGGTTCCAGGATGCCCCATAAGGAAAGACTCGAGAGCAGGTGTCTAAGCATGGATGCCTGGGAACACCACCTCATAATTCCACTCTCTAGTCAGGACAAGACAGGCTCAATCTACGGGCTCTTGGGTGAGCTACCCAGAGGGGAGAGTTGAAGTGGATTCTCCTGAAGATGAGTCCTACTGTGGGTTGGTGGCCTGGGAGATCTTAGAATGTGGAGGTGGCTCAGGGACTCTGCAGGATTCTCCAACCTGACGTATTTGACATGGCTCCAACAAGGAAGCTTCCCATGTGGAGACGAGAGGAGTTCTGTTCAGTGCCTCAGGAAAGCCCCATATCCTGTTCTTCGAACCAAAGACTCTGAGGAGTGACACCTGGAAACCAAAGCAAGAGTTGAGATTAGGGCCTAAGGGCCTGTCCAGCTCAACTTCCTGTCTCAGTGGATAACTGTGTGCATGCCTACGAGAGGTAGCTGCTAAGCTTGTGTCAGAATGCCCCTGTGTGTCCAGGGAGGCTTCCAGTATGGGATGTCCTCGGGGGCCTTGAGGTTTCTAATATTCTGAAGGAGTGTGGCCAAAGGAATAGACACAGTTTCCCAGGAAAGAGCAGGCACGGTCCTGTGGTATGGCTCCAGAGGACCTAGCAAAGAGACTGTGTTTGCCAGGTTGTGGGGACAGATGTCTTAAAAAACAAACTTTGCTCAGGTAGGGGCCACGGTAATGGCAGGCCTGATATCCAGTTCGTGAGGGGAGAACCTCTGGATATCCAAGGAGGGCAAGTGGGAAGTAGTCGCTCTGGCTTTTGTCTCTGGGTGTCACGTTCAAAATGGCCGTTCAGGGTACGGGTTGCTTCAGGGTCCGAGGAAGAGCTTTCCTATATTGGGATTGTCCAAGCTCCCAAGTGTTTGGATTCATTCTGTGGGAAGGGATGAGTATTGTCTTCTCTGTTTTCTGCCACAGGTGACCCCCCAGGTAAGGGATTCTAGATTCCAGCAGTGGGTTCCCTCAACTGGAATACCACGATCTAGTTATGCCTGGGTGCCTATGGGCATGGCAAGCCACATATGCGGGCTCTTGGTCCAGTCACTGAGAGGCGTTACTTGAATAAGGTACTCACGCTAAAAGTCACAATGTGTGTTTGTGCCCAAGGCGGCCCTCACACTTGAACGTGGCCTCATGGGCCATGCCTTTTTTTTCTACACTGAAGGTATGACTTACTGCCAGCAGCAAGGTTTCTTGCCATGGGAAAGGAGGGGTTCTGACTTGTACAACAGGTTCCCCCATGTACAGGTATTAGAGATAATATCTTGGTTCCAAAGACTGAAAACCCAGGTTGGGAATGGATGGTGGCCTAAGGCAGTGGCGGTTCCCATGTGCTGGGTGCACAGCCAGCTGTGTAGGTGTCTGTTGGAAAGTCTGAGCCCAGGCTATGTGCGACAGAGCATCAGTGTTTAAGGTAGCCTATGCAATTGGGGTGTTGCCCAGGGCCAAGCAGTTTGATCCTCATTTGGGGTTTCTGGGCAGCACCATAGACAATGTTTTTCTCCTGGGAGGCAGGCAGAGTGCTTCATTGTGGCCCCAGAATTCCCAGTAGGGAAGGTCTGAGGGCCAGGAGTGTGAGGACGGAAGTCTGAAAACACAAGCTAGGGTGAGGATTGGAGCCAAGGGCAGAGCAGGCCCACTCTGAATAGGCTGAATCGAAATCTGCATCTGAAGTCAGGCTGAGTATCAGACGTTGGCTGAGGCTGGAGTATGTATCCATGATGGCACCTTCATGAAGCGGGGGCCTCATGAGGCCAAGGAAGTTTTCCCACGCTGAGTTTGGAGGTTGCCTCAAACCACAAGGTTTCCTTCTGTGGGACTTTTGAGTCCTATTGGATTGCTCCAGGGCATACCATATGGAAGCACTGCAGAGCAGGGTTCGAAGGATAAATCCCTGTAGAGCCTGCATCGCATTCCCATTGGCCATTATCAACAAGATATATTTGATCTGCTGGCTCTGCGGCACGCAACCCAGGGGGCTGAGTTGAAATGGCCTCTCCTGAGGATGCGTTAGAAAGTGCGTTTTGGTCCATGGAGACCGTGGAATGTGCTGGTTGTTCAGGTACCCTGAGGAACTCTCCTACCTGAAAGGTTTCATACATCTCCAGTAAGAAAGCTCCCCATTTGGAGATGAGAGAGGTTTGGTTTGGTGCCTCAGAAAAGCCCCGTGTGCTGGTCTACGAAAACAGTCCTCTGAGGACGGACACATGGAAACCAAAGCTCAGGTTCAGATTAGGGCCTGGGGGCCTGTCCATTTCAATCTTCTGTCTCTGGGGACACTGTCTGATAGATAAGTGGAGATAATAGCTCCGCTGGTGTCAGAGAGCCCCTCTTAGTCCAGGGTGGCCTACACTTTCGGGATGGCCTCAGGTGCCTTGGAGCTTTTCCCGAACCTGTAGGGTTGTGGTCAATGGATTGGGCACACTTCCCATGGAGTGGGCAGGTACAAACATTCAGTGTAGCTCCAGAGGCCCTTGCCTGGAGGTTGTGTGGGTCTAGGCTGTGGGCACAAAAGTCTGAAAACACAAACTCAGCTTATGAATGGCGCTGAGGTTATGGCAGACCGGATGTACAGACCGAGAGGGAGCTCCTGGGTTCTGAAAGTAAGACGACTGTGAGGCGTTCATTCAGGTTTCTGTCTCTGGATGTTGTGTCCGGGATATCCGTGGATGTAGGTAGGGGTGGCCTCACGGACTATGGACAAGTCTCTGTCTCTGGGAATTTGTCCCAGCTCCCACGAGGTTGGGGTCATATTGTGGGAAGGGTGGAGTCCTGTTGTCTGTCTCATGTGTCTCTCCAAGAAAGGGATTCCAGAGCAGAGCCCTAGGTACAGGTGGGGCAAGAGGAAAACACAAACACTGGTGACAATTGGGTGCATAGGGGCTTGGCAAGCCCCATATGTGGGCTCTTGGTACAGGCCCTGACAGGCCTTTCTTTGACATGGGGCTCATGCTGAGGGTCACAGTGTGAATTTGTGCCCAAGGCCGCACTCAAGTTTAGGCGTGGCATCAGGGGGCATGAAGGTTTTTCCCACCCTGATGGTGGGACTCCATGGCAAGAGAAAGCTTTACAGCCATGGGGAAGGAGGAGTCTGATTTGGTCTTCCAATACCCAACTGTGTGGGGAATTGATATAATATCTAGGTTCAGATATCTGAAAATCAAGGTTAGGAAGAGATGACGGCATAAGACCATGGCGTGTCCGAAGTACTGGGTGTGCGGCCAGCTGTCTCCTTGTCTGTCTGGACGTCTGTCTTCATGCTGTGTCAGACAGAGCGTGAGTGCCCAGAGCAGCCTATCCAGTTCGGGTACTATGGAGGCCCGAGCAGGTTGATCCTCATCTGGGGTTTCTGGAGAGCCCCACAGGGAAACATTTTTTTTTTGGTAGGCGTGCACTCTACTCAGTTTTGGTTCTGGAGTTCCTAGTCTCCAGGGCTTGATTGCCAGGAGTGTGAGGAAAGAAGTCTGAAAACACAAGCTAGCGTGAGGTTTGGGACCGAGGGCAGAGCAGACTGAATCAAGATCTCCTGCATTGAGGTCAGGTCAACTATGAGACATGCCACAGGCTAGAGTTTGTGTCCATGATGGCCCCTGCCTAAAGGGTATGGGGGATTCATGGGCCCAGGGAGTTTTCCATACGATGGGATTTGTGAACTACTTCAAACCTCAAGGTTCCCTTCTGCACGACAGTCGAGTGCTATAAGATGGTCCAGGATGCCCCTTACCGAAAGACTCGAGACCAGGTGTCTAAGCATGGATGCCTGGGAAAGCCATCTCATATTCCCACTCTTTAGTCAGGACAAGGCAGGCTCAATCTGCAGGCTCTTGGGTGAGCTACGCAGAGGAGAGAGTTGAAATGGACTCTCCTGAAGATGAGTCCTACTGTGGGTTGGTGGCATGGAAGACCTTGGAATGTGGAGGTGGCTCAGGGACTCTGCGTGATTCTCCAACCTGAGGTGTTTGACACGGCTAAAACACAGAAGCTTCCCATGTGGAGACGAGAGGAGTTCTGTTCAGTGCCTCAGGAAAGCCCCATATCCCGTTCTTCGAACCAAAGCCTCTGAGGAGTGACACCTGGAAACCAAAGCAAGAATTGAGATTAGGGCCTAAGGGCCTGTCTGGCTCAACCTTCTATCTCTGTTGACATCTGTGTGCATGCCTTCGTGGTGGTAGCTGCTCAGCTTGTGTCCGAATGCCCCTGTGTGTCCAGGGAGGCTCCCAGTAGTGAGATGTCCTCGGGGGCCTTGAGGTATCTCATATTCTGGAGGTGTGTGGCCAAAGGAATGGACATAGTTTCCCAGGAGGGAGCAGGCACGGTCCTGTGGTATGGCTCCAGAGGACCAACCTAGAGGCTGTGTTTGCCAGGGCTGTGGGGACAGATGTCTGAAAAAGCAAAATTGGCTCAGCTAGGGGCCAAGGTAATGGCAGGCCTGATCTCCAGTCCGTGAGGGGAGATCCTCTGGATATCAAAGGAGGGCAAGTGGGAGGCAGTCGCTCAGGCTTTTGTCTCTGGGTGTTGCGTTCAAAGTGGCCGTTCAGGGTAGGGGTTGCTTCAGGGGCCGAGGAAGAGCCTTCCTCTCGGGGGATTGTCCAAGCTCCCAAGTGTTTGGGTTCATTTTGTGGGAAGGGAAGAGTACTGTTTTCTGACACAGGGGACCCCCCAGGAGAGGGACTCTAGAGCACAGCAGTGGGTTCCCTCAACTGGAATACACACCATCTAGTTAGTCCTGGGTGCCTAAGGGCACGGAAGCCACATATGCGGTCTCTTGGTCCAGTCACTGAGAGGCGTTACATGAATAAGGTACTCACGCTGAGGGTCACAATGTGTGTTTGTGCCCAAGGCGGCCCTCACGCAGCGGCGTGGCCTCATGGGCCATGCTGTTTTCTCCTACACTGAAGGTTTGACTCACTGCCAGCAGCAATATTTCTTGCCATGGGTAAGGAGGTGTTCTGACTTGTGCATCAGGTTCCCCCCTCTGCAGGGATTGGAGATAAGGTCTAGGTTCCGATGACTGAAAACCCAGGTTGGGAATGGCTGGTGGCCTAAGGCAGTGGCGGGTCCAATGTGCTGGGCGTGCACCCAGCTGTGTCGGTGTCTGTTGGAAGGTCTGGGCTCAGGCTATTTGCGACAGAGCATCAGTGTTTAAGGTAGCCTATGCAATTGGGGTGTTGCCGAGGGCCAAGCAGTTTGATCCTCATTTGGGGTCTCTGGGCAGCACCATATACAATGTTTTTCTCCTGGGAAGCAGGCAGAGTGCTTCAGTGTGGCCCCAGAATTCCCAGGAGGGAGGGATAGTGGGCCAGGAGTGTGAGGAAGGAAGTCTGAAAACATAAGCTAGGTTGAGGATTGGAGCCAAGGGCAGAGCAGGCCCACTCTGCAGAGGCTGAATCGAAATCTCCTGCATCTGAAGTCAGGCTGAGGATCAGACTTGGCTGAGGCTGGAGTATGTGTCCATCATGCCACCTTCATGAAGCGGGGTCCTCATGAGGCCAAGGAAGTTTTCCCACGCTGAGTTTGGAGGTTGCCCCAAACCACAAGGTTTCCTTCTGCGGGACATTCGAGTCCTGTTGCATGGCTCCAGGACATATCATACGGAAGGACTGGAGAGCAGGGTTCGAAGGATGGATCCCTGTACAGCATGCCTCGCATTCCCATTGGCCATTAGCGACAAGATATGTTTGATCTGCTGCCTCTGGGGCACGCTACCCAGGGGGCTGAGTTGAAATGCCCTCTCCCGAGGATGCATCATAATGTGCGTTTGGGTCCATGGAGACCTTGGAATGTGCTGGTTGTTCAGTGGCCCTGCAGAACTCTCCTACCTGAAGAGTTTGATACATCCCCAATAAGAAAGCTCCCCAGGTGGAGATGAGAGGGGTTTGGTTTAGTGCCTCAGAAAAGCCCCGTGTGCTGGTCTACGAAAACAGTCCTCTGAGGACGGACACAAGGAAACCAAAGCTAAGGTTCAGATTAGGGCCTGGGGGCCTGTCCATTTCAACCTTCTGTCTCTGGGGACACTGTCTGAGAGTCTAAGTGGAGATAGTTGCTCCGCTGGTGTCAGAGAGCCCCTCTTAGTCCAGGGTGGCCTACACTATTGATGGCCTCAGGGGCCTTGGAGCTTTTCACTAACCTGTAGGGTTGTGGTCAATGGATTGGGCACACTTTCCTTGGAGAGGGCAGGCACAATGTTTCGCTGTGGCTCCAGAGGCCCGAGCCTGGAGGTTGTGTGGGTCCAGGCTGTGGGCACAGAATTCAGAAAACACAAACTCAGCTTATGAGTGGCGCCTAGGGTATGGCAGTCTGGATGTACAGCCCGAGAGGGAACTCCTGGGCCTCTGAAACAAGGGCGAGTGGGCGGCGTATCTTCAGGCTTTCGTCTCTGGACATTGTGTCCGGAATAGCCGTGGATTAAAGAGGTGGCCTCAGGGACTGTGGACGATTATACCTCTCTGGGGATTTTTCCCAGCTCCCAAGAGTTTCGGGTCATTTGTGGGAAGGGTGGAATCGTGTTGTCTGGCTCATGTGTCTCTCCAAGAAAGGGATTCCAGAGCAGAGCCCCAGGTACGGGCGGGGCGATTGGAAAACTCAAACACTGGTGAGTATAGGGATCATAGGGGCTTGGCAAGCCCCATATGCAGGCTCTTGGTCCAGGCCCTGACAGGCCTTTCTTTCACATGGGGCTCATGCTGAGGGTCACAGTGTGAATTTGTGCCCAACCAGCACTCAAGTTTGGGCGTGGCATCAGGGGCCATGAAGGTTTCTCCCAACCTGAAGGTATGACTCCATGCCAAGAACAAGCTTTACAACCATGGGGAAGGAGGAGTTCTGTTTTGTGCTTGCGATACCCAGCTGTGTGGAGAATTGATATAATGTCTAGGTTCAGATATCTGAAAACCAAGGTTAGGAAGAGGTGACGGCATAAGACCATGGTGTGTCCAAAGTGCTGGGTGTGCGGCCAGCTGTCTCCTTGTCTGTCTGGAGGTCTGGCTTCAGGCTGTGTCAGACAGAGGAGAGTGCCCAGAGCAGCCTATGCAGTTCAGGTACCATCGAGGCCCGAGCAGGTTGATCCTCATCTGGGTTTTCTGGAGAGCCCCAAAGGGAAACGTTTTCTTCCGTTGCGAAGGCCCTAGGCTGGGTTGTGGGTCTGGAGTTCCTAGTCCGGAGGGCTTCTTTGCCAGGAGTGTGAGGAAGGAAGTCTGAAAACACAAACTAGCGAGAGGTTTGGGACCGAGGGCACGTCAGGCCCACTCTGCATAGGCTGAATCAAGATCTCCTGCACTGAGGTCATGTCAACTATGAGACGTGCCTCAGGCTAGAGTTTTTGTCCAGCATGGCCTCTTCCTGCAGGGTGTGGGGGCTTCATGAGGCCAGGGAGGTTTGCCTACGATGGGATGTGTGAACTACTCCAAACCTCAAGGTTTCCTTCTGCACGACAGCCAAGTCCTATTAGAAGGTTCCAGGAGGCCCCATACGGAAAGACTTGAGAGCAGGGGTCTAAGCATGAATGCCTTGGAACGCCACCTCATATTCCCACTCTTTAGTCAGGACAAGACAGGCTCAATCTGCGGGCTCCTGGGTGAGCTACCCAGAGGGGAGAGTTGAAATGGACTCTCCTGAAGATGAGTCCTACTGTGGCTTGGTTGCCTGGGAGACCTTGGAATGTGGAGGTGGCTCAGGGATTCTGCAGGATTCTCCAACCTGAGGTGTTTGACATGGCTCCAACAAGGAATCTTCCCATGTGGAGACGAGAGGAGTTCTGTTTAGTGCCTCAGGAAAGCCCCATATCCCGTTCTTCGAACCAAAGCCTCTGAGGAGTGACACCTGGAAACCAAAGCAAGAGTTGAGATTAGGGCCTAAAGGCCTGTCTGGCTCAACCTTCTATCTCTGTTGACATCTGTGTGCATGCCTTTCGGAGGTAGCTGCTCAGCTTGTGTCCGAATGCCCCTGTGTGTCCAGAAGGCTCCCAGTAGTGGGATGTACTCGGGGACCTCGAGGATTCTCATATTCTGGAGGTGTGTGGCCAAAGGAATTGACACAGTTTCCCAGGAGAGAGCAGGCACGGTCTTGTGGTATGGCTCCAGAGGACCAACCTAGGGGCTGTGTTTGCCAGGGCTGTGGGGACAGATGTCTAAAAAAGCAAACATGGCTCAGCTAGGGGCCAAAGTAATGCAGACCTGATCTCCAGTCCGTGAGGGGAGATACTCTGGAAATCAAAGGAGGGCAAGTGGGAGGCAGTTGCTCAGGCTTTTGTCTCTGGGTGTTGCATTCAGAGTGGCCGTTAATGGTAGGGGTTGCTTCAAGGGGCCGAGGAAGTGCCTTCCCCCGGGGGATTGTCCAAGCTCCAAAGTATTTAGGTTCATTCTGTGGGAAGGAAAGAGTACTGTTTTCTGCCACAGGGGACCCCACAGGAGAGGGACTCTTGAGCACAGCAGTGGGTTCCCTCAACTGGAATACACACCATCTAGTTAGTCCTGGGTTCCTATGGGCATGGCAAGCCACATATGCGGGCTCTTGGTCGAGTAACTGAGAGGCGTTACATGAATAAGGTACTCACGCTGAGGGTCACAATGTGTGTTTGTGCCCAAGGCGGCCCTCACGCATCGGCGTGGCCTCATGGGACATGCCGTTTTCTCCTACACTGAAGGTTTGACTCACTGCGAGCAGCAAGGTTTCTTGCCATGGGGAAGGACGGGTTCTGACTTGTGCATCAGGTTCCCCCCTCTGCAGGGATTGGAGATAAGGTCTAGGTTCCGATGACTGAAAACCCAGGTTGGGAATGGATGGTGACCTAAGGGAGTGGCGGGTCCAATGTGCTGGGCGTGCACCCAGCTTTGTCGGTGTCTGTTGTAAGGTCTGGGCTCAGGCTATTTGCGACAGAGCATCAGTGTTTAAGGTAGCCTATGCAATTGGGGTGTTGCCGAGGGCCAAGCAGTTTGATCCTCATTTGGGGTCTCTGGGCAGCACCATAGACAATGTTTTTCTCCTGGGAGGCAGGCAGAGGGCTTCATTGTGGCCCCAGAAATCCCAGGAGGGAGGGATTGTAGGCCAGGAGTGTGAGGACGGAAGTCTGAAAACATAAGCTAGGTTGAGGATTGGAGCCAAGGGCAGAGCAGGCCCACTCTGCAGAGGCTGAATCGAAATCTCCTGCATCTGAAGTCAGGCTGAGGATCAGACTTGGCTGAGGCTGGAGTATGTGTCCATCATGCCACCTTCATGAAGCGGGGTCCTCATGAGGCCAAGGAAGTTTTCCCACGCTGAGTTTGGAGGTTGCCCCAAACCACAAGGTTTCCTTCTGCGGGACATTCGAGTCCTGTTGCATGGCTCCAGGACATACCATACGGAAGGACTGGTGAGCAGGGTTCGAAGGATGGATCCCTGTACAGCATGCCTCGCATTCCCATTGGCCATGAGCGACAAGATATGTTTTATCTGCTGCCTCTGGTGCACGCTACCCAGGGGGCTGAGTTGAAATGGCCTCTCCCGAGGATGCGTCATAATGTGTGTTTGGGTCCATGGAGACCTTGGAATGTGCTGTTTGTTCAGTGGCCCTGCGGAACTCTCCTACCTGAAGGGTTTGTTACATCCCCAGTAAGAAAGCTCCCCAGGTGGAGACGAGAGGGGTTTGGTTTTGTGCCTCTGACCAGCCCCATGTGCTGGTCTACGAAAACAGTCCTCTGAGGACGGACACAAGGAAACCAAAGCTAAGGTTCAGATGAGGGCTTGGGGGCCTGTCCATTTCAACCTTCTGTCTCTGGGGACACTATCTGAGAGTCTAAGTGGAGATAGTTGCTCCGCTGGTGTCAGAGAGCCCCTCTTAGTCCAGGGTGGCCTACACTATTGATGCCCTCAGGGGCCTTGGAGCTTTTCCCTAACCTGTAGGGTTGTGGTCAATGGATTGAGCACACTTTCCTTGGAGAGGGCAGGCACAATGTTTCGCTGTGGCTCCAGAGGCCCTAGCCTGGAGCTTGTGTGGGTCCAGGCTGTGGGCACAGAATTCAGAAAACACAAACTCAGCTTATGAGTGGCGCCTAGGGTACGGCAGGCCGGATGGACAGCCCGAGAGGGAATTCCTGGGCCTCTGAAACAACGGGGAGTGGGAGGCCTTCCTTCAGGCTTTTGTTTCTGGATGTTGTGTCCGGGATAGCCGTGGATTAAAGAGGTGGCCTCAGGGACTGTGGACGTGTATCCCTCTCTGGGGATTTGTCCCAGCTCCCAAGAGTTTGGGGTCATTTGTGGGAAGGGTGGAATCGTGTTGTCTGGCTCATGTGTCTCTCCAAGAAAGGGATACCAGAGCAGAGCCCCAGGTACGGGCAAGGCGACTGGAAAACTCAAACACTGGTGAGGATTGGGTTCATAGGGGCTTGGCAAGCCCCATATGCGGGCTCTTGGTCCAGGCCCTGACAGGCCTTTATTTGACATGGGGCTCATGCTGAGGGTCACAGTGTGATTTTGTGCCCAAGCAGCACTCAAGTTTGGGCGTGGCATCACGGGCCATGAAGGTTTCTCCCACCCTGAAGGTGTGACTCCATGCCAAGAGCAAGCTTTACATCCATGGGGAAAGAAGAGTTCTGTTTTGTGCTTGCGATACCCAGCTGTGTGGAGAATTGATATAATGTCTAGGTTCAGATATCTGAAAACCAATGTTAGGAAGAGGTGACGGCATAAGACCATGGTGTGTCCAAAGTGCTGGGTGTGCGGCCAGCTGTCTCCTTGTCTGTCTGGACGTCTGGCTTCAGGCTGTGTCAGACAGAGCATGAGTGCCCAGAGCAGCCTAGGCAGTTCGGGTACCGTCGAGGCCTGAGCAGGTTGACCCTCATCTGGGTTTTCTGGAGAGCCCCAAAAGGAAACGTTTTTCTTCCGTTGGGAAGACCCTGGGCTGTGTTGTGGTTCTGGAGTTCCTAGTCCGGAGGGCTTCTTTGCCAGGAGTGTGTGGAAGGAAGTCTGAAAACACAAGCTAGCGTGAGGTTTGGGACTGAGGGCACGTCAGGCCCATTCTGAGAGGCTGAATCGAGATCTCCTGCACTGAGGTCATGTCAACTATGAGACGTGCCTCATGTTACAGTTTTTGTCCAGCATGGCCTCTTCCTGAAGGGTGTGGGGGCTTCATGAGGCCAGGGAGGTTTGCCTACGATCGGATGTGTGAACTACTCCAGACCTCAAGGTTTCCTTCTGCACGACAGTCGAGTCCTATTGGATGGTTCCAGGAGGCCCCATACGGAAAGACTTGAGAGCAGGGGTCTAAGCATGAATGCCTGGGAACGCCACCTCATATTCCCACTCTTTAGTCAGGACAAGGCAGTCTCAATCTGCGGCCTCCTGGGTGAGCTACCCAGAGGGGAGAGTTGAAATGGACTCTCCTGAAGATGAGTCCTACTGTGGCTTGGTGGCCTGGGAGACCTTGGAATGTGGAGGTGGCTCAGGGACTCTGCAGGATTCTCCAACCTGAGGTGTTTGACATGGCTCCAACAAGGAATCTTCCCATGTGGAGACGAGAGGAGTTCTGTTTAGTGCCTCAGGAAAGCCCCATATCCCGTTCTTCGAACCAAAGCCTCTGAGGAGTGACACCTGGAAACCAAAGCAAGGGTTGAGATTAGGGCCTAAGGGCCTGTCTGGCTCAACCTTCTATCTCTGTTGACATCTGTGTGAATGCCTTCGTGGAGGGAGCTGCTCAGCTTGTGTCCGAAAGACCCTGTGTGTCCAGGGAGGCTCCCAGCCGTGGGATGTCCTCGGGGGCCTTGAGGTTTCTCATATTCTGGAGGTGTGTGGCCAAAGAAATGGACATAGTTTCCCAGGAGGGAGCAGGCACGGTCCTGTGTTATGGCTCCAGAGGACCAACCTAGAGGCTGTGTTTGCCAGGGCTGTGGGGACAGATGTCTGAAAAAGCAAAATTGGCTCAGCTAGGGCCAAGGTAATGGCAGGCCTGATCTCCAGTCCGTGAGGGGAGATCCTCTGGATATCAAAGGAGGGCAAGTGGGAGGCAGTCGCTCAAGCTTTTGTCTCTGGGTGTTGCGTTCACAGTGGCCGTTCAGGGTAGGGGTTGCTTCAGGGGCCGAGGAAGAGCCTTCCTCTCGGGGGATTGTCCAAACTCCCAAGTGTTTGGGTTCATTCTGTGGGAAGGGAAGAGTACTGTTTTCTGCCACAGGGGACCCCCCAGGAGAGGGACTCTAGAGCACAGCAGTGGGTTCTTTCAACTGGAATACACACCATCTAGTTAGTCCTGGGTGCCTAAGGGCACGGCAAGCCACATATGCGGGCTCTTGGTCCAGTCACTGAGAGGCGTTACATGAATAAGGTACTCACGCTGAGGGTCACAATGTGTGTTTGTGCCCAAGGCGGCCCTCACGCATCGGCGTGGCCTCATGGGGATGCCCTTTTCTCCTACACTGAAGGTTTGACTCGCTGCCAGCAGCAAGTTTCTTTCCATGGGGAAGGAGAGGTTCTGACTTGTGCATCAGGTTCCCCGCTCTGCAGGGATTGGAGATAAGGTCTAGGTTCCGATGACTGAAAACCCAGGTTGGGAATGGATGGTGGCCTAAGGCAGTGGCGGGTCCAATGTGCTGGGCGTGCACCCAGCTGTGTCGGTGTCTGTTGGAAGGTCTGGACTGAGGCTATTTGCGACAGAGCATCAGTGTTTAAGGTAGCCTATGCAATTGGGGTGTTGCCGAGGGCCAAGCAGTTTGATCCTCAGTTGGGGTTTCTGGGCAGCACCATAGACAATGTTTTTCTCCTGGGAGGCAGGCAGAGGGCTTCATTGTGGCCCCAGAATTCCCAGTAGGGAGGGTTTTGTGGGCCAGGAGTGTGAGGACGGAACTCTTAGAACCCAAGCTAGGGTGAGGATTGGAGCCAAGGGCAGAGCAGGCCCACTCTGCAGAGGCAGAATCGAAATCTCCTGCATCTGAAGTCAGGCTGAGGATCAGACTTGGCTGAGGCTGGAGTATGTGTCCATCCTGCCAACTTCATGAAGTGGGATCCTCATGAGGCCAAGGAAGTTTTCCCACGCTGAGTTTGTAGGTTGCCCCAAACCACAAGGTTTCCTTCTGCGGGACATTCGAGTCCTGTTGCATGGCTCCAGGACATACCATACGGAAGGACTGGAGAGCAGGGTTCGAAGGATGGATCCCTGTACAGCATGCCTCGCTTTCCCATTGGCCATGAGTGACAAGATATGTTTGATCTGCTGCCTCTGGGGCACGCTACCCAGGGGGCTGAGGTGAAATGGCCTCTCCCGAGGATGCGACATAATGTGCGTTTGGGTCCATGGAGACCTTGGATTGTGCTGGTTGTTTAGTGTCCCTGCGGTTTGATACATCCCCAGTAAGAAAGCTCCCCAGGTGGAGACGAGAGGGGTTTGGTTTGGTGCCTCCGAAAAGCCCCGTGTGCTGGTCCACGAAAACAGTCCTCTGAGGACGGACACATGGAAACCAAAGCTAAGGTTCAGATTAGGGCCTGGGGGCCTATCCATTTCAACCTTCTGTATCTGGGGATACTGTCTGAGAGTCTAAGTGGAGATAGTTGCTCCGCTGGTGTCAGAGAGCCCCTCTTAGTCCAGGGTGGCCTACACTATTGATGGCCTCAGGGGCCTTGGAGCTTTTCCCTAACCTGTAGTGTTTTGGTCAATAAATTGGGCACACTTTCCTTGGAGAGGGCAGGCACAATGTTTCGCTGTGGCTCCAGAGGCCTGAGCCTGGAGGTTGTGTGGGTCCAGGCTGTGGGCACAGAATTCAGAAAACACAAACTGAGCTTATGAGTGGCGCCTAGGGTATGGGAGGCCGGATGGACAACCCGAGAGGGAACTCCTGGGCCTCTGAAATAACGGGGAGTTTAGGCCTTCCTTCAGGCTTTTGTCTCTGGACGTTGTGTCCGGGATAGCCGTGGATTAAAGAGGTGGCCTCAGGGATTGTGGACGAGTATCCCTCTCTGGGGATTTGTCCCAGCTCCCAAGAGTTTGGGGTCATTTTGTGGGAAGGGTGGAATCGTGTTGTCTGGCTCATGTGTCTCTCCAATAAAGGGATTCCAGAGCAGAGCCCCAGGTACGGGCGGGGCGACTGGAAAACTCAAACACTGGTGAGGATTGGGTGCATAGGGGCTTGGCAAGCCCCATATGCGGGCTCTTGGTCCAGGCCCTGACAGGCCTTTCTTTGACATGGGGCTCATGCTGAGGGTCACAGTGTGAATTTGTGCCCAAGCAGCACTCAAGATTGGGCGTGGCATCAGGGGCCATGAAGGTTTCTCCCACCCTGAAGGTGTGACTCCATGCCAAGAGCTAGTTTTACAGCCATGGGGAAGGAGGAGTTCTGTTTTGTGCTTGCGATACCCAGCTGTGTGGAGAATTGATATAATGTCTAGGTTCAGATATCTGAAAACCAAGGTTAGGAAGAGGTGACGGCATAAGACCATGGTGTGTCCAAAGTGCTGGGTGTGCGGCCAGCTGTCTCCTTGTCTGTCTGGACGTCTGGCTTCAGGCTGTGTCAGACAGAGCATGAGTGCCCAGAGCAGCCTAGGCAATTCGGTACCGTCGAGGCCTGATCAGGTTGACCCTCATCTGGATTTTCTGGAGAGCCCCAAAGGGAAACGTTTTTCTTCTGTTGGGAAGACTCTAAACTGGGTTGTGGTTCTGGAGTTCCTAGTCCGGAGGGCTTCTTTGCCAGGAGTGTGTGGAAGGAAGTCTGAAAACACAAGCTAGCGTGGGGTTTGGGACTGAGGGCACGTCAGGCCCATTCTGCAGAGGCTGAATCGAGATCTCCTGAACTGAGGTCATGTCAACTATGAGACGTGCTTCAGGCTAGAGTTTTTGTCCAGCATGGCCTGTTCCTGAAGGGTGTGGGGGCTTCATGAGGCCAGGGAGGTGTGCCTACGATGGGATGTGTGAACTACTCCAAACCTCAAGGTTTCCTTCTGCACGACAGTCAAGTCCTATTGGATGGTGCCAGGTGGCCCCATACGGAAACACTCGACAGCAGGTGTCTAAGCATGGATGCCTGGGAACGCCAACTCATATTCCCACTGTTTAGTCAAGAAAAGTCAGGCTCAATCTGCTGGCTCCTGGGGGAGCTAACAAGAGGGGGGAGTTGAAATGGACTCTCCTGAAGATGAGTCCTACTGTGGCTTTGTGGCCTGGGAGACCTTGGAATGTGGAGGTGGCTCAGGGACTCTGCAGGATTCTCCAACCTGAGGTGTATGACATGGCTACAACAAGGAAGCTTCCCATGTGGAGACAAGAGGAGTTCTGTTCAGTGCCTAAGGAAAGCCCCATATCCCGTTCTTCCAACCAAAGCCTCTGAGGAGTGATACCTGGAAAACCAAGCAAGAGTTGAGATTAGGGCCTAAGAACCTGTCTGGTTCAAACTTCTATCACTGATGACATCTGTGTGCATGCCTTCGTGGAAGTAGCTGCTCAGCTTGTGTCCGAATGCCCCTGTGTGTCCAGAAGGCTCCCAGTAGTGGGATGCACTCGGGGACCTCCAGGATTCTCATATTCTGGAGGTGTGTGGCCAAAGGAATGGACACAGTATCCCAGGAGAGAGCAGGCACGGTCCTGTGGTATGGCTCCAGAGGACCAGCCTAGAGGCTGTGTTTGCCAGGGCTGTGGGGACAGATGTCTGAAAAAGCAAACTTGGCTCAGCTAGGGGCCAAGGTAATGCAGACCTGATCTCCAGTCCGTGAGGGGAGATACTCTGGAAATCAAAGGAGGGCAAGATGGAAGCAGTCGCTCAGGCTTTTATCTCTGGATGTTGCGTTCACAGTGGCCGTTTATGGTACTGGTTGTTTCAGGGGCCGAGGAAGAGCCATCCTCTCGGGGGATTGTCCAAGTTGCCAAGTGTTGTGCTCATTCTGTGGGAAGGGAAGAGTACTGTTTTCTGCCACAGGTGACCCCCCAGGAGAGGGACTCTAGAGCACAGCAGAGGGTTCCCTCAACTGGAATACACACCATCTAGTTAGTCCTGGGTGCCTATGTGCATGGCAAGCCACATATGCGGGCTCTTGGTCCAGTCACTGAGAGGCGTTACTTGAATAAGGTACTCACGCTGAGGGTCACAATGTGTGTTTGTGCCCAAGGTGGCCCTCACGCATGGGCGTGGCCTCATGGGACATGCCGTTTTCTCCTACACAGAAGGTTTGACTCACTGCCAGCAGAAAGGTTTCTTGCCATGGGGAAGGGGTGGTTCTGACTTGCGCATCATGTTCCCCCCTGTGCAGGGATTGGAGATAAGGTCTAGGTTCCGATGACTGAAAACCCAGGTTGGGAATGGATGGTGGCCTAAGGCAGTGGTGGGTCCAATGTGCTGGGCATGAAGACAGCTGTGTCGGTGTCTGTTGGAAAATCTGGGCTCAGGCTATTTGCAACAGAGCATCATGTTTAAGGTAGCCTATGCAATTGGGGTGTTGCCGAGGGCCAAGCAGTTTGATCCTCATTTGGGGTCTCTGAGCAGCAACATAGACAAAGTTGTTCTCCTGGGAGGCAGGCAGAGTGCTTCATTGTGGCCCCAGAATTCCCAGTAGGGAGGGTTTATGGGCCAGGAGTGTGAGGGCGGAAGTCTGAAAACACCAGCTAGAATGAGGATTGGAGCCAAGGGCAGAGCAGGCCCACTCTGCAGAGGCAGAATCGAAATCTCCTGCATCTGAAGTCAGGCTGAGGATCAGAAGTTGGCTGAGGCTGGAGTATGTGTCAATCATGCCACCTTCATGAAGCGGGGGCCTCATGTTGCCAAGGAAGTTTACCCATGCTGAGTTTGTAGGTTGCCCCAAACCACAAGATTTCCTTCTGTGGGACATTCGAGTCCTGTTGCATGGCTCCAGGACATACCATACGGAAGGACTGGAGAGCAGGGTTCGAAGGATGGATCCCTGTACAGCATGCCTCGCATTCCCATTGGCCATGAGCGACAAGGTATGTTTGATCTGCTGCCTCTGGGGCACGCTACCCAGGGGGCTGAGTTGAAATGGCCTCTCCCGAGGATGTGTCATAATGTGCGTTTGGGGCCATGGAGACCTTGGAATGTGCTGGATGTTCAGTGGCCCTGCAGAACTCTCCTACCTGAAGGGTTTGATACATCCCCATAAGAAAGCTCCCCATGTTGAGACGAGAGAGGTTTGGTTTGGTGCCTCAGAAAAGCCCCGTGTGCTGGTCTACGAAAACAGTCCTCTGAGGACGGACACATGGAAACCAAAGCTAAGGTTCAGATTAGGGCCTGGGGGCCTGTCCATTTCAACCTTCTGTCTCTGGGGACACTGTCTGAGAGTCTAAGTGGAGATAGTTGCTCCGCTGGTGTCAGAGAGCCCCTCTTAGTCCAGGGTGGGCTACACTATTGATGGCCTCAGGGGCCTTGGAGCTTTTCACTAACCTGTAGGCTTGTGGTCAATGGATTGGGCACAATTTCCTTGGAGAGGGCAGGCACAATCTTTCGCCGTTTGGTCCAGAGGCCCGAGCCTGGAGGTTTTGTGGGTCCAGGCTGTGGGCACAGAAGTCTGAAAAAACAAACTGAGCTTATGAGTGGCGCCTTGGGTATGGCAGGCCGGATGGACAGCCCGAGAGGGAGCTCCTGGGCCTCAGAAACAAGGGCGAGTGGGAGACGTTCCTTCAGGCTTTTGTCTCTGGATGTTTTGTCCGGGATAGCCGTGGATTGGAGGGGTGGCCTCAGGGACTGTGAACGAGTATCCCTCTCTGGGGATTTGTCCCAGCTCCCAAGAGTTTGGGATCATTTTGTGAGAAGGGTGGAATCGTGTTGTCTGGCTCATGTGTCTCTCCAAGAAAGGGATTCCAGAGCAGTGCCCCAGGTACGGGCAGGGCGACTGAAAACAGAAACCCTGGAGAGGATTGGGTGCATAGGGGCTTGGCAAGCCCCATATGCGGGCTCTTGGTCCAGGCCCTGACAGGCCTTTCTTTGACATGGGGCTCATGCTGAGGGTCACAGTGTGAATTTGTGCCCAAGCAGCACTCAAGTTTGGGCGTGGCATCAGGGGCCATGAATGTTTGTCCCACCCTGAATGTGTGACTCCGTGCCAAGAGCAAGCTTTACAGCCATGGGGAAGGAGGACTTCTGTTTTGTGCTTGCGATTCCCAGCTGTGTGGAGAATTGATATAAATCTAGGTTCAGATATCTGAAAACCAAGGTTAGGAAGAGGTGACGGCATAAGACCATGGCGTGTCCTAAGTGCTGGGTGTGCGGCCAGCTGTCTCCTTGTCTGTCTGGACGTCTGGCTTCAGGCTGTGTCAGACAGAGCATGAGAGCCCAGAGCAGCCTATCCAGTTCGGGTACCGTCGAGGCCCGAGCAGGTTGATCGTCATCTGGGTTTTCTGGAGAGCCCCACATGGAAACGTTTATCTTCCGTTGGGCAGACACTGGGCTGGGTTGTGGTTCTGGAGTTCCTAGTCCGTAGGGCTTTTAGCCAGGAGTGTGAGGAAGGAAGTCTGAAAACACAACCTAGCGTGAGGTTTGGGACCGAGGGCACGGCAGGCCCACTCTGCTGAGGCTGAATCGAGATGTCCTGCACTGAGGTCATGTCAACTATGAGACATGCCTCAGGCTAGAGTTTTCTCCAGCATGGCGTGTTCCTGAAGGGTGTGGGGGCTTCATGAGGCCAGGGAGGTTTGCCTACGATGGGATTTGTGAACTGCTGCAAACCTCAAGGTTTCCTTCTGCACGACTGTCTAGTCCTATTGGATGGTGCCAGGAGGCCCCATACGGAAGACCCGAGAGCAGGTGTCTAAGCATGGATGCCTGGAACGCAACCTCATATCACCACTCTTTAGTCAGGACAAGGCAGGCTCAATATGCGGGCTCCAGGGTGACCTACCCAGAGTGGACAGTTGAAATGGACTCTCCTGAAGACGATTCCTACTGTGGGTTGGTGGCCTGGGAGACCTTGGAATGTGGAGGTGGCTCAGGGACTCTGCAGGATTCTGCAACCTGAGGTGTTTGACACGGCTCCAACAAGGAAGCTTCCCATGTGGAGACGAGAGGAGATCTGTTCAGTGCCTCAGGAAAGCCCCATATCCTGTTCTTCGAACCAAAGCCTCTGAGGAGTGACACCTGGAAACCTAAGCAAGAGTTGAGATTAGGGCCTAAGGGCCTGTCCGGCTCAACCTTCTATCTCTGTTGACATCTGTGTGCATGCCTTCGTGGTGGTAGCTGCTCAGCTTGTGTCCGAATGCCCCTGTGTGTCCAGGGAGGCTCCCAGTAGTGAGATGTCCTCGGGGGCCTTGAGGTTTCTCATATTCTGGAGGTGTGTGGCCAAAGAATGGACACAGTTTCCCAGGAGAGAGCAGGCACGGTCCTGTGGTATGGCTCAAGAGGACCCAGCCTAGAGGCTGTGTTTGCCAGGGCTGTGGGGACAGATGTCTGAAAAAGCAAACTTGACTCAGCTAGGGGCCAAGGTAATGGCAGGCCTCATCTCCAGTCCGTGAGGGGAGATCCTCTGGATATCAAAGGAGGGCAAGTGGGAGGCAGTCGCTCGGGCTTTTGTCTCTGGGTGTTGCGTTCACAGTGGCCGTTCAGGGTAGGGGTTGCTTCAGGGGCCGAGGAAGAGCCTTCCTCTCGGGGGATTGTCCAAGCTCCCAAGTGTTTGGGTTCATTCTGTGGGAAGGGAAGAGTGTCTGTTTTCTGGCACAGGGGACCCCCCAGGATAGGGACTCTCGAGCACAGCAGAGGGTTCCCTCAACTGGAATACACACCATCTAGTTAGTCCTGGGTGCCTATGGGCATGGCAAGCCTCATATGCGGGCTCTTGGTCCAGTCATTGAGAGGCATTACTTGAAGAAGGTACTCACGCTGAAGGTCACAATGTGCGTTTGTGCCCAAGGCGGCCCTCATGCATGGGCGTGGCCTCATGGGCCATGCCGTTTTCTCCTACACTGAAGGTTTGACTCACTGCCAGCAGCAACGTTTCTTGCCATGGCGAAGGAGGGGATATGACTTGTGCATCAGGTTCCCCCCTCTGCAGGGATTGGAGATAAGGTCTAGGTTCCGATGACTGAAAACCCAGGTTGGGAATGGATGGTGGCCTAAGGCAGTGGCGGGTCCAATATGCTGGGTGTGCAGCCAGCTGTGTCGGTGTCTGTTGGAAGGTCTGGGCTCAGGCTATTTGCGACAGTGCACCAGTGTTTAAGGTAGCCTATGCAATTGGGGTGTTGCCGAGGGCCAAGCAGTTTGATCCTCATGTGGGTTCTCTAGGCAGCACCATAGACAATGTTTTTCTCCTGGGAGGCAGGCAGAGTGCTTCATTGTGGCCCCGGAATTCCCAGTAGGGAGGGTTTTGTGGGCCAGGAGTGTGAGGACGGAAGTCTGAAAACACAAGCTAGGGTGAGGATTGGAGCCAAGGGCAGAGCAGGCCCACTCTGCAGAGGCTGAATCAAATCTCCTGCATCTGAATTCAGGCTGAGGATCACACGTTGGCTGAGGCTGGAGTATGTGTCCATGATGGCACCTTCATGAAGCGGGGGCCTCATGGGGCCAAGGAAGTTTTCCCACGCTGAGATTGGAGGTTGCCCCAAACCACAAGGTTTCCTTCTGAGGGACATTCGAGTCCTATTGCATGGCTCCAGGACATACCATACGGAAGGACTGGAGAGCAGGGTTCGAAGGATGGATCCCTGTACAACATGCCTCGCATTCCCATTGGCCATGAGCGACAAGATATGTTTGATCTTCTGCCCCTGGGGCACGCTACCCAGGGGGCTGAGGTGAAATGGCCTCTCCCGAGGATGCGTCATAATGTGCGTTTGGGTCCATGGAGACCTTGGAATGTGCTGGTTGTTCAGTGGCCCTGCGGAACTCTCCTACCTGAAGGGTTTGATACATCCCCAGTATGAAAGCTCCCCATGTGGAGACGAGAGAGGTTTGGTTTGTTGCCTCAGAAAAGCCCCGTGTGCTGGTCTAGGAAAACAGTCCTCTGAGTACGGACACATGGAAAACAAAGCTAAGGTTCAGATTAGGGCCTGGGTCCTTTCCATTTCAACCTTCTGTCTCTGGGGACACTGTCTGAGATTCTAAGTGGAGATAGTTGCTCCGCTGGTGTCAGAGAGCCCCTCTTAGTCCAGGGTGGCCTACACTATTGATGGCCTCAGGTGCCTTGGACCTTTTCCCTAACCTGTAGGGTTGTGGTCAATGGATTGGGCACACTTTCCTTGGAGAGGGCAGGCACAATCTTTCGCCGTTTGGTCCAGAGGCCCTAGCCTGGAGGTTTTGGGGTCCAGGCTGTGGGCACAGAAGTCTGAAAACACAAACTGAGTTTATGAGTGGCGCCTAGGGTATGGCAGGCCGGATGGACAGCCCGAGAGTGAGCTCCTGGGCCTCTGAAACAAGGACGAGTCGGAGGCGTTCCTTCAGGCTTTTGTCTCTGGATGTTGTGTCCGGGATAGCCGTGGATTGGAGGGGTGGCCTCAGGGACTGTGGACGAGTATCCCTTTCTGGGGATTTGTCCCAGCTCCCAAAAGTTTGGGGTCATTTTGTGGGAAGGGTGGAGTCGTGTTGTCTGGCTCGTGTGTCTCTCCAATAAAGGGATTCCAGAGCACAGCCCCAGGTACGGCGTGGCGACTGGAAAACTCAAACCCTTGTGAGGATTGGGTGCATAGGTGCTTAGCAAGCCCCCTATGCGGGCTCTTGGTCCAGGCCCTGACAGGCCTTTCTTTGACATGGGTCTCATGCTGAGGATCACAGTGTGAATTTGTGCCCAAGCAGCACTGAAGTTTGGGCGTGGCATCAGGGGCCATGAAGGTTTCTCCCACCCTGAAGGTATGACTCCATGCCAAGAGCAAGCTTTACAGCCATGGGGAAGGAGGAGTTCTGTTTTGTGCTTGCGATACCCAGCTGTGTGGAGAATTGATGTAATGTCTAGGTTCAGATATCTGAAAACCAAGGTTAGGAAGAGGTGACCCCATAAGACCATGGCGTGTCCGACGTGCTGGGTGTGCGGACAGCTGTCTCCTTGTCTGTCTGGACGTCTGGCTTCAGGCTGTTGTCGCTCTCGGCCCGCAAGAACGACCCGCAGACGAGGTGAGTGGCAAACTTCTTTATTGACAATCTTCATCCCCCGGACCCCGTACACCGATTATAGCCCCAAGTTATAGAACACAGTTGATAGAAAGCAACCAATCACCACATAACACAACTACTATAACATCCAATCAGAAGGGATACAGATGACTTCAATCCAGATCATGCGGGGAGCTCGTGCCTCCTGACGTGTGCCCCCGAAACTTATTGTTCACTCTGTTTTTTGCTGTTCCCATGGTCCCTGGTTAATCTTATACTAGTCCCGATGCTTCAGTACAGGTTGTGCGTTCCCTGGAGCGCTCCCACATAAACATTCACCTGCCCTTCTCCTCAAGCCTCGCCTAGTACGTGACTCCCAGCTTCTGCTGCATGGCTCTCCACAGCTCCCCCTTTTTATTTTTATTGCATGGCAGGGGTCGTGCCTGTCTTAGGTTGCCAATCCTCAACACACATGCTTACCCGTCATCGGGTACTCCCCTTCACCGAGGAGCCCCTGTCTTAGGTTGCTATGGCAAGGGATTAGTCTTACCCGTCTTTGGCTACCGACCCAGCATACAGAGCCATATTCAGGGGGAGGCATCAATTACTAGCTCCTTTTAGGCAGCAAAGCAGTTTTGAGACACTTGAGGCAGCAGGGTACTAGCTATGGTGGGAGCAACCCATAATCAAGGTTGCCGTGTAGTTTTGTCACGAGCAGCCCGTTGCTGATTCTGCACAATGGTTCGCACTTTATATAATTCTGTAAGCATGAATTTCACCACACAGGGAAATAGGCACATGAATAAAAGCATAAGTATTAACACTTCTACAATAGAGCCTATAGCATACCAAGTACGTGATAGCGAAGGAATATGAGAAAATAGCGAATTTACAAAATTGTCAGCAAGCTGAGCCACGGGCAGCTTGGCATGCGGAGCTTCTGCAATATTCAAAATCTCTTGATGTAACTGCAGCAAGTCAAGGGACACATTAGAGTTAGACCATACCCCTTCAAGGTGGTACAACACTCGACCCCAGGAAGTTTCTGTGACATTATAGCGCTTGGGGGTGACACAGATCCAGTGGTAGTCACTATGGCATTGGATCCTAGTTCGCAATTTCAAACTTTGAAGTTCGTCCCCCAGAAACTTCACAGCATCATATAAGGCATTTAGTCTGGTTTCAACCCTTTTGTCTATATCCTCTTGTGTTCCCAAGGCCAGAGAAGTATTATGTGCCAGATGATCTACAGTATCTGCAGCTTGCACTGCTTGAGTTAAAAAAATAGATGCAGTAACAGTTGTAGCAATTATTGTTATAAGAGAAACTATACCTAAGATCAACAAACCTAATTCTCGTCTGGGCCGACTAAGGGCATTCTGTACCCGATCCCACAATTCTAACCCAGGGTTAGAGTACCATGGCTTAGATATATTAACAGGAAGCATGATAAAGGGGGGTTGTCGAACTACTAATACACCATCATCTACCGAGACACCCTGAATGCAGTTAGTTAAAGTACAATTCGGACAGAGCAGGTGATATGTAGCTTTATCTTTTTTAATGGTGAGATTCCCTACTAGCAGCATAAAAGGTCTAGGCACACACGCTTGAGGGTATCTATCCTCTGGATCCTGGGGCCCCTTGTCCCGACGGACTGCTTTACCAAAAGCGGCTAAAAGTTTCCATATTTCCGTTTGTACTGGATACCCCCTTGGCGGAGCAAGTATAGGAGGTACTTTTGGCTTAAAAAACCGGGTAGGTGCCCCATGTCCCCAATCTAAAAGTGTAAATCCCTCCTCAAGGGTGTAAGCAGTGGCCTTCTTTTCCACACATAGCCTCCAGGGAACGTCTATTCCTTTAGATATTCCCAACTGAGCTGCACATAATGGGATATCCCGGGGAATCTTACCTATTGATGTTGCGCGGCCAGCAGTTACCCCTGCTATAGTTACATCATCATATTGAACTAGTGTAAACACCCACAAGCAATGTGATCGTCTACCATTCATGGAGAAACACATAGGATACATGTCAGAATAGCCCTTATAAAAAATGTTTGCCTGCTGCGGCTGAAGATGTACCGAGGAAGGCGGTCCTAACAGGGCAGTGTCATTAACATAAACAGGGACAGAGCTCATTTCCCAACTCACATGTTGCAACAAAGGCGGATAAGGCACGTATGCCCAATATACAGAACCTTGAGCTGACAATATTTGCATACAAACAAGCAGTAGTGACAGATATGAGTCCGGAAGAGAAAAATGCACTCTATGCTGAATCATTTGAAGAAGAGCTTGAAGCTGGGTAGTCTCTTGTCTCGGCCACAGTTGGATTGGTTCCGGATTCACGGGGGCAGGCTGCAGGACGATCGTCGTCACTGTCATCCGCAGTAGCAGCCTCTTCCACAGGTTCCACGGCCACCAGCCTGGTGAGACGTTCTGGCACCCAGAGTGGAGTGGGCGCATCCTGTGGGAAAACACAAAGGGAACCTCGGTGCCACCGGAGCACCGGGTCAGGGCCCTTCCATGAACCAGTAAGGACATCCTTCCACTTCACCATAGATTGCTGCATTTTCTGTTGGCCCCAATGGCGCTCCGCGGCTGAAACGCCATCCTTGTCAAGCGTAAGAAAATTTAAAATAAAAGTGGTCAAGTTGGTAAGGTCTGTAGGCGTGTGATGCTCCTCTCCAATTCCCCCTTTTTGTATTTTTTGCAAGGTAGTTTTAAAGGTCAGGTGAGTGCGCTCTATGACACCCTGGCCTTGAGGTTTATAAGGAATGCCTGTAACATGGTGAATATTATAACAGGCTAGAAAGTTTGAAAAGCTTTTAGAAGTATAAGCAGGAGCATTGTCTGTTTTTAACTGTTTAGGCACTCCCCAGCAGGCAAAGCTGTGCAGGCAATGAGATATCACGTTTTTAACATTTTCTCCTTGCAGGGGGGTTGCACTAACGACCCCTGAGCAAGTATCCACACTCACATGAACGCATTTTTGTTGCCCAAAAAAAGGTATATGTGTTACATACATTTGCCACAAATGGTTAGGCAATAGCCCTTTAGGGTTTACCCCTAGGGAGGGCATGGGCAAGTGTACCACACAATTGCCACAAGACTTTACGATATCTCGTGTGTCAGCCCTGGAGATATGAAAGCGTGCCTTTAATGTTTGGGCATTCACATGCCATTTATCATGATATCTTTTAGCATCTTCTAGAGCACTACAAACATAAAAGCGTGCAGCTGCATCAGCCATTCGGTTTCCCTCAGCCATAGGTCCTGGAAGGTCTGAATGTGCTCTAAGATGTCCAATATAAAAAGGGGCACCACGGGAGAGTATAAGGTGTTGCAATTCAGCCAGCAGGGAGGAAATTTCTGACTGGCTGGCTGAGATAATAGCAGTTTCTATAGACCTGGTGGCTGCAACTGCATATTTGCTATCTGAGATAATATTAATAGGTTGATTTAGAAACCTTTGTAAAACACACATAATCACTAACAATTCTGTTCTCTGAGCTGAAGTCGAGGGCACAACAACAGGAATTATTTTTCCTTCTACCACATAAGCGCCAGTTCCCGATTTACTGCCATCTGTAAATACTGTGAGGGCATCAATCAATGGCTCTAATCGGCAGGATTTAGGCCATATGAGGGGTGTATTCTTATAAAACTCAATGAGAGGGTGTGAGGGATAATGATTATCAAACGCAACAGGATAAGCAACTGTTAGAATGGCCCAATCGTCATTTTCATGCGTTAAAATGCTCATTTGGGTTTTATCATAAGGGATTATACAAACATCGGGCAGTTTCCCGAGGACCTGTATGCTGGCTTTCAAAGCTTTATTTGCCACTGTAGCTACAGCCGTAGCATACAGGGTTATGACACGGCTAAGGTTATGGGGTAGATAAATCCATAGTAGGGGTCCTCCTTGCCATAAGGCCCCCGTGGGTGATCCAGGGGATGGGATAATTATGACACTTATAGGCTTTTCCGGGTCACACCTATCTGCTGCTGTTAAAGCTAGCCTGCTTTCAACTAACTGTAATGATTTAATAGCAGCTGGAGTGAGTACTCTTGGGGAGTCTAATGCAGGGTCCCCAGGCAGAATATCGAATAAAGGTTTCAGCTCTGCAGTAGTAATTTTTATGTATGGTCGAATCCAGTTAATGTCCCCTAAAAGTTTTTGGAAATCATTCAATGTATGCAAGTGATCTCTACGGATTTGAATTAGCTGAGGCTTTACTGACGTTTTAGAGAGCTGCATACCAAGGTAATTTTGTAGGTCTCCTGCTTGGATTTTTTCAGGGGATATAGTTAGTCCCCACTTTGCTAACTGTTTCTGTAGGAAGGTTAGAGCTGAAGGAAGAGACCTCTCATTTGGCCCACAAATCAAGATATCATCCTTATAATGATAACAAAGCAAGTCTGGGAATGCTTTTCGGAAAGACTCTAGTGCTTGGCTTACATAAAACTGACACAAGGTGGGGCTATTGGCCATCCCCTGAGGGAGTACTTTCCATTCATACCTTTGATCTGGCTCAGCATGATTAATTGATGGCAGGGTAAATGCAAAGCGCTCTGTATCTGCAGGGTGTAGTGGAATGGAAAAGAAACAGTCTTTGATGTCAATTACAATAGAGGGCCAGTTTTTTGGCAGCGCCGTCACGACTGGGAGCCCTAACTGAATGGGTCCCATGACCTGCATTTGATCATTAATCTGTCGTAGGTCATGTAGCAATCGCCAGTTGCCTGATTTCTTTCTTATTACAAATATGGGTGTATTCCACGGGGATGTGGATTTTTGAATATGTCCTGCTTTGAGTTGTTCTTGGACTTTTGCCGCTTGTAATTTATCTTTTGTTAAAATCCACTGAGGCACCCAGCGCGGCTCCGGTGTTTTCCAAGTTATGCGAATTGCCCCAGTGGCCGCTAGGAAAAAACCTGACCTCCCATAGAAGGCAGATTGGGATCTCCCTGGCCCTTGGTCCCAAGTCCCTGGCCAGGCTTATATCCCATGTTTCTCATCATGGTTTGGGAGGCCTCACTATATAGTTTTTCAGTAGTAAGTCTGATATCCATCTGCTCCAGCACATCGCGCCCCCACAGAGAAACGGGGGTGGAACAGACATATGGTTGGAAAATGCCTTTATGTCCTTCCTCATCCTCCCAGTCCAAAGATGCAGCACTAATATCAGGACTGGTAGCTATCCCTAGTCCTCGGAGGGTCTGGCTGGCTTTAACTAGAGCCCAGGCTTTAGGCCAATCTAGACAATTTATAATGCTTTTGTCTGCTCCTGTATCTAAGAGCCCCCAGAATAGTTTACCTCTAATCTTTAATTTAAGCATAGGTCTCTCTTTAATGTTCATAGTAAGGCATGCGAGGGAGGATCCTGTGGATCCCAGGCCACCTTTTCTAGTCTGGCCTGTAGAGGGATATTTTTCATGATTACTAGGCAAAATCAAAAGCTGTGCAATTCTGTCCCCTGGATTTATAATATTAATTCCCTTGGGAGACAATATCAGAATTTTAACTTCCCCTTCAAAATCAGGATCAATAACTCCCGGATGGGCCTGAAGCCCTCGTAAAGTGCAAGAACTTCTACCAAGAAGGAGTCCCACCGTTCCTTTTGGAGGCCCTCCAGACAGGTCAGATGGCACAGCCTGCACCCCCATTTCTGGTGTTAAGACCATTCGGGTGGTGGCACAGACGTCAAGTCCGGCGGAGCCTGTTGTGGCTCTCCTGGGCCCTGTATAGATTGACTCCCCTGATCGGGTACAGCCATCGTGGCTTGACAGGCAGGGACATTGCCACCCCGTACATTTGATTCGGGCCCCGGGGGCTGGGGCCCTGCCTCCTGTTTTTTGAATTTCCTCAATTATTAGGTGGTAAGGGATTTCCTTGTATATCAGCCACAGATCGGCACTCCTGTGCCCAGTGATTTCCTTTTCTACACCGTGGACACAGTTGGGGTTTTTTCCCCACTGACTTAGCTGCGAGGACCTTTGGGCAGTCTCTTTTCATGTGACCCTCTTGCCCACACTGGAAACATTTCCGAGGGTGGACCCCCTGCATAGCCTGAGCGAAGGCCGCAGCCATAACCTGCCCCTGAATCACTGGCCCTGTGATGTCTCTGCACACCTTAATATAGGCAGAAAGATCCTTAGCCTTCCATGGTCTAATGGCCTCACGGCACCATTTATTAGCATTCTCATAGGCTAATTGTTTAATTAAAAACATGGCAGATTCAGCATCTCCGAACATTCTGCCCGCGGTCTGCATAAGCCTGTCCACAAAATCAGCATAGGGCTCACTTGGCCCCTGTACTACTCTAGACAGTTGCCCTTGCAAATCACCTGCACCCCTCAATGTTTTCCAGGCCCTAATGGCCGCTGTGGCAATCTGCTGATATACGGCAGGGGGGTAGGTGGCCTGTACCTGAGCTCCGATATATGGTCCAGTACCTGTTAGCATTTCTAAATTCCACTGGGGATTTCCAGCAGCTGCATTTCTCCGCGCTGTATCCTGGCAGTTATCCTGATTTTGAATTTTCCATTCCAGATATTGCCCTCCGCTCAAAACTGCTCTAGCCAAATTGGTCCAATCATCAGGAGTGAGGATGAGCGCTCCCAGTGACTCCACAAGGGAGACAGTAAAGGCTGCCTGGGGTCCATAGGCACTAACTGCTTCCTTGAGTTGTTTCACCAGTTTAAAATCTAGTGGCTGGTGGTACCTCTGCTGATTTTGATCTTCTAGTACTGGAAAAAACCCTTTTCCCGGGCCGAGAACCTCTCTCCAATTTGCCGCGGTGCAGTCTGAACAATGGCAGACTCTCGCACAGCCTGACCGATATGGCGGGGGCCACTCATAAGGTGGCGCCGTGGGGCTGGAATGAGGAGTCGGCGCACGGTCTGTTTCTGCTTCCGACTGCGTTACGGCTATAGGCTTTGCCCCTGTGGGTGAGCCTAGAGCCTCTGGATTCTTTTTCTCCTTACCCACTTTTAAATTTTGGGTTATTTCGTCTGAGAGTTCCTCCGAACTCTCACTGTCCACATCAGAACCCTGGGAGGACCCCTTGTGCGACTCTTCCTTTAACTGTTCTAAAATCTCCCCTCCTTGCTGTACCACCTGTTTTAGTCGCTCCCGAGATGACTGCAAACATACTTTCACAAGGGACCATACGGCAAGAGTGCCGGCAGCAACAGTGGGGCTTTGTCTCAAATCCTCTCCCAGATGTTCCCACTGAGATATGTTCAAGAGTCCTTCTTCTATAAACCAAGGGGCAATCTCTCCTGCCTCTTTCAAGAAGGCACGGGCTGTTTTTGATTTTAAAGGAGTGCCATTTGCTTTGAGAATATCTTTTAAAGGACCTTCCATCCTATATCTAGCAAGCTCGTTTCCCATCCTGGAAATCTTTTGTTACTCTAGTCTCTGTGGAACCTTAATAGCTACGTCTATACTCCTCCCAGAGAACCTCCACTGTCCTAAGACAGAAATGGGTGCGCACACTTTCCTTTTCGTTGCTCTTACCTCGTTCTGCGTACGGCGTCTCAGGTCCCGGGTTTCGGCACCAGATGTTGCTCTCGGCCCGCAAGAACGACCCGCAGACGAGGTGAGTGGCAAACTTCTTTATTGACAATCTTCAGCCCCGGGACCCCGTACACCGATTATAGCCCCAAGTTATAGAACACAGTAAATAGAAAGCAACCAATCACCACATAACACAATTACTATAACATCCAATCAGAAGGGATACAGATGACTTCAATCCAGATCATGCGGGGAACTCATGCCTCCTGACGTGAGCCCCCGAAACTTATTGTTCACTCTGTTTTTGTGCCGTTCCCATGGTCCCTGGTTAATCTTATACTAGTCCCGATGCTTCAGTACAGGTTGTGTGTTCCCTGGAGCGCTCCCACATAAACATTCACCTGCCCTTCTCCTCAAGCCTCGCCTAGTACATGACTCCCAGCTTCTGCTGCATGGCTCTCCACGGCTGTGTCAGACAGAGCATGAGTGCCCAGAGCAGCCTATCCAGTTCGGGTACCGTCGAGGCCCGAGCAGGTTGAAACTCATCTGGGTTTTCTGGAGAGCCCCACAGGGAAACGTTTATCTTCCGTTGGGCAGACACTGGGCTGGGTTGTGGTTCTGGAGTTCCTAGTCCGGAGGGCTTGTTTGCCAGGAGTGTGAGGAAGGAAGTCTGAAAACACAAGCTAGCGTGAGGTTTGGGACCGAGGGCACGGCAGGCCCACTCTGCAGAAGCTGAATCAAGATGTCCTGCACTGAGGTCATGTCAACTATGAGACGTGCTTCAGGCTAGAGTTTTTGTCCAGCATGGCCTCTTCCTGAAGGGTGTGGGGGCTTCATGAGGCCAGGTAGGTTTGCCTACGATGGGATTTGTGAACTACTCCAAACCTCAAGGTTGCCTTCTGCACGACAGTCGAGTCCTATTGGATGGTGCCAGGAGGCCCCATACGGAAAGACTCGAGAGCAGGTGTCTAAGCATGGATGCCTGGGAACGCCACCTCATATTCCCACTCTTTAGTCAGGACAAGGCAGGCTCAATCTGCGGGCTCCTGGGTGAGCTACCCAGAGGGGACAATTGAAATGGTCTCTCCTGAAGATGAGTCCTACTGTGGGTTGGTGGCCTGGGAGATCTTGGAATGTGGAGGTGGCTCAGGGACTCTGCAGGATTCTGCAACCTGAGGTGTTTGACACGGCTCCAACAAGGAAGCTTCCCATGTGGATACGAGAGGAGTTCTGTTCAGTGCCTCAGGAAAGCCCCATATGCTGTTCTTCGAACAAAAGCCTCTGAGGAGTGACATCTGGAAACCAAAGCAAGAGTTGAGATTAGGGCCTAAGGACCTGTCTGGCTCAAAGTTCTATCTCTGTTGACATCTGTGTGCATGCCTTCGTGGAGATAGCTGCTAAGCTTGAGTCCGAATGCCCCTGTGTGTCCAGGGAGGCTCCCAGTAGTGGGATGTCCTCGGGGGCCTTGAGGTTTCTTATATTCTGGAGGTGTGTGGCCAAAGGAATGGACACAGTTTCCCAGGAGAGTGCAGGCATGGTCCTGTGGTATGGCTCCAGAGGACCCAGCCTAGAGGCTGTGTATGCCAGGGCTGTGGGGACAGATGTCTGAAAAAGCAAACTTGGCTCAGCTAGGAGCCAAGGTAATGGCAGGCCTGATCTCCAGTCCGTCAGGGGAGATCCTCTGGATATCAAAGGAGGGCAAGTAGGAGGCAGTCGCTCAGGCTTTTGTCTCTGGGCGTTGCATTCACAGTGGCCATTCAGGGTAGGGGTTGCTTCAGGGGCCGAGGAAGAGCCTTCCTCTCGGGGGATTGTCCAAGCTCCCAAGTGTTTGGGTTCATTCTGTGGGAAGGGAAGAGTACTGTTTTCTGCCACAGGGGACCACCCAGGAGAGGGACTCTAGAGCAAAGCAGAGGGTTCCCTCAACTGGAATACACACCATCTAGTTAGTCCTGGGTGCCTATGGGCATGGCAAGCCACATATGCGGGCTCTTGGTCCAGTCACTGAGAGGCGTTACTTGAAGAAGGTACTCACGCTGAGGGTCACAATGTGCGTTTGTGCCCAAGGCGGCCCTCACCAATGGGCGTGGCCTCATGGGCCATGCCGTTTTCTCCTACACTGAAGGTTTGACTCACTGCCAGCAGCAACGTTTCTTGCCATGGGGAAGGAGGGGATCTGACTTGTGCATCAGGTTCCCCCCTTCGCAGGAATTGGAGATAAGGTCTAGGTTTCGATGACTGAAAACCCAGGTTGGGAATGGATGGTGGCCTAAGGCAGTGGCGGGTCCAATGTGCTGGGTGTGCAGCCAGCTGTGTCGGTGTCTGTTGGAAGGTCTGGGCTCAGGCTATTTGCGACAGAGCATCAGTGTTTAAGGTAGCCTATGCAATTGGGGTGTTGCCGAGGGCCAAGCAGTTTGATCCTCATTTGGGGTCTCTGGACAGCACCATAGACAATGTTTTTCTCCTGGGAGGCAGGCAGAGTGCTTCATTGTGGCCCCAGAATTCCTAGTAGGGAGGGTTTTGTGGGCCAGGAGTGTGAGGACGGAAGTCTGAAAACACAAGCTAAAGTGAGGACTGCAGCCAAGGACAGAGCAGGCCCACTCTGCAGAGGCTGAATCAAAAACTCCTGCATCTGAAGTCAGGCTGAGGATCAGACTTTGGCTGAGGCTGGAGTATGTGTCCATGATGGCACATTTATGAAGCGGGGGCCTCATGAGGCCAAGGAAGTTTTCCCACGCTGAGTTTGGAGGTTGCCCAAACCACAAGGTTTCCTTCTGCGGGACATTCGAGTCCTGTTGCATGGCTCCAGGACATACCATACGGAAGGACTGGAGAGCAGGGTTCGAAGGATGGATCCCTGTACAGCATGCCTCGCATTCCCATTGGCCATGAGCGACAAGATATGTTTGATCTGCTGCCTCTGGGGCACGCTACCCAGGGGGCTGAGTTGAAATGTCCTCTCCTGAGGATGCGTCATAATGTGCGTTTGGGTCCATGGAGACCTTGGAATGTGCTGGTTGTTCAGTGGCCCTGCGGAACTCTCCTAACTGAAGGGTTTGATACATCCCCAGTAAGAAAGCTCCCAATGTGGAGACGAGAGAGGTTTGGTTTGGTGCCTCAGAAAAGCCCCGTGTGCTGGTCTACGAAAACAGTCCTCTGAGGACGGACAAATGGAAACCAAAGCTAAGGTTCAGATTAGGGCCTGGGGGCCTGTCCATTTCAACCTTCTGTCTCTGGGGACACTGTCTGAGAGTCTAAGTGGAGATAGTTGCTCCGCTGGTGTCAGAGAGCCCCTCTTAGTCCAGGGTGGCCTCACTATTGATGGCCTCAGGGGCCTTGGAGCTTTTCCCTAACGTGTAGGGTTGTGGTCAATGGATTGGGCACACTTTCCTTGGAGAGGGCAGGCACAATCTTTCGCTGTGGCTCCAGAGGCCCTAGCCTGGAGTTGTGTGTGTCCAGGCTGTGGGAACAGAAGTCTGAAAACACAAACTCAGCTTATGAGTGGCGCCTAGGTTATGGCAGGCTGTATGGACAGCCCGTGGGGGAGTCCGGGCCCTCTGAAACAAGGGCGAGTGGGAGGCGTTCCTTAAGGCTTTGGTCTCTGGATTTTGTGTCCGGGATAGCCGTGGATTGGTGGGGTGGCCTCAGGGACTGTGGACGAGTATCCCTCTCTGGGGATTTGTCCCAGCTCCCAAGATTTGGGGTCATTTTGTGGGAAGGGTGGAGTCGTGTTGTCTGGCTCATGTGTCTCTCCAAGAAAGGGATTCCAGAGCAGAGCCCCAGGTACGGGCGGGGCGACTGGAAAACTCAAACCCTGGTGAGGACTGGGTGCATAGTGGCTTGGCAAGCCCCCTATAAGTGCTCTTGGTCCAGGCCCTGACAGGCCTTTCTTTGACATGGGGCTCATGCTGAGGGTCACAGTGTGAATTTGAGCCCAAGCAGCACTCAGGTTTGGGCGTGGCATCAGGGGCCATGAAGGTTTCTCCCACCCTGAAGGTATGACTCCATGCCAAGAGCAAGCTTTACAGCCATGGGGAAGGAGGAGTTCTGTTTTTTGCTTGCGATACCCAGCTGTGTGGAGAATTGATGTAATGTCTAGGTTCAGATATCTGAAAACCAATGTTAGGAAGAGGTGACGGCATAAGACCATGGCGTGTCCGAAGTGCTGGGTGTGCGGCCAGCTGTCTCCTTGTCTGTCTGGACGTCTGGCTTCAGGCTGTGTCAGACAGAGCATGAGTGCCCAGAGCAGCCTATCCAGTTCGGGTACCGTCAAGGCCCGAGCAGGTTGATCCTCATCTGGGTTTTCTGGAGAGCCCCACAGGGAAACGTTTATCTTCCGTTGGGCAGAAACTGGGCTGGGTTGTGGTTCTGGTGTACCTAGTCCGTAGGGCTTTTAGCCAGGAGTGTGAGGAAGGAAGTCTGAAAACACAAGCTAGCATGAGGTTTGGGACCGAGGGCACGGCAGGCCCACTCTGCAGAGGCTGAATCGAGATGTCCTGCACTGAAGTCATGTCAACTATGAGACGTGCCTCAGGCTAGAGTTTTTGTCCAGCATGGCCTCTTCCTGAAGGGTGTGGGGGCTTCATGAGGCCAGGGAGGTTTGCCTAAGATGGGATTTGTGAACTACTCCAAACCTCAAGGTTTCCTTCTGCACGACAGTCGAGGCCTTTGGATGGTGCCAGGACGCCCCATACGGAAAGACCCGAGAGCAGGTGTCTAAGTATGGATGCCTAGGAACGCCACCTCATATACCCACTCTTTAGTCAGGGCAAAACAGGCTCAATCTGCGGGCTCCTGGGTTAGCTACCAAGAGGGGATAATTGAAATGGACTCTCCTGAAGATGAGTCCTACTGTGGGTTGGTGGACTGGGGGACCTTGGAATGTGGAGGTGGCTTAGGGACTCTGCAGGATTCTGCAACCTGAGATGTTTGACACGACTCCAACAAGGAAGCTTCCCATGTGGAGATGTGAGGAGTTCTGTTCAGTGCCTCAGGAAAGCCCCATATCCTGTTCTTCGAACCAAAGCCTCTGAGGAGTGACACCTGGAAAGCAAAGCAAGAGTTGAGATTAGGGCCTAAGGGCCTGTCCGGCTCAACCTTCAATCTCTGTTGACATCTGTGTGCATGCCTTCGTGGAGGTAGCTGCTAAGCTTGAGTCCGAATGCCCCTGTGTGTCCAGGGAGGCTCCCAGTAGTGGGATGTCCTCGGTGGCCTTGAGGCTTCTCATATTCTGGAGGTGTGTGGCCAAAGGAATGGACACAGTTTCCCAGGAGAGAGCAGGCACGGTCCTGTGGTATGGCTCCAGAGGACCCAGTCTAGAGGCTGTGTTTGCCAGGGCTGTGGGGACAAATGTCTGAAAAAGCAAACTTGGCTCAGCTAGGGGCCAAGGTAATGGCAGGACTGATCTCTAGTCCGTGAGGTGAGATCCTCTGGATATCAAAGGAGGGCAAGTAGAAGGCAGTCTCTCGGGCTTTTGTCTCTGGGTGTTGCGTTCACAGTGGCCGTTCAAGGTAGGGGTTGCTTCAGGGGCCGAGGAAGAGCCTTCCTCTCGGGGGATTGTCCAAGCTCCCAAGTGTTTGGGTTCATTCTGTGGGAAGGGAAGAGTACTGTTTTCTGCCAAGGGGACCCCCCAGGAGAGGGACTCTAGAGCAAAGCAGAGGGTTCCCTCAACTAGAATACACACCATCTAGTTAGTCCTGGGTGCCTATGGGCATGGCAAGCCACATATGGGGGCTCTTCGTCCAGTCACTGAGAGGCGTTACTTGAAGAAGGTACTCACACTGAGGGTCACAATGTGCGTTTGTGCCCAAGGCGGCCCTCACCAATGGGCGTGACCTCATGGGCCATGCCGTTTTCTCTTACACTGAAGGTTTGACTCACTGCCAGCAGCAACGTTTCTTGCCATGGGGAAGGAGGGGATCTGACTTGTGCATCAGGTTCCCCCCTGCGCAGGGATTGGAGATAAGGTCTAGGTTCCGATGACTGAAAACCCAGGTTGGGAATGGATGGTGACCTAAGGCAGTGGCGGGTCCAATGTGCTGGGTGTGCAGCCAGCTGTGTCGGTGTCTTTTGGAAGGTCTGGGCTCAGGCTATTTGCGACAGAGCATCAGTGTTTAAGGTAGCCTATGCAATTGGGGTGTTGCCGAGGGCCAAGCAGTTTGATCCTCATTTGGGGTCTCTGGGGAGCACCATAGACAATGTTTTTCTCCTAGGAGGCAGGCAGAGTGCTTCATTGTGGCCCCAGAATTCCCAGTAGGGAGGGCTTTGTGGGCCAGGAGTGTGAGGACGGAAGTCTGAAAAAAAGCTAGGGTGAGGATTGCAGCCAAGGGCAGAGCAGGCCCACTCTGCAGAGGCTGAATCGAAATCTCCTGCATCTGAAGTCAGGCTGAGGATCAGACGTTGGCTGAGGCTGGAGTATGTGTCCATGATGGCAAATTTATGAAGTGGGGCCTAATGAGGCCAAGGAAGTTTTCCCACGCTGAGTTTGGAGGTAGGCCAAACCACAAGGTTTCCTTCTGTGGGACATTCGAGTCCTGTTGCATGGCGCCAGGACATACCATATGGAAGGACTGGAGAGCAGGGTTCGAAGGATGGATCCCTGTACAGCATGCCCTGCATTCCCATTGGCCATTAGAGACAAGATATGTTTGATCTGCTGCCTCTGGGGCACGCTACCCAGGGGGCTGAGGTGAAATGGCCTCTCCCGAGGATGCGTCATAATGTGCGTTTGGGTCCTTGGAGACCTTGGAATGTGCTGGTTGTTCAGTGGCCCTGCGGAACTCTCCTACCTGAAGAGTTTGATACATCCCCAGTAAGAAAGCTCCCCATGTGGAAACGAGAGAGGTTTGGTTTGGTGCCTCAGAAAAGCCCCGTGTGCTGGTCTATGAAAACAGTCCTCTGAGGACGGACACATGGAAACCAAAGCTAAGGTTCAGATTAGGGCCTGGGGGCCTGTCCATTTCAATCTTCTGTCTCTGGGGACACTGTCTGAGAGTCTAAGTGGAGATAGTTGCTCCGCTGGTGTCAGAGAGCCCCTCTTAGTCCAGGGTGGCCTACACTATTGATGGTCTCAGGGGCCTTGGAGCTTTTCCCTAACCTGTAGGGTTGTGGTCAATGGATTGGGCACACTTTCCTTGGAGAGGGCAGGCACAATGTTTCGCTGTGGCTCCAGAGGCCCTACCCTGGAGGTTGTGTTGGTCCAGGCTGTGGGCACAGAAGTCTGGAAACACAAACTGAGCTTATGAGTGGCGCCTAGGGTATGGCAGGCCGGATGGACAGCCCGAGGGGGAGCTCCTGGGCCTCTGAAACAAGGGCGAGTTGGAGGCATTCCTTCAGGCTTTTGTCTTTGGATGTTGTGTCCTGGATAGCCGTGGATTGGAGGGGTGGCCTCAGGGACTTTGGACGAGTCTCCCTCTCTGGGGATTTGTCCCAGCTCCCAAGAGTTGGGGTCATTTTGTTGGAAGGTTGGAGTCGTGTTGTCTTGCTCATGTGTCTCTCCAAGAAAGGGATTCCAGAGCAGAGCCCCAGAACGGGCGGGGCGACTGGAAATCTCAAACCCTGGTGAGGATTGGGTGCATAGCGGCTTGGCAAGCCCCCTATGCGGGCTCTTGGTCCTGGCCCTGAGAGGCCTTTCTTTGACATGGGGCTCATGCTGAGGGTCACAGTGTGAATTTGTGCCCAAGCAGCACTCAAGTTTGGACGTGGCATCAGGGGCCATGAAAGTTTCTCCCACCCTGAAGGTATGACTCCATGTCAAGAGCAAGCTTTACAGCCATGGGGAAGGAGGAGTTCTGTTTTGTGCTTGCGATACCCAGCTGTGTGGAGAATTGATGTAATGTCTAGGTTCAGATATCTGAAAACCAAGGTTAGGAAGAGGTGACGGCATAAGACCATGGCGTGTCCGAAGTGCTGGGTGTGCGGCCAGCTGTCTCCTTGTCTGTCTGGACGTCTGGCTTCAGGCTGTGTCAGACAGAGCATGAGTGCCCAGAGCAGCCTATCCAGTTCGGGTACCGTCAAGGCCCGAGCAGGTTGATCCTCATCTGGGTTTTCTGGAGAGCCCCACATGGAAACGTTTATTTTCGGTGGGCAGACACTGGGCTGGGTTGTGGTTCTGGAGTTCTTAGTCCGGAGGGCTTGTTTGCCAGGAGTGTAAGGAAGGAAGCCTGAAAACAAAAGCTAGCATGATGTTTGGGACCGAGGGCACAGCAGGCCCAGTCTGCAGAGGCTGAATCGAGATGTCCTGCACTGAGGTCATGTCAACTATGAGACGTACCTCAGGCTAGAATTTTTGTCCAGAATGGCCTCTTCCTGAAGGGTGTGGGGGCTTCATGGGGCCAGGGAGGTTTGCCTACGATGGGATTTGTGAACTACTCCAAACCTCAAGGTTTCCTTCTGCACGACAGTCCAGTCCTATTGGATGGTGCCAGGAGGCCCCATACGGAAAGACCCGAGATCAGGTGTCTAAGCATGGATGCCTGGGAACGCCACCTCATATCCCCACTCTTAGTCAGGGCAAAACAGGCTCAATCTGCGGGCTCCTGGGTGAGCTACCCAGAGGGGACAATTGAAATGGACTCTCCTGAAGATGAGTCCTACTGTGGGTTGGTGGCCTGGGAGACCTTGGAATGTGGAGGTGGCTCAGGGATTCTGCAGGATTCTGCAACCTGAGGTGTTTGACACGGCTCCAACAAGGAAGCTTCCCATGTGGATACGAGAGGAATTCTGTTCAGTGCCTCTGGAAAGCCCCATATCCTGTTCTTCGAACCAAAGCCTCTGAGGAGTGACACCTGGAAACCAAAGCAAGAGTTGAGATTAGGGCCTAAGGGCCTGTCCGGCTCAACCTTCTATCTCTGTTGACATCTGTGTGCATGCCTTCGTGGTGGTAGCTGCTAAGCTTGAGTCCGAATGCCCCTGTGTGTCCAGGGAGGCTCCCAGTAGTGGGATGTCCTCGGGGGCCTTGATGTTTCTCATATTCTGGAGGTGTGTGGCCAAAGGAATAGACCTAATTTCCCAGGAGAGAGCAGGCACGGTCCTGTGGTATGGCTCCAGAGGACCCAGCCTAGAGGCTGTGTTTGCCAGGGCTGTGGGGACAGATGTCTGAAAAAGCCAACTTGGCTCAGCTAGGGGCCAATGTAATGGCAGGCCTGATCTCCAGTCCATGAGGTGAGATCCTCTGGATATCAAAGGAGTGCAAGTGGGAGGCAGTCTCTCGGGCTTTTGTCTCTGGGTGTTGCGTTCACAGTGGTCGTTCAGGGTAGGGGTTGCTTCAGGGGCCGAGGAAGAGCCTTCCTCTCGGGGGATTGTCCAAGCTCCCAAGTGTTTGGGTTCATTCTGTGGGAAGGGAAGAGTACTGTTTTCTGCCACAGGGGACCACCCAGGAGAGGGACTCTAGAGCACAGCAGAGGGTTCCCTCAACTGGAATACACACCATCTAGTTAGTCCTGGGTGCCTATGGGCATGGCAAGTCACATATGCGGGATCTTGGTCCAGTCACTGAGAGGCGTTACTTGAAGAAGGTACTCACGATGAGGGTCACAATGTGCGTTTGTGCCCAAGGCGGCCCTCACGCATGGGCGTGGCCTCATGGGCCATGCAGTTTTCTCCTACACTGAAGGTTTGACTCACTGCCAGCAGCAACGTTTCTTGCCATGGGTAAGGAGGGATTCTGACTTGTGCATCAGGTTCCCCCCTGAGCAGGGATTGGAGATAAGGTCTAGGTTCCGATGACTGAAAACACAGGTTGGGAATGGATGGTGCCCTAAGGCAGTGGCAGGTCCAATGTGCTGGGTGTGCAGCCAGCTGTGTCGGTGTCTGTTGGAAGGTCTGGGCTCAGGCTATTTGCGACAGAGCATCAATGTTTAAGGTAGCCTATGCTATTGGGGTGTTGCCGAGGGCCAAGCAGTTTGATCCTCATTTGGGGTCTCTGGGCAGCACCATATACAATGTTTTTCTCCTGGGAAGCAGGCAGAGTGCTTCATTGTGGCCCCAGAATTCCCAGTAGGGAGGGTTTTGTGGGCCAGGAGTGTGAGGACGGAAGTTAAAAACACAAGCCAGGGTGAGGATTGGAGCCAAGGGCAGAGCAGGCCCACTCTGCAGAGGCTGAATCGAAATCTCCTGCATCTGAAGTCAGGCTGAGGATCAGACGTTGACTGAGGCTGGAGTATGTGTCCATCATGGCACCTTCATGAAGCGGGGTCCTCAGGAGGCCAAGGAAGTTTTTCCACGCTGAGTTTGGTTGTTGCCCCAAACTTCAAGGTTTCCTTCTGCGGGACATTCGAGTCGTGTTGCATGGCTCCAGGACATACCATACGGAAGGACTGGAGAGCAGGGTTCGAAGGATGGATCCCTGTACAGCATGCCTCGCATTCCCATTGGCCATTAGAGACAAGATATGTTTGATCTGCTGCCTCTGGGGCACGCTACCCCGGGGGCTGAGTTAAAATGACCTCTCCCGAGTATGCGTCATAATGTGCGTTTGGGTCCATGGAGACCTTGGAATGTGCCGGTTGTTCATTGGCCCTGCGTTATTCTCCTACCTGAAGGGTTTGATACATCCCCAGTAAGAACGCTCCCCATGTGGAGACGAGAGAGGTTTGGTTTGGTGCCTCAGAAAAGCCCCGTGTGCTGGTCTACGAAAACAGTCCTCTGAGGACGGACACATGGAAACCAAAGCTAAGGTTCAGATTAGGGCCTGGGGGCCTGTCCATTTCAACCTTCTGTCTCTGGGGACACTGTCTGAGAGTCTAAGTGGAGATAGTTGCTCCGCTGGTGTCAGAGAGCCCCTCTTAGTCCAGGGTGGCCTACACTATTGATGGCCTCAGGGGCCTTGGAGCTTTTCCCTTACGTGTAGGGTTGTGGTCAATGGATTGGGCACACTTTCCTTGGAGAGGGCAGGCACAATCTTTCGCTGTGGCTCCAGAGGCCCTAGCCTGGAGGTTGTGTCTGTCCAGGCTGTTGGCACAGAAGTCTGAAAACACAAACTGAGCTTATGAGTGGCGCCTAGGGTAAGGCAGGCCGGATGGACAGCCCGAGAGGGAGCTCCTTGGCCTCTGAAACAAGGGTGAGTGGGAGGCGTTCCTTCAGCCTTTTGTCTCTGGATGTTGTGTCCGGGATAACCGTGGATTGGAGGGGTGGCCACAGGGACTGTGGACGAGTATCCCTCTCTGGGTATTTGTCCCAGCTCCCAAGAGTTTGGGGTCATTTTGTGGGAAGGGTGGAGTCTTGTTGTCTGGCTCATGTGTCTCTCCAAGAAAGGGATTCCAGAGCAGAGCCCCAGGTACGGGCGGGGCGACTTGAAAACTGAAACCCTGGTGAGGATTGGGTGCATAGGGGCTTGGCAAGCCCCCTATGCGGGCTCTTGGTCCAGGCCCTGACAGGCCTTTCTTTGACATGGGGATCATGCTGAGGGTCACAGTGTGAATTTGTGCCCAAGCAGCACTCAAGTTTGGACGTGGCATCAGGGGCCATGAAGGTTTCTCCCACCCTGAAGGTATGACTCCAGGCCAAGAGCAAGCTTTACAGCCATGGGGCAGGAGGAGTTCTGTTTTGTGCTTGCAATACCCAGCTGTGTGGAGAATTGATGTAATGTCTTGGTTCAGATATCTGAAAATCAAGGTTAGGAAGTGGTGATGGCATAAGACCATGACATGTCCGAAGTGCTGGGTGTGCGGACAGCTGTCTCCTTGTCTGTCTGGACGTCTGGATTCAGGCTGTGTCAGACAGAGCATGAGTGCCCAGAGCAGCCTATCCAGTTCAGGTACCGTCGAGGCCCGAGCAGGTTGATCCTCATCTGGGTTTTCTGGAGAGCCCCACATGGAAACGTTTATTTTCCGTTGGCAGACACTGGGCTGTTTTGTGGTTCTTGAGTTCCTAGTACAGAGGGCTTGTTTGCCAGGAGTGTGAGGAAGGAAGTCTGAAAACACAAGCTAGCGTGAGGTTTGGGACCGAGGGCATGGCAGGCCCACTCTGCAGAAGCTGAATCGAGATGTCCTGCACTGAGGTCATGTCAACTATGAGACGTGCCTCAGGCTAGAGATTTTTTCCAGCATGGCCTCTTCCTGAAGGGTGTGGGGACTTCATGAGGCCAGGTAGGTTTGCCTACGATGGGATTTGTGAACTACTCCAAACCTCAAGGTTTCCTTCTGCACGACAGTCGATTCCTATTGGATGGTGCCAGGAGGCCCCATACGGAAAGACCCGAGAGCAGGTGTCTAAGCATGGATGCCTGGGAACGCCACCTCATATACCCACTCTTTAGTCAGGGCAAAACAGGCTCAATCTGCGGGCTCCTGGGTGAGCTACCATGAGGGGACAATTGAAATGGACTCTCCTGAAGATGAGTCCTACTGTGGGTTGGTGGCCTGGGAGACCTTGGAAATTGGAGGTGGCTCAGGGACTCTGTAGGATTATGCAACCTGAGGTGTTTGACACGGCTCCAACAAGGAAGCTTCCCATGTGGAGATGAAAGGAGTTATCTTCAGTGCCTCAAGAAAGCCTAATATCCTGTTCCTCGAACCAAAGCCTCAGAGGAGTGACACCTGGAAACCTAAGCAAAAGTTGAGATTAGGGCCTAAGGGCCTGTCCGACTCAACCTTCTATCTCTGTTGACATGTGTTTGCATGCCTTCGTGTAGGTAGCTGCTCAGCTTGTGTCCGAATGCCCCTGTGTGTCCAGGGAGGCTCCCAGTAGTGGGATGTCCTCGGGGGCCTTGATGTTTCTCATATTCTGGAGGTGTGTGGCCAAAGGAATGGACACAGTTTCCCAGGAGAGAGCAGGCACGGTCCTGTGGTATGGCTCCAGAGGACCCAGCCTAGAGGCTGTGTTTGTCAGGGCTGTGGGGAGAGAAGGCTGAAAAAGCAAACTTGGCTCAGCTAGGGGCCAAGGTAATGGCAGGCCTGATATCCAGTCCGTGAGGGGAGACCCTCTGGATATCAAAGGAGGGCAAGTGGGAGGCAGTCGCTCGGGTTTTTGTCTCTGGGTGTTGTGTTCACAGTGCTCGTTCAGGGTAGGGGTTGCTTCAGGGGCCGAGGAAGAGCCTTCCTCTCAGGGGATTGTCCAAGCTCCCAAGTGTTTGGGTTCATTCTGTGGGAAGGGAAGAGTACTGTTTTCTGCCACAGGGGACCCCCCAGAAGAGGGACTCTAGAGCACAGCAGTGGGTTCCCTCACTGGAATACACACCATCTAGTTAGTCCTGGGTGCCTATGGGCATGGCAAGCCACATATGCGGGCTCTTGGTACAGTCACTTAGAGGCGTTACTTGAAGAAGGTACTCACCCTGAGGGTCACAATGTGTGTTTGTGCCCAAGGTGGCCCTCACGCATGGGAGTGGCCTCATGGGCCTTGCCGTTTTCTTTTACACTGAAGGTTTGACTCACGGCCAGCAGCAAGGTTTCTTGCCATGGGGAAGGAGGGGTTCTGACTCGTGCATCAGGTTCCCCCATGTGCAGGGATTGGAGATAAGGTCTAGGTTCCGATGACTGAAAACCCAGGCTGGGAATGGAAGGTGGCCTAAGGTAGTGGCGGGTCCAATGTGCTGGGTGTGCAGCCAGCTGTGTCGGTGTCTGTTGGAAGGTCTGGGCTCAGGCTATTTGCGACAGAGCATCAGTGTTTAAGGTAGCCTATGCTATTGGGGTGTTGCCGAGAGCCAAGCAGTTTGATCCTCATTTGGGGTCTCTGGGCAGCACCATAGACAATGTTTTTCTCCTGGGAGGCAGGCAGAGTGCTTCATTGTGGCCCCAGAAATCCAAGGAGGGAGGGAGTGTGGGCCAAGAGTGTGAGGACGGAAGTATAAAAACACAAGCTAGAGTGAGGATTGGAGCCAAGGTCAGAGCAGGCCCTCTCTGCAGAGGCTGAATCGATATCTCCTGCATCTTAAGTAGGGCTGAGGATCAGACGTTGGCTGAGGCTGGAGTATGTGTCCATCATGGCACCTTCATGAAGCGGGGACCTCAGGAGGCCAAGGAAGTTTTCCCACGCTGAGTTTGGAGGTTGCCCCAAACCTCAAGGTTTCCTTCTGCGGGACATTCCACTCCTGTTGCATGGCTCCAGGACATACCATACGGAAGGACTGGAGAGCAGGGTTCGAAGGATGGATCCCTGTACAGCATGCCTCGCATTCCCATTGGCCATTAGAGACAAGATATGTTTGATCTGCTGCCTCTGGGGCACGCTACCCAGGGGGCTGAGTTGAAATGGCCTCTCCTGAGGATGCGTCATAATGTGCGTTTGGGTCCATGGAGACCTTGGAATGTGCCGGTTGTTCATTGGCCCTGCGTTATTCTCCTACCTGAAGGGTTTGATACATCCCCAGTAAGAACGCTCCCCATGTGGAGACGAGAGAGGTTTGGTTTGGTGCCTCAGAAAAGCCCCGTGTGCTGGTCTACGAAAACAGTCCTCTGAGGACGGACACATGGAAACCAAAGCTAAGGTTCAGATTAGGGCCTGGGGGCCTGTCCATTTCAACCTTCTGTCTCTGGGGACACTGTCTGAGAGTCTAAGTGGAGATAGTTGCTCCGCTGGTGTCAGAGAGCCCCTCTTAGTCCAGGGTGGCCTACACTATTGATGGCCTCAGGGGCCTTGGAGCTTTTCCCTAACCTGTAGGGTTGTGGTCAATGGATTGGGCACACTTTCCTTGGAGAGGGCAGGCACAATGTTTCGCTGTGGCTCCAGAGGCCCTAGCCTGGAGGTTGTGTCTGTCTAGGCTGTGGGCACAGAAGTCTGAAAACACAAACTGAGCTTATGAGTGGCGCCTAGGGCATGGCAGGCCGGATGGACAGGCCGAGAGGGATCTCCTGGGCCTCTGAAACAAGGGCGAGTGGGAGGCGTTGCTTCAGCCTTTTGTCTCTGGATGTTGTGTCCGGGTTAGCCGTGGATTGGAGGGGTGGCCTCAGGGACTGTGGACGAGTATCCCTCTCTGGGGATTTGTCCCAGCTCCCAAGAGTTTGGGGTCATTTTGTGGGAAGGGTGGAGTCTTGTTGTCTGGCTCATGTGTCTCTCCAAGAAAGGGATTCCAGAGCAGAGCCCCAGGTACGGGCGGGGCGACTGGAAAACTCATACACTGGTCAGGATTGGGTGCATAGGGGCTTGGCAAGCCCCCTATGCGGGCTCTTGGTCCAGGCCCTGACAGGCCTTTCTTTGACATGGGGCTCATGCTGAGGGTCACAGTGTGAATTTGTGCCCAAGCAGCACTCAAGTTTGGACGTGGCATCAGGGGCCATGAAGGTTTCTCCCACCCTGAAGGTATGACACCATGCCAAGAGCAAGCTTTACAACCATGGGAAAGGAGGAGATCTGTTTTGTGCTTGCAATACCCAGTTGTGTTCAGAATTGATGTAATGTCTAGGTTCAGATATTTGAAAACCAAGGTTAGGAATAGGTGACGACATAAGACCATGGTGTGTCCGAAATGCTGGGCGTGCGGCCAGCTGTCTCCTTGTCTGTCTGGAAGTCTGGCTTCAGGCTGTGTCAGACAGACCATGAGTGCCCAGAGCAGCCTATCCAGTTCGGGTACGTTCAAGGCCCGAGCAGGTTGATACTCATCTGTTTTTTCTGCAGAGCCCCACATGGAAACGTTTATCTTCCGTTGGGCAGACACTGGGCTGGGTTGTGGTTCTGGAGTTCCTAGTCCGGAGGGCTTGTTTGCCAGGAGTGTGAGGAAGGAAGTCTGAAAACACAAGCTAGCGTGAGGTTTGGGATCGAGGGCACTGCAGGCCCACTCTGCAGAGGCTCAATCGAGATGTCCTGCACTGAGGTAATGTCAACTATGAGACGTGCCTCAGGCTAGAGTTTTTGTCTAGCATGGCCCTTTCATGAAGGGTGTGGGGCTTCATGAGGTCAGGGAGGTTTGCCTACGATGGGATTTGTGAACTTCTCCAAACCTCAAGGTTTTGACCATTGGAATGGGCACACACAATTCCCTTGGAGAGGGCAAGTACAGTCAGCAGGTTTGGCTCCAGGGGCCTGAGCCTGTAGGTTGTGTAGGCCAGGGCTATTTGGACAGTTGTCTGAAAACACAAACTCGGCTTATGTTTCGGTCATAGGTATGGCAGGACTAATCTACAGACCATGAGGAGAACTCTTCGGGATTTGAGAAAAGGACGAGTGTGATGCTCTTGCTCAAGTTTTTGTCTCTGGATATCGTGTCACTCATGGTCCTGAAATTTCTGGGTGACTTCATGAAAAATGGACGTGTCTTACTCTCTGGTGGTTTGCCCGTCCAAAGAGTATGGAGTCATTATGTGGGATGGAAGAAGTCCGTTTTTTTGTTGTTGTTGTTTTCTTTTTTAACCTCAGGTGTCCCAACAAATGAGGGATTCCAGAGTAGAGCCCTGGGGAGGGGCGACTGGAAACTCAGAAATCAGTTTAAAAATTGGGGCCTAGGGACATGTCAAGCCTATTATGACATCTAATGGTCCAGCCACTGAGAGGACTTACTAGAGGACAGGACTCATGCTCAGGGTCACAATGCGTGTTTATGCCCTCGTCGCACTCAAGAATGGGCGGGGCCTCAGGGTGAATGCTGGTTTCTCATACACTGAACGTTGGACAACGTGCCAGCCACAAAGTTTCTTGCCATTGGTAAGGAGGAGTTCTGATTTCTGCATCACAATCACCCCTGGGCAGTGATTGGAGATAAGGTATCGGTTCTGAAGCCTGCAAACTGAGGTAAGGAAGAGATGATGACCTAAGGCCATGGCGGGTATTAAGGGCTCAGTGTGCCGTCACCTTTCTGGGTGTTGGTCAGGAGGTCCGGGCTCAGGTTGTGTCCGACAGTGCATTAGTGCCCAGGTTAGACTATATAATTTGGGTAAAGTCAGTGCTGTGTAGGTTTATCCTCATTTAAGGTTCCTGGGCAACTCATGAGGCAATAATTTTTTTCTAGAGGGCAGGCAGAGTGCTGCATTGTGGGTCCAGAATGGCCAAACATGAGGGCTTCGGGGCCAGGGGTGTGAGGATGGAAGTCTGAGAAGACAAGCTAGACTTGGGTTTGAGGGCGAGGGCACGGCAGGTACCCCCTGCAGATCTGAACCAATATCTCATGCATCTGAAGTCAGGGAGAGGATCAGACGTTGGCTCAGGTTGTAGTTTCTGTGCATGACAGGTGCTTCATGAAGGGAGCAGAATCTCGAGGCCATTGAGATCTTCCCACGTTGGGAGTTGTGGGATGCCCCCTTCAAGGATTCCTTCTGCGGGACAATTGAGACATGTTAGACAGCTCCAGAACATCCCATATGGAATGACTCCAGAGCACCGTTCGAGGATGGATGCCTGGGAAGCCCGCCTCGCATTCCAATTGTCTCCTAGTAACAAGACAGTTTAGATCGGATGGCTCTGTGGGAGCAACCGGGGTGGCTGAGTTAAAATGGACTTTCCTGAGGTTGGGTCCTAAAGTGTTTTTATGTCGATGAGGGCCTTGGAATGGGGTGGTTGCACTGGGACCCTGAAGTACTCTCCTAAGGTTTTGACATAACTCCCATGCACAGGGTTAATTGTGGAGATGAGATGAGTTCTGATGGATGCCTCAGGAAAAACCCCTATGCTCGTATTGGAATCAGGCTTTTGAGGAGACATGCCTGTAAAACAAAGGAAGGGATCCTATTATGGCCTAGGGTCCAGTCTGGTTCAATCTTCTTCTCTGGGGACATCCATCTAGTACGAGTGGAGGTAGATGCTCAGCTGGTGTCAGACCGCCCTTGTTGTCCCGGGCGACCTACACTATAGGGATGGCCTCAGGGACTTTGGAGGTTTCTCCTAATTTGTACGATTTTGGACAATGGAATGGGCAGAATTCCCATGGATTGGTAGGCACAGTCCATATGTGTGGCTCCAGGGACCCCAGCCTGGAGGGTGTGTGGCCCAGGACTTTGAGGACAAAAGTCTGAAAACACAAACTCAGCTTAGGTTTGGGGACGTATGTATGGCAGGCCCGACCTACAAACCATGAGAAGAACCCTTTAGGATATGAAGAAAGTGCGAGTCTGAGGCACTTGCTCAGGCTTTTGTCTCTGGATTTTGTATCAGCGATGGCCGTGGAATGTCGGGGAGGCCTCATGGGCCATGGACGAATCTTTCTCTCTGAGGATTTGGCCGGATTCCCAATTGTTTTTCGTCACTCTTGGGATGGGAGGACTCCTTTCAGGTTTGTTACCTCACGTGTCCCACCAAAAGCGGAATTCCAAAGCAAAGCCGTGGGGAAGACTGAAGGGACAACCCGAACTATGGTTAAAAATTGGGGCCTAGGGGCATGGCAAGCCTAATATGCTATCTCTTCATCCAGCCACTGAGAGGCCTTACTTGAGGACTGGGCTCAGGCTGAGGGTCACAATGTGTGTTTGTGACCCATGTGGCCCGCGAGCATGGGCGGGGCCTCATGGGCCACACTGGTTTCAACTACACTGAACGTTGGACAACATGCCAACCACAAGTTTCCTTGCCATGGGGAAGGAGTTCTGATTTTGCATCACGTTCAACCCTGGGCAGTGATTGTACATAAGGTCTAGGTTCTGAAGCCTTAAAACCGAGGTTGGGAAGAGGTGACGAGCTAAGGCCATGGCGGCTTGATGTGCTCAGTGTGCGACCAGCTCTCTGGGTGTGGCCAGGAGGTCCAGGCTCAGGCAGTGTCAGAAAGGGCATTAGTGCCCTGGTCAGCCTATGTATTTGGGGTAGATCCAAGGTAGGAGCAGGTTGATACTCACTTGGGGTTACTGGGTAGCCCCATAAGGCAATGTTTTTCTTCTGGTGGGCAGGCAGAGTGCTGCATTGTAGTTCTGGATTGCCAAACTGGAGGGCTTGTGGGCCAGTAGTCTGAGGACATAAATGTGAGAACACAAGCTAGGCTTAGGTTTCTGGGTGAGGACATGGCAGGCACAATCTACAGACCTGAATCGAGATCTCGTGCATCTGAAGTCAGGACGAGGATCAGACGATCGCTCAGTTTGGCGTTTCTGTCCCTGATGGCCCCTTCATGAAGGGGGGGCATCACGAGGCCATTGGGGTTTTCCCACGATGGGAGTTGTGAGAAGCTCCAAACTGCAAAGAGTCTTCTGCAGGACAATTGAGACCTGTTGTTTGGCTCCAGGCCCATGATTCTGAGCAGGGTTCTAAGGATGGATGGCTGGGTAGCCCAATTCGCATTCCAATTGTCTCCTAGCAACAGGACAGGTTAGATCTGCTGGATCTGGGGGAGCAACCGAGGAGGCTGAGTTGAAATGGACTCTCCTGTGGATGGGTCCTAATGTGCTTTTGTGTCTATGGATACCTTGGAATGAAGCGGTGGCACTGGGGCCCTGAAGAGTTCCTCTAAACAAAGGCTTTGACACAGCTCCAATGTGCAAGTTTCGCATATGTGATGAGATGTTTTCTGATGGGTGAGTCAAGAAACAGCCATATGCTGGTTTTGAAATCCAGGCCTCTGAGCAGAGAAGCCTGGAAACTAAAGCAATGGATCTGGTTAGTGCCTAGGGGTCAGTTCTTTCCTTTTGACCTCTGGGGACATCTGTCTATTGGTCTGAGTGCAGGTGGGATCTCAGATGGTCTCAGATTGCCCCTGTATTTCCTGGGATGCCACCACTAGTGAGATGGATCAAGGACGTTGGAGGTTTTTCCTATTAGAAGGGTTGTGGCCATCGGAATGGGCACAAACAATCCCCTTGGGGAGGGCAAGTACAGTCCCCAGGTTCGTCTCCAGGGCCCTGAGACTGTAGGTTGTGTAGCCCAGGGCTGTTTGGACAGTTGTCTGAAAACACAAACTCGGCTTATGTTTCGGGTCATAGGTATGGCAGGACTGATCTACAGACCATGAGGAGAACTCTTCGGAATTTGAGAAAAGGGCAAGTGTGAGGCTCTTGCTCAAGTTTTTGTCTCTGGATATCGTGTCACTCATGGTGGTGAAATTTCTGCGTGACTTCATGGGAAATGGACGAGACTTACTCTCTGGTGGTTTGGCCCCGTACAAAGAGTTTGGGGTCATTCTGTGGGATGGAAGAAGTCCGTTTTTTTTGTTGTTGTTGCTTTCTTTTTTAACCTTAGGTGTCCCACCAAATGAGGGATTCCAGAGTAGAGCCCTGGGGAGGGGCGACTGGACAATCAGAAATCTGGTTAAAAATTGGTGCCTAGGGACATGTCAAGCCCATTAAAACATCTAATGGTCCAGCCACTGAGAGGACTTACTAGAGGACCGAACTAATGCTGCGGGTCACAATGCGTGTTTATGCCCTCGTCGCACTCAAGAATGGGCGGTGCCTCAGGGTGAATGCTGGTTTCTCCTATACTGAACATTGGACAACGTGCCAACCACAAGGTTTCTTGCCATGGGTAAGGAGGAGTTCTGATTTCTGCATCACACTCACCCCTGGGCAGTGATTGGAGATAAGGTCTCGTTTTGAAGCCTGAACTGAGGTAGGGAAGAGATGACGACCTAAGGCCAATGCAGGTCTGCTGTGCTCACTGTACAGTCAGCTGCCTGATGTTGGTCCGGAGGTTCGGGCTCAGGTTGTGTCAGAGAGTGCATTAGTGCTCTGGATAGAATATATAATTTGGGTACAGTCAAGTGCCGTGTAGGTTTATCCTCATTTGAGGTGACTGGGCAGCTCATTAGGCAAGATATTTTTTCTAGAGGGCACGCAGAGTTCTGCACTGTGGGTCCGGAATTGCCAAACCTGAGGGCTTCTGGGCCAATAGTGTGAGGACAGAAGTCTGAGAACACAAGCTAGACTTGGGCTTCAGGCCGATGCCACGGCAGGTACCCCCTGCAGATCTGAACAAATATCTCATGCTTCTGAATTTACGGCGAGGATCAGACGTAGGCTCAGGTTGGAGTTTCTGTGCATGACTGCCCCTTCATGAACGGGGCGGAATATCAAGGCCATGGAGGTTTTCCCACGTTAGGAGTTGTGAAAAGCCCCCTTCAGTGATTCCTTCTGAGTGACAATTGAGACATGTTGGGCAGCTCCAGGACATCCCATAAGAAATGACTCCAGAGCACCGTTAGAGGATGGATGCCAGGGAAGTCTGCCTCGCATTCCAATTGTCTTTTAGCAACAAGACAGTTGAGATCGGATGGCCTGAGGGAGCAACCGGGGTGGCTGAGTTGAAATGGACTTTCCTGTGGATGGGGCCTAATGTGTGTTTGTGTCCATGAGGGCCTTGGAATGGGGCGGTGGCACCGGGATCCTGAAGTATTCTCCTAAGCTATTGACATAGCTTCCATGAACAAGTTTCCTTGTGGAGACGAGATTTGTTCTGATGGGTGCATCAGGAAACCCCCTATGCTGGTATTGGAATCCAGGTTTTGAGGAACATGCCTGTAAACCAAATCAATGGATCCAATTATGGCCTAGGGTCCTGTCTGGTTCCATCTTCTTCTTGGGGGACATCCATCTATGGTATGAGTGGAGGTAGATGCTCAGCTCGTATCAGACCACCCTTGTTTGTCCCCGGAGACCTACACTACTGGAATGGCCTCGGGGAATTTGGAGCGTTCTCCTAATTTGTACGATTTGGTCAATGGAAAGGGCACAATTCCCATGGATTGGGTAGGCACAGTCCTAATGTATGGCTCCAGGGGCCCCAGCCTGGAGGGTGTGTGGCCCAGAACTTTGAGGACAGAAGTCTGAAAACACAAACTCAGCTTACGTTTGGGGACGTAGGTATGGCAGGCCCGATCTACAAACCATGAGAAGAACTCTTCAGGAAATGAAGAAAGAGCGAGTCTGAGGCGCTTGTTCAGGCTGTTGTCTCTGGATTTTGTATCAACAATGGCCGTGGAATGTGGGGAGTCCTCATGGGCCAGGGATGAATCTTCCTCTCTGTGGATTTGCCCCGGTCCCACTTGTTTTTCGTCAATCAGTGGGATGGGAGATCTCCTTTCAGGTTTGTTACCTAAGGGGTCCCAACCAAAGAGGAATTCCAAAGCAGAGCCCTGGGGAAGAGTGAAGGGACAACCCAAACAATGGTTAAAAATTGGGGCCTAGGGGCATGGCAGGCCCAATATGCTGTCTCTTATTCCAGCCACTGAGAGGCCTTACTTGAGGACTGTGCTCAGGCTGATGGTCACAATGTGTGTTTGTGACCAATGTGGCCCGCGAGCATGTGCGGGGCCTCATGGGCCACACTGGTTTCAACTACACTGAACTTTGGACAACATGCCAATCACAAGCTCCTTGCCATGGGGAAGGATTTCTGATTTCTGCATCATTTTAAACCCTGAGCAGTGGTTGGACATAAGGTCTAGATTCTGAAGCCTGGAAACCACAGTTGGGAAGAGATGACGACCTAAGGCCATGGCAGGACTGATGTGCTCACTGTGCGGTCAGCTGCCTGGGTGTTGGTCAGGAGGTTCGCGCTCAGGTTGTGTCAGTGATTGCATTAGTTCTCCGGTTAGACTATATAATTTGGGTATAGTCGAGTCCTGTGTAGGTTTATCCTCATTTGAGGTGCCTGGGCAGCTCATTAGGCAAGATATTTTTTCTAGAGGGCAGGCAGAGTGCTGCATTGTGGGTCCGGAATTGCCAAACTTGAGGGCTTCTGGGCCAGGAGTGTGAGGACAGAAGTCTGAGAACACAAGCTAGACTTGGGCTTCAGGCCGAGGTCACGGCAGGTACCCCCTGCAGATCTGAACCAATATCTCATGCATCTGAAGTCACGGCGAGGATCAGACATTGGCTCAAGTTGGAGTTTCTGTGCATGACTGCCTCTTCATGAACGGAGTGGAATCTCAAGGCCATGGAGGTTTTCCCACGTTGGGAGTGGTGGGATACCCCCTTCAAGGATTCCTTCTGCGGGACAATTGAGAGCTATTGGGCACCTCCAGGACATCCCATATGGAATGACTCCAGAGCACCATTGGAGGATGGATGCCAGGGAAGCCCGCCTCGCATTCCAAATGTCTCCTAGCAACAACACAGTTGAGATCGGATGGCCTGAGGGAGCAACCGTGGTGGCTGAGTTGAAATGGACTTTCCTGAGGATGGGGCCTAATGTGTGTTTGTTTCCATGAGGGCCTTGGAATGGGACGGTGGCACCGGGACCCTGAAGTATTCTCCTAAGCTTTTGACAAAGGTTCCATGTACAAGTATCCTTGTGGAGACGAGATTTGTTCTAATGGGTGCCACAGGAAACACCCTATTCTGGTATTAGAATCCAGCCTTTTGAGGAAACATGCCTTTAAACCACAACAATGGATCCGATTATGGCCTAGGGTCCTGTCTGTTTCCATCTTTTTCTCTGGGGACATCCATCTATGGTTTGAGTGGAGGTAGATGCTCAGCTGGTGTCAGACCGCCTTTGTTTGTCCCCGGAGACCTACACTATTGGGATGGCCTCGGGGTCTTTGGAGGGTTCTCCTAATTTGTACGATTTTGGACAATGGAATGGGCAGGATTCCCATGGATTGTTTAGGCACAGTCCTAATGTGTGGCTCCAGGGGCCCCAGCCTGGAGGGTGGGTGGCCCAGGACTTTGAGGATAGAAGTCTGAAAACACAAACTCAGCTTAGGTTTGGGGACGTAGGTATGGAAGGCCCAATCTACAAACCATGAGAAGAACTCTTCAGGATATGAAGAAAGAGCGAGTTTGTGGCGCTTGCTCAGGCTTTTGTCTCTGGATTTTGTATCAATGATGGCCGTGGAATTTGGGGGGGCCTCATGGCCTTGGACGAATCTTCCTCTCTGTGGATTTGGCCCGGTCCCAATTGTTTTTCGTCAAGCTGTGGGATGGGAGGTCTCCTTTCAGGTTTGTTACCTCAGGTGTCCCAAACAAAGGAATTCCAAAGCAGAGCCCTATGGCACAATGAAGGAACAACCCAAACTTTGGTTAAAAATTGGGGCCTAGGGGCATGGCAGGCCCAATATGCTGTCTCTTCATCCAGGCACTCAGAGGCCTTACTTGAGGACTGGGCTCAGGCTGAGGGTCACAATGTGTGTTTGTGACCAATGTGGCCCGCAAGCATGGGCGGAGCCTCATGGTCGAACTGGTTTCAACTTCACTGAACTTTGGACAACATACCATTCACAAGGTCTCTTTCCATGGGGAAGGAGTTCTGATTTCTGCATCATTTTCAACCCTGGGCAGTGGTTGGAGATAAGGTCTAGGTTCTGAAGCCTGAAAACCGCAGTTGGGAAGAGATGACGACCTAAGGCCATGTCGGGACTGATGTGTTCAGTGAGTGGTCAGCTGCCTGGGTGTTGTTCAGGAGTTTCGGGTTAAGGTTGTGTGACACAGTGCATTAGTGCCCAGGTTAGACTATATAATTTGGGTACAGTCGAGGGCCATGTAGGTTTATCCTCATTTGAGTTGCCTGGGCAGCTCTTTAGGCAAGATATTTTTTCTAGAGGGCAGGCAGAGTGCAGCATTGTGGGTCCGGAATTGCCAAACTTGAGGGCTCTGGGCCAGGAGTGTGAGGACAGAAGTCTGAAAACACAAGCTAGACTTGGGCTTCAGGCCGAGGCATGGCAGGTACCCCCTGCAGATCTGAACCAATTACTAATGCATCTGAAGTAGGGCGAGGATCAGACGTTGACTCAGGTTGGAGTTTCTGTGCATAACCCCCCCTCCAAGAACGGAGAGGAATCTCAAGGCCATGGAGGTTTTCCTACGTTGGGAGTTGTGTGGTGCCCCCTTCAAGGATTCCTTCTGCGCGACAATTGAGACCTTTTGGGCAGCTCGAGGACATCCCTTATTGAATGACTCCTGAGCACCTTTCGAGGACGGATGCTAGGGAACACCGCCTCGCATACCAATTGTCTCCTAGCAACAAGACAGTTGAGATAGGATGGCTCTGCGGGAGGAACCGGGGTGGCTGAGTTGAAATGGACTTTCCTGAGGATGGGCCTAATGTGTGTTTGTTTTCATGAGGGCCTTGGAATGGGGCGGTGGCACCGGGACCCTGAAGTATTCTCCTAAGCTTTTGACATAGCTCCCATGCACAAGTTTCCTTGTGGAGACGAGAATTGTTCTGATGGGTGCCTCAGGAAACCCCCTATGCTGGTCTTGGAATCCAGGCTTTTGAGGAGACATGCCTGTAAACCAAAGCAATGGATCCGATTATGTCCTAGGATCCTGTCTGTTTCAATCTTCTTCTCTGGGGACTTCCATCCATGGTATGAGTGGAGGTAGAAGCTCAGCTGGTGTCAGACAGCCCTTGTTTGGCCACAGAGACCTACACTAATGGGATGGCCTCGGGGTCTTTGGAGGGTTCTCCTAATTTGTACGATTTTGGACAATGGAATGGGCAGAATTCCCATGGATTGGGTAGGCACAGTCCTAATGTGTGGCTCCAGGGGCCCCAGCCTGGAGGGTGTGTGGCCCAGGACTTTGAGGATAGAAGTCTGAAAACACAAACTCAGCTTAGGTTTGGGGACGTAGGTATGGCAGGCCCAATCTCTAAACCATGTGAAGAACTCATCAGGATATGAAGAAAGAGCGAGACTGAGGCGCTTGCTCAGGCTTTTGTCTCTGGATTTTGTATCAATGATGGCCGTAGAATGTGGGGAGGCCTCATGGGCCGTGGATGAATCTTCCCCTGTGTGGATTTGGCCCGGTCCCAATTGTTTTTCGTCAAGCTGTGGCATGGGAGGTCTCCTTTCAGGTTTGTTACCTCAGGTTTCCCAACCAAAGTGGAATTCCAAATTAGAGCCCTGGGGAAGAGTGAAAGGACAACCCTAGCTATGGTTAAAAATTGGCGCCTAGGTGGTCAAGATGGCGGCGAAGTAGTAGGCTGAGACTACTTCAGCTAGCCAGAGTTCAGCTAGATAGCTTATCTAAATATTGCAAACACCTGAAAATCCATCGGCAGATCGAAGAGAAGAAGAACAGCAATTCTGTAAACCGAAAAACAACCACTCTGAAAGGTAGGACCGGCGGAGAAGTGAATCCAAAGCGATGGGGAGATAGACCCCCGTGGATAGTGGCCGGCTCCCCGCAAGCGGCGGAGTAACCGTGCACAAAATCAGGACTTTTAAAAGTCTGTTCTGCTGAGGGACATCGCTCCAGAGGCTATACCAGGGCGTAGCCCTCGCAGGGTCAGCGTGGCCTCAGGTCCCGCAGGGTCACAGAAGGATCGGAGGTGTCTGAGTGTCGCAGAGCTAGCGGGTACTGGAACGGGAAAGCTGGCTACAGAGACAGAGCGGACAGTAAGCTCACAGCTCGGTGTTACCTTGAACCGGTCACAGGCTCAATGAGCTCGGAGCGTGGCCAGAGGTCAGGCAGAGGGGAGTAACTGGCGCTGTTCTCTGAGGTTCACTGAGGTGTGGGGCCCTGGGCTCTCGGCTCCTCCGGGCCGGAGACCAGGAGGCCGCCATTTGTATTCCCCGTCCTCCGGGATCTCTATGGAAAGCGCTCAGGGAACAAAATCTCCTGAAAGCAAACCCGAGCAGATTACTCACCCAGGCCCCTGATAAGGACGGTGCAATTCCGCCTGGGGCAAAGACACTTGAGAATCACTACAACAGGCCCCTCCCCCAGAAGATCAACAAGAAATCCAGCCGAGACCAAGTTCACCTACCAAGGAGTGCGGTTTCAATACCAAGGAGAGCAGCAGAATTCCAGAGGAGGATAAAGCAAAGCACGGAGCTCATGGCTTTTTCCCTGTAATTTTTTTTTAGTCTTGCAGTTAATTTAATTTTTTTTCTTTTTCATTTTTTGTTTTTTTTCTCGCCTTCTGGTAAATTTTTTTTTAACTTTTACCTTTTCCTTTTTTAACGTTTTTTAACTAGTTTATCCAATATATATATTTTTTCTTTTTTTATATTTTTCTTATTTTTTTCTTTTTTAAAATTCTTTTCTTTTCTTTTTTTTATTTCTTCCTTTTTGAACCTCTTTTTATCCCCTTTCTCCCCCCTCACGATTTGGGATCTCTTCTACTTTGGTTAAAGCATATTTTCCTGGGGTTGTTGCCACCCTTTTAGTATTTTACTTGCCACTTCATGTACTCTTATCTGGACAAAATGACAAGACGGAAAAATTCAACACAAAAAAAAGAACAAGAGGCAGTACTGAAGGCTAGGGACCTAATCAATACAGACATTGGTATTATGTCAGATCTAGAGTTCAGAATGACAATTCTCAAGGTTCTAGCTGGGCTCGAAAAAGGCATGGAAGATATTAGAGAAACCCTCTCGAGAGATATAAAAGCCCTTTCTGGAGAAATAAAAGAACTAAAATCTAACCAAGTTGATATCAAAAAAGCTATTAATGAGGTCCAATCAAAAATGGAGGCTCTCACTGCTAGGATAAATGAGGCAGAAGAAAGAATTAGTGATATAGAAGACCAAATGACAGAGAATAAAGAAGCTGAGCAAAAGAGGGACAAACAGCTACTGGACCACGAGGGGAGAATTCGAGAGATAAGTGACACCATAAGACGAAACAACATTATAATAATTGGGATTACAGAAGAAGAAGAAAGAGAGAGAGGAGCAGAAGGTATACTAGAGAGAATTATTGGGGAGAATTTCCCCAATATGGCAAAGGGAACGAGCATCAAAATTCAGGAGGTTCAGAGAATGCACCTCAAAATCAATAAGAATAGGCCCACACCCCGTCACCTAATAGTAAAATTTACAAGTTTCAGTGACAAAGAGAAAATCCTGAAAGCAGCCCGGGAAAAGAAGTCTGTAACATACAATGGCAAAAGTATTAGATTAGCAGCTGACTTATCCACAGAGACCTGGCAGTCCAGAAAGATCTGGCATGATATTTTCAGAGCTCTAAATGAGAAAATCATTCAGCCCAGAATACTATATTCAGCTAGGCTATCATTGAAAATAGAAGGAGAGATTTAAAGCTTCCAGGACAAACAACAACTGAAAGAATTTGCAAACACCAAACCAGCTCTACAGGAAATCTTGAAAGGGGTCCTCTAAGCAAAGAAAGAGCCTACAAGTGGTAGATCAGAAAGTAACAGAGACCATATACAGTAACAGTCACCTTACAGGCAATACAATGGCCCTAAATTCATATCTCTCAATAGTTACCCTGAATGTTAATGGGCTTAATGCCCCTGTCAAAAGACAAAGGGTATCAAAATGGATAAAAAAAAAAAAAACATCTATATGTTGCCTCCAAGAAACTCATTTTAAGCCTGAAAACACCTCCAGATTTAAAGTGAGGGGTTGGAAAAGAATTTACCATGTTAATGGACATAAGAAGAAAGCAGGAGTGGCAATCCTTATATCAGATCAATTAGATTTTAAGCCAAAGACTATAATAAGAGATGAGGAAGGATACTATATCATACTCAAAGGGTGTGTCCAAAAAGAAGATTTAACAATTTTAAATATCTATGCCCCCAACGTGGGAGCAGCCAACTATATAAACCAATTAATAACAAAATCAAAGAAACACATCAACAATAATACAATAATAGTAGGGGACTTTAACACTCCCCTCACTGAATTAGACAGATCATCCAAGCAAAAGATCAGCAAGGAAATAAAGGCCTTAAACGACACACTGGACCAGATGGACATCACAGATATATTCAGAACATTTCATCCCAAAACAACAGAATACACATTCTTCTCTAGTGACATGGAACATTCTCCAGAATAGATCACATCCTCAGTCCTAAATCAGGACTCAACCGGTATCAAAAAATTGGGATCATTCCCTGCATTTTTTCAGACCACAATGCTCTAAAGCTAGAACTCAACCACAAAAGGAAGTTTGAAAAGAACCAAAATACATGGAGACTAAACAGCATCCTTCTAAAGGATGAATGGTTCAACCGGGAAATTAAAGAAGAATTGAAAAAAATCATGGAAAGAAATGATAATGAAAATACAACGGTTCAAAATCTGTGGGACTCAACAAAGGCAGTCCTGAGAGGAAAATATATAGCGGTACAAGCCTTTCTCAAGAAACAAGAAAGGTCTCAGGTACACAACCTAACCCTACAACTAAAGGAGCTGGAGAACGAACAAGAAAGAAACCCTAAGCCCAGCAGGAGAAGAGAAATAATAAAGATCAGAGCAGAAATCAATGAAATAGAAACCAAAAAAAAAAAAAAAAACAATAGTGCAAATCAACGAAAGTAGGAGATGGTTCTTTGAAAGAATTAATAAAATTGATAAACCCCTGGCCCGACTTATCAAAAAGAAAAGAGAAAGGACCCAAATAAATAAAATCATGAATGAAAGGGGAGAGATCACAACTAACACCAAAGAAATACAAACTATTATATGAACATACTATGAGCAACTCTACGGCAATAAATTTGACAATCTGGAAGAAATGGATGCATTCCTAGAAACATATAAACTACCACAACTTAACCAGGAAGAAATAGAAAGCCTGAACAGACCCATAACCAGTAAGGAGATTGAAACAGTCATTAAAAATCTCCAAACAAACAAAAGCCCACGGCCAGACGGCTTCCTGGGGGAATTCTACCAAACATTTAAAGAACTAATTCCTATTCTCCTAAAACTGTTCCAAAAAATAGAAATGGAAGGAAAATTTCCAAACTCATTTTATGAGGCCAGCATCACCTTGACCCCAAAACCAGACAAGGATCCCACCAAAAAAGAGAGCTATAGATCAATATCCTTGATGAACACAGATGCGAAAATACTCAACAAAATACTAGCCAATAGAATTCAACAGTACATTAAAAGGATTATTCACCACGACCAAGTGGGATTTATTCCAGGGCTGCAAGGTTGGTTCAATATCCGAAAATCAGTCAATGTGATACAACACATCAATAAAAGAAAGAACAAGAACCATATGATACTCTCAATAGATGCTGAAAAAGCATTTGACAAAGTACAGCATCCCTTCCTGATCAAAACTCTTCAAAGTGTAGGGATAGAGGGCACATACCTCAATATCATCAAAGCCATCTATGAAAAACCCACTGCAAATATCATTCTCAATGGAGAAAAACTGAAAGCTTTTCCGCTAAGGTCAGGAACACGGCAGGGATGTCCATTATCACCACTGCTATTCAACATAGTACTAGAGGACCTAGCCTCAGCAATCAGACAACAAAAGGAAATTAAAGGCATCCAAATCGGCAAAGAAGAAGTCAAATTATCACTCTGTGCAGATGATATGATACTATATGTGGAAAACCCAAAAGACTCCACTCCAAAACTGCTAGAACTTATACAGGAATTCAGTAAAGTGTCAGGATATAAAATCAATGCACAGAAATCAGTTGCATTTCTCTACACCAACAGCAAGACAGAAGAAACAGAAATTAAGGAGTCAATCCCATTTACAATTGCACCCAAAACCATAAGATACCTAGGAATAAACCTAACCAAAGAGACACAGAATCTATACTCAGAAAACTATAAAGTACTCATGAAAGAAATTGAGGAAGACACAAAGGAATGGAAAAATGTTCCATGCTCCTGGATTGGAAGAATAAATATTGTGAAAATGTCTATGCTACCTAAAGCAATCTACACATTTAATGCAATTCCTATCAAAGTACCATCAATCTTTTTCAAAGAAATGGAACAAATAATGCTAAAATTTATATGGAACCAGAAAAGACCTCGAATAGCCAAAGGGATATTGAAAAAGAAAGCCAACGTTGGTGGCATCACAATTCCGGACTTTAAGCTCTATTACAAAGCTGTCATCATCAAGACAGCATGGTCCTGGCACAAAAACAGACCCATAGATCAATGGAACAGAATAGAGAGCCCAGAAATAGACCCTCAAATCTATGGTCAACTAATCTTCGACAAAGCAGAAAAGAATGTCCAATGGAAAAAAGACAGCCTCTTCAATAAATGGTGCTGGGAAAATTGGACTGCCACATGCAGAAAAATGAAATTAGATCATTTCCTTACACCACACACAAAAATAGACTCAAAATGGATGAAGGACCTCAATGTGCGAAAGGAATCCATCAAAATCCTTGAGGAGACCACAGGCAGCAACCTCTTCGACCTCAGCCTCAACAACATCTTCCTAGGAACAACGCCAAAGGCAAGGGAAGCAAGGGCAAAAATGAACTATTGGGATTTCATCAAGATCAAAAGCTTTTGCACAGCAAAGGAAACAGTTAACAAAATCAAAAGACAGCTGACAGAATGGGAGAAGATATTTGCAAACGACATATCAGATAAAGGACTAGTGTCCAGAATCTATAAAGAACTTAGCAAACTCAACGCCCAAAGAACAAATAATCCAATCAAGAAATGGGCAGAAGACATGAACAGACATTTCTGCAAAGAAGACATCCAGATGGCCAACAGACACATGAAAAAGTGCTCCATATCACCCAGCATCAGGGAAATACAAATCAAAACCACAATGAGATATCACCTCACACCAGTCAGAATGGCTAAAATCAACAAGTCAGGAAATGACAGATGCTGGCATGGATGTGGAGAAAGGGGAACCCTCCTACACTGTTGGTGGGAATGCAAGCTGGTGCAGCCACTCTGGAAAACAGCATGTAGGTTCCTCAAAATGTTGAAAATAGAACTGCCCTATGACCCAGCAATTGCCCTATTGGGTATTTACCCTAAAGATACAAACGTAGTGATCCAAAGGGGCACGTACACCCAAATGTTTATAGCAGCAATGTCCACAATAGCCAAACTATGGAAAGAACCTAGATGTCCATCCACAGATAAATGGATCAAGAAGATATGGTATATATAAACAATGGAATACTATGCAGCCAACAAAAGAAATGAAATCTTGCATTTGGGACAATATGGATGAAACTAGAGTGTATCATGCTTAGCGAAATAAGTCAAGCAGAGAAAGACAACTATCATATGATCTCTCTGATATGAGGAAGTGGTGATGCAACATGGGTGCTTAAGTGGGTACGAGAAGAATAACTAAAACAAGATGGGATTGGGAGGGAGACAAACCATAAGTGACTCTTAATCTCACAAAACAAACTGAGGGTTGCTGGGGGGAGGGGGTGTGGGAGAAGGGGGTGGGATTATGGACATTGAGGAGGGTATGTGCTTTAGTGAGTGCTGTGAAGTGTTTAAACCTAGTGATTCACAGACCTATACCCCTAGGGATAAAAATATATGATTATAAAAAATAAAAAATTATACATAAAAAAAATTGGGGCCTAGGGGCATGGCAGGCCCAATATGCTGTCCCTTCATCCAGCCTCTGAGAGGCCTTACATGAGGACTGGGCTCAGGCTAGGGTCACAATGTGTGTTTGTGACCAATGTTGCCCGCGAACATGGGCAGGGCCTCATGGGCCACACTGGTTTCAACTACACTAAACTTTGGACAACATGCAAATCTCAAGGTCTCTTGCCATGGGGAAGGAGTTCTGATTTCTGCATCATTTTAAACCCTAGGCAGTGGTTGGAGTTAAGTCTAGGTCTGAAGCCTGAAAACCGCAGTTGGGAAGAGATGACGACCTAAGGCCATGGCAGGTCTGATGTGCTCAGTGTGCAGTCAGCTGCCTGGGAGTTGGTCAGGAAATTCGGGCTCAGGTTGTGTCAGAAAGTGCATTAGTGCCCAGGTTAGACTATATAATTTGGGTACAGTCGAGTGCCTTTTAGTTTTATCCTCATTTGAGATGCCTGGGCAGCTCATTAGGCAAAATATTTTTTCTAGAGGGCAGTCAGAGTGCTGCATTGTGGGTCTGGAATTGCCAAAATTGAGGACTTCTGGGCCAGGAGTGTGAGGACAAAAGTCTGATAACACAAGGTAGACTTGGGCTTCAGGCCGAGGGCACGGCAGGTATCCCTTGCAGATCTGAACCAATATCTCAAGCATCTGAAGTCACGGCGAGGATCAGACGTTGGCTCAGGTTGGAGTTTCTGTGCATGACTGCCCCTTCATGAACGGAGCGGAATCTCAAGGCCATGGAGGTTTTCCCACGTTGGGAGTTGTGGGATGCCCCCTTCAAGGATTCCTTCTGCGGGACAATTGAGACCTGTTAGGTAGATACAGGACATCCCATATGGAATGACTCCAGAGCACTGTTCGAGGATGGATGCTAGGGAAGCCCGCCTCGCATTCCAATTCTCTCCTCGCAACAAGACAGTTGATATCTTATGGCTCCTCGGGAGCAATAGGGGCGGCTGAGTTGAAATGGACTTTCCCGAGCATGGGACCTAATGTGTGTTTGTGGCCATGAGTGCCTTGGATTGGGGCGGTGGCAACGGGACCATGAAGTATTCCCCTAAGCTTTTGACATAGCTCCCATGGACAAGTTTCCTTGTGGAGACGAGATTTGTTCTGATGGTTGCCTCAGGAAACCCACTATGCTGGTCTTGGAATCCAGGCTCTTGAGGAGACATGCCTGTAAACCAAAGCAATGGATCCGATTATGGCCTAGGGTCCTGTCTGGTTCCATCTTCTTCTCTGGGGACATCCATCTGTCTTATGAGAGAAGGTAGATGCTCAGCTGGTGTCAAACCGCCCTTGTTTGGCCCTGGAGACCTACACTATTGGGATGGCTTCGAGGACTTTGGAGGGTTCTCCTAATTTGTACGATTTGGAACAATGGAATGGGCAGAATTCCCATGCATTGCGTAGGCACAGTCCTTATGTGTGGCTCCAAGGGCCCCAGCTTGGAGGGTGTGTGTCCCAGGAATTTGAGGACAGAAGTCTGAAAACACAAACTCAGCTTAGGTTTGGGGACGTAGGTATGGCAGGCCCAATCTATAAACCATGAGAAGAAATCTTCAGGATATGAAGAAAGAGCGAGTCTGAGGCACTTGCTCAGGCTTTTGTCTCTGGATTTTGTATCAAAGATGCCCGTGAAATGTGGGGAGGCCTCATGGGCGATGGACGAATCTTCCTCTCTGTGGATTTGGCCCGGTACCAATCGTTTTTTGTCAATCTGTGGGATGGAGGTCTCCTTTCAGGTTTGTTACCTCAGGTGTCCTAACCAAAGAGGAATTCCAAAGCAGAGCCCTGGGGAATAGTGAAGGCACAACCCAAACTATGGTTAAAAATTGGGGCCTAGGGGCATGGCATGCCCCATATGCTATCTCTTCTTCCAGCCACTGAGAGGCCTTACTTGAGGACTGGGCTCAGGCTAAGGGTCACAATGTGTGTTTATGACCAATGTGGCCCGCGAGCATGGGCGGGGCCTCATGGGCCACTCGGGTTTCAACTACACTGAACTTTGGACAACATGCCGATCACAAGGTCTCTTGCCATGTGGAAGGAGTTCTGATTTCTGCGTCATTTTCAAACCTGGGCAGTGGTTGGAGATAAGGTCTAGGTTCTGAAGCTGGAAAACCGCCGTTGGGAAGAGATGACGACCTAAGGCCATGGCGGGTCTGATGAGCTCAGTGTGCTGTCAGCTGCCTGGATTTTGGTCAGGAGGTTAGGACTCAGGTTGTGTCAGAAAGTGCATTAGTGTTCAGGTGAGACTACAAAATTTGGGTACAGTAAAGGGCCTTGTTGGTTTATCCTCATTTGAGGTGCCTTGGCAGCTCATTCGGCAATATATTTTTTCTAGAGGGTAGGCAGAGTGCTGCATTGTGGGTCCGGAATTGCCAAACTTGTGGGCTTTTGGGCCAGGAGTGTGAGGACAGAAGTCTGAGAACACAAGCTAGACTTCAGCTTCAGGCCGAGGGCACGGCAGGTACCCCTGCAGATCTGAACAAATATCTCATGCATCTGAAGTCACGGCAAGGATCAGACGTTGGCTCAGGTTGGAGTTTCTTTGTATGACTGCCCCTTCCTGAAATGAGCAGAATCTCAAGGCCATGGAAATGTTCCCACGTTGGGAGTTGTGGAATGCCCCCTTCAAGGATTCCTTCTGCGGGACAATTGAGAGCTCTTGGGCAGCTCCAGGACATCCCATATGGAATGATTCAAGAGAACCATTCGGGGATGGATGCCAGGGAAGCCCGCCTCGCATTCCAATTGTCTCCTAGCAACACAACTGTTGAAATCGTATGGCTCTGTGGAAGCAATTGGGGCGGCTGAGTTGAAATGGACTTTCCCGAGCATGGGTCCTAATGTGTGTTTGTGTCCATGAGGGCCTTGGAATGGGGCGGTGGCACCGGGACCCTGAAGTATTCTCCTAAGCTTTTGACATTGCTCCCATGCACAAGTTTCCTTGTGGAGACGAGATTTGTTCTGATGGGTGCCTCAGGAAACCCAATAAGCTGGTCTTGGAATCCAGGCTTTTGAGGAGACATGCCTGAAACCAAAGCAATGGATCCAATTATGGCCTAGGGTCCTGTCTGGTTCCATCTTCTTCTCTGGGGACATCCATCTATGGTATGAGTGGAGGTAGATGCTCAGCTGGTGTCAGATCACCCTTGTTTGTCCCGGGAGACCTACACTATTGGGATGGCCTCAGGGACATTGGAGGGTTCTCCTAATTTGTACGATTTTGGACAATGGAATTGGCAGGATTCCCATGGATTGGTTAGGCACAGTCCTAATGTGTGGCTCCAGGGGCCCCAGCCTGGGGGTGTGTGGCCCAGGAATTTGAGGACAGAAGTCTGAAAACACAAACTCAGCTTATGTTTGCGGACGTATGTATGGCAGGCCCCATCTACAAACCGTGAGAAGAACTCTTCAGGATATGAAGAAAGCGCGAGTCTCAGGTGCTTTCTCAGGATTTAGTCTCTGGATTTTGTATCAAAGATGGGCGTGGAATGTGGGGAGGCCTTATGTGCCATGAACGAATCTTCCTCGCTGTGGATTTGGCCCGGTTCCATTTCTTTCTGTCAATATGTGGGATGGGAGGTCTCCTCTCAGGTTTGTTACCTCAGGTGTGCCAAGCAAAGAGGAATTCCAAAGCAGAGCCCTGGGGAAGAGTGAAGGGACAACCCGAACTATGGTTAAAAATTGGGGCCTAGGGGCATGGCAGGCCCAATATGCTGTCTCTTCATCTAGACACTGAGTGGCCTTACTTGAGGACTGTGCTCAAGCTGAGGGTCACAATGTGTTTGTGACCAATGTAGCCGGAGAGTATGGGCGAGTCTTCATGGGCCACACTGGATTCAACTACACTGAACTTTGGACAACATGCCAATCACAAGGTCTCTTGCCATGGGAAAGGAGCTCTGATTTCTGCATCATTTTCAACCCTGGGCAGTGGTTGGACATAAGGTCTAGGTTATGAAGACTGAAAACCGCAGTTGGGAAGAGATGACGACCTAAGGCCATGGCAAATCTGATGTGCTCAGTGTGCATTCAGCTGCCTGGGTGTTCGTCAAAAGGTTCAGGTTCAGGTTGTGTCAGACAGTGCATTAGTGCCCAGGTTAGACTATATAATTTAGGTACAGTCGAGTGCTGTGTAGGTTTATCCTCATTTGAGGTGCCTGGGAAACTCATTAGGCAATATATTTTTTCTAGAGGGCAGGCAGAGTGCTGCATTGTGGGTCCGGAATTGCCAAACATGAGGGATTCTGGACCAGGAGTGTGAGGACGGAAGTCTGAGAACAGAAGCTAGACATCGGCTTCAGGCCGAGGGCACGGTAGGTACCTCCTGCAGATCTGAACTAATATCTCATGCAACTGAAGTCACGGCGAGGATCAGACTTTGGCTCAGGTTGGAGGTCCTGTGCATGACTGCCCCTTCATGAACGGAGCGGAATCTCAAGGCCATGGAGGTTTTCCCACGTTGGGAGTTGTGGGATGCCCCCTTCAAGGAATCCTTCTGCGAGAAATTGAGACCTGTTGACAGCTCCAAGATAACCCATATGGAATGACTCCAGAGCACGGTTTGGGGATGGATGCCAAGGAAGCCGGCCTCACATTCCAATTGTCTCCTAGCAACAAGACAGTTGAGATCTGATGGCTCTGAGGGAGCAACTGGGGTGGCTGAGTTGAAATGGACTTTCCCGAGGATGGGGCCTAATATGTGTTTGTGTCCATGAGGGCCTTGGAATGGGACGGTGGCACCAGGACCCTGAAGTATTCTCCTAAACTTTTGACATAGGTCCAATGCACAAGTTTCCTTGTGGAGACGAGATTTGTTCTAATGGGTGCCTCAGGAATCCCCCTATTCTGGACTTGGAATCCAGGCTTTTGAGGAGACATGACTGTAAACCAAAGCAATGGATCCGATTATGGCCTAGGGTCCTGTCTGGTTCCATCTTCTTCTCTGGGGACATCCATCTATGGTATGAGTGGAGGTAGATGCTCAGCTGGTGTCAGACCGCCCTTGTTTGTCCTGGGAGACCTACACTATTGGGATGGCCTCGGGGATTTGGGAGGGCTCTCCTAATTTGTACGATTTTGGACAATGGAATGGGCAGAATTCCCATGGATTAGGTAGGCACAGTCCTAATGTGTGGCTTCAGGGGCCCCAACCTGGAGGGTGTGTGGCCCAGGAATTTTAGGACATCAGTCTGAAAACACAAACTCAATTTGGTTTGGGGACGTAGGTATGGCAGGCCCAATCTACAAACCATGAGAAGAACTCTTCAGGATAGGAAGAAAGAGCGAGTCTGAGGCGCTTGCTCAGGCATTTGTCTCTGGATTTTGTATCAAAGATGGGCGTGGAAATTGGGGAGGCCTCATGGGCCATGGACGAATCTTCCTCTCTGTGGATTTGGTTCGGTCCCAATTTCTTTCTGTCAATCTGTGGAATGGGAGGTCTCCTCTCAGGTTTTTTACCTCAGGTGTGCCAAGCAAAGAGGAATTCCAAAGCAGAGCCCTGGGGAAGAGTGAAGGGACAACCCGAACTATGGTTAAAAATTGGTGGCACAGTTGAGATCTGAGGGCTCTGCGGGAGCAACCGGGGTGGCTGAGTTGAAATGGACTATCCCGAGGATGGGGCCTAATATGTGTTTGTGTCCATGAGGGCCTTGGAATGGGACGGTGGCACCGGGACCCTGAAGTATTCTCCTAAGCTTTTGACATAGGTCCAATGCACAAGTTTCCTTGTGGAGACGAGATTTGTTCTGATGGGTGCCTCAGGAATCCCCCTATTCTGGTCTTGGAATCCAGGCTTTTGAGGAGACATGCCTGTAAACCAAAGCAATGGATCCGATTATGGCCTAGGGTCCTGTCTGGTTCCATCTTCTTCTCTGGGGACTTCCATCTATGGTATGAGTGGAGGTAGTTGCTCAGCTGGTGTCAGACCGCCCTTGTTTGTCCCGGGAGACCTACACTATTGGGATGGCCTCGGGGACTTTGGAGGGTTCTCCTAATTTGTACGATTTTGGACAATGGAATGGGCAGAATTCCCATGGATTAGGTAGGCACAGTCCTAATGTGTGGCTCCAGGGGCCCCAGCCTGGAGGGTGTGTGGCCCAAAAATTTGAGGACAGAAGTCTGAAAACACAAACTCATCTTCGGTTTGGGGACGTACGTATGGAAGGCCCATTCTACAAACCATGAGAAGAACTCTTCAGGATATGAAGAAAGAGCGATTCTGAGGCGCTTGCTCAGGCTTTTGACTGTGGATTTTGTATCAAAGATGGGCGTGGAATGTGGGGAGGCCTCATGGGCCATGGACGAATCTTCCTCTCTGTGGATGTGGCCCTGTCCCAATTTCTTTCCGTCAATCTGTGGAATGGGAGGTCTCCTCTCAGGTTTGTTACCTCAGGTGTCCCAACCAAAGTGGAATTCCAAAGCAGAAACCTGGGAACGAGTGAAGGGACAACCCAAACTATGGTTAAAAATTGGGGCCTAGGGGCATGGCAGGCCCAATATGCTGTCTCTTCATCCAGCCACTGAGAGGCCTTACATAAGTACTGGGCACAGGCTGAGGGTCACAATGTGCGTTGTGACCAATGTGGAACGCGAGCATGGGCGGGGCCTCATGGGCCACATTGGTTTCAACTACACTGAACTTTGGACAACATGCCAATCACAAGGTCGCTTGCCATGGGAAAGGAGCTCTGATTTCTGCAATATTTTCAACCCTGGGCAGTGGTTGGAGATAAGGTCTAGGTTCTGAAGCCTGAAAACCGCAGATGGGAAGAGATAACGACCCAAGGCCATGGCGGGTCTGATGTGCTCAGTGTGCGGTCAGCTGCCTGGGTGTTGGTCCAGAGGTTCGGGTTCAGGTTGTGTCAGACAGTGCATTAGTGACCAGGTTAGACTATATAATTTAGGTACAGTCGAGTGCCGTGTAGGTTTATCCTCATTTGAGGTGCCTGGGCAACTCATTAGGCAAGATATTTTTTCTAGAGGGCAGGCAAAGTGCTGAATTGTGTGTCCAGAATTGCCAAACTTGAGGGATTCTGGACCAGGAGTGTGAGGACGGAAGTCTGAGAACAGAAGCTAGACTTGGGTTTCAGGCCGAGGGCACGCCTGGTACCCCCTGCAGATCTGAACGAATATCTCATGCTTCTGAATCACGGCGAGGATCAGACGTTGGCTCAGGTTGGAGTTTTGTGCATGATGCCCCTTCATGAACGGAGCGGAATCTCAAGGTCATGGGGGTTTTCCCACGTTGGGAGTTGTGGGATGCCCCCTTCAAGGATTTCTTATGTGGGAAAATTGAGAACTGTTGGTCAGCTCCAGGACATCCCATATGAAATGACTCCAGAGCACCATTCCAGGTTGGATGCTAGGGAAGCAGGCCTCGCATTCCAATTGTCTCCTAGCAACAAGACAGTTGAGATCTGATGGCTCTGCCGGAGCCTTCGGGGCGGCTGTGTTGAAATGGACTTTCCCGAGGATGGGGCCTAATGTGTGATTGTGTCCATGAGGGCCTTGGAATGGGGCGGTGGCACCGGGTCCCTGAAGTATTCTCCTAAGCTTTTGACATAGGTCCCATGCACAAGTTTCCTTGTGGAGACGAGATTTGTTCTGATGGTTGCCTCAGGAAAAGCCCTATGCTGGTAATGGATTCCAGGCTTTTGAGGAGACATGCCTGTAAACCAAAGCAATGGATCCGATTATGGCCTAGGGTGCTGTCTGGTTCCATCTTCTTCTCTGGGGACATCCATCTATGGTATGAGTGGAGGTAGATGCTCAGCTGCTGTCAGACCGCCTCTGTTGGTCCCGGGAGACCTACACTATTGGGATGGCCTCGGGGATTTTGAGGGTTCTCCTAATTTGTACGATTGTAGACAATGGAATGGGCAGAATTCCCATGGATTGGTTAGGCACAGTCCTAATGTGTGGCTTCAGGGGCCCCAACCTGGAGGGTGGGTGGCCCAGGAATTGAGGACATCAGTCTGAAAACACAAACACAATTTGGTTTGGGGACGTAGGTATGGCAGGCCCAATCTATAAACCATGAGAAGAACTCTTCAGGATATGACGAAAGAGCGAGTCTGAGGTCCTTGCTCAGGCTTTTGTCTCTGGATTTTGTATCAAAGATGTGCGTGGAAATTGGGGAGGCCTCATGGGCCATGGACGAATCTTCCTCTCTGTGGATTTGGCCCGGTCCCAAATTCTTTCTGTCAATCTTTGGGATGGGAGGTCTCCTCTCAGGTTTGTTACCTCAGGTGTGCCAAGGAAAGAGGAATTCCAAAGCAGAGACCTGGGGAAGAGTGAAGGCACAACTCAAACGATGGTTAAAAATTGGGGCCTAGGGGCATGGCAGGCCCAATATGCTGTCTCTTAATCCAGCCACTGAGTGGCCTTACTTGAGGTCGGGGTTCAGGCTGAGGGTCACAATGTGTGTTTGTGACCAATGTGGCCCGCGAGCATGGGCGGGGCCTCATGGGCCACACTAGTTTCAACTACACTGAACTTTGGACAACATGCCAATCACAAAGTCTCTTGCCATGGGGAAGGATCTCTGATTTCTGCATCATTTTCAACCCTCGGCAGTGGTTGGAGATAAGGTCTAGGTTCTGAAGCCTGAAAACCGCAGTTGAGAAGAGATGACGACCTAAGGCCATGGCGGGTCTGATGTGCTCAGTGTGCGGTCAGCTGCCTGGCTATTGGTCCGGAGGTTCGGGTTCAGGTTGTGTCAGACAGTGCATTAGTGCCCAGGTTAGACTATATAATTTAGATACAGTCGAGTGCCGTGTAGGTTTCTCCTCATTAGAGGTGCCTGGGCAACTCATTATGCAATATATTTTTTCTAGAGGGTAGGCAGAGTGCTGCACTGTGGGTCCGGAATTGCCAAACTTGAGGGATTCTGGACCAGGAGTGTGAGGACAAGTCTGAGAACAGAAGCTAGACTTGCGCTTCAGGCCGAGGGCACGCCAGGTACCCCCTGCAGATCTGAACGAATATCTCATGCTTCTGAAGTCACGGCGAGGATCAGACGTTGGCTCAGGTTGGAGTTTCTGTGCATGACTGCCCCTTCATAAATGGAGTGGAATCTCAAGGCCATGGAGGTTTTCCCACGTTGGGAGTTGTGGGATGCCCCCTTCAAGGATTCCTTCTGTGGGACATTGAGACATGTTGGGTAGCTCCTAGATAACCCATAAGGAATGACTCCAGAGCACCGTTTTGGGATGGATGCGAAGGAAGCCGGCCTCACATTCCAATTGTTTCCTAGCAACAAGACAGTTGAGTTCTGATGGCTCTGTGGGAGCAACGGGGGTTGCTGAGTTGAAATGGACTTTCCCGAGGATGGGGCCTAATATGTGTTTGTGTCCATGAGGGCCTTGGAATGGGACGGTGGCACTGGGACCCTGAAGTATACTCCTAAGCTTTTGACATAGGTCCAATGCACAAGTTTCCTTGTGGAGACGAGATTTGTTCTGATGCGTGCCTCAGGAATACCCCTATGCTGGTCTTGGAATCCAGGCTTTTGAGGAGACATGCCTGTAAACCGAAGCAATGAATCCAATTATGGCCTAGGGTCATGTCTGGTTCCATCTTCTTCTCTGGGGACATCCATCTATGGTATGAGTGGAGGTAGATGCTCAGCTGGTGTCAGATCGCCCTTGTTTGTCCCGGGAGACCTACACTATTAGGATGGCCTCGGGGAATATGGAGGGTTCTCCTAATTTGTACGATTTTGGACAAAGGAATGGGCAGAATTCCCATGGATTAGGTAGGCACAGTCCTAATATGTTGCTCCAGGGGCCCCAACCTGGAGGGTGTGTGGCCCAGGAATTTGAGGACAGAAGTCTGAAAACACAAACTCATCTTCGGTTTGGGGACGTACGTATGGAAGGCCCATTCTACAAACCATGAGAAGAACTCTTCAGGATATGAAGAAAGAGCAATTCTGAGGCGCTTGCTCAGGCTTTTGTCTCTGGATTTTGAATCAAAGATGGGCGTGGAATGTGGGGAGGCATCATGGGCCATGGACGAAACTTCCTCTCTGTGGATTTGGCCCCATCCCAATTTCTTTCCGTCAATCTGTGGAATGGGAGGTCTCCTCTCAGCTTTGTTACCTCAGGTGTCCCAACCAAAGAGGAATTCCAAAGCAGAGACCTGGGAACGAGTGAAGGGACAACCCAAAGTATGGTTAAAAATTGGGGCCTAGGGGCATGGCAGGCCCAATATGCTGTCTCTTCATCCAGCCACTGAGTGGCCTTACTTAAGTACTGGGCACTGGCTGAGGGTCACAATGTGCGTTGTGACCAATGTGGAACGCGAGCATGGGTGGTGCCTCATGGGCCACATTGGTTTGAACTACACTGAACTTTGGACAACATGCCAATCACAAGGTCTCTTGCCATGGGAAAGGAGCTCTGATTTCTGCATCATTTTCAACCCTGGGCAGTGGTTGGAGATAAGGTCTAGGTTCTGAAGCCTGAAAACCGCAGTTGGGAAGAGATAACGACCTAAGGCCATGGCGGGTCTGATGTGCTCAGTGTGCGGTCAGCTGCCTGGGTGTTGGTCCAGAGGTTCGGGTTCAGGTTGTGTCAGACAGTGCATTAGTGACCAGGTTAGACTATATAATTTAGGTACAGTCGAGTGCCGTGTAGGTTTATCCTCATTTGAGGTGCCTGGGCAACTCATTAGGCAATATATTTTTTCTAGAGGGCAGGCAGAGTGCTGCATTGTGGGTCCGGAATTGCCAAACTTGAGGGATTCTGGACCAGGAGTGTGAGGATGGAAGTCTGAGAACAGAAGCTAGACTTGGGCTTCAGGCCGAGGGCACGCCTGGTACCCCCTGCAGATCTGAACGAATATCTCATGCTTCTGAAGTCACGGCGAGGATCAGACGTTGGCTCAGGTTGGAGTTTATGCATGACTGCCCCGTCATGAAAGGACCGGAATCTCAAGGCCATGGAGGTTTTCCCACGTTGGGAATTGTGGGATGCCCCCTTCAAGGATTCCTTCTGCTGGACAATTGAGACCTGTTGGGCAGCTCCAGGATATCCCATATGGAATGACTCCATAGCACCTCGGGGATGGTTGACAGGGAAGCCGGCTTCGCATTCCAATTGTCTCCTAGCAATAAGACAGTTGAGATCTGATGGCTCTGCGGGAGCAACCAGGGTGGCTGAGTTGAAATGGACTTTCCCGAGGATGGGGCCTAATGTGTGATTTTGTCCATGAGGGCCTTGAAATAGGGCGGTGGCATCGGGACCCTGAAGTATTCTCCTAAGCTTTTGACATAGGTCCCATGCACAAGTTTCCTTGTGGAGACGAGATTTGTTCTGATGGGTGCCTCAGGATACACCCTATGCTGGTCTTGGAATCCAGGCTTTTGGCAGACATGTCTGTAAACCAAAGCAATGGATCCGATTATAGCCTAGGGTCCTGTCTGGTTCCATCTTCTTCTCTGGGGACATCCATCTATGGTATGAGTGGAGGTAGATGCTCATCTGGAATCAGACCGCACTTGTTTGTCCCGGGAGACCTACACTATTTGGGATGGCCTCGGGAAATTTGGAGGGTTCTCCTAATTTGTACGATTTTGGACAATGGAATGGGCAGAATTCCCATGGATTGGATAGGCACAGTCCTAATGTGTGGCTCCAGGGGCCCCAGCCTGGAGGATGTGTGGCCCAGGAATTTGAGGACAGAAGTCTGAAAACACAAACTCAGCTTAGGTTTGGGGACGTAGGTATGGCACGCCCGATCTACAAACCATGAGAAGAACTCCTCAGGATATGAAGAAAGAGTGAGTCTGAGGCGCTTGCTCAGGCTTTTGTCTCTGGATTTTGTATCAAAGATGGGCGTGGAAATTGGGGAGGCCTCATGGGCCATGGACGAATCTTCCTCTCTGTGGATTTGGCCTGGTCCCAATTTCTTTCCGTCAATCTCTGGGATGTGATGTCTCCTCTCAGGATTGTTACCACAGGTGTCCCAACCAAAGAGGAATTCCAAAGCAGAGACTTAAGGAAGAGTGAAGGGACAACCCAAACTATGGTTAAAAATTGGGGCCTAGGAGCATGGCAGGCCCATTATGCTGTCTCTTCATCCAGCCACTGAGTGTCCTTACTTGAGGACGGGGCTCAGGCTGAGGGTCACAATGTGTGTTGTGACCAATGTGGCCCGCGAGCATGGGCGGAGCCTCATGGGCCACACTGGCTTCAACTACACTGAACTTTGGACAACATGCCAATCACAAGGTCTCTTGCCATGCGGAAGGAGCTCTGATTTCTGCATCATTTTCAACACAGGGCAGTGGTTGGAGTTAAGGTCTAGGTTCTGAAGCCTGAAACCGCAGTTGGGAAGAGATGACGACCTAAGGCCATGGCGGGTCTGATGTGCGCAGTGTGTGGGCAGCTGCCTGGGTGTTGGTCTGGAGGTTCGGGTTCAGGTTGTGTCAGACAGGGCATTAGTGCCCAGGTTAGACTATATAATTTAGATACAGTCGAGTGCCGTGTAGGTTTCTCCCCATTAGAGGTGCCTGGGCAACTCATTAGGCAATATATTTTTTCTAGAGGGTAGGCAGAGTGCTGCATTGTGGGTCCGGTATTGCCAAACATGAGGGATTCTGGGCCAGGAGTGTGAGGACAAGTCTGAGAAACAGAAGCTAGACTTGGACTTCAGGCCAAGGGCACGGCTGGTACCCCCTGCAGGTCTGAACGAATATCTCATGCTTCTGAAGTCACGGCGAGGTTCAGACTTTTTCTCAGGTTGAAGTTTCTGTGCATGACTAACCCTTCATGAACGGAGCGGAATCTCAAGGTCATGGAGGTTTTCCCACGTTGGGAGTTGTGGGATGCCCCCTTCAAGGATTTCTTATGCGGGACAATTGAGAACTGTTGGTCAGCTCCAGGACATCCAATATCGAATGACTCCAGAGCACCGTTCCAGGTTGGATGCTAGGGAAGCGGGCCTCGCATTCCAATTGTCTCCTAGCAACAAGACAGTTGAGATCTGATGGCTCTGCGGGAGCAATCAGGGCGGCTTGTTGAAATGGACTTTCCTGAGGATGGGGCCTAATGTGTATTTGTGCCCATGAGGGCCTTGGAATGGGGCGGTGGCACCGGGACCCTGAAGTATTCTCCTAAGCTTTTGACATAGGTCCCATGCACAAGTTTCCTTGTGGAGACGAGATTTGTTCTGATGGGTGCCTCAGGAAACCCCCTATGCTGGTCTTGGAATCCAGGCTTTTGAGGAGACATGCCTGTAAACCAAAGCAATGGATCCGATTATGGCCTAGGGTGCTGTCTGGTTCCATCTTCTTCTTGGGGGACATCCATCTATGGTATGAGTGGAGGTAGTTGCTCAGCTGGTGTCAGACCGCCCTTGTTTGTCCCGGGAGACCTACACTATTGGGAAGGCCTCGGGGACTTTGAGGGTTCTCCTAATATGTACGATTTTGGACAATGGAATGGGCAGAATTCCCATGGAATGGTTAGGCACAGTCCTAATGTGTGGCTCCAGGGGCCCCAACCTGGAGGGTGTGTGGACCAGGAATTTTAGGACATCAGTCTGAAAACACAAACTCAATTTGGTTTGGGGACGTAGGTATGGCAGGCCCAATCTACAAACCATGAGAAGAACTCTTCAGGATAGGAAGAAAGAGCGAGTCTGAGGCGCTTGCTCAGGCATTTGTCTCTGGATTTTGTATCAAAGATGGGCGTGGAAATTGGGGAGGCCTCATGGGCCATGGACGAATCTTCCTCTCTGTGGACTTGGTTCGGTCCCAATTTCTTTCTGTCAATCTTTGGGATGGGAGGTCTCCTCTCAGGTTTGTTACCTCAGGTGTCCCAACCAAAGAGGAATTCCAAAGCAGAGACCTGGGGAAGAGTGAAGGGACAACTCAAACGATGGTTAAAAATTGGGGCCTAGGGGCATGGCAGGCCCAATATGCTGTCTCTTAATCCAGCCACTGAGTGGCCTTACTTGAGGTCGTGCTTCAGGCTGAGGGTCACAATGTGTGTTTGTGACCAATGTGGCCTGCGCGCATGTGCGGGGCCTCATGGGCCACACTGGTTTCAACTACACTGAACTTTGGACAACATGCCAATCATAAAGTCTCTTGCCATGGGAAAGGAGCTCTGATTTCTGCATCATTTTCAAACCTGGGCAGTGGTTGGAGATAAGGTCTAGGTTTTGAAGCCTGAAAACCGCAGTTGAGAAGAGATGACACCCTAAGACCATGGCGGGTCTGATGTGCTCAGTGTGCGGTCAGCTGCCTGCGTGTTGGTCCAGAGGTTCGGGTTCAGGTTGTGTCAGACAGTGCATTAGTGCCCAGGTTAGACTATATAATTTAGGTACATTCGATTGCCGTGTAGGTTTTTCCTCATTAGAGGTGCCTCGGCAACTCATTAGGCAATATATTTTTTCTAGAGGGCAGGCAGAGTGCTGCATTGTGGGTCTGGAATTGCCAAATTTGAGGGCTTCTGGGCCAGGAGTGTGAGGACAGAAGTCTGACAACACAAGCTAGACTTGGGCTTCAGGCCGAGGGCACGGCAGTTACCCCCTGCAGATCTGAACCAATGTCTCATGCATCTGAAGTCACGGCGAGGATCAGACGTTGGCTCGGGTTGGAATTTCTGTGCATGACTGCCCCTTCATGAACGGAGCAGAAATTCAAGGCCATGGAGGTTTTCCCACGTTGGGAGTGGTGGTATGCCCCTTCAAGGATTCCTTCTGCGGGACAATTGAGACATGTTGGTCAGCTCCATGACATCCCATATGGAATGACTCCAGAGCACCGTTCGAAGATCGATGCTAGGGAAGCCCGCCTCACATTCCAATTGTCGCATAGCAACAAGACAGTTGAGATCTGATGGCTCTGGGGGAGCAATCGGGTCGGATGTGTTGAAATGGAATTTCCCTAGGATGCTGCCTAATGTGTGTTTGTGTCCATGAGGGCCTTGGAATGGGGTGGTGGTACCGGAACCCTGAAGTATTCTCCTAAGCTTTTGACATAGGTCCCATGCACAAATTTCCTTGTGGAGATGAGATTTTTTCTGATGGGTGCCTCAGGAAACCCCCTGTGATGGTCTTGGATTCCAGGCTTTTGAAGAGACATGCCTGTACCAAAACACTGGATCCGATTATGGCCAAGGGTTCTGTCTGGTCCATATTCTTCTCTGGGGACATCCATCAATGGTATGAGTGGAGGAAGATGCTCAGCAGGTGTCAGACTGCCCTTGTTTGTCCCCGGAGACCTACACTATTGGGAAGGCCTCAGGGACTTTGGAGAGTTCTTCTAATATGTACGATATTCTACAATTGAAGGGGCAGAATTCCCATGGATTGAGTAGGCACAGTCCTAATGTGTGGCTGCAGAGGCCCCAGCCTGGAGGGTGTGTGGCCCAGGAATTTGAGGACAGAAGTCTGAAAACACAAACTCAGCTTAGATTTGGGGACGTAGGTATGGCACGCCCAATCTACAAACCAGGAGAAGAACTCTTCAGGATATGAAGAAAGAGCGAGTCTGAGGTCCTTGCTCAGGCTTTTGTCTCTGGATTTTGTATCAAAGATGGGCGTGGAATGTGGGGAGGCCTCATGGGCCATGGACGAATCTTCCTCTCTGTGGATTTGGCCTGGTCCCAATTTCTTTCCGTCAATCTCTAGGATGTGATGTCTCCTCTCAGGATTGTTACCACAGGTGTCCCAACCAAAGAGGAATTCCAAAGCAGAGACTTAAGGAAGAGTGAAGGGACAACCCAAACTATGGTTAAAAATTGGGGCCTAGGGGCATGGCAGGCCCATTATGCTGTCTCTTCATCCAGCCACTGAGTGGCCTTACTTGAGGACGGGGTTCAGGCTGAGGGTCACAATGTGTGTTTGTGACCAATTTAGCCCGCGAGCATGGGCGGAGCCTCATGGGCCACACTGGCTTCAACTACACTGAACTTTGGACAACATGCCAATCACAAGGTCTCTTGCCATGCGGAAGGAGCTCTGATTTCTGCATCATTTCCAACACAGGGCAGTGGTTGGAGTTAAGGTCTAGGTTCTGAAGCCTGAAACCGCAGTTGGGAAGAGATGACGACCTAAGGCCATGGCGGGTCTGATGTGCGCAGTGTGCGGTCAACTGCCTGGGTGTTGGTCCGGAGGTTCGGGTTCAGGTTGTGTCAGACAGGGCATTAGTGCCCAGGTTAGACTATATAATTTAGATACAGTCGAGTGCCGTGTAGGTTACTCCTCATTAGAGGTGCCTGGGCAACTCATTAGGCAATATATTTTTTCTAGAGGGTAGGCAGAGTGCTACATTGTGGGTCCGGTATTGCCAAACATGAGGGATTCTGGGCCAGGAGTGTGAGGACAAGTCTGAGAACAGAAGCTAGACTTGGGCTTTAGGCCAAGGGCACGGCTGGTACCCCCTGCAGGTCTGAACGAATATCTCATGCTTCTGAAGTCACGGCGAGGATCAGACTTTGGCTCAGGTTGGAGTTTCTGTGCATGACTGCCCCTTCATGAACGGAGCGGAATCTCAAGGTCATGGAGGTTTTCCCACATTGGGAGTTGTGGGATGCCCCCTTCAAGGATTTCTTATGCGGGACAATTGAGAACTGTTGGTCAGTTCCAGGACATCCCATATCGAATGACTCCAGAGCTCCGTTCCAGGTTGGATGCTAGGGAAGCTGGCCTCGCATTCCAATTGTCTCCTAGCAACAAGACAGTTGAGATCTGATGTCTCTGTGGGAGCAATCGGGGCGGCTTGTTGAAATGGACTTTCCCGAGGATGGGGCCTAATGTGTGTTTGTGCCCATGAGGGCCTTGGAATGGGGCGGTGGCACCGGGACCCTGAAGTATTCTCCTAAGCTTTTGACATAGGTCCCATGCACAAGTTTCCTCGTGGAGACGAGATTTGTGTGATGGTTGCCTCAGGAAACCCCCTATGCTGGTCTTGGAATCCAGGCTTTTGAGGAGACATGCCTGTAAACCAAAGCAATGGATCCGATTATGGCCTAGGGTGCTGTCTGGTTCCATCTACTTCTCTGGGGACATCCATCTATGGTATGAGTGGAGGTAGTTGCTCAGCTGGTGTCAGACCGCCCTTGTTTATCCCGGGAGACCTACACTATTGGGATGGCCTCGGAGACTTTGAGGGTTCTCCTAATATGTACGATTTTGGACAATGGAATGGGCAGAATTCCCATGGAATGGTTAGGCACAGTCCTAATGTGTGGCTCCAGGGGCCCCAACCTGAAGGGTGTGTGGACCAGGAATTTTAGGACATCAGTCCGAAAACACAAACTCAATTTGGTTTGGGGACGTAGGTATGGCAGGCCCAATCTACAAACCATGAGAAGAACTCTTCAGGATATGAAGAAAGAGCGAGTCTGAGGAGCTTGCTCAGGCATTTGTCTCTGGATTTTGTATCAAAGATGGGCGTGGAAATTGGGGATGCCTCATGGGCCATGGACGAATCTTCCTCTCTGTGGATTTGGTTCGGTCCCAATTTCTTTCTGTCAATCTTTGGGATGGGAGGTCTCCTCTCAGATTTGTTACCTCAGGTGTCCCAACCAAAGAGGAATTCCAAAGCAGAGACCTGGGGAAGAGTGAAGGGACAACTCAAACGACGGTTAAAATTGGGGCCTAGGGGCATGGCAGGCCCAATATGCTGTCTCTTCATCCAGCCACTGAGTGGCCTTACTTGAGGTCGTGCTTCAGGCTGAGGGTCACAATGTGTGTTTGTGACCAATGTGGCCTGCGCGCATGTGCGGGGCCTCATGGGCCACACTGGTTTCAACTACACTGAACTTTGGACAACATGCCAATCACAAAGTCTCTTGCCATGGGGAAGGAGCTCTGATTTCTGCATCATTTTCAACCCTGGGCAGTGGTTGGAGATAAGGTCTAGGTTCTGAAGCCTGAAAACCGCAGTTGAGAAGAGATGATGACCTAAGACCATGGCGGGTCTGATGTGCTCAGTGTGCGGTCAGCTGCCTGCGTGTTGGTCCAGAGGTTCGGGTTCAGGTTGTGTCAGACAGTGCATTAGTGACCAGGTTAGACTATATAATTTAGGTACATTCGAATGCCGTGTAGGTTTTTCCTCATTAGAGGTGCCTGGGCAACTCATTAGGCAATATATTTTTTCTAGAGGGCAGGCAGAGTGCTGCAATGTGGGTCCGGAATTGCCAAATTTGAGGGCTTCTGGGCCAGGAGTGTGAGGACAGAAGTCTGACAACACAAGTTAGACTTGGGCTTCAGGCCGAGGGCACGGCAGGTACCCCCTGCAGATCTGAACCAATGTCTCATGCATCTGAAGTCACGGCGAGGATCAGACGTTGGCTCGGGTTGGAATTTCTGTGCATGACTGCCCCTTCATGAACGGAGCAGAAATTCAAGGCCATGGAGGTTTTCCCACGTTGGGAGTGGTGGTATGCCCCTTCAAGGATTCCTTCTGCGGGACAATTGAGACCTGTTGGTCAGCTCCATGACATCCCATGTGGAATGACTCCAGAGCACCGTTCGAAGATCGATGCTAGGGAAGCCCGCCTCGCATTCCAATTGTCGCATAGCAACAAGACAGTTGAGATCTGATGGCTCTGGGGGAGCAATCGGGTCAGATGTGTTGAAATGGAATTTCCCTAGGATGGGGCCTAATGTGTGTTTGTGTCCATGAGGGCCTTGGAATGGGGTGGTGGTACCGGAACCCTGAAGTATTCTCCTAAGCTTTTGACATAGGTCACATGCACAAATTTCCTTGTGGAGACGAGATTTTTTCTGATGGGTGCCTCAGGAAAACCCCTGTGATGGTCTTGGATTCCAGGCTTTTGATGAGACATGCCTGTACCAAAACAATGGATTCGATTTTGGCCTAGGGTCCTGTCTGGTCCATATTCTTCTCTGGGGACATCCATCAATGGTATGAGTGGAGGAAGATGCACAGCAGGTGTCAGACCGCCCTTGTTTGTCCCGGGAGACCTACACTATTGGGATGGCCTTGGGGACTTTGGAGAGTTCTTCTAATATGTACGATATTCTACAATTGAAGGGGCAGAATTCCCATGGATTGAGTAGGCACAGTCCTAATGTGTGGCTCCAGGGGCCCCAGCCTGGAGGGTGTGTGGCCCAGGAATTTGAGGACAGAAGTCTGAAAACACAAACTCAGCTTAGATTTGGGGACGTAGGTATGGCACGCCCGATCTACAAACCAGGAGAAGAACTCTTCAGGATATAAAGAAAGAGCGAGTCTGAGGTCCTTGCTCAGGATTTTGTCTCTGGATTTTGTATCAAAGAAAGGCGTGGAATGTGGGGAGGCCTCATGGGCCATGGACGAATCTTCTTCTATGTGGATTTGGCCCGGTCCCAATTTCTTTCCATCAAACTGTGGGATGGGAGGTCTCCTCTCAGGTTTGTTACCTCAGGTGTCCCAACCAAAGAGGAATTCCAAAGCAGAGACCTAGGGAAGAGTGAAGGGACAACCCTAACTATGGTAAAAAATTGGGGCCTAGGGGCATGGCAGGCCCAATATTCTGTCTCTTCATCCAGCCACTGAGTCGCCTTACTGAGGACGGGGCTTAGGGTGAGCGTCACAATGTGTGTTTGTGACCAATGTGGCCTGCGAGCATGGGCGGGGCCTCATGGGCCACACTGGTTTCAACTACACTGAACTTTGGACAACATGCCAATCACAAAGTCTCTTGCCATGTGGAAGGAGATATGATTTCTGCATCATTTTCAACCCTGGGCAGTGGTAGGAGATAAAGTCTAGGTTCTGAGCCTGAAAACCGCAGTTGGGAAGAGATGACGATCTAAGACCATGGTGGGTCTGATGTGCTCAGTGTGCGGTCAGCTGCCTGGGGGTTGGTCCGGAGGTTCGGGTTCAGGTTGTGTCAGACAGTGCATTAGTGCCCAGGTTAGACTATATAATGTAGGTACTTTCGAGTGCCGAGTAGGTTTATCCTCATTTGAGGTGCCTGGGCATCTCATTAGGCAATATATTTCTTCTAGAGGGCAGGCAGAGTGTTGCATTGTGGGTCCGGAATTGCCAAACTTGAGGGCTTCTGGGCCAGGAGTGTGAAGACAGAAGTCTGAGAACACAAGCTAGACTTGGGCTTCAGTCCGAGGGCACGGCAGGTACCCCCTGCAGATCTGATCCAATATCTCATGCTTCTGAAGTCACGGCGAGGTTCAGACGTTGGCTCAGGTTGGAGATTCTGTGCATGACTGCCCCTTCATAAACAGAGCGGAATCTCAAGGCCATGGAGGTTTTCCCACGTTGGGAGTTGTGGGATGCCCCCTTCAAGGATTCCTTCTTCGGGACAATTGAGACCTGTTGGGCAACTCCAGGACATCCCATATGGAATAACTCCAGAGCACCGTTCGAGGATGGATGCTAGGGAAGCCCGCCTCACATTCCAATTGTCTCCTAGCAACAAGACAGTTGTGATCTGATGGCTCTGGTGGTGTAATCGGGGCGGCTGTGTTGAAATAGACTATCCCGAGGATTGGGCCTAATGTGTGATTGTGTCCATGAGGGCCTTGGAATGGGGCGGTGGCACCGGGACTCTGATGTATTCTTCTAAGCTTTTGACATAGGTCCCATGCACAAGTTTCCTTGTGGTGACGAGATTTGTTCTGATGGGTGCCTCAGGAAACCTTCTATGCTGGTCTTGGAATCCAGGCTTTTGAGGAGAAATGCCTGTAAACCAAAGCAATGCATCCGATTATGGCATATGGTCCTGTCTGGTTACATCTTCTTCTCTGGGGACATCTATCAATGGTATGAGTGGAGGTCGATGCTCAGCTGTTGTCGGACCGCCCTTGTTTGTCCCGGGAGACCTACACTATTGGGATGGCCTCGGGGTTTTTGGAAGGTTCTTCTAATTTGTACGATTTTGGACAATGGAATGGGCAGAATTCCCATGGAATGGGTAGGCACGGTACTAATGTGTGGCTGCAGGGGCCCCAGCCTGGAGGGTGTGTGGCTCAGGACTTTGAGGACAGAAGTCTGAAAACACAAACTCAGCTTAGGTTTGGGGATGTAGGTAGGGCAGGCCCGATCTAAAAACCATGAGAAGAACTTTTCAGGATATGAAGAAAGAGCAAGTCTGAGGTGCTTGCTCAGGCTTTTGTCTCTTGGTTTAGTATCAGCGATGGGCGTTGAATGTCGGAAAGGCCGCATGGGCCATGGACGAATCTTCCTCTCTGTGGATTTGGCCCGATCCCAATTGTTTTGAGTCAATCTGTGGGATGGGAGGACTCCATTCAGGTTTGTTACCTCAGGTATCCCACCAAAAGAGGAATTCTAAAGCAGAGCCCTGGGGAAGACGAAGGGACAACCCGAACTATGGTTATAAATTGGGACCTAGGTGCATGGCAGGTCCCATATGCGGGCTCATGGTCCAGCCACTGAGAGTCCTTACTTGAGGACTGGGCTCAGGCTGAGGGTCACAATGTGTGTTTGTGACCAATGTGGCCCCCGAGCATGGGCGGGGCCTCATGGGCCACACTGGTTTCAACTACACTGAACGTTGGTCAACATGACAACCTCAAGGTATCTTGCTATTGGGAAGGAGTTCTGATTTCTGCATCATTTTCAACCCTGGGCAGTGATTGGAGATAAGGTCTATGGTCTGAAGCCTGAAAACCGAGGTGGTAAGAGATGACGACCTAAAGCCATGGTTGGTCTGATGTGCTCAGTGAGCGGCCAGCTGTCTGGGTGGGGCCAGTTTGTCCAGGCTCAGGCTGTGTCAGAAAGGGCATTAGTGCCCAGGACAGCCTATTTATTTGGTGTACAGCGAAGTGGCGTGCAGGTTGATCCTCATTTGGGGTTTCTGTTTAACCCCAGAGGGCAATTGTTTTCTTCTGGAGGGCAGGCAGAGTGCTGCATTGTAGTTCTGTATTGCCAAACTGGAGGGCTTCTGGGCCAGTAGTCTGAGACGGAAGTCTGAGAACACAAGCTAGGCTTAGGTTTCTGGGTGAGGACATGGCAGGCACAATCTACAGATCTCGTGTATCTGAAGTCAGGGCGAGGATCAGACGATCACTCAGGTTGGAGTTTCTGTCCCGGATGGACCATTCATGAAGGGGGGGGGGATCACGAGGCCATGGTGGTTTTCCCAAGATGGGAGTTGTGATAAGCTCCAAACTACAATGATTCTTCTGAAGGACAATTGAGACCTATTGGGTGGCTCCAGGGCAACGATTCCGAGCAGGGTTCTAAGGATGGATGGCTGGGTAGCCCACCTCGCATTCCAATTGTCTCCTAGCAACAAGACAGGTTAGGTCTGCTGGATCTGGGGGAGCAACCGAGGAGGCTGAGTTGAAAGGAACTCTCCTGTGAATGGGTCCTAATGTGTTTTTGTGTCTATGGAGACCTTGGAATGAAGCGGTGCCACTGGGGCCTGAGGGGTTCTCCTAAACAGAGGCTTTGACACAGCTCCAACCTGCAAGTTTCCCATGTGTAGATGAGATTTGTTTTGATGGGTGAGTCAAGAAACAGCCATATGCTGGTATTGCAATCCAATCCTCTGAGGAGAGATGTATGGAAACCTACGTAAAGGATCTGATTAGTGCCTAGGGGCAAGTTCGATCCTTTTTACCTATGGGCACATCTGTCTACGGGTCTGAGTGCAGGTAGGTGCTCAGATGGGCTCAGAATAACCCTGTTTGTCCTGGGAAGCAACCACGATTGATATGGCCTCAGGGACTTTGGAGGTTTATCCTATTAGTAGGGCTTTGGCCATTTGAATGGGCACACACAATTCCCTTGGAGAGGGCAAGTACCGTCCTCAGGTTTGGCTCCAGGGGCCTGAGCCTGTAGGGTGTGTAGGCCAGGGCTGTTTGGACAGTTGTCTGAAAACACAAACTCGGCTTATGTTTCGGGTCATAGTTATGGCAGGACTGATCTACAGACCTTGAGGAGAACGCTTCGGGATATGAAAAAAGGGCGAGTGTGAGGCTCTTGCTCAATTTTTTGTCTCTGGATATAGTGTCACTCGTGTTCGTGAAATTTCCGGGTGATTTCTTGGGAAATGGACGAGTCTTACTCTCTGGGGGTTTGGCCCCTTCCAAAGAGTTTGGGGTCATTCTGTGGGATGGAAGAAGTCCGTTTCTTTGTTGTTGTAGTTTTGTTTTTTAAACTAAGGTATCGCACCAAGTGAGGGATTCCAGAGTAGAACCCTGGGGGGGTGGGGTGACGGGACAACCAGAAATCTGGTTAAAAATTGGGGCCAGGGAACATGTCAAGCCCATTATGACATCTAATGATCCAGCCACTGGGAGGACTTCCTAGGGGACAGTACTCACGCTGAGGGTCACAATGCGTTTTATGCCCTCTTCGCACTCAAGCATGGGCGGGACCCTAGAGAGAATGCTGGTCTCTCCTACACTGAACGTTGGACAACATGCCAACCACAAGGTTTCTTGCCATGGGTAAGGAGGAGTTCTGATTTCTGCATTTCACTCACCCCTGGGCAGTGATTGGAGATAACGTCTAGGTTCTAAAGCCTGAAAAACCGCAGTTGGGAAGAGATGAAGACCTAAGGCCATCGCGGGTCTGCTGTGCTCAGTGTGCGGTCAGCGCTCGGGTGTTGGTCAGTAGGTCCGCGCTCAGGTTATGTCAGACAGTGCCTTAGTGCCCAGGTTAGACGATGTAATTTGGGTACAGTCGAGTGCCGTGTAGGTTTATCCTCATTTAAGGTGCCTGGGCAGCTCATTAGGCAATATTTTTTTCTAGAGGGCAGGCAGAGTGCTGCATTGTGGGTCCGGAATTGCCAAACTTGAGGTCTTCAGGGCCGGGAGTGTGAGGACGGAAGTCTGAGAAGACAAGCTAGACTTGGGTTTCACGGCGAGGGCATGGCAGGTACCCCCTGCAGATCTGAACTAATATCTCATGCATATGAAGTCAGAGCGAGGATCAAACGTTGGCTCAGGTTGGAGTGTCTGTGCATGACAGACCCTTCATGAAGTGAGCGGAATCTCCAGGCCATAGAGGTTTTCCCACGTTGGGAGTTGTGGGATGCCCCCATCAAGGATTCCTCCTGCGGGTCAAATGAAACCTGTTGGACAGCTCCAGGACATCCCATATAAAATGACTCCAGAGCACCGTTCGGGGATGGATGCCTGGAAGCCCGCCTCGCATTCCAATTGTCTCCTAGCAACAAGACAGTTTAGATCTGATGGCTCTGCGGGTGCAGCCGGTGTGGAAGAGTTGAAATGGACTTTCCTGAGGATGGGTCCTAATGTGTGTTTGTGTCCATGAAGGCCTTGCAATGGGGCCGTGGCACCGGGACCCTGAAGTATTCTCCTAAGCTTTTGACGTAGCTCTCATGTACAAATTTCCTTGTGGAGACGAAAATTGTTCTGATGGGTGCCTCAGGAAAACCCCTATGCTGGTAATGGATTCCAGGCTTTTGAGGAGACATGCCTGTAAACCAAAGCAATGGATCCGATTATGACCTAGGGTCCTGTCTGGTTCAATCTTTTTCTCTGGGGACATCCATCTATGGTATGAGTGGAGGTCGATGCTCAGCTGGTGTCAGACCGCTCTTGGTTGTCCCGGGCGACCTAAATTATTGGGATGGCATCAGGGACTTTGGAGGGTTCTCCTAATTTGTACGATTTTGGACAACGCAATGGGCAGAATTCCCATGGATTGGGTAGGCACAGTCCTAATGTGTGGCTGCAGGGGCCCCAGCCTGGAGGGTGTGTGGCTCAGGACTTTGAGGACAGAAGTCTGAAAACACAAACTCAGCTTAGGATTGGGGAACGTAGGTAGGGCAGGCCCGATCTAAAATCCATGAGAAGAACTCTTCAGGATATGAAGAAAGAGCGAGTCTGAGGCGCTTGCTCAGGCTTTTGACTCTTGGTTTTGTATCAGCGATGGCCGTGGAATGTCGGAAAGGCCGCATGGGCCATGGACGAATCTTCCTCCTGTGGATTTGGCCCGATCCCAATGTTTTGCGTCAATCTGTGGGATGGGAGGACTCCATTCAGGTTTGTTACCTCAGGTATCCCAACAAAAGAGGAATTCTAAGGCAGATCCCTGGGGAAGACGAAGGGACAACCCGAACTATGGTTATAAATTGGGGCCTAGGTGCATGGCAGGCCCCATTTGCGGGCTCATGGTCCAGCCACTGAGAGTCCTTACTTGAGGACTGGGCTCAGGCTGAGGGTCACAATGTGTGTTTGTGACCAATGTGTCCCGCGAGCATGGGCGGGCCCTCATGGGCCACACCGGTTACAACTACACTGAACGTTGGTCAACATGACAACCTCAAGGTTTCTTGCCATTGGGAAGGAGTTCTGATTTCTGCATCATTGTCAAACCTGGGCAGTGATTGGAGATAAGGTCTATGGTCTGAAGCCTGAAAACCGAGGTGGTAAGAGATGACGACCTAAAGCCAAGGCGGGTCCGATGTGCTCAGTGTGCGGCCAGCTGTCTGGGTGGGGCCTGTTGGTCCAGACTCAGGCTGTGTCAGAAAGGGCATTAGTGCCCAGGTTAGCCTATTTATTTGGGGTACAGCCAAGTGGCGTGCAGGTTTATCCTCATTTGGGGTTTCTGGTTAACCCCAGAGGGCAATGTTTTTCTTCTGGAGGGCAGGCAGAGTGCTGCATTGTAGTTCTGGATTGCCAAACTGGAGGTCTTGTGGGCCAGTAGTCTGAGACGGAAGTCTGAGAACACAAGCTAGGCTTAGGTTTCTGGGTGAGGACATGGCAGGCACAATCTACAGACCTGAATCTAGATCTCTTGTATCTGAAGTCAGAGCGAGGATCAGACGATCACTCAGGTTGGAGTTTCTGTCCCGGATGGCCCCTTCATGAAGCGGGGGGGGGGGGAATCATGAGGCCATGGGGTTTTCCCAAGATGGGAGTTGTGAGAAGCTCCAAACTGCAATGATTCTTCTGCAGGACAATTGAGACCTGTTGGGTGGCTCCAGGCCAACGATTTCGAGCAGCGTTCTAAGGATGGATGGCTGGGTAGCCCACCTCGCATTCCAATTGTGTCCTAGCAACAAGACAGGTTAGATCTGCTGGATCTGGGGGAGCAACCGAGGAGGCTGAGTTGAAATGGACTTCCTGTGGATGGGTCCTAATGTGTTTTTGTGTCTATGGAGACCTTGGAATGAAGCGGTGCCACTGGGGCCTGAGGGGTTCTCCTAAACAGAGGCTTTGACACAGCTCCAACCTGCAAGTTTCCCATGTGTAGATGAGATTTGTTTTGATGGGTGAGTCAAGAAACAGCCATATGCTGGTATTGCAATCCAATCCTCTGAGGAGAGATGTATGGAAACCTACGTAAAGGATCTGATTAGTGCCTAGGGGCAAGTTCGATCCTTTTTACCTATGGGCACATCTGTCTACGGGTCTGAGTGCAGGTAGGTGCTCAGATGGGCTCAGAATAACCCTGTTTGTCCTGGGAAGCCACCACGATTGATATGGCCTCAGGGACTTTGGAGGTTTATCCTATTAGTAGGGCTGTGGCCATTTGAATGGGCACACACAATTCCCTTGGAGAGGGCAAGTACCGTCCTCAGGTTTGGCTCCAGGGGCCTGAGCCTGTAGGGTGTGTAGGCCAGGGCTGTTTGGACAGTTGTCTGAAAACACAAACTCGGCTTATGTTTCGGGTCATAGTTATGGCAGGACTGATCTACAGACCTTGAGGAGAACGCTTCGGGATATGAAAAAAGGGCGAGTGTGAGGCTCTTGCTCAATTTTTTGTCTCTGGATATAGTGTCACTCGTGTTCGTGAAATTTCCGGGTGATTTCTTGGGAAATGGACGAGTCTTACTCTCTGGGGGTTTGGCCCCTTCCAAAGAGTTTGGGGTCATTCTGTGGGATGGAAGAAGTCCGTTTCTTTGTTGTTGTAGTTTTGTTTTTTAAACTAAGGTATCGCACCAAGTGAGGGATTCCAGAGTAGAACCCTGGGGGGGTGGGGTGACGGGACAACCAGAAATCTGGTTAAAAATTGGGGCCAGGGAACATGTCAAGCCCATTATGACATCTAATGATCCAGCCACTGGGAGGACTTCCTAGGGGACAGTACTCACGCTGAGGGTCACAATGCGTTTTATGCCCTCTTCGCACTCAAGCATGGGCGGGACCCTAGAGAGAATGCTGGTCTCTCCTACACTGAACGTTGGACAACATGCCAACCACAAGGTTTCTTGCCATGGGTAAGGAGGAGTTCTGATTTCTGCATTTCACTCACCCCTGGGCAGTGATTGGAGATAACGTCTAGGTTCTAAAGCCTGAAAAACCGCAGTTGGGAAGAGATGAAGACCTAAGGCCATCGCGGGTCTGCTGTGCTCAGTGTGCGGTCAGCGCTCGGGTGTTGGTCAGTAGGTCCGCGCTCAGGTTATGTCAGACAGTGCCTTAGTGCCCAGGTTAGACGATGTAATTTGGGTACAGTCGAGTGCCGTGTAGGTTTATCCTCATTTAAGGTGCCTGGGCAGCTCATTAGGCAATATTTTTTTCTAGAGGGCAGGCAGAGTGCTGCATTGTGGGTCCGGAATTGCCAAACTTGAGGTCTTCAGGGCCGGGAGTGTGAGGACGGAAGTCTGAGAAGACAAGCTAGACTTGGGTTTCACGGCGAGGGCATGGCAGGTACCCCCTGCAGATCTGAACTAATATCTCATGCATATGAAGTCAGAGCGAGGATCAAACGTTGGCTCAGGTTGGAGTGTCTGTGCATGACAGACCCTTCATGAAGTGAGCGGAATCTCCAGGCCATAGAGGTTTTCCCACGTTGGGAGTTGTGGGATGCCCCCATCAAGGATTCCTCCTGCGGGTCAAATGAAACCTGTTGGACAGCTCCAGGACATCCCATATAAAATGACTCCAGAGCACCGTTCGGGGATGGATGCCTGGAAGCCCGCCTCGCATTCCAATTGTCTCCTAGCAACAAGACAGTTTAGATCTGATGGCTCTGCGGGTGCAGCCGGTGTGGAAGAGTTGAAATGGACTTTCCTGAGGATGGGTCCTAATGTGTGTTTGTGTCCATGAAGGCCTTGCAATGGGGCTGTGGCACCGGGACCCTGAAGTATTCTCCTAAGCTTTTGACGTAGCTCTCATGTACAAATTTCCTTGTGGAGACGAAAATTGTTCTGATGGGTGCCTCAGGAAAACCCCTATGCTGGTAATGGATTCCAGGCTTTTGAGGAGACATGCCTGTAAACCAAAGCAATGGATCCGATTATGACCTAGGGTCCTGTCTGGTTCAATCTTTTTCTCTGGGGACATCCATCTATGGTATGAGTGGAGGTCGATGCTCAGCTGGTGTCAGACCGCTCTTGGTTGTCCCGGGCGACCTAAATTATTGGGATGGCATCAGGGACTTTGGAGGGTTCTCCTAATTTGTACGATTTTGGACAACGCAATGGGCAGAATTCCCATGGATTGGGTAGGCACAGTCCTAATGTGTGGCTGCAGGGGCCCCAGCCTGGAGGGTGTGTGGCTCAGGACTTTGAGGACAGAAGTCTGAAAACACAAACTCAGCTTAGGATTGGGGAACGTAGGTAGGGCAGGCCCGATCTAAAATCCATGAGAAGAACTCTTCAGGATATGAAGAAAGAGCGAGTCTGAGGCGCTTGCTCAGGCTTTTGACTCTTGGTTTTGTATCAGCGATGGCCGTGGAATGTCGGAAAGGCCGCATGGGCCATGGACGAATCTTCCTCCTGTGGATTTGGCCCGATCCCAATGTTTTGCGTCAATCTGTGGGATGGGAGGACTCCATTCAGGTTTGTTACCTCAGGTATCCCAACAAAAGAGGAATTCTAAGGCAGATCCCTGGGGAAGACGAAGGGACAACCCGAACTATGGTTATAAATTGGGGCCTAGGTGCATGGCAGGCCCCATTTGCGGGCTCATGGTCCAGCCACTGAGAGTCCTTACTTGAGGACTGGGCTCAGGCTGAGGGTCACAATGTGTGTTTGTGACCAATGTGTCCCGCGAGCATGGGCGGGCCCTCATGGGCCACACCGGTTACAACTACACTGAACGTTGGTCAACATGACAACCTCAAGGTTTCTTGCCATTGGGAAGGAGTTCTGATTTCTGCATCATTGCAAACCTGGGCAGTGATTGGAGATAAGGTCTATGGTCTGAAGCCTGAAAACCGAGGTGGTAAGAGATGACGACCTAAAGCCAAGGCGGGTCCGATGTGCTCAGTGTGCGGCCAGCTGTCTGGGTGGGGCCTGTTGGTCCAGACTCAGGCTGTGTCAGAAAGGGCATTAGTGCCCAGGTTAGCCTATTTATTTGGGGTACAGCCAAGTGGCGTGCAGGTTTATCCTCATTTGGGGTTTCTGGTTAACCCCAGAGGGCAATGTTTTTCTTCTGGAGGGCAGGCAGAGTGCTGCATTGTAGTTCTGGATTGCCAAACTGGAGGTCTTGTGGGCCAGTAGTCTGAGACGGAAGTCTGAGAACACAAGCTAGGCTTAGGTTTCTTGGTGAGGACATGGCAGGCACAATCTACAGACCTGAATCTAGATCTCTTGTATCTGAAGTCAGAGCGAGGATCAGACGATCACTCAGGTTGGAGTTTCTGTCCCGGATGGCCCCTTCATGAAGCGGGGGGGGGGGAATCATGAGGCCATGGGGTTTTCCCAAGATGGGAGTTGTGAGAAGCTCCAAACTGCAATGATTCTTCTGCAGGACAATTGAGACCTGTTGGGTGGCTCCAGGCCAACGATTTCGAGCAGCGTTCTAAGGATGGATGGCTGGGTAGCCCACCTCGCATTCCAATTGTGTCCTAGCAACAAGACAGGTTAGATCTGCTGGATCTGGGGGAGCAACCGAGGAGGCTGAGTTGAAATGGACTTCCTGTGGATGGGTCCTAATGTGTTTTTGTGTCTATGGAGACCTTGGAATGAAGCGGTGCCACTGGGGCCCTGAGGGGTTCTCCTAAACAGAGGCTTTGACACAGCTCCAACGTGCATGTTTCCCATGTGTAGATGAGATTTGTTCTGATGGGTGAGTCAAGAAACAGCCATATGCTAGTATTGCAATCCAGGCCTCTGAGGAGAGATGTATGAAAACCAACGTAATGGATCTGATTTGTGCCTAGGGGCCTGTTGGATCCTTTTTACCTATGGGCACATCTGTCTCCGGGTCTGAGTGCAGGTAAGTGCTCAGATGGGCTCAGAATAACGCTGTTTGACCTGGGAAGCCACCACGATTGATATGGCCTCGGGGACTTTGGAGGTTTATCCTATTAGTAGGGCTGTGGCCATTTGAATGGGCACACACAATACCCTTGTATAGGGCTAGTACCATCCTCAGGTTTGGCTCCAGGGGCCTGAGCCTGTAGGGTGTGTAGGCCAGGGCTGTTTGGACAGTTGTCTGAAAACACAAACTCGGCTTATGTTCGGGTCATAGTTATGGCAGGACTGATATACAGAACTTGAGGAGAACTCTTCGGGATATGAAAAAAGGGCGACTGTGAGGCTCTTGCTCAATTTTTTGTCTCTGAATATAGGGTCACACGTGGTCGTGAAATTTCCGGGTGATTTCATGGGAAATGGACGAGTCTTACACTCTGGGGGTTTGGCCCCATCCAAAGAGTTTGGGGTCATTTTGTGGGATGGAAGAAGTCCGTTTCTTTGTTGTTGTAGTTTTGTTTTTTAAACTAAGGTATCGCACCAAGTGAGGGATTCCAGAGTAGAACCCTGGGGGGGTGGGGCGACGGGACAACCAGAACTCTGGTTTAAAATTGGGGCCTGGGGACATGTCAAGCCCATTATGACATCTAATGATCCAGCCACTGAAAGGACTTCCTAGAGGACAGTACTCACGCTGAGGGAAACAATGCGTTTTATGCCCTCTTCGCACTCAAGCATGGGCGGGGCCCTAGAGAGAATGCTGGTCTCTCCTACACTTAACGTTGGACAACATGCCAACCACAAGGTTTCTTGCCATGGGTAAGGAGGAGTTCTGATTTCTGCATCACACTCACCCCTGGGCAGTGATTGGAGATAACGTCTAGGTTCTAAAGCCTGAAAACTGAGGTAGGGAAGAGATGATGACCTAGGCCATGGCAGGTCTGCTGGGCTCAGTGTGCGGTCAGCGCTCTGGGTGTTGGTCAGTAGGTCCGCGCTCAGGTTGTGTCTGATAGTGCCTTAGTGCCCAGGTTAGACGATGTAATTTGGGTACAGTCGAGTGCCGTATGGGGTTATCCTCATTTAAGATGCCTGGGCAGCTCATTAGGCAATATTTTTTTCTAGAGGGCAGGCAGAGTGCTGCATTGTGGGTCCGGAATTGCCAAACTTGAGGTCTTCAGGCCCGGGAGTGTGAGGAAAAAAGTCTGAGAAGACAAGCTAGACTTGGGTTTCACGGCGAGGGCATGGCAGGTACCCCCTGCAGATCTGCACTAATATCTCATGCATATGAAGTCAGAGCGAGGATCATACTTTGGCTAAGGTTGGAGTTTCTGTGCATGACAGACCCTTCATGAATTGAGCGGAATCTCCAGGCCATAGAGGTTTTCCCACGTTGGGAGTTGTGGGTTGCCCCCTTCAAGGATTCCTCCTGCAGGTCAAATGAGACCTGTTGGACAGCTCCAGGACATCCCATATAAAATGACTCCAGAGCACCGTTCGAGGTTGGATGCCTGGAAGCCCGCCTCACATTCCAATTGTCTCCTAGCAACAAGACAGTTTAGATCTGATGGCTCTGCGGGAGCACCCGGTGTGGGAGAGTTGAAATGGACTTTCCTGAGGATGGGTCCTAATGTGTGTCTGTGTCCATGAGGGCCTTGGAATGGGGCGGTGGCACCGGGGCCCTGAAGTATTCTCCTAAGCTTTTGACATAGCTCCCATGTACAAGTTTCCTTGTGGAGACGAGAATTGTTCAGATGGGTGCCTCAGGAAAACCCCTATGCTGGTAATGGATTCCAGGCTTTTGAGGAGACATGCCTGTAAACCAAAGCAATGGATCCGATTATGACCTAGGGTCCTGTCTGGTTCAATCTTCTTCTCTGGGGACATCCATCTATGGTATGAGTGGAGGTCGATGCTCAGCTGGTGTCATTCCGCTCTTGGTTGTACCGGGCGACCTAAACTATTGGGATGGCCTGAGGGACTTTGGAGGGTTCTCCTAATTTGTACGATTTTGGACAACGGAATGGGCAGAATTCCCATGGATTGGGTAGGCACAGTCCTAATGTGTGGCTGCAGGGGCCCCAGCCTGGAGGGTGTGTGGCTCAGGACTTTGAGGACAGAAGTCTGAAAACACAAACTCAGCTTAGGTTTGGGGACGTAGGTAGAGCAAGCCCGATCTAAAAACCATGAGAAGAACGCTTCAGGATATGAAGATAGAGCGAGTCTGAGGCGCTTGCTCAGGCTTTTGACTCTTGGTTTTGTATCAGCGATGGCCGTGGAATGTCGGAAAGGCCGCATGAGCCATGGACGAAACTTCCTCTCTGTGGATTTGGACGGATCCCAATTGTTTGCGTCAATCTGTGGGATGGGAGGACTCCATTCATGTTTGTTACCTCAGGTATCCCACCAAAAGAGGAATTCTAAGGCAGATCCCTGGGGAAGACGAAGGGACAACCCGAACTATGGTTATAAATTGGGGCCTAGGTGCATGGCAGGCCCCATTTGCGGGCTCATGGTCCAGCCACTGAGAGTCCTTACTTGAGGACTGGGCTCAGGCTCTGGGTCACAATATGTGTTTGTGACCAATGTGTCCCGCGAGCATGGGCGGGCCCTCATGGGCCACACCGGTTACAACTACACTGAACGTTGGTCAACATGACAACCTCAAGGTTTCTTGCCATTGGGAAGGAGTTCTGATTTCTGCATCATTGTCAACCCTGGGCAGTGATTGGAGATAAGGTCTATGGTCTGAAGGCTGAAAACCGAGGTGGTAAGAGATGACGACCTAAAGCCATGGCGGGTCCGATGTGCTCAGTGTGCGGCCAGCTGTCTGGGTGGGGCCTGTTGGTCCAGACTCAGGCTGTGTCAGAAAGGGCATTAGTGCCCAGGTCAGCCTATTTATTTGGGGTACAGCCAAGTGGCGTGCAGGTTGATCCTCATTTGGGGTTTCTGGTTAACCCCAGAGGGCAATGTTTTTCTTCTGGAGGGCAGGCAGAGTGCTGCATTGTAGTTCTGGATTGCCAAACTGCAGGGCTTGTGGGCCAGTAGTCTGAGACGGAAGTCTGAGAACACAAGCTAGGCTTAGGTTTCTGGGTGAGGACATGGCAGGCACAATCGACAGACCTGAATCGAGATCTCGTGTATCCGAAGTCAGGGCGAGGATCAGACGATCACTCAGGTTGGAGTTTCTGTCCCTGATGGCCCCTTCATGAAGGGGGGGGGGGATCACGAGGCCATGGGGTTTTCCCAACATGGGAGTTGTGAGAAGCTCCAAACTGCAATGTTTCTTCTGAAGGACAATTGAGACCTGTTGGGTGGCTCCAGGCCAACGATTCCGAGCAGGGTTCTAAGGATGGATGGCTGGGTAGCCCACCTCGCATTCCAATTGTCTCCTAGCAAAGAGACAGGTTAGATCTGCTGGATCTGGGGGAGCAACCGAGGAGGCTGAGTTGAAATGGACTCTCCTGTGGATGGGTCCTAATGTGTTTTTGTGTCTATGGAGACCTTGGAATGAAGCGGTGCCACTGGGGCCCTGAGGGGTTCTCCTAAACAGAGGCTTTGACACAGCTCCAACATGCAAGTTTCCCATGTGTAGATGAGATTTGTTCTGATGGGTGAGTCAAGAAACAGCCATATGCTGGTATGGAAATCTGGCCTCTGAGGAGAAATGTCTAGAATCCAACGTAATGGATCTGATTAGTGCCTAGGGGCCTGTTCGATCCTTTTTACCTATGGGCACATCTGTCTACGGGTCTGAGTGCAGGTAGGTGCTCAGATGGGCTCAGAATAACCCTGTTTGTCCTGGGAAGCCACCACGATGGATATGGCCTCGGGGACTTTGGAGGTTTATCCTATTAGTAGGGCTGTGACCATTTGAATGGGCACACACAATTCCCTTGGAGAGGGCAAGTACAGTCCTCAGGTTTGGCTCCAGGACCCTGAGCCTTAGGGTGTGTAGGCCAGGGCTGTTTGGACAGCTGTCTGAAAACACAAACTCGGCTTATGTTTCGAGTCATAGTTATGGCAGGACTGATCTACAGACCTTGAGGAGAACGCTTCGGGATATGAAAAAAGGGCGACTGTGAGGCTCTTGCTCAATTTTTTGTCTCTGGATATAGTGTCACTCGTGGTCGTGAAATTTCCGGGTGATTTTATGGGAAATGGACGAGTCTTACTCTCTGGGGGTTTAGCCCCATCCAAAGAGTTTGGGGTCATTCTGTGGGATGGAAGAAGTCCGTTTCTTTGTTGTTGTAGTTTTGTTTTTTAAACTAGGGTATCGCACCAAGTGAGGGATTCCAGAGTAGAACCCTGGGGGGGTGGTGCGACTGGACAACCAGAAATCTGGTTAAAAATTGGGGCCTGGGGTCTTGTCAAGCCCATTATGACATCTAATGATCCAGCCACTGAGAGGACTTCCTAGAGGACAGTACTCACGCTGAGGGTCACAATGCGCGTTTATGCCCTCGTCGCACTCAAGGATGGGCAGGGCCCTAGAGAGAATGCTGGTCTCTCCTACACTGAACGTTGGACAACATGCCAACTACAAGGTTTCTTGCCATGGGTAAGGAGGAGTTCTGATTTCTGCATCACACTCACCCTTGGGCAGTGATTGGAGATAACGTCTAGGTTCTAAAGCCTGAAAACTGAGGTACGGAAGAGATGATGACCTAAGGCCATGGCGAGTCTGCTCTGCTCAGTGTGCGGTCAGTGCTCTGTGTGTTGGTCAGTAGGTCCGCGCTCAGGTTGTGTCAGACAGTGCCTTAGTACCCAGGTTAGACGATGTAATTTGGGTACAGTCGAGTGCCGTGTAGGTTTATCCTCATTTAAGGTGCTTGGGCAGCTCATTATGCACTATTTTTTTCTAGAGGGCAGGCAGAGTGCTGCATTGTGGGTCCGGAATTGCCAAACTTGAGGTCTTCAGGGCCGGGAGTGTGAGGACGGAAGTCTGAGAAAACAAGCTAGACTTGGGTTTCACAGCGAGGGCATGGCAGGTACCCCCTGCAGATCTGAACTAATATCTCATGCATATGAAGTCAGAGCGAGGATCAAACGTTGGCTCAGGTTGGAGTGTCTGTGCATGACTGCCCCTTCATGAAGTGAGCGGAATCTCCAGGCCATAGAGGTTTTCCCACGTTGGGAGTTGTGGGATGCCCCCTTCAAGGATTCCTCCTGCGGGTCAAATGAGACCTGTTGGACAGCTCCAGGACATCCCATATAAAATGACTCCAGAGCACCGTTCGAGGATGGATGCCTGGAAGCCCGCCTCGCATTCCAATTGTCTCCTAGCAACAAGACAGTTTAGATCTGATGGCTCTGCGGGAGCACCCGGTGTGGAAGAGGTGAAATGGACTTTCCTGAGGATGGGTCCTAATGTGTGTTTCTGTCCATGAGGGCCTTGGAATGGGGCGGTGGCACCGGGACCCTGAAGTATTCTCCTAAGCTTTTGACATAGCTCCCATGTACAAGTTTCCTTGTAGAGACGAGTATTGTTCTGATGGGTGCCTCAGGAAAACCCGTATGCTGGTAATGGATTCCAGGCTTTTGAGGAGACATGCCAGTAAAACAAAGCAATGGATCCGATTATGACCTAGGGTCCTGTCTGGTTCAATCTTCTTCTCTGGGGACATCCATCTATGGTATGAGTGGAGGTCGATGCTCAGCTGGTGTCATTCCGCTCTTGGTTGTACCAGGCGACCTAAACTATTGGGATGGCCTCAGGGACTTTGGAGGGTTCTACTAATTTGTACGATTTTGGACAACGGAATGGGCAGAATTCTCATGATTGCGTAGGCACAGTCCTAATGTGTGTCTGCAGGGGCCCCAGCCTGGAGGGTGTGTGGCTCAGGAGTTTGAGGACAGAAGTCTGAAAACACAAACTCAGCTTAGGTTTGGGGACGTAGGTAGGGCAGGCCCGATCTAAAATCCATGAGAAGAACTCTTCAGGATATGAAGAAAGAGAGAATATGAGGCGCTTGCTCAGGCTTTTGTCTCTTGGTTTTGTATCAGCGATGGCCGTGGAATGTCGGAAAGGCCGCATGGGCCATGGACGAATCTTCCTCTCTGTGGATTTGGCCCGATCCCAATTATTTTGCGTCAATCTGTGGGATGGGAGGACTCCATTCAGGATTGTTATCTCAGGTGTCCCACCAAAAGAGGAATTCTAAAGCAGAGCCTGGGGAAGACGAAGGGACAACCCAAACTATGGTTATAAATTGGGGCCTAGGGGCATGGCAGGCCCCATATGCGGACTAATGGTCCAGCCACTGAGAGTCCTTACTTGAGGACAGGGCTCAGGCTGAGGGTCACAATGTGTGTTTGTGACCAATGTGGCCCGGGAGCATGGGCGGGGCCTCATGGGCCGCACTGGTTTCAACTACACTGAACGTTGGTCAATATGACAACCTCAAGGTTTCTTGCCATTGGGAAGGAGTTCTGATTTCTGCATCATTGTCACCCTGGGCAGTGATTGGAGATAAGGTCTATGGTCTGAAGCCTGAAAACCGAGGTGGTAAGAGATGATGACCCAAAGCCATGGCGGGTCCGATGTGCTCAGTGTGCGGCCAGCTGTCTTTGTGGGGCCAGTTGGTCCAGGCTCAGGCTGTGTCAGAAAGGGCATTAGTGCCCAGGTCAGCATATTAATTTGGGGTACAGCCAAGGGCGTGCAGGTTGATCCTCATTTGGGGTTTCTGTTTAACCCCAGAGGGCAATGTTTTTCCTCTGGAGGGCAGGCAGAGTGCTGCATTGTAGTTCTGGATTGCCAAACTGGAGGGCTTGTGGGTCAGTAGTCTGAGACGGAAGTCTGAGAACACAAGCTAGGCTTAGGTTTCTGGGTGAGGACATGGCAGGCACAATCGACAGACCTGAATCGAGATCTCGTGTATCCGAAGTCAGGGCGAGGATCAGACGATCACTCAGGTTGGAGTTTCTGTCCCTGATGGCCCCTTCATGAAGGGGGGGGGATCACGAGGCCATGGGGTTTTCCCAACATGGGAGTTGTGAGAAGCTCCAAACTGCAATGATTCTTCTGAAGGACAATTGAGACCTGTTGGGTGGCTCCAGGCCAATGATTCCGAGCAGGGTTCTAAGGATGGATGGCTGGGTAGCCCACCTCGCATTCCAATTGTCTCCTAGCAACAAGACAGGTTAGATCTGCTGGGTCTGGGGGAGCAACCGAGGAGGCTGAGTTGAAATGGACTCTCCTGTGGATGGGTCCTAATGTGTTTTTGTGTCTATGGATACCTTGGAATGAAGCGGTGCCACTGGGGCCCTGAGGGGTTCTCCTAAACAGAGGCTTTGACACAGCTCCAACATGCAAGTTTCCCATGTGTAGATGAGATTTGTTCTGATGGGTGAGTCAAGAAACAGCCATATGATGGTATTGCAATCCAGGCCTCTGAGGAGAGATGTCTGGAAACCAACGTAATGGATCTGATTAGTGCCTAGGTGCCTGTTCGATCCTTTTTACCTATGGGCACATCTGTCTACGGGACTGAGTGCAGGTAGGTGCTCAGATGGGCTCAGAATAACCCTGTTTGTCCTGGGAAGCCACCACTATTGATATGGCCTCGGGGACTTTGGAGGTTTATCCTATCAGTAGGGCTGTGGCCATTTGAATGGGCACACACAATTCCCTCGGAGAGTGCTAAGTACAGTCCTCAGGATTGGCTCCAGGGGCCTGAGGCTTAGGGTGTGTAGGCCAGTGCTGTTTGGACAGTTGTCTGAAAACACAAACTCGGCTTACGTTTCGGGTCATAGTTATGGCAGGACTGATCTACAGACATTGAGGAGAACGCTTCGGGATATGAAAAAGGGCCAGTGTGAGGCTCTTGCTCAATTTTTTGTCTCTGGATATAGTGTCACTCGTGGTCGTGAAATTTCCGGGTGATTTCATGGGAAATGGAGGAGTCTTACTTCTGGGTGTTTCACCCCATCCAAAGAGTTTGGGGTCATTCTGTGGGATGGAAGAAGTCCGTTTCTTTGTTGTTGTAGTTTTGTTTTTTAAACTAAGGTATCGCACCAAGTGAGGGATTCCAGAGTAGAACCCTGGGGGGGGTGGGGCGACTGGACAACCAGAAATCTGGTTAAAAATTGGGGCCTGGGAACATGTCAAGCCCATTATGACATCTAATGATCCAGCCACTGAGAGGACTTACTAGAGGACAGTACTCACGCTGAGGGTCACAATGGTGTTTATGCCCTTGTCGCACTCAAGCATGGGCGGGGCCCTAGAGAGAATGCTGGTCTCTCCTACACTTAACGTTGGACAACATGCCAACCACAAGGTTTCTTGCCATGGGTAAGGAGGAGTTCTGATTTCTGCATCACACTCACCCCTGGGCAGTGATTGGAGATAACGTCTAGGTTCTAAAGCCTGAAAACTGAGGTAGGGAAGAGATGATGACCTAAGGCCATGGCGGGTCTTCTGTGCTCAGTGTGCGGTCAGCACTCTGGGTGTTGGTAAGTAGGTCCGGGCTCAGGTTGTGTCAGACAGTGCCTTAGTGCCCAGGTTAGACGATGTAATTTGGGTACAGTCGAGTGCCGTGTAGGTTTATCCTCTTTTAAGGTGCCTGGGCACTCATTAGGTACTATTTTTTTCTAGAGGGCAGGCACAGTGCTGCATTGTGGGTCCGGAATTGCCAAACTTGAGGTCTTCATGGCCGGGAGTGTGTGGACGGAAGTCTGAGAAGACAAGCTAGACTTAGGTTTCACGGCGAGGGCATGGCAGGTACCCCCTGAGATCTGAACTAATATCTCACGCATATGAAGTCAGAGCGAGGATCAGACGTTGGCTCAGTTTGGATTTTCTGTGCATGACGGCCCCTTCATGAAGGGAGCGGAATCTCGAGGCCATGGAGGTTTTCCCACGTTGGGAGTTGTGGGATGCCCCCTTCAAGGATTCCTTCTGCGGGTCAAATGAGACCTGTTGGAGAGCTCCAGGACATCCCATATGGAATGACTCCAGAGCACCGTTCGTGGATGGATGCCTGGGAAGCCCGCCTCGCATTCAAATTGTCTCCTAGCAACAAGACAGTTTCGATCTGATGGCTCTGTGGGAGCACCCGTTGTGGAAGAGTTGAAATGGACTTTCCTGAGGATGGGTCCTAATGTGTGTTTCTGTCCATGAGGGCCTTGGAATGGGGCGGTGGCACCGGGACCCTGAAGTATTCTCCTAAGCTTTTGACATAGCTCCCATGCACAAGTTTCCTTGTGGAGACGAGAATTGTTCTGATGGGTGCCTCAGGAAAACCCCTATGCTGGTAATGGATTCCAGGCTTTTGAGGAGACATGCCTGTAAACCAAAGCAATGGATCCGATTATGACCTAGGGTCCTGTCTGGGTTCAATCTTCTTCTCTGGGGACATCCATGTATGGTATGAGTGGAGGTCGATACTCAGCTGGTGTCAGACCGCTCTTGGTTGTCCCGGGCGACCTAAACTATTGGGATGGCCTCAGGGACTTTGGAGGGTTCTCCTAATTTGTACGATTTCGGACAACGGAATGGGCAGAATTCCCACGGATTGGGTAGGCACAGTCCTAATTTGTGACTGCAGGGGCCCCAGCCTGGAGGGTGTGTGGCTCAGGACTTTGAGGACAGAAGTCTGAAAACACAAACTCAGCTTAGGTTTGTGTACGTAGGTATGGCAGGCCCGATCTAAAAACCATGAGTAGAACTCTTCAGGATATGAAGAAAGAGCGAGTCTGAGGCGCTTGCTCAGGCTTTTGTCTCTTGGTTTTGTATCAGTGATGGCCGTGGAATGTCGGAAAGGCCGCATGGGCCATGGACGAATCTTCCTCTCTGTGGATTTGGCCCGATCCCAATTGTTTTGCGTCAATCTGTGGGATGGGTGGACTCCATTCAGTTTTGTTACCTCAGGTGTCCCACCAAAAGAGGAATTCTAAAGCAGAGCCCTGGGGAAGACGAAGGGACAACCCGAACTATGGTTATAAATTGGGGCCTAAGTGCATGGCAGGCCCCATATGCGGGCTCATGTTCCAGCCGCTGAGAGTCCTTACTTGAGGACTGGACTCAGGCTGAGGGTCACAATGTGTGTTTGTGACCAATGTGTCCCGCGAGCATGGGCCGGGCCTATGGGGCCACACTGTTTCAACTACACTGAACGTTGATCAACATGACAACCTCAAGGTTTGTTGCCATTGGGAAGGAGTTCTGATTTCTGTATTATTTTCAACCCTGGGCAGTGATTGGAGGTAAGGTCTATGGTCTGAAGCCTGAAAACCTAGGTGGTAAGAGATGACGACCTAAAGCATGGCAGATACGATGTGCTCAATGTGTGGCCATCTGTCTGGGTGGGGCCAGTTGGTCCAGGCTCAGGCTGTGTCAGAAAGGGCATTAGTGCCCAGGTCAGTTTATTTATTTGGGGTACAGCCAAGTGGCGGGCAGGTTGATCCTCATTTGGGGTTTCTGGTTAACCCCAGAGTGCAATGTTTTTCGTCTGGAGGGCAGGCAGAGTGCTGCATTGTAGTTCTGGGATGTCAACCTGGAGGACTTGTGGGCCAGTAGTCTGAGACGGAATTCAGAAAACAAGCTAAACTTACGTTTCTGGGTGAGAACATGGCAGGCACAATCTACAGACCTGAATCTAGATCTCGTGTATCTGAAGTCAGGGCGAGAATCAGACGATCACTCAGATGAGTTTCTGTCCCTGATAGCCCCTTCATGTAGGGGGGGGGTCACGAGGCCATGGGGGTTTTCCAGATGGGAGTTGTGAGAAGCTCCAAACTGCAATGATTCTTCTGAAGGACAATTGAGACCTGCTGGGTGGCTCCAGGCCAACGATTCCGAGCAGGGTAATAAGGATTGATGGCTGGGTAGCCTACCTCGCATTCCAATTGTCTCCTAGCTACAAGACAGGTTAGATCTGCTGGATGTGGGGGAGCAACCGAGGAGGCTGAGTTGAAATGGACTCTCCTGTGGATGTGTCCTAATATGTGTTTGTGTCTTTGGAGACCTTGGTATGAATCGGTGTCACTGGGACCATGAAGGGTTCTCCTAAACAGAGGCTTTGACACACCTCCAATGTGCATGTTTCCCATGTGTAGATGAGATTTGTTCTGATGGGTGAGTCAAGAAACAGCCATATGCTGGTATTGAAATCCAGGCCTCTGAGGAGAGATGCCTGGAAAACAAAGCAATGGATGCGATTAGTGCCTAGGGGCCTGTTCGTTCCTTTTTACCTCTGGGGACATCAGTCTACGGGTCTGAGTGCAGGAAGGTGCTAAGATGGGCTCAGATTGCCCCTGTTTGTCCTGGGAATCCACGACTATTGGAGTGGCCTCAGGGCCTTTGGAAGTTTATCCTATTAGTAGGGTTGTGGCCATTGGAATGGGCACATACAATTCCCTTGGAGAGGGCAAGTACAGTCCTCAGGTTTGGCTCCAGGGGCCTCAGCCTGTAGGGTGTGTAGGCCAGAGCTGTTTGGACAGTTGACTGAAAACCCAAACTCGGCTTATGTTTTGGGTCATAGGTATGGCAGGACTGATCTACAGACCATGAGGAGAACTCTTCGGGACATGAAAAAAGGGCGAGTGTGAGGCTCTTGCTCAAGTTTTTTTCTCTGGATATCGTGTCACTCATGGTCGTGAAATTTCCGGGTGACTTCATGGGAAATGGACGAGTCTTACTCTCTAGGGGTTCAGCCCCTTCCAAAGAGTTTGGAGTCACTGGGGATGGAAGAAGTCCGATTTTTTGTTGTTGTTGATTTGTTTCGTTTTGTTTTTCAACCTCTGATGTCCCACCAAATGAGGGATACCAGAGTAGAGCCCTGTGGAGGGGCTACTGGACAACTAGAAATCTGGTTAAAAATTGGGATCTAGGGACATGTCAAGCCCATTATGTCATGTAGTGTTTAAGCCACTGAGAGGACTTATTAGAGGACAAGACTAACGCTGAGGTCACAATGCGTGTTTATGCTCTCGTCGCACTCAAGAATGGGCGGGGCCTCAGGTTGAATGCTGTTTTCTCCTACACTGAACGTTGGACAACATGCCAACCACAAGCTTTCTTGCCATGGTCAGGAAGAGTTCTGATTTCTGCATCACAGTCACCGCTGGGCAGTGATTGGAGATAAGGTCTAGGTTCTGAAGCCTGAAAACTGAGGTAGGGAAGAGATGATGACCTAAGGGCAAGGCGGTTCTGATGTGCTCAGTGTGGTCAGCTGTCTGGGAGTTGGTCAGGAGGTCCGGGCTCAAGTTATGTCAGACAGTGCATTAGTGCTCAGGTTAGACTATATAATTTGGGTACATTCGAGTGCCGTGTAGGTCGATCCTCATTTAAGCTGCCTGGGCAGCTCATTAGGCAATATATTTTTTCTAGAGGGAAGGCAGAGTGCTTCATTGTCGGTCCGGAATTGCCAAACTTGAGGGCTTCGGGGCCAGGAGAGTGAGGACGGAAGTCTGAGAACACAAGCTACACTTCGGATTCAGGGTGAGGGCATGGCAGGTACCCCCTGCATATCTGAACCAAAATCTCGTGCATCTGAATTCAAGGCGAATATCAGACGTTGGCTTAGGTTGGAGTTTCTGTGCATGACGGCACATTCATGAAGGGTGCGGAATCTCGAGGCCATGGAGGTTTTCCACGTTGGGAGATGTGCGCTGCCCCCTTCAAGAATTCCTTCTGCGGGACAAGTGAGACCATTTGGACAGATCCAGGACATCCCAAATGGAATTACTCCAGAGAACCGTTCGAGGATGGATGCCTGGGTAGTCCGCCTCGCATTCCAATTGTCTCCTAGCAACAAGACAGTTTAGATCTAATGGATCTGCGGGAGCAACCGAGGTGGCTGTGTTGAAATAGACTTTCCTGAGGACTGGCTCAGGCTGAGGGTCACAATGTGTGTTTGTGACCAATGTGGCCCGCAAGCTTGGGCGGGGCCTCATGGACCACACTGGTTTCAACTACACTGAACGTTGGACCACATTCCAACCACAAGGTTTCTTGCCATTGGGAAAGAGTTCTGATTTCTGCATCATTTTCAAACCAGGGCAGTGATTGGAGATCAGGTCTAGGTTCTGAAGCCTGGAAACCGAGGTTGAGAAGAGATGACGACCTGAGGCCATGGCGGGTCCGATGTGCTCAGTGTGCGGCCAGCTGTCTGGGTGGGGCCAGGAGGTCCAGGCTCAGGCTGGGTCAGAAAGGGCAATAGTGCCCAGGTCAGCCTATATATTTCGGGTACAGCCTAATGGCGTGCAGGTTGATCCTCATTTGGGGTTTCAGGGTAGCCCCAGAGGGCAATGTTTTTCTTCTGGAGGGCAGGCAGAGTGCGGCATTGTAGTTCTGGATTGCCAAACTGGAGGGCTTGTGGGCCAGTAGTTTGAGGACGGAAGTCTGAGAACCCAAGCTAGGCCTAGGTTTCTGGGTGAGGATATGGCAGGCAGAATCTACATACCTCAATCAAGATCTCGTGCATCTGAAGTCAGGGCAAGGATCAGGGGATCCCTCCGGTTTGACTTTCTGTCTCTGATGGCCCCTTCTTGAAGGGGGTTTGGATCACGAGGCCATGGGGGTTTCCCCACGATGGGAGTTGTGAGAAGCTCCAAACTGCAAAGATTCTTCTGCAAGACAATTGAGACCTGTTGGTTGGCTCCAGGCCAACGATTCTAAGCAGGGTTCTAAGGATGCATGGCTGGGTAGCCCACCTCGCATTCCAATTGTCTCCAAGCAACAAGACAGTTAGGATCTGCTGGATGTGGGGGAGCAACCGAGGAGGCTGAGTTGGAATGGATTCTCCTGTGGATGTGTCCTAATATGTTTTTGTGTCTATGGAGACCTTGGAATGAAGCGGTGGCACTGGGGCCCTGAAGGGTTCTCCTAAACAAAGGCTTTGACACAGCTCCAACGTGCATGTTTCCCATGTGTAGATGAGGTTTGTTGGGATGGGTGAGTCAAGAAACAGCCATATGCAGGTATTGAAATCCAGGCCTCTGAGGAGAGATGCATGGAAAACAAAGCAATGGATGTGATTAGTGCCTAGGGGCCTGTTCGTTCCTTTTTACCTCTGGGGACATCAGTCTACGGGTCTGAGTGCAGGTAGGTGCTCAGATGGGCTCAGATTGCCCCTGTTTGTCCTGGGAAGCCACAAGTATTGGGATGGCCTCAGGGCCTTTGGAGGTTTATCCTATTAGTAGGTTTGTGGCCATTGGAATGGGCACATACAATTCCCTTGGAGAGGGCAAGTACAGTCCTCAGGCTTGGCTCCAGGGGCCTGAGCCTGTAGGGTGTGTAGGCCAGAGCTGTTTGGACAGTTGTCTGAAACACAAACTCTGCTTATGTTTCGGGTCATAGGTATGGCAGGACTGATCTACAGACCATGAGGAGAACTCTTCGAAACATGAAAAAAGGGCGAGTGTGAGGCTCTTGCTCAAGTTTTTTTCTCTGGATATCGTGTCACTCATGGTCGTGAAATTTCCGGGTGCCTTCATGGGAAATGGACGAGTCTTACTCTCTGGGGGTTCAGCCCCTTCCAAAGGGTTTGGAGTCATTCTGGGGATGGAAGTAGTCCGTTTTTTTGTTGTTGTTGATTTGCTTCGTTTTGTTTTCCAACCTCAGATGTCCCACCAAATGAGGGATTCCAGAGTAGAGCCCTGGGGACGGGCGACTGGACAACCAGAAATCTGGTTAAATATTGGGGCCTAGGGACATGTCAAGCCCATTATGGCATCTAATGGTCCAGCCACTGAGATGACTTACTAGAGGACAACACTCACGCTTAGGTCACAATGCGTGTGTATGCTCTCGTCGCACTCAAGAATGTTCGGGTCTCAGGGTGAATGCTTTTTTCTCCTACACTGAACGTTCCACAACATGCCAACCACAAGGATTCTTGCCATGGGTAAGGAAGAGTTCTGATTTCTTCATCAGATTCACCCCTGGGCAGTGATTGGAGATAAGGTCTAGGTTCTGAAGGCTGAAAACTGAGTTAGGGAAGAGATGATGACCTAAGGCCATGGCGGGTCTGATGTGCTCAGTGTGCGGTCAGCTGTCTGGGTGTTGGTCAGGAGGTCCGGGCTCAGGTTATGTCAGACAGTGCATTAGTGCCCAGGTTAGACTATATAATTTGTGTACATTCGAGTGCCGTGTAGGCTGATCCTCATGTAAGCTGCCTGGGCAGCTCATTAAGCAATATATTTTTTCTAGAGGGCAGGCAGAGTGCTTCATTGTCGGTCCGGAATTGCCAAACTTGAGGGATTCGGGGCCAGGAGAGTGAGGACGGAAGTCTGAGAACACAAGCTAGACTTCGGATTTAGGGTGAGGGCACGGCAGGTACCCCCTGCAGATCTGAACCAATATCTCATGAATCTGAAGTCAGGGCGAGGATCAGACGTTGGCTCAGGTTGGATTTTCTGTGCATGACGGCCCATTCATGAAGGGAGCGGAATCTCAAGGCCATGGAGGTTTTCCACGTTGGGAGATGTGCGCTGCCCCCTTCAAGAATTCCTTCTGCGGGACAAGTGAGACCATTTGGACAGCTCCTGGACATCCCATATGGAATGACTCCAGAGCACCGTTCGAGGATGAATGCCTTGGAAGGCCGCCTCGCATTCCAATTGTCTCCTAGCAACAAGACAGTTTAGATCCAATGGATCTGTGGGAGCAACCGGGGTGGCTGAGTTGAAATGGAATTTCCTGAGGATGGGTCCTAATTTGTGTTTGTGTCCATGAGGGCCTTGGAATGGGGCGGTTGCACCGGGACCCTGAAGTATTCTCCTAAGCTTTTGACATAGCTCCCATGCACAAGTTTACTTGTGGAGACGAGATTTGTTCTGATAGGTGCCTCAGGAAATTCACTCTGCTTGTATTGGAATCCTGGCTTTTGAGGAGACAAGTCTGTAAAGCAAAGCAATGGATCCGATAATTGCCTCGGGTCCTTTCTGGTTCAATCTTCTTCTCTGGGGACATCCATCTATGGTATGAGTCGAGGTAGAGGCTCAGCTGGTATCAACCGTCCTTTTTGTCCCGGGCGACCTACACTATTGGGATGGCCTCAGGGACTTTGGAGGGTTCTCCTAATTTGTACGATTTTTGACAATGGAATGGGCAGAATTCCAATGATTGGGTGGGCGCCATCCTAATGCGTGGCTCCAGGGACCCCAGCCTGGAGGGAGTGTGGCCCAGGACCTTGAGGATAAAAGTCTGAAAACACAAACTCAGCTTAGGTTTGGGGACGTAGGTAGGGCAGGCCCGATCTACAAACCATGTGAAGAACTCTTCAGGATATGATGAATGAGCGTGTCTGACACGCTTGCTCAGGCTTTTGTCTCTGGATTTTCTATCAGCGACGGCCGTAGAATTTTGGGGAGGCCTCATGGGCCATGGACGAATCTTGCTCTCTGTGGATTTGGCCTGATCCCAATTGTTTTTCGTCAATCTGTGGGATGGGAGGACTCCTTTCAGGTTTGTTACCTTAGGTTTCCCACCCAAAGCGAAATTCCAAAGGAGAGCCCTGGGGAAGTTTGAAGGGACAACCCAAACTATGGTTAAAAATAGGGGCGTAGGGGCATTTCAGGCCCAATATGCTGTCTCTTCATCCAGCCACTGAGAGGCCTTACCTGAGGACTGGGCTCAGGCTGAGGGTCACAATATGTGTTTGTGACCATTATGGCCCTCAAGCATGGGCTGGGCCTCATGGGCCACACTGGTTTCAACTACACTGAAAGTTGGACCACATGCCAACCACAAGTTTTCTTGCCATGGGAAAAGAGTTCTGATTTCTGCATCATTTTCAAACCAGGGCAGTGATTGGAGAGCACGTCCAGTTGCTGAGTCCTGGAAAACGATGTTGAGAAGAGATGACGACCTAAGGCCATGGCGGGTCCGATGTGCTCAGTTTGCGGCCAGCTGTCTGGGTCGGGCCAGGAGTTCCAGGCTCAGGCTAGGTCAGAAAGGGCAATAGTGCCCAGGTCAGCCTATATATTTGGGGTACAGCCGAATGGCGTGCAGGTTGATCCTCATTTGGGGTTTCTGGGTAGCCCCAGAGGACAATGTTTTTTTTCTCTAGGGCAGGCAGAGTTTGGCATTGTAGTTCTGGATTGCCAAACTGGAAGGCTTGTGAGCCAGTAGTCTGTGGACGGAAGTCTGAGAACCCAGGCTAGGCCTAGGTTTCTGGGTGAGGATATGGTAGGCAAAATATACAGACCTCAATCTAGATCTCGTGCATCTGAAGTCAGGGCAAGGAGCAGACGATCGCTCAGGATGGACTTTCTGTCCCTGATGGCCCCTTCTTGAAGAAGGGTGATGTGGATCACGAAGCCATGGGGGTTTTCACACGATGGGAGTTGTGAGAAGCTCCAAACTGCAAAGATTCTTCTGCAGGACAATTGAGACCTGTTGGTTGACTCCAGGCCAACGATTCCGAGCAGGGTTCTAAGGATGGATGGCTGGGTAGCGCACCTCGCATTACAATTGTCTCCAAGCATCAAGACAGGTTAGATCTGCTGGATGTGCGGGAGCAACCGAGGAGGCTGAGTTGAAATGGACTCTCCTGTGGATGTGTCCTAATATGTTTTTGTGTCTATGGAGACCTTGGAATGAAGCGGTGGCACTGGGGCCCTGAAGGGTTGTCCTAAACAGAGGCTTTGACACAGCTTCACCGTGCATGTTTCCCATGTGTAGATGAGATTTGTTCTGATGGGTGAGTCAAGAAACAGCCATATGCTGGTATTGAAATCCAGGCCTCTGAGGAGAGATGCCTGGAAAACAAAGCAATGGATGCAATTAGTGCCTAGGGCCCTGTTCGTTCCTTCTTACCTCTGGGGACATCAGTCTACGGGTCTGAGTGCAGGTAGGTGCTCAGATGGGCTCAGATTGCCCCTGTTTGTCCTGGGAAGCCACAAGTATTGGGATGGCCTCAGGGCCTTTGGAGGTTTATCCTATTAGTAGGGTTGTGGCCATTGGAATGGGCACATACAATTCCCTTGGAGAGGGCAAGTACAGTCCTCAGGCTTGGCTCCAGGGGCCTGAGCCTGTAGGGTGTGTAGGCCAGAGCTGTTTGGACAGTTGTCTGAAACACAAACTCTGCTTATGTTTCGGGTCATAGGTATGGCAGGACTGATCTACAGACCATGAGGAGAACTCTTCGGAACATGAAAAAAGGGCGAGTGTGAGGCTCTTGCTCAAGTTTTTTTCTCTGGATATCGTGTCACTCATGGTCGTGAAATTTCCGGGTGCCTTCATGGGAAATGGACGAGTCTTACTCTCTGGGGGTTCAGCCCCTTCCAAAGGGTTTGGAGTCATTCTGGGGATGGAAGTAGTCCTTTTTTTTGTTGTTGTTGATTTGCTTCGTTTTGTTTTTTAACCTCAGATGTCCCACCAAATGAGGGATTCCAGAGTAGAGCCCTGTGGAGGGGCTACTGGACAAGTAGAAATCTGGTTAAAAATTGGGAACTAAGGACATGTCAAGCCCATTATGACATGTAGTGGTCCAGCCACTGAGAGGACTTACTAGAGTATAAGACATACGCTGAGGTCACAATGCGTGTTTATGCGCTCGTCGCACTCAAGAATGGGCGGGGCCTCAGGTTGAATGTTGTTTTCTCCTACACTGAACATTCCACAACATGCCAACCACAAGTTTTCTTTCCAAGGGTTAGGAAGAGTTCTGATTTCTGCATCACAGTCACCGCTGGGCAGTGTTGGAGATAAGGTCTAGGTTCTGACCTGAAAACTGAGGTAGGGAAGATATGATGACCTAAGGGCAAGGCGGGTCCGATGTGCTCAGTGTGCGGTCAGCTTTCTGGGAGTTGGTCAGGAGGTCCGTGCTCAGGTTGTGTCAGACAGTGCATTAGTGCTCAGGTTAGACTATATAATTTGGGTACATTCGAGTGCCGTGTAGGTTGATCTTCATTTAAGCTGCCTGGGCAGCTCATTAGGCAATATATTTTTTCTAGAGGGCAGGCAGAGTGCTTCATTGTCGGTCCGGAATTGCCAAACTTGAGGGCTTCGAGGCCAGGAGAGTGAGGACGGAAGTCTGAGAACACAAGCTACACTTCGGATTCAGGGTGAGGGCACGGCAGGTACCCCCTGCAGATCTTAACCAAAATCTCATGCATGTGAATTCAGGGCGAAGATCAGACGTTGGCTTAGGTTGGAGTTTCTGTGCATGACGGCCCATTCATGAAGGGAGCGGAATCTCGAGGCCATGGATGTTTTCCACGTTGGGAGATGTGCGCTGCCCCCTTCAAGAATTCCTTCTGCGGGACAATTGAGACCATTTGGACAGCTCCAGGACATCCCAAATGGAATGACTCCAGAGAACCGTTCGAGGATGGATGCCTTGGTAGTCCGCCTTGCATTCCAATTGTCTCCTAGCAACAAGACAGTTTAGATCTAATGGATCTGCGGGAGCAACCGAGGTGGCTGAGTTGAATAGACTTTCCTGAGGACTGGCTCAGGCTGAGGGTCACAATGTGTGTTTGTGACCAATGTGGCCCGCAAGCATGGGCGGGGCCTCATGGACCACACTGGTTTCAACTACACTGAACGTTGGACCACATTCCAACCACAAGGTTTCTTGCCATTGGGAAAGAGTTCTGATTTCTGCATCATTTTCAAACCAGGGCAGTGATTGGAGATCAGGTCTAGGTTCTGAAGCCTGGAAACCGAGGTTGAGAAGAGATGACGATCTGAGGCCATGGCGGGTCCGATGTGCTCAGTGTGCGGCCAGCTGTCTGGGTGGGGCCAGGAGGTCCAGGCTCAGGCTGGGTCAGAAAGGGCAATAGTGCCCAGGTCAGCCTATATATTTCGGGTACAGCCTAATGGCGTGCAGGTTGATCCTCATTTGGGGTTTCAGGGTAGCCCCAGAGGGCAATGTTTTTCTTCTGGAGGGCAGGCAGAGTGCGGCATTGTAGTTCTGGATTGCCAAACTGGAGGGCTTGTGGGCCAGTAGTTTGAGGACGGAAGTCTGAGAACCCAAGCTAGGCCTAGGTTTCTGGGTGAGGATATGGCAGGCAGAATCTACATACCTCAATGGAGATCTCGTGCATCTGAAGTCAGGGCAAGGATCAGGGGATCGCTCCGGTTTGACTTTCTGTCTCTGATGGCCCCTTCTTTAAGGGGGTTTGGATCACGAGGCCATGGGGGTTTCCCCACGATGGGAGTTGTGAGAAGCTCCAAACTGCAAAGATTCTTCTGCAAGACAATTGAGACCTGTTGGTTGGCTCCAGGCCAACGATTCCGAGCAGGGTTCTAAGGATGGATGGCAGGGTCGCCCACCTCGCATTCCAATTGTCTCCAAGCAACAAGACAGGTAGGATCTGCTGGATGTGGGGGAGCAACCGAGGAGGCTGAGTTGGAATGGATTCTCCTGTGGATGTGTCCTAATATGTGTTTGGGTCTATGGAGACCTTGGAATGAAGCGGTGGCACTGGGGCCCTGAAGGGTTCTCCTAAACAAAGGCTTTGACACAGCTCCAACGTGCATGTTTCCCATGTGTAGATGAGGTTTGTTCTGATGGGTGAGTCAAGAAACAGCCATATGCTGGTATTGAAATCCAGGCCTCTGAGGAGAGATGCATGGAAAACAAAGCAATGGATGTGATTAGTGCCTAGGGGCCTGTTCGTTCCTTTTTATCTCTGGGGACATCAGTCTACGGGTCTGAGTGCAGGTAGGTGCTCAGATGGGCTCAGATTGCCCCTGTTTGTCCTGGGAAGCCACAAGTATTGGGATGGCCTCAGGGCCTTTGGAGGTTTATCCTATTAGTAGGTTTGTGGCCATTGGAATGGGCACATACAATTCCCTTGGAGAGGGCAAGTACAGTCCTCAGGCTTGGCTCCAGGGGCCTGAGCCTGTAGGGTGTGTAGGCCAGAGCTGTTTGGACAGTTGTCTGAAACACAAACTCTGCTTATGTTTCGGGTCATAGGTATGGCAGGACTGATCTACAGACCATGAGGAGAACTCTTCGGAACATGAAAAAAGGGCGAGTGTGAGGCTCTTGCTCAAGTTTTTTTCTCTGGATATCGTGTCACTCATGGTCGTGAAATTTCCGGGTGCCTTCATGGGAAATGGACGAGTCTTACTCTCTGGGGGTTCAGCCCCTTCCAAAGGGTTTGGAGTCATTCTGGGGATGGAAGTAGTCCGTTTTTTTGTTGTTGTTGATTTGCTTCGTTTTGTTTTCCAACCTCAGATGTCCCACCAAATGAGGGATTCCAGAGTAGAGCACTGGGGACGGGCGACTGGACAACCAGAAATCTGGTTAAATATTGGGGCCTAGGGACATGTCAAGCCCATTATGGCATCTAATGGTCCAGCCACTGAGATGACTTACTAGAGGACAGGACTCACGCTTAGGTCACAATGCGTGTTTATGCTCTCGTCGCACTCAAGAATGTTCGGGGCCTCAGGGTGAATGCTTTTTTCTCCTACACTGAACGTTCCACAGCATGCCAACCACAAGGATTCTTGCCATGGGTAAGGAAGAGTTCTGATTTCTTCATCAGATTCACCCCTGGGCAGTGATTGGAGATAAGGTCTAGGTTCTGAAGGCTGAAAACTGAGTTAGGGAAGAGATGATGACCTAAGGCCATGGCGGGTCTGATGTGCTCAGTGTGCGGTCAGCTGTCTGGGTGTTGGTCAGGAGGTCCGGGCTCAGGTTATGTCAGACAGTGCATTAGTGCCCAGGTTAGACTATATAATTTGTGTACATTCGAGTGCCGTGTAGGCTGATCCTCACGTAAGCTGCCTGGGCAGCTCATTAAGCAATATATTTTTTCTAGAGGGCAGGCAGAGTGCTTCATTGTCGGTCCGGAATTGCCAAACGTGAGGGATTCGGGGCCAGGAGAGTGAGGACGGAAGTCTGAGAACACAAGCTAGACTTCGGATTTAGGGTGAGGGCACGGCAGGTACCCCCTGCAGATCTGAACCAATATCTCATGAATCTGAAGTCAGGGCGAGGATCAGACGTTGGCTCAGGTTGGAGTTTCTGTGCATGACGGCACCTTCATGAAGGGAGCGGAATCTCGAGGCCATGGAGGTTTTCCACATTGGAAGATGTGGGTTGCCCCCTTCAAGGATTCCTTCTGAGGGACATTTGAGACCTGTTGAACAGCTCCAGGACATCCCATATGGAATGACTCCAGAGCACCGTTCGAGGATGAATGCCTTGGAAGGCCGCCTCGCATTCCAATTGTCTCCTAGCAACAAGACAGTTTAGATCCAATGGATCTGTGGGAGCAACCGGGGTGGCTGAGTTGAAATGGAATTTCCTGAGGATGGGTCCTAATTTGTGTTTGTGTCCATGAGGGCCTTGGAATGGGGCGGTTGCACCGGGACCCTGAAGTATTTTCCTAAGCTTTTGACATAGCTCCCATGCACAAGTTTCCTTGTGGAGACGAGATTTGTTCTGATAGGTGCCTCAGGAACTTCACTCTGCTTGTATTGGAATCCTGGCTTTTGAGGAGACAAGTCTGTAAACCAAAGCAATGGATCCGATAATTGCCTCGGGTCCTTTCTGGTTCAATCTTCTTCTCTGGGGACATCCATCTATGGTATGAGTCGAGGTAGATGCTCAGCTGGTATCAACTGCCCTTTTTGTCCCGGGCGACCTACACTATTGGGATGGCCTCAGGGACTTTGGAGGGTTCTCCTAATTTGTACGATTTTTGACAATGGAATGGGCAGAATTCCAATTGATTGGGTGGGCGCCATCCTAATGCGTGGCTCCAGGGACCACAGCCTGGAGGGAGTGTGGCCCAGGACCTTGAGGATAAAAGTCTGAAAACACAAACTCAGCTTAGGTTTGGGGACGTAGGTAGGGCAGGCCCGATCTACAAACCATGTGAAGAACTCTTCAGGATATGATGAATGAGCATGTCTGACGCGCTTGCTCAGGCTTTTGTCTCTGGATTTTCTATCAGCGACGGCCATAGAATGTTGGGGAGGCCTCATGGGCCATGGACGAATCTTGCTCTCTGTGGATTTGGCCTGATCCCAATTGATTTTCGTCAATCTGTGGGATGGGTGGACTCCTTTCAGGTTTGTTACCTCAGGTTTCCCACCCAAAGCGAAATTCCAAAGCAGAGCCCTGGGGAATTTTGAAGGGACAACCCGAACTATGGTTAAAAATAGGGGCGTAGGGGCATGGCAGGCCCAATATGCTGTCTCTTCATCCAGCCACTGAGAGGCCTTACCTGAGGACTGGGCTCAGGCTGAGGGTCACAATATGTGTTTGTGACCATTATGGCCCCCAAGCATGGGCTGGGCCTCATGGGCCACACTGGTTTCAACTACACTGAACGTTGGACCACATGCCAACCACAAGTTTTCTTGCCATGGGAAAAGAGTTCTGATTTCTGCATCATTTTCAAACCAGGGCAGTGATTGGAGAGCACGTCCAGTTGCTGAAGCCTGGAAACCGATGTTGAGAAGAGATGACGACCTAAGGCCATGGCGGGTCCGATGTGCTCAGTTTGCGGCCAGCTGTCTGGGTCGGGCCAGGAGTTCCAGGCTCAGGCCAGGTCAGAAAGGGCAGCCTATATATTTGGGGTACAGCCGAATGGCGTGCAGGTTGATCCTCATTTGGGGTTTCTGGGTAGCCCCAGGGGACAATGTTTTTTTTTCTGGAGGGCAGGCAGAGTGCGGCATTGTGGTTCTGGATTGCCAAACTGGAAGGCTTGTGAGCCAGTAGTCTGAGGACGGAAGTCTGAGAACCCAGGCTAGGCCTAGGTTTCTGGGTGAGGATATGGCAGGCAAAATATACAGACCTCAATCTAGATCTCGTGCATATGAAGTCAGGGCAAGGAGCAGACGATCGCTCAGGAAGGACTTTCTGTCCCTGATGGCCCCTTCTTGAAGAAGGGTGAGGTGGATCACGAGGCCATGGGGGTTTTCACACGATGGGAGTTGTGAGAAGCTCCAAAATGCAAAGATTCTTCTGCAGGACAATTGAGACCTGTTGGTTGGCTCCAGGCCAACGATTCCGAGCAGGGTTCTAAGGATGGATGGCTGGGTAGCACACCTCACATTCCAATTGTCTCCAAGCATCAAGACAGGTTAGATCTGCTGGATGTGCGGGAGCAACCAAGGAGGCTGAGTTGAAATGGACTCTCCTTTGGATGTGTCCTAGTATGTTTTTGTGTCTATGGAGACCTTGGAATGAAGCGGTAGCACTGGGGCCCTGAAGGGTTCCCCTAAACAAAGGCTTTGACACAGCTCCAACGTGCATGTTTCCCATGTGTAGATGAGGTTTGTTCTGATGGGTGAGTCAAGAAACAGCCATAAGCTGGTATTGAAATCCAGGCCTCTGAGGAGAGATGCATGGAAAACAAAGCAATGGATGCGATTAGTGCCTAGGGCCCTGTTCGTTCCTTTTTATCTCTGGGGACATCAGTCTACGGGTCTGAGTGCAGGTAGGTGCTCAGATGGGCTCAGATTGCCCTTGTTTGTCCTGGGAAGCCACAAGTATTGGGATGGCCTCAGGGCCTTTGGAGGTTTATCCTATTAGTAGGGTTGTGGCCATTGGAATGGGCACATACAATTCCCTTGGAGAGGGCAAGTACAGTCCTCAGGCTTGGCTCCAGGGGCCTGAGCCTGTAGGGTGTGTAGGCCAGAGCTGTTTGGACAGTTGTCTGAAACACAAACTCTGCTTATGTTTCGGGTCATAGGTATGGCAGGACTGATCTACAGACCATGAGGAGAACTCTTCGGAACATGAAAAAAGGGCGAGTGTGAGGCTCTTGCTCAAGTTTTTTTCTCTGGATATCGTGTCAGTCATGGTCGTGAAATTTCCGGGTGCCTTCATGGGAAATGGACGAGTCTTACTCTCTGGGGGTTCAGCCCCTTCCAAAGGGTTTGGAGTCATTCTGGGGATGGAAGTAGTCCTTTTTTTTGTTGTTGTTGATTTGCTTCGTTTTGTTTTCCAACCTCAGATGTCCCACCAAATGAGGGATTCCAGAGTAGAGCCCTGGGGACAGGCAACTGGACAACCAGAAATCTGGTTAAATATTGGGGCCTAGGGACATGTCAAGCCCATTATGGCATCTAATGGTCCAGCCACTGAGATGACTTACTAGAGGACAACACTCACGCTTAGGTCACAATGCGTGTTTATGCTCTCGTCGCTCTCAAGAATGTTCAGGGCCTCAGGGTGAATGCTTTTTTCTCCTACACTGAACGTTCCACAACATGCCAACCACAAGGATTCTTGCCATGGGTAAGGAAGAATTCTGATTTCTTCATCAGATTCACCCCTGGGCAGTGATTGGAGATAAGGTCTAGGTTCTGAAGGCTGAAAACTGAGTTAGGGAAGAGATGATGACCTAAGGCCATGGCGGGTCTGATGTGCTCAGTGTGCGGTCAGCTGTCTGGGTGTTGGTCAGGAGGTCCGGGCTCAGGTTATGTCAGACAGTGCATTAGTGCCCAGGTTAGACTATATAATTTGTGTACATTCGAGTGCCGTGTAGGCTGATCCTCACGTAAGCTGCCTGGGCAGCTCATTAAGCAATATATTTTTTCTAGAGGGCAGGCAGAGTGCTTCATTGTCGGTCCGGAATTGCCAAACGTGAGGGATTCGGGGCCAGGAGAGTGAGGACGGAAGTCTGAGAACACAAGCTAGACTTCGGATTTAGGGTGAGGGCACGGCAGGTACCCCCTGCAGATCTGAACCAATATCTCATGAATCTGAAGTCAGGGCGAGGATCAGACGTTGGCTCAGATTGGAGTTTCTGTGCATGACGGCACCTTCATGAAGGGAGCGGAATCTCGAGGCCATGGAGGTTTTCCACATTGGAAGATGTGGGTTGCCCCCTTCAAGGATTCCTTCTGAGGGACAATTGAGACCTGTTGAACAGCTCCAGGACATCCCATATGGAATGACTCCAGAGCACCGTTCGAGGATGAATGCCTTGGAAGGCCGCCTCGCATTTCAATTGTCTCCTAGCAACAAGACAGTTTAGATCCAATGGATCTGTGGGAGCAACCGGGGTGGCTGAGTTGAAATGGAATTTCCTGAGGATGGGTCCTAATTTGTGTTTGTGTCCATGAGGGCCTTGGAATGGGGCGGTTGCACCGGGACCCTGAAGTATTTTCCTAAGCTTTTGACATAGCTCCCATGCACAAGTTTCCTTGTGGAGACGAGATTTGTTCTGATAGGTGCCTCAGGAACTTCACTCTGCTTGTATTGGAATCCTGGCTTTTGAGGAGACAAGTCTGTAAACCAAAGCAATGGATCCGATAATTGCCTCGGGTCCTTTCTGGTTCAATCTTCTTCTCTGGGGACATCCATCTATGGTATGAGTCGAGGTAGATGCTCAGCTGGTATCAACTGCCCTTTTTGTCCCGGGCGACCTACACTATTGGGATGGCCTCAGGGACTTTGGAGGGTTCTCCTAATTTGTACGATTTTTGACAATGGAATGGGCAGAATTCCAATTGATTGGGTGGGCGCCGTCCTAATGCGTGGCTCCAGGGACCCCAGCCTGGAGGGAGTGTGGCCCAGGACCTTGAGGATAAAAGTCTGAAAACACAAACTCAGCTTAGGTTTGGGGACGTAGGTAGGGCAGGCCCGATCTACAAACCATGTGAAGAACTCTTCAGGATATGATGAATGAGCATGTCTGACGCGCTTGCTCAGGCTTTTGTCTCTGGATTTTCTATCAGCGACGGCTGTAGACTGTTGGGGAGGCCTCATGGGCCATGGACGAATCTTGCTCTCTGTGGATTTGGCCTGATCCCAATTGTTTTTCGTCAATCTGTGGGATGGGAGGACTCCTTTCAGGTTTGTTACCTCAGGTTTCGCACCCAAAGCGAAATTCCAAAGCAGAGCCCTGGGGAAGTTTGAAGGGACAACCCGAACTATGGTTAAAAATAGGGGCGTAGGGGCATGGCAGGCCCAATATGCTGTCTCTTCATCCAGCCACTGAGAGGCCTTACCTGAGGACTGGGCTCAGGCTGAGGGTCACAATATGTGTTTGTGACCATTATGGCCCTCAAGCATGGGCTGGGCCTCATGGGCCACACTGGTTTCAACTACACTAAACGTTGGACCACATGCCAACCACAAGTTTTCTTGCATGGGAAAAGAGTTCTGATTTCTGCATAATTTTCAAACCAGGGCAGTGATTGGAGAGCACGTCCAGTTGCTGAAGCCTGGAAACCGAGGTTGAGAAGAGATGACGACCTAAGGCCATGGCGGGTCCGATGTGCTCAGTTTGCGGCCAGCTGTCTGGGTCGGGCCAGGAGTTCCAGGCTCAGGCTAGTCAGAAAGGGCAGTAGTGCCCAGGTCAGCCTATATATTTGGGGTACAGCCGAATGGCGTGCAGGTTGATCCTCGTTTGGGGTTTCTGGGTAGCCCCAGAGGACAATGTTTTTTTTCTGGAGTGCAGGCAGAGTTCGGCATTGTAGTTCTTGATTGCCAAACTGGAAGGCTTGTGAGCCAGTAGTCTGAGGACGGAAGTCTGAGAACCCAAGCTAGGCCTAGGTTTCTGGGTGAGGATATGGCAGGCAAAATCTAGAGACCTCAATCGAGATCTCGTGCATCTGAAGTCAGGGCAAGGAGCAGACGATCGCTCAGGAAGGACTTTCTGTCCCTGATGGCCCCTTCTTGAAGAAGGGTGAGGTGGATCACGAAGCCATGGGGGTTTTCACACGATGGGAGTTGTGAGAAGCTCCAAACTGCAAAGATTCTTCTGCAAGAAAATTGACCTGTTGGTTGGCTCCAGGCCAACGATTCCGAGCAGGGTTCTAAGGATGGATGGCTGGGTAGCACACCTCGCATTCCAATTGTCTCCAAGCATCAAGACAGGTTAGATCTGCTGGATGTGCGGGAGCAACCGAGGAGGCTGAGTTGAAATGGACTCTCCTGTGGATGTGTCCTAATATGTTTTTGTGTCTATGGAGACCTTGGAATGAAGCGGTGGCACTGGGGCCCTGAAGGGTTCTCCTAAACAGAGGCTTTGACACAGCTCCAACGTGCATGTTTCCCATGTGTCGATGAGATTTGTTCTGATGGGTGAGTCAAGAAACAACCATATGCTGGTATTGAAATCCAGGCCTCTGAGGAGAGATGCCTGGCAACCAAAGCAATGGATCGATTAGTGCCTAGGGGCCTTTTAATTCCTTTTTTCCTCTGGGGACATCAGCTCTACGGGTCTGAGTGCAGGTAGGTGCTCAGATGGGCTCAGATTGCCCCTGTTTGTCCTGGGAAACCACAACTATTGAGATGGCCTCAGTGACTTTGGAGGTTTATCCTATTAGTAGGGCTGTGGCCATTGGAATGGGCACATACAATTCCCTTGGAGAGGGCAAGTACAGTCCTCAGGCTTGGCTCCAGGGGCCTGAGCCTGTAGGGTGTGTAGGCCACACCTGTTTGGACTGTTGTCTGAAAACACAAACTCTGCTTATGTTTCGGGTTATAGGTATGGCAGGACTGATCTACAGACCATGTGGAGAACTTTTCGGGCTATGAAAAAAGGGCTAGTGTGAGGCCCTTGCTCTAGTTTTTTTCTCTGGATATCGTGTCACTCATGGTCGTGGAATTGCCGGGTGACTTTATGGAAAATGGACGAGTCTTACTCTCTGGGGTTTTGGCCCCTTCCAAAGAGTTTGCGGTCATTCTTTGGATTGAAGAAGTCCGTTTTTTTGTTGTTGTTGGTTTGTTTCGTTTGGTTTTTCAACCTCAGATGTCCCACCAAATGAGGGATTCCAGAGTAGAGCCCTGGGGATGGGCGACTGGACAACCAGAAATCTGGTTAAAAATTGGGGCCTAGGGACATGTCAAGCCCATTATGACATCTAATGGTCCAGCCACTGAGAGGACTTACTAGAGGACAACACTCACGCTTAGGTCACAATGCGTGTTTATGCTCTCGTCGCACTCAAGAATGTTCGGGGCCTCATGCTGAATGCTGTTTTCTCCTACACTGAACGTTCGACACCTGCCAACCACAAGGTTTCTTGCCATGGGTAAGGAAGAGTTCTGATTTCTTCATCAGAGTCATCCCTGGGCAGTGATTGGAAATAAGGTCTAGGTTCGGAAGCCTGAAGAATGAAGTTGGGAAGAGATGATGACCTAAGGCCATGGCGCCTCTGATGTGCTCAGTTTGTGGTCAGCTGTATGGGAGTTAGTCAGGAGGTTCGGGCTCAGGTTGTGTCAGACAGTGCATTAGTGCCCAGGTTAGACTATATAATTTGGGTAATTTCGACAGCCATGTAGGTTTAGCCTCATTTAAGCTGCCTGGGCAGCTCATTTGTCAAAATATTTTTTTGTAGAGGGCAGGCAGAGTTCTTCATTGTTGATCCGGAATTGCCAAACATGAGGGCTTCGGGGCCAGGAGAGTGAGGATGGAAGCCTGAGTATACAAGCTAGACTTTGGATTCAGGCTGAGGGCACGGCAGGTACCCCTGCATCTGAACCAATATCTCATGCCTCTGAAGTCAGTGCGAGGAACAGACGTTGGCTCAGGGCGGAGTTTCTGTGCATGACGATCCCTTCATGAAGGGAGCGGAATCCGAGGCCATGGAGGTTTTCCACGTTGGGAGATGTGGGATGCCCCCTTTAAGGATTCCTTCTGCGGGACAATTGAGACCTGTTGGACAGCTCCAGGACATCCCATATGGAATGACTCCAGAGCACCGTTCGAGGATGGATGCCTAGGAAGTCCGCCTCGCATTCCAATTGTCTCCTAGCAACAAGACAGTTTAGATCTAATGGGTCTGCGGGAGCAACCGGGGTGGCTGAGTTGAAATGGACTTTCCTGAGGAAGGGTCCTAATGTGTGTTTGTGTCCATGAGGGCCTTGGAATGGGGCTGTGGCACCGGGACCCTGTAGTATTATCCTAAGCTTTTGACATAGCTCCCATGCACACGTTTCCTTGTGGAGACGAGATTTGTTCTGATGGGTGCCTCAGGAAATCCCCTCTTTTGGTATTGGAATCCAGGGTTTTGAGGAGACATGCCTGTAAACCAAAGCAATGGATCCGATCATGGACTCGGGTCCTGTCTGGTTCAATCTTCTTCTCTGGGGACATCCATCTATGGTATGAGTGGAGGTAGATGCTCAGCTGGTATCAACCTCCCTTTTTTGTCCTGGGCGACCTACACTATTGGGATGGGCTCAGGGACTTTGGAGGGTTCTCCTAATTTGTACGATTTTTGACCATGGAATGGGCAGATTTCCCATGGATTGGGTGGCCTCAGTCCTAATGTGTGGCTCCAGGGGCCCCATCCTGGGGGGATTGTGGCCCAGGACTTTGAGGACAGAAGTCTGAAAGCACAAACTCAGCTTAGGTTTGAGGACGTAGGTATGGCACGCCCTATCTACAAACCATGAGAAGAATTCTTCAGGATATGAAGAATGAGCGAGTCTGAGGCGGTTGCTCAGGCTTTTGTCTCTGGATTTTGTATCAGCGATGGCCGTGGAATGTTGGGGAGGCCTCAAGGGCCATGGACGAATCTTCCTCTCTGTGGATTTGGCCCGATCCCAATTGTTTTTAGTCAATCTGTGGGATGGGAGGACTCCTTTCAGGTTTGTTCCCTCAGGTGTCCCACCAAAAGAGGAATTCCAAAGCAGAGCCCTGGGGTGAGTGAAGGGACAACCCGAACTAGGGTTAAAACTTGGGGTCTAGGGGGCACCTGGGTGGCTCAGTGGGTTAAGCCGCTGCCTTCGGCTCAGGTCATGATCTCAGGTTCCTGGGATGGAGTCCCGCATCAGGCTCTCTGCTCAGCAGGGAGCCTGCTTCCTTCTCTCTCTCTCTCTCTCTGCCTGCCTCTCAGTGTACTTGTAATTTCTCTCTGTCAAATAAATAAATAAAATCTTTAAAAAAGAAAAAAACTTGGGGTCTAGGGGAAAGGCATGCCCAATATGCTGTCTCTTCTTCCAGCCATTGAGAGGCCTTACCTGAGGACTGGGCTCAGGCTGAGGGTCAAAATGGGTGTTTGTGACCAATGTGGCCCACAAGCATGAGCGGGGCCTCTAGGGCCACACTGGTTTCAACTACACTGAACATTGTACAACATGCCAACCGCAAGGTTTCTTGCCATGGGGAAAGAGTTCTGATTTCTGCATCATTTTGAAACCAGGGCAGTGATTGGAGATCAGGTCTAGGTTCTGAGGCCTGGAAACCGAGGTTGAGAAGAGATGACGAACTAAGGCCATGGCGGGTCCGATGTGCTCAGTGTGCGGCCAGCTGTCTGCGTGGGGCCAGGAGGTCCAGGCTCAGGCTGGGTCAGAAAAGGCAATAGTGCCCAGGTCAGCCTATATATTTGGTGTACAGCCGAATGGCGTGCTGGTTGATCCTCATTTGGGGTTTCTGGGTAGCCCCAGAGGGCAATGTTTTTCTTCTGAAGGGCAGGCAGAGTGCGGCATTGTAGTCCTGGACTGCCAAACTGGAGGGCTTGTTGGCCAGTAGTCTGAGGACGGAAGTCTGAGAACCCAAGCTAGGCCTAGGTTTCTGGGTGAGGATATTGCTGGCAAAATCTACAGACCTCAATCGAGATCTCGTGCATCCGAAGTCAGGGCAAGTATCAAACAACCGCTCAGGTTGGACTTTTTGTCCCTGATGGCCCATTCTTGAAAGGGTGGGTGGATCACGAGTCCATGGGGGTTTTCTCACGATGGGAGTTGTGAGAAGCTCCAAACGGCAAAGATTCTTCTGCAGGATAATTGAGACCTGTTTGTTGGCTCCAGGCCAATGATTCTGAGCAGGGTTCTAAAGATTGGTGGCTGCGTATCCCACCTCACATTGCAATTGTCTCCAAGCAACAAGACAGGTTAGATCTCCTGGATGTGGGAGAGCAACCGAGGAGGTTGAGTTGAAATGAACTCTCCTGTGGATGTGTCCTAATATGCTTCTGTGTCTATGGAGACCGTGGAATGAAGCGGTGGCACTGGGGCCTTGAATGGTTCTCATAAACAGAGGCTTAGACACAGTTTTCAGACTTCCTTCCTCAAACTACTGGCAAACAAGCCCTCTGGACTAGGAACTCCAGAACCACAACCCAGCCACAGTAGGACTCATCTTCAGGAGAGTCCATTTCAACTCACCCTCTGGGTAGCTCACCCATGAGCCCGCAGATTGAGCCTGCCTTGTCTTGACTAAAGAGTGGGAATATGAGGTGGCGTTCCCAGGCATCCATGCTAAGACACCAACTCTCGAGTCTTTCCGTATGGGGCCTCCTGGAACCATCCAATAGGACTCAACTGTCGTGCAGAAGGAAACCTTGAGGTTCGGAGTAGTTCACAAATCCCATCGTAGGCAAACCGCCCTGGCGTCATGAAGCCCCCACACCCTTCAGGAAGAGGCCATGCTGGACAAAAACTCTAGCCTGAGGCACGTCTCATAGTTGACATGACCTCAGTGCAGGAGATCTCGATTCAGCCTCTGCAGAGTGGGCCTGCTGTGCCCTCGGTCCCAAACTTTACGCTACCTTGTGTTTTCAGACTTCCTTCCTCACACTCCTGGCAAACAAGCCCTCTGGACTAGGAACTCCAGAACCACAACCCAGCCCAGTGTCTGCCCAATGGAAGAAAAACGTTTCCCTGTGGGGCTCTCCAGAAAACCCAGATGAGGATCAACCTGCTCGGGCCTCGACAGTACCCGAACGGATAGGCTGCTCTGGGCATTCATGCTCTGTCTGACACAGCCTGAAGCCAGACGTCCAGACAAACTAGGCACAGCTGGCCGCACACCCAGCACTTCGGACACGCCATGGTCTTATGCTGTCACCTCTTCCTAACCTTGTTACTCTTGGCATGGAGTAACACTTTCAGGGTGGGAGAAACCTTCATGGCCCCTGATGCCACGCCCAAACGTTAGCGCTGCTTGGGCACAAATTCACACTGTGACCCTCAGCATGAGCCCATGTCAAAGAAAGGCCTGTCAGGGCCTGGACCAAGAGCCCGCATATGGGGCTTGCCAAGGCCCTATGCACCCAATCCTCAACAGTGTTTGTGTTTTCCAGTCACCCCGTCCGTACCTGGGGCTCTGATCTGGAATCCCTTTCTCGGAGAGACACATGAGCCAGACAACACGACTCCACCCTTCCCACAAAATAACCCCAAGCTCTTGGGAGCTGGGACAAATCCCCAGAGAGGGATACTAGTCCATAATCCCTTAAGCCACCCCTCCAATCCACGGCTATCCCGGACACAACACCAGAGACAAAAGCCTGAAGAAACGCCTCCCACTCGCCCTTGTTTAGGAGGGCCAGGAACTCCCTCTCGGGCTGTACATCCGGCCTGCCATACCATAGGCGCCACTCATAAGCTGAGTTTGTGTTTTCAGACTTCTGTGCCCACAGCCTGGACCCACACAACCTACAGGCTAGGGCCTCTGGAGCCACAGCTAAAGATTGTTCCTGCCGTCTTCAAGGAAAGTGTGCCCAATCCATTGACCACAACCCTACAGGTTAGGGAAAAGGTCCAAGGCCCCTGAGGCCATAAACAATCTAGGCCACCCTGGACCAAGAGGAGCTCTCTGACACCAGGAGAAAACTATCTCTACTTAGACTCTCAGACAGTGTCCACAGAGACAGAAGGTTGAAATGGACAGGCCCCCAGGCCCTAATCTGAACCTTAGCTTTGTTTCCATGTGTCCGTCCTCAGAGGACTGTTTACATAGACCAGCACATGGGGCTTTTCTGAGGCACCAAACCAAACCAACCTCATCTCATCATGGGGAGCTTTCTTACTGGGGATGTATCAAACCCTTCAGGTAGGAGAGTTCCGCAGGGCCACTGAACAACCAGCACATTCAAAGGTCTCCATGGACCCAAACGCACATTATGACGCATCATCAGGAGAGGCCATTTCAACTCAGCCCCCTGGGTAGCGTGCCCCAGAGGCAGCAGATCAAACATATCTTGTCGCACATGGCCAATGGGAATGCGAGGCATACTGTACAGGGATCCATCCTTCAAACCCTGCTCTCCAGTCCTTCCGTATGGTCTGTCCTGGAGCCATGCAACAGGACTCGAATGTCCCGCAGAAGGAAACCTTGTGGTTTGGGGCAACATCCAAACTCAGCGTGGGAAAACTTCCTTGGCCTCATGAGGCCCCCGCTTCATGAAGGTGCCATCATGGATACATACACCAGCCTCAGCCAACGTGTGATCCTCAGCCTGAATTCAGATGAAGGAGATTTCGATTCAGCCTCTGCAGAGTGGGCCTGCTCTGCCCTTGGCTCCAATCCTCACCCTAGCTTGTGTTTTCAGACTTCCGTCCTCACACTCCTGGCCCACATCCCTCCCTACTGGGAATTCTGGGGCCACAATGAAGCACTCTGCCTGCCTCCCAGGAGAAAAACATTGTCTATGGTGCTGCCCAGAAACCCCAAATGAGGATCAAACTGCTTGGCCCTCGGCAACACCCCAATTGCATAGGCTACCTTAAACACTGATGCTCTGTCGCAAATAGCCTGAGCGCAGACCTTCCAACAGACACCGACACATCTGGCTGAACACCCAGCACATTGGAACCGCCTATGCCTTAGGACACCATCCATTCCCAACCTGGGTTTTCAGTCATCGGAACCTTGACCTTATCTCCAATCCCTGCACAGGGGGGAACCTGATGCACAAGTCAGAACACCTCCTTCCCCATGGCAAGAAACCTTGCTGCTTGCAGTGAGTCAAACATTCAGTGTAGGAGAAAACGGCATGGCCCATGAGGCCACGGCCATGCGAGAGGGCCGCCTTGGGCAAAAACACACATTGTGACCCTCAGCGTGAGTACCTTATTAAAGTAACGCCTCTCAGTGACTGGACCAAGAGCCCGCATATGTGGCTTGCCATGCCCATAGGCACACAGGACTAACTAGTTGGTATGTATTCCAGTTGAGGGAACCCACTGCTGTGCTCTAGAGTCCCTCTCCTGGGTGGTCCCCTGTGGCAGATAACAGTACTCTTCCCTCCCACAGAATGAACACAAACACTTGGGAGCTATGACAATCCCCCGAGAGGAAGGCTCTTCCTCGGCCTCTGAGACAACCCCTACCCTGACCGGACACTGTAAACGCAACACCCAGAGACAAAATCCTGAGTGACTGCCTCCCACTTGCCCTACTTTGATTTCCAGAGGATCTCCCCTCACGGACTAGAGATCAGGCCTGCCATTACATTGGCCCCTAGCTGTGCCAAGTTTGCTTTTTCAGACATCTGTCCCCACAGCCCTGGCAAACACAGCCTCTAGGCTGTGACCTCTGGAGCCATAACACAGGACCGTGCCTGCTCTCTCCTGGGAAACTGTGTCCATTCCTTTGGCCACATACCTCCAGAATATGAGAAACCTCAAGGCCCCGAGGACATCCCACTACTGGGTGCCTCCCGGACACACAGGGGCATTCGGACACAAGCTGAGCAGCTACCTCCACGAAGGCATGCACAGAGATGTCAACAGAGATAGAAGGTTGAGCCGGACAGGCCCTTAGGCCCTAATCTCAACTCTTGCTTTGGTTTCCAGGTGTCACTCCTCAGAGGCTTAGGTTCGAAGAACAGGATATGGGGCTTTCCTGAGGCACTGAACAGAACTCTTCTCGTCTCCACATGGGAAGCTTCCTTGTTGGAGCCGTGTCAAACACCTCAGGTTGGAGAATCCTGCAGAGTCCCTGAGCCACCTCCACATTCCAACGTCTTCCAGGCCACCAAGCCACAGTAGGACTCATCGTCAGGAGATTCCATTTCAACTCTCCCCTCTGGGTAGCTCACCCAGGAGCCCGCAGATTGAGCCTGCCTTGTCCTGACTAAAGAGTGGGAATATGAGGTGGCGTTCCCAGGCATCCATGCTTAGACACCTGCTCTCGAGTCTTTCCGAATGGGGTGTCCTGGAACCATCCAATAGGACTCGACTCTCGTGCAGAAGGAAACCTTGAGGTTCGGAGTAGTTCACAAATCCCAATGTAGGCAAACCTCCCTGGCCTCATGAAGCCCCCACACCCTTCAGGAAGAGGCCATGCTGGACAAAAACTCTAGCCTGAGGCACGTCTCATAGTTGACATGACCTCAGTGCAGGAGATCTGGATTCAGCCTCTGCAGAGTGGGCCTGCCGTGCCCTCGGTCCCAAACCTCACGCTAGCTTGTGTTTTCAGACTTCCTTCCTGACACTCCTGGCAAACAAGCCCTCCGGACTAGGAACTCCAGAACCACAACCCAGCCCTGTGTCTGCCCAACGGAAGAAAAACGTTTCCCTGTGGGGCTCTCCAGAAAACCCAGATGAGGATCAACCTGCTCGGGCCTCGACGGTACCTGAACTGGATAGGCTGCTCTGGGCACTCATGCTCTGTCTGACACAGCCTAAAGAAAGACGTCCAGACAAATTAGTAGACAGCTGGCCGCACACCCAGCACTTCGGACACCATGGTCTAATGCCGTCACCTCTTCCTAACCTTGTTTTTCAGATATCGGAACCTAGACATTATATCAATTCACCACACAACTGGATATCGCAGGCACAAAACAGAACTCTCCTTCCCCATGGCTGTAAAGCTTGCTCTTGGCATGGAGTCACACCTTCAGGGTGGGAGAAAGCTTCATGGCCCCTGGTGCCACGCCCAAACTTGAGTGCTGCTTGGGCAAAAATTCACACTGTGACCCTCAGCATGAGCCACATGTCAAAGAAAGGCCTGTCAGGGCCTGGACCAAGAGCCCGCATATGGGGCTTGACAAGCCCCTATGCACCCAATCCTCACAAGGGTTTGAGTTTTGCAGTCACCCCGCCCGTACCTGGGGCTCTGCTCTGGAATCCCTTTCTTGGAGAGACACATGAGCCAGACAACATACTCCACCCTTCCCACAAAATGACCCCAAACTCTTGGGAGCTGGGACAAATCCCCAGAGAGGGATACTCTTCCATAATCCCTTAAGCCAGCACTCCAATCCACGGCTATCCTGGACACAACATCCAGAGACAAAAGCCTGAAGGAACGCCTCCCACTCGCCCTTGTTTCAGAGACCCAGGAGCTTTCTCTCAAGCTGTACATCAGGCCTGCCATACCCTAGGCACTACTCATAAGCTGAGTTTGTGTTTTTAGACTTCTGTGCCCACAGCCTGGACCCACACAACCTCCAGGCTAGGGCCTCTGGAGCCACAGCGAAAGATTGTGCCTGCACTCTCCAAGAAAAGTGTGACCAATCCATTGACCACAACCCTAAAGGTTAGGGAAAAGCTCCAAGGCCCCTGAGGCCATCAATAGTGTAGGCTACCCTGGACTAAGAGGGGCTCTCTTACACCAGTGCAGCAACTATCTCCACTTAGACTCTCAGACAGTGTCCCCAGAGACAGAAGGTTGAAATGGACAGGCCCCCAGCCCTAATCTGAACCTTTGCTTTGGTTTCCATGTGTCCATCCTCAGAGGACTGTTTTCGTAGTCCAGCACATGGGGCTTTTCTGAGGCACAAAACCAAACCTCTCTCGTCTCCACATGGGGAGCTTTCTTACTGGGGATGTATCAAACCCTTCAGGTAGGAGAGATCCGCAGGGCCACTGAACAACCAGCACATTCAAAGGTCTCCATGGACCCAAACGCACATTATGACGCATCATCAGGAGAGGCCATTTCAACTCAGCCCCCCGGGGTAGCGTGCCCCAGAGGCAGCAGATCAAACATATCTTGTCGCTCATGGCCAATGGGAATGCGAGCCATGCTGTACAGGGATCCATCCTTCGAACCCTGCTCTCTAGTCCTTCCGTATGGTCTGTCCTGGAGCCATGCAACAGGACTCGAATGTCCTGCAGAAGGAAACCTTGTGGTTTGGGGCAACCTCCAAACTCAGCGTGGGAAAACTTCCTTGGCCTGATGAGGCCCCCGCTTCATGAAGGTGTAATCATGGACACATACTCCAGCCTCAGCCAACGTCTGATCCTCAGCCTGAATTCAGATGAAGGAGATTTCGATTCAGCCTCTGCAGAGTGGGCCTGCTCTGCCCTTGGCTCCAATCCTCACCCTAGGTTGTGTTTTCAGATCTGTCCTCACACTCCTGGCCCACATCCCTCCCTACTGGGAATTCTGGGGCCACAATGAAGCACTCTGCCTGCCTCCCAGGAGAAAAATATTGTCTATGGTGATGCCCAGAAACCCCAAGTGAGGATCAAACTGCTTGACCCTCGGTAACACCCCATTTGCATAGGCTACCTTAAACACTGATGCTCTGTCACAAATAGCCTGAGCGCAGACCTTCCAACAGACACCGACACAGCTGGCTGAACACCCAGCACATTGGACCCGCCACTGCCTTAGGCCACCATCCATTCCCAATCTGGGTTTCAGTCATCGGAACCTAGACCTTATCTCCAATCCCTGCACAAGGGGAACCTGATACACAAGTCAGAACCCCTCCTTCCCCATGGCAAGAAACCTTGCTGCTGGCAGTGTGTCAAACCTACAGTGTTGGAGAAAACGGCATGGCCCATGAGCCACGCTCATGCGTGAGGGCTGCCGTGGGCACAAACACACATTGTGACCCCCAGCGTGAGTACCTTCTTCAAGTAACGCCTCTCAGTGACTGGACCAAGAGCCCGCATATGTGGCTTGCCATGCCCATAGGCTCCCAGGACTAACTAGATTGTGTGTATTCCAGTTGAGGGAACCAACTGCTGTGCTCTAGAGTCCCTCTACTGGGGTGTCCGCTGTGGCTGAAAACAGTACTCTTTCCTTCCCACAGAATGAACCCAAACACTTGGGAGCTTGGACAATCCCCCGAAATGAAGGCTCTTCCTCGGCCACTGAAGCAACACCTACCATGAACGGCCACTGTGAACGCAACACCCAGAGATAAAAGCCTGAGCGACTGCCTCCCACTTTCCCTGTTTTGATATCCGGAGGATCTCCCCTCATGGACTGGAGATCAGGCCTGCCATTAGCTTGGACCCTAGCTGAGCCAAGTTGGCTTTTTCAGACATTTGTCCCCACAGCCCTGGAACACACAGCCTCTAGGCTGGGTCCTCTGGAGCCATACCACAGGACCGAGCCTACTCACTCCTTGGAAACTATGTCCATTCCTTTGGCCACACACCTCCAGAATATGAGAAACCTCAAGTCCCCCGAGGACATCCCACTACTGGAAGCCTCCCTGGACACACAGGGGCATTCAGACACAAGCTGAGCAGCTACCCCCACAAAGGAATGGGCACAGATGTCCACAGAGATAGAAGGTTGAGCCGGTCAGGCCCTTAGGACCTAATCTCAACTTTTGCTTTGGTTTCCAGGTGTCACTCTCAGAGGCTTTGGTTCGAAGAACAGGATATCGGGCTTTCCTGAGGCACTGAACAGAACTCCTCTCATCTCCACATGGGAAGCTTCCTTGTTGGAATTGTGTCAAACACCTCAGGTTGGAGAATCCTGCAGAGTCCCTGAGCCACCTCCACATTCAAAGTTCTCCCAGGCCACCAAGCCACAGTAGGACTCATCTTCAGGAGAGTCCATTTCAACTCTCCCCTCTGGGAAGCTCACCCAGAAGCCCGCAGATTGAGCCTGCCTTGTCCTGACTAAAGAGTGGGAATAGGACGTGGCGTTCCCAGTCATCCATGCTTAGACACCTGCTCTCGAGTCGTTCCGTATGGGGCCTCCTGGAACCATCCAATAGACTCGACTGTCGTGCAGTAGGACCTTGAGGTTCGGAGTAGTTCACAAATCCCAATGTAGGCAAACCTCCCTGGCGTCATGAAGCCCCCACACCCTTCAGGAAGAGGCCATGCTGGACAAAAACTCTAGCCTGAGGCACGTCTCATAGTTGACATGACCTCAGTGCAGGAGATCTGGATTCAGCCTCTGCAGAGTGGGCCTGCCGTGCCCTCGGTCCCAAACCTCACGCTAGCTTGTGTTTTCAGACTTCCTTCCTCACATTCCTGGCAAACAAGCCCTCCGGACTAGGAACTCCAGAACCACAACCCAGCCCTGTGTCTGCCCAACGGAAGAAAAACGTTTCCCTGTGGGGCTCTCCAGAAAACCCAGATGAGGATCAACCTGCTTGGGCCTCGACGGTACCCGAACTGGATAGGCTGCTCTGGGCACTCATGCTCTGTCTGACACAGCCTGAAGCCAGACGTCCGGACAGACAAGGAGACAGCTGGCCGCACACCCAGCACTTCGGACACGCCATGGTCTTATGCCGTCACCTCTTCCTATCCTTGGTTTTCAGATATCTGTACTTAGACATTATATCAATTCTCCACACAGCTGGGTATCGCAAGCACAAAACAGAACTCCTCCTTCCCCATGGCTGTAAAGCTTGCTCAAGGCATGGAGTCACACTTTCAGGGTGGGAGAAACCTTCATGTTCCCTGATGCCACGCCCAAACGTCAGTGCTGCTTGGGCACAAATTCACACTGTGACCCTCAGCATGAGCCCCATGTCAAAGAAAGGGCTGTCAGGGCCTGGACCAAGAGCCCGCATATGGGGCTTGCCAAGCCCCTATGCACCCAATCCTCACCAGTGTTTGTGTTTTCCAGTCGCCCCATCCGTACCTGGGGCTCTGCTCTGGAATCCGTTTCTTGGAGAGACACATGAGCCAGACAACACGACTCCACCCTTCCGAAAAAATGACCCCAAACTCTTGGGATCTGGGACTAATCCCCAGAGAGGGATACTCGTCCAAAGTCCCAAAGGACACCCCTCCAATCCACGGCAATCCCAGACACAACATCCAGTGACAAAATCCTGAAGGAACGCCTCCCACTCGCACTTGTTTCAGAGACCCAGGAGCTCCCTCTCAGTCTGTACATCCTTCCTGCCATACACTAGGTGCCACTCATAAGCTGAGTTTGTATTTTCAGACTTCTGTGCCCACAGCCTGGACCCACACAACCTCCAGGCTAGGGCCTCTGGAGCCACAGCGAAAGATTGTGCCTGCTCTCTCCAAGGTAAGTGTGCCGAATCCATTGACCACAACCCTAAAGGTTAGGGAAAAGCTCCAAGGCCCCTGAGGCCATCAATAGTGTACACCGCCCTGGACTAAGAGGGGCTCTCTGACACCAGCGGAGCAACTATCTCAACTTAGACTCTCAGAGAGTGTCCCCAGAGACAGTAGATTGAAATGGACAGGCCCCCAGGCCCTAATATGAATCTTAGCTTTTGTTTCCATGTGGCTGTCCTCAGAGGACTGTTTTCATAGACCAGCACACAGGGTTTTTGTGAGGCACCAAACCAAACCTCTCTCGTCTCCACATGGGGAGCTTTCTTACTGGAGATGTATAAAGCCCTTCTGGTAGGGATGTTCCATAGGGCCACTGGACAACCAGCACCTTCCAAGGTCTCCATGGACCCAAACACACATTATGACGCATCCTCAGGAGAGGCCATTTCAACTCAGCCCCCTAGGTAGCATGCCCCAGAGGCGCAGATCGCACATATCTTCTCGCTAATGGCCAAGGGGAATGCGAGGCAGGCTGTACAGGGATCCATCCTTCAAACCCTGCTCTACAGTCCTTCCGTATGATATGTCCTGGAGCCATCCTACAGGACTCGACAGTCCCGCGGAAGGAAACCTCGTGGTTTGGGGCATCCTCCAAACTCAGCGTGGGAAACTACCTTGGCGTCATGAGGCCCCCGCTTCATGAAGGTGCAATTATGGACACAAACTCCATCCTCAGCCAACTTTTGATCCTTCAGATTCAGGAGATTTCGCTTCAGCCTCTGCATAGTGGGCCTCCTCTGCCCTCCGCTCCAAACCTCTCCCTACCTTGTGTTTTCAGACTTCGGTCCTCACACTCCTGGCCCACAACCCCTCCCTACTGGGAATTCGGGGGCCACAGTGAAGCACTCTGCCTGCCTCCCAGGAGAAAAACATTGTCTATGGTGATGCCCAGATACCCCAAATGAGGATCAAACTGCTTGGCCCTCAGGAACACCCCAATTGCATAGGCTACCTTAAACACTGATGCTCTGTCGCAAATAGCCTGAGCCCAGACCTTCCAACAGACACCGACACAGCTGGCTGCACAACCAGCACATTGGAACCGCCAATGCCTTCAGCCACCGTCCATTCCCAACCTGAGTTTTCAGTCATCGGAACCTAGACCTTATCTCCAATCCCTGCACAGGGGGGAACCTGATGCACAAGTCAAAACCCCTCCTTCCCCATGGCAAGAAACCTTGGTGCTGGCAGTGAGTCAAACCTTCAGTGTAGGAGTCAACTGCACGGCCCATGAGGCCACGCCCATGCGTGAGGGCTGCCTTGGGCACAAACACACATTGTGACCCTCAGCGTGAGTACCTTATTCAAGTAACGCCTCTCAGTGACTGGACCAAGAGCCCGCATATGTGGCTGGCCATGCCCATAGGCACCCAGGACTAACCAGATTGTGTGTATTCCAGTTGAGTGAACCCACTGCTGTGCTCTAGAGTCCCTCTACTGGGGGGTCCCCTGTGGTAGAACACAGTACTCTTCCCTTCCCACTGAATGATCTGAAACACTTGGGAGCGTGGATAATCCCTCGAGAGGAAGGCTCTTCCTCGGCCCCTGAAGCAACCCCTACCCTGAACGGCATTTGTGAACACAACCACCACAGACAAAAGCCTGAGAGACTGCCTCTCACTTACCCTCCTTTGATATCTAGAGTATCTCCCCTCACGGACTGGAGATCAGGCCTGCCATTAGCTTGGCCCCTAGCTGAGCCAAGTTGGCTTTTTCAGACATTTGTCCCCACAGCCCTGGCAAACACAGCCTCTAGGCTGGGTCCTCTGGAGCCATACCACAGGACCGTGCCTACTCACTCCTTGGAAACTATGTCCATTCCTTTGGCCACACACCTCCAGAATATGAGAAACCTCAAGTCCCCCGAGGACATCCCACTACTGGAAGCCTCCCTGGACACACAGGGGCATTCAGACACAAGCTGAGCAGTTACACCCACAAAGGCATGGACACAGATGTCCACAGAGATAGAAGGTTGAGCCAGTCAAGCCCTTAGGCTTTAATCTCAACTCTTGCTTTGGTATCCAGGTGTCACTCTCAGAGGCTTTGGTTCGAAGAATAGGATATCGGGCTTTCCTGAGGCACTGAAGAGAACTCCTCTCATCTCCACATGGGAATCTTCCTTGTTGGAATTGTGTCAAACACCTCAGGTTGGAGAATCCTGCAGAGTCCCTGAGCCACCTCCACATTCCAAGGTCTCCCAGGCCACCAAGCCACAGTAGGACTCATCTTCAGGAGAGTCCATTTCAACTCTACCCTCTGGGAAGCTCACCCAGGAGCCCGCAGATTGAGCCTGCCTTGTCCTGACTAAAGACTGGGAATAGGAGGTGGCGTTACCAGGCATCCATGCTTAGACACCTGCTCTTGAGTCGTTCCGTATGGGGCCTCCTGGCACCATCCAATAGGACTCGACTGTCGTGCAGAAGGAAACCTTGAGGATTGGAGTAGTTCAAAAATCCCAACGTAGGCAAACCTCCCTGGACTCATGAAGCCCCCACACCCTTCAGGAAGAGGACATGCTGGACAAAAACTCTAGCCTGAAGCACGACTCATAGTTGACATGACCTCAGTGCAGGAGATCTCGATTCAGCCTCTGCAGAGTGGGCTTGCCGTACCCTCGGTCCCAAACCTCACGCTAGCTTGTGTTTTCAGACTTCCTTCCTCACACTCCTGGCAAACAAGCCCTCCGGACTAGGAACTCAAGAACCACAACCCAGCCCTGTGTCTGCCCAACGGAAGAAAAACGTTTCCCTGTGGGGCTCTCCAGAAAACCCAGATGAGGATCAAACTGCTCGGGCCTCGACGGTACCCGAACTGGATAGGCTGCTCTGGGCACTCATGCTCTGTCTGACACAGCCATAAGCCAGACGTCCGGACAGACAAGGAGACAGCTGGCCGCACACCCAGCACTTCGGACACGCCATGGTCTTATGCTGTCACCTCTTCCTAACCTTGTTTTTCAGATATTTGAACCTAGACATTATATCAATTTCCAACACAGCTGGGTATCGGAAACCCAAATCAGAACTCCTCCTTCCCCATGGCTGTAAAGCTTGCTCTTGGCATGGAGTCACAACTATAGGGTGGGATAAACCTTCATGGTCCCTGATGCCACGCCCAAACTTGAGTGCTTCTTGGCCACAAATTCACACTCTTACCCTTAGCATAAGCCCCATGTCAAACTAAGTCCTGTCACGGGCTGGACAAAGAGCCCACTTATTGGGTTTGCCTAGCACCTATGCACCCAATTCTCACCAGTGTTTGACTTTTCCAATCGCCCCGCCCGTACCTGGGGTTCTGCTCTGGAATCCGTTTCTTGGAGTGACACATGAGCCAGACAACAGGACTCCAAACTTCCCACAAAATGACCCAAAAGTCTTGGGAGCTGGGACTAATCCGCAGAAGGGATACTCGTACACAGTCCCAAAGGACACCCCTCCAATCCACGGCTATCCTGGGACAACATCCAGAGACAAAAGCCTGAAGGAAAGCCTCCCACTCGTCTTTGTTTCAAAAGCCCAGGAGCTCCCTCTCAGGCTGTACATCCGGCCTGCCATACCCTAGGCGCCACTCATAAGCTGAGTTTGTGTTTTCAGACTTCTGTGCCCACAGCCTGGACCAACACAACCTCCAGGCTAGGGCCTCTGGAGCCACAGCGAAACATTGTGCCTGCCATCTTCAAGGAAAGTGTGCCCAATCCATTGACCACAACCGTAAAGGTTAGGGAAAAGCTCCAAGGCCACTGAGGCCATCAATAGTGTAGGCCACCCTGGACTAAGAGGGGCTCTCTGACACCAGCGGAGCAACTATCTCCACTTAGACTCTCAGACAGTGTCCCCAGAGACAAAAGGTTGAAATGGACAGGCCCCCAGGCCCTAATCTGAACCTTAGCTTTGGTTTTCATGTGTCTGTCCTCAAATGACTGTTTTCGTAGACCAGCACACGGGGCTTTTCTGAGGCACCAAACCAAACCTCTCTTGTCTCCACATGGGGAGCTTTCTTACTGGGAATGTATCAAACCCTTCAGGTAGGAAGATTCCGCAGGGCCACTGAACAACCAGCACATTCCAAGGTCTCCATGGACCCAAACACACATTATGAAGCATCCTCAGGAGAGGCCATTTCAACTCAGCCCCCTGGGTAGCATGCCCCAGAGGCAGCAGATCAAACATATCTTGTCGCTAATGGCCAATGGGAATGCGAGGCATACTGTACAGGGATCCATCTTCGAACCCTGCTCTCCAGTCCTTCCGTATGGTATGTCCTGGAGCCATGCAACAGGACTCGAATGTCCCGCAGAAGGAAACCTTGTGGTTTGGGGCAACCTCCAAACTCAGCGTGGGAAAACTTCCTTGGCTTCATGAGGCCCCCGCTTCATGAAGGTGTAATCATGGACACATACTCCAGCCTCAGCCAACGTCTGATCCTCAGCCTGAATTCAGATGCAGGAGATTTCGATCAGCCTCTGCAGAGTGGGCCTGCTCTGCCCTTGGCTCCAATCCTCACCCTAGCTTGTGTTTTCAGTCTTCCGTCCTCACACTCCTGGCCCACAAACCCTCCCTACTGGGAATTCTGGGGCTACAATGAAGCACTCTGACTGCCTCCCAGGAGAAAAACATTGTCTATGGTGCTGCCCAGAAACCCCAAATGAGGATCAAACTTCTTGGCCTTCGGCAACACCCCAATTGCATAGGCTACCTTAAACACTGATGCTCTGTCGCAAATAGCCTAAGCCCAGACCTTCCAACAGATACCGACACAGCTGGCTGCACACCCAGCACATTGGAGTCGCCACTGCTTTAGGCCACCATCCATTCCCAACCTGGGTTTTCAGTCATCGGAACCTAGACCTTATCTCCAATCCCTGCACAGGGGGAAAACTCAAACTAAAAAAGTGAATAAACATAAAAACCTCCAGAGAACAAATTCTGAAAAAAAAAAAAAAAAACAGTTTCTTCAGAGCCCACCACCTTGAGGGGTGCGCGAGAACTTAACTCAGGTAACATCACTGACTGAAAACCCACGTGGCAGGCCCCTCCCACAAAAAACAATCCAAGAAAAAGAGAGAGAGAGAGAAAATAAAAAAGGACTACAATAGTACAACCACTACTTCATTGGAGAAGTTTTCTTTTTCATTCATTCCGACTATTCTGATATATATATATATATATATATATATATATATATATATATATATATATATGTAATTTTATTAGCCTATTTACCATCACAGCGAGCTTTCCAGTACATCAAATTCCAAAATAACTTTCTATCCTGAACTTTTTGATACATACACCTATGTTTTCCTTTTGCATTTCTATTTTTTTATTCCTACATTTTTTTTATATTTTAGTTTAGTTTAGTTTTTTCTTTTTATTTTTATCTTCTATTATTCATATAGAGTTAAACTTCAAAGTGTCCTTTTTCCCCAATGAATACTACCCCTATATGTAACTAATTTTTAATACCACTTTATCTTAGGAAAGTTGAGTCCTTTAACAAAGATATCAAGATACATCCAGGAAGAATTAAAACAAACTTCCTTGTACACACTGAGAATTTATAACCACTCTCCAATCTTTATCATCCACCAGTGTTTCTGTGCTTTTGTTTTTTTCCTGATAGTATATAAATCTTACACGTGGGGTTCTTTTTGACGATGTTCTTCCTGTTTTTGTGTGTGTGTATGTATGTATATATATATATTTTTCTCTTGTCATATACTTTTATCAGTCTTTTTGTTTGTCTACTTCATAAATCTTACCTTGGGGCCCATTTGTGCTGAACTTTCTCTTTAATCTTCACTCACTTTCCTGTCTCTATCTCTTTTTTTGTTTTTTTTTTTCTTTTTCTTTTCTTTTTTCTCTTGGGTGGGGAATCCTGATTGTTCAGAAGTGTTCCACCTTGACTGCACCATGGTTGATACATCCAGCTACATCTGTTCAGTCATCTCTCACCAAAATGACTAGGAGGAGGAATCCCCAACAGAAGAAAAATACAGGGGATGGACCTTCTGCACTAGAGCTAATGGCTATCAACATAGACAATATGTTGGAAAGAGAATTCAGGTTAACAATAATCCAGGCAATAGCTAGTTTGGAGAAAGGCATGGATGACCAAATATAATTGATTAGGGCCAAGCTGAAAGCGATGAGACATGATGTTCACAATGTTAGGGCGGAGCTTAAAGCTACCAGGGAGGAGGTCCACAATGCTCTCAATGAGTTCCAATCTAATCTAAACTCTCTCAAAGCTAGGGTAACTGAGACAGAAGATAGAATTAGTGATCTGGAGGACAAACAGATAGAGAGAGAGGATCAGGAGGAAGCCTGGAACAAACAGCTTAGAAATCACAAAAACAGAATCAGGGAAATAAATGATGCCATGAAACGTTCCAACCTCAGAATTACTGGAATCCCTGAAGGGGAGAAGAAAGAAAGATCTAGAAGATATAGTGGAACAAGTCCTTCAAGAAAATTTTCCCAATCTCGCGAATGGAACCAGAATTCATGTACTGGAGGCTAAATGGTCTCCACACAAGATTATACATTCAAAAAAACAAAACAAAACAAAACAAAAACACAAAACCTGATGGTCAAATTGAGGAATTATACTTGTAGGTATAATCTCCTGAAAGCTGCTAGGGCAAAGAGGCTCCTTACTTACATAGGAAAGCCCATCTATATAACATCAGACCTGTCCACAGGAGCCTGGCAAGCCAGAAAAGGCTGGCAAGATATATTCAGGGCACTAAATGAGAAGAACATGCAGCCAAGAATACTTTATCCATCAAGACTGACATTCAGAATGGATGGAGATATAAAGAGTTTCCATGACTGGCAAGACTTAAAAGACTATGCTACCACCAAGCCGACACTGCAGGAAATATTAAGGGGGGTTCTATAAAAGAGTAAAAATCCTAAGAATAGCACGGAGGAGAAATATAGAGACAATCTACAGAAAGAAAGACTTCAAAGGTAACTCGATGTCAATAAAAACGTATCTATCAATAATCAGTCTCAATGCGATTGGCCTAAATGCACCCATAAAACAGCAAAGGGTTGCAGATTGGATAAAACGACAGAACCAATCCATATGTTCTCTACAAGAGACCCATTTTGAACCTAAAAATACACCCAGATTGAAAGTGAAGGGACGGAGAAGCATCTTTCATGCCAATGGGCCTCAAAAGAAGGCTGGGGTAGCGATTCTCATATCAGATAAATTAGATTTTAAACTAAAGGCTTTAGTCAGAGATACAGAAGGACACTACATAATTCTTAAAGGGACAATCCACCAAGATGATCTAACAATTGTAAATATCTATGCATCTAATATGGGAGCATCCAATTACATAAGAAAACTGTTAATCAAGATAAAGAGTCATATTGATATGAATACACTAATCATAGGAGATCTTAACATGCCTCTCTCAGAAATAGACAGATCATTGAAGCAGAAAATCAATAAAGAAAAAAGAGCATTGAATGACACATTGGAACAGATGGATCTCATAGATATATTCAGAACATTCCACCCTAAAACAAAAGAATACTCATTCTTCTCAAGAGCACAGGGAACCTTCTCAAGAATAGAACACATGCTGGGTCATAAATCAGGACTAAACTGATATCAAAAGACTGAGATTTTTCCCGAATATTCTCAGATCATAATGCTTTGAAACTGGAGCTTAATCACAAGGAAAAGTACAGAAGGAACTCAAACACCTGGAAGCTAAAGACCATCTTGCTTAAGAATGCTTGGATCAACCAGGAGATCAAAGAAGAACTGAAACAAATGGAAACCAATGAGAATAAAGACACTTCGATCCAAACCCTATGGGATACAGCAAAGGCGGTTCTAAGGGGGAAATCCATCGACATCCAAGCCTCCCTCAAAATTTTGAAAAATCCAGAATACACCAGCTGTCTCTACACCTTAAAGAACTGGAGAATCAACAAAAAAATCAAACCAATTCTACACATAAGAAGAGAAATTATCAAGATTAGAGCTGAGATCAATGAAGTAAAAACCAAAGATACAGTAGAATGTATCAATGAAACTAGAAGTGGGTTTTTTTGAAAGAATCAAGAAGATCAATAAGGCACTGGCCACACTAATCCAAAAGAAAAGAGAGAAAGCCCAAATTCACAAAATTATAAATGAAAACGGAGAGATCACAACTAACAACGAGGAAGTAGAAACACTCATCAGAAGTTATTATCAATAGTTATATGCCAATAAGCTTAGCAACCTTGATGAAATGGATGCATTCTTGGAAAACTATATAAACTTCCAAAATTGAACCAGGAAGAGATCGACAACTTGAATCGACCAATATCTAGTAACGAGATACAAGCTTTGATCAAAAACCTCCCAAGAAACAAGAGCCCAAGACCTGACGGATTGCTTGGGGAATTCTACCAAACTTTCAAAGAAGAAATAACATCTATTCTCCTGAAGCTGTTTCAAAAAATTGAAGCAGAAGGAAAACTTCCAGACTCTTTCTATGAAGCCAGAATTACCCTGATCCCCAAACCAGGCAAAGACCCTACCAAAATGGATAATTTCAGACCAATATCACTGATGAATATGGATGCTAAGATTCTCAACAAGATCCTTGCAAACAGGGTCAAACAGCACATTAAAAAGATTATCTACAATGACCAGGTGGGATTCATCCCTGGGCTACAAGGATGGTTCAACATTCATAAATCAATCAATGTAATTGAAAAAATTAATATGAGAAGAGAGAAGAACCACATGGTCCTCTCAATCAATGCAGAAAACGCATTAGACAAAATCCAGCATCCATTCGTGATTAAAACACTGCAAAGTATAGGGATAGAGGGAACATTCCTGAACTCCATCATATCTATCTATGAAAGACCCAAAGAAAATATCATCCTCAATGGGAAAAAGCTTGCAGCCTTCCCGTTGAGATCAGGATCACGACAAGGATGCCCACTCTCACCAGTCTTGTTCAACAAAGGAAACAGAAGTGAAGATGTACTTTTGGGACTTCATCAGGATCAAATACTTCTGCACTGCAAAGGAAACTGTCAATGAAACAAAGAGGCAACCCACAGATTGCGAGAAGATATTTGAAAATGACAGTACAGACAAAAGGTTGATATCTAGGATCTATAAAGAACTCCTCAAACTCAACACACACAAAACAGACAATCATATAAAAAATTGGACAGAAGATAGGAACAGACACCTCTCCAATGAAGACATAGAAATGGCTATCAGACACATGAAAAAATGTTTATCATCACTAGCCAACAGGGAAATGCAAATTAAAACCACATTGAGATAGCACCTTACACCAGTTAGAATGGCCAAAATTAGCAAGACAGGAAACATGTGTTGGGGAGGATGTGGGGAAAGGGAAAACCTCTTACACTGCTGTCCAGAATACAAGTTGGTACAGGCACTTTGGAGAAAAGAATGGAGATTCCTCAAGAAATTAAAAACAGAGCTTCCCTATGACCTTGCAATTGCACTACTTGGTATTTACCACAAAGATACAGATGTAGTGAAAAGAAGGGCCATCTATACCCCAATATTTAGAACAGCAATAGCCATGGTCACCAAACTGTGGATAGAACAAAGATGCTCTTCAAAGGACAAAAGGATAAGGAAGATGTGGGCCATATACACTATGGAGTATTATGCCTCCATCAGAAGGAATGAATGCCCTATTTTTGTAGCAACATGGACGGGACTAGAAGAGATTCTACTGAGTGAAATAAGTCAAGCAGAGAGTGTCAATTATCATATGGTTTCACCTATGTGTGGAGCACAACAAATAGCATGGAGGACAAGGGGAGATGCATAGGAGAAGGGAGTGGAGGGAAATTGGAAGGGGGGGTGAACCATGAGAGATTATGGACTCTGAAAATGAATTGGAGGGAATTAAGGGGCAGAGGGTTGGGGGGTTGTGGGAACCAAAAGGTGAGTATTATAGAGGGCATGGATTGAATGGAGCACTGGATGTGGTTCTAAAACAATGAATAGGGTTACACTGAAAAGAGATTTAAAAAATGAACAGTTGTATGCCAATAAGCTAGGCCCCCTAGGTGAAATGGATGTATTCCCAGAAAACTATACAATCCCAAAATTAAACCAGGAAGACAGTCACAACTTGCATAGACCATTAACCAGTAACGGTATTGAAGTCATGACCAAAAACCTCACAAAAGTTCCATCCACGTCCTCTGTTGATGGACATCTAGGTTCTTTCCATAGTTTGGCTATTGTGGACAGTGCAGCTAAAAACATTCTGGTGCATGGGCCCCTTCGGATCACTACATTTGTATCTTTTGGGCAAATAACCAGTAGTGCAATTGCTGGGTCATAGGGTAGTTCTATTTTCAACATTTTGAGGAACTTCCATGCTGTTTTCCAGAGTGGTTTCACCCGCTTGCATTCCCACCAACAGTGTAGGAGGGTTCCCCTTTCTACGCATCCTCGCCAGCATCTGTCATTTCCTGACTTGTTAATTTTAGCCATTCTGACTAGTGAGGTGATATCGCATTGTGGCTTTAATTTTTATATCCCTGATGCCGAGTGATATAGAGCACTTTTTCATGTGTCTGTTGGCCATCTGGATGTCTTCTTTGCAGAAGTGTTTGTTCATGTTCTCTGCCCATTTGTTGATTGGATTATTTGTTCTTTGGGTGTTGAGTGTGCTAAGCTCTTTACAGATTTGGACACTAGCCCTTTATCTGATATGTCATTTGCAAATATCTTCTCCCATTCTGTCAGTTGTCTTTTGGTTTTGTTAACTGTTTCCTTTGCTGTGCAAAAGCTTTTGATCTTGATGAACTCCCAATAGTTCATTTTTGCCCTTGCTTCCCTTGCCTTTGGCGATGTTCCTAGGAATATGTTGCTGCCGCTGAGGTCGAAGAGGTTGTTGCCTGTGTTCTCCTCAAGGATTTTGATGTATTCCTTTCTCACATCGAGGTCCTTCATCCATTTTGAGTCTATTTTTGTGTGTAGTGTAAGGAAATGGTCCAATTTCATTTTTCTGCATGTGGCTGTCCAATTTTCCCAACACCATTTATTGAAGAGACTTTTTTCCATTGGACATTCTTTCCTGCTTTGTCGAAGATTAGTTGACCATAGAGTTGAGGGTCTAGTTCTGGGTTCACTGTTCTGTTCCATTGATCTGTGTGTCTGTTTTTGTGCCAGTACCATGCTATCTTGATGATGACAGCTTTGTAATAGAGCTTGAAGTCTGGAATTGTGATGCCACCAACTTTGGCTTTCTTTTTCAATATTCCTTTGGCTATTCGAGGTCTTTTCTGGTTCCATGTAAATTTTAGGATTATTTGTTCCATTTCTTTGAAAAAGATGGATGGTACTTTGATAGGAATTGCATTAAATGTGTAGATTGCTTTAGGTAGCACAGAAATTTTCACAATATTAATTCTTCCAATCCAGGAGCATGGAACATTTTTCCATTTCTTTGTGTCTTCCTCAATTTCTTTCATGAGTACTTTATAGTTTTCTGAATATAGATTCTTTGCCACTTTGGTTAGGTTTATTCCTAGGTATCTTGTGATTTTGGGTGCAATTGTAAATGGGACAAGAGGGTATCATGCTTAGCAAAATGAGTCAAGCAGAGAAAGAAAACTACCATATGGTCTTCCTGATATGAGGAGGTGGAGATGCAATGGGCGGGAGAGGTTAAGGGGTAGGAGAAGAATAAATGAAACAAGATGGGATTGGGAGGGAGACAAACCATAAGTGACTCTTAATCTCATGAAACAAACTGAGGGTTGCTGGGGGGAGGGGGGTTGGGTGAAGGGGGGTTGGGTTATGGACATTGGGGAGGTTATGTGCTATGGGGAGTTCTGTGAAGTGTGTAAACCTGTTGATTCACATACCTGTACCCTCAGGGATAAAAATATATGTTTATAAAAAATAAAAATTAAAAAGGAAAAAAAAATCTCCCACCCTAACAAAAAGAGCCCAGGATCTGATGAATTTTCTGGGCAATTCTACCAAACCTTCAGAGAAGAAGTAACACCTCTTCTCCTGGAGCTCTTTCCAAAAATTGAAGCAGAAGGAAAACTTTCATATACTTTTTATGAAACTAGCATTATGCTCATCCCAAAACCAGGCAAATAACACACCAAAAAGGATAAATGGACTCTGAAAAACAATCTGAGGGGTTTGAAGTTGTGGGGGTGTGGGATGTTGGGGTACCAGGTAGTGGGTATTATAGAGGGCACAGATTGCATGGAGCACTGGGTGTGGTGAAAAAATAATGAATACTGTTATGCTGAAAATAAATTAATTAATAAAAAAAAGAAATAAAAAAATGCTTGTTGCTTCCCGTTGAGATCAGAAACATGAGAAGTATGCCTACTCCCACCACACTTGTTCAACTAAGTATTAGAAGTCCTAGCAACAGCAATCAGACAACAAAGAGGAATAAAATGTATCCAAATTAGCAATGAAGAAGTCAAACACTCTTTGCAGATGACATGATTCTTTATAGGGAAAACCCAAAAGACTCCATCCCCAAACTACTAGAATTCATACAGCAATTCAGCAACGTGGCAGGATACAAAGTCAATGTACAGAAATCAGTGGCTTTCTTATACACACAATGAAAATACAGAGTGGGAAATTAGAGATTTACTACAAAGCTGAGATCATCAATATAGCATTGTATTGGCATAAAAAAAGACACATAGACCAGTGGAACAGAGTAGAGAGCCCAGATATGAACCCTCAACTCTATGGGCAAATAATCTTTGACAAAACAGGAAAACATATACAGTGGTAAAAAGTCAGTCTCTTCAATAAATGGTGCTGGGTAAACTGGGAAGCTCTATGTAGAAAAATGAAACTCGACCATTCTCTTACACCATACACAAAGATAAACTCAAAATGGATAAAAGACCTCAACATGAGACAGGAATCCATCAGAACCCTAGAGGAGAACATAGGCAGTAATCTCTTCGATATCAGCCACAGCAACTTTTTTCAAGATATGTCTCCAAAGACATAGGAAAAAAAAAGTGAAAATGAAATTTTGGGACTTCATCAAAATCAAAAGCTTCTTCACAGCAAAGGAAACATTTAAGAAAACAGAGGCAACCCACAGAATGGGAGAAGATATTTGCAAATGACTGTACAGACAAAAGGTTGATATCAAGGATCTATAAAGAACTCCTCAAACTCAACACACACAAAACAGATAATCATATCAAAACAGACAATCATATCACAAAACAGACAATCATATCAAAAAAAATCAGAAGATATGACAAGACACTTCTCCAATCAAGACATACACATCGCTATCAGACACATGAAAAAATGTTAATCGTCACTAGCCATCAGGGAGATTCAAATTAAAACCACATTGAGATATCACCTTACACCAGTTAGAATGACCAAAATTAGCAAGACAGGAAACAACATGTGTTGGAGAGGATGTAGAGAAAGGGGAACCCTCTTCCACTGTTGGTGGGAATGCAAGTTGGTACAGCCTCTCTGGAGAACAGTGTTGGAGAATCCTCAAGAAATTAAAAACAGAACGTCCCTACAACCCTGCAATTACACTCCTGGGTATTGACCCGAAAGATACAGGTGGAGTGAAAAGAAGGGCCATATGTACCCCAAAGTTTATAGTGGCAATGGCCGCGGTCGTCAAACTGTGGAATGAAACAAGATGCTCTTCAACGGACGAATGGATAAGGAGGATGTGGTCCATATACACTATGGAGTATTATGCCTCCATCAGAAAGGATGAATACCCAGCTTTTGGAGCAACAGGGATGGGACTGGAAGAGATTCTCCTTAGTGAAATAAGTCAAGCAGAGAGAGTCAATGATCATATGGTTTCAATTATTTGTGAAGCATAACAAATAACATGAAAGACATGGGGAGATAGAGAGGAGAAAGGAGTTGGGGGAAATTGGAAGGAGAGGTGAACCATGAGAGACTATGGACTCTGAAAAACAATCTGAGTGTTTTTAAGGGGCAGGGGGTGGGAGGTCGGGGTACCAGGTGGTGAGCATTACAGAGGGCATGGATTTCATGGAGCACTGGGTGTGGTGCAAAATAATGAATACTGTTATGCTGGAAATAAATAAAAAATAAATTAAAAAAATAAGAAAAAGAAAATTGGGAGCATCACTTTGCCCAATTTCAAGGGTAACTACAAAGCTGTGATCACCAAAACAGAATGGTACTGGCATAAAAACAGACACATAGACATGTGGAATAGAGTAGAGAGCTCATATATTGACCATCAACTCTATGGTCAAATAATCTTCAACAAAGCGGGAAAATATACAGTGGAAAAAATACAGTCTCTTCAATAAATGGTGCTGGAAAAATTGGGCCAGCTCTGTGTAGATGAATGAAACTCAACCATTCTCTTCCACCATACACAAAGAGAAACTCGAAATGGATAAAAGAGCTCAACATTGCAGGGAGGGGACCAGATGGCAGACAAGTAGGAGGAGGGGACTTTTCAACCTGTACCCTAAAGTGAGCTGATTACCAACCAAAGAACTACGATCACCCATGAAATCAGCCGGAGGTCAGAATTATACACGTCTGGATCTTTATAATGGCAGAAGACGCCGGGGGGCAGGTAAATTGTGGTGGGAAAGGTAGACTGATATTGGAAGATAAACAAAAGGGGAGGGAGCCACCAGAGGCGACTGGTTCAAAAGTAATACCCCCAATATGAGCGAGAGTGCCCTGCGTCAGGGTACCAGAATTAACTTGGAGACTGTTTGAAAGCACTCCAAAAGTGCAAAGTATCATGGGGGGGGGAACTGTAGGAATTGGGGCGGTGAGGGACAGGGTCTTAAGTCCCCGGTCCCAGGACAGCCTCCCCTGGCACTGAGCCAGATGGAGTGCGGTTGAGAAACCAGGTCTTGGCCCCTGAGCCGCCAGCACACCTGATTGCCTGGGGTCTGGCTCTTGTGAGCGGCCAGGAGTCACATCATAGGACAGAATGCTCGAGCCCTGCTACATCCTCCCCTGAGAGATGTACACAAAAGCCCAGCTGGCGCTCTTTGACCCACGCCATTGTTTCAGAGCCTAAGACATGTGCCCCAAACTCTCCTGTGAAAGAGGTGTGCAAAGGGCCAGGCTGCTGCTCTCGGACCTGCGCCCCTTCTCAGAGCCTGAGACATGGGCAGGACCCACAGCCCTCCTGAGAGAGTCCTGCGCAAGCCTGGCGCTCTTAGACCCAGAAAGACCAGGCACTCCCAGCCCCGGCCAGTGGGAAAATCTCAGTGTGCGATCGCTGCTTGGAACCTCTCTGGCGGTCTGGAGCTGTCCAGACAGCCACCACTGCCATGGTTGTGGTCCAAGCAGAAGATCCTGCGTCCCCAGGGACCGCGACTCAGAACCTGCTCTGCAGGCAGCCAAGGGGGATCTCATCTGGGCTCTGCAGCCAGACTGAGGCTTCTCTCTGAGAGGGAGGTCAGGGTGCAGTCTGTTTTCCTCTAAAACTACAAAAACCATCAAAAGTGGTCAAGGCAAGAGGGGAAAAAAAAAGTGAACAAACATAAAATCCTCCAGAGAACAAAAGTCTGAAAAAAATGGTTTCCTCAGAGCCCACCCCCTTGAGGGGGACTGGAGGACTTAACTCAGGGAACACCATTGACTGAAAACCCACGTGGCAGGCCCCTCCCCCAGAAAACCAACCAGGAAAGATGTTCACCATCAACCATCAACAGGAAAATCCAAATAAAATATCTCCATGAGATATTAACTCACACTATCAGATTGGCTAACAGCACCAGCACAAGAAAAAAGATGTTGGGAGGATGTGGATAAAAGGCGACCCTCTTGCACTGTTGGGGAATGCAAGCTGCTGAACCCACTGTAGAAAAGAATATGACTGTTTCTCAAAGCGTTAAATATAGAACTACATTATGATCCAGCAATCACACTACCGTGTGTTTACCCAATGAACATGAGAACAATAACTCAAAAGGATACATGTGCCCCTATGTTTTTTTTTGCAACATTATTTACCGTATTACAATATGGAGGCAATCCAAGTATCTCTTGATAAATTGATAAATGAGATGATACATGTACACACACACACACACAGTGGGAAATTACTCATCCATAAAAAAATGAAATCTTGCCATTTGCAGACACATGGATGGAGCTAGAGAGTACTGTCCTAAGTGAAATCCATCAGTCGGAGAAAGACAAATGCCCTGTGATGTCATTCTTACATGGAATTTAAGATATGAACATACATAAATAAATGAGAAAGAAGATACAAAGCAAAATGCTGAATCTGTGGTTACCATAGTGGATGTGGATGGAGGAATGAATGAAATGGATGATGGGGACTAAGAGTACACTTTTCTTGATGACAGCTGAGTATACATAGAATCACTGAATCACTACATTGTACACCTGAAACTAATATACTACTGTATGTTAACTCTACCTGAATTAAAATAAACAATAAAAGAGTTTTTCTTTCAGTAAACTATTTGAAAAATCTTTTGCTGTGAAATATTCATAAGACATACTTGTGAGAGTATAACTGTACAATAAGTATTCACTCTATGCTTGGAATTCAAATTTCACTGAATTCTTATACTTTTCCTATTAACTGTAACAGGGTGAGGACCTATGCTTTCAAGAGTGTAAGTAGAGACAGATGTCACTTCACTGTCCAGAAAGCTATTATTGTTTCTGTTTTCATGTGAGATTGTCATACAGTATGAGACAGATTTCAGAGCAGGTTTGTTATGCATCCTGGATCTCTAATTTAGTGGTCATTACCTAGATCTGTTTGGATGGTAAGTTCCTATGGATGGGCTTGCTTCCAAGCACATACCTGGAAGACAAATGTGGGTGGGCTGGGTGTGGGACAGGAAGAGTACCGAGTACATACAAGGGTTTGATCCCTCCCCTGATCTAGGAATGGCCATGGGAGTGGGTATGGGAGGCAGAAGCAACAGAAAACCGCTAAGGTCACCAGCTGAAAGCAGGGTGTCTGGGTCAAGTGATCTTGAGATGCAGGGCTTGAAGTCTGTTCTGAGCTACCTCTGGGTGGAAAAGGAAAAAGGAAAAAGAAGGAGAAATTGCCTGCACCTGGCCCATACCAGCTTCCCACCACTACTGGTACACATCAGTCTACACAGCTGACACCGCCTGGGCTAAAGATGGGCTGTCTTGGATCCATCAGCCCTCAGTGGGACAGATGGCTCCAGGGCTCAGGGACATGCTGAGGGAGATGGGAAGGAAGGTTGCCTCTCCCAGGTCATCCCCTCCTTGAGCAGGCAGACCTCCAGGACTGCTAAAAACCCACTGGCAGTTTTTTTTTAAAGATTTTATTTATTTATTTGGCAGACAGAAATCACAAGTAGGCAGATAGGCAGGAAGAGAGAGAGAGGAGGAAGCAGGCTCCACACTGAGCATGGAACCCGATGCAGGGCTTGAGCCCAGGACCCTGGCTTCAACCCACTGAGCCACCCAGGTGCCTCCCCACTGGCAGTTTTGAAAGACATGCCATAAATGAACTAAGGCATTGAAAAATATAAAACAATATTCGTTTTTAAGTTCAGAGCTGTCAGCTCATGAAGTGAGAAGATCTTCCCTGAGGAATACTGAGGGAAGGGCATGTCAGGTTGCAAAGAGAGATGTGGATTTCTTGATTAGGGACCTGTAGCCCCCTTCCAGGACAAGGTATTGTCCTCACCTCACAGAGGAACCATAAAAGTTAGGGTTAGGGTTAAGGTTAGGGTTAGGGTTAGGGAAGCCTTCAAACAAGTGATACATTCTCATTCATTCCCCCACAGAGGCCAGACCCATCTCTGGGTTCCCCAGCCTCCCAAAAAGTTGGAGGAAGATGATCGGCTACTACCCACCCTTCAACTCTGCTCCTGGAAAGCTCCCCTTCACCAGGAGCCCCAGGTGTTCCGCATCATCTTGATGCATATTCTGGGCGGCCGGGACATTCCCCAAGCGAGAAAGGGCCCTCAGCAACGGGTAACAGGGTGGTCCCCAGGGCTGCCCAATGCTGGCCAATTCTCACAATCGTTCTGCCCAAATCAGTATTGATTTGGCCGGTAAAAGCCTGGCGAACTCGCTTCGGGTGCCGAGAAAGGGCCCTCAGCACGGAGGACATAGCATCCACAGGGCTGCCCAACGCCGGCCTAATCTGATGAGCATTCTGCTCAAATAGATAACAATATGGGCAAAATGCTTGTGAGAATTGGCGGCCCTATTGGCTAACTCACTTTAGGCGCACCAGGTCTACAGGGTTGATACTAACCCTCAACTAAGGCTTCCCGGTGTGCTGCCCTGCCCCTACCACCTAACCCTAACCCTAGTTTGGGTGTTCAAGCTTCCATCCCCAGAGGCCTGGCTCCCTAGACTTTGAGACTAGGAACCCCATATTCCCAACACAGGACTCTGGATGCCACCCATGAGGAAAATGGACCCCATGGCTCTGTGTAAAACCCTCCTGGCTAGAGAAACTTCCATGCCTCCTAAAGACACCCACAGCTTACAAGGACCCATACACCACAATCCTGGAGCCTTATGGGCCACCAGAGCAATGCCCTCAACTCAGCCATCTGGAGATCCTGGGTCTGCATTGGCATATCAGGCCTGCCATTCCCCAAGGACCAAACCCTAACCCTACATTGGTGTTCAGGCTCTGGACCCCTGAGGTCTAAAACCCAATCCCTCCCATGGATGGGAGCATCAGATTGATGGCCTTACTCAGACCCTTAGTCAGGAGAAGACCATTTCATTTTGTGCTCTCTAACACCCTCAGAGCCCTAGAACTCGGCATGCTTCCCTGAGGCCATTTCTGCCATCTTTGATCCTCCAGACCAAAGACTGAGGAGCCTCCTGATTCCTGCCCTCAACTATGCCCTTGGATATGTCGATATCTGTGCTGGCAGATCCGACCTGCCTTGTCTCTAAGACATAACAGTAACCCAATCCCTAATCCAAACCCTAATACTAACCCTAGCCCAGGATGTGTGTTTCACTGTCAATCCTCCGATGCCTGGTCCCCAAAGCCCCGAGATGGGGAACCCCTGAGCTGCACACCATCATTGCACCTGATCCCAGGAGGACACACTGCCATTTGGAAATGTGCTGAACCCACGGAGCAGAAGAAACCTGCATGGCTTCTTGAGGCCATCCCCACTTCTGGCGGCCCCAAGGAAAAGGAACCAAGTCTCACGGTCCTGTAGACATGCGCCCCCAACTCAGGCATCGAGCTGGGTCACCACAGCACTGGCAGGTAGGGGATGACATGCCTCTATGACTTAACCCTAAGCTTCATTTGCATATTCTGGCTTCCCACCCCAGAGGTCTGGCTCCCTAGCCCTCCAGACTGGGGACCCCGTATTCCCAATGCAGGAATCTGGCGGCCAACCCCGAGGAAACTGGACCCCATGGCCCTGTGCAGGACCTCCTGTGGTGGAGAAAACTCCATGCCCCTAAATGATTGCCACCTTCCGAGGACCCACACACCACAATCCCAGAGCCTGATGGACTGCCAGACCAATGTCCTCAACTCAGCCCTCCAGAGAGCCTGAGTCTGCACTGGCATATCAGGCCTGCTGTTCTCCCAGGACCAAACCCTAACCCTAGGTTGGCTGCTCAGGACCAGGACCCTGAGATATGACACCCAATCCCTTCCATGGATGAGAGCATCAGACTGATACCCATATTCAAAGTCTCAGACAGAAGGAGACCATTTCATTTGGAGCTCTCTAACACCCTCAGAGCCCTAGAAACCAGCTGCTCCCCTGATGCCATTCCCGCCATCTTTGCCCCTCCAAGCCAAAAACCCATGGCCTGAGGAGCCTCCTGCATCCCGTCCTAACTCAGTGCTTGTGTGATCCTATATCTGTGTTTCCAGATCCGACATGCCTTGTCCCTAAGACATAGTCCTAACCCTAAGCCTAACTGTAACCCTAATCCCTAACTCTAACCCTAATCTTAAACCCTAACCCCACCCTATCCCTAACTCTGACTCTAAACCTAACCTTTTTCCCTAAGACATAACCCTAACCCATGTCCCTAAGACATAATACTAACCCTAACCCCTAACCCTAACCCTATCCCTAACCTATACCCCTAACTCTAACCCTCCAGACAGGGGATTCAACATCCACACCAGGAGACTCTGCCTGCCCTCCAGAAAGAAAGATGCATGAGCACCTACACACACTTGCATCATCTGCAGCGCCCCGGACATAATGCCGGATTCTGCCACAAGCCAGATGCATGTCCACTCAGCCCCGAGGGAGCCCACCTCAATACCAGCATATCAGAGCTTCCATGCCACTAGTCCTTCACCCTAACCCTAGGTTGTGTGTATAGGCTTCCGTAGCCTTATGTCTAGCCTACAAACTGGCCAGATTGGAGACGCCTGAGACTCACTCTGGCAGTCTGCCAGCTGCCTATGTTGTTATGGTCCCATTTGTAGCTAGTCAGACCTCAGAGCAGGGAATAACTTCATGTCCCCTAAGGCAAGCCTCGGCATCTGAGTCCCTCCTGAACAAAAACCCAGATTCACACGAGCCACCTATTACCCGCCCTCAACTCAGCCCTCCATGGAGCCCGCCTCAGCACTGGCAGATCAGACCTGCCATGCCCCTAGGCCATAACCCTAACCCTAGTTTGGGTTTTCAGGCTTCCATTCTAAGATTCCAGGCAACAAACCCCCTGGATTAAGGAACCTTGACATACACCCTAGGACTCCGCTCACCATACAGTAGAAACCTATGCCATTTGGAGTTGTGCTGAACCGTCAGAGGGGGAGAAACCTGCCCCTATAAAGACACTCCCACCATCTGTGGCCCCCCCGGTCGTAAAATCGGATTCTGCTGAGCTGCTGGACACACGCCCTCAACTCAGCCCTGAGGGGACCCCACCTCAACATCAGCAGATTGGGTCACCATGTCCCTAGGCCCTTACTATTACCCCTGTTTGGGTTTTCAGGCTTCCATCCCCAAGTCCCCTAGATTAAGGACTACTGAGCGACACCACAGGACTCCACCTGCCACACGGGAGGAAACCTTGTGGTTTGGAGCTGCACCGAACCCTCAGACCAGGAGAAACCTGTAAGCCCCCCTAACGCCATCCCTAACATGAGTCACCCCCATGGCCATAAAACCGGATTCTGCTGTGATACCATATCTATGCCCTCAACTCAGCCCTTAGAGGAGCCCACATCAGCACCAGCACATTGGGCCTGCCATGTCCTTAGGCCTTAACCCTAACCCTATGTAGGGTGTACAGGCTTTCATGCTCAGACGCCTGTCCCCCAAGCCCACCATATTGGCCACTTCTGAGATTCATGCCGGTATAGATTAAGGATGCCTCAGTGACACCCGAGGATTGCGTCCGCCACACAGGAGGAAACCATGCCATTTGGAGCTCTACAGAACCCTCAGGGTTGGAGAAAACTCCATGCAACCCTGAGTTCACCCCCAGGGCACAAAGTTGGAGTCTGACATGCCCCCTGATACCCACCCTGAAATCATCCCACCAGGGAGCCCATCTCAGCAACAGCAGATTGAGCATGCCATGCCCCTTGGACCTTAGCATAACTCTAGTTTCTGAATTCAGGCTTCCTGAATTCATGCTCCCCCACGAGGCCTGGTCCCCAAACTCCCCAGATTCAGGACCCCTCTGTAACAAGCCAGAAACCTGACCACCATGCAGGGGGAAGCCATGTCATTTGGAGCTCCACAGTTCCCTCAGAGAGGGAGAAACCAGCATGCCCCTCTAAAGCCACCCCCACCATTAGCCATCCCTCTGGCCAGAAACCCTGACTCTTCTACGTTGCAGGACACATAGCCTCAACTCAATCCCGATGGTATCCCACCTCAGTGTCAGCAGATCAGGCCTGCCATGCACCAAGTCCATGACGCTAACTCTTGGTTGCATTTTCAGGCTTCCTTCCCCAGAGGCCTGTCCCCAAAGCCCTCTAGATTGGTAACCTTGGACCCACACTGTAGGAGTTCACCTGCCACCCAGCAGGAAACTAATCACTTTGGATCTGTGCAGAACCCTCAGAGCCAGAGAAACCTGCATGCCCCCATCAGGACCCCTGCATGTTCTGCAGCCCCCTGGCTACAAACCCAGAGCCTGATGCACCACCCGACCCCCATCATCAACTCAGCTCCTTGGGGAACTCACCTCAGCACCAACAGTTCGGGCCCACCATGCCACTAGCTCAGCTCTCCTCAAAGACCCCTGTCAGCTCTAGACAGACCTGGAACTCCCCTGTCTGCGGTAAAGCTCTGGGATCCCCCCTCCTCTTTCTCAGTTGACACTGTCCCAGGCATTCATGAGAAAGGGGAAAGCTACCTCCTGAAGTCTTAATACCTCCTTTCCTCTTCTGCCATATTTTTCTCCAATTACCTTTGTACCTGGGCAGACTGGAAGGAACATATCTATGGAACATGAACATGCTCTGATATCTGAATCTTCCAGGAAGCTTTTTGAGGGCTCCTTATGCAAACAGAAACTAGTGTATCATACAACAGTGTGTTGGACACTGATCATTGACAGAACAGTAGAGCAAAAATCCCTCCATTTTTACCTCACTCCTCATGAAGTAGAACATGGTATTCTTCTTTCCTTCCTTGACTTCCATTCCAATTTGTTTCCATGCAGTGTTCATTCCTTTGCTTCAAGGGTAGGATTTTGTGATTCCCCACCTGAATAGAACACCCAGAGCTCATCACAGCAAGTACTCTCCCTAATAGTTGTCACCCATTTAACCCTTCCACCCACGCCCCTGTCCTCTAGCAAGGATCAGTTTGTGCTCTAAGTTTGAGTGTGTTTCTTCATTGGCCTTCTCCCCTCACTATGTTCATCTGCTTTCGTTTTGAAAATCTACAGAATCCAAGTTACAGGCTATTGGTCTTTTCTTACTGATTTTACTTAGCTAAATCCACTGTAGATTCATCCACATCCTTACAGATGATAAGATTTCGTCCTTTTTGATCCTGGCTCTTATTCCATTAAGAAGATGTGGGAGACAATGTTTATAGCAGCAATGGCCATGGTCGCCTAACTGTGGAAAGAACCAAGATGCCCTTCAACAGTCGAATGGATAAGGAAGATGTGGTCCATATACACTATGGAGTATTATGCCTCCATCAGAACGGATGAATACCCAACTTTTGTAGCAGCATGGACGGGACGGGAAGAGATTATGCTGAATGAAGTAAGTCAGGCAGAGAGACTCAACTATCATATGGTTTCACTTATTTGTGGATCATAACAAATAGCATGGAGGACAAGGAGAGTTAGAGAGGAGAAGGGAGTTGGGGGAAATTGGAAGTGGAGGTGAACCATGAGAGACTATGGACTCTGAAAAACAATCTGAGGGTTCTGAAGGGGCGGGGGTGGGAGTTTGGGGGAACCAGGTGGTGGGTATTGGAGAGGGCACGAATTGCATGGAGCAATGGGTGTGGTGCAAAAGCAATAAATACTGTTATTCAAAAAAAAAATAAATAAATTAAAAAAAAGAAGAAGATGATTTGGGTGAATGAATACACACACACACACACACACATATATATATATATATATATATATATATATATATATATATATAAAATCACTCATCAGTGAATGGACATTTGGACTCCCTCCATTGTTTTACTATGGTTGATAATGTGCTGTGGTTGATAATGTTACTATCGTTGATAATGCTGCTGTAAATATCACGGTGCTTGTACCACACAGAATGTACATTATTGTGCCCTTTAAGCAAATACCTAGGAGGACAATTGCTGGATCCTAGTGTTGTTCTGTTCTTAGGTTTTGGAGGACACACCATTTTCTTTTCCAGAGAAGCTGCAACAACCCACATGCCCACCAACAGTGTATGAGCGTTCCATTTTAGGGTGTTTTTTTTTTTAAGATTTTATTTATTTATTTGACAGAGAGAGATCAGAAGTAGGCAGAGATGCAGGCAGAGAGAGAGAGCATGAAGCAGGCTCCCTGCTGAGCAGAGAGATTAAGGCAGGGTTCCATCAGAGGAACCTAGGATCATGACCTGATCTAAAGGGAGGTGCTTAACCCACTGAGCCACCCAGGTGCTCCTGAGGGTTCCACTTTAAGCAGAACATTCCCTGCCAGCCATTTCCTATGGAGGAAATGTAAAACCTGAGGGATAACCTGACTCACTGAGCATCAGGCAAGCAGCCACAGAAATTCACCCCAGGGTTCCTGACGCCAAGTCCCTTGAAGCCACCAGAATGCCTTTATCCAGGGAAATTCCCAAACACTCTCCTTCACCACCCACAGAACCCACCAACTGCACAGAAAATAGAGCATGCCCAACCATATATAGCTGTTTGAGTGAACGTAGGAAGAAAAGCATCCCTTTTAAATTGTCCAAGGCTCCTTGGAATTATTTTGAATTTTCCCTCAGCCCTCATTGGAACTCTTTGGATGCAAAGACCAATCCATTAGGATACATCACCTTGGACAAAGGAGAAGCCATCATCCAAGTCTTATCTGACCCAAACATCCACCTCACTCTAGATGCCGGCCACAGCCTAGGCCTAGTGGAAAAAACACTGCTAGATGAAGGAATACTTTCTATATTCAAAACGCACACCAGACAATCTCATCTTCCCTTTCGAATCCAAGGGATTACCTAGGAAAGAGATGGTCCAAATACCTTTGTAATCCAGAAATAAACAGAGAAATTGATATCCCTGCCAGGTGTTCCCTGCAGAGAAACTCGGGAACTCTGGCACCCACACTAGATTGCTTAGAGCTGGTCCAGTGTGCCAATTGTGAACTCCACCAGAGACAAGAGAAAAGCCCAGGAGGTTTGGGGTGAAAGAGAAGTTTTACCTCCTGTCCTGGCATGGATGTGACATTGTCCCCCACCGGCCTGCTGTTTTCTCTGAATGCTGACGTCCTGGGACAAGCTGCATGACTGACTCAGATGCTGATTTTCAAAGTTCAGGTCTTGTGGAACCAGAGTGAAGAAGGGTTGTCAGGTGTGGATAAGCAGGAGTTTCCCACCTAGTCTTCACACCTGCTCCAATTCCTGGGAGAAGGAGAGACATATGCTTATTTCTTAAGTTGTCATCCACTTCCTTCTCAAGCCGACCAATGCCCTTGTCCTTTATGGAGAAACAAACATACTCTTCCAAACAAACACTCAACTCCTCAGTTCCAAATGCACCATGAGTCAGGTTTGGTTTCCCCAGGCTCCAGAGCCCAGCTGGGAGGATCCTCCTGAGCCATCCTGACAGCAGACTACCAGCAAACCTGGGGAAACAGGGCACAATGCTGAGTGGGGGCCTGGCTCCAGTGTTTCTTATGACCACTCTTAAGCCTGGAGAAACAGAGACTATACAGCTCACCACTCCGTCCTGCAGAAACAATCTGTAGTTCCTCAGGATCCAGGGTCTCTCACCCAGCACCTCCCCACTGCCCTTAGAGCCAGCAGGCAGCACTGACTCTTCTTCAGGTGGGTTTCCCATGGCAGCTCGCCACTGCCTCCAGTGGTCGCAAGCAGCAGTGCCAACCCTACCGTGCTCTCTCGAACCACAGCTCTCTCACCACCTCCAGTGGCATGAACTGGCACTGTTGGGCTTTCCACAGACTCATAAAGCAGCCCCCAAACCCTCCACAGGTTTAAAACCACACTGGCACTGTCCCTCCAGATTGGGGTCCTCTGGGCCACACCCCAGGTGTCCGCCTGCCACCCAGGAGGAAACTGTACCATTTGAAGCTGAGCAGAACCCTCAGAATGGAACAAACCCACATGACTCCCTGAGGACACCCCCAACTTCGATGGTCCCCGCAGTCACAAACTCATTCTGATGTGCTTCCTGACCCCCATGTTTGACTCAGCCCCTGGGGATCCAGCCTCAGCACCAGGAGGTAGGGCCAGAATACCCCTAAGCCCTAACCCAAACCCTAGGTTGTGTTTTCAGGCTTCCATGCCCAGAGACATGGCCAAAAATCCCTCCAGATTGGGAACCCCTGAGCCACAACCAAGGACTCCGCCTACCATCCATGTTCTCCTGGGTGCCCTTCAGAGCTACCCAGAACCCTCAGACCAGGAGAAGCCCACATGCATTCCAGAGGCCGCCATCACCTCTGATGGCCCACATGGCAACAAAACCCAGAGATTGACATACCACTTGACCCCCATCCTTGACTCAGCCCATGGGAGATCCCGCCTCAGCACTGACAGTTTGGGCCTGCCATGGCCCTAGGCCCTAACCCTAATCGTACATTGGCTTTTCAGGCTTCTGTCCCCAGAGACATGTCCCCCAATCCCTCCAGATTGGGGACCCCAGAGCCACACCCCAAGAGTTTGCCTGCCACTCAGGAGGAAACCACACCCACACAGAACCCTCAGAACAGAACAAACCCGCATGCTTCCCTCAGACCACCCCCACCTCCAGTGGCCCACCCGGGCACAAAATCAAGAGCCTGATGCACTACTGGACCCCTGTCCTCAACTCAGCCCCCTGGGGACCTGCTTCTGTATGGGCATATTGGACCTGTCATACTCCTAGGCCTAATAGTAACCATATGGGTAGTTTCTCAGGCTTCTGTCCCCATAGAACTAGCCACCAATCCCTCCAGATTATAGACCCCTGAGCCACTGCCCAGGACTCCGCCTGCCACCCAGGTGGAAACCGTGCTGCTTGGAGCTGTGCAAAACCCTCAGAGTGGGAGAAACCTGCATACCCTCCTTGAGACCCACCCCCACTTTTGGCTCCCCACCAGATCACAAACATGTAGACTGGTGCTCAGCTGGATCCTCCTCCCTCAACTCTGCCTGCGGGGCCCTCTCCCTTCCTGGGGGCCCTCAGGGGAGCCGCATGGGCCCGACCTATGTTCCCGGATGGCCACTTCAACACCGAGTGAGAAAGAGCTCTAGATTGCATATGCCAGCATGGCCTGAATCACTGCCTAATGCTGGCCAATTCTCACAGCTTTCTGCCCAAATCGATATCAATTTGGGCAGACGATTTGGGCAGAAAAAAAATTCAGATTTAGCCAGAAAAACCCAGCGAACTTGCATTTATCAGCATGGCCTGTCAGGTCCACTGCCTGAACCTGGCCTGGGGCCCAAATATTTGCAATCCAAGCCTTGCAAAAAAGCCCTCTGTGAGGCAGGTGCACGTGATGCTAAGCACTCCCGCTCCCTTTGAGGTGCGGGCCCTGGCACTGGCAGATCACATCTGCGATGCCCCTAGGCCCTTGCCCTAAACCTAGGTTGGGTTTTCAGGTTTCCATCTCCAGTGGCCAGTAGCCTGAGTCCTCCACACCAGGGACCCCAGAGCCACACTGCTGGAGTACACCTGCCCCCAGGAGGAAACCGGGTTGTTAGGAGCTGTGGGAGTGGGAGAGGGGAGAAACCTGCATGCTCTCCCCAGTCCACCCCCACCCCTGACTCACCACTGGGCTGCAAAAACGGAGGCTGAGTAGCTTCTCAGGCTTCTGTCCCCAGAGACCTGGCCCATGAGCCCTCCAGATTGCAGACCCCTGAGCCACACCCCAAGACTCTGCCTGCCACCCAGGAGGAAACTGTACCTTTTGGAGCCTCCCAAAACCCTCAGAGCAGGAGAAACCTTCATGTCCCCCCAAGGCCACCCCAACCTTCGGCGCCCAGCTGAGCCGCAAACATGGAGCCTGATGCTCAGCCAGAACCCCTGCCTCAAGTCTGTCCACAGAAAACCCTCTATGTGGGGACCCTCGAGGGAGTCTCATGGTCCTGGCCCATGTTTCCAAGATGTCCACTATAAGCACCTAGTGAGAAATTGTTCTAGACTGCGGGTGCCAGTGTGGCCTGAATTGCCACCCAACAACAACCATTTCTCATGATCTCTCTGCCAAATTGATATCGACTTAAATAGAAAGCTTGTGAGAATTGGCTGGAAAACCCCCAGCAAACTTGCTGCCAGTGACTCGGAGCCAGAGGGCAACCGCCTGGGCCTGGCATGGGGTCTGGAGTAGTGCAACCCGATCCCCGCAAGAAAGCCATCTACGAGCCAGGTGCATATATGCCCAACCCTTCCGGCTACTCAGTCCCCTGCTGTGCTCACCCTGGTGCTGGCAGATCAGGCCTGCCATGCCCCCAGACCCTCAACCTAATGCTCAGTTGGGTTTTCAGGCTTCCATCCCCAGGGGCCTGTCCCCTGAGCCTTCCAGATTAGGGATACTAAAAACACACCCCAAGAGACCGCCTGCCGCCCAGAAGGACAGCCGTGCCTTTTGGAGCTGTGCAGAACACTCAGGGAGAAACCTGCATTCCAACCTGAGGAAACACCCACCTGTGGCAGCCCCCTGGCCACAAAACCTGGCGCCTGATGTACCGCCCAACCACCATCCTCAATTCACCCTCTAGAGAGTCTCACCATAGCTTGGTTTTTCAGGCTTCTGTTCCCAGAGACCTGGGCCCCCATGCCCTCCAGATTCCGGACCCCTGAACCACACCCCAGGACTCCACTGCCACCCAGGATGAAACTGCTGTTCAGAGCTGCCCAAAACCCTCAGAGTGAGAGGAAACCTGCATGCCCTTCTAAGGCCACGCACATCCATCGCCCCACAAGGCCACAAACAAAGAGGGTGATGCTCAGCCTTACCCCTCCCTCAACTCTGCTCCTGGGATGCTCCCCTGTTGGGGCTACTCGGTGGAGCCACGTGGGACCAGCCCGTGCTCCCACATGGCCGTGAAATATACCTAGTGAGAAAGTGCTCTAGACCAAGCCACACGTGAAGCCCATAAAGCCGCCCATGCTGGCCAATTCTCCTAAGCTTTATGCCCAAATCAATATCAATTTGGGCAGAAAAAATATCATAATTGTCAGGAAAATGCCAAGAGACCTTGTTTGGGCAACTAGGCTGTGGCCTAGGCCTGGGCCAGAGTCCCGAATGGTTGCAGACCAAACCCTGAGAGAAAGCTCTCTGCGAGGCAGGTGCATGTGGGTCAACCGCCTCTGCTACTCAGCCCCCTGGGATGCCCACGGTGGCACTGGCAGATCAGATCTGTCCTGCCCCTAGGCCCTGGACCCATAGCTTAGTTTGGTTTTCAGACTTTCATCCCCAGGAGACTGTCCCCTGAGCCCTCAAGATTGGGGACCCCAGAGCCACATCCCAGGAGTACACCTGCCATCCAGGAGGAAACCATGCCATTCATAGCTGTGCAAAACCTTCAGAGCAGGAGATATCTGCATATCCCCCTGAAACCACCCTCACCATCAGCATCCCAATGGGCAACAAACACAGAGGGTGACACTCAGCCAGACACCCTCCCTCAGCTCTACCCCTGGAAAGCTCCAGTGTACGGGGGCCCTCAGGGGAGATGGGTGGGCCTGGCCCATGTTCCTGGATGGCCGAGACACCCACCTAGCTAGAAAGAGCTGTAGAGCGGGTGCCACCATGGCCCAACTCGCTGCCCAACCACAATATCAATTTGGGCAGAAAGCTTATAAGAATTGGACACAAAAAACCCAGGAGCACGCTTCTGGTGTCATGGGCCAACAGGGCTGCGCCTGGGCCTGGTCCAGGGTCCTAAATTTCGCAGCCTGAACCATGAGAGATAGCCCCCTTGGAGCCAGGCATATGGGTGGCCAATCCCTCCTGCTAGTCACTTCCCTGGGGTGCCTACCCTGGTGCTGGCAGTTCGGGCCTGCCAGGCCCCTAAGCTCTCGTACTAACCCTCAGTTTGCTTTTGACACTTCCATCTCCAGGGGCCTGTCCCACACGCCCTCAAGATGGGATATATCTGAGCCACACTGCAGAAGTCTACCTGGCACCCAGGAAGAAACCATGCTATTCAGAGTTGCTCAAAACCCTCAGACTGTGGTAAAACCACATGCTTCCCTGAGTCGACCCCTACACCTGGGGACCCCTCAGTCACAAAACACAGAGCTTGACATACCGCTGGTCAACCATCCTTGACTCAGCCAATTGGGGATCCTGCCTCAGTGCCAAAAGATCGGGCCTATCATGCTCCTAGGCCCTAACCCTAACCCTAGTTTGGCTTTTTAGGCTTCCATCCCCAGAGACCTGGCCCCCAAGCCCCCCAGATTGAGAAGTCCTGAGCCACAACCCAGGGCTCCTCATGCCACCGAGGAGGAAACTGTGCTATTCAGAGCTGCACAAAAGCCACAGAGCAGAAGAAACCTGCATGACTCCATGAGGCAACCACAACATTCATTGCCCCACGGTGCCACAAACATGGAGGCTGACGTTCAGCAAGACACCCTGACTCAGCACAGCCCCCAGAAAGCTCCACTTGATGGGGGCCCTTGGGGGAGCCACGTGGGCCCAGCCAGTGTTCCGGGATGGCCAGGACACACACCTAGGGAGAAACTGCTCTAGACCATGGGCGCCAGCACAGCCCAAATCGCCACCCAACACTGGCCAACTCTCATAAGCTTTCTACTCAGATCAATATTGATTTAGGCAGAAAACCCATGAGAATTGTTCAGAAAACCCCCAGTGAACTATCTGGCAGTGCCGCAGGCCACTGCCTGTGCCTGCCCTTGAATCCTGAGTGGTCGTGACACAAACCCTGTGATATAGCCCTCTTAGAGCCAGGGCCATGCAGAGCCTACTACTCCTGTTATTCAGTCCTGTGGGGTGCCTGCCCCAGGGCTGTTGGATTGGGCCTGCCAGGGCCCCAGGCCCTCACCTTAAGCCTCCTTTGGATTTTTAGGCTTCGGACCCTAGGATCTCTCCCCTGAGCACTCCAGATTGGGGGCCCTGGAGCCACACTTTAGGAGTCCACCTGTCACCCTGAAGGATACCGTGGCCTTCAGAGCTGTGCAGAACCCTCAGACTGGGAGAAAGTTGCATGCACCCCTGAGGACACCCTTAGCTTTGGTGGCCCGCCCCATCCATAAAACCTGGAGTCTGACACGCCGCTTTACCCTCATCCTCAACACACACCCCCCTCTGGGGATACCGCCTCAGAGTTGGCTGATCAGGCCTGTCATTCTCCTAGGCCCTAATGGTAACCATAAGGTGAGCTCTCAGGCTTCTGTCCCATAGAACTGACCCACAATCCCTCCAGATTAAGGACCCCATAGCCACACCCCAGGCCTCCGCCTGCCACCAGGAGGAAACCATGCAATTACAACCTGACCAAAAGCCTCAGAGCAGGGGAAACCTGCATGCCCCACCCACGAGGCCATTTCCCACTTTCAGCACTCGAGTGGGTCACAAACACGGTGGCTGACCCTCTGCTGGAGCCCTTCCCTCAAGCTAGACTCTGACTCCCCGCCTGACCCTTTTCTTTGTCTCAGAGCCCCAGTGATCCCGTCTCAGTGCTAGAAGATTGGGCCTGCCATTCCCCCTGGCCCTAACCCTAACCCTAGTTTGCGTTTTCATGCCTCCAACCAAAAACTCCTGACCCCCACGCTCCACAGATTAAGGACACCTGAGTGACACCTCAGGACAGCACCCACCATGCGGAAGGAAGCCATGCCATTGTAGCTTTGCAGTACCCTCAGACAAGGAGAAACCTGCATGTCACCCTGAGGCTACCTCCAGCTTCTACAGCCCCTGGACACAAACCCAGGCTCTGTCATGCTGCCTGATGCCTGCACCCAAGTCAGCCCAGCTGACTTGAGAGCCAACCTCCTCATCAGAACATCAGGCCTGCCATGCCCCAGGGCCCTAAACCGAACCCTAGGTGTGGTGTATAGGTTTACATGCCCAGAGGTTGGCCCCTCGGCCCACCAGATTGGGGACCCTTGAGACTCAACCCCAGGACTCCACCAGCTGCCCAGAGAAAAACGTGTCCCTTTGGAGTTGTCCAAAACCCTCAGAGCAGGAGAAACCTGCATGTCGCCCGAAGCACCCTCAGCTTCTGTGGCACCCCTGGACACAAACCCAGAGTCTGACATGTCACCTGATGCCCACCTTCAACTCAGCCCACCATGGAGCCTGCCTCAACACTGGCAGACCAGATTTGCCATACCCCTAGGCCCTAAACCTAACTCTAATTTGCATTTTCAGGCTTCCTTCCCCAGGGGTCTGTCCCCCAAGACCTCTAGATTGGGAGCCCTGGAGCTACACTGTAGGAGTCTGCTTGCCACCCAGAAGGAAACCAGTCTGTTTGGAGCTGTGCAGAACCCTCAGAACTGGAGAAACCTGCATGCCCACATGAGAACTCCCCCACATTGTGAATCTCCCTAGTTACAAACCCAGAGCCTGACGTACAGCCTGACCCCCATCATCGATTCAGCCCCTCGGGGAACTCACCTGAGCACCAGCAGTTCTGGCCTGCCATGCTAATAGCTTGTCTCTCCTCGGCAAACCCATCAGGTCTAGGCATAGCTAGAATTCCCCTGTCTGCGGCAAAGCTCAGGGATCCCCCATCCTTCTTCTTAATTTACACTCGTCCAGGCATTCATGAGAAAGGGGAAGGCTACCTGCTGAATGCTTAACACCTCCTTACCTCTTTTGCCGTATTTGTTTCCACTTACCTTTGTACCTAGGCAGACTGGAAGGAACATATCAATGGATCATGGATATGCTCTGACATCTGAATCTTCCTGCAAGCTTTCTGAGGGCTCCTTATGCAAACAGAAACTAGTGTATTGTACCATACCATGTTTGGAAATGATCATTAGTAGAACAGGACAGCGATAACCCCTCCATTTTTACCCCAATCCTCATGAATTAGAACATGGTCTTCTTCTTTGCTTCCTTGACTTCCATTCCAATTCGTTTCCATGCACTGTTCATTCTTTTGCTTCAGGGGTAGGATTTTGTGATTTCTCACCTGCATAGAACACCCAGAGCTCATCACAACAAGTACTCTCCCTAATAGCGGTCACCCATTTAACCCTTCCTGCCAACATCCCTGCCCTCTAGCAACCCTGTTTGTGCTCTAAGGTTGACACTGCTCCCTCATTGCCCCATCTTTCTCCCCTCACTATGTTCATATGTTTTCTCTCTCAAATTCCATAGGAGTCAAATCATAGGCCATTGGTCTTTTCTTACTGGTTTTGCTTACTTTAATCCACGCTAGATCCTTCCACATTCTTGCTGATGGCAAGATTTCATTATTTTTGAGGCTGGGTCCTATGATATTGGATAGATAGATAGATAGACAGATAGATCAATCTCTCACATCTTCTTTCTCCATTCATCAGAAAATGGACAGAGGGACTCCCTCCTTTGTTTTGCTATTGTTGATAATACTGCTATAAACATCATGGTGCTTGTACACCATTGAATGTGCACTTTTGTGTCCTTTGGATAAATACTTAGGAGTACAATTTCTGGGTCCTAGTGTTGTTCAGATTTTAGCTTTTGGAGAAAACTCCATATTCTTTTCTAAAGAGGCTGCGAAAATCTGCATGCCCACTGACAGTGTTGGAGGGTTCTGCTTTAAGCAGAACGTTACCTTCCTGCAGTTCCCTAGGAGGGAATGGAAAACCTGTGGGATAACCCGACCTACCAAGTTTCAAGCAAGCAGCCCCAGGTATTCACCCCAGGGTTCCTGATGCCAAGCCCCTTGAAGCCACCAGGATGACTCTATCTGGGGGAATTCCCAAAGATTCTCCTTCTGACTTCACCACCCATGAACTGCAGAGAAAATACATCTGTCCAAGTATCTATTTAGTAAAACTAGAAGGTCATGTTTCCCTTTTAAATCATCCAAGCCTCCTTGGAATCATTTTGAATGAATGTGCCCTCTGCCCTCACTGGAACTCTTTGGATGGAAAGATGAATCCATTAGTTTACATCACCTTTGACAAAGGAAAAGACATCATCCAAGTCACTATCTGACCTCAAACAGCCACATAACTCTAGATGCCTGCCATTCCCCCACCACGTAGGCCCAATGGAATAAACACTGTTAGATGAAGGAACACATTCTATGTTCAAAACACACACCAAGTCAATCTCATCTGTGATTCATGAACTGGCATGAGTCTCCTAATCCAGCTCACAACGCCTCACAGGTCTCAAGCCACAATGGCACAGTCCCTCCAGACTGGGGGCCCCTGAGACAGACCACAGAACTACACTTGCCACCCAGGATGAGACTGTGACTTTTGGAGATGTGCAAAACCTTCAGATCAGGAAAAAACTGCATGCCTCCTGAGGTGACCACCACAATCAGAGCCCGCACAGGCCACAAAACCAGTGCCTGGTGTTCACTCTGACCCCCATACTCAATTCTGCCCTCATCAGTGTGAGCTCTCAGGGACCTGTGCAGGCCCAGCCCATGGTCATGGGTGGCTGCTACGTGAACCTAGCGACAAAGCAATCCAGACGTTAGGAGCACATGTGACCAAAATCACTCCACAATGCCGGCCAATTCCCACAAAAATTCTGCCCAAATCAATATCGATTTGGGCAGAAATCTCATGTGAATTTGCCAGAAACCTCCTTTGAACTTGCATCCAGAGGTGGGAGCCCTCAGAGAAGCTGCATGGATCTGGACCATTTTCCTGAGGGTTCGCAGCCCCAACCATGCCAGAAAGAGCTCTAAACTCCAGAAGCACACGTGCTCGGAGTTGCCCCAGAATGCTGGCAGTCCTGGCCTCTACTCAGTCCCCTGTTAGGCCAGCGTCAGCACTGGCAGAATGGGTGTGACATGTCCCTAGGACCTAAACCTAGCCCTAGGTTGGGTGTTCAGGCTTACATTCCCAGAGACCTGGTCCCCAAGCCTTCCAGATTGGGAACCCCAGAGCTGCACCCCAGGACTCCACTGCCACAAAGCAGGAAACATTACTGTTTTGAGATGCAGAAAACCCTCAGATGGGGAGAAACCTTCATACCCTCCTGAGGCCACCCCCACCTTCAGCACCCAAACGAATCACAAACATGAAGCCTTATTCTCAGCCGGAGACCCTCCCACAACTCTACCTCCGGAAATCTCCCATCAGCTGGGGCCCACAGGGGAGCCTTGTGGTACCAGTCCAAGTTCCTGGATGGTCATAATGAGCATCTAGGAAGAAAGCACTCTAAACAATGGGTGTGAGTGCCTCCCAAATTGCCTCCAAATGCCAGCCAATTCTCATCAGCTTCTCGCTCATGATAATTAGCCAGAAAATCCCCCACTGAAATGGCTTTTGGCAGCACGGACATGCAGGGTGGCCACCTGGGCCTGGCCTATGATCTCAAGTGGTCACGGTCCAAACCCCATGAGAAAACAGTTTAAAATCCTGGTGCATACATGGCCATACCCTCACTCTACTCATAACCCTGGAGTGCCAGTCCCAGCGATTTCAGACAGGCCTGCCATGCCCCAGACCCTAAACCTAACACTAGGTTGGGTTTTCAGGCTTCCATCTAGAGATTGAGGACTCCAGAGCCACACCCCAGGAATCCACCTGCTACCAAGATGGAAACTGTGCTATTAGAGCTGCGCCCAACCCTCAGAGCAGAAGAAATCTACATGCCTCCCTGAGGTGGCACCCGTGGCACCAACCCAAAGACTGAGGCCCTGCATGATGCCTTCCCTCAACTCAGCCCACCAGAGAGCCCGCCTCAGCACCAGTAGATCTGGCCTGCCATGCCCTTAGGCCCTAACCCTAACATAGTTTGGGTTTTCAGGATTCCACCCTAAAGGCCTGGCTCCAAAGCCCCCCAGATTAAGAACCCCGATTAACACCCCAGAATTCAGTCCACAATGTGGTTGCAAACCAGATGATTTGGAGCTGTGCCAAACTCTCAGAGTGGGAGAAACTGCACTCCCTCGTAAAGCCACCACCACAAAAACGGACTCTGATGCAATGACTGACAAATCCTCAACTTGGCCCTGAGCAGAGCATGCCTCAGAAATGGCAGATCAGACCTGCCATGCCCCGAGGCCCTAAGACTAAACCTAAGTGAGGTGCACAGGTTATCTTGCTCAGAGACCTGGCCCACAACCCAGACAGACGGGGGACCCCTGAGACTCACACCAGAATTATGCCTCCCACTGAGGGCACAACTCTGCTGCTTGGAGCTGCACAGAATCCTCAGAATGGAAGATACCTCTATGACCCCATGAGGCCACGCCATGTTCTGTGGAACCCCTTGAAACAAACCTGGAATCTGATGCACCTGCAGACATGTGCCATCAACTCAGCCCACCAGAGAACCTGCCATGGTCCTAGGCCCTAACCCTAATCCTAGTTGGGGTTTTCTGGCTTCCATCCCAAAAGACCTGGCCCCCAAACCAGCCTCATTAAGGACCCCTGAGAGTTATCCCAGAATTCAGCCTCCCATGTAGTAGGAAGATGTGCCATATGAAGCTTCACAGAACCCTCAGAAAGGGAGAAACCCGCATACCCCACTAAAGTGTCCCCCCCCCACACACACCATCTGCAGCCCCCCTGGCCACAAACACGGATTCTGAGGCACCGCCTGACATATGCCCTGAACTCAGCCCAAAGGGGATCGTGTCTCAGTGCTGACAGATCGGGCCTGCCATGTCCCTAGATCCTAATCCTAATCCTAGGTGGGGTGTACAGGCTTCTGCACCCAGAGGCCTGGTCCTTAAGTCCAGATTAAGAATGCCTGATACTCATGCTGGGACTCTGCCTGCCACGCAGGGCACAGCTGTGCTGTTTGGAGCTGCGCTGAACCCTCAGAGCTGGAGAAAGTTCCATGGACCCCTGAAGTCACTCCCAGGTTATGTGAATGCCTGGACACAAACCCAGAGGGTAACATACTATCTGACACCCAAATTCAACTCAGCGCACCAGGGCACCTGCCTCAGCACTGGCATATCAGGTCTGCCATGCCCCTAGGCCATAACCCTATCCCTAATTTGGGTTTTCAGGCTTCCATCCCAAGAGGCCTGACCCTAAGCCCCCAAGATTAAAGACCCCTGGTGGCACCCCAGGACTCTGCCCACCATGTAGGAGGAAACCATGCTGTTTGGAGCTGTGCCAAATCCTGAGAGCGGGAGAAACCTGCATGCCCCACCTGAGGCCATCCCCACCTTCTGCACACCATTGGCAACAAATGCGGGGGCTGACACTCAGCCTGTCACCCAGGAGGAAACCGTGCCAATTGAAGCTGAGTAGAACCCTCAGAGTGGGAGAAGCTGCATGTCCCCCTGAGCACACCCTCCTCCGCTGTGGTCAGCGGTCCCCTGACCACAAACATGGACCCTGCCATGCCACCGGACCCCTGCCCTCAATTCAGCCCCCTGGGATCCCTCCTCAGTGCCAGCAAATTAGGTCTTCCATGCTCCTGGCCCTAAACTTAACGCTAGGTTGGGTTTTCAGTCTTCCTCCCCAGAGGCTGGGCCCCCATTTCCTCCATATTTGGACCCCTGATCCCCAAACCAAGTCTCCGTCTGCCACCCAGGAGGAAACTGTTTTGTTTGGAGCTGCACAGAACCCTGAGAATGGGAGAAACCTGAACAGCCCATGAAGCAACCTCCACCATCGGCCACACCTCAGGCACAAACCCAGAGTGTAATGCACCACTTGGCCATGACCCTCAACTCATTGCCCTAGGCATCCCGCCTCAGCACCTGCAGATCAGGCCAGCCATGCCCCTGTGCTCTATCCCTAGCCCTAGGCTATACTTTCAGTCTTCTGTCCTCTGAGGATCCACACCAAAGCCCCACTGATGGGTTACACCTGAACTATACCAGAATATTTTGTGGCCCCTTGAGACTATCCCACTCTCAGCAAGCCCCTATTCACTACCTGGATCCTAACACTCACACTGACCTACGTCCTCAACTCTGCTCCCCAGGTCGCTCCTCTCAGGGTGGCAGATTGAGCCTGACATGTCCTGAGCATTCCATTCCTAGGGGCCTGGCCCCCTGCCCCAGGCACTGGGGTCACCTTAGCCATACTACAGGACTCAGCCTAACACACAGGAGGAAAGTGTGCCATGTAGACCTCTAGAAATATTCAAAGCAGGAGAAAATGCCTGCCCATCTGAGCACATCCCAGCAAACCACCACTTTCAGTGGCCTCTAGGCTACAAACCCTGTGCCTGACCTGAACGGGAACACTCATCTTTAATTTCTTAATTCCACACACACTGCCAGCTTTTTGGCCCTGCAATGTCCCTTGACCCTAACTCTATTCCTATGTTGGGCTCTCAGGTAACTGTCACTTAAGGGAGGGCTCCAAAGCCCCAGTATTTGGGGATGGCTGAGCAATACCAGAGGACTCAGCCTCCCACCCAGTAGGAAATATTTCCATAATGGACTCCAATAAGTATATAGGTCAGTAGAAATATGAAGGCCCATCTCTTTCCATCCCACTGAACTCCCACTTTCAATGGCTCATGGATTGAAACCCTGAGCCGCACACTCACCTTAACCCATGCCCTCAACTCAGCCCTCCAGGACACTCACCACACGGTTGGCAGTTCGGACCTTCCATGCTCCTATGTCCTAACCATAACCCTATTTGTAGTTCTGAGAGCACCATCTGTAGAGACCTGTCCCCCAAGCACCGGGTATTGGGAACACTTGAACAATACCAGAGGATCAGCCTGCCACACAAAAGGAAATTCCCTTTTTTACTCCAGACTGGATTCAGAGCATGACAATTCTGAATGCAAACCTGAGACAATGTCAGTGAACCTACACTTTCATCCACACTCTGAACACAATCCCTGAGCTTCATATACACCCTAAAACTCCATTTTAACTCAGACCATGTGAAGATCTCCACAGTTCTGGATGACTGTATCTTCCAGGCTTCAGGGCCTTAACCCAATGTAAGGTCTAGATATGGGTGAAAATATGAACAGACATTTCTCCAATGACAACACACATGTGACCAACAGATATATGCATAAATGTTCCACATCACATGGCTTCTGGGAAACGCAAATCTAAACCACATTAAGGTGTCCTATCACACAAGGAAGAACGTCTAAAATTAACAAGACATGAAACCACAAGTGTTGGTGATAAAACAGAAAATGGGGAAGCTTCCTACACTCCTGGTGGGAATGCATACTGTTACATCCGCTCTGGAAAACAGTACAGGGTTTCCTCAAGAAGTTAAAAGTAAAGTTACCCTAAAACACAGCAATCGCACCACAGAGCTTTAAAAGATGTAATGAAAAGAACTGACACCTGCACCCCAGTGTTCATTGCAACAATATCCACTATACCTAAACTATGGAAAGAACCCAGATACCCATGGACAGAGGAATGGATAAAGAAGATGTTGTTCATATGTTCAATGGAATATTACTCAGCCATCAGAAAGAATGAGTATTTATCATCACATCAACCTGGATGGGTCTGGAAGATATTATGCTGAGTAAAATATGGCAATGAAAGAAACACAACTATCATATGGTTTCACTCATATGTCAAATATCAGAAATAGGGCAGAGAACTACAGAAAAAGGAAAGGGAAACAGAATGAGAAGTCATCAGAGATGGGAAAAAACCATAATAATAACTAACTGTACTAACAAACTGAGGGTTGCTGGATGGGGGCAGGGGGTACCTGGGTGATGGGTACTAAGGACGGCACATGATGCAATGAGCACATGGTGTTATACACATCTGATATATTATTTAACACTACATCTGAAACTAATGATGTATGATAAGTGGGCTAATTGAATTTAAATTTTTTAAAAAATGAAAGAGCTCAAAGAAAGTATCTTAAAAATTTCTATGGAATCACAAAAGATACTGAAGAACCAACACAATGTTATGATGGAAAACAAAAGCTTGAGGCGTCACAATTCCATATTTCAAATTATAGTACAAAGCTTCAGTCATCCTAACAGTATGGGACTGGTGCAGAAATATACACAGTGACCAAGGGAACAGAAAAGAAGCTCAGACATAAACCCACAATCACGTGCCCAATTAGTCTTCTGCAAAACAGGCAAAAGTATTAAAAGGGAAAAGAACAGGCTCTACAACAAATGGTTTTGGGAAAACTGGACAGCTATGCACAAAAGAATGAAATTAGACTGCTTTCTTACACCAGATGGACAAATTAACCCAAGAGAGTTTCAAAACCTCAATGTGAGACCTGAAATCATAAAAATCCTACAAGAGGGCACAGAAAGTAACTTCTCTGCCATGAACCATACATTTTCTAGACATGCCTCCTAAGGCAAAGGAAACAAAAGCAAAAATAAACTACTGGAACTACATCAATATGAGAGCTTACCACACAGCAGAAGAACAATGAAAATGTAATAAATATAAGACAGCCTACTTAATGGGAGAAGATGTTTGTGAATACCATATGCAATAAGGTGGTAGTGTCCAAAATATGTAGAACTGATACAACGCAACACCCAAAAAACAAATAGTACAGTTAAAAAAATAGAAGACATGAATAGACATTTCTCCAAAGAAGAAATACAGATGTCAACAGTCACATGAAAATATGTTCACCATCACCCATAAACAGGAAAATACAAATGAAAAGTTCCATGAGATACTACCTCACACTATCAGAATGGCTAACAACACCAGCACAAGAAAACAGATGTTGGGAAGATGTGGATAAAAGGGAATCCTCTTACACTGTTGGTGGAAATGCAAGCTGCTGCAGCCACTTTAGAAAACAGTATGACTGTTCCTCAAAACGTTAAATATAGAACTTCATTGTGATCCAGCAATTACACTACCGGGTGTTTACCCGAAGAATATGAGAACAATAATTCAAAAGGATACATGAGCCCCTATATTTCTTGCAACATTATTTACAATATTACAATATGGAAGCAATCCAAGTATTTCTTGATAATTTAATTAATGAGATGATATATGTACACACACACACACACACACACACACACACACATACACACACACACACAGTGGGAAATTACTCAGCCATAAAAAGAATGAGATCTTGCCATTTGCAGACACATGGATGGAGCTAGAGAGTACTGTCCTAAGTGAAACCCATCAGTTGGAGCAAGACAAATGCCTTTCAATGTCACTCTTACATGGAATTTAAGAAACGAAAATACATAAATAAAGGAGAAAGAAGATACAAAGCAACATACCTACTCTGTGGTTACCAGAGTGGAAGTGGATGGAGGGATGAGTGAAATGGATGACGGGGACTAAGAGTACACTTTTCTTGATATCCGTTGAGTAATACATAGAATCACCGAATCACTACATTGTACACCTGAAACTACTATACCAGTGTATGTTAACTCTACCTGAATTAAAATAAACAATAAAAAAGTTTTTTCTTTCAGTAAACTATTTGGAAAAACTTTTGCTATGCAATGTTCATAAGACTTACTTGTGAGAGTATTTACTGTACAATAATTATTCACTCTATGCTTGGAATTCAAATTTCACTGAATTCTTATACTTTTCCTGTTAATGGTAGCCCACAGGAGCCATGGTCCCTTTCCATCCAGGGTCAGCACCTATGCTTTCAAGAGTGTAAGTAGAGACGGATGTCACTTCACTGTCCAGAAAGCTATTATTGTTTCTGTTTTCGTGTGAGATTGTCATAGAGTATGGGACACCTTCCAGAGCAGGTTTGTTATGAACCCAGGATCTCTAATTCAGTGGTCATTACCTGGTTCTGTTGGCTGATAAGTTCCTGTTGATGGGCTTGCTTCCAAGCACATACCTGGAAGACAAATGTGGGTGGGCTGTGTGTGGGACAGGAGGAAGACCAAGTACAGTCAAGGGTTGGATCCCTCCCCTGATCTAGGAATGGCCATGGGAGTGGGTATGGGAGGCAGAAGCGACAGGAAACCACTAAGGTCACCAGCTGAAAGCAGGGAGCCTGGGTCATGGGATCTTGAGATAGAGGGCTTGAAGACTGTTCTGAGCTACCTCTGTGTGGGAAGGGAACAAGGAAAAAGAAGGAGAAATTGTCTGCACATGCCCATGCCAGCTTCCCACCACTACTAATATACATCAGTCTACGCAGCTCACCCAGCCTGGGCTCAAGGTGGGCTGTCTTGGGTCCATCAACCCTCAGTGGAACAGATGGCTCCAGGGCTCAGGGACATGCTGAGGGAGATGGGAAGGAAGGGTGCCACTCCCAGGTCATGCCCTCCTTTAGCAGGCAGACCTCCAGGACTGCTAAAAACCCACTGGCAGTTTTGAAAGACATGCCATGGATGAACTAAGGCATTGAGAAATATAAAACGATATTCGTTTTTAAGATCAGAGCTCTCAGCTCATGAAGTGAGAAGATCTTCCCTGAGGAAGACTGAGGGGAGGGGAGGTCAGGCTGAAAAGAGAGATGTGGCTTTCTTGACTGGGGACCTGCAAACCCCTTCCAGGGCAAGGTATCGTTCTCACCTCATAGAGGATCCATGGAAGTGTCCCATCAAGGGACTGACTGAGCTGCCTCTTGAGAAGGTACCCTGGCATCAGGTTACACAGGGCAGAGGAGAGGACCAGATGGAGGGAGGGCAATACCCTGGAGGCCATGGGGCAAAAGCAGTGGCTCATGTCCATAAAGATGATGAAAAATAGGAGGCAGCAGCATCAGAGCTGGCACAGTGCTCACAGCTACAGTGACTGGATGCCTTCTGTGCCAGGTATGGTTGACTTCAGTGGGCTCCAAACTAGTCTTGACCACAACCCTAGGAAGTGTGCACCACTACCGACCTCCTTTCCCCATGCTGCTGCTAAGAATCATGGTCACAGACCCTGGTCTATTTTTATGGAAATGGAGTGCTACCCGGGCAAACTGCCCCTCTGGTGGTGGTCCAGTGCAACCCTTGTGCTTGACCAGATACTGCTGTCTAACTGTATCCACACAACTAGACAGACAGGAAGGTGTCCCTGAGTTCCACAGGACCTTATGAGACAGATTAACAGACCCCACTACCCCACCCACCACCAACACCCAGTGGGTCACTCAGGACCTCGGCTATAGTCATGGAGCTCACCATGATGTGTTTCTATCACTTTCAAAGACAGTTCTGTTCCTGTACAATACCATACATCCTGGCTGCTGACCTGGGGCCATGTCATGAGCCCACATGGCACCTTTCTGTTAGAGAAGGTCAACCATGCACCTCATAGAAAATGTTCCTAATTGGGGCGCCTGGGTGGCTCAGTGGGATAACCTCTGCCTTCAGCTCAGGTCATGATCTCAGGAGCATGGTATCGAGCCCCGCATTGGGCTCTCTGCTCAGCAGGGGGCCTGCTTCCCCTTCTCTCTCTACCTGCCTCTCTGCCTACTTGTGATCTCTCTCTCTGTCAAAAATATGCATGAAATCTTAAAAAAAAAAAGAAAAGATAATGTTTCTAATGAAGTGCAAATCCATCAGGAATACAGTGTAAACAGTGGTACACTGCCTTCATGGTAGTCAGTAATTCTAAGAAGGGTTGACCTCTTCCCACCATCTTGCAAAACCTTCTGTAAGGTTTTATAGGCGAGATAAACACGCCAGGCAAAGTGGGTGCAAGGCAAGATTTATTAAAGGCACTCTCCTGCGAAGTTTCAGGGCTCAAGAGAAGGGGAGCCAGGAAAGTTGCTCTGGGAGGAGGTGGGCACCCTCAGGAGAGGTTCCTTGACTCTGGAAAGGGAGAGGGGGAAGTCACACTTGGAGGGAGTTGGTGGGTTTTATTTTTATCTGTTTCCTGCATATGTATCAGGTTACCTATGGAGATGTGACCTGCGCATACATCCTTTAGGTGGGAGAGTCAAGGGTGAAGAAAAATGGGGGGCTGGAAGACGGCGGGACCTGGCAGCAGTCATTTCCATTGTTCCTCCTGCACTCCACGAGCCTCTGGAGCCGGTGGCCATTTCTATTGTTCCTCCTGCCCTCCCGGAGCCTGCCAACCCAACATTCCGACCTTTTTGGTGTAATGGGGGCAGCGACTCAGATCTGGCTACCTCCTGCTGGTAAAGGGGCATCATCATAGGGTCCTTTGTATGTGGATAGGCAGGTATAGGGATCCAGGAGGAGTTGGTTGACAGTGACCCTGGAAACCTCACGTATGCGTTCCTGAATGAAGCAAAGAACACAGGGGGTGATAAGTCCTAATAGGCAGAAGAGAATAATGGGACTTAGGATTGGAAGGAACCAAGGGGGAGAGGCACCATTGAGAGGGTTTTATTACAGGGTGATGCTGGCCACCAAGGAAGTTGCAGATTTTTGTCAGGGCACTGATATTGGTTTCAACTACACTGGATTCATTGATATAATAGCATCATTCTTCATTGAGGAATAAACAGGTTCCTCCCTTTTCTGCAGTGATCAGGTCCAGGGCTCGCTGGTTGTGTAGGGCTACCTGGGCCACTGAATTAATCTGTCATTGTAGAGATGCCAAGGACTCAGCTGAGATTTCCATGGCTGTTCAAAGCTGTTCAGATAAATCTTGGGTAGCACCTATGGAGTGGGATATGGCCCCGGTGCCCAGCCAGGTGGCCACTAGGGAAGACACCAAGGAGACCCCAATAACAAGAGGAAGAAACACAGCCCTTTTTTGTCACAGGAGGGGGGTGGAGAGGATGGCCATTCCCGCTTGGGCTGGCACCCCCCAGACTGGCAATCTGTGGTGACCAGCTGACTAGACCGTGTGGTGCCCAAGTTTCCACTAGGAAGAAGTACCACCTGAATTCAGGGTCACCTGAGGGACAGCTATGGGGGGGGGATCCTGTTGTGGGGCTGGTTTTAGAGAGGAGATGTGTACCCATGGGTTGTGTCCTAGGAATTATGCCCCTGTGGGAGTTGTAAGAATAACAGTATGGGGGCCGGTCCACCTGGGCTGTAAGGACTTTGGGTGAAGTTCTCCTAGGAGAACTTGGTCACCAGCATTTAGGGCCTGGGGGAAATCTCCACTCGGGCTGTCAGTGGCGAGGATGGTTGAACCTGCATGAGCCCTTAGGAGGGCTCTTAAGAGGGTCTGATAGGGCATATAGGATAGGAGGGTGGAGCAGAGGCAGGCAGGTTGTGATTGAGTAGAAAAGGCCTTCTGTACAGGACCTCAAAGGGAGTGAGACCTGATGGGTGGCTAGGGGAGGCCCTAAGGCGGGTGAATGCTAGTGAGAAAAGGGTTGGCCAAGACAGTCAGGTTTCAAGAGTGCGTTTGGTGAGTTGTTCCTTGAGGAGGCCATTGGCCCTCTTGACCTTACTCGAAGATGGGGGTTGGTAGGGGATATGGAGTTTCCAGGTGACGTTGAGGCTCTCAGAGATCTGTTGTGTGATGCTGGAGATGAAGGCCGGTCCGTTGTCTGATTGTAGGGTTCGAGGGAGTCCAAACCTCGGAATGATGTGCTTAATGAGAACAGCGGCAACCACCTCTGCTGTTTCCCTAGTTGTGGGGAATGCCTCGATCCAGCCTGTGAAGGTGTCCACAAGAGTTATTAGATATCTAAAGGTTTTGTGTCGAGGCATGTGATTGAAGTCAAGTTGCCAGTTCTCGCCTGGCTGATGCCCTTGGAGCTGGTGGGTGGGTCCTGGTCTGAGGAGGCCGCCCTGGGCATTGACCACAGGACAGGTTCTACAGGCCTTGTGTCCCTCCTTAATAGTCTTTTGGAGGAGGGGGTGGTGAAAGAGAGTTTGGAGAAATTGGTATAGGGTCTTTGGACCGATGTGGAGAGACTGGTGGATGTCAGTAAAGAGGGTGTGGATTAGGCTGTTTGGGAGGGCAATTTTGTCCTGGACAAAATACCAGCCATTGTCATCCAACCTGCCACCTAATGTTGTAGGGCCCGAGGCTCCTCATGAGTGTACAGGGACTGTGAGGAGTGTTCAGAAACAGGAGAGGGGCTAGAGAGGAGTTTAAGGCCATCTGTCAGGCAACAGAGTCAGCCGTGTTGTTCCCCAATGAGATGGGGTCTTTGGAGGCCTGACGGCCATGGCAGTGGACAATAGCCACCTCAGTAAGGTACTTGAGAGCCTCAAGGAGTTTGTCAATAAGAGGCCCTTTGACTATGGGGGTGCCCTTGGTTGTTGAGAAATCCCCTTTCTCGCCAGAGGACAGAGTGAGTGTCGGTAATAAGGAGAGCATATTTGGAGTCAGTATAAAGAGTGAACCGTTGGCACTCAGATAAGTGAAGGGCCTTGGTAAGAGCCAGGAGTTCTGCCTTTTGAGAAGTAGTCCCAATGGGAAGGGGGGCTGCTTATATGACGGCATCCAGGGTGACCACTGCATAGGCCACACATTGCTGTCCATATGGAGCTATGAGGGAGCTCACATCCACAAACAGAGTGTGATCGGGTTCAGTCAGCGGCTGGTCCCAAAGTCTTGGATGGGAGGGAGAGAGTTCTTCCAGGTGTTGAGCGCAGGAGTGGAGAGGAGTGGGGGTAGATGAAGGTGTCGGCAAGAGAGTGGTGGGATTTAGGCGAAGGGAGACAGAGTGTGAACTGAGGGTTTTCTATGAACAGCAGGTGGTAGAGTTGGAGATGGGAAGGAGTGAGCTGTGCCAAGTATTTGTGGCTGACTAAGTCCATCAGTCTATGGGGGGAGAAGACCATGTTGGGCTGTCCTAAGGTAAGTTTGAGGGCCTCCTTTGTCAGAGAATTGGCTGCGGCTAGGGCCTTGAGGCAGGGCTGCCATCCCTGGACAGTGACATCTAGGTCCTTAGAGAGTTAATGCGAATAAGGAGACCCTGCTGCCAAAGGCGGTCACTGATGAACTTGAGTTCTCACTGGTGGGTTGCTACTACAGGTCTGGAAATGTCCCATATCTGTGGGTCTACAGAGGGGAGACAGTCTGGGATAGAGAACGAGTCATAGGGAAGTAGAGGAAGGATGAGGTGAACAGAAGTCAAGGGAGAGGGAGAGAGACAAATGGTGGCCTGAAGTTTGTGGAGGATGTCCCTGCCTAGTAAGGGAATAGGGCAGTAAGGGATAATGAGGAAGAAGTGTGAGAAGGGGAACCCATACAGGCTGCAGGTAAAAGGTTGGCTGGCATTTGGAGTGGAGGAAGTACCATCAATTCCCATAACTGAAACTGAGGAGGGATGAGTAGGAGCTGAGTACAAAGGCAGGGCATCATGGGCCGTGTCCAATAGAAAGGAAAGGGACTTACCCACTACCTGGAGCATGACCCTGGGCTCTGCATGGGTGGGAGGGGTGTCCAAGACTGGGCTCCATCAGTCATCCAATAGGAGAAGTTGGAAGACAGAACTAACCTACTCAGGGTCTCCCCCACGTGGAGGCGCTGGGAATACCCTGAGGCTGGGGCAGTCCAATTTCCAGTGGCCCATCATGCGGCATTGAGGGTATGACCTAGTAGGCGTTTTTGGATTGGGGCATGGACGGGCCCAGAATCCCTTGGCTCCACACGTGAAACAGGCCCCCAGAGGAACGCAGTTAGGTGCTCCCTTCTGTTGGCCCCCAGAACCTGCTGGCGTTAGGGCTGCTACCAGGGCTTGGGTCTGCAGTTGGACCTTCGGTTGGAGTCTGGCTTGGTGCTTAATTTCTGCCTCCTCTTGGGAGTCAAAGACTTTAAATGCCATTTTCACCAGATCAAAAATGGGAGTTTGAGGGTCCTCCTCCACTTTCTTTAATTTTTGCCAAATGTCGGCGGCTAACTGAGAAATCAAGTGAGTAGCTAAAACAGTCGCCCCTGCTGCAATGGCCCGGTCTAGGCAAGTGTATTGAGTCAGCGCCTCAGTAAGTTGGTTAAGAAACATGGCCGGGTTTTCATTGGGTTCCTGAATGTTTTCCCTACGCAAACCTTCTACAACTTTCCTTTGCATTCAGGTTTTGTCTCAAAAAGCCTTCTCACTTGGACAAAATTATCTCCTTTCACTTTCAATAAAATATACACCCATTACTTAAATCTTTCTCATATATCTTCTACTCTTCTACATACAGAGTTGCTTTCTTTATTTAGCAGAATTTTGTACTCTTAGAAACACCTTTAGTTATTAACCTCTAGTCAGTTATTAATCATGAACGGCTATAACAGAATTCTTTAGATGCCAATTTATGAATAAGTTAAGCACAAACCATGCTTACTAACAGATTTAAATATTCTTATTTTCTTTGCTGTAAGAAGTCAAAAGCACAAAACTATGTTCAGTAATAAATGACTTGGCATTTTATCCCTTTGGAAAAGACCTAAATGTCCAACAGATTTAATCCCATTTGTCATCCAAGCAAAACTTAAAACTTTCAAGTTACCAAAGACTTTGAAAGCTATCTCAGCAATTACCCATTAAAACTTTGAGACAGACAATTAAACATCCATTTAGTCATTTCTTTGCTAACAGATTTTAACAAATAACAAGAGCTTCAGTAAACTGATTAAAGATTCATATTTACTGTGGATAAATTTGTCAGGAGTTCGGATAGGAGTGGGGAGAGGGATGGGTAAACAAGGGCGCTGGTTCAGAAATCCTGAACTTAAGGGACCTTGGCCCATCTGCCTTGGTGTCTATTGAGGTTATTTAGGTTCATGAAAATCTGATAATTAAACGTGACTTCTGGAGACCATTGGGACTGACTGTCTAATCAGTATTGTGGCCAAGCTACCGTATAGTAACGTCATTTTTGCAGGTCCTGGTCCAGTTCCAGGGTTTTAAGATTGTCCAACAGGCCTAAAATACCCCTGGGATGTTTTAGGGTTGAATTTGGATTGGGAGGTCCCCAAGACTCCTTACCAGACAACCCGAGGGCAGGAGGAAGGCATCCTCTCATCCACCACTGGATTGCAGAAAAACTGTGTCAAATACCCTAGAGGTTAGTATGTCTCCCAGCTTCTCAGAGTCAGGGAGGTCACCTGGTGACCAGCGGGTTCCGCCCAGACGCGGGCGCGATTAGGGCAGGGCTTTCCAGACAGAATCCGGGAAAACTCTCCATGGCTTCAGAAGTGGCGTTGGGAAAGGCAGGTCCAGGTCTGGCTAGGGAGAGGAGAGAGCCTCCTCACTAGGGTGGGAGGCTCTCAAAACCCACCCGGGTTTTGGGCACCAAATATAAGGTTTTATAGGCGAGATAAACACGCCAGGCGAAGTGGGTGCAAGGCAAAATTTATTAAAGGCACTCTCCTGCAAAATGTCAGGGCTCAAGAGAAGGGGAACCAGGAAAGTTGCTCCGGGAGGAGGTGGGTACCCTCTGTCAAGGTTCCTTGACTCCTGAAAGAGAGTAGGGGAAGTCACACTGGAAGGGAGTTGGCAGGGGTCTTTCATCTGTTTCCAGCATAGGTATCAGGTTACCTATGGGGACATGACCTGGGCATACATCCTTTTGGCGGGAGCATCAAGGGTGAAGGAAAGTGGGGGTGGAGGCTGGAAGACAGCGGGACCTGGTGGCGGTCATTTCCATTGTTTTTCCTGCACTCCTGGAACTTGCCAACCCAACACCTTCCACTGTATGGAGCTCATTCTCTGCCCTCAGAAAAAAAGCCCAGTAAACAAAACTTTATCCTGAATGTTCCCCTCACCTGCTGATTCAAATAATGTCCGACCACAATGATATGAAACTAGAAATCAATCACAAGAAGAAAATGCGAGAGTCAAAAATATGTAGAGATTTAACAACATGGTAATAAATTCCCAACAGTCAAAGAAGAAATCAAGAAATTTTAAAAGTACCTCGAGACAAAAAGAAAAACCTACAAAAATGTAAGGGATACAGCAAAATTAGTTCTAAGGGGGAAATTCATAGAAATTCAGGTCCCCGTCAGTCCACAAGAAAGCTCTCCTATAAACATTATAATTTTACATGATAAAGAAGTATAAAAAAAAAAAAACAAGCAAATCCCCAAATCAGTAGGAATAAGGAAATAACAAAACGGAATGTGAAAATGAATAATGATGACTAAAAAGACAAAACATCAATGAAAATAAGAACTGCCTTTGTTGGAAAGATAAACAAAACTAAGAAACCCTTAGCTAGACTCACCAAGAAGGAGAGAGGTCTCAAATACAATCAGCAAAGAAAGATGATTAATTCCTGTCTCACACCAAAATCCCAGAGAACACAGGCAGCAACCTCTTCGATTTCCAACACAGCAACTTCTTTCAGGACAAGACTCTAAATACAAGGGAAACAGAAGCAAAAATAAACTTTCAGTACTTCATCAAGGTGAAAAGCTTGGAAACAATCAGCAAAACTAAATGGCAACCTGTAAAATGGCAGTAGATATTTGCAAATGCTATTACAGTTAAAGGTCTGGTATCCAAGATTTACACAGAATTTCTCAAACTCTACACCCCAAAAAACAAAGAGTCCACTCAAGAAATGGTCAGAAGACCTAAAAAGACACTTCTCCAAAAAGACATACAGATGACTAACAGACACATGAAAACATTCTCCACATGCCTTGCCATCAGGGAAATAAAAATCAAAACCACAATGAGACACCACCTTACACCTGTTAGAATGGCAAAAATTAGAAGACAGGGAACAACAAATGTTGATGAGGATGTGAAACATATGTGAAACATATTCCCTCTTACACTGTTGGTTGGAACGCAAGCTGGTACACTCACTCTGAAAAACAGCATGGATTTTCCTCAAGACATTAAAAATAAAGCTACCCTATGACCCACCAATTGCACCCCTGGGTATCTACCATATGGATTTGGTAAAATGAAGAGGCACATGCACCCCAGTGTTCCTAGCAGCAATGTCCACAATAGCCAAACTGTGGAAGGAGCAGAGATGTCCTTCAACAGATTAATGTATAAAGAAGATGTGGTTCAGGGGCCCCTGGGTGACTCAGTGTGTTAAGCCTCTGCCTGTGGCTCAGGTCAAGATCTCAGGTTGCTGGGATCGAGCATGCATAGGGCTTTCTACACAGTGGGGAGCTGCTTCCCCTGCTATCCCTGCCTGCCGCTCTGCCTATTTGTGATAGTTGTCTCTCTCTCTGTGTCAAATAAATAAACAAAATCCTTTAAAAAAAGAAGAAGAATATGTGGTTCATATATACAATGGAATATTACTCAGCCATCAGAAATAATGAATACTTACCATTTGCATTGACATGGCTGGAACTGGAGGAGATTATGCTAAGTGAAATACGTCAAGCAGAGAAAGACAGTTATCATATGGTTTCACTCATATGTGGAATATAAGGAACAACAGAGAGGATCATAGGGACAGGGTGGGAAACCTGAATTGGAAGATATCTGAGAAGGAGAAAAAACATATGAGACTCTTGACTCTGGGAAACAAATTGAGCACCAGCTGCCCAGGTTTGGCCTCAGTCTTGCACATCAGGACTCAAGCACAACTAGAGCATCATGGAGAATGGAGTACTGTGTGGCCTTGGAATCTAATAGCAGGATTTGAGATTTCAGTTCCAAAAGAAAACTGGCCTCTTCCACACAGCACAGGAAAGTGGAGGATTTCTCAGGGGTGTGGCTCTGGAAGAACTGCTTCTGATGTTTGAATTAATAGACACCAGGTAGAGAATACCTGCTGTGCCTCATCTGAGGAATCAAGGGGCACCTGGGCAAGAATCAATAAGGTTGCCTGTGGGTGGCTTCCCACCAACCACCCTGCTGAGCCAAGAGCATGAGAACCAAAGAGAAAATAACTTTCGTGGTACATCTGCAGTAGTAGGGCTGACCAGGTAGAAGAGCCCTATCCCTGGCGCAGGATGGCCTTCCCTCAAGAGTAATAGTCCACCACCATGGCCTCACAATCTCCCAGCTGTCTGATCTGACAATGCATTCCGGTTCAGACCTGCTCACACGAAGAGTCCTAAGATCCAGAGACTGCTTTCCGCCCCAGCTCAATGCTACTCACAGAGAAGCAAACTCCAGCCTCAGAAATGTATTCATCATTAGCTCTGGAATTCCCTTAGTTTGTCTACACTGGCCCACCCAGGTGTCTCATCCAAATCATTCCTCAAGTGCCCTAGGGTTCCAAGCCACTTTCAAGCTCCCCTTAGGAAGGCAGAAACTGGTCCTAGGAGGAAGACCAGCCAAGTGACTCTACATGCTGGAAACTTGGACATCATCTTCCCTGAACACCAACACCTCCAAGTCCAAGATTCAAACCTTTGCTCACTGTGCACTGAGGACCATGTCAGCATGAACACTATTTTTTTAAATCTCTTATATCCCATTCCTTCAAATCAGAAGCCAGGCTCCAGTCACCACTTCCTTTTCCCTTCAGAGAAGTAAGGAAAATGATAGAATAAAACACTACATGTGTTGGGCACCTGGGTGTCTCAGTGGGTTAAGCCTCTGCCTTCAGATTAGGTCATGATCTCAGCATCCTGGGGTTGAACCCTGTATAAGGCTCTCTGCTCAGCAGGGAAGCTGCTTCTCCCTCTCTCTGCCTACTTCTCTGCCTACTTGTGATGTCTCTCCCTCTGTGTCAAATAAAATCTTTAAACACACACACACACGCACACACACACACACACAAGATGGTGGAGAAGCAGCTGGTTAAGACAACATCAGGTAGCAGGAGATGGGCTACATAGCTTGTCAAAGCATTGTGAACACCTACAAATCCAACAGGAGATCAAATAGAAGAAGAGAAACAATTCTAGAAACAGAGAATCAACCACTTTATGAAAGGTAGGACCAGCAGAGAAGTGAATCCAAAGTGACAGCAAGATAGACTTGTGGTGGGAGGAGCCAGCTCCTGGCAAGTAGCAGAACAACAGAGCACAAAATCAGGACTTTTAAAAGTCTGCTCCACTGAGGGATATTGCTCCAGAAGCTAAACTGTGATGAAGTCCATGAGGGGTCAGCTTGGCCTCAGAAGGATCGGTCACAGATCCTTCTGGTCACAGAAGGATCCGGGGTGTCTGATTATGAAAGAGCTCGCAGGTATTAGAGTGGGGAAGCTGGCTACAGAGACAGAGCAGAGAAGTGAGCTCTCAACTCGGGGTTACCTTGAACCGGGCACAGGCTGGGTGAGTTCCGAGTGTGGCTGGAGACCAGGGAGACGGGAGTAATTGAGCACTTTTCTCTGAGTGCGCACTGAGGAGTGGTTCCCCAAGCTCTCGTCTACTCTGGGCTGCAGAGACTGGGAGGCCGGCATTTTCATTCCCGTCCTCCAGAACTCTACAGAAAGTGTTCAGGGTAGAAAAGCTCCCGAAGATTACTTAGTCTGGCCCCTGGTAAAGGCGGTGTAATTCCACCTCAGGCAAAGGCACTTGAGAATCACTATAAGAGGCCCCTCCCTCAGAAGATCAACAAGAAATGCAGCCAAGACCAAGTTCATTTACCAAGGATAACAGCAAAATTCCAAAGGAGGAGAAAGCATAGAATTCATGGCTTTTTCCCCATGATTCTTTAGTCTTGCAGTTAATGTTTTTTTAATTTTCTTTTTTTTCTTCTGCTAATTTTTTTTAACTTTTACCCTTTCTTCTTTTAATGTTAACTAGTTTATCTAAACAATGCCTTTCATTTAAAAATAATCTTTTTTAACCTTCATTATTATAATCATATTTTATCCTTAATTGTATCTAACTTTATTTTTGTATACACATGGGGTTTTTGCTTCTAAAATAATTTGGGGTACAATTTCTTCTAATACATCAAAATACACTCTAAATCTATCTTGGGCTTGTTCTAGTATCCAGCCCGAGCAAATTCTCCCCACTTTCTTTTTCTTTTTTCTCCCAACCAACTTACTTTATAAACTCCTTTTTTTAGAATTTTTTTTTCATCTTTATAGGCATATTCCCTCCCTTCATTGTGTTTACCCTTAAATATGTTCTTCATTCTTTAAAATTTTGGGAGGTAGTTTCTTCTAAGAGACCAAAATACTCCCAAAATTAAGTAATTAAGTGGGTGACCCTGTTCTAGTTACCAGTCAAATATATATATATATATTAGACTGATATATATATATATATATATATATATATATATATATATATATAGTGGGAGGGAGATCTCCCTTCAACGATTTGGAGTCTCTTCTTATTTAGTTAAAGCACATTTTCTTGGGGTCTTTGCCACCCTTTGCCACCCTTCTTGAGATCAACCATCTCAAGAAGTGATTGAGACTTTCCTTATCTGGACAAAATGACAAGGCAGAAAAACTCATCACAAAAAAATGAACAAGCGCAGTACCAAAGGCTGGGGACCTAATCAATACAGATATTGGTAATATGTCTGATCTAGAGTTCAGAATGACAACTCTCAAGGTTCTAGCTGTGCTCGAAAAAGGCATGGAAGATATTAGAGAAACCCTCTCTGGAGAGATAAAAGTCCTTTCTGGAGAAATGACATAACTAAAATCTAACCAAGTTGAAAACAAAAAAGTTATTAATGAGGTGCAAAAAAAAATTGAGGCTCTTACTGCTAGGATAAATGAGGCAGAAGAAAAAATAGTGATATAGTAGACCAACTGACAGAGAATAAAGAAGCTGAGCAAAAGAGAGACAAACAAATACTGGACCATGAGCAGAGAATTTGAGAGTTAAGTGACACCATAAGATAAAATTATTAGAATAATTGGGATTCCAAAAGAAGAAGAAAGAGAGAGGGGAGCAGAAAGTATATTAGGGGGAATTATTATAGATAATTTCCCTAATATGGCAAAGGGAACAAGCATCAAGGGATTCCCCCCTCAAAATCAATAAGAATAGGTCCACACCCTGTCACCTAATAGTAAAAGTTACAAGTCTTAGCAACAAAGAGAAAATACTGGAAGCCACCCAGGAAAAGAAGTCTGTAACATAAAATGGTAAAAATATTAGATTGGCAGTGGACTTACCCACAGAGACCTGGCATGCCAGAAAGAACTTCAAAGCACTAAACGAGAAAAACATGCAGCCAAGAATACTATATCCAGCTAGGCTATCATTGAAAATAGAAGGAAAGATAAAAAAACTTCCAGGACAAACAAAAACATCGCCAAAGGCAAGGGAAGCAAGGGCAAAGATGAACTATAGGGATTTCATCAAGTGCAAAAGCTTTTTCACAGCAAAAGAAACAGTTAACAAAACCAAAAGACAACTGACAGAATGGGAGAAGATATTTGCAAACTGCATATGAGATAAAGGGCTAGTATCCAAAATCTATAAAGAGCTTAGCAAACTCAACACCCAAAGAACAAATAATCCAATCAAGAAATGGGCAGAGGACATGAACAGACATTTCTGCAAAGAAGCCATCCAGATGGCCAACAGACACATGAAGAAATGCTCCAAATCACTCGGCATCAGGGAATTACAAATCAAAACCACAATGAGATACCACCTCACACCAGTCAGAATGGCGAAAATCAACAAGCCAGGAAGTGACATATGCTAGCAAGGATGCAAAGAAAGGGGAACCCTCCTACACTGTTGGTGGGATGCAAGCTGGTGCAACGACTCTGGAAAACATCATGGAATTTCCTCAAAAAGTTGAAAATAGAACTGCCCTATGACCCAACTTTTGCACTACAGGGTATTCACTCTAAAGATACAAGTCTAGTGATCCAAATGGGCATGTGCACCCGAATGTTTTAGCAGCAATGTCCACAATAGCCAAACTATGGAAATAACCTAGATGCCCATCAACAGATGAATGGATAAAGAATATGTGACACACACACACACACACAAACACACACACACACACACACAATGGAATAATATGCAGCCATCAAAATAAATGAAATCTTGCCATTTGTGACAACATGGATGGAACTAGAGAGTATTATGCTTAGTGAAATAAGTCAATCAGAGAAAGACAGCTACCATATGATCTCCCTGACATGAGGAAGTGGAGATGCAACGTGGGGGTGGTTCGGTGTTAGGAAAATAACAAATGTAACATGATGGGATCGGGAGGGAGACAAACCATAAGTGACTCTTAGTCTCACAAAATAAACAGGGTTTCTAGGGGGTGTCAGGAGACGGTGGTGGGGTTATGGACATCAGGGAGGGTATGTGCTATGGTGAGTGCTGTGAAGTGTGTAAACCTGGTGATTCACAGATCTGTACCCCTTGGGCTAAACTTCCATTATATGTTTATATAAAATTTTTTAAAAATTAAAAAGTAAAACAAAATAAATAAAAAATCCACACATACACCACACTTGCACAACACACTTCGATCAAAATATAATTCCTTGGTTTTCTCATATGGGCAGCCCTAAGTTACCCTTACTAATGAGAGATAACACAAGTTTAGTCATATATATATATATATATATATATATATATATATATATATAACCTTTTGTTTTTCCTTTTGACATTTGTATATTGAAGACAGTGCCTACATTGCTTCCTTAAAATAACAATAATAATAATTCCATGGTCACATAAAAGTCTGGATCTTGGTAACCAGACAACATGGTTCTGGTTCAGATAAGGATGAAGACACAACCTCTTCCCAGGGAGCAAAGCCCACACCCTCAGGGATCCTGACATGTCTCATGGTTGATGAGTTCCTTTGCTCCATGGAATTGTCTGAGTGCAAAGGATATAGGCACCCTTCAGGGTTCATTCATTTTTCTTCATAAATTCCCCAGTTCAAGTCAATAGTGATTCACTGGGTCAGGTTTCAGAGACCAGGATGGTCCACCAGGTGAGCAGCAACCCCTATCTCCCCCACCCATTGTCAAGGAAGGCTAACAGGGGCTTGTGTTCCACTGGGAGCATAATTAGCCACACCCCAAGCTCCTAAACAACCTACACTCCTCCTCTGTTTCTCCCCCTCACAAAGGGCACAGCATCCTGTTACAGCTCTGAGTCTGAGCTTTAATAAAAAAAAGTTTCTACTATCAGAAAGTGGTTCACAGAAGAGAAAAACATGAGTCCCCATGAAGGGTTTTTTAATTCCTCAAAAGATTGTTTTCCCATTGTTTAATTTAAACAGGAAATAAAAACACACAGATCGCCCCTTCCACTAGCAGGTATGATTCACTGTGGTGAATTAATGAGCAGTAAATAAGAATAATAGCCATTCTGATGACCTGCCATTTCCGTAATCAAAGTTTTTTTTTTAAGATTTTATTTATTTTTCAGAGAGAGAGAGGAGCGAGAATGAGCACAAGTAGACAGAGAGGCAGGCAGAGGCAGAGGGAGAAGCAGGCTCCCTGCCGAGCAAGGAGCCCAATGTGGAACTCGATCCCAGGATGCTGGAATCATGACCTGAGCCGAAGGCAGCTGCATAACCAACTGAGCCACCCAGGCGTCCCTTCCATAATCAAAGTTTTGAAACTACACTGACATGAAAAGAAAGGAGCACAAACCAACATCTTGTCCTGGCAGCACAGAGCAGTCAGAATTGGAGTGACAGGGACAGACAATGAGGTTGTGTGTGTTGGGTGAGGCTGGTGGCACAGAAGAAGGTGTTCTGCCAGTTCTCCACCTGTGGCTCACTTGTCCTCATCCAGGAAACTGCTCACAGCTCTGACCTGTCACAACCATCACACGGGAGACGCATCCACCCCTGGAGCCAGTCCTGCCTACAACCTCTTGCAGAATTCACTCAGCTCTACTCTGGGACCCCTGTCAGCTCTACTCAGACCTGGAATTCCCCTGTCTGCCAGAAAGCTCCAGGATTCCTTCTCCTTCTTTCAAAATTACACTGGCCCAAGGCTTTCATGAGAAATGCAGAATGCTACCTAATGAATGGTTAACACCTACTTTTGCCTTCTGTCATATTTCTCTCCACTTACCTCCTACCTCGTAAATGGTCACTAACCTACCAATGGAACCTGAATGTGCTCTGTGACCTGACACTTTCATTATAGCCTTCTGAGGACTCCTTGTGCAATAAAATACCATATCTCATGACAGGAGGGTTTAAAACTATTCCTGTAAAGATTTTATTTATTTATTTAAACAGAGATCACAAGCAGGCAGAGAGAGAGAAAGGGAAGCAGGCTCTCTGCTGAGCAGAGAGCCTGATGTGGGGCTCAATTCCAGGACCCTGAGATCATGACCTGATCTCTACCAAAGGCAGAGGCTTTAACCCACTGAGCCACCCAGGCATCCTGTCAGGGGCAAGGATTAAAACTATTATTTACAGAACAATACAGCCAAACCATCTGATTTTAATTTGCTCTTCAGTATACATTACAGTTTCTGTGTAAAAAGCCTTTCCATAGATATTACCTGCCAGCAGATTCATAAGGAGGAAACAGAAACTCTGTGGTATAACCTGACTCACCTAAGGTCAGGCAAGCAGTTGCAGAACTCACCCCAGGGCTCCTGACACCAAGCTCCTTGGAGCCACCAGCATGCATCTATCCATAAGAATTTCCGAAGTCTCTCCTTCTGACTCTACCACCAAAGAAACTGCAGAAAAAATACAGCACGTCAAAGTATCTAGATGATGCATTTAGTTAAATTAGGAAACCAAGGTCAACTTTTAAACAGTAAATGGCTACTTTCAATAACTTTGAATTTTCCCTATGCGTTAATTATAACTCTTCAAATGAAAAGACTGATAAATTAGGAAACATCACCTTTGACAAATGACAAGACATCATCCAAGTCTGTATCTGATGACAAAAAGCCACCCAACTCTAGATGTTGGCCACCTAACTATACCCTAGGCCCAATGGAATAAACCTTGTTAGATAAGGGATGAAATTGTATGTTAAAAACACACAAAGAGCTGGGGCGCCTGGGTGGCTCAGTGTGTTTAAGCCTCTGTTTTTGGCTCAGGTCATGATCCCAGGGTCCTGGGATCGAGCCCCACTTGGGGCTCTCTGCTCTGCGGGGAGCCTGCTAACTCCTCTCTCTCTCTCTGCCTGCCTCTCTGCCTACTTGTGATCTCTGTCTGTCAAATAAATAAATAAAATCTTTAAACACACACACACACACACACACACGCACAAGGGGTAAATCTTATCACTCCTTTCCAATAAGTGATTTCCTCAGAAACAGATGTTCAGATGACATTTTGTAAGCAATAAATCAACAGATAATAGGGTATTTCCTGAAATGATCTACCTGCAGGGAAACTGAGTAACTCTTGAACCAAATCCAGAATGCTGACAGTGACTTAAATTTTTCTTCGTGGCTCAACTAGAGGAAAGATAAAAGTCCAGGAGATTTTGAGTTAATGAGAAGTTTTACCTCTACTCCTGACATGGATGTGACATTGCGCCCACTGTATCTGCTGCTTTCTCTGAACATAAATGTCCTGTGACAAGCTGCATCACTGACCCAGATGCTGGTGTTCAAAACTCCAGGTTTTCTGGAGCCAGAGCAGAGAAATGCTGTCAGGTGGGCACAAATAGGCATCTGCAATCTATGGCCTGCACATCTGTTTCAGTTCCTGGGAGAAGGGGAAACACACACTTGTTTCTTTTTTTAAAAGATTTAATTTATTTATTTGACAGAGAGATTACAAGCAGTCCGGGAGGCAGACAAAGAGAGAAGAGGACGGAGGCTCCCTGCTAATCAGAGAGCCCAATTTGAGGCTCGATCCCAGGACCGTGGGATCACAACCTCAGCGGAAGGCAGAGGCTTAAACCACTGAGCCACCCAGGTGCCCCCCACAGACTTTTTTCTTAAGTAGTAATTATCTTTATCAAAAGTAGACTGATGACTCTGTCTTTGTTGGAAAAGTGAGATTACTCTTCTAAATGAATACCTCAACTCACCTGTTCCTTGTGCAACTTAAGTGGGGTCTGGTTTAATTCAGCTTACAGGACCCCAACTGGAGGACTCTCCTGCAGGATCCTGCAGCCTATGACCACCAACCCTAGGGCACGAGGCACAGTGTGGAAGATGGGGTACTACTCTAAGGTTTGTTGCCACCACACCTGTGCCTGGGAGAACAGGGACTTGGGGGACTCTCCTGCACAATCCTGACAGCCTAACGCCACCATCCTTGAGGGACACAGGGCACAATGATAAAATGGGTGGATGCCTCTGGGGCTGTTACCACCACACCTGTGCCTGGGGCCAGAGAAAGGAACTTGGAGGACCCACCTGCAGGATCCTGATAGGCCATTACCATCATCTCCTAGGGACACAGGGAACAATGCTGAAGTTGGGGGGTGGCTCTGAGGTCGGTGCTGCCACACTTGTGCCTGAACAGGGGGACCCTGCTGAACTGGAGGTGCTGCTCAAGGTCCATTACCTGCACTGTGTCAGAGACCGGGGTGCAACTCAATGACGTGGGGACTGTGTGCCATCCTTATATCCACTTTTCCTGGAGAACACTTGGAAACCTGAAATGTCCACAACTCACCCCACAAAACCTGGAGTGAGTGGGCGCCCTAGAGTTCAGGGATCTTGGGGATACGGCCAATTAACGGATATAGGGCAGAAGAGACTTTCAAGGGAAAAAGGAGAACTCATTTGAGTTCCCAGGATTAGTTCATTCCATGCCCCCTTCCCATATCCCAACCTCCCACGTGGGGCTCAACCTACCCCCCAGGTCCCTACCCTGGTCCACATTGTCTATTCACCCACGAGGGAACCCCCACAGGTCAATCTCGCCTACTCCTACCTCACTGCTGCATCCTGGGCAGCTGGGGGCCTACCCACAGAAAGGTAGCTCCACCCTCACAGGATGATTGGTAAGGGAGGGTGGTGCCCACGCCCATTGGTTGCTGTGACTGCCTGCATCCAGCCACTGTAACTTATACTGGTGCCTTCCTGTATATGCAGGTGGTCCTAGAGTCCCTTCCCACCTGTACAGCTGACTGGGACACACAGGCATGGGAGGAGTTTGGAGCAGGGCCTCCTCACACAGGGCCCATTCCCCACATCCCTCTAGCTGCAGACCACCCTCAGAGCCTTGCCCCTTCCATTCCTGCACCAACACTACCTGAGGAGCTGTGCCTGGCTCCTAAACAGGTCAGCTATTCTCAGACCTTCTGAGGCTTGGGCTTCAGGAAATGCAATGGTTTCCCATATTTCCAAGACAATTTTAAGACCCAAATAGTAATGCTCCAAGTGGGAAGAACTCTCACCCCTAGAGTGGGCAGTACTTCTTAGACCTTCAACGCACCCTCTAGGATGAGCCATTTGTGCTGCACCATATATGCATGTGCTTGCTTCTGCAGGGAAGCTCCAGGACGAATGAGAACAACCGCCCTTCTGTGCTGTTGGAGTTGTAAACCAGGAATACTCTTCACTTAAAAAGAAAACATATTGCTATTATTGACACTAAATGACAAACCCTTTTAAACATTTTAGAGAGAAAGGAAGAGAGTTTTATTCAAACCCAAGTCAAGACAGCTGCCTGGGAGACACAATCTTCACAAAAAAAGGATAGCCCATGGCACCTGGGTGGCTCAGCCTCTAGGTGTCTGCCTTCAGCTCAGGTCATGATCCCAGGGTCCTGGAATCAAGCCCTGCATTGAGCTCCACATCAGGCTCCCTGCTCAGTGGTAACCTGATTCTCGCTCTCCCTTGGCTTGTGTGCACTCTCTCTCTCTCTCTCTTAAATAAATAAATAAAATCTTAAAGAAAAGGAGGACTCCAGGGAAAGGGCATTTGTGGAAAATTTCTATATTCTGTTTTGTTTTTACACATCATCATGAGGAAGAACATTCCAGAACTTTTTCATATGTTTTCAGTTTGTGCAATTCAGTATGACTTTAATCTTATGGGAGCAGGAGAGGTTCTTCTGTTTTTCTTATCTTTATGTTTGCAATGGCAGTCTTTGGTGATCTTTTTCTTCTCAAAGCAGATGTGAAACATGTGCTTAGGACAGAAATAGGGCCTATGCACTGAGGTTTTGCCCCATCATTTTGAGCTTGGTAAAACGATAAGGGTTAGCTTCCCTGGGATCCCAGGATCGGGCCCCATGGATGGTCAAAGATAAAAATTCCCTTTATCATTCTAAGTACTTCTGAAGGGAAGAACTTGAGACAAAAGCATCTTTAACAATAGTACCAAGAAATCAAAATGATGTCTACAGAAGTTTACCTGTTCCATCGTCAACACAGATAGCAGAAATGTTCAAAGACGCTGGGATCCTCCCCTTCTCCTGCCCAAATCTCTGAAGCACACAGATAACTTAAAGTCAGAATTTTAAGCTGTCTGGCACCATTCCCTTGTACTATAGAACAAAACAGCATAGCTCATTGTCACAACACTAGTATTAACATGAAGTGTCCCTAAAGTTGGGTACAATGTCTAAGTTCTTTCCTTGTAGATTTTGACTAATGTAAGTCATAGTCATACCTTATAAACACTACGGTGGTTGGTAATAAGTAACCGTAGGTAAAGGAATAGTTCAGCAATGTTTACAAGCATTGTCTCCCTTTGTAGAAGAGGCTGAGCTGAGTGTTTTTAAATACTATCTCAGATCTGTCTTATAGAACATTCTGAACATACCAGAGTGTTAATTAATTTTAAAAAGGTAATTTCAGTGACTTTAATATCAGAAAAGTATTATAATGTCTGTATTCTTAAAGATCTTTGAGTATCTTACTGGAGGTCCTCCATTGAGATAATTATCTAAATGATCATGATGGGCAGAGGTTAAAAGCCAGATGAATCTGTTCCAATTGGCCATGCAAGAAAACCCTGAGACTTGAGATGTTTTCAGATTGAGAAGACCACATGGATAGGAGGGAAATAGTACCATGTATGGAATAACAAGGGATTTTGAATCAGTTTGGGGATGCCATTTAGGTTTCTGACACTAAAATTTACTCTTACTGGAGTCATCTCTAAGCCCCTATCTAACCACGTAGAAAATGTGCCTACTAAAATACCTACATCACAGTTTAGAAGTTTATGAGGGACAATTCCACAAGGAGCCACTGTTATGGCTCTCAAGAGCAGGTGCTCAGGAAGCCATGATTACTATTTGGGTTTCTTTCTTTCTTTCTTTCTTTCTTTCTTTCTTTCTTTCTTTCTTTCTTTCTTTCTTTCTTTCCTTCTTTTTTCAGAAAAAGAAGACATGTTGAAATCATATTTCTAATAGATGACTCAAGATGATTTTCAAATCTTAATAAGGTCAAGAAGCTGCTATTTATTTCACTCAGAAATCATGTTGTTGGACTGGTGAGAACAATACAATAGCGCCATCATCAATAGGGGTGTGAAGCTTCCCATCTCCATATGACCATGTGGTCCCCACTAGCTCAGGGCCACCAGAAAGGGCATCTGGGGAGGGGGGCACAGGCCAAGGCTGCCAGGTATGGCTGAAGCAGGAAGAACTCCGACTTAAGGCTCAAATCCTGCCTACCTTATTTATACTGCTCTTCAGAGATAGAGTGTCATTGTGAGCTCTGATGTAAGAATGGTTGAGAATCTCCATTGTGATTCCCTCTCTGACCCTTAGGATCTGTAGTAAAGTCAAATTTCATTTTATTAATTTTGTTTTTTGAGTGTTCCAAGATTCATTGTTTATGCACCATACCTAGTGCTCCATGTAATACTTGCCTTCCTTAATACCCACTACCAGGCTCACAGATACCCCCACTCCCCTCCCCTCCAAAACCCTAAGTTTATTTCTCAGTGTCCACAGTCTCTCATGGTACATCTCCCTGTCCGATTTATCCCAATTCACATTTCCTTTCCTTCTCCGAATGTCCTCCGTGATATTCCTTATGTTACACAAGTAAGTGAAACCATATGATAATTGACTTTCTCTGCTTGACTTATTTCACTCAGCTTAATCTCCTCCTGTCCCATCTATGTTAATATAAAAGTTGGGTATTCAGAGGCACAAGATGGCAGGGAAGTAAGAGGAGGCGCCTTTTCAGCCCTTACACCAAAGTGAGCTGATTACCTACCAAAGAACTCCGATCACCCATGAAATCAGCCTGATATCAGAATTATACACGTTGGATCTCTACTGGGGCAGAAGACACCAGTGGGCAAGTAAAGCAGAGTGGGAATGGCGACTGATATCGGAAGATAAACAAAAGGGGGAGGGAGCCACCAAAGGTGATTGGTTGGAAAGTAATACCCCGATACGAGCAAGAGTGCCCTGCTTCTGGGGACCAGCATTAACGTGGAGACTGGTTGAAAGCACTCCAAAAGAGCAAAGGATCGCGGGGGGAAATTGTGGGAATCGGGGCAGCTAGGGACAGGGGCTTAAGCTCCAAGTCCCAGGAGACCCTCCCTGATCACCATGAGAGCATGGGACCGGCATAAAAACAGACCCATAGACCAGTGGAACACAGTAGACAGCTCATATATGGACCATCATCTCCATGGCCAAATAATCTTCAAGAAAGCAGGAAAAAATATACAGTGGAAAAAAGACAGTCTCTTCAATAAATGTTGCAGGGGAAACTGGGCAGGTCTATTTAGAAGAATGAAAATCGACCAGCCTCTTACACCATACACAAAGATAAACTCATAATGGATAAAAGACTTCAACGTGAGACAGGAATCCATCAGAATCCTAGAGGAGAACATAGGCAGTATCTCTTCAATATCAGCCAAAGTGACTTCTTTCAAGACATGCCTCCAAACCAAAGGGGAAAAAAAGCCAAAATAAACTTCGGTAACTCACCAAAACCAAAGATTCTGCACTGCATAGGAAACAATAAAGAAATAAAAGTGGCAACCCATGGAATAAGATAAGATATTGGCAAATGACAGGACAGACAAAAGGTTGATATCAAGGATCTATTAAGAACTCCTCAAACTCAACACAAACAAATCAGATAATCATATCAAAAAATGGGAAGAAGACATGAAAAGACACTTCTTCAATAAAGACATACACATGGCTTCCAGACACCTGAAAAAATGTCCATCATCACTAGGTATCAGGGAGATTCAAATGAAAACCACATTAAGATGTCACTTTACACCAGTTAGGATGGCCTAAATTAGCAAGACGGGAAACAACATGTGTTGGAGAGGATGTGGAGAAAGGGGAATCCTCTTACACTGTGGGTGGGAATGCCAGTTGGTGCAGTCTCTTTGGAGAACAGTGTGGAGATTCCTCAAGAAATTAAAAATAGAACTTCAATATAACCCTGCAATTACACTCCTACGTTTTTACCCCAAAGATATAGATGCTGTAAAAAGAAGGGCCGTCTGTAGCCCAAATGTATAGCAGCAATGGCCACGCTTACCAAACTGTGGAAAGAACGAAGATGCCCTTCAGCAGAAGAATGGATAAGGAAGATGTGGTCCATATACACTATGGAGAATTATGCCTCCATTCAGAAAGGATGAATACCCAACTTTGGTAGCAACATGGACGGGACTGGAAGAGATTCTGCTGAGTAAAATAAATCCATCAGAGAGAGTTAATTATCATATGGTTTCACTTCTGTGTGGAGTATAACAAATAGCATGGAGGACAAGGGGAGATGGAGAGGAGAAGGGAGTGGAGGGAAATTGGAAGAGGAGGGGAACTATGAGAGACTATGGACTCTGAAAAAGAATCTGAGGGCACCTTTTATTTCTCTTTGTTGTCTGATTCCTGTTGCTAGGACTTCTAATACTATGTTGAACAAGAGGGGTGAAAGTGGGCATCCTTGTCTTGTTCCTGATCTCAACGGGAATGCTGAAAACTTTATCCCATTGAGGATGATATTTGCTTTGGGTCTTTCATAGATAGATTTGATGAAGTCCAGGAATGTTCCCTCTATCCCTATACTTTGAAGCAATTTAATCAAGAACGGATGGTGGAATTTGTCAAATGCTTTTTCTTCATCAATTGAGAGGATCATGTGGTTCTTCTCTTCTCAAATTAATTTGTCTATCACATTGTTTGATTTGTGAACGTTTAACCATCCTTATAGGCCAGGGATGAATCCCACCTGGTCATGGTGGATAATCTTTTTAATGTGCTATAGGACCCTGTTTGTTAGGATCTTCTTGAGAATCTTAGCATCTATATTTATCAGAGATATTGGTCTGAAATTCTCCTTTTTGGTACGGTCTTTGCTTGAAAAACAATCTGAGGCATTTGAAGTGGCATGGGGGTGGGAGATTGGGGTACCAGGTGGTGTGTTTATAGCGGGCATGGATTACATGGAGCACGGGGTGTGGTGAAAAAAATAATGAACACTGTTATGCAGAAAATAAATTAATTAATTAATTTTAATAATAAATGCCACAGTAAAAAAAATTATCTGAGGCATTGATAGAGAGGGGGTGGGAGATAGGGGAAACACGTGGTGGGTAATAGAGAGGGCACAGATTGCATGAATCACTGGGTGTGCTGCTAAAACAATGAATACGGTTACACTGAAAATAAATGGGAAAAAAATAAAAACCAAGTATATGCCAATAACCTAAGCAACCTAGGTGGAATGGATGCATTCCTTGAAAACTGTAAAATTCCAAAATTGAACCAGGAAGAAATGTACTACCTGAATAGACTGTTATTCAGTAACGAGATTAAAGCAGTGATCAAAAACCTCCCAAAGAAAGACCCCAGGACCTGAAGGGATGCCCTTGTAAATTCTACCAAACTTTAAGAAAAGAACTAACACCTCTTTTCATGAGGCTCTTTCCAAAATTTGAAGCAGACACTTTTTTGATGTCAGCATTACCCTGATCCACAAACCAAGCAAAGACCTCACTAAAAAGGAGAATTTCAAACCAATATCACTGATGAATATGGATGCTAAGATTCTCAAAGAGATTCTAGCTCCTAGGAACCTACAGTACATTAAAACGTTTATCCACCATGACCGAGTAGGATCTATCCCTGGGTTGCAAGGTTGGTTCGACATTCGCAAATCAATCAATGTCATAGAACAAATTAAGAAGTGAAAATTAGAGAACCACATGGTACTCTCAATTGATGAAGAAAAAACATTGGACAATATCCAGCATCTGTCCCTGACTAAAATGCTGCAAAGTATAGGGATAGAGGGAATATTCGTCAACTTCATAAAATGTTTCTTTGAAAAACCAACAGTGAATACCATCCTCAAAGGGTAAAAGCTGACAGCCATCACTTTCAAATCAGGAACAAGACAAGGATGCCCACTCTCACGAATCTTGTTTAGCATAGCTTGTGAAATCCTAGCAACAGCAATCAGACAACAAAGAGAAAAAAAAGATATCCAAGTTGGCAACCAAGAAGTCGAACTCTTTGTCCTCACAGATGACATACTTGATATGAAAAACCCAAAAGACTCCACCCCCAATCTCTCAGAACTCATACCGCAATTCAATAATGTGGCAGGATATAAAATCATAGTACCGAAATCAGTGACTATCTTCTACATTATCAATGAAAATACAGAAAGGGAATTTAAAGAATGAATTCCATTTACAACAGCACCCAAACCATAAGAAACCTTGGAATAAACCAAACCAAAGAGGTAAAGGATTTTTACTTGAGGAACTAAAGAATACTCATGAAAGAAATGGAAGAAAACTGAAAAGACGGAAAATCATTGCATTCTCATGGATCAGAAGAATAAACATTGTTAAAATGTCTATACTGACTAGAGAAATCGATACATTTAATGCATTCCAATCAAAATTCCACGAGCATCTTTAAAAGAGTTGGAACAAACACATGCCTCAAATTTGTGTGGAATCAGATGCGACCCCGTATTGCTAAGAATTGCTGAAAAGAGAAACAAAACTGGGAGCTACATTTTGTCTGATTTCAAAGGTTGCTATGAAGCCGTGATCACCTAGACAGCAGGAGACTGGCATACAAACAGACCCATAGACCAGTGGAACACAGTAGACAGCTCAGATATGGACCATCAAATCTATGGATAAATAATCTTCAAGAAAGCAGGAAAAAATATACAGTGGAAAAAAGACAGGCTCTTCAATAACTGGTACAGTGAAAACTGGGCAGCTCTATATAGAAGAATGAAACTCGACATCTTCTTACACCATACACAAAGTTAAACTCATAATGGATAAAAGACCTCGACGTGACACAGTAATCCATCAGAATCTTAGAGGAGAACATAGGCAGTAATCTCTTTGATATCAGCCAGAGCGACTTCTTTCAAGATATGACTCCAAACCAAAGGAAATAAAAGCCAAAATAAACTTCTGGGACTTCATCCAAACCAAAAGCTTCTGCACTGCATATGAAACAGTAAGAAAGCAAAGAGGCAACACATGGAATGCGATAAGATATTAAAAATGACCGTATAGAAAAAAGGTTCATATACAGGATTTATGAAGAAATCCTCAACCTCAACACACATAAAACATAATTATATCAAAAAATAGGCAGGAGATATGAACAGACACTTCTCCAATGAAGACATATAAATAGCTATCAGACACCTGAAAACAATGTTCATCATCACTAGGCATCATAGAGATTCAAATGAAAACCATATTAAGATGTCACTTTACACCAGTTAGAATGGCCTAAATTAGGAAGACGGGAAACAACATGTGTTAGAAAAGATGTGGAGAAAGGGGAATCCTCTTACACTGTGGGTGAGAATGCAAGGTGGTGCAGACTCTTTAGAGAAGAGTGTGGATATTCCTCAAGAAATTAAAAATAGAACTTCCCTATAACCTTGCAATTACACTCCTAGGTATTCACCTAAAAGATACAGATGGCGTGAAAAAAAGGGCCATCTGTAACCCAAATTTATAGCAGCAATGGCCACGCTTGCCAAACTGTGGAAAGTACCAAAATGCCCTTCAATGGAAGAATGGATAAGGAAGATGTGGTCCATATACTCTATGGAGAATTATGCCTCCATTCAGAAAGGATGGATAATCAACTTTGGTAGCAACATGGACGGGACTGGAAGAGATTCTGCTGAGTGAAATAAATCCATCAGAGAGAGTTAATTATCATATGATTTCACTTCTGTGTGGAGTATAACAAATAGCAAGGAGGACAAGGGGAGATGGAGAGGAGAAGGGAGAGGAGAGAAATTGGAAGGGGAGGGAAACCATGAGAGACTATGGACTCTAAAAAAGAACCTAAGAAGGCATTGAATGAGCTGGGGTGGGAGGTTGGGGAAAGACGTGGTAGGTAATAGAGAGGGCACGGATTGCATGGAGCACTGGGTGTGGTGCTAAAACAATGAATACATTTACACTAAAAAGAAACTGGAAAAAAAAAGTATATGCCAATAAGCGAAGCAACCTAGGTGAAATGGATGCATTCCTCGAAAACTGTAAAATTCCAAAATTGAACGAGGAATAAATGTACAACCTGAATAGACCATTATCCAGTTAAGGGATTAAAGCAGTAATCAAAAACCTACCAAAAGACAAGATCCCGGGACCTGAAGGATGCCCGAGCGAATTCCACAAAACGTTAAGAAGAAAACTAACACCTCTTCTCCTGAAGCTCTTTCCAAAATTTGAAGCAGAGGGAATACTTCCAGACACTTTTTATAAAGCCAGCATTACCCTGATCCATGAACCAGGCAAATACCTCATCAAAAAGGAGAATTTCAAACCAATATCACTGGTGAATATGGATGCTAAGATATTCAACAAGATTTTAGCTCCTAGGAACTTACAGTACATTAAAACGTTTATCTACCATGACCGAGTAGGATCCATCACTGGGTGCAAGATTGGTTCAACATCCGCAAATCAATCAATGTCATAGAACAATTTAAGATGTGAAGATTAGAGAAACACATGGTCCTCTCAATTGATGAAGAAAAAGCATTTCCAATATCCAGCATCCACTACTGACTAAAATGCTGCAATGTATAGGGATAGAAGGAATATTCGTCAACTTCATAAAATGTTTCTATGAAAAACCCCCAGTGAATATCATCCCCAAAGGGTAAAAGCTGACAGCCTAAGCTTTGAAATCAGGAATATGACAAGGATGCCCACTCTCACCACTCTTGATCAACATAGGATGTGAAGTCCTAGCAAAAGCAATCAGACAACAAAGAGGATAAAAGGTATCCAAGTTGGCAACCAAGAAGTCAAACTCTTTCTCCTCACAGGACATAGTTGATATGGAAAACCAAAAAGACTCTGCCCCCAAACTCTCAGAACTCATACCGCAATTCAATAATGTGGCAGGATATAAAATCATAGATCCGAAATCAGTGGCTATCTAGTACATTATCAATGAAAATACAGCAAAGGAATTTAGAGAATCAATTCCATTGATACAGCACCCAAACCATAAGAAACCTGGGAATAAACCAAACCAAAGAGGTAAAGGACTTGTACTCGAGATACTAGAGAACACTCATGAAAGAAATGCAAGAAATCCAAAAAGACGGGAAGCCATTCATTCTCATGGATCAGAAGAATAAACATTGTTAAAATGTCTATACTGCTTAGAGCAATTGGTCCATGTAATGCCATTGCAATCAAAATTGCACCGGAATCTTTCAAAGAGCTGGAACAAACACAGGCCTCAAATTTGTGTGGAATCAGAAGTGACCCCGTATTGCTAAGAATTGCTAAAAAGAGAAACAAAACTAGGAGCAACACGTTGCCTTATTTCAAGGGTTACTATGAAGCAATGATCACCAAGAGAGCATGGGAATGGCATAAAAACAGACCCATAGACCAGTGGAACACGGTAGACAGCTCAGATATGAACCATCACATCTATGGCCAAATAATCTTCAAGAAAGCAAAAAATATATATACAGTGGAAAAAAGAGAGTCTTCAATAAATGGTGCAGGATAACTGGGCAGCTCTATGTAGAAGAATGAAACTCGACCATCCTCTTACACCACACACAACGATAAACTCATAATGGGTAAAAGACCTCAATGTGAGATAGGAATCCATTAGATTCCTAAGGAGAACATAGGCAGTATTCTCCTCAATTTCAGCCACAGTGACTTCTTTCAAGATATGCCTCCAAACCAAAGGAAACAGAAGCCAAAATAAACTTCTGGAACATCATCAAAATCAAAAGCTTCTGCAGTGCATAGGAGACAGTCAAGAACACAAAGAGGCAACCCACAGAATCCAATAAGATATTTTCAAATGACAGGACAGACAAAAAGTTCATATCCAGGATTTATGAAGAACTCCTCAAACTCAACACACACAAAACAGATAATCATATCAAAAAATGGGTAGAAGATATGAACAGACACTTCTTCATGAAGAAATACAAATGGCTATCAGACAGCTGAAGAAATGTGCATCATCACTAGGCATCAGGGAGATTCAAATGAAACCATATTAATTGTCACATTACACCTTACAGATAGAATGCAAGAATGCTTTCTTGCATTCTAAACTTACAGTTTGAATGGCGTAAATTAGTAAGACGGGAAACAACATGTTTGGGAGAGGATGTGGAGAAAGGGGAATCCTCTTACATTGTGGGTGGGAAAGCAAGTTGGTGCAGCCTGTTTAGAGAACAGTGTGGATATGCCTCAAGAAATTAAAAATAGAACTTCCCTATAACCCTTCAATTACACTGAGGGGTTTGAAGTGTCATGGGGGTGGGAGGTTGGGGTACCAGGTGGTGGGTATTATAGAGGGCACAGATTGCATGGAGCACAGGGTGTGGTGAAAAAAAAATAAAGAATGCTGTTATTCAGAAAATAAATAAATTTAATTTAAAAAAATATATGCAACAGTAAAAAAATTATCTGAGACTTTGAAAGAGAGGGGTTGGGATGTTGGGGAAACACGTGGTGTGTAATAGAGAGGGCACGGATTGATGGAGCACTGGATGTGGTGCTAAAACAATGAATACGGTTACACTGAAAAGAATTTGGAAAAAGAACACAAGTATATGCCAATAGCTAAGCAACCTAGGTGAAATGGATGCAATCCTAGAAAACTGTAAATACCAAAATTGAACCAGGAAGGAATGTACAACCTAAATGGACCATTATCCAGTAACGAGATTAAAGCAGTGATCAAAAACCTCCCAAATCAAGACCCTATGACCTGAAGGATGCCTTAGTGAATTCTACCAAACTTTATGTAAGAACTAACACCTATTCTTCTGAAGCTCTTTCCAAAATATGGAGCAGAAGGAAAACTTCCAGACACTTTCTATGAAGCCAGCATTACCCTGATCCACAAACCAGGCAAAGTCCTCATCAAACAGGAGAATTTCAAACCAATATCACTGACGAATATGGATGCTAAGATTCTCAACAAGATTCTAGCTCTTAGGAACCTACAGTACATTAAAAAGTCTATCCACCATGACTGAGTAGGATCTATCCCTGGGTTGCAAGGTTGGTTCGACATTCACAAATCAATCAATGTCATAGAACCAATTAAGAAGTGAAGAGAGAAAAACCACATGGTCCTCTCAATTGGTGAAGAAAAAGATTTGGACAAAATCCAGCATCCGCTCCTGACTAAAATGCTGCAAAGTATAGGGATAGAGGGAATATTTGTCAACTTCATAAAATGTTTCTATGAAAAACTCACAGTGTATACCATCGTCAAAAGGTAAAAGCTGACAGTCTTTGCTTTGAAATCAGGAACATGACAAGGATACCCACTAAACCACTCTAGTTCAACATAGGCTGTGAAGTCTGGCAACAGCCATCAGACACAAAGAGAAATAAAAGTTATCCAAATTAGCAACGAAAAAGTCAAACTCTCTCTCCTCACAGATGACATACTTGATATGGAAAACGCAAAAGACTCCGCCCCCAAACTACCAGAACTCATACAGCAAATCAATAATGTGGCAGGATACAAGATCATGGTAGAGAAATCATGGCTTTCTTCTACATTATCAATGAAAATCCAGAAAAGGAAATTAGAGAATCAATTCCATTTACTACAGCACCCCAAACCTAAGATACCTGGGAATAAACCAAACAAAGAGTTAAAGGATTTGTACTCGACAAACTAGAGAACACTAATGAAAAAATGCAAGAAAAAGAAAAACATGAAAAACCATTGCATTCTCATGGATGAAAAGAATAAACTTTGTTAAAATGTCTATACTGCCTAAAGCCATCGATCCATTTAAGGCCATTCCAATCAAAATTCAACCAGTATCTTGCAAAGAGCTGGAACAAACACCCGCCTAAAATTTGTGTGGAATCAGAAGCAACACCGTAGTGCTAAGAATTGCTGAAAAGAGAAACAAAATTGGCAGCACCACGTTGCCTGATTTCAAGTGATACTATGAAGCTGTGATCACCAAGAAATCATGGGACCGGCATAAAAACAGACCCATAGACCAGTGGAACACAGTAGAGAGCTCAGATATGGACCATCAACTCTATGAACAAATAATCTTCAAGAAAGCAGGAAAAAATATACAGTGGAAAAAAGACAGTCTCTTCAATAACTGGTGCAGGGAAAACTGGGCAGCTCTATAAAGAGGAATGAAACTCGACCATCCTCTTACACCATACACAAAGATAAACTCATAATGGGTAAAAGACCTCAATGTGAGACAGGAATCCATCAGAATCCTAGCGGAGAAAATAGGCAGTAATCTCTTCGAGATCAGCCACAGCGACTTCTTTCACGATATGTCTCCATAGGCAAAGAAAACAAAAGCAAAAATAAACTTCAGGGATTTCATCAAATTCAGAAGCTTCTGCGCTGCATAGGAAACAGTCAAGAAAGCAAAGAGGCAACCCACAGAATGCAATAAGATATTTGCAAATGACAGGACAGACAAAAGTTTGATATCCAGGATCTAGGAATAACTCCGAAACTCAATACACAAAATACAGATATTCATATCAAAACATAGGCAGAAGATATGAACAGACACTTCTCTAATGAAGACATACAAATGGCTATCAGACACCTGAAAAAATGTTCATCATCAATAGGCATCAGGGAGATTCAAATGAAAACCACATTAAAATGTCACCTTGCACCAGTTAGAATGGCCTAAATTAGCAAGACGGGAAACAACATGTGTTGGAGAGGACGTGGAGAAAGGGGAAATCTCTTACACTGTTGGAGGGAATGCAAGTTGGTGCAGCCTCTTTGGAGAACAGTGGGGAGATTCCTAAAGAAATTAAAAATAGAACTTCCCTATAACCCTGCAATTGCACTTCTAGGTATTTACCCCCCAAATATAGAGATGGCGTGAAAGAAGGGCCATCTGTAATCCAATGTTTAGAGCATCAATGGCCACGGTTGCCAAACTGTGGAAAGAACCAAGATGCCCTTCAACGGAAGAATGGATAAGGAAGATCCATATACACGATAGAGTATTATGCCTCCTTTCAGAAAGGATGAGTACCCAACTTTGGTAGTAACATGGACAAGACTGGAAGAGATTCTGCTGAGTGAAATAAATCAAGCAGTGAGTGGCTATTATGATACGGTTTCATTTACGTGTGGTGTGTAACAAACTGCATGGAGGACAAGGGGAGATTGAGAGAAGAAAGGAGTGGAGGGACATCGGAAGGGGAGAAAAACCATGAGAGACAATGGACTCTGAAAAATAACCTGAGGGCTTTGAAAGAGCGGGGGTGGGAGGTTGCGGAAACACCTGGTGGGTAATAGAGAGAGAGCACGGATTGCATGGAGGACTGGGTGTGATGGTAAAACAATGAATACAGTTACACTGAAAAGAAATTGGGGGAAAAAACAATATATGCCAATTAGGAAAGCAACTTAGGTGAAATGGATGCATTCCTACAAAACTGTAAAATCCCAAAATTGAACCAGGAAGAAATATACAACCTGAATGGACAATTATCCAGTAATGAGATAAATGCAGTGATATAAAACCTCCCAAAAGACAAGATCCCGCGACCTGAAGGATGCCTTAGCGAATTATACCAATCTTTAAGAAAAGAACTAACACCTCTTCTCCTGAAGCTCTTTCCGAAATTTGTAGCAGAAGGAAAACTTCCAGACACTTTTTATGAAGCCAGCATTACCCTGATCCACAAACCAGGCAAAGACATCAACAAAAAGAAGAATTTCAAGGCAATATCACTGATGAATATGGATGCTCAGAACTCAATAAGATTCTAGCTCCTAGGAACCTACTGTACAGTAAACAGTCATTCCACCAAGACCGAGTAGGATCTACCCCTGGGTTGCAAGGTTGGTTCGACATTCACAAATCAATCAATGTCATAGAACCTATTAAGAAGTGAAGAGAGAAGAACCACATGGTCCTCTCAATTGGTGAATAAAAAGCATTTGACAAAATCCAGCATCTGCTCCTGACTAAAATGCTGCAAAGTATAGGGATAGAGGAAATATTTGTCAACTTCATAAAATGTTTCTATGAAAAACCCACAGTGAATACAATCCTCAAATGATAAAAGATCCCAGCCTTTGCTTTGAAATCAGGAACATGACAAGGACACCCACTCTCACAACCCTTGTTCAACATAGGCTGCGAAGTTCGGCAACAGCAATCAGACAACAAAGAGAAATAAAAGGTATCCAAGTTGGCAACAAAGAATCAAACTTTCTCTCCTCAAGGATGACATAATCATTATGGAAATCCCAAAAGACTCCGCCCCCAATCTATCAGACCTCAAATAGCAATTCAAGAATGTGGCAGGATACAAAATCATGATACAGAAATCAGTGGCTTTCTTCTACATTATCAATGAAAATACAGAAAGGGAAATTAGATAATCAATGCCATTTACTACAGCACCCGAACCATAAGATACCTGGGAATAAACCAAACCAAAGAGGTAAAGGATTTATACTCGAGGAACTAGAGAACACTCATGACAGAAATGCAAGAAAACCAATGAGATGAAAAACCATTGATTTCTCATGGATCAGAAGAATAAACATTCTTAAAATGTGTATACTGCTTAGAGCAATTGATCCATTTAATGCCATTGCAATAAAAATTCCACCGATATCTTTCAAAGAGATGGAACAAGCACACGCCTTAAATTTGTGTGGAATAGAAGCGACCCCGTATTGCTAAGAATTGCTGAAAAGAGAAACAAAACGGGCGCACCACGTTGCCTGATTTCAAGGGTTACTATGAAGCTGTGATCACCAAGAAAGCATGGGACTGGCATATAAACAGACCCCTAGACCAGTGGAACACAATAGAGAGCTCAGATATGGACTATCAACTCTATGGACAAATAATCTTCAAGAAAGCTGGAAAAAATATACAGTGGGAAAAAGGCAGTCTCTTCAATAAATGGTGCAGGGAAAATTGGGCAGCTCTATGTAGAAGAATGAAACTCGACCATCCTTTTACACCATACATAAAGAGGAAATCATAATGGATAAAAAGATTCCTGTCTCAAGGTGAGACAGGAATCCATCAGAATCCTAGTGGAGAACATAGGCAGTAATCTTTTGATATCAACCACAGCGAATTCTTTCAAGATATGTCTTCAAAGGCAAAGGAAACAAAAGCCAAAATAAACATCGGGGACTTCGTCAAAATCAGATATTTACAAATGACAGTACAGACAAAAAGTTGATATACAGGATCTATGAAGAACTCCTCAAAATCAACACACACGAATCAGATAATTATATCAAAAAATAGGCAGAAGTTAGGAACAGACACTTCTCCAATGAAGACATACAAATGGCTGTCAGACACTTGAAAAAAATGTTCATCGTCACTAGGCATCAGTGAGTTTCAATTTAAGATCATATTAAGATGTCACTTTACACCAGTTAGAATGGCCTAAATTAGCAAGACGAGAAACAATATGTGTTAGAGAGCATGTGGAGAAAGGGGAATCCTCTTATACTGTTGGTCGGAATGCAAGGGGTGCAGCCTCTTTAGAGAACGGTGTGGAGATTCCTCAAGAAATTAAAAATGGAACATCCCTATAATTCTGCAATTACACTCCTAGGTATTTAACCCAAAGATACCGATGGCGTAAAAAGAAGGGCCATCTGTAACCCAAATTTATAGCAGCAATGGCCACGCTTGCCAAACTGTGGGAAGAACCAAGATGCCCTTGGCAGAATGGATAAGGAAGATGTGGTCCATATACACTATGAAGTATTATGCTTCCATTCAGAAAGGATGAATACCCAACTTTTGCTGCCACCTGGACGGGACTGGAAGAGATTCTGCTGAGTGAAATAAATCCATCAGAGAGAGTCAATTATCATAGGGTTTCACTTCTGTGTGGAGTATAACAAATAGCATGGAGGACAAGGGGAGATGGAGAGGAGAAGGGAGTGGAGGGAAATTGGAAGGGGAGGGGAACCATGAGAGACTATGGACTCTGAAAAAAGAAATCTAAGAGGGCATTGAAAGAGCAGGGGTGGGAGGTTGGGGAAATACTTGGTGGGTAATAGAGAGGGGACGGGTTGCATGGAGCACTGGGTGTGGTGCTAAAACAATGAATATAATTAAACTGAAAAGAAATTGGGAAAAAAGTATATGCAAATAAGCTAAGCAACCTAGGTGAAATGGATGCATTCCTAGAAAACTGTTAAATCCCAAAATTGAACAAGGAAGAAATGTACAACCCGAATAGACCGTTATCCAGTAACGGGTTTAAACAGTGATCAAAAGCCTACCAAAAGACAAGACCCCAGGTCCTGAAGGATGCCCTAGCGAATTGCACCAAACTTTAAAAAAAGAACTAACACCTCTTCTCCTGAAGCTCTTTGCAAAATTTGAAACAGAAGGAATACTTCCAGACACTTTTTTTGAAGCCAGCATTACCCTGATCCACACACCAGGCAAAGTCCTCATCAAGAAGGAGAATTTCAAACCAATATAATTGATGAATATGGATGCTACTATTCTCAGCAAGATCCTAGCTAATAGAATCCAACAGTACATTAAAAAGATTATCTGCCATGATCAGGTGAGATCTATGCCTAGGTTGCAAGGGTGGTTCAACATTTGCAAATCAATGTCATAGAACAAATTAATAAGAGAGGTGAGGGAACCACATGGTCCTCTCAATTAATGACGAAAAAGTATTTGGCAGCATCCGTTCCTGATTAAAACACTTCGAAGTATAGGGATAGAGGAAATATTTGTCAACCTCTAAAAATGTTTATATGAAAATGTCACAGTAAATATCCTCTTCAATGGGTAAAAGCTGACAGCCTTCCCTTTGAAATCAGGAACATGAGAAGGATGCCCACTCTCACCACTCTTGTTCAACATAGTATTTGAAGTCCTCGCATCAGCAGACAATAAAAAGAAATAAAATGTATCCAAATTGGCAATGAAGTCAATCTCTCTCTTCACATTTGATATACTTTATATGGAATACCCAAAAGTCTCCACCCCCAAACTACTAGAACGCATTCAGCAATCCAATGATGTGGCAGGATACAAAATCATTGTACAGGAATCATTGGCTTTCTTACATTACCAATAAAAATACAGAAAGGGAAATTAGAGAATTGATTCCGTTAACTACAACACCCAAACAATAACATACCTGGGAATAAACAAAACCAAAGAGGTAAAGGATCTGTAAGTAAGGAACTATACAACACTCATGAAAGAAATTGAAGAAAACAAAAATGACAGAAGCCCATTGCATGCTTATGGATCAGAAGCATAAACATTGCTAAAATGTCTAGACATTTAATGTTAAGGGATTGCTTAGAGCAATTGATCCTTTAAATGCCATTCCAAAAAAAATTCCACCAACACAAGCCTAAAATTTGTGTAGAATCAGAGAGACACTGTATTGCTAAGGAAATGCCGAAAAGAAAAACAAAACTGGGAGCATCATGTTGTCTGATTTCCAGTGTTATACAAAGCTCTGATCACCAATACAGCATGGGACTCACATAAAAACAGAACCATAGACCAGTGGAACTGAGTAGAGAGCTCAGATATGGGCAATAAACTCTACAGTCAAATAATCTTCAACAAAGTAGGAAAAATATACAGTGGAATAAAGGCAGTCTCTTCAATAAATGGTGCTGGTAAAAATTGGGACAGCTATGTGTAGATGAATGAAACTAGACCATTCTTTTACACCAGACACAGAGAACTCGAAATGGATAAAAGACCTAAACTTGAGGTAGGAATCCATGAGAATCATAGAGGGGAACATAGGCAGTAACCTCTTCAACACTGGCCACAACAACTTCGTTCAAAATATGTCTCCAAAAACAAAGCGAACAAAAGCAAAGGTGAATTTTTGGGACTTCATCAATTCAAAAGCTTCTGCACAGCAAAGGAAACAGTCAACAAAACACAGAGGCAACCCAGGGAATGGGAGAAGATATTTGCAAATGATAGTACAGACAACATGTTGATATCCAGGATCTATAAAGAACTCCTCAAACTCAACACACACAAAGCAGACAATCATATAAAAACATGGGCAGAATATAGGAACAGATATTTCTCCAATGAAGACATACAAATGGCTATCAGTCACATGAAAAATGTTCATCATCACTAGCCCTCATGGAGACTCAAATTAAAACACGTTGAGATAGCACCTGACACCAGTTAGAACAGCCCAAATCAGCAAGATAGGAATCAACATATGTTGGAGAGGATGTGGAGAAAGGAGAATCCGTATCTCAACTCTGCTCCAGGAATGCTCCTCTGCACTGGTGCCCCCAGGTGGGTCACGTCATTTGTCACATTTTTCAGGTGTCCGTGACAAATACCAGGCAAGTAAGGGCCCAGGGCCACGGGGAGCAGGGTGAACCCCAAGGCTGCCCAATGCCGGCCAATTCTCAGGAGCGTTCTGCCCAACCGATCCTGGTTTGGGCAGAACGCTCCTGAGAATAGGCGGGAAAATGCCTGGCGAATTCGCTTCGGGCGCCGGACGTCTGAAGGGCCCCCCACCCAGCCTGGCCCAGCATCGCGAGGGCTCGCGCACGAACACGGTCAGGAAGTCCTCTGTGAGGCAGACTGTGTTGAGGCCGACTACTACTGCTTCATGGCCTGCAGGGGTCCCCTTCCTGGCGCTGTCCCATGGGGCCAGGCCCGCCACCAAGCCCGTGCTCGAACCATCCCCTGCATCCCCAGCCTTCTGCTTCCAGGGTCCTGTACATCGTGGCCTCCATATCGGGAACCCTGTGTCCCGCAGCCACCCATCTCCCTACCACACCGACGCCAACGGTGCCTTTCAGCACTTCGGGCAACCCTTGGAGCGAGATAACCTGCCTGCCCACAATGAGGTCAGCCCCATCCTTCGGTGCCCCATCAGCCCGAAAAGACGGAGGCGAACGCCAGGCCGCCACCTGTCCTTCAAATTTGCTCTGGGCATGCTCCCCTGCACCAGGGCCCTCGGGAGGGCCACGTCATTTCCACGGTTTTTCCGGGCGGCTGCCGCATGCAACGGGTGAGAAAGGGCCCTGGGCCACGGAGAGCAGGGCGGTCCGCAGGGCCGACCAATGTCGGCCAATTCTCATGAGTGTTCTGCCCAGACCAATCCCAGTTTGGGCAGAACATTCAGGAGAATTGTTCGGACAACACCCAGCGAATTCGCTTCAGGTGTAGCATGTCTGCAGCCTTCCCCCACCGGGCCTGGCCTGGCATCGCGAGCACTCGCGCCAGAAACCCACCAGGAAGCCCTCCGTGAGGCAGGATGTGGTGAGGCCGACACCTGCTGATCCTCGGCCTGCGGTGGTTCCATCCCTGGTGCTGTCCATGGGGCTGAGCGTGGCAAGAAGCCCGGACTCCAACCCTCGCCTGCTTCCCCAGCCTTCAGCTTCTGGTGTCCTACCTTCGTGGCCTCAGTATGGGGAACCCTGATTCCCCTGGCCACTCATCTCCCTACCACCCCGGCACCAAAGGTGCTTTTTGGCGCTTCGGACAAGCCTCGGAGTGAGAGAAACCTGCATGCCCCAACTGAGGTCAGACCCAATCTTGGGCGCCCCATCCGCCTGAAAGACGGAGGCGCACGCCCTGCCGCCACCGGTCCTTCAACTCTGCTCTGGAAACACTCCCATGCCCCGGGGACCCCTCATGGGCCACGTCCTTTCCGTGCCTTTGCTGGGCGGCTGCCCCATGCCCCGGCGAGAAAGGGCCCTGGGCCACGGAGAGCAGGGGGGTTCGCAGGGCTGCCCAATGCCAATAAATTCTCCCGAGCGTTCTGCCCAAACTGATCCCAGTTTGGGCAGAACGCTCGTGAGAACTGGCCAGAAAACGTCCAGCGAACTCGCTTCGGGTGTCGCACGTCTGTACAGCCGCCCCAATGGGCCTGGCCCGGCTTTTCGAGCATTTGTGCCCGAACACTGTCAGGAAGCCCTACCCGGGGCAGGCTGTGGCGAGGCCGATGGCTCCTGTTCCTCGGCCTCTGAGGGTCCCCTCCTTGGAAGTGTCCCATGGGGCCAAGGATGCCTTGAGACTGGGGCTCGAAATTTCACCTGCTTCCCAGCCTTCCGCTTCCGCTGTCCCTCCGTACCTCCATCTGGGGAAACCTGAGTCCCCCGGCTACTCCTCCCTTTTCCACCCCGGCGCCAACGGTGCATTTCGGTGCTTCGGACAAGCCTAAGAGCGAGAGAAACCTCCATGCCCCAACTGAGGAGAGCCCCATCCTTGGGCGCCCCATCCAACCGAAAAGATGGAGGCGCACGCCCTGCCGGCACCCGTTCTTCAACTCTGCTCCGGGACCGGTCCCCTGGACCCGAGCCCCGTGTGGGCCGCATTGTTTCCGCACCTTTTCCGGGCTGCTGTCCCATGCCCGGGCGAGAAAGGGCCCTGGGTCACGGAGAACAGGGCTGTCCCCAGGGCTTCCCAACACCGGCCAATTCTCAGGAGCGTTCTTCCCAAACCGATTCTGGTTTGGGCAGAACGCTCGTGAGAATTGGCTAGAAAACGTCCAGCTAACCCGCTTTGGGTGTCACACGTCTGCATGGCCGCCCCATTGGGCCTGGCCCGGCTTTTCGAGCAATTGCCCCCCGAACACCGCCACAAAGCCCTACGTGGGACAGGCTGCGGCGAGGCCGACGCCTCCAGCTCCTCAGCCTGCAGAAAACACCCAGCGAACTTGCTTTGGGCGCCGCTCCTCTGCAGCCCCCCCCCCCCCAGGGCCTGGGCGGCATCACAAGTGCTCGAGCACAAACCTCGCCAGGAACTCCTCCGCGAGGCAGGCTGCCAGGAGGCTGATGCCTCCTGCTCTTCGGCATGCGGGGGCCCCCTCCTTGGCACTGTCCCATGGGTCCAGGGCTACCCCGAGACTCGGGCTCGAAATTTCGCCTGCTTTCAAGCCTTCCGCTTCCAGGGTCCTGTCCCTCCGTGCCTCCATCTGGGGAAACATGATCCCGCAGCCATGCCTCCCCCTCCAACCCGGGTACCAACGGTGCACTTCGACTTTCAGACAAGCCTCGGAGTGAGAGAATCCTGCATGACCCAGCTGAGGACAGCCCATCCTTGGGCGTCCTTTCAGCCCGAAAAGACCGAGGCGCACACCCTGCCACCACCCAACCTTCAACTCTCATCTGGGAACACTCCCCTGTGCGGGGAGCCCCGCATGGGCCACGTCGCTTCCTGCCCCTTTTGCAGGCAGCCGCCCCATGCCCCGGGCGAGAAAGGGCTCTGGGCCACGGAGAGCAGGGCGGTGTGCAGGGCTGCCCAACGCCGGCCAATTCTCATGGGCTTTCTCCAAAACCGATTCCAGTATGCCCAGCCACCACCTGTCCTTCAACTCTGCACCGGGAATGCTTCCCTGGGCAGGGCCTCCGGGTGGGCCCGGAGGAAACTCGTTTCGTTTCCGCGCGTTTTCTGGAAAGCCGACCCTTGCTCCGGTCGAGAAAGGGGCCTGTGTAATGGATAGCAGGGTGCTGCGCAGGGCTGCCCATTGCCGGCCAATTCTCCCGATCCCAGTTTGGGCAGAACCCTCGTGAGAATTGGCTGGAAAACGCCTGGCAAACTCGCTTCGGGCGCTGCACATCTGCAGGGCCACACCACCTGGAATGGCCGGCATCGCGAGCACTTGAGCACGCACGTCGCCAGGAAGTCCTCCCTGAGCAGGCTGCAGTGAGGCCGACCTCACTGCTAACCCTCAACCTGCGGGGTCCCTTCCCTGACGCTGTCCCATGGGGCCAGGCCTGCCATGAACCAGGCTCGAAATTTTGCCTGCTTCCCAGCCTTCTGCTTCTGGGGTCCTGTCCCTCGGTGCCTCCATCTGGGGACACCTGAGTCCCACGGCCACGCCTCCCCCTCCCACACCGTCACCAAAGGTGCCTTTGGGCGCTTCGGATAGTCCTCGGAGAGAGAGGATTTTGCATGCCCCAACTGAGGCCAGCCCCATTCTTGGGTGCCCCACCCGCCCTAAAGACGAAGACGTTCACCTGGACGACTCCTGTCCTTCAACTCTGCTCCGGGAACACACCCCTGCTCTGGGGCCTCCGTGTGGGCCGCGTCGTTTCCGTGTGTTTTTCGGGCAAGAAAGAGCCCTGGTCCACGGATAACAGGGCAGACGGCAGGGCTGCCAAACACCAGACAATTCTCACGAACGCTCTGCCCAAAACGATCCCGGGTTGGGCAGAACTCTCGTGAGAATTGGTTGGAAAACGCCTGGCAAACATGCTTCGGTGCCGCACGTCTGCAAGGCCGCCCCCCCTCACCCCCCGGGGCTTGGCGCGACATTGCGAGCAATCCAGTAAGAATCCCACCAGGAAGCCTTCGGCGAGGCAGGCGATGGCGAGGCCGATGCCTCCTGCTAATCCTGGGCCTGTGGAGAGTCGCATCCCTGGCACTGTACCATGGGGCCGGGCCCGTCACGAAGCCCGTGCTCAAACTATCGCCTGCTTCCCCAGCCCTCTGCTTCCGGGGTCCTGTCCCTCATGGCCTCCATATCGGGAACCCTGAGTCCTGCGGCCACGCATCTCCCTACCACGCCAGCGCCAATGGTGCCTTTTGGCATTTCGGACAACCCTGGGAGCGAGAAAACCTGCGTGCCCACAATGAGGTCAGCCGCATCCTTAGGCGCCCCATCTGCCCAAAAGACAGAGGCGCACACCTGGCCGCCACCCGTCCTTCAACTCTGCTCCGGGAACGCTCCCCTGGGCCAGAGGCCCCACGTGGGCCACGTCGTTTCCGTGCGTTTTCCAGGCAGCCGCCCCATGCCCCGGGCGAGAAAGGGCTCTGGGCCACGGAGAGCAGGGCGGTACACAGGGCTGCCCAACGCCAACCAATTCTCACGAGCATTCTGCCCAAACCGATCCTGGTTTGGGCAGAACACTCGTGAGAATTGGCCCCAGTGCATAGAAGCGTTCCCAGAGCAGAGTTGAAGGACAGGTGGCGGCCGGGCTTCCGCCTCCGTCTTTAGGGCGGATGGGGCGCCCAAGGATGGGGCTGACCTCAGTTGGGGCATGCAGGTTTCTCTCGCTCCGAGTCTTGTCCGAAGCACCCAAAGGCACCGTTGGCGCTGGGGTGGGAGGGGGAGGCGTGGCTGCGGGACCCAGGGTTCCCCAGATGGAGGCACCAAGGGACAGGACCCCGGAAGCAGAAGGCTGGGAAGCAGGCAAAATTTCGAGCCCGGTCTTCGTGGTGGGCCCGGCCTCATGGGACAGCACCAGGGAGGGAACCCCCACAGGCCGAGGATTAGCAGGAGGCCTCACTGCAGCCTGCCTCATGGAGGGCTTCCTGGTGGGGTACATGCTCGAGTGCTTGCGATGCCGGCCATGCGTGGTGGGGCTGCCCTTCAGACACGTGGCGCCCGAAGAGAGTTTGCCGGGCGTTTTCCGGGCTCAGGGACAGGTTGTATCATAAGATGGTATTCCAGAACAGAACCCTGAGGACAGATGCCTGAAATCCTAATCAAGTGTTCCAATGAGGTCCAGTGGCATGTGAGGTTCAATCTTCTGACTCAGGACCATTGACGTGGCTGTCCATCTGAATGTAGCTAATCAGGGTGTTTCATACTGTGCATTTGCATCTAGAGAGCTGCCAAAATTGGAGTGGGCTCAGGGGCCTTGCAGGTTTCTCTTAATCTGGTAGTTTTGGGCAACTGTGATAGGCACAGTTTCCTTGGGGAATTCAGCCACAGTCCTTTGGTGCACCTCGAGTGACCCCATCCAGAAGGGCATGTGAGCCATGGTTTTGGGAAAGAAGTCTGCAAACACAAATTCAGGTTCAGATTCGTCGCGAGGTGATCACAGGCCAAATGCATAGACCTGGGGGTCAGCTCATCAGGAACTCTAATTAGGATGACTAGAAGACAGTAGCACAGACTTTTCCATCTGGATTGTGTGTCCAGAATGACCTCAGAATGTAGGTGAGGTCTCATGCATCCATGGGAGACTTTTTGTCTCTAAGGATCCTGGCGGCTCCCCTTAGCTTGGTGGCTTTTTCGGGGAAAATAACAGTGCACTTTTCCATCTTAGAGGTGCCCCAAAACAGGGATTTTAGATATGGGTTCTAAGTCTGGGCGCCTGGACAATCCCACCAAGGGTTAGAATTTGGGGTTAGGGGAGTGCCAGGCCTGCAATGCAGGAACCTTGTGGTGGAACTGAGAGAGTTTGTTTGAAAGCATACTTGGGTGAGGGTCACAATGCCTGTTTGTGCACTGGGGAGCCATCAGGAGATGGGGTGGTCACATTGGCCATGTACCTTGCTCCCACTTTGAGAGCTGGATACCCATTTCAACACCCAGGTGTCCTTCCATGGTAAAGTAGTAGAACTCTATAGTGTTTCAGGTTCCCCCATTGGAAGGATTTCAGCAAAATCTGGGGAAAGGTGTGAGAATACCAAGTATGGGTAGAGATGACAGACTTGGGCCATGGCCAGTCCCACAGGCTAGATATGGGACCTGCACTCCCTGTGACTGACTTTAGGTCGGGACACAGGCTCTGTAAGACACAACACTAGTGGCCAGGGAAGTCTATAAATCGGGGTTCCCTCCAGGGCCAAGCAGACTGATCCTATGTGGGGATTCTGGGCAGACTAACCAGGCACTTCTTCCTATGAGGGAGGCAGAATGCTGCATTGCGGCTCCAGAATTCAATATCAAGAGGCCATGGGGAGCAGTAGGGTGAGGATGGAATTGTAGACACAAGCTACTGTACAATTCAGTGCCAAGCGGAATGCACTTCCAGTGTGAAGCGTCTTTTTTGATATATCCAGCACCTGAGTAAGGACAGATGTCAGATGTTTGCTCACACTAGAGTTTGTGTCTACAATGACCAATAAATGGAGGGGTGGCATCAAGAGCCCATGGAGGATTTCCCACTCTGAGACTTGTGAGATGCTCCAAACAGCAAGGTTTCCTTCTACTGGACAGGTGGAGTTTGGTTTGTTTGCTCCACAGTACCCCATGTTTGGGTAGCTTAGCTCTTCGGCATGGATGCCTGGAAAGCACACCTCCATTGACCATTGCAGCTGAGGAATATGGCAGTTTTGTTCTGATGACTCTGGGGCGAAGTACCAAGGCCTTGAGTTGACATGGAATATCTTGCACATGGGTCACAATGCTGGTTTGTTACCAGGGAGACCTTACAATGCACTGTTGGCAAAAAGGCCTTGCAGGATTCTCCTATCCTGAGAGTTTGACACATGTCCAAGAGCACGGTTTCCTTCTGGGGACAAGAGTTGTTCTGTTGTGTGGCTCAGGGACCACATGTTATATCATAAGTTTTTATTCCAGAATAGGCCTCTGAGGACAGATGCCTTAAAAATTAATGGGGGGTTCCAATGAGATCCTGGTTCAATGTCTGGTTCAATATTCTGACCCAGGACCATTGACTTGGGTGTCTGACTGGACGTAGGGAATCAGGGTGTTTCAGAGTGTGCATTTGCATGCAGAGTGTCCTCCAAAATTGGGGTGGGCTCAGGGACCTTGCAGGTTTCTCCTAATCTAGAGGTTTGGGGCAACTATGATGGGAGAAGTTTCCTTGGGAATGACAAGCACAGTCCTGTGGTGTGTCTCCAAAGACGAGATCCTGCAGGGCATGTGAGCTATGGATTGGGAGAGACGTCTGCAAAGAAAAACTGGGGTTAGAGTTAGTGTCAAGGCGATCGCAGGCCCAATGCGTAGACCTGGAGAGCAGCTCATCAGGAACTGTAAAGAGGGTGATACAAATGCGGTAGTACAGGCTATTATATCTGGATTGTGTGTCCCGGATGGCCTCGGAATGCAGATGTGTTCTCATGGATACATGGGAAACTTTTCCTCTCTAAGGATTCTAGCGGCTCCCAATAGTTTGGTGGCCTTTTCGCGGAAGGGAATAGGGCTGTTTTCCATATTAGGGGTGCCTCAAAACAGGGATTCAAGAGACGGGCTCTGGGCCTGGTTGCCTGGAATATCCCGCCAAGTGTTAGTATTTGGAACTAGGGGAGTACCAGGCCTGCAATGCGGTATCCTGGTGGTGCAACTGAGAGGGCACATTTGAATGCATGCTCAGGCTTAGGGGCACAATGCCTGTTTGTGTCCAGGGTGGCACCCATGAGTGACAGTGGTCTCATGGGCCCCACTCTGAAGGTTGGACACCCATCTCAACAGCCAGGTTTCTTGACCTCAGGAATGAGGAGTTCTCCTGTGCTTCAGGTTCCCCCATAGGCAAGGATTTGAGCTACGGTCTAGGAAAGATGCCTGAATACTCATGTTGAATAGAGATGATGGTTTTTGGGCTATGGCATGTCCCACCTAGAGGATATGGGGCCCACTGTCTGCGTGGCTGTCTGGAAGTCATGGCTCAAACTGTGTCAGACAGAGCCTGAGTGCCCATAGTGGCCTATGATATTAAGGTGCCATCAAGGCCCAGGCAGGTGGATCCTCATGTGGGGTTTCAGGCAGACTCTATAGGCACGTCTTCTTTCTTTGTGGTAGGCAGAATGCAGCATTGTGGCTCCAAAGTTCTCTATCAAGAGGGTTTGGGGACGAGGAAGGTGAAGATGGACTTGTAAACATAATCTATGGTTCAATTCAGTGCCAAGCGAAAGACAGTTCCAGTGTGCAGCGGCTGATGTGAGGTACCCAGGACCTGCGTAAGGGCAGATGTCAGATGCTTGCTCACACTGGAGTTTGTGTCTACAATGACCGCCAAATGGAGGGGTGGTGTCACGAGGCCATGGAGGATTTCCCACACTGAGGCTTGTGAGATGCTCCAAATAGCAAGGTTTCCTTCTACTGGACAGGGTGAGTCTGGTTTGCTTGCTCCAGTGTCCCCCATATGGAAAGTTTGGGTGCTGAGCTCTCCCGCATGGATGCCTGAAAAGCACAACTCCATTGACCACTGCAGGCAAAGAACATGGCAGGTTCGATCTGGTGGTTCTGGGGTGAAGTTCCAAGTGGCCTGAGTTGACATGGAGTTTCATGCTGTTGGATCACAATGCTGGTTTGTATGCAGGGAGACGTTAGAATGTTGGGGTGGTCAGAGGCCATGCAGGATTCTCCTACACTGAGACATGGACACAGCTACCAAGAGCAAGGTATCCTTTTGGGGACAGAAGCGGTTCTGTTGTGTGGCTCAAGGAACACATGTTGGAATATAAGTCAGTATTGGAGAACAGGCCTCTGGGAACAGGTGCCTAAAAATCTAAACTGGGGTATCAATGAAGTCCTATAGTCATGGCAGGTTCAAACTTCTAACTCAGGCCCTTGGATTTGGATGTCTGCCTGGAGGCAGTGGCTCACTGTGTGTCAGAATGTGCATTTGGGTCCAGAGCCTTCTTAGAAATTGAGGTGGGCTCAGGGGATTTTACTTTGCTCTTAATCTTCAGGGTTTGGGCAACCGTGAAGGGCAGAGTTTCCTTTGGGAGTGTAAGGACAGTCATCTGGTGTGGCACCAGAGGGCCCATCCTGGGGGGGGGATGTGGGCCAGCGCTTTGGGGAGAGATATCTGCAAAAGCAAACTAGGGTTAGAGTGAGGGCCGAGGTGATCACAGGTCCGATGTTCAGGACCTGAAGGAAGATCATAGTGTACTGAAATAGAGGTGTCATAGTGCAAATTCTTCTGTCGGGTGTGTGTCCGGGATGGTCGCGAAAGGTAGGGGTGGCTTCATGAGTCCATGTGAAATTCTTCATCTCTGTGGATTCCGCTCAGCTCCAAGAGTTTGGTGTCTCTGAGGGAAGGGAAGACTGTTGTTTTCCGTCTCAGAGGACACCCAAATAGGGATTCCAGAGACAGGTTCTGGGTCTGGGTGCCTGGAAAACATGAACAAGGGTGAGGATTTGGCCTGAGGGACCTGGAAGTCCCACTCTGTGGGCTCCTGATACAGCTACTGCAGGGTTTTTTTGAAAGCAAGCTCATGCTGAGGATCACAATGCCTGTTTGTATCCAGGGAGTCTTCCATGTGTGACCGTGGTCTCATGGGCCATGCAGCTGGTTGCCACACATAGAGTTGAGAAGGAAGAGTACTCTTGTGTGTCAGGTTCCCCCATAGGCATGGATTTGAGCTACGGTCTGGGACAGAGGACTGAATATCCAGGTTGAGTAGAAATGTTGGTTTCAGGCTAGAGGAAGTCACATCTTCAGGAAATGGGGCCCATCTCAGGGTGGGGGACTGGAGGGCGTGGCTCAGTCTGTGTCAGACAGACCCTTGTGCCCATGTAAAACTAAGGACGAGAGTCTGAGAACACAAGCTAGGCTTAGGTTTCTGGGTGAGGACATGGCAGGCAGAATCTACAGACCTGAATAGAGATCTCGTGCATCTGAAGTCAGGGCAATGATCAGACGATCCCTCAGGTTGGACTTTCTGTCCCTGATGGCCTCTTCATGAAGGGGGGCGGGGATCATGAGGCCATTGGGGGTTTTGCCACGATGGGAGTAGTGAGAAGCTCCAAACTGCAAAGATTCTTCTGCAGAAAAATTGAGACCTGTTGGTTGGCTCCAGGCCAACGATTCCGAGCAGGGTTCTAAAGATGGATGGCTGGGTAGCTCACCTCACATTCCAATTGTCTCCGAGCTACAAGAAAGGTTAGATCTGCTGGATCCGGGGGAGCAACCGAGGAGGCTGAGTTGAAATGGACTCTCCTGTGGATGGGTCCTAATGTGTTTTTATGTCTATGGAGACCTTGGAATGAAGCGGTGGCACTGGGGCCCTGAAGGGTTCCCCTAAACAGAGGCTTTGACATGGCTCCAATGTGCAAGTTTCCCATGCGTAGATGAGATTTGTTCTGATGGTTGAGTCAAGAAACAGCCATATGCTGGTATTGAAATTCAGGCCTCTGAGGAGAGATGCCTGGAAACCAAAGCAATGGATCCGATTAGTGCCTAGGGGTCTGTTCGTTCCTTTTTACCTCTAGGGACATCTGTCTACGGTTCTAAGTGCAGGTAGTTGCTCAGAGGGGCTCAGATTGCCCCTGTTTGTCCTGGGAAGCCACCACTATTTGGATGGCCTCAGGGACTTTGGAGGTTTATCCTATTAGTATGGTTGCAGCCATTGGAATGGGCACACACAATTCCCATGGAGAGGGCAAGTACAGTCCTCAGGTTTGGCTCCAGGGGCCTTAGCCTGTAGGGTTTGTAGGCCAGGGCTGTTTGGATAGTTGTCTGAAAACACAAACTCGTCTTATGTTTTGGGTCATAAATATAGCAGGACTGATCTACCAACCAAGAGGAGAACTCTTCGGGATATGAAAAAAGGGCGAGTGTGAGGCTCTTGTTCAAGTTTTTATCTCTGTATATCGTGTCACTCATGATCGTGAAATTTCCGGGTGACTTCATGGGAAATGGACGAGTCTTACTCTCTGGGGTTTTGGCCACGTCCAAAGAGTTTGGGGTTATTCTGTGGGACGGAAGAAGTCCGTTTTTTTATTGTTGTTTTGTTTTGTTTTGTTTTTTAGCCTCAGGTGTCAAAACAAATGAGGGATTCCAGAGTAGAGCCTGGGGAGGGGCGACTGGACAACCAGAAATCTGGTTAAAAATTGGGGCCTAAGGACATGTCAAGCCCATTATGACATCTAATGGTCCAGCCACTGAGAGGATTTACTAGAGGACAGGACTCACGCTGAGGTCACAATGCGTGTTTATGCTCCCGTCGCACTCAAGAATGGGCGGGGCCTCAGGGTGAATGCAGGTTTCTCCTACACTGAACGTTGGACAACGTGCCAACCACAAGGTTTCTTGCCATGGGTAAGGAGTTCTGATTTCTGCATCACACTCACCCCTGGGAAGTGATTGGAGATAAGGTCTAGATTCTGAAGCATGAAAACTGAGGTATGGAAGAGATGATGACCTAAGGCCATGGCGGGTCTGATGTGCTCAGGGTGCGGTCAGCTGTGTAGGTGTTGGTCAGCAGGTCCGGGTTCAGGTTGTGTCAGACAGTGCATTAGTGCCCAGGTTAGACTATATAATTTGGGTACAGTCAGGTGCCGTGTAGGTTTATCCTCATATAAGGTGCCTGGGAGCTCATGAGCCAATATTTTTTTTTAGAGGGCAGGCAGAGTGCTGCACTGTGGGACCGGGATTGCCAAATTGAGGGATTCGGGGCCAGGAGAGTGAGGACGTAAGTCTGAGAACACAAGCTAGACTTGGGTTTCAGGGCGAGGGCACGGCAGGTACCCCTGCAGATCTGAACCAATATCTCATACATCTGAAGTCAGGGCGAGGATCGGACGTTGGCTCAGGTTGGAGTTTTTGTGCATGTCGGCCCCTTCATGAAGGGAGCGGAATCTCGAGGTCATGGAGGTTTTCCCACGTTGGGAGTTATGAGATGCCCCCATCAAGGATTCCTTCTGCAGGACAATTGAGACCTGTTGGACATATCCAGGATATCCCATAAGGAATGACTCCGGAGCATCATTCGAGGATGGATGCCTAGAAAGCCCGCTTCGCATTCTAGTTGTCTTCTTGCAACAAGACAGTTTAGATCTGATGGATCTGCGGGTGTAAACGGATTGGCTGAGTTGAAATGGACTTTCCTGAGGATGGGTCCTAATGTTTGTTTGTGGCCCTGAGGGCCTTGTAATGGGGCGGTGGCACCGGCACCCTGAAGTATTCTCCTAAGCTTTAGACATAGCTCCAATGCTCAAGTTTCCTTGTGGAGACGAGATTTGTTCTGATGGTTGTCTCAGGAGAAGCCCAATGCTGGTATTGGAATCCAGGATTTTGAGGAGACATGCCTGTAAACCAAAGCTATGGATCCCATTATGGCCTAGGGTCCTGTCTGCTTCAATCTTCTTCTCTGGGGACATCGATCTATGGTATGAGTGGAGGTAGATGATCACCTGGTGTCTGACTGGCCTTGTTGTCCCAGACAACCTACACCATTGGTATGGCCTCAGGGAATTTGGAGGTTTCTCCTAATGCATACGGTTTTGGACATTGGAATGGGCAGAATTCCCATGGATTGGGTAAGCACAGTCTTAATGTGTGGCTCCAGGGGCCTGGCCTGGAGGGTGTGTGGCCCAGGACTTTGAGGACAGAACTCAAAAAACACAAACTCAGCTTAGGTTTGGGGACGTAGGTATGGCAGGACCGATCTACATACCATGAGAATTCTTCAAGATATGAAGAAAGAGCGAGTCTGAGGCGCTTGCTCAGGCTTTTATCTCTGGATTTTGTATCAGCGATGGACGTGGAATGTCGAGGAGGCCTCATGGGCCCTGGACGAATCTTCCTCTCTGTGGATTTAGCCCGATCCCTATTCTTTTTCGTGAATCTGTGGTATTGGAGGACTTTTTTCAGGTTTGTTACCTCAGGTGTCCCACCAAAAGAGGAATTCCAAAGCAGAGCCCTGGCGAAGAGTGAAGGGACAACCCGAAATATGGTTAAAATTTGGGGCCTAGGGGCATGGCAAGCCCAATATGCTGTCTCTTCATGCAGCCACTATGAGGCCTTACCTTAGGACCGAGCTCAGGCTGAGGGTCACAATGTGGGTTTGTGACCAATGTGGCCATCAAGCATGGGCTGGGCCTCATGGGCCACACTGGTTTAAAGTATACTGAACGATGGACAACATGCCAACCACGAGGTTTCTTGCCAAGTGAACGAGTTGTGATTTCTGCATCATTTTCAAACCTGGTCAGTGATTGGAGATCAGGTCTAGGTTCTGAAGCCTGAAAACCGAGGTTGGGTAGAGATGACGACCTATGCCCATTGCAGGTCCGATGTGCTCAGTGTGCGGCCAACTGTCAGGGTGGGGCCAGGAGGTCCAGGCTCAGGCTGTGTCAGAAAAGGCAATTTTGCCCAGATCAGCCTATATATTTGCTGTACAGCCAAATGGCGTGCAGGTTGATCCTCATTTGGGATTTCTGGGTAGCCCCAGAAGGCAATGTTTTACTTCTGGAGGGGAGGCAGAGTGCTGCATTGTAATTCTGGATTGCCAAACTGGAGGGCTTGTGGGCCATTAGTCTGAGGACGGAAGTCTGAGAACACAAGCTAGGCTTGGATTGCATGGGTGAGGACATTGCAGGCACAATCTACAGACCTCAATCGAGATCTCGTGCATCTGAAGTCAGGGCAATGATCAGACGATCCCTCAGGTTGGACTTTCTGTCCCTGATGGCCCCTTCATGAAGGTGGGGGGGAATCAAGGCCATGGGGGTTTTTCCACGATGGGAGTTGTGAGAAGCTCCAAACTGCAAAGATTCTTCTGCAGGAAAATTGAGACCTGTTTGTTGCCACCAGGCCAACGATTCCGAGCAGGGTTCTAAGGATGGACGGCTGGGCAGGACACCTCACATTCCAATTGTCTCCTAGCTACTAGACAGGTTAGATCTGCTGGATGTGGGGGAGCAACTGAGGAGGCTGAGTTGAAATGGACTCTCCTGTTGATGTGTCCTAATATGTTTTTGTGTCTTTGGAGACCTTGGAATAAAGCGGTGGCACTGGGGCCCTGAAGGGTTCTCCTAAAAAGAGGCTTTGACACAGCACCAACGTGCAAGTTTCCCATGTGCAGATGAGATTTGTTTTGATGGGTGAGTCAAGAAAGAGCCATATGCTGGTATTGAAATCCAGGCCTCTGAGGAGAGATGCCTGGAAACCATAGCAATGGATCCGATTAGTTCCTAGGGGCCTGTTCGTTTCTTTTAACCTCTGGGGACATCAGTCTACGGGTCTGAGTGCAGGTTTGTGCTCTGATGGGCTCAGATTGCTACTGTTTGTCCTGGGAAGCCACAACTATTGGGATGTCCTCAAGGAATTTGGAGGTTTATTCTATTAGTAGGGTTGTGGCCATTGGAATGGGCACACACAATTCCCTTGGAGAGGGCAGGTACAGTCCTCAAGTTGGGCTTCAAGGGCCTGAGACTGTATCATGTGTAGGCCAGGGATGTTTGGACAGTTGTCTGAAAACACAAACTCGGCATATGATTCGGGTCATAGGTATGGCAGGATTGATCTACAGACCATTAGGAGAACTCTTCGGGATATGAAAAAATGGAGAGTGTGAGGCTCTTGCTCAAGTTTTTATAGTGGATATCATGTCACTCATGGTAGTGAAAATTCCGGGTGACTTCATGGGAAATGGACGAGTCTTACTCTCTGGGAGGTTGGCCCCGTCCAAAGAGTTTGGGGTCATTCTGTGGGATGGAAGAAGTCCGTTTTTGTTGTTGTTTTGTTTTGTTTTATTTTGTTTTTTTAACCTCAGGTGTCCCACCAAATGAGGGATTCCACAGTAGAGCCCTGGGGAGGGGCTACTGTACAACCAGAAATCTGGTTAATAATTGGGGCCTAAGGACATGTCAAGCCCATTATGACAACTAAAGGTCCAGCCACTTAGAGGACTTACTAGAGGACAGGACTCACGCTGAGGTCACAATGCGTGTTTATGCTCCCGTCGCACTCAAGAATGGGCGGGACCTCAGAGTGAATGCTGTTTTCTCCTACAATGAATGTTGGACAACATGCCAACCACAAGGTTTCTTGCCATGGGTCAGGAAGAGTTCTGATTTCTGCATCACAGTCACCTGTGGGCAGTGATTGGAGATAAGGTCTAGGTTCTGAAGCCTGAAAACTGAGGTAGGGAAGAGATGATGACCTAAGGCCATGGCAGTTCTGATGTGCTCATTGTGCAGTCAGTTCTCTGGGTGTTGGTCAGGAGGTCCGGGCTCAGATTGTCTCAGACAGTGCTTTAGTGCCCAGGTTAGACTATATAATTTGGGTACTGGTGAGTGCCGTTTAGGTGTATCCTCATTTAAGCTGCCAGGGCAGCTCATTAGGCAAAATATTGTTTCTAGCGGGGAGGCAGAGTGCTTCATTGTCGGTCCGGAATTGCAAAAATTGAGGGCCAGGAGGGTGAGGACGGAATTCAGAGAACACAAGCTAGACTTCGGATTTGTATGCCCTCGTCGCACTCAAGAATGGGCGGGGCCTCAGGGTGAATGCTGGTTTCTCCTACACTGAACATAGGACAACGTGCCAACCACAAGGTTTCTTGCCATGGGTAAGGAGGAGTTCTGATTTCTGAATCACAATCACCCCTGGGCAGTGATTGGAAATAAGGTCTCGGTTCTGAAGCCTGAAAACTGAGGTAGGGAAGAGATGATGACCTAAGGCCATGGAGGGTCTTATGTGCTCAGTGTGCGGTCAGCTTTCTGGGTGTTGTTCAGGAGGTCCGGGCTCAGGTTGTGTCCGACAGTGCATTAGTGCCCAGGTTAGACTATATAATTTGGGTAAAATCGAGTGCTGTGTAGGTTTAATCTCACTTAAGGTGCCTGGGCAGCTCATTAGGCAAAAATTTTTTTCTAGAGGGCAAGCAGAGTACTGCATTGTGGGTCGGAATTGCCATACTTGTGGGCTTCGGTGCCAGGAGTGTGAGGACGGAAGTCTGAGAAGACAAGCTAGACTTTGGTTTCAGGGCGAGGGCTCGGCAGGTACCCCCTGCAGATCTGAACCAATATCTCATGCATCTGAAGTCAGGGTGAGGATCAGACGTTGGCTCCGGTTGGAGTTTCTGTGCATGACGGCCGCTTCATGAAAGGAGCGGAATCTCAAGGCAATTGAGGTTTTCTTATGTTGAGAGTTGTGGGATGCCCCCTCTTTCTGCGGGACAACTGAGACCTGTTGGACAGCTCCAGGACATCCCATATGGAATGACTCCAGAGCACCATTCGAGGATGGATGCCTGGGAAGCCCGACTCGCATTCCAAAGGTCTCCTAGCAACAAGACAGTTTAGATCTGATGGCTCTGCAGGAGCAACCGGGGTGGCTGAGTTGAAATGGACTTTCCTGAGCATGGGTGCTAATGGGTTTTTGTGTCCATGAGGGCATTGGAATGGGGAGGTGGCACCGGGACCCTGAAGTACTCTCCTAAGCTTTTGACATAGCTCCCATGCACAGGTTTCCTTGTGGAGACGAGATGAGTTCTCATGGGCGTCTCAGGAAAACCCCTATGCTCGTATTGGAATCAGGCATTTGTGGAGACATTCCTGTAAACCAAAGCAATGGATCCTATTATGGCCTAGGGATCTGTCTGGTTCAATCTTCTTCTCTGGGGACATCCATCTATGGTATGAGTGGAGGTAGATTATCAGCTGGTGTCAGACAGCCCTTGTTTGTCCCGGGCGACCTACACTATTGGGATGGCCTCAGGGACTTTGGAGGTTTCTCCTAATTTGTACGATGTTGGACAATGGAATGGGCAGAATTCCCATGGATTGGTAGGCACAGTCCTAATGTGTGGCTCCAGGGGCCCCAGCCTAGAGGGTGTGTGGCCCAGGACTTTGAGGACAGAAGTCTGAAAACACAAACTCAGCTTAGGTTTGGGGACGTAGGTATGGCAGGCCCGATCTACAAACCATGAGAAGAACTCTTCAGGATATGAAGAAAGTGCGAGTCTGAGGCGCTTGCTCAGGCTTTTGTCTCTGGATTTTGTATCAGACATCGCCGTGGAATGTCGGGGAGGCCTCATGGGCCAAGAACGAATCTTCCTCTCTGAAGATTTGACCCGCTTCCTTAATGTTTTTCGTCAATCTGTGGGATGGGAGGACTCCTTTCAGTTTTGTTACCTCAGGTGTCCCACCAAAAGAGGAATTCCAAAGCAAAGCGTGGGGAAGACTGAAGGGACAACCCGTACTATGGTTAAAAATTGGGGCCTAGGGCCATGGCAAGCCCAATATGCTATCTCTTCATCCAGCCACTGAGAGGCCTTACTTGAGTACTGGCCTCAGGCTGAGGGTCACAATGTGTGTTTGGGAACCCTTTGGCCTGCGCGCATGGGCGGGGCCTAATGGGCCACACTGGTTTCAACTACACTGAACGTTGGAAAATATACCAACCACAAGGTTTCTTGCCATGGGGAAGGAGTTCTGATTTCTGCATCACGTTCAACCCTGGGCAGTGATTGGAGATAAGGTCTAGGTTCTGAAGCCTGAAAACCGAGGTTGAGAAGATATGACGACCTAAGGCCATGGAGGCTCGATGTGCTCAGTGTGCGGCCAGCTGTCTGGGTGGAGCCAGGAGGTCCAGGCTCAGGCTGTGTCAAAAGGGCATTAGTGCCCTGGTCAGCCTATGTATTTGGGGTACAGCCAAGGTAGGTGCAGGTTGATCCTCATTTGGGGTTACTGGGTAGCCCCAGAGGGCAATGTTTTTCTTCTGGAGGGCAGGCAGAGTGCTGCATTGTAGTTCTGGATTGCCAAACTGGAGGGCTTGTGGGCCAGTAGTCTGACGACAGAAGTCTGAGAACACAAGCTAGGCTTAGGTTTCTGGGTGAGGACATGGCAGGCACAATCTACAGTCCTGAATCGAGATCTTTTGCATCTGACGTCAGGGCGAGGGACAGATGATCGATCAGGTTGGAGTTTCTGTCCCTGATGGCCCCTTCATGAAGGCGGGCATCACGAGGCCATGGAAGTTTTCAAACGATGGGAGTTGTGAGCAGCTCCAAACTGCAAAGAGTCTTCTGCAGGATAATTGAGACCTGTTGTTTGGCTCCAGGCCAGTGATTCTGAGCAGGGTTCTAAGGATGGATGGCTGGGTAGCCCACCTCGCATTCCAATTGTCTCCTAGCAACAAGACAGTTAGATATCCTGGATCTGGGAGAGCAACTGAGGAGGCAGAGTTGAAATGGACTCTCCTGTGGATGGGTCCTAATGTGCTTCTGTGTCTATGGAGACCTTGGAATGAATCGTTGGCACTGGGGCCCAGAAGGGTTCTGCTAAACAGAGGCTTTGACACAGCACCAACGTGCAAGTTTCCCATGTGTAGATGAGATGTTTTCTGATGGTGAGTCAAGAAACAGCCATATGCTGGTTTTGAAATTCAGGCCTCTGAGGAGAGATGCCTGCAAACCAAAGCAATGAATCTGATTAGTGCCTAGGGACCTGTTCTTTCCTTTTTACCTCTGGGGACATCTGTCTATGGGTCTGAGTGCAGGTAGGTGCTCAGATGGGCTCAGATTGCCCCTGTTTTTCCTGGGAAGCCAACACTATGGAGATGGATCAGGGACTTTGGAGGTTTATCCTATTAGAAGTGTTGTGGCCATTGGAATGGGCACACACAATTCCTTTCGAGAGGGCAAGTACAGTCCTCAGGTTTGGCTCCAGGGCCCTGAGCCTGTAGGTTGTGTAGGCCAGGGATGTTTGGACAGTTGTCTGAAAACACAAACTCGGCTTATCTTTCGGGTCATAGGTATGGCAGGACTGATCTACAGACCATGAGGAGAACTCTTCGGGATTTGAAAAAAGGGCGAGTGTGAGGCTCTTGCTCAAGTTTTTGTCTCTGGATATCGTGTCACTCATGGTCGTGAAATTTCTGGGTGACTTCATGGGAAATGGACGAGTCTTACTCTCTGGTGGTTTGGCCCCGTCCAAAGAGTTGGGGTCATTCTATGGGATGGAAGAAGTCTGGTTATTTTTTTTGTTTGTTTTTTGTTTTTCACCTCAGGTGTCCCAAAATGAGGGATTCCAGAGTACAGCCCTGGGGAGGGGCGACTGGACAATCAGAAATCTGGTTAAAAATTGGGGCCTAGGGACATATCAAGCCCATTATGACATCTAATGGTCCAGCCACTGAGAGGACTTACTAGAGGACAGGACTCATGGTGAGGGCCACAATGCGTGTTTATGCCCTTGTCGCACTAAAGAATGGGCGGGGCCTCAGGGTGAATGCTGGTTTCTCCTACACTGAACATAGGACAACGTGCCAACCACAAGGTTTCTTGCCATTGGTAAGGAGGAGTTCTGATTTCTGAATCACAATCACCCCTGGGCAGTGTTTGGAAATAAGGTCTCGGTTCTGAAGCCTGAAACATGAGGTAGGGAAGAGATGATAACTGAAGGCCATGGAGGGTCTTATGTGCTCAGTGTGCGGTCAGCTTTCTGGGTGTTGGTCAGGAGGTCCGGGCTCAGGTTGTGTCCGACAGTGCATTAGTGCCCAGGATAGACTATATAATTTGGGTAAAATCGAGTGCTGTGTAGGTTTAATCTCACTTAAGGTGCCTGGGCAGCTCATTAGGCAATAATTTTTTTCTAGAGGGCAGGCAGAGTACTGCATTGTGGGTCGGAATTGCCATACTTGAGGGCTTCGGTGCCAGGAGTGTGAGGACGGAATTCTGAGAAGACAAGCTAGACTATGGTTTCAGGGCGAGGGCACGGCAGGTACCCCCTGCAGATCTGAACCAATATCTCATGCATCTGAAGTCAGGGTGAGGATCAGACGTTGGCTCCGGTTGGAGTTTCTGTGCATGACGGCCGCTTCATGAAGGGAGCGGAATCTCAAGGCCATTGAGGTTTTCTTATGTTGGGAGTTGTGGGATGCCCCTCTTTCTGCGGGACAACTGAGACCTGTTGGACAGCTCCAGGACATCCCATATGGATTGACTCCAGAGCACCATTCGAGGATGGATGCCTGGGAAGCCCGACTCGCATTCCAATTGTCTCCTAGCAACAAGACAGTTTAGATCTGATGGCTCTGCAGGAGCAACCGGGGTGGCTGAGTTGAAATGGACTTTCCTGAGCATGGGTCCTAATGGGTTTTTGTGTCCATGAGGGCCTTGGAATGGGGAGGTGGCACCGGGACCCTGAAGTACTCTCCTAAGCTTTTGACATAGCTCCCATGCACAGGTTTCCTTGTGGAGACGAGATGAGTTCTCATGGGCGTCTCAGGAAAACCCCTATGCTCGTATTAGAATCAGGCTTTTGTGGAGACATGCCTGTAAACCAAAGCAATGGATCCTATTATGGCCTAGGGATCTGTCTGGTTCAATCTTCTTCTCTGGGGACATCCATCTATGGTATGAGTGGAGGTAGATTATCAGCTGGTGTCAGACAGCGCTTGTTTGTTCCGGGCGACCTAAACTATTGGGATGGCCTCAGGGACTTTGGAGGTTTCTCCTAATTTGTACGATTTTGGACCATGGAATGGGCAGAATTCCCATGGATTGGTAGGCACAGTCCTAAGTTGTGGCTCCAGGGGCCCAGCCTGGAGGGTGTGTGGCCCAAGACTTTGAGGACAGAAGTCCTCAAACAAAAACTCAGCTTAGGTTTGCGGACGTAGGTATGGCAGGCCCGATCTACAAACCATGAGAAGAACTCTTCAGGATAAGAAGAAAGTGCGAGTCTGAGGCGCTTGCTCACGCTTTTATCTCTGGATTTTGTATCAGCGATGGCCGTGGAATGTCGGGGAGGCCTCATGGGCCATGAACGAATTTGAGGATTTGACCGGCATCCCTATTGTTTTTCGTCAATCTGTGGGATGGGAGGACTCCTTTCAGTTTTGTTACCTCAGGTGTCCCACCAAAAGAGGAATTCCAAAGCAAAGCGTGGGGAAGACTGAAGGGACAACCCGTACTATGGTTAAAAATTGGGGCCTAGGGCCATGGCAAGCCCAATATGCTATCTCTTCATCCAGCCACTGAGAGGCCTTACTTGAGTACTGGGCTCAGGCTGAGGGTCACAATGTGTGTTTGGGAACCCTGTGGCCTGCGAGCATGGGCGGGGCCTCATGGGCCACACTGGTTTCAACTACACTGAACGTTGGAAAACATGCCAACCACAAGGTTTCTTGCCATGGGGAAGGAGTTCTGATTTCTGCATCACGTTCAACCCTGGGCAGTGATTGGAGATAAGGTCTAGGTTCTGAAGCCTGAAAACCGAGGTTGAGAAGAGATGACGTCCTAAGGCCATGGCGGCTCGATGAGCTCAGTGTGCGGCCAGCTGTCTGGGTGGAGCCAGGAGGTCCAGGCTCAGGCTGTGTCAGAAAGGGCATTAGTGCCCTGGTCAGCCTATGTATTTGGGGTACAGCCAAGGTAGGTGCAGGTTGATCCTCATTTGGGGTTACTTGGTAGCCCCAGAGGGCAAAGTTTTTCTTCTGGAGTGCAGGCAGAGTGCTGCATTGTAGTTCTGGATTGCCAAACTGGAGGGCTTGTGGGCCAGTAGTCTGACGACAGAAGTCTGAGAACACAAGCTAGGCTTAGGTTTCTGGGTGAGGACATGGCAGGCACAATCTACAGTCCTGAATCGAGATCTTTTGCATCTGACGTCAGGGCGAGGGACAGACGATCGATCAGGTTGGAGTTTCTGTCCCTGATGGCCCCTTCATGAAGGGGGGCATCACGAGGCCATGGGGGTTTTCCCACGATGGGAGTTGTGAGCAGCTCCAAACTGAAAAGAGTCTTTTGCAGGATAATTGAGACCTGTTGTTTGGCTCCAGGCCAGTGATTCTGAGCAGGGTTCTAAGGATGGATGGCTGGGTAGCCCACCTCGCATTCCAATTGTCTCCTAGCAACAAGACAGTTAGATCTGCTGGATCTGGGAGAGCAACCAAGGAGGCAGAGTTGAAATGGACTCTCCTGTGGATGGGTCCTAATGTGCTTCTGTGTCTATGGAGACCTTGGAATGAATCGGTGGCACTGGGGCCCCAGAAGGGTTCTGCTAAACAGAGGCTTTGACACAGCACCAACGTGCAAGTTTCCCATGTGTAGATGAGATGTTTTCTGATGGTGAGTCAAGAAACAGCCATATGCTGGTTTTGAAATTCAGGCCTCTGAGGAGAGATTCCTGCCAACCAAAGCAATGGATCTGATTAGTTCCTAGGGACCTGTTCTTTCCTTTTTACCTCTAGGGACATCTGTCTATGGGTCTGAGTGGAGGTAGGTGCTCAGATGGGCTCAGATTGCCCCTGTTTTTCCTGGGAAGCCAACACTATGTAGATGGATCAGGGACTTTGGAGGTTTATCCTATTAGAAGTGTTGTGGCCATTGGAATGGGCACACACAATTCCTTTCGAGAGGGCAAGTACAGTCCCCAGGTTTGGCTCCAGGGCCCTGAGCCTGTAGGTTGTGTAGGCCAGGGATGTTTGGACAGTTGTCTGAAAACACAAACTCGGCTTATGTTTCGGGTCATAGGTATGGCAGGACTGATCTACAGACCATGAGGAGAACTCTTCGGGATTTGAAAAAAGGGCGAGTGTGAGGCTCTTGCTCAAGTTTTTGTCTCTGGATACCGTGTCACTCATGGTCGTGAAATTTCTGGGTGACTTCATGGGAAATGGACGAGTCTTACTCTCTGGTGGTTTGGCCCCGTCCAAAGAGTTTGGGGTCATTCTGTGGGATGGAAGAAGTCTGTTTTTTTTTTTTTTAACCTCAGGTGTCCCACCAAATGAGGGATTCCAGAGTAGAGCCCTGGGGAGGGGCGACTGGACAATCAGAAATCTGGTTAAAAATTGGGGCCTAGGGACATGTCAAGCCCATTATGACATCTAATGGTCCAGCCACTGAGAGGACTTACTAGAGGACAGGAATCATGGTGAGGGCCACAATGCGTTTTTATGCCCTCGTCGCACTCAAGAATGGGCGGGGCCTCAGGTTGAATGCTGGTTTCTCCTACACTGAACATAGGACAACGTGCCAACCACAAGGTTTCTTGCCATGGGTAAGGAGGAGTTCTGATTTCTGAATCACAATCACCCCTGGGCAGTGATTGGAAATAAGGTCTTGGTTCTGAAGCCTGAAAACTGAGGTAGGGAAGAGATGATGACCTAAGGCCATGGAGGGTCTTATGTGCTCAGTGTGCGGTCAGATTTCTGGGTGTTGGTCAGGAGGTCCGGGCTCAGGTTGTGTCCGACAGTGCATTAGTGCCCAGGTTAGACTATATAATTTGGGTAAAATCGAGTGCTGTGTAGGTTTAATCTCACTTAAGGTGCCTGGGCAGCTCATTAGGCAATAATTTTTTTTCTAGAGGGCAGGCAGAGTACTGCATTGTGGGTCGGAATTGCCATACTTGAGGGCTTCGGTGCCAGGAGTGTGAGGACGGAAGTCTGAGAAGACAAGCTAGACTTTGGTTTCAGGGCGAGGGCACGGCAGGTACCCCCTGCAGATCGGAACCAATATCTCATGCATCTGAAGTCAGGGTGAGGATCAGACGTTGGCTCCGGTTGGAGTTTCTGTGCATGACGGCCGCTTCATGAAGGGAGCAGAATCTCAAGGCCATTGAGGTTTTCTTATGTTGGGAGTTGTGGGATGCCCCCTCTTTCTGCGGGACAACTGAGACCTGTTGGACAGCTCCAGGACATCCCATATGGATGACTCCAGAGCACCATTCGAGGATGGATGCCTGGGAAGCCCGACTCGCATTCCAATTGTCTCCTAGCAACAAGACAGTTTAGATCTGATGGCTCTGCAGGAGCAACCGGGGTGGCTGAGTTGAAAAGGACTTTCCTGATCATGGGTCCTAAGGGGTTTTTGTGTCCATGAGGGCCTTGGAATGGGGCGGTGGCACCGGGACCCTGAAGTACTCTCCTAAGCTTTGGACATAGCTCCCATGCACAGGTTTCCTTGTGGAGACGAGATGAGTTCTCATGGGTGTCTCAGGAAAACCCCTATGCTTGTATTGGAATCAGGCTTTTGTGGAGACATGCCTGTAAACCAAAGCAATGGATCCTATTATGGCCTAGGGATCTGTCTGGTTCAATCTTCTTCTCTGGGGACATCCATCTATAGTATGAGTGGAGTTAGATTATCAGCTGGTGTCAGACAGCCCTTGTTGGTCCGGGCGACCTACACTATTGGGATGGCCTCAGGGACTTTGGAGGTTTCTCCTAATTTGTACGATTTTGGACAATGGAAAGGGCAGAATTCCCATGGATTGGTAGGCTCAGTCCTAATGTGTGGCTCCAGGAGCCCCAGCCTGGAGGGTGTGTGGCCCAGGACTTTGAGGACAGAAGTCTGAAAACACAAACTCAGCTTAGGTTTGGGGACGTAGGTATGGCAGGCCCGATCTACAAACCATGAGAAGAACTCTTCAGGATATGAAGAAAGTGCAAGCCTGAGGCGCTTGCTCAGGCTTTTGTCTCTGGATTTTGTATCAGCGATGGCCGTGGAATATCGGGGAGGCCTCATGGGCCATGAACGAATCTTCCTCTCTGAGGATTTGACCCGCTTCCCTATTGTTTTTCGTCAATCTGTGGGATGGGAGGACTCCTTTCAGTTTTGTTACCTCAGCTGTCCCACCAAAAGAGGAATTCCAAAGCAAAGTTTGGGGAAGACTGAAGGGACAACCCGTACTATGGTTAAAAATTGGGGCCTAGGGCCATGGCAAACCCAATATGCTATCTCTTCATCAGCCACTGAGAGGCCTTACTTGAGTACTGGTCTCAGGCTGAGGGTCACAATGTGTGTTAGGGAACCCTGTGGCCCGCGAGCATGGGCGGGGCCTCATGGGCACACTGGTTTCAACTACACTGAACGTTGGAAAACATGCCAACCACAAGGTTTCTAGCCATGGGGAAGGAGTTCTGATTTCTGCATCACGTTCAACCCTGGGCAGTGATTGGAGATAAGGTCTAGGTTCTGAAGCCTGAAAACCGAGGTTGATAAGAGATGACGACCTAAGGCCATGGCGGCTGGATGTGCTCAGTGTGCGGCCAGCTGTCTGGGTGGAGCCAGGAGGTCCAGGCTCAGGCTGTGTCAGAAAGGGCATTAGTGCCCTGGTCAGCCTATGTATTTGGGATACAGCCAAGTTAGGTGCAGGTTGATCCTCATTTGGGGTTACTGGGTAGCCCCAGAGGACAATGTTTTTCTTCTGGAGGGCAGGCAGAGTGCTGCATTGTAGTTCTGGATTGCCAAACTGGAGGGCTTGTGGGCCAGTAGTCTGACGACAGAAGTCTGAGAACACAAGCTAGGCTTAGGTTTCTGGGTGAGGACATGGCAGGCACAATCTACAGTCCTGAATCGAGATCTTTTGCATCTGACGTCAGGGCGAGGGACAGACGATCGATCAGGTTGGAGTTTCTGTCCCTGATGGCCCCTTCATGAAGGGGGGCATCACGAGGCCATGGGGGTTTTCCCACGATGGGAGTTGTGAGCAGCTCCAAACTGCAAAGAGTCTTTTGCAGGATAATTGAGACCTGTTGTTTGGCACCAGGCCAGTGATTCTGAGCAGGGTTCTAAGGATGGATGGCTGGGTAGCCCACCTCGCATTCCAATTGTCTCCTAGCAACAAGACAGTTAGATCTGCTGGATCTGGGAGAGCAACCGAGAAGGCACAGTTGAAGTGGACTCTCCTGTGGATGGGTCCTAATGTGCTTCTGTGTATATGGAGACCTTGGAATGAAGTGGTGGCACTGGGGCCCCAGAAGGGTTCTGCTAAACAGAGGCTTTGACACAGCACCAACGTGCAAATTTCCCATGTGTAGATGAGATGTTTTCCGATGGTGAGTCAAGAAACAGCCATATGCTGGTTTTGAAATTCAGGCCTCTGAGGAGAGATGCCTGGAAACCAAAGCAATGGATCTGATAAGTGCCTAGGGACCTGTTCTTTCCTTTTTACCTCTGGGGACATCTGTCTATGGGTCTGAGTGGAGGTAGGTGCTCAGATGGGCTCAGATTGCCCCTGTTTTTCCTGGGAAGCCAGCACTATGGAGATGGATCAGGGACTTTGGAGGTTTATCCTATTAGAAGGGTTGTGGCCATTGGAATGGGCACACACAATTCCCTTCGAGAGGGCAAGTACAGTCCTCAGGTTTGGCTCCAGGGCCCTGAGCCTGTAGTTTGTGTAGGCCAGGGATGTTTGAACAGTTGTCTGAGAACACAAACACGGCTTATCATTCGGGTCATAGATATGGCAGGACTGATCTACAGACCATGAGGAGAACACTTCGGGATTTGAAAAAAGGGCGAGTGTGAGGCTCTTGCTCAAGTTTTTGTCTCTGGATATCGTGTCACTCATGGTCGTGAAATTTCTGGGTGACTTCATGGGAAATGGACGAGTCTTACTCTCTGGTGGTTTGGCCCCGTCCAAAGAGTTTGGGGTCATTCTGTGGGATGGAAGAAGTCTGTTTTTTTTTTTTTTTTTTTAACCTCAGGTGTCCCACCAAATGAGGGATTCCAGAGTAGAGCCCTGGGGAGGGGCGACTGGACAATCAGAAATCTGGTTAAAAATTGGGGCCTAGGGACATGTCAAGCCCATTATGACATCTAATGGTCCAGCCACTGAGAGGACTTACTAGAGGACAGGACTCATGGTGAGGGCCACAATGCGTGTTTATGCCCTTGTCGCACTCAAGAATGGGCGGGGCCTCAGGGTGAATGCTGGTTTCTCCTACACTGAACATAGGACAACGTGCCAACCACAAGGTTTCTTGCCATGGGTAAGGAGGAGTTCTGATTTCTGAATCACAATCACCCCTGGGCAGTGATTGGAAATAAGGTCTCGGTTCTGAAGCCTGAAAACTGAGGTAGGGAAGAGATGATGACCTATGGCCAAGGAGGGTCTTATGTGCTCAGTGTGCGGTCAGCTTTCTGGGTGTTGGTCAGGAGGTCCGGGCTCAGGTTGTGTCCGACAGTGCATTAGTGCCCAGGTTAGACTATATAATTTGGGTAAAATCGAGTGCTGTGTAGGTTTAATCTCACTTAAGGTGCCTGGGCAGCTCATTAGGCAATAATTTTTTTCTAGAGGGCAGGCAGAGTACTGCACTGTGTGTCGGAATTGCCATACTTGAGGGCTTCGGTGCCAGGAGTGTGAGGACGGAAGTCTGAGAAGACAAGCTAGACTTTGGTTTCAGGGCGAGGGCACGGCAGGTACCCCCTGCAGATCTGAACCAATATCTCATGCATCTGAAGTCAGGGTGAGGATCAGACGTTGGCTCCGGTTGGTGTTTCTGTGCATGACAGCCGCTTCATGAAGGGAGCGGAATCTCAAGGCCATTGAGGTTTTCCTATGTTGGGAGTTGTGGGATGCCCCCTCTTTCTGCGGGACAACTGAGACCTGTTGGACAGCTCCAGGACATCCCATATGGAATGACTCCAGAGCACCATTCGAGGATGGATGCCTGGGAAGCCCGACTCGCATTCCAATTGTCTCCTAGCAACAAGGCAGTTTAGATCTGATGGCTCTGCAGGAGCAACCGGGGTGGCTGAGTTGAAATGGACTTTCCTGAGCATGGGTCCTAATGGGTTTTTGTGTCCATGAGGGCCTTGGAATGGGGAGGTGGTACCGGGACCCTGAAGTACTCTCCTAAGCTTTGGACATAGCTCCCATACACAGGTTTCCTTGTGGAGATGAGATGAGTTCTCATGGGTGTCTCAGGAAAACCCCTATGCTCGTATTGGAATCACGCTTTTGAGGAGACATGCCTGTAAACCAAAGCAATGGATCCTATTATGGCCTAGGGATCTGTCTGGTTCAATCTTCTTCTCTGGGGACATCCATCTATGGTATGAGTGGAGCTAGATTATCAGCTGGTGTCAGACAGCCCTTGTTTGTCCCGGGCGACCTACACTATTGGGATGGCCTCAGGGACTTTGGAGGTTTCTCCTAATTTGTACGATTTTGGACAATGGAATGGGCAGAATTCCCATGGATTGGTAGGCACAGTCCTAATGTGTGGCTCCAGGGGCCCCAGCCTGAAGGGTGTGTGGCCCAGGACTTTGAGGACAGAAGTCTGAAAACACAAACTCAGCTTAGGTTTGGGGACGTAGGTATGGCAGGCCCGATCTACAAACCATGAGAAGGACTCTTCAGGATATGAAGAAAGTGCGAGTCTGAGGCGCTTGCTCAGGCTTTTGTCTCTGGATTTTGTATCAGCGATGGCCGTGGAATGTCGGGGAGGCCTCATGGGCCATGAACGAATTTGAGGATTTGACCGGCATCCCTATTGTTTTTCGTCAATCTGTGGGATGGGAGGACTCCTTTCAGTTTTGTTACCTCAGGTGTCCCACCAAAAGAGGAATTCCAAAGCAAAGTTTGGGGAAGACTGAAGGGACAACCCGTACTATGGTTAAAAATTGGGGCCTAGGGCCATGGCAAACCCAATACGCTATCTCTTCATCCAGCCACTGAGAGGCCTTACTTGAGTACTGGGCTCAGGCTGAGGGTCACAATGTGTGTTTGGAAACCCTGTGGCCCGCGAGCATGGGCGGTGCCTCATGAGCCACACTGGTTTCAACTACACTGAACGTTGGAAAACATGCCAACCACAAGGTTTCTTGCCATGGGGAAAGAGTTCTGATTTCTGCATCACGTTCAACCCTGGGCAGTGATTGGAGATAAGGTCTAGGTTCTGAAGCCTGAAAACCGAGGTTGAGAAGAGATGACGACCTAAGGCCATGGCGGCTCCATGTGCTCAGTGTGCGGCCGTCTGTCTGGGTGGAGCCAGGAGGTCCAGGCTCAGGCTGTTTCAGAAAGGGCATTAGTGCCCTGGTCAGCCTATGTATTTGGGGTACAGCCAAGGTAGGTGCAGGTTGATCCTCATTTGGGGTTACTGGGTAGCCCCAGAGGGCAATGTTTTTCTTCTGGAGGGCAGGCAGATGCTGCATTGTAGTTCTGGATTGCCAAACTGGAGGGCTTGTGGGCCAGTAGTCTGACGACAGAAGTCTGAGAACACAAGCTAGGCTTAGGTTTCTGGGTGAGGACATGGCAGGCACAATCTACAGTCCTGAATCGAGATCTTTTGCATCTGACGTCAGGGCGAGGGACAGACGATCGATCAGGTTGGAGTTTCTGTCCCTGATGGCCCCTTCATGAAGGGGGGCATCACGAGGCCATGGGGGTTTTCCCACGATGGGAGTTGTGAGCAGCTCCAAACTGCAAAGAGGCTTCTGCAGGATAATTGAGACCTGTTGTTTGGCTCCAGGCCAGTGATTCTGAGCAGGGTTCTAAGGATGGATGGCTGGGTAGCCCACCTCGCATTCCAATTGTCTCCTAGCAACAAGACAGTTAGATCTGCTGGATCTGGGAGAGCAACCGAGGAGGCCGAGTTGAAATGGACTCCCCTGTGGATGGGTCCTAATGTGCTTCTGTGTCTATGGAGACCTTGGAATGAAGCGGTGGCACTGAGGCCCCAGAAGGGTTCTGCTAAACAGGGGCTTTGACACAGCACCAACGTGCAAGTTTCCCATGTGTAGATGAGATGTTTTCTGATGGTGAGTCAAGAAACAGCCATATGCTGGTTTTGAAATTCAGGCCTCTGAGGAGAGATGCCTGGAAACCAAAGCAATGGATCTGATAAGTGCCTAGGGACCTGTTCTTTCCTTTTTACCTCTGGGGACATCTGTCTATGGGTCTGAGTGCAGGTAGGTGCTCAGATGGGCTCAGATTGCCCCTGTTTTTCCTGGGAAGCCAGCACTATGGAGATGGATCAGGGACTTTGGAGGTTTATCCTATTAGAAGGGTTGTGGCCATTGGAATGGGAACACACAATTCCCTTCGAGAGGGCAAGTACAGTCCTCAGGTTTGGCTCCAGGGCCCTGAGCCTGTAGGTTGTGTAGGCCAGGGATATTTGGACAGTTGTCTGAAAACACAAACTCGGCTTATGTTTCGGGTCATAGGTATGGCAGGAATGATCTACAGACCATGAGGAGAACTCTTCGGTATTTGAAAAAAGGGCGAGTGTGAGGCTCTTGCTCAAGTTTTTGTCTCTGGATATCGTGTCACTCGTGGTCGTGAAATTTCTGGGTGACTTCATGGGAAATGGACGAGTCTTACTCTCTGGTGGTTTGGCCCCGTCCAAAGAGTTTGGGGTCATTCTGTGGGATGGAAGAAGTCTGTTTTTTTTTTTTTTTTTAACCTCAGGTGTCCCACCAAATGAGGGATTCCAGAGTAGAACCCTGGGGAGGGGCGACTGGACAATCAGAAATCTGGTTAAAAATTGGGGCCTAGGGACATGTCAAGCCCATTATGACATCTAATGGTCCAGCCACTGAGAGGACTTACTAGAGGACAGGACTCATGGTGAGGGCCACAATGCGTGTTTATGCCCTTGTCGCACTCAAGAATGGGCGGGGCCTCAGGGTGAATGCTGGTTTCTCCTACACTGAACATAGGACAACGTGCCAACCACAAGGTTTCTTGCCATGGGTAAGGAGGAGTTCTGATTTCTGAATCACAATCACCCCTGGGCAGTGATTGGAAATAAGGTCTCGGTTCTGAAGCCTGAAAACTGAGGTAGGGAAGAGATGATGACCTATGGCCAAGGAGGGTCTTATGTGCTCAGTGTGCGGTCAGCTTTCTGGGTGTTGGTCAGGAGGTCCGGGCTCAGGTTGTGTCCGACAGTGCATTAGTGCCCAGGTTAGACTATATAATTTGGGTAAAATCGAGTGCTGTGTAGGTTTAATCTCACTTAAGGTGCCTGGGCAGCTCATTAGGCAATAATTTTTTTCTAGAGGGCAGGCAGAGTACTGCACTGTGTGTCGGAATTGCCATACTTGAGGGCTTCGGTGCCAGGAGTGTGAGGACGGAAGTCTGAGAAGACAAGCTAGACTTTGGTTTCAGGGCGAGGGCACGGCAGGTACCCCCTGCAGATCTGAACCAATATCTCATGCATCTGAAGTCAGGGTGAGGATCAGACGTTGGCTCCGGTTGGTGTTTCTGTGCATGACAGCCGCTTCATGAAGGGAGCGGAATCTCAAGGCCATTGAGGTTTTCCTATGTTGGGAGTTGTGGGATGCCCCCTCTTTCTGCGGGACAACTGAGACCTGTTGGACAGCTCCAGGACATCCCATATGGAATGACTCCAGAGCACCATTCGAGGATGGATGCCTGGGAAGCCCGACTCGCATTCCAATTGTCTCCTAGCAACAAGGCAGTTTAGATCTGATGGCTCTGCAGGAGCAACCGGGGTGGCTGAGTTGAAATGGACTTTCCTGAGCATGGGTCCTAATGGGTTTTTGTGTCCATGAGGGCCTTGGAATGGGGAGGTGGTACCGGGACCCTGAAGTACTCTCCTAAGCTTTGGACATAGCTCCCATACACAGGTTTCCTTGTGGAGATGAGATGAGTTCTCATGGGTGTCTCAGGAAAACCCCTATGCTCGTATTGGAATCACGCTTTTGAGGAGACATGCCTGTAAACCAAAGCAATGGATCCTATTATGGCCTAGGGATCTGTCTGGTTCAATCTTCTTCTCTGGGGACATCCATCTATGGTATGAGTGGAGCTAGATTATCAGCTGGTGTCAGACAGCCCTTGTTTGTCCCGGGCGACCTACACTATTGGGATGGCCTCAGGGACTTTGGAGGTTTCTCCTAATTTGTACGATTTTGGACAATGGAATGGGCAGAATTCCCATGGATTGGTAGGCACAGTCCTAATGTGTGGCTCCAGGGGCCCCAGCCTGAAGGGTGTGTGGCCCAGGACTTTGAGGACAGAAGTCTGAAAACACAAACTCAGCTTAGGTTTGGGGACGTAGGTATGGCAGGCCCGATCTACAAACCATGAGAAGGACTCTTCAGGATATGAAGAAAGTGCGAGTCTGAGGCGCTTGCTCAGGCTTTTGTCTCTGGATTTTGTATCAGCGATGGCCGTGGAATGTCGGGGAGGCCTCATGGGCCATGAACGAATTTGAGGATTTGACCGGCATCCCTATTGTTTTTCGTCAATCTGTGGGATGGGAGGACTCCTTTCAGTTTTGTTACCTCAGGTGTCCCACCAAAAGAGGAATTCCAAAGCAAAGTTTGGGGAAGACTGAAGGGACAACCCGTACTATGGTTAAAAATTGGGGCCTAGGGCCATGGCAAACCCAATACGCTATCTCTTCATCCAGCCACTGAGAGGCCTTACTTGAGTACTGGGCTCAGGCTGAGGGTCACAATGTGTGTTTGGAAACCCTGTGGCCCGCGAGCATGGGCGGTGCCTCATGAGCCACACTGGTTTCAACTACACTGAACGTTGGAAAACATGCCAACCACAAGGTTTCTTGCCATGGGGAAAGAGTTCTGATTTCTGCATCACGTTCAACCCTGGGCAGTGATTGGAGATAAGGTCTAGGTTCTGAAGCCTGAAAACCGAGGTTGAGAAGAGATGACGACCTAAGGCCATGGCGGCTCCATGTGCTCAGTGTGCGGCCGTCTGTCTGGGTGGAGCCAGGAGGTCCAGGCTCAGGCTGTTTCAGAAAGGGCATTAGTGCCCTGGTCAGCCTATGTATTTGGGGTACAGCCAAGGTAGGTGCAGGTTGATCCTCATTTGGGGTTACTGGGTAGCCCCAGAGGGCAATGTTTTTCTTCTGGAGGGCAGGCAGATGCTGCATTGTAGTTCTGGATTGCCAAACTGGAGGGCTTGTGGGCCAGTAGTCTGACGACAGAAGTCTGAGAACACAAGCTAGGCTTAGGTTTCTGGGTGAGGACATGGCAGGCACAATCTACAGTCCTGAATCGAGATCTTTTGCATCTGACGTCAGGGCGAGGGACAGACGATCGATCAGGTTGGAGTTTCTGTCCCTGATGGCCCCTTCATGAAGGGGGGCATCACGAGGCCATGGGGGTTTTCCCACGATGGGAGTTGTGAGCAGCTCCAAACTGCAAAGAGGCTTCTGCAGGATAATTGAGACCTGTTGTTTGGCTCCAGGCCAGTGATTCTGAGCAGGGTTCTAAGGATGGATGGCTGGGTAGCCCACCTCGCATTCCAATTGTCTCCTAGCAACAAGACAGTTAGATCTGCTGGATCTGGGAGAGCAACCGAGGAGGCCGAGTTGAAATGGACTCCCCTGTGGATGGGTCCTAATGTGCTTCTGTGTCTATGGAGACCTTGGAATGAAGCGGTGGCACTGAGGCCCCAGAAGGGTTCTGCTAAACAGGGGCTTTGACACAGCACCAACGTGCAAGTTTCCCATGTGTAGATGAGATGTTTTCTGATGGTGAGTCAAGAAACAGCCATATGGTGGTTGTGAAATTCAGGCCTCTGAGGAGAGATGCCTGGAAACCAAAGCAATGGATCTGATTAGTGCCTAGGGACCTGTTCTTTCCTTTTTACCTCTGGGGACATCTGTCTATGGGTCTGAGTGCAGGTAGGTGCTCAGATGGGCTCAGATTGCCCCTGTTTTTCCTGGGAAGCCAGCACTATGGAGATGGATCAGGGACTTTGGAGGTTTATCCTATTAGAAGGGTTGTGGCCATTGGAATGGGAACACACAATTCCCTTCGAGAGGGCAAGTACAGTCCTCAGGTTTGGCTCCAGGGCCCTGAGCCTGTAGGTTGTGTAGGCCAGGGATATTTGGACAGTTGTCTGAAAACACAAACTCGGCTTATGTTTCGGGTCATAGGTATGGCAGGAATGATCTACAGACCATGAGGAGAACTCTTCGGTATTTGAAAAAAGGGCGAGTGTGAGGCTCTTGCTCAAGTTTTTGTCTCTGGATATCGTGTCACTCATGGTCGTGAAATTTCTGGGTGACTTCATGGGAAATGGACGAGTCTTACTCTCTGGTGGTTTGGCCCCGTCCAAAGAGTTTGGGGTCATTCTGTGGGATGGAAGAAGTCTGTTTTTTTTTTTTTTTTTTAACCTCAGGTGTCCCACCAAATGAGGGATTCCAGAGTAGAGCCCTGGGGAGGGGCGACTGGACAATCAGAAATCTGGTTAAAAATTGGGGCCTAGGGACATGTCAAGCCCATTATGACATCTAATGGTCCAGCCACTGAGAGGACTTACTAGAGGACAGGACTCATGGTGAGGGCCACAATGCGTGTTTATGCCCTTGTCGCACTCAAGAATGGGCGGGGCCTCAGGGTGAATGCTGGTTTCTCCTACACTGAACATAGGACAACGTGCCAACCACAAGGTTTCTTGCCATGGGTAAGGAGGAGTTCTGATTTCTGAATCACAATCACCCCTGGGCAGTGATTGGAAATAAGGTCTCGGTTCTGAAGCCTGAAAACTGAGGTAGGGAAGAGATGATGACCTATGGCCAAGGAGGGTCTTATGTGCTCAGTGTGCGGTCAGCTTTCTGGGTGTTGGTCAGGAGGTCCGGGCTCAGGTTGTGTCCGACAGTGCATTAGTGCCCAGGTTAGACTATATAATTTGGGTAAAATCGAGTGCTGTGTAGGTTTAATCTCACTTAAGGTGCCTGGGCAGCTCATTAGGCAATAATTTTTTTCTAGAGGGCAGGCAGAGTACTGCACTGTGTGTCGGAATTGCCATACTTGAGGGCTTCGGTGCCAGGAGTGTGAGGACGGAAGTCTGAGAAGACAAGCTAGACTTTGGTTTCAGGGCGAGGGCACGGCAGGTACCCCCTGCAGATCTGAACCAATATCTCATGCATCTGAAGTCAGGGTGAGGATCAGACGTTGGCTCCGGTTGGTGTTTCTGTGCATGACAGCCGCTTCATGAAGGGAGCGGAATCTCAAGGCCATTGAGGTTTTCCTATGTTGGGAGTTGTGGGATGCCCCCTCTTTCTGCGGGACAACTGAGACCTGTTGGACAGCTCCAGGACATCCCATATGGAATGACTCCAGAGCACCATTCGAGGATGGATGCCTGGGAAGCCCGACTCGCATTCCAATTGTCTCCTAGCAACAAGGCAGTTTAGATCTGATGGCTCTGCAGGAGCAACCGGGGTGGCTGAGTTGAAATGGACTTTCCTGAGCATGGGTCCTAATGGGTTTTTGTGTCCATGAGGGCCTTGGAATGGGGAGGTGGTACCGGGACCCTGAAGTACTCTCCTAAGCTTTGGACATAGCTCCCATGCACAGGTTTCCTTGTGGAGATGAGATGAGTTCTCATGGGTGTCTCAGGAAAACCCCTATGCTCGTATTGGAATCACGCTTTTGAGGAGACATGCCTGTAAACCAAAGCAATGGATCCTATTATGGCCTAGGGATCTGTCTGGTTCAATCTTCTTCTCTGGGGACATCCATCTATGGTATGAGTGGAGCTAGATTATCAGCTGGTGTCAGACAGCCCTTGTTTGTCCCGGGCGACCTACACTATTGGGATGGCCTCAGGGACTTTGGAGGTTTCTCCTAATTTGTACGATTTTGGACAATGGAATGGGCAGAATTCCCATGGATTGGTAGGCACAGTCCTAATGTGTGGCTCCAGGGGCCCCAGCCTGAAGGGTGTGTGGCCCAGGACTTTGAGGACAGAAGTCTGAAAACACAAACTCAGCTTAGGTTTGGGGACGTAGGTATGGCAGGCCCGATCTACAAACCATGAGAAGGACTCTTCAGGATATGAAGAAAGTGCGAGTCTGAGGCGCTTGCTCAGGCTTTTGTCTCTGGATTTTGTATCAGCGATGGCCGTGGAATGTCGGGGAGGCCTCATGGGCCATGAACGAATTTGAGGATTTGACCGGCATCCCTATTGTTTTTCGTCAATCTGTGGGATGGGAGGACTCCTTTCAGTTTTGTTACCTCAGGTGTCCCACCAAAAGAGGAATTCCAAAGCAAAGTTTGGGGAAGACTGAAGGGACAACCCGTACTATGGTTAAAAATTGGGGCCTAGGGCCATGGCAAACCCAATACGCTATCTCTTCATCCAGCCACTGAGAGGCCTTACTTGAGTACTGGGCTCAGGCTGAGGGTCACAATGTGTGTTTGGAAACCCTGTGGCCCGCGAGCATGGGCGGTGCCTCATGAGCCACACTGGTTTCAACTACACTGAACGTTGGAAAACATGCCAACCACAAGGTTTCTTGCCATGGGGAAAGAGTTCTGATTTCTGCATCACGTTCAACCCTGGGCAGTGATTGGAGATAAGGTCTAGGTTCTGAAGCCTGAAAACCGAGGTTGAGAAGAGATGACGACCTAAGGCCATGGCGGCTCCATGTGCTCAGTGTGCGGCCGTCTGTCTGGGTGGAGCCAGGAGGTCCAGGCTCAGGCTGTTTCAGAAAGGGCATTAGTGCCCTGGTCAGCCTATGTATTTGGGGTACAGCCAAGGTAGGTGCAGGTTGATCCTCATTTGGGGTTACTGGGTAGCCCCAGAGGGCAATGTTTTTCTTCTGGAGGGCAGGCAGATGCTGCATTGTAGTTCTGGATTGCCAAACTGGAGGGCTTGTGGGCCAGTAGTCTGACGACAGAAGTCTGAGAACACAAGCTAGGCTTAGGTTTCTGGGTGAGGACATGGCAGGCACAATCTACAGTCCTGAATCGAGATCTTTTGCATCTGACGTCAGGGCGAGGGACAGACGATCGATCAGGTTGGAGTTTCTGTCCCTGATGGCCCCTTCATGAAGGGGGGCATCACGAGGCCATGGGGGTTTTCCCACGATGGGAGTTGTGAGCAGCTCCAAACTGCAAAGAGGCTTCTGCAGGATAATTGAGACCTGTTGTTTGGCTCCAGGCCAGTGATTCTGAGCAGGGTTCTAAGGATGGATGGCTGGGTAGCCCACCTCGCATTCCAATTGTCTCCTAGCAACAAGACAGTTAGATCTGCTGGATCTGGGAGAGCAACCGAGGAGGCCGAGTTGAAATGGACTCCCCTGTGGATGGGTCCTAATGTGCTTCTGTGTCTATGGAGACCTTGGAATGAAGCGGTGGCACTGAGGCCCCAGAAGGGTTCTGCTAAACAGGGGCTTTGACACAGCACCAACGTGCAAGTTTCCCATGTGTAGATGAGATGTTTTCTGATGGTGAGTCAAGAAACAGCCATATGCTGGTTTTGAAATTCAGGCCTCTGAGGAGAGATGCCTGGAAACCAAAGCAATGGATCTGATTAGTGCCTAGGGACCTGTTCTTTCCTTTTTACCTCTGGGGACATCTGTCTATGGGTCTGAGTGCAGGTAGGTGCTCAGATGGGCTCAGATTGCCCCTGTTTTTCCTGGGAAGCCAGCACTATGGAGATGGATCAGGGACTTTGGAGGTTTATCCTATTAGAAGGGTTGTGGCCATTGGAATGGGAACACACAATTCCCTTCGAGAGGGCAAGTACAGTCCTCAGGTTTGGCTCCAGGGCCCTGAGCCTGTAGGTTGTGTAGGCCAGGGATATTTGGACAGTTGTCTGAAAACACAAACTCGGCTTATGTTTCGGGTCATAGGTATGGCAGGAATGAACTACAGACCATGAGGAGAACTCTTCGGTATTTGAAAAAAGGGCGAGTGTGAGGCTCTTGCTCAAGTTTTTGTCTCTGGATATCGTGTCACTCATGGTCGTGAAATTTCTGGGTGACTTCATGGGAAATGGACGAGTCTTACTCTCTGGTGGTTTGGCCCCGTCCAAAGAGTTTGGGGTCATTCTGTGGGATGGAAGAAGTCTGTTTTTTTTTTTTTTTTTTAACCTCAGGTGTCCCACCAAATGAGGGATTCCAGAGTAGAGCCCTGGGGAGGGGCGACTGGACAATCAGAAATCTGGTTAAAAATTGGGGCCTAGGGACATGTCAAGCCCATTATGACATCTAATGGTCCAGCCACTGAGAGGACTTACTAGAGGACAGGACTCATGGTGAGGGCCACAATGCGTGTTTATGCCCTTGTCGCACTCAAGAATGGGCGGGGCCTCAGGGTGAATGCTGGTTTCTCCTACACTGAACATAGGACAACGTGCCAACCACAAGGTTTCTTGCCATGGGTAAGGAGGAGTTCTGATTTCTGAATCACAATCACCCCTGGGCAGTGATTGGAAATAAGGTCTCGGTTCTGAAGCCTGAAAACTGAGGTAGGGAAGAGATGATGACCTATGGCCAAGGAGGGTCTTATGTGCTCAGTGTGCGGTCAGCTTTCTGGGTGTTGGTCAGGAGGTCCGGGCTCAGGTTGTGTCCGACAGTGCATTAGTGCCCAGGTTAGACTATATAATTTGGGTAAAATCGAGTGCTGTGTAGGTTTAATCTCACTTAAGGTGCCTGGGCAGCTCATTAGGCAATAATTTTTTTCTAGAGGGCAGGCAGAGTACTGCACTGTGTGTCGGAATTGCCATACTTGAGGGCTTCGGTGCCAGGAGTGTGAGGACGGAAGTCTGAGAAGACAAGCTAGACTTTGGTTTCAGGGCGAGGGCACGGCAGGTACCCCCTGCAGATCTGAACCAATATCTCATGCATCTGAAGTCAGGGTGAGGATCAGACGTTGGCTCCGGTTGGTGTTTCTGTGCATGACAGCCGCTTCATGAAGGGAGCGGAATCTCAAGGCCATTGAGGTTTTCCTATGTTGGGAGTTGTGGGATGCCCCCTCTTTCTGCGGGACAACTGAGACCTGTTGGACAGCTCCAGGACATCCCATATGGAATGACTCCAGAGCACCATTCGAGGATGGATGCCTGGGAAGCCCGACTCGCATTCCAATTGTCTCCTAGCAACAAGGCAGTTTAGATCTGATGGCTCTGCAGGAGCAACCGGGGTGGCTGAGTTGAAATGGACTTTCCTGAGCATGGGTCCTAATGGGTTTTTGTGTCCATGAGGGCCTTGGAATGGGGAGGTGGTACCGGGACCCTGAAGTACTCTCCTAAGCTTTGGACATAGCTCCCATACACAGGTTTCCTTGTGGAGATGAGATGAGTTCTCATGGGTGTCTCAGGAAAACCCCTATGCTCGTATTGGAATCACGCTTTTGAGGAGACATGCCTGTAAACCAAAGCAATGGATCCTATTATGGCCTAGGGATCTGTCTGGTTCAATCTTCTTCTCTGGGGACATCCATCTATGGTATGAGTGGAGCTAGATTATCAGCTGGTGTCAGACAGCCCTTGTTTGTCCCGGGCGACCTACACTATTGGGATGGCCTCAGGGACTTTGGAGGTTTCTCCTAATTTGTACGATTTTGGACAATGGAATGGGCAGAATTCCCATGGATTGGTAGGCACAGTCCTAATGTGTGGCTCCAGGGGCCCCAGCCTGAAGGGTGTGTGGCCCAGGACTTTGAGGACAGAAGTCTGAAAACACAAACTCAGCTTAGGTTTGGGGACGTAGGTATGGCAGGCCCGATCTACAAACCATGAGAAGGACTCTTCAGGATATGAAGAAAGTGCGAGTCTGAGGCGCTTGCTCAGGCTTTTGTCTCTGGATTTTGTATCAGCGATGGCCGTGGAATGTCGGGGAGGCCTCATGGGCCATGAACGAATTTGAGGATTTGACCGGCATCCCTATTGTTTTTCGTCAATCTGTGGGATGGGAGGACTCCTTTCAGTTTTGTTACCTCAGGTGTCCCACCAAAAGAGGAATTCCAAAGCAAAGTTTGGGGAAGACTGAAGGGACAACCCGTACTATGGTTAAAAATTGGGGCCTAGGGCCATGGCAAACCCAATACGCTATCTCTTCATCCAGCCACTGAGAGGCCTTACTTGAGTACTGGGCTCAGGCTGAGGGTCACAATGTGTGTTTGGAAACCCTGTGGCCCGCGAGCATGGGCGGTGCCTCATGAGCCACACTGGTTTCAACTACACTGAACGTTGGAAAACATGCCAACCACAAGGTTTCTTGCCATGGGGAAAGAGTTCTGATTTCTGCATCACGTTCAACCCTGGGCAGTGATTGGAGATAAGGTCTAGGTTCTGAAGCCTGAAAACCGAGGTTGAGAAGAGATGACGACCTAAGGCCATGGCGGCTCCATGTGCTCAGTGTGCGGCCGTCTGTCTGGGTGGAGCCAGGAGGTCCAGGCTCAGGCTGTTTCAGAAAGGGCATTAGTGCCCTGGTCAGCCTATGTATTTGGGGTACAGCCAAGGTAGGTGCAGGTTGATCCTCATTTGGGGTTACTGGGTAGCCCCAGAGGGCAATGTTTTTCTTCTGGAGGGCAGGCAGATGCTGCATTGTAGTTCTGGATTGCCAAACTGGAGGGCTTGTGGGCCAGTAGTCTGACGACAGAAGTCTGAGAACACAAGCTAGGCTTAGGTTTCTGGGTGAGGACATGGCAGGCACAATCTACAGTCCTGAATCGAGATCTTTTGCATCTGACGTCAGGGCGAGGGACAGACGATCGATCAGGTTGGAGTTTCTGTCCCTGATGGCCCCTTCATGAAGGGGGGCATCACGAGGCCATGGGGGTTTTCCCACGATGGGAGTTGTGAGCAGCTCCAAACTGCAAAGAGGCTTCTGCAGGATAATTGAGACCTGTTGTTTGGCTCCAGGCCAGTGATTCTGAGCAGGGTTCTAAGGATGGATGGCTGGGTAGCCCACCTCGCATTCCAATTGTCTCCTAGCAACAAGACAGTTAGATCTGCTGGATCTGGGAGAGCAACCGAGGAGGCCGAGTTGAAATGGACTCCCCTGTGGATGGGTCCTAATGTGCTTCTGTGTCTATGGAGACCTTGGAATGAAGCGGTGGCACTGAGGCCCCAGAAGGGTTCTGCTAAACAGGGGCTTTGACACAGCACCAACGTGCAAGTTTCCCATGTGTAGATGAGATGTTTTCTGATGGTGAGTCAAGAAACAGCCATATGCTGGTTTTGAAATTCAGGCCTCTGAGGAGAGATGCCTGGAAACCAAAGCAATGGATCTGATAAGTGCCTAGGGACCTGTTCTTTCCTTTTTACCTCTGGGGACATCTGTCTATGGGTCTGAGTGCAGGTAGGTGCTCAGATGGGCTCAGATTGCCCCTGTTTTTCCTGGGAAGCCAGCACTATGGAGATGGATCAGGGACTTTGGAGGTTTATCCTATTAGAAGGGTTGTGGCCATTGGAATGGGAACACACAATTCCCTTCGAGAGGGCAAGTACAGTCCTCAGGTTTGGCTCCAGGGCCCTGAGCCTGTAGGTTGTGTAGGCCAGGGATGTTTGGACAGTTGTCTGAAAACACAAACTCGGCTAATGTTTCGGGTCATAGGTATGGCAGGAATGATCTACAGACCATGAGGAGAACTCTTCGGTATTTGAAAAAAGGGCGAGTGTGAGGCTCTTGCTCAAGTTTTTGTCTCTGGATATCGTGTCACTCATGGTCGTGAAATTTCTGGGTGACATCATGGGAAATGGACGAGTCTTACTCTCTGGTGGTTTGGCCCCGTCCAAAGAGTTTGGGGTCATTCTGTGAGATGGAAGAAGTCTTTTTTTTTTTTTTTTTTTTTTTTTTTAACCTCAGGTGTCCCACCAAATGAGGGATTCCAGAGTAGAGCCCTGGGGAGGGGCGACTGGACAATCAGAAATCTGGTTAAAAATTGGGGCCTAGGGACATGTCAAGCCCATTATGACATCTAATGGTCCAGCCACTGAGAGGACTTACTAGAGGACAGGACTCATGCTGAGGGTCACAATGCGTGTTTATGCCCTCGTCGCACTCAAGAATGGGCGGGGCCTCAGGGTGAATGCTGGTTTCTCCTACACTGAACATAAGACAACGTGCCAACCACAAGGTTTCTTGCCATGGGTAAGGAGGAGTTCTGATTTCTGAATCACAATCACCCCTGGGCAGTGATTGGAAATAAGGTCTCGGTTCTGAAGCCTGAAAACTGAGGTAGGGAAGAGATGAATACCTAAGGCCATGGAGGGTCTTATGTGCTCAGTGTGCGGTCAGCTTTCTGGGTGTTGGTCAGGAGGTCCGGGCTCAGGTTGTGTCCGACAGTGCATTAGTGCCCAGGTTAGACTATATAATTTGGGTAAAATCGAGTGCTGTGTAGGTTTAATCTCACTTAAGGTGTCTGGGCAGCTCATTAGGCAATAATTTTTTACTAGAGGGCAGGCAGAGTACTGCATTGTGGGTCGGAATTGCCATACTTGAGGGCTTCGGTGCCAGGAGTGTGAGGACGGAAGTCTGAGAAGACAAGCTAGACTTTGGTTTCAGGGCGAGGGCACGGCAGGTACCCCCTGCAGATCGGAACCAATATCTCATGCATCTGAAGTCAGGGTGAGGATCAGACGTTGGCTCCGGTTGGAGTTTCTGTGCATGACGGCCGCTTCATGAAGGGAGCGGAATCTCAAGGCCATTGAGGTTTTCCTATGTTGGGAGTTGTGGGATGCCCCCTCTTTCTGCGGGACAACTGAGACCTGTTGGACAGCTCCAGGACATCCCATATGGATTGACTCCAGAGCACCATTCGAGGATGGATGCCTGGGAAGCCCGACTCGCATTCCAATTGTCTCCTAGCAACAAGGCAGTTTAGATCTGATGGCTCTGCAGGAGCAACCGGGGTGGCTGAGTTGAAATGGACTTTCCTGAGCATCGGTCCTAATGATTTGTGTGTCCCTGAGGGCCTTGGAATGGGGCGGTGGCACCGGGACCCTGAAGTACTCTCCTAAGCTTTGGACATAGCTCCCATGCACAGGTTTCCTTGTGGAGACGAGATGAGTTCTCATGGGTGTCTCAGGAAAACCCCTATGCTCGTATTGGAATCAGGCATTTGTGGAGAAATGCCTGTAAACCAAAGCAATGGATCCTATTATGGCCTAGGGATCTGTCTGGTTCAATCTTCTTCTCTGGGGACATCCATCTATGGTATGAGTGGAGCTAGATTATCAGCTGGTGTCAGACAGCCCTTGTTTGTCCCGGGCGACCTACACTATTGGGATGGCCTCAGGGACTTTGGAGGTTTCTCCTAATTTGTACGATTTTGGACAATGGAATGGGCAGAATTCCCATGGATTGGTAGGCACAGTCCTAATGTGTGGCTCCAGGGGCCCCAGCCTGGAGGGTGTGTGGCCCAGGACCTTGAGGACAGAAGTCTGAAAACACAAACTCAGCTTAGGTTTGGGGACGTAGGTATGGCAGGCCCGATCTTCAAACCATGAGAAGAACTCTTCAGGATATGAAGAAAGTGCGAGTCTGAGGCGCTTGCTCAGGCTTTTGTCTCTGGATTTTGTATCAGCGATGGCCGTGGAATGTCGGGGAGGCCTCATGGGCCATAAACGAATTTTCCTCTCTGAGGATTTGACCGGCTTCCCTATTGTTTTTCGTCAATCTGTGGGATGGGAGGACTCCTTTCAGTTTTGTTACCTCAGCTGTCCCACCAGAAGAGGAATTCCAAAGCAAAGCGTGGGGAAGACTGAAGGGACAACCCGTACTATGGTTAAAAATTGGGGCCTAGGGCCATGGCAAGCCCAATATGCTATCTCTTCATCCAGCCACTGAGAGGCCTTACTTGAGTACTGGGCTCAGGCTGAGGGTCTCAATGTGTGTTTGGGAACCCTGTGGCCCGCGAGCATGGGCGGGGCCTCATGGGCTACACTGGTTTCAACTACACTGAACGTTGGAAAACATGCCAACCACAAGGTTTCTTGCCATGGGGAAGGAGTTCCCTATTTCTGCATCACGTTCAACCCTGGGCAGTGATTGGAGATAAGGTCTAGGTTCTGAAACCTGAAAACCGAGGTTGAGAAGAGATGACGTCCTAAGGCCATGGCGGCTCGATTTGCTCAGTGTGCGGCCAGCTGTCTGGGTGGAGCCAGGAGGTCCAGGCTCAGGCTGTGTCAGAAAGGGCATTAGTGCCCTGGTCAGCCTATGTATTTGGGGTAGAGCCAAGGTAGGTGCATGTTGATCCTCATTTGGGGTTACTGGGTAGCCCCAGAGGGCAATGTTTTTCTTCTGGAGGGCAGGCAGAGTGCTGCATTGTAGTTCTGGATTGCCAAACTGGAGGGCTTGTGGGCCAGTAGTCTGACGACAGAAGTCTGAGAACACAGCTAGGCTTAGGTTTCTGGGTGAGGACATGGCAGGCACAATCTACAGTCCTGAATCGAGATCTTTTGCATCTGACGTCAGGGCGAGGGACAGACCATCGATCAGGTTGGAGTTTCTGTCCCTGATGGCCCCTTCATGAAGGGGGGCATCACGAGGCCATGGGGGTTTTCCCACGATGGGAGTTGTGAGCAGCTCCAAACTGCAAAGAGGCTTCTGCAGGATAATTGAGACCTGTTGTTTGGCTCCAGGCCAGTGATTCTGAGCAGGGTTCTAAGGATGGATGGCTGGGTAGCCCACCTCGCATTCCAATTGTCTCCTAGCAACAAGACAGTTAGATCTGCTGGATCTGGGAGAGCAACCGAGGAGGCAGAGTAGAAATGGACTCTCCTGTGAATGGGTCCTAATGTGCTTCTGTGTCTATGGAGACCTTGGAATGAAGCGGTGACACTGGGACCCCAGAAGGGTTCTGCTAAACAGGGGCTTTGACACAGCACCAACGTGCAAGTTTCCCATGTGTAGATGAGATGTTTTCTGATGGTGAGTCAAGAAACAGCCATATGGTGGTTGTGAAATTCAGGCCTCTGAGGAGAGATGCCTGGAAACCAAAGCAATGGATCTGATTAGTGCCTAGGGACCTGTTCTTTTCTTTTTACCTCTGGGACATCTGTCTATGGGTCTGAGTGCAGGTAGGTGCTCAGATGGGCTCAGATTGCCCCTGTTTTTCCTGGGAAGCCAGCACTATGGAGATGGACCAGGGACATTGGAGGTTTATCCTATTAGAAGGGTTGTGGCCATTGGAATGGGCACACACAATTCCCTTCGAGAGGGCAAGTACAGTCCTCAGGTTTGGCTCCAGGGCCCTGAGCCTGTAGGTTGTGTAGGCCAGGGATGTTTGGACAGTTGTCTGAAAACACAAACTCGGCTTATGTTTCGGGTCATAGGTATGGCAGGACTGATCTACAGACCATGAGGAAAACTCTTCGGGATTTGAAAAAAGGGCGAGTGTGAGGCTCTTGCTCAAGTTTTTGTCTCTGGATATCGTGTCACTCATGGTCGTGAAATTTCTGGGTGACTTCATGGGAAATGGACGAGTCTTACTCTCTGGTGGTTTGGCCCCGTCCAAAGAGTTTGGGGTCATTCTGTGGGATGGAAGAAGTCTGTTTTTTTTTTTTTTTTTTAACCTCAGGTGTCCCACCAAATGAGGGATTCCAGAGTAGAGCCCTGGGGAGGGGCGACTGGACAATCAGAAATCTGGTTAAAAATTGGGGCCTAGGGACATGTCAAGCCCATTATGACATCTAATGGTCCAGCCACTGAGAGGACTTACTAGAGGACAGGACTCATGCTGAGGGTCACAATGCGTGTTTATGCCCTCGTCCCACTCAAGAATGGGCGGGGCCTCAGGGTGAATGCTGGTTTCTCCTACACTGAACATAGGACACCGTGCCAACCACAAGGTTTCTTGCCATGGGTAAGGAGGAGTTCTGATTTCTGAATCACAATCACCCCTGGGCAGTGATTGGAAATAAGGTCTCGGTTCTGAAGCCTGAAAACTGAGGTAGGGAAGAGATGATGACCTAATGCCATGGAGGGTCTTATGTTCTCAGTGTGCGGTCAGCTTTCTGGGTGTTGGTCAGGAGGTCCGGGCTCAGGTTGTGTCCGACAGTGCATTAGTGCCCAGGTTAGACTATATAATTTGGGTAAAATCGAGTGCTGTGTAGGTTTAATCTCACTTAAGGTGCCTGGGCAGCTCATTAGGCAATAATTTTTTTCTAGAGGGCAGGCAGAGTACTGCATTGTGGGTCGGAATTGCCATACTTGAGGGCTTCGGTGCCAGGAGTGTGAGGACGGAAGTCTGAGAACACAAGCTAGACTTTGGTTTCAGAGCGAGGGCACGGCAGGTACCCCCTGCAGATCGGAACCAATATCTCATGCATCTGAAGTCAGGGTGAGGATCAGACGTTGGCTCCGGTTGGAGTTTCTGTGCATGACGGCCGCTTCATGAAGGGAGCGGAATCTCAAGGCCATTGAAGTTTTCCTATGTTGGGAGTTGTGGGATGCCCCCTCTTTCTGCGGGACAACTGAGACCTGTTGGACAGCTCCAGGACATCCCATATGGATTGACTCCAGAGCACCATTCGAGGATTGATGCCTGGGAAGCACGACTCCCATTCCAATTGTCTCCTAGCAACAAGGCAGTTTAGATCTGATGGCTCTGCAGGAGCAACCGGGGTGGCTGAGTTGAAATGGACTTTCCTGAGCATGGGTCCTAATGGGTTTTTGTGTCCATGAAGGCCTTGGAATGGGGCGGTGGCACCGGGACCCTGAAGTACTTTTCTAAGCTTTGGACATAGCTCCCATGCACAGGTTTCCTTGTGGAGACCAGATGAGTTCTCATGGGTGTCTCAGGAAAACCCCTATGCTCGTATTGGAATCAGGAATTTGTGGAGAAATGCTTGTAAACCAAAGCAATGGATCCTATTATGGCCTAGGGATCTGTCTGGTTCAATCTTCTTCTCTGGGGACATCCATATATGGTATGAGTGGAGCTAGATTATCAGCTGGTGTCAGACAGCCCTTGTTTGTCCCGGGCGACCTACACTATTGGGATGTCCTCAGGGACTTTGGAGGTTTCTCCTAATTTGTACGATTTTGGACCATGGAATGGGCAGAATTCCCATGGATTGGTAGGCACAGTCCTAATGTGTGGCTCCAGGGGCCCCAGCCTGGAGGGTGTGTGGCCCAGGACCTTGAGGACAGAAGTCTGAAAACACAAACTCAGCTTAGGTTTGGGGACGTAGGTATGGCAGGCCCGATCTTCAAACCATGAGAAGAACTCTTCAGGATATGAAGAAAGTGCGAGTCTGAGGCGCTTGCTCAGGCTTTTGTCTCTGGATTTTGTATCAGCGATGGCCGTGGAATGTCGGGGAGGCCTCATGGGCCATAAACGAATTTTCCTCTCTGAGGATTTGACCCGCTTCCCTATTGTTCTTCGTCAAACTGTGGGATGGGAGGACTCCTTTCAGTTTTGTTACCTCAGGTGTCCCACCAAAAGAGGAATTCCAAAGCAAAGCGTGGGGAAGACTGAAGGGACAACCCGTACTATGGTTAAAAATTGGGGCCTACGGCCATGGCAAGCCCAATATGCTATCTCTTCATCCAGCCACTGAGAGGCCTTACTTGAGTACTGGGCTCAGGCTGAGGATCACAATGTGTGTTTGGGAACCCTGTGGCCCGCGAGCATGGGCGGGGCCTCATGAGCCACACTGGTTTCAACTACACTGAACGTTGGAAAACATGCCAACCACAAGGTTTCTTGCCATGGGGAAGGAGTTCTGATTTCTGCATCACGTTCAACCCTGGGCAGTGATTGGAGATAAGGTCTAGGTTCTGAAGCCTGAAAACCGAGGTTGAGAAGAGATGACGACCTAAGGCCATGGCGGCTCGATGTGCTCAGTGTGCGGCCAGCTGTCTGGGTGGAGCCAGGAGGTCCAGGCTCAGGCTGTGTCAGAAAGGGCATTAGTGCCCTGGTCAGCCTATGTATTTGGGGTACAGCCAAGGTAGGTGCATGTTGATCCTCATTTGGGGTTACTGGGTAGCCCCAGAGGGCAATGTTTTTCTTCTGGAGGGCAGGCAGAGTGCTGCATTGTAGTTCTGGATTGCCAAACTGGAGGGCTTGTGGGCCAGTAGTCTGACGACAGAAGTCTGAGAACACAAGCTAGGCTTAGGTTTCTGGGTGAGGACATGGCAGGCACAATCTACAGTCCTGAATCGAGATCTTTTGCATCTGACGTCAGGGCGAGGGACAGACGATCGATCAGGTTGGAGTTTCATTCCCTGATGGCCCCTTCATGAAGGGGGGCATCACGAGGCCATGGGGGTTTTCCCACGATGGGAGTTGTGAGCAGCTCCAAACTGCAAAGAGGCTTCTGCAGGATAATTGAGACCTGTTGTTTGGCTCCAGGCCAGTGATTCTGAGCAGGGTTCTAAGGATGGATGGCTGGGTAGCCCACCTCGCATCCCAATTGTCTCCTAGCAACAAGACAGTTAGATCTGCTGGATCTGGGAGAGCAACCGAGGAGGCAGAGTTGAAATGGACTCTCCTGTGGATGGGTCCTAATGTGCTTCTGTGTCTACGGAGACCTTGGAATGAAGCGGTGGCACTGAGGCCCCAGAAGGGTTCTGCTAAACAGGAGCTTTGACACAGCACCAACGTGCAAGTTTCCCATGTGTAGATGAGATGTTTTCTGATGGTGAGTCAAGAAACAGCCATATGCTGGTTTTGAAATTCAGGCCTCTGAGGAGAGATGCCTGGAAACCAAAGCAATGGATCTGATTAGTGCCTAGGGACCTGTTCTTTCCTTTTTACCTCTGGGGACATCTGTCTATGGGTCTGAGTGCAGGTAGGTGCTCAGATGGGCTCAGATTGCCCCTGTTTTTCCTGGGAAGCCAGCACTATGGAGATGCATCAGGGACTTTGGAGGTTTATCCTATTAGAAGGGTTGTGGCCATTGGAATGGGCACACACAATTCCCTTCGAGAGGGCAAGTACAGTCCTCAGGTTTGGCTCCAGGGCCCTGAGCCTGTAGGTTGTGTAGGCCAGGGATATTTGGACAGTTGTCTGAAAACACAAACTCGGCTTATGTTTCGGGTCATAGGTATGGCAGGACTGATCTACAGACCATGAGGAGAACTCTTCGGGATTTGAAAAAAGGGCGAGTGTGAGGCTCTTGCTCAAGTTTTTGTCTCTGGATATCGTGTCACTCATGGTCGTGAAATTTCTGGGTGACTTCATGGGAAATGGACGAGTCTTACTCTCTGGTGGTTTGGCCCCGTCCAAAGAGTTTGGGGTCCTTCTGTGAGATGGAAGAAGTCTTTTTTTTTTTTTTTTAACCTCATGTGTCCCACCAAATGAGGGATTCCAGAGTAGAGCCCTAGGGAGGGGCGACTGGACAATCAGAAATCTGGTTAAAAATTGGGGCCTAGGGACATGTCAAGCCCATTATGACATCTAATGGTCCAGCCACTGAGAGGACTTACTAGAGGACAGGACTCATGCTGAGGGTCACAATGCGTGTTTATGCCCTCGTCCCACTCAAGAATGGGCGGGGCCTCAGGGTGAATGCTTGTTTCTCCTACACTGAACATAGGACAACGTGCCAACCACAAGGTTTCTTGCCATGGGTAAGGAGGAGTTCTGATTTCTGAATCACAATCACCCCTGGGCAGTGATTGGAAATAAGGTCTCGGTTCTGAAGCCTGAAAACTAAGGTAGGGAAGAGATGATGACCTAAGGCCATGGAGGGTCTTATGTGCTCAGTGTGCGGTCAGCTTTCTGGGTGTTGGTCAGGAGGTCCGGGCTCAGGTTGTGTCTGACAGTGCATTAGTGCCCAGGTTAGACTATATAATTTGGGTAAAATCGAGTGCTGTGTAGGTTTAATCTCACTTAAGGTGCCTGGGCAGCTCATTAGGCAATAATTTTTTTCTAGAGGGCAGGCAGAGTACTGCATTGTGGGTCAGAATTGCCATACTTGAGGGCTTCGGTGCCAGGAGTGTGAGGACGGAAGTCTGAGAAGACAAGCTAGACTTTGGTTTCAGGGCGAGGGCACGGCAGGTACCCCCTGCAGATCGGAACCAATATCTCATGCATCTGAAGTCAGGGTGAGGATCAGACGTTGGCTCCGGTTGGACTTTCTGTGCATGACGGCCGCTTCATGAAGGGAGCGGAATCTCAAGGCCATTGAGGTTTTCCTATGTTGGGAGTTGTGGGATGCCCCCTCTTTCTGCGGGACAACTGAGACCTGTAGGACAGCTCCAGGACATCCCATATGGATTGACTCCAGAGCACCATTCGAGGATGGATGCCTGGGAAGCACGACTCGCATTCCAATTGTCTCCTAGCAACAAGGCAGTTTAGATCTGATGGCTCTGCAGGAGCAACCGGGGTGGCTGAGTTGAAATGGACTTTCCTGAGCATGGGTCCTAATGGGTTTTTGTGTCCATGAGGGCCTTGGAATGGGGCGGTGGCACCGGGACCCTGAAGTACTCTCCTAAGTTTTGGACATAGCTCCCATGCACAGGTTTCCTTGTGGAGACGAGATGAGTTCTCATGGGTGTCTCCGGAAAACCCCTATGCTCGTATTGGAATCAGGCATTTGTGGAGAAATGCCTGTAAACTAAAGCAATGGATCCTATTATGGCCTAGGGATCTGTCTGGTTCAATCTTCTTCTCTGGGGACATCCATCTATGGTATGAGTGGAGCTAGATTATCAGCTGGTGTCAGACAGCCCTTGTTTGTCCCGGGCGACCTACACTATTGGGATGGCCTCAGGGACTTTGGAGGTTTCTCCTAATTTGTACGATGTTGGACAATGGAATGGGCAGAATTCCCATGGATTGGTAGGCACAGTCCTAATGTGTGGCTCCAGGGGCCCCAGCCTGGAGGGTGTGTGGTTCAGGACTTTGAGGACAGAATTCTGAAAACACAAACTCAGCTTAGGTTTGGGGACGTAGGTATGGCAGGCCCGATCTTCAAACCATGAGAAGAACTCTTCAGGATATGAAGAAAGTGCGAGTCTGAGGCGCTTGCTCAGGCTTTTGACTCTGGATTTTGTATCAGCGATGGCCGTGGAATGTCGGGGAGGCCTCATGGGCCATAAACGAATTTTCCTCTCTGAGGATTTGACCGGCTTCCCTATTGTTTTTCGTCAATCTGTGGGATGGGAGGACTCCTTTCAGTTTTGTTACCTCAGCTGTCCCACCAAAAGAGGAATTCCAAAGCAAAGCGTGGGGAAGACTGAAGGGACAACCCGTACTATGGTTAAAAATTGGGGCCTAGGGCCATGGCAAGCCCAATATGCTATCTCTTCATCCAGCCACTGAGAGGCCTTACTTGAGTACTGGGCTCAGGCTGAGGGTCACAATGTGTGTTTGGGAACCCTGTGGCCCGCGAGCATGGGCGGGGCCTCATGGGCTACACTGGTTTCAACTACACTGAACGTTGGAAAACATGCCAACCACAAGGTTTCTTGCCATGGGGAAGGAGTTCTGATTTCTGCATCACGTTCAACCCTGGGCAGTGATTGGAGATAAGGTCTAGGTTCTGAAGCCTGAAAACCGAGGTTGATAAGAGATGACGACCTAAGGCCATGGCGGCTCGATGTGCTCAGTGTGCGGCCAGCTGTCTGGGTGGAGCCAGGAGGTCCAGGCTCAGGCTGTGTCAGAAAGGGCATTAGTGCCCTGGTCAGCCTATGTATTTGGGGTACAGCCAAGGTAGGTGCATGTTGATCCTCATTTGGGGTTACTGGGTAGCGCCAGAGGGCAATGTTTTTTCTGGAGGGCAGGCAGAGTGCTGCATTGTAGTTCTGGATTGCCAAACTGGAGGGCTTGTGGGCCAGTAGTCTGACGACAGAAGTCTGAGAACACAGCTAGGCTTAGGTTTCTGGGTGAGGACATGGCAGGCACAATCTACAGTCCTGAATCGAGATCTTTTGCATCTGACGTCAGGGCGAGGGACAGACGATCGATCAGGTTGGAGTTTCTGTCCCTGATGGCCCCTTCATGAAGGGGGGCATCACGAGGCCATGGGGGTTTTCCCACGATGGGAGTTGTGAGCAGCTCCAAACTGCAAAGAGGCTTCTGCAGGATAATTGAGACCTGTTGTTTGGCTCCAGGCCAGTGATTCTGAGCAGGGTTCTAAGGATGGATGGCTGGGTAGCCCACCTCGCATTCCAATTGTCTCCTAGCAACAAGACAGTTAGATCTGCTGGATCTGGGAGAGCAACCGAGGAGGCAGAGTAGAAATGGACTCTCCTGTGAATGGGTCCTAATGTGCTTCTGTGTCTATGGAGACCTTGGAATGAAGCGGTGACACTGGGGCCCCAGAAGGGTTCTGCTAAACAGGGGCTTTGACACAGCACCAACGTGCAAGTTTCCCATGTGTAGATGAGATGTTTTCTGATGGTGAGTCAAGAAACAGCCATATGCTGGTTTTGAAATTCAGGCCTCTGAGGAGAGATGCCTGGAAACCAAAGCAATGGATCTGATTAGTGCCTAGGGACCTGTTCTTTCCTTTTTACCTCTGGGGACATCTGTCTATGGGTCTGAGTGCAGGTAGGTGCTCAGATGGGCTCAGATTGCCCCTGTTTTTCCTGGGAAGCCAGCACTATGGAGATGCATCAGGGACTTTGGAGGTTTATCCTATTAGAAGGGTTGTGGCCATTGGAATGGGCACACACAATTCCCTTCGAGAGGGCAAGTACAGTCCTCAGGTTTGGCTCCAGGGCCCTGAGCCTGTAGGTTGTGTAGGCCAGGGATATTTGGACAGTTGTCTGAAAACACAAACTCGGCTTATGTTTCGGGTCATAGGTATGGCAGGACTGATCTACAGACCATGAGGAGAACTCTTCGGGCTTTGAAAAAAGGGCGAGTGTGAGGCTCTTGCTCAAGTTTTTGTCTCTGGATATCGTGTCCCTCATGGTCGTGAAATTTCTGGGTGACTTCATGGGAAATGGACGAGTCTTACTCTCTGGTGGTTTGGCCAGGTCCAAAGAGTTTGGGGTCATTCTGTGAGACGGAAGAAGTCTTTTTTTTTTTTTTTTTTTTTTTTACCTCAGGTGTCCCACCAAATGAGGGATTCCAAAGTAGAGCCCTGGGGAGGGGCGACTGGACAATCAGAAATCTGGTTAAAAATTGGGGCAGAGGCAAATGTCAAGCCCATTATGACATCTAATGGTCCAGCCACTGAGAGGACTTACTAGAGGACAGGACTCATGCTGAGGGTCACAATGCGTGTTTATGCCCTCGTCGCACTCAAGAATGGGCGGGGCCTCAGGGTGAATGCTGGTTTCTCCTACACTGAACATAGGACAACGTGCCAACCACAAGGTTTCTTGCCATGGGTAAGGAGGAGTTCTGATTTCTGAATCACAATCACCCCTGGGCAGTGATTGGAAATAAGGTCTCGGTTCTGAAGCCTGAAAACTAAGGTAGTGAAGAGATGATGACCTAAGGCCATGGAGGGTCTTATGTGCTCAGTGTGCGGTCAGCTTTCTGGGTGTTGGTCAGGAGGTCCGGGCTCAGGTTGTGTCCGACAGTGCATTAGTGCCCAGGTTAGACTATATAATTTGGGTAAAATCGAGTGCTGTGTAGGTTTAATCTCACTTAAGGTGCCTGGGCAGCTCATTAGGCAATAATTTTTTTCTAGAGGGCAGGCAGAGTACTGCATTGTGGGTCGGAATTGCCATACTTGAGGGCTTCGGTGCCAGGAGTGTGAGGACGGAAGTCTGAGAACACAAGCTAGACTTTGGTTTCAGAGCGAGGGCACGGCAGGTACCCCCTGCAGATCGGAACCAATATCTCATGCATCTGAAGTAAGGGTGAGGATCAGACGTTGGCTCCGGTTGGAGTTTCTGTGCATGACGGCCGCTTCATGAAGGGAGCGGAATCTCAAGCCATTGAGGTTTTCCTATGTTGGGAGTTGTGGGATGCCCCCTCTTTCTGCGGGACAACTGAGACCTGTTGGACAGCTCCAGGACATCCCATATGGATTGACTCCAGAGCACCATTCGAGGATTGATGCCTGGGAAGCACGACTCGCATTCCAATTGTCTCCTAGCAACAAGGCAGTTTAGATCTGATGGCTCTGCAGGAGCAACCGGGGTGGCTGAGTTGAAATGGACTTTCCTGAGCATGGGTCCTAATGGGTTTTTGTGTCCATGAAGGCCTTGGAATGGGACGGTGGCACCGGGACCCTGAAGTACTTTCCTAAGCTTTGGACATAGCTCCCATGCACAGGTTTCCTTGTGGAGACCAGATGAGTTCTCATGGGTGTCTCAGGAAAACCCCTATGCTCGTATTGGAATCAGGCATTTGTGGAGAAATGCTTGTAAACCAAAGCAATGGATCCTATTATGGCCTAGGGATCTGTCTGGTTCAATCTTCTTCTCTGGGGACATCCATCTATGGTATGAGTGGAGCTAGATTATCAGCTGGTGTCAGACAGCCCTTGTTTGTCCCGGGCGACCTACACTATTGGGATGGCCTCAGGGACTTTGGAGGTTTCTCCTAATTTGTACGATGTTGGACAATGGAATGGGCAGAATTCCCATGGATTGGTAGGCACAGTCCTAATGTGTGGCTCCAGGGGCCCCAGCCTGGAGGGTGTGTGGCCCAGGACCTTGAGGACAGAAGTCTGAAAACACAAACTCAGCTTAGGTTTGGGGACGTAGGTATGGCAGGCCCGATCTTCAAACCATGAGAAGAACTCTTCAGGATATGAAGAAAGTGCGAGTCTGAGGCGCTTGCTCAGGCTTTTGTCTCTGGATTTTGTATCAGCGATGGCCGTGGAATGTCGGGGAGGCCTCATGGGCCATAAACGAATTTTCCTCTCTGAGGATTTGACCCGCTTCCCTATTGTTCTTCGTCAAACTGTGGGATGGGAGGACTCCTTTCAGTTTTGTTACCTCAGGTGTCCCACCAAAAGAGGAATTCCAAAGCAAAGCGTGGGGAAGACTGAAGGGACAACCCGCACTATGGTTAAAAATTGGGGCCTAGGGCCATGGCAAGCCCAATATGCTATCTCCTCATCAAGCCACTGAGAGGCCTTACTTGAGTACTGGGCTCAGGCTGAGGGTCACAATGTGTGTTTGGGAACCCTGTGTCCCGCGAGCATGGGCGGGGCCTCATGAGCCACACTGGTTTCAACTACACTGAACGTTGGAAAACATGCCAACCACAAGGTTTCTTGCCATGGGGAAGGAGTTCTGATTTCTGCATCACGTTCAACCCTGGGCAGTGATTGGAGATAAGGTGTAGGTTCTGAAGCCTGAAAACCGAGGTTGAGAAGAGATGATGACCTAAGGCCATGGCGGCTCGATGTGCTCAGTGTGCGGCCAGCTGTCTGGGTGGAGCCAGGAGGTCCAGGCTCAGGCTGTGTCAGAAAGGGCATTAGTGCCCTGGTCAGCCTATGTATTTGGGGTACAGCCAAGGTAGGTGCATGTTGATCCTCATTTGGGGTTACTGTGTAGCCCCAGAGGGCAATGTTTTTCTTCTGGAGGGCAGGCAGAGTGCTGCATTGTAGTTCTGGATTGCCAAACTGGAGGGCTTGTGGGCCAGTAGTCTGACGACAGAAGTCTGAGAACACAAGCTAGGCTTAGGTTTCTGGGTGAGGACATGGCAGGCACAATCTACAGTCCTGAATCGAGATCTTTTGCATGTGACGTCAGGGCGAGGGAAAGACGATCGATCAGGTTGGAGTTTCTGTCCCTGATGGCCCCTTCATGAAGGGGGGCATCACGAGGCCATGGGGGTTTTCCCACGATGGGAGTTGTGAGCAGCTCCAAACTGCAAAGAGGCTTCTGCAGGATAATTGAGACCTGTTGTTTGGCTCCAGGCCAGTGATTCTGAGCAGGGTTCTAAGGATGGATGGCTGGGTAGCCCACCTCGCATTCCAATTGTCTCCTAGCAACAAGACAGTTAGATCTGCTGGATCTGGGAGAGCAACCGAGGAGGCAGAGTTGAAATGGACTCTCCTGTGGATGGGTCCTAATGTGCTTCTGTGTCTACGGAGACCTTGGAATGAAGCGGTGGCACTGAGGCCCCAGAAGGGTTCTGCTAAACAGGGGCTTTGACACAGCACCAACGTGCAAGTTTCCCACGTGTAGATGAGATGTTTTCTGATGGTGAGTCAAGAAACAGCCATATGCTGGTTTTGAAATTCAGGCCTCTGAGGAGAGATGCCTGGAAACCAAAGCAATGGATCTGATTAGTGCCTAGGGACCTGTTCTTTCCTTTTTACCTCTGGGGACATCTGTCTATGGGTCTGAGTGCAGGTAGGTGCTCAGATGGGCTCAGATTGCCCCTGTTTTTCCTGGGAAGCCAGCACTATGGAGATGCATCAGGGACTTTGGAGGTTTATCCTATTAGAAGGGTTGTGGCCATTGGAATGGGCACACACAATTCCCTTCGAGAGGGCAAGTACAGTCCTCAGGTTTGGCTCCAGGGCCCTGAGCCTGTAGGTTGTGTAGGCCAGGGATATTTGGACAGTTGTCTGAAAACACAAACTCGGATTATGTTTCGGGTCATAGGTATGGCAGGACTGATCTACAGACCATGAGGAGAACTCTTCGGGATTTGAAAAAAGGGCGAGTGTGAGGCTCTTGCTCAAGTTTTTGTCTCTGGATATCGTGTCACTCATGGTCGTGAAATTTCTGGGTGACTTCATGGGAAATGGACGAGTCTTACTCTCTGGTGGTTTGGCCCCGTCCAAAGAGTTTGGGGTCATTCTGTGGGATGGAAGAAGTCCGTTTTTTTTTTTTTTTAACCTCAGGTGTCCCACCAAATGAGGGATTCCAGAGTAGAGCCCTGGGGAGGGGCGACTGGACAATCAGAAATCTGGTTAAAAATTGGGGCCTAGGGACATGTCAAGCCCATTATGACATCTAATGGTCCAGCCACTGAGAGGACTTACTAGAGGACAGGACTCATGCTGAGGGTCACAATGCGTGTTTATGCCCTCGTCGCACTCAAGAATGGGCGGGGACTCAGGGTGAATGCTGGTTTCTCCTACACTGAACATAGGACAACGTGCCAACCACAAGGTTTCTTGCCATGGGTAAGGAGGAGTTCTGATTTCTGAATCACAATCACCCCTGGGCAGTGATTGGAAATAAGGTCTCGGTTCTGAAGCCTGAAAACTGAGGTAGGGAAGAGATGATGACCTAATGCCATGGAGGGTCTTATGTGCTCAGTGTGCGGTCAGCTTTCTGGGTGTTGGTCAGGAGGTCCGGGCTCAGGTTGTGTCCGACAGTGCATTAGTGCCCAGGTTAGACTATATAATTTGGGTAAAATCGAGTGCTGTGTAGGTTTAATCTCACTTAAGGTGCCTGGGCAGCTCATTAGGCAATAATTTTTTTCTAGAGGGCAGGCAGAGTACTGCATTGTGGGTCGGAATTGCCATACTTGAGGGCTTCGGTGCCAGGAGTGTGAGGACGGAAGTCTGAGAAGACAAGCTAGACTTTGGTTTCAGAGCGAGGGCACGGCAGGTACCCCTGCAGATCGGAACCAATATCTCATGCATCTGAAGTCAGGGTGAGGATCAGACGTTGGCTCCGGTTGGAGTTTCTGTGCATGACGGCCGCTTCATGAAGGGAGCGGAATCTCAAGGCCATTGAGGTTTTCCTATGTTGGGAGTTGTGGGATGCCCCCTCTTTCTGCGGGACAACTGAGACATGTTGGACAGCTCCAGGACATCCCATATGGATTGACTCCAGAGCACCATTCGAGGATTGATGCCTGGGAAGCACGACTCGCATTCCAATTGTCTCCTAGCAACAAGGCAGTTTAGATCTGATGGCTCTGCAGGAGCAACCGGGGTGGCTGAGTTGAAATGGACTTTCCTGAGCATGGGTCCTAATGGGTTTTTGTGTCCATGAGGGCCTTGGAATGGGGCGGTGGCACCGGGACCCTGAAGTACTTTCCTAAGCTTTGGACATAGCTCCCATGCACAGGTTTCCTTGTGGAGACGAGATGAGTTCTCATGGGTGTCTCCGGAAAACCCCTATGCTCGTATTGGAATCAGGCATTTGTGGAGAAATGCCTGTAAACCAAAGCAATGGATCCTATTATGGCCTAGGGATCTGTCTGGTTCAATCTTCTTCTCTGGGGACATCCATCTATGGTATGAGTGGAGCTAGATTATCAGCTGGTGTCAGACAGCCCTTGTTTGTCCCGGGCGACCTACACTATTGGGATGGCCTCAGGGACTTTGGAGGTTTCTCCTAATTTGTACGATGTTGGACAATGGAATGGGCAGAATTCCCATGGATTGGTAGGCACAGTCCTAATGTGTGGCTCCAGGGGCCCCAGCCTGGAGGGTGTGTGGCCCAGGACTTTGAGGACAGAAGTCTGAAAACACAAACTCAGCTTAGGTTTGGGGACGTAGGTATGGCAGGCCCGATCTTCAAACCATGAGAAGAACTCTTCAGGATATGAAGAAAGTGCGAGTCTGAGGCGCTTGCTCAGGCTTTTGACTCTGGATTTTATATCAGCGATGGCCGTGGAATGTCGGGGAGGCCTCATGGGCCATAAACGAATTTTCCTCTCTGAGGATTTGACCGGCTTCCCTATTGTTATTCGTCAATCTGTGGGATGGGAGGACTCCTTTCAGTTTTGTTACCTCAGCTGTCCCACCAAAAGAGGAATTCCAAAGCAAAGCGTGGGGAAGACTGAAGGGACAACCCGTACTATGGTTAAAAATTGGGGCCTAGGGCCATGGCAAGCCGAATATGCTATCTCTTCATCCAGCCACTGAGAGGCCTTACTTGAGTACTGGGCTCAGGCTGAGGGTCACAATGTGTGTTTGGGAACCCTGTGGCCCGCGAGCATGGGCGGGGCCTCATGGGCCACACTGGTTTCAACTACACTGAACGTTGGAAAACATGCCAACCACAAGGTTTCTTGCCATGGGGAAGGAGTTCTGATTTCTGCATCACGTTCAACCTTGGGCAGTGATTGGAGATAAGGTCTAGGTTCTGAAGCCTGAAAAACGAGGTTGAGAAGAGATGACGACCTAAGGCCATGGCGGCTCGATGTGCTCAGTGTGCGGCCAGCTGTCTGGGTGGAGCCAGGAGGTCCAGGCTCAGGCTGTGTCAGAAAGGGCATTAGAGCCCTGGTCAGCCTATGTATTTGGGGTACAGCCAAGGTAGGTGCATGTTGATCCTCATTTGGGGATACTGGGTAGCCCCAGAGGGCAATGTTTTTCTTCTGGAGGGCAGGCAGAGTGCTGCATTGTAGTTCTGGATTGCCAAACTGGAGGGCTTGTGGGCCAGTAGTCTGACGACAGAAGTCTGAGAACACAAGCTAGGCTTAGGTTTCTGGGTGAGGACATGGCAGGCACAATCTACAGTCCTGAATCGAGATCTTTTGCATCTGACGTCAGGGCGAGGGACAGACGATCGATCAGGTTGGAGTTTCTGTCCCTGATGGCCCCTTCATGAAGGGGGGCATCACGAGGCCATGGGGGTTTTCCCACGATGGGAGTTGTGAGCAGCTCCAAACTGCAAAGAGGCTTCTGCAGGATAATTGAGACCTGTTGTTTGGCTCCAGGCCAGTGATTCTGAGCAGGGTTCTAAGGATGGATGGCTGGGTAGCCCACCTCGCATTCCAATTGTCTCCTAGCAACAAGACAGTTAGATCTGCTGGATCTGGGAGAGCAACCGAGGAGGCCGAGTTGAAATGGACTCTCCTGTGGATGGGTCCTAATGTGCTTCTGTGTCTATGGAGTCCTTGGAATGAAGCGGTGGCACTGGGGCCCCAGAAGGGTTCTGCTAAACAGGGGCTTTGACACAGCCCGAACGTGAAAGTTTCCCATGTGTAGATGAGATGTTTTCTGATGGTGAGTCAAGAAACAGCCATATGCTGGTTTGGAAATTCAGGACTCTGAGGAGAGATGCCTGGAAAACAAAGCAATGGATCTGATTAGTGCCTAAGGACCTGTTCTTTCCTTTTTACCTCTGGGGACATCTGTCTATGGGTCTGAGTGCAGGTAGGTGCTCAGATGGGCTCAGATTGCCCCTGTTTTTCCTGGGAAGCCAGCACTATGGAGATGGATCAGGGACTTTGGAGGTTTATCCTATTAGAAGGGTTGTGGCCATTGGAAAGGGCACACACAATTCCCTTTGAGAGGGCAAGTACAGTCCTCAGGTTTGGCTCCAGGGCCCTGAGCCTGTAGGTTGTGTAGGACAGGGATGTTTGGACAGTTGTTTGAAAACACAAACTCGGCTTATGTTTCGGGTCATAGGTATGGCAGGACTGATCTACAGACCATGAGGAGAACTCTTCGGGATTTGAAAAAAGGGCGAGTGTGAGGCTCTTGCTCAAGTTTTTGTCTCTGGATATCGTGTCACTCATGGTCGTGAAATTTCTGGGTGACATCATGGGAAACGGACGAGTCTTACTCTATGGTGGTTTGCCCCCGTCCAAAGAGTTTGGGGTCATTCTGTGAGATGGAAGAAGTCTTTTTTTTTTTTTTTTTAACCTCAGGTGTCCCACCAAATGAGGGATTCCAGAGTAGAGCCCTGGGGAGGGGCGACTGGACAATCAGAAATCTGGTTAAAAATTGGGGCCTAGGGACATGTCAAGCCCATTATGACATCTAATGGTCCAGCCACTGAGAGGACTTAGTAGAGGACAGGACTCATGCTGAGGGTCACAATGCGTGTTTATGCCCTCGTCGCACTCAAGAATGGGCGGGGCCTCAGGGTGAATGCTGGTTTCTCCTACACTGAACATAAGACAACATGCCAACCACAAGGTTTCTTGCCATGGGTAAGGAGGAGTTCTGATTTCTGAATCACAATCACCCCTGGGCAGTGATTGGAAATAAGGTCTCGGTTCTGAAGCCTGAAAACTGAGGTAGGGAAGAGATGATGACCTAAGGCCATGGAGGGTCTTATGTGCTCAGTGTGCGGTCAGCTTTCTGGGTGTTGGTCAGGAGTTCCGGGCTCAGGTTGTGTCCGACAGTGCATTAGTGCCCAGGTTAGACTATATAATTTGGGTAAAATCGAGTGCTGTGTAGGTTTAATCTCACTTAAGGTGCATGGGCAGCTCAGTAGGCAATAATTTTTTTCTAGAGGGCAGGCAGAGTACTGCACTATGGGTCGGAATTGCCATACTTGAGGGCTTCGGTGCCAGGAGTGTGAGGACGGAAGTCTGAGAAGACAAGCTAGACTTTGGTTTCAGGGCGAGGGCACGGCAGGTACCCCCTGCAGATCGGAACCAATATCTCATGCATCTGAAGTCAGGGTGAGGATCAGACGTTGGCTCCGGTTGGACTTTCTGTGCATGACGGCCGCTTCATGAAGGGAGCGGAATCTCAAGGCCATTGAGGTTTTCCTATGTTGGGAGTTGTGGGATGCCCCCTCTTTCTGCGGGACAACTGAGACATGTTGGACAGCTCCAGGACATCCCATATGGATTGACTCCAGAGCACCATTCGAGGATTGATGCCTGGGAAGCACGACTCGCATTCCAATTGTCTCCTAGCAACAAGGCAGTTTAGATCTGATGGCTCTGCAGGAGCAACCGGGGTGGCTGAGTTGAAATGGACTTTCCTGAGCATGGGTCCTAATGGGTTTTTGTGTCCATGAGGGCCTTGGAATGGGGCGGTGGCACCGGGACCCTGAAGTACTTTCCTAAGCTTTGGACATAGCTCCCATGCACAGGTTTCCTTGTGGAGACGAGATGAGTTCTCATGGGTGTCTCCGGAAAACCCCTATGCTCGTATTGGAATCAGGCATTTGTGGAGAAATGCCTGTAAACCAAAGCAATGGATCCTATTATGGCCTAGGGATCTGTCTGGTTCAATCTTCTTCTCTGGGGACATCCATCTATGGTATGAGTGGAGCTAGATTATCAGCTGGTGTCAGACAGCCCTTGTTTGTCCCGGGCGACCTACACTATTGGGATGGCCTCAGGGACTTTGGAGGTTTCTCCTAATTTGTACGATGTTGGACAATGGAATGGGCAGAATTCCCATGGATTGGTAGGCACAGTCCTAATGTGTGGCTCCAGGGGCCCCAGCCTGGAGGGTGTGTGGCCCAGGACTTTGAGGACAGAAGTCTGAAAACACAAACTCAGCTTAGGTTTGGGGACGTAGGTATGGCAGGCCCGATCTTCAAACCATGAGAAGAACTCTTCAGGATATGAAGAAAGTGCGAGTCTGAGGCGCTTGCTCAGGCTTTTGACTCTGGATTTTATATCAGCGATGGCCGTGGAATGTCGGGGAGGCCTCATGGGCCATAAACGAATTTTCCTCTCTGAGGATTTGACCGGCTTCCCTATTGTTATTCGTCAATCTGTGGGATGGGAGGACTCCTTTCAGTTTTGTTACCTCAGCTGTCCCACCAAAAGAGGAATTCCAAAGCAAAGCGTGGGGAAGACTGAAGGGACAACCCGTACTATGGTTAAAAATTGGGGCCTAGGGCCATGGCAAGCCGAATATGCTATCTCTTCATCCAGCCACTGAGAGGCCTTACTTGAGTACTGGGCTCAGGCTGAGGGTCACAATGTGTGTTTGGGAACCCTGTGGCCCGCGAGCATGGGCGGGGCCTCATGGGCCACACTGGTTTCAACTACACTGAACGTTGGAAAACATGCCAACCACAAGGTTTCTTGCCATGGGGAAGGAGTTCTGATTTCTGCATCACGTTCAACCTTGGGCAGTGATTGGAGATAAGGTCTAGGTTCTGAAGCCTGAAAAACGAGGTTGAGAAGAGATGACGACCTAAGGCCATGGCGGCTCGATGTGCTCAGTGTGCGGCCAGCTGTCTGGGTGGAGCCAGGAGGTCCAGGCTCAGGCTGTGTCAGAAAGGGCATTAGTGCCCTGGTCAGCCTATGTATTTGGGGTACAGCCAAGGTAGGTGCATGTTGATCCTCATTTGGGGATACTAGGTAGCCCCAGAGGGCAATGTTTTTCTTCTGGAGGGCAGGCAGAGTGCTGCATTGTAGTTCTGGATTGCCAAACTGGAGGGCTTGTGGGCCAGTAGTCTGACGACAGAAGTCTGAGAACACAAGCTAGGCTTAGGTTTCTGGGTGAGGACATGGCAGGCACAATCTACAGTCCTGAATCGAGATCTTTTGCATCTGACGTCAGGGCGAGGGACAGACGATCGATCAGGTTGGAGTTTCTGTCCCTGATGGCCCCTTCATGAAGGGGGGCATCACGAGGCCATGGGGGTTTTCCCACGATGGGAGTTGTGAGCAGCTCCAAACTGCAAAGAGGCTTCTGCAGGATAATTGAGACCTGTTGTTTGGCTCCAGGCCAGTGATTCTGAGCAGGGTTCTAAGGATGGATGGCTGGGTAGCCCACCTCGCATTCCAATTGTCTCCTAGCAACAAGACAGTTAGATCTGCTGGATCTGGGAGAGCAACCGAGGAGGCCGAGTTGAAATGGACTCTCCTGTGGATGGGTCCTAATGTGCTTCTGTGTCTATGGAGTCCTTGGAATGAAGCGGTGGCACTGGGGCCCCAGAAGGGTTCTGCTAAACAGGGGCTTTGACACAGCCCGAACGTGAAAGTTTCCCATGTGTAGATGAGATGTTTTCTGATGGTGAGTCAAGAAACAGCCATATGCTGGTTTGGAAATTCAGGACTCTGAGGAGAGATGCCTGGAAAACAAAGCAATGGATCTGATTAGTGCCTAAGGACCTGTTCTTTCCTTTTTACCTCTGGGGACATCTGTCTATGGGTCTGAGTGCAGGTAGGTGCTCAGATGGGCTCAGATTGCCCCTGTTTTTCCTGGGAAGCCAGCACTATGGAGATGGATCAGGGACTTTGGAGGTTTATCCTATTAGAAGGGTTGTGGCCATTGGAAAGGGCACACACAATTCCCTTTGAGAGGGCAAGTACAGTCCTCAGGTTTGGCTCCAGGGCCCTGAGCCTGTAGGTTGTGTAGGCCAGGGATGTTTGGACAGTTGTTTGAAAACACAAACTCGGCTTATGTTTCGGGTCATAGGTATGGCAGGACTGATCTACAGACCATGAGGAGAACTCTTCGGGATTTGAAAAAAGGGCGAGTGTGAGGCTCTTGCTCAAGTTTTTGTCTCTGGATATCGTGTCACTCATGGTCGTGAAATTTCTGGGTGACATCATGGGAAACGGACGAGTCTTACTCTATGGTGGTTTGCCCCCGTCCAAAGAGTTTGGGGTCATTCTGTGAGATGGAAGAAGTCTTTTTTTTTTTTTTTTTTAACCTCAGGTGTCCCACCAAATGAGGGATTCCAGAGTAGAGCCCTGGGGAGGGGCGACTGGACAATCAGAAATCTGGTTAAAAATTGGGGCCTAGGGACATGTCAAGCCCATTATGACATCTAATGGTCCAGCCACTGAGAGGACTTAGTAGAGGACAGGACTCATGCTGAGGGTCACAATGCGTGTTTATGCCCTCGTCACACTCAAGAATGGGCGGGGCCTCTGGGTGAATGCTGGTTTCTCCTACACTGAACATAGGACAACGTGCCAACCACAAGGTTTCTTGCCATGGGTAAGGAGGAGTTCTGATTTCTGAATCACAATCACCCCTGGGCAGTGATTGGAAATAAGGTCTCGGTTCTGAAGCCTGAAAACTGAGGTAGGGAAGAGATGATGACCTAAGGCCATGGAGGGTCTTAGGTGCTCAGTGTGCGGTCAGCTTTCTGGGTGTTGGTCAGGAGTTCCGGGCTCAGGTTGTGTCCGACAGTGCATTAGTGCCCAGGTTAGACTATATAATTTGGGTAAAATCGAGTGCTGTGTAGGTTTAATCTCACTTAAGGTGCCTGGGCAGCTCATTAGGCAATAATTTTTTTCTAGAGGGCAGGCAGAGTACTGCACTATGGGTCGGAATTGCCATACTTGAGGGCTTCGGTGCCAGGAGTGTGAGGACGGAAGTCTGAGAAGACAAGCTAGACTTTGGTTTCAGGGCGAGGGCACGGCAGGTACCCCCTGCAGATCGGAACCAATATCTCATGCATCTGAAGTCAGGGTGAGGATCAGACGTTGGCTCCGGTTGGTGTTTCTGTGCATGACAGCCGCTTCATGAAGGGAGCGGAATCTCAAGGCCATTGAGGTTTTCCTATGTTGGGAGTTGTGTGATGCCCCCTCTTTCTGCGGGACAACTGAGACCTCTTAAACAGCTCCAGGACATCCCATATGGAATGACTCCAGAGCACCATTCGAGGATGGATGCCTGGGAAGCCTGACTCGCATTCCAATTGTCTCCTAGCAACAAGACAGTTTAGATCTGATGGCTCTGCAGGAGCAACCGGGGTGGCTGAGTTGAAATGGACTTTCCTGAGCATGGGTCCTAATGGGTTTTTGTGTCCATGAGGGCCTTGGAATGGGGCGGTGGCACCGGGACCCTGAAGTACTCTCCTAAGCTTTGGACATAGCTCCCATGCACAGGTTTCCTTGTGGAGACGAGATGAGTTCTCATGGGTGTCTCAGGAAAACCCCTATGCTCGTATTGGAATCACGCTTTTGAGGAGACATGCCTGTAAACAAAAGCAATGGATCATATTATGGCCTAGGGATCTGTCTGGTTCAATCTTCTTCTCTGGGGAAATCCATCTATGGTATGAGTGGAAGTAGATTATCAGCGGGTGTCAGACAGCCCTTGTTTGTCCCGGGCGACCTACACTATTGGGATGGCCTCAGGGACTTTGGAGGTTTCTCCTAAGTTGTACGATTTTGGACAATGGAATGGGCAGAATTCCCATGGATTGGTAGGCACAGTCCTAATGTGTGTCTCCAGGGGCCCCAGCCTGGAGGGTGTGTGGCCCAGGACTTTGAGGACAGAAGTCTGAAAACACAAACTCAGCTTAGGTTTGGGGACATAGGTATGGCAGGCCCGATCTACAAACCATGAGAAGAACTCTTCAGGATATGAAGAAAGTGCGAGTCTGAGGCGCTTGCTCAGGCTTTTGTCTCTGGATTTTGTATCAGCGATGGCCGTGGAATGTCGGGGAGGCCTCATGGGCCATGAACGAATTTGAGGATTTGACCGGCTTCCCTATTGTTTTTCGTCAATCTGTGGGATGGGAGGACTCCTTTCAGTTTTGTTACCTCAGGTGTCCCACCAAAAGAGGAATTCCAAAGCAAAGTTTGGGGAAGACTGAAGGGACAACCCGTACTATGGTTAAAAATTGGGGCCTAGGGCCATGGCAAGCCCAATAAGCTATCTCTTCATCCAGCCACTGAGAGGCCTTACTTGAGTACTGGGCTCAGGCTGAGGGTCACAATGTGTGTTTGGGAACCCTGTGGCCCGCGAGCATGGGTGGGCCTCATGGGCCACACTGGTTACAACTACACTGAACGTTGGAAAGCATGCCAACCACAAGGTTTCTTGCCATGGGGAAGGAGTTCTGATTTCTGCATCACGTTCAACCCTGGGCAGTGATTGGAGATAAGGTCTAGGTTCTGAAGCCTGAAAACCGAGTTTGAGAGAGATGACGACCTAAGGCCATGGCGGCTCGATGTGCGCAGTGTGCGGCCAGCTGTCTGTGTGGAGCCAGGAGGTCCAGGCTCAGGCTGTGTCAGAAAGGGCATTAGTGCCCTGGTCAGCCTATGTATTTGGGGTACAGCCAAGGTAGGGGCAGGTTGATCCTCATTTGGGGGTACTGGGTAGCCCCAGAGCGCAATGTTTTTCTTCTGGAGGGCAGGCAGAGTGCTGCATTGTAGTTCTGGATTGCCAAACTGGAGGGCTTGTGGGCCAGTAGTCTGACGACAGAAGTCTGAGAACACAAGCTAGGCTTAGGTTTCTGGGTGAGGACATGGCAGGCACAATCTACAGTCCTGAATCGAGATCTTTTGCATCTGACGTCAGGGCGAGGGACAGACCATCGATCAGGTTGGAGTTTCTGTCCCTGATGGCCCCTTCATGAAGGGGGGCATCACGAGGCCATGGGGGTTTTCCCACGATGGGAGTTGTGAGCAGCTCCAAACTGCAAAGAGGCTTCTGCAGGATAATTGAGACCTGTTGTTTGGCTCCAGGCCAGTGATTCTGAGCAGGGTTCTAAGGATGGATGGCTGGGTAGCCCACCTCGCATTCCAATTGTCTCCTAGCAACAAGACAGTTAGATCTGCTGGATCTGGGAGAGCAACCGTGGAGGCCGAGTTGAAATGGACTCTCCTGTGGATTGGTCCTAATGTGCTTCTGTGTCTATGGAGACCTTGGAATAAAGCGGTGGCACTGGGGCCCCAGAAGGGTTCTGCTAAACAGGGGCTTTGACACAGCCCAAACGTGCAAGTTTCCCATGTGTAGATGAGATGTTTTCTAATGGTGAGTCAAGAAACAGCCATATGCTGGTTTTGAAATTCAGGCCTCTGAGGAGAGATGCCTGGAAACCAAAGCAATGGATCTGATTAGTGCCTAAGGACCTGTTCTTTCCTTTTTACCTCTGGGGACATCTGTCTATGGGTCTGAGTGCAGGTAGGTGCTCAGATGGGCTCAGATTGCCCCTGTTTTTCCTGGGCAGCCAGCACTATGGAGATGGATCAGGGACTTTGGAGGTTTATCCTATTAGAAGGGTTGTGGCCATTGGAATGGGCACACACAATTCCCTTCGAGAGGGCAAGTACAGTCCTCAGGTTTGGCTCCAGGGCCCTGAGCCTGTAGGTTGTGTAGGCCAGTGATGTTTGGACAGTTGTCTGAAAACACAAACTCGGCTAATGTTTCGGGTCATAGGTATGGCAGGACTGATCTACAGACCATGAGGAGAACTCTTCGGGATTTGTAAAAAGGGCGAGTGTGAGGCTCTTGCTCAAGTTTTTGTCTCTGGATATCGTGTCACTCATGGTCGTGAAATTTCTGGGTGACTTCATGGGAAATGGACGAGTCTTACTCTCTGGTGGTTTGGCCCCGTCCAAAGAGTTTGGGGTCATTCTGTGGGATGGAAGAAGTCTGTTTTTTTTTTTTTTTTTTAACCTCAGGTGTCCCACCAAATGAGGGATTCCAGAGTAGAGCCCTGGGGAGGGGCGACTGGACAATCAGAAATCTGGTTAAAAATTGGGGCCTAGGGACATGTCAAGCCCATTATGACATCTAATGGTCCAGCCACTGAGAGGACTTACTAGAGGACAGGACTCATGGTGAGGGCCACAATGCGTGTTTATGCCCTTGTCGCACTCAAGAATGGGCGGGGCCTCAGGGTGAATGCTGGTTTCTCCTACACTGAACATAGGACAACGTGCCAACCACAAGGTTTCTTGCCATGGGTAAGGAGGAGTTCTGATTTCTGAATCACAATCACCCCTGGGCAGTGATTGGAAATAAGGTCTCGGTTCTGAAGCCTGAAAACTGAGGTAGGGAAGAGATGATGACCTATGGCCAAGGAGGGTCTTATGTGCTCAGTGTGCGGTCAGCTTTCTGGGTGTTGGTCAGGAGGTCCGGGCTCAGGTTGTGTCCGACAGTGCATTAGTGCCCAGGTTAGACTATATAATTTGGGTAAAATCGAGTGCTGTGTAGGTTTAATCTCACTTAAGGTGCCTGGGCAGCTCATTAGGCAATAATTTTTTTCTAGAGGGCAGGCAGAGTACTGCACTGTGTGTCGGAATTGCCATACTTGAGGGCTTCGGTGCCAGGAGTGTGAGGACGGAAGTCTGAGAAGACAAGCTAGACTTTGGTTTCAGGGCGAGGGCACGGCAGGTACCCCCTGCAGATCTGAACCAATATCTCATGCATCTGAAGTCAGGGTGAGGATCAGACGTTGGCTCCGGTTGGTGTTTCTGTGCATGACAGCCGCTTCATGAAGGGAGCGGAATCTCAAGGCCATTGAGGTTTTCCTATGTTGGGAGTTGTGGGATGCCCCCTCTTTCTGCGGGACAACTGAGACCTGTTGGACAGCTCCAGGACATCCCATATGGAATGACTCCAGAGCACCATTCGAGGATGGATGCCTGGGAAGCCCGACTCGCATTCCAATTGTCTCCTAGCAACAAGGCAGTTTAGATCTGATGGCTCTGCAGGAGCAACCGGGGTGGCTGAGTTGAAATGGACTTTCCTGAGCATGGGTCCTAATGGGTTTTTGTGTCCATGAGGGCCTTGGAATGGGGAGGTGGTACCGGGACCCTGAAGTACTCTCCTAAGCTTTGGACATAGCTCCCATACACAGGTTTCCTTGTGGAGATGAGATGAGTTCTCATGGGTGTCTCAGGAAAACCCCTATGCTCGTATTGGAATCACGCTTTTGAGGAGACATGCCTGTAAACCAAAGCAATGGATCCTATTATGGCCTAGGGATCTGTCTGGTTCAATCTTCTTCTCTGGGGACATCCATCTATGGTATGAGTGGAGCTAGATTATCAGCTGGTGTCAGACAGCCCTTGTTTGTCCCGGGCGACCTACACTATTGGGATGGCCTCAGGGACTTTGGAGGTTTCTCCTAATTTGTACGATTTTGGACAATGGAATGGGCAGAATTCCCATGGATTGGTAGGCACAGTCCTAATGTGTGGCTCCAGGGGCCCCAGCCTGAAGGGTGTGTGGCCCAGGACTTTGAGGACAGAAGTCTGAAAACACAAACTCAGCTTAGGTTTGGGGACGTAGGTATGGCAGGCCCGATCTACAAACCATGAGAAGGACTCTTCAGGATATGAAGAAAGTGCGAGTCTGAGGCGCTTGCTCAGGCTTTTGTCTCTGGATTTTGTATCAGCGATGGCCGTGGAATGTCGGGGAGGCCTCATGGGCCATGAACGAATTTGAGGATTTGACCGGCATCCCTATTGTTTTTCGTCAATCTGTGGGATGGGAGGACTCCTTTCAGTTTTGTTACCTCAGGTGTCCCACCAAAAGAGGAATTCCAAAGCAAAGTTTGGGGAAGACTGAAGGGACAACCCGTACTATGGTTAAAAATTGGGGCCTAGGGCCATGGCAAACCCAATACGCTATCTCTTCATCCAGCCACTGAGAGGCCTTACTTGAGTACTGGGCTCAGGCTGAGGGTCACAATGTGTGTTTGGAAACCCTGTGGCCCGCGAGCATGGGCGGTGCCTCATGAGCCACACTGGTTTCAACTACACTGAACGTTGGAAAACATGCCAACCACAAGGTTTCTTGCCATGGGGAAAGAGTTCTGATTTCTGCATCACGTTCAACCCTGGGCAGTGATTGGAGATAAGGTCTAGGTTCTGAAGCCTGAAAACCGAGGTTGAGAAGAGATGACGACCTAAGGCCATGGCGGCTCCATGTGCTCAGTGTGCGGCCGTCTGTCTGGGTGGAGCCAGGAGGTCCAGGCTCAGGCTGTTTCAGAAAGGGCATTAGTGCCCTGGTCAGCCTATGTATTTGGGGTACAGCCAAGGTAGGTGCAGGTTGATCCTCATTTGGGGTTACTGGGTAGCCCCAGAGGGCAATGTTTTTCTTCTGGAGGGCAGGCAGATGCTGCATTGTAGTTCTGGATTGCCAAACTGGAGGGCTTGTGGGCCAGTAGTCTGACGACAGAAGTCTGAGAACACAAGCTAGGCTTAGGTTTCTGGGTGAGGACATGGCAGGCACAATCTACAGTCCTGAATCGAGATCTTTTGCATCTGACGTCAGGGCGAGGGACAGACGATCGATCAGGTTGGAGTTTCTGTCCCTGATGGCCCCTTCATGAAGGGGGGCATCACGAGGCCATGGGGGTTTTCCCACGATGGGAGTTGTGAGCAGCTCCAAACTGCAAAGAGGCTTCTGCAGGATAATTGAGACCTGTTGTTTGGCTCCAGGCCAGTGATTCTGAGCAGGGTTCTAAGGATGGATGGCTGGGTAGCCCACCTCGCATTCCAATTGTCTCCTAGCAACAAGACAGTTAGATCTGCTGGATCTGGGAGAGCAACCGAGGAGGCCGAGTTGAAATGGACTCCCCTGTGGATGGGTCCTAATGTGCTTCTGTGTCTATGGAGACCTTGGAATGAAGCGGTGGCACTGAGGCCCCAGAAGGGTTCTGCTAAACAGGGGCTTTGACACAGCACCAACGTGCAAGTTTCCCATGTGTAGATGAGATGTTTTCTGATGGTGAGTCAAGAAACAGCCATATGCTGGTTTTGAAATTCAGGCCTCTGAGGAGAGATGCCTGGAAACCAAAGCAATGGATCTGATAAGTGCCTAGGGACCTGTTCTTTCCTTTTTACCTCTGGGGACATCTGTCTATGGGTCTGAGTGCAGGTAGGTGCTCAGATGGGCTCAGATTGCCCCTGTTTTTCCTGGGAAGCCAGCACTATGGAGATGGATCAGGGACTTTGGAGGTTTATCCTATTAGAAGGGTTGTGGCCATTGGAATGGGAACACACAATTCCCTTCGAGAGGGCAAGTACAGTCCTCAGGTTTGGCTCCAGGGCCCTGAGCCTGTAGGTTGTGTAGGCCAGGGATGTTTGGACAGTTGTCTGAAAACACAAACTCGGCTAATGTTTCGGGTCATAGGTATGGCAGGAATGATCTACAGACCATGAGGAGAACTCTTCGGTATTTGAAAAAAGGGCGAGTGTGAGGCTCTTGCTCAAGTTTTTGTCTCTGGATATCGTGTCACTCATGGTCGTGAAATTTCTGGGTGACATCATGGGAAATGGACGAGTCTTACTCTCTGGTGGTTTGGCCCCGTCCAAAGAGTTTGGGGTCATTCTGTGAGATGGAAGAAGTCTTTTTTTTTTTTTTTTTTTTTTTTTAACCTCAGGTGTCCCACCAAATGAGGGATTCCAGAGTAGAGCCCTGGGGAGGGGCGCCTGGACAATCAGAAATCTGGTTAAAAATTGGGGCCTAGGGACATGTCAAGCCCATTATGACATCTAATGGTCCAGCCACTGAGAGGACTTACTAGAGGACAGGACTCATGCTGAGGGTCACAATGCGTGTTTATGCCCTCGTCGCACTCAAGAATGGGCGGGGCCTCAGGGTGAATGCTGGTTTCTCCTACACTGAACATAAGACAACGTGCCAACCACAAGGTTTCTTGCCATGGGTAAGGAGGAGTTCTGATTTCTGAATCACAATCACCCCTGGGCAGTGATTGGAAATAAGGTCTCGGTTCTGAAGCCTGAAAACTGAGGTAGGGAAGAGATGAATACCTAAGGCCATGGAGGGTCTTATGTGCTCAGTGTGCGGTCAGCTTTCTGGGTGTTGGTCAGGAGGTCCGGGCTCAGGTTGTGTCCGACAGTGCATTAGTGCCCAGGTTAGACTATATAATTTGGGTAAAATCGAGTGCTGTGTAGGTTTAATCTCACTTAAGGTGTCTGGGCAGCTCATTAGGCAATAATTTTTTACTAGAGGGCAGGCAGAGTACTGCATTGTGGGTCGGAATTGCCATACTTGAGGGCTTCGGTGCCAGGAGTGTGAGGACGGAAGTCTGAGAAGACAAGCTAGACTTTGGTTTCAGGGCGAGGGCACGGCAGGTACCCCCTGCAGATCGGAACCAATATCTCATGCATCTGAAGTCAGGGTGAGGATCAGACGTTGGCTCCGGTTGGAGTTTCTGTGCATGACGGCCGCTTCATGAAGGGAGCGGAATCTCAAGGCCATTGAGGTTTTCCTATGTTGGGAGTTGTGGGATGCCCCCTCTTTCTGCGGGACAACTGAGACCTGTTGGACAGCTCCAGGACATCCCATATGGATTGACTCCAGAGCACCATTCGAGGATGGATGCCTGGGAAGCCCGACTCGCATTCCAATTGTCTCCTAGCAACAAGGCAGTTTAGATCTGATGGCTCTGCAGGAGCAACCGGGGTGGCTGAGTTGAAATGGACTTTCCTGAGCATCGGTCCTAATGATTTGTGTGTCCCTGAGGGCCTTGGAATGGGGCGGTGGCACCGGGACCCTGAAGTACTCTCCTAAGCTTTGGACATAGCTCCCATGCACAGGTTTCCTTGTGGAGACGAGATGAGTTCTCATGGGTGTCTCAGGAAAACCCCTATGCTCGTATTGGAATCAGGCATTTGTGGAGAAATGCCTGTAAACCAAAGCAATGGATCCTATTATGGCCTAGGGATCTGTCTGGTTCAATCTTCTTCTCTGGGGACATCCATCTATGGTATGAGTGGAGCTAGATTATCAGCTGGTGTCAGACAGCCCTTGTTTGTCCCGGGCGACCTACACTATTGGGATGGCCTCAGGGACTTTGGAGGTTTCTCCTAATTTGTACGATTTTGGACAATGGAATGGGCAGAATTCCCATGGATTGGTAGGCACAGTCCTAATGTGTGGCTCCAGGGGCCCCAGCCTGGAGGGTGTGTGGCCCAGGACCTTGAGGACAGAAGTCTGAAAACACAAACTCAGCTTAGGTTTGGGGACGTAGGTATGGCAGGCCCGATCTTCAAACCATGAGAAGAACTCTTCAGGATATGAAGAAAGTGCGAGTCTGAGGCGCTTGCTCAGGCTTTTGTCTCTGGATTTTGTATCAGCGATGGCCGTGGAATGTCGGGGAGGCCTCATGGGCCATAAACGAATTTTCCTCTCTGAGGATTTGACCGGCTTCCCTATTGTTATTCGTCAATCTGTGGGATGGGAGGACTCCTTTCAGTTTTGTTACCTCAGCTGTCCCACCAGAAGAGGAATTCCAAAGCAAAGCGTGGGGAAGACTGAAGGGACAACCCGTACTATGGTTAAAAATTGGGGCCTAGGGCCATGGCAAGCCCAATATGCTATCTCTTCATCCAGCCACTGAGAGGCCTTACTTGAGTACTGGGCTCAGGCTGAGGGTCTCAATGTGTGTTTGGGAACCCTGTGGCCCGCGAGCATGGGCGGGGCCTCATGGGCTACACTGGTTTCAACTACACTGAACGTTGGAAAACATGCCAACCACAAGGTTTCTTGCCATGGGGAAGGAGTTCCCTATTTCTGCATCACGTTCAACCCTGGGCAGTGATTGGAGATAAGGTCTAGGTTCTGAAACCTGAAAACCGAGGTTGAGAAGAGATGACGTCCTAAGGCCATGGCGGCTCGATTTGCTCAGTGTGCGGCCAGCTGTCTGGGTGGAGCCAGGAGGTCCAGGCTCAGGCTGTGTCAGAAAGGGCATTAGTGCCCTGGTCAGCCTATGTATTTGGGGTAGAGCCAAGGTAGGTGCATGTTGATCCTCATTTGGGGTTACTGGGTAGCCCCAGAGGGCAATGTTTTTCTTCTGGAGGGCAGGCAGAGTGCTGCATTGTAGTTCTGGATTGCCAAACTGGAGGGCTTGTGGGCCAGTAGTCTGACGACAGAAGTCTGAGAACACAGCTAGGCTTAGGTTTCTGGGTGAGGACATGGCAGGCACAATCTACAGTCCTGAATCGAGATCTTTTGCATCTGACGTCAGGGCGAGGGACAGACCATCGATCAGGTTGGAGTTTCTGTCCCTGATGGCCCCTTCATGAAGGGGGGCATCACGAGGCCATGGGGGTTTTCCCACGATGGGAGTTGTGAGCAGCTCCAAACTGCAAAGAGGCTTCTGCAGGATAATTGAGACCTGTTGTTTGGCTCCAGGCCAGTGATTCTGAGCAGGGTTCTAAGGATGGATGGCTGGGTAGCCCACCTCGCATTCCAATTGTCTCCTAGCAACAAGACAGTTAGATCTGCTGGATCTGGGAGAGCAACCGAGGAGGCAGAGTAGAAATGGACTCTCCTGTGAATGGGTCCTAATGTGCTTCTGTGTCTATGGAGACCTTGGAATGAAGCGGTGACACTGGGACCCCAGAAGGGTTCTGCTAAACAGGGGCTTTGACACAGCACCAACGTGCAAGTTTCCCATGTGTAGATGAGATGTTTTCTGATGGTGAGTCAAGAAACAGCCATATGGTGGTTGTGAAATTCAGGCCTCTGAGGAGAGATGCCTGGAAACCAAAGCAATGGATCTGATTAGTGCCTAGGGACCTGTTCTTTTCTTTTTACCTCTGGGACATCTGTCTATGGGTCTGAGTGCAGGTAGGTGCTCAGATGGGCTCAGATTGCCCCTGTTTTTCCTGGGAAGCCAGCACTATGGAGATGGACCAGGGACATTGGAGGTTTATCCTATTAGAAGGGTTGTGGCCATTGGAATGGGCACACACAATTCCCTTCGAGAGGGCAAGTACAGTCCTCAGGTTTGGCTCCAGGGCCCTGAGCCTGTAGGTTGTGTAGGCCAGGGATGTTTGGACAGTTGTCTGAAAACACAAACTCGGCTTATGTTTCGGGTCATAGGTATGGCAGGACTGATCTACAGACCATGAGGAAAACTCTTCGGGATTTGAAAAAAGGGCGAGTGTGAGGCTCTTGCTCAAGTTTTTGTCTCTGGATATCGTGTCACTCATGGTCGTGAAATTTCTGGGTGACTTCATGGGAAATGGACGAGTCTTACTCTCTGGTGGTTTGGCCCCGTCCAAAGAGTTTGGGGTCATTCTGTGGGATGGAAGAAGTCTGTTTTTTTTTTTTTTTTTTAACCTCAGGTGTCCCACCAAATGAGGGATTCCAGAGTAGAGCCCTGGGGAGGGGCGACTGGACAATCAGAAATCTGGTTAAAAATTGGGGCCTAGGGACATGTCAAGCCCATTATGACATCTAATGGTCCAGCCACTGAGAGGACTTACTAGAGGACAGGACTCATGCTGAGGGTCACAATGCGTGTTTATGCCCTCGTCCCACTCAAGAATGGGCGGGGCCTCAGGGTGAATGCTGGTTTCTCCTACACTGAACATAGGACACCGTGCCAACCACAAGGTTTCTTGCCATGGGTAAGGAGGAGTTCTGATTTCTGAATCACAATCACCCCTGGGCAGTGATTGGAAATAAGGTCTCGGTTCTGAAGCCTGAAAACTGAGGTAGGGAAGAGATGATGACCTAATGCCATGGAGGGTCTTATGTTCTCAGTGTGCGGTCAGCTTTCTGGGTGTTGGTCAGGAGGTCCGGGCTCAGGTTGTGTCCGACAGTGCATTAGTGCCCAGGTTAGACTATATAATTTGGGTAAAATCGAGTGCTGTGTAGGTTTAATCTCACTTAAGGTGCCTGGGCAGCTCATTAGGCAATAATTTTTTTCTAGAGGGCAGGCAGAGTACTGCATTGTGGGTCGGAATTGCCATACTTGAGGGCTTCGGTGCCAGGAGTGTGAGGACGGAAGTCTGAGAACACAAGCTAGACTTTGGTTTCAGAGCGAGGGCACGGCAGGTACCCCCTGCAGATCGGAACCAATATCTCATGCATCTGAAGTCAGGGTGAGGATCAGACGTTGGCTCCGGTTGGAGTTTCTGTGCATGACGGCCGCTTCATGAAGGGAGCGGAATCTCAAGGCCATTGAAGTTTTCCTATGTTGGGAGTTGTGGGATGCCCCCTCTTTCTGCGGGACAACTGAGACCTGTTGGACAGCTCCAGGACATCCCATATGGATTGACTCCAGAGCACCATTCGAGGATTGATGCCTGGGAAGCACGACTCGCATTCCAATTGTCTCCTAGCAACAAGGCAGTTTAGATCTGATGGCTCTGCAGGAGCAACCGGGGTGGCTGAGTTGAAATGGACTTTCCTGAGCATGGGTCCTAATGGGTTTTTGTGTCCATGAAGGCCTTGGAATGGGGCGGTGGCACCGGGACCCTGAAGTACTTTTCTAAGCTTTGGACATAGCTCCCATGCACAGGTTTCCTTGTGGAGACCAGATGAGTTCTCATGGGTGTCTCAGGAAAACCCCTATGCTCGTATTGGAATCAGGAATTTGTGGAGAAATGCTTGTAAACCAAAGCAATGGATCCTATTATGGCCTAGGGATCTGTCTGGTTCAATCTTCTTCTCTGGGGACATCCATATATGGTATGAGTGGAGCTAGATTATCAGCTGGTGTCAGACAGCCCTTGTTTGTCCCGGGCGACCTACACTATTGGGATGTCCTCAGGGACTTTGGAGGTTTCTCCTAATTTGTACGATTTTGGACCATGGAATGGGCAGAATTCCCATGGATTGGTAGGCACAGTCCTAATGTGTGGCTCCAGGGGCCCCAGCCTGGAGGGTGTGTGGCCCAGGACCTTGAGGACAGAAGTCTGAAAACACAAACTCAGCTTAGGTTTGGGGACGTAGGTATGGCAGGCCCGATCTTCAAACCATGAGAAGAACTCTTCAGGATATGAAGAAAGTGCGAGTCTGAGGCGCTTGCTCAGGCTTTTGTCTCTGGATTTTGTATCAGCGATGGCCGTGGAATGTCGGGGAGGCCTCATGGGCCATAAACGAATTTTCCTCTCTGAGGATTTGACCCGCTTCCCTATTGTTCTTCGTCAAACTGTGGGATGGGAGGACTCCTTTCAGTTTTGTTACCTCAGGTGTCCCACCAAAAGAGGAATTCCAAAGCAAAGCGTGGGGAAGACTGAAGGGACAACCCGTACTATGGTTAAAAATTGGGGCCTACGGCCATGGCAAGCCCAATATGCTATCTCTTCATCCAGCCACTGAGAGGCCTTACTTGAGTACTGGGCTCAGGCTGAGGATCACAATGTGTGTTTGGGAACCCTGTGGCCCGCGAGCATGGGCGGGGCCTCATGAGCCACACTGGTTTCAACTACACTGAACGTTGGAAAACATGCCAACCACAAGGTTTCTTGCCATGGGGAAGGAGTTCTGATTTCTGCATCACGTTCAACCCTGGGCAGTGATTGGAGATAAGGTCTAGGTTCTGAAGCCTGAAAACCGAGGTTGAGAAGAGATGACGACCTAAGGCCATGGCGGCTCGATGTGCTCAGTGTGCGGCCAGCTGTCTGGGTGGAGCCAGGAGGTCCAGGCTCAGGCTGTGTCAGAAAGGGCATTAGTGCCCTGGTCAGCCTATGTATTTGGGGTACAGCCAAGGTAGGTGCATGTTGATCCTCATTTGGGGTTACTGGGTAGCCCCAGAGGGCAATGTTTTTCTTCTGGAGGGCAGGCAGAGTGCTGCATTGTAGTTCTGGATTGCCAAACTGGAGGGCTTGTGGGCCAGTAGTCTGACGACAGAAGTCTGAGAACACAAGCTAGGCTTAGGTTTCTGGGTGAGGACATGGCAGGCACAATCTACAGTCCTGAATCGAGATCTTTTGCATCTGACGTCAGGGCGAGGGACAGACGATCGATCAGGTTGGAGTTTCATTCCCTGATGGCCCCTTCATGAAGGGGGGCATCACGAGGCCATGGGGGTTTTCCCACGATGGGAGTTGTGAGCAGCTCCAAACTGCAAAGAGGCTTCTGCAGGATAATTGAGACCTGTTGTTTGGCTCCAGGCCAGTGATTCTGAGCAGGGTTCTAAGGATGGATGGCTGGGTAGCCCACCTCGCATCCCAATTGTCTCCTAGCAACAAGACAGTTAGATCTGCTGGATCTGGGAGAGCAACCGAGGAGGCAGAGTTGAAATGGACTCTCCTGTGGATGGGTCCTAATGTGCTTCTGTGTCTACGGAGACCTTGGAATGAAGCGGTGGCACTGAGGCCCCAGAAGGGTTCTGCTAAACAGGAGCTTTGACACAGCACCAACGTGCAAGTTTCCCATGTGTAGATGAGATGTTTTCTGATGGTGAGTCAAGAAACAGCCATATGCTGGTTTTGAAATTCAGGCCTCTGAGGAGAGATGCCTGGAAACCAAAGCAATGGATCTGATTAGTGCCTAGGGACCTGTTCTTTCCTTTTTACCTCTGGGGACATCTGTCTATGGGTCTGAGTGCAGGTAGGTGCTCAGATGGGCTCAGATTGCCCCTGTTTTTCCTGGGAAGCCAGCACTATGGAGATGCATCAGGGACTTTGGAGGTTTATCCTATTAGAAGGGTTGTGGCCATTGGAATGGGCACACACAATTCCCTTCGAGAGGGCAAGTACAGTCCTCAGGTTTGGCTCCAGGGCCCTGAGCCTGTAGGTTGTGTAGGCCAGGGATATTTGGACAGTTGTCTGAAAACACAAACTCGGCTTATGTTTCGGGTCATAGGTATGGCAGGACTGATCTACAGACCATGAGGAGAACTCTTCGGGATTTGAAAAAAGGGCGAGTGTGAGGCTCTTGCTCAAGTTTTTGTCTCTGGATATCGTGTCACTCATGGTCGTGAAATTTCTGGGTGACTTCATGGGAAATGGACGAGTCTTACTCTCTGGTGGTTTGGCCCCGTCCAAAGAGTTTGGGGTCCTTCTGTGAGATGGAAGAAGTCTTTTTTTTTTTTTTTTAACCTCATGTGTCCCACCAAATGAGGGATTCCAGAGTAGAGCCCTAGGGAGGGGCGACTGGACAATCAGAAATCTGGTTAAAAATTGGGGCCTAGGGACATGTCAAGCCCATTATGACATCTAATGGTCCAGCCACTGAGAGGACTTACTAGAGGACAGGACTCATGCTGAGGGTCACAATGCGTGTTTATGCCCTCGTCCCACTCAAGAATGGGCGGGGCCTCAGGGTGAATGCTTGTTTCTCCTACACTGAACATAGGACAACGTGCCAACCACAAGGTTTCTTGCCATGGGTAAGGAGGAGTTCTGATTTCTGAATCACAATCACCCCTGGGCAGTGATTGGAAATAAGGTCTCGGTTCTGAAGCCTGAAAACTAAGGTAGGGAAGAGATGATGACCTAAGGCCATGGAGGGTCTTATGTGCTCAGTGTGCGGTCAGCTTTCTGGGTGTTGGTCAGGAGGTCCGGGCTCAGGTTGTGTCTGACAGTGCATTAGTGCCCAGGTTAGACTATATAATTTGGGTAAAATCGAGTGCTGTGTAGGTTTAATCTCACTTAAGGTGCCTGGGCAGCTCATTAGGCAATAATTTTTTTCTAGAGGGCAGGCAGAGTACTGCATTGTGGGTCAGAATTGCCATACTTGAGGGCTTCGGTGCCAGGAGTGTGAGGACGGAAGTCTGAGAAGACAAGCTAGACTTTGGTTTCAGGGCGAGGGCACGGCAGGTACCCCCTGCAGATCGGAACCAATATCTCATGCATCTGAAGTCAGGGTGAGGATCAGACGTTGGCTCCGGTTGGACTTTCTGTGCATGACGGCCGCTTCATGAAGGGAGCGGAATCTCAAGGCCATTGAGGTTTTCCTATGTTGGGAGTTGTGGGATGCCCCCTCTTTCTGCGGGACAACTGAGACCTGTAGGACAGCTCCAGGACATCCCATATGGATTGACTCCAGAGCACCATTCGAGGATGGATGCCTGGGAAGCACGACTCGCATTCCAATTGTCTCCTAGCAACAAGGCAGTTTAGATCTGATGGCTCTGCAGGAGCAACCGGGGTGGCTGAGTTGAAATGGACTTTCCTGAGCATGGGTCCTAATGGGTTTTTGTGTCCATGAGGGCCTTGGAATGGGGCGGTGGCACCGGGACCCTGAAGTACTCTCCTAAGTTTTGGACATAGCTCCCATGCACAGGTTTCCTTGTGGAGACGAGATGAGTTCTCATGGGTGTCTCCGGAAAACCCCTATGCTCGTATTGGAATCAGGCATTTGTGGAGAAATGCCTGTAAACTAAAGCAATGGATCCTATTATGGCCTAGGGATCTGTCTGGTTCAATCTTCTTCTCTGGGGACATCCATCTATGGTATGAGTGGAGCTAGATTATCAGCTGGTGTCAGACAGCCCTTGTTTGTCCCGGGCGACCTACACTATTGGGATGGCCTCAGGGACTTTGGAGGTTTCTCCTAATTTGTACGATGTTGGACAATGGAATGGGCAGAATTCCCATGGATTGGTAGGCACAGTCCTAATGTGTGGCTCCAGGGGCCCCAGCCTGGAGGGTGTGTGGCCCAGGACTTTGAGGACAGAATTCTGAAAACACAAACTCAGCTTAGGTTTGGGGACGTAGGTATGGCAGGCCCGATCTTCAAACCATGAGAAGAACTCTTCAGGATATGAAGAAAGTGCGAGTCTGAGGCGCTTGCTCAGGCTTTTGACTCTGGATTTTGTATCAGCGATGGCCGTGGAATGTCGGGGAGGCCTCATGGGCCATAAACGAATTTTCCTCTCTGAGGATTTGACCGGCTTCCCTATTGTTTTTCGTCAATCTGTGGGATGGGAGGACTCCTTTCAGTTTTGTTACCTCAGCTGTCCCACCAAAAGAGGAATTCCAAAGCAAAGCGTGGGGAAGACTGAAGGGACAACCCGTACTATGGTTAAAAATTGGGGCCTAGGGCCATGGCAAGCCCAATATGCTATCTCTTCATCCAGCCACTGAGAGGCCTTACTTGAGTACTGGGCTCAGGCTGAGGGTCACAATGTGTGTTTGGGAACCCTGTGGCCCGCGAGCATGGGCGGGGCCTCATGGGCTACACTGGTTTCAACTACACTGAACGTTGGAAAACATGCCAACCACAAGGTTTCTTGCCATGGGGAAGGAGTTCTGATTTCTGCATCACGTTCAACCCTGGGCAGTGATTGGAGATAAGGTCTAGGTTCTGAAGCCTGAAAACCGAGGTTGATAAGAGATGACGACCTAAGGCCATGGCGGCTCGATGTGCTCAGTGTGCGGCCAGCTGTCTGGGTGGAGCCAGGAGGTCCAGGCTCAGGCTGTGTCAGAAAGGGCATTAGTGCCCTGGTCAGCCTATGTATTTGGGGTACAGCCAAGGTAGGTGCATGTTGATCCTCATTTGGGGTTACTGGGTAGCGCCAGAGGGCAATGTTTTTTCTGGAGGGCAGGCAGAGTGCTGCATTGTAGTTCTGGATTGCCAAACTGGAGGGCTTGTGGGCCAGTAGTCTGACGACAGAAGTCTGAGAACACAGCTAGGCTTAGGTTTCTGGGTGAGGACATGGCAGGCACAATCTACAGTCCTGAATCGAGATCTTTTGCATCTGACGTCAGGGCGAGGGACAGACCATCGATCAGGTTGGAGTTTCTGTCCCTGATGGCCCCTTCATGAAGGGGGGCATCACGAGGCCATGGGGGTTTTCCCACGATGGGAGTTGTGAGCAGCTCCAAACTGCAAAGAGGCTTCTGCAGGATAATTGAGACCTGTTGTTTGGCTCCAGGCCAGTGATTCTGAGCAGGGTTCTAAGGATGGATGGCTGGGTAGCCCACCTCGCATTCCAATTGTCTCCTAGCAACAAGACAGTTAGATCTGCTGGATCTGGGAGAGCAACCGAGGAGGCAGAGTAGAAATGGACTCTCCTGTGAATGGGTCCTAATGTGCTTCTGTGTCTATGGAGACCTTGGAATGAAGCGGTGACACTGGGGCCCCAGAAGGGTTCTGCTAAACAGGGGCTTTGACACAGCACCAACGTGCAAGTTTCCCATGTGTAGATGAGATGTTTTCTGATGGTGAGTCAAGAAACAGCCATATGCTTGTTTTGAAATTCAGGCCTCTGAGGAGAGATGCCTGGAAACCAAAGCAATGGATCTGATTAGTGCCTAGGGACCTGTTCTTTCCTTTTTACCTCTGGGACATCTGTCTATGGGTCTGAGTGCAGGTAGGTGCTCAGATGGGCTCAGATTGCCCCTGTTTTTCCTGGGAAGCCAGCACTATGGAGATGGACCAGGGACATTGGAGGTTTATCCTATTAGAAGGGTTGTGGCCATTGGAATGGGCACACACAATTCCCTTCGAGAGGGCAAGTACAGTCCTCAGGTTTGGCTCCAGGGCCCTGAGTCTGTAGGTTGTGTAGGCCAGGGATGTTTGGACAGTTGTCTGAAAACACAAACTCGGCTTATGTTTCGGGTCATAGGTATGGCAGGACTGATCTACAGACCATGAGGAGAACTCTTCGGGATTTGAAAAAAGGGCGAGTGTGAGGCTCTTGCTCAAGTTTTTGTCTCTGGATTTTCGTGTCACTCATGGTCGTGAAATTTCTGGGTGACTTCATGGGAAATGGACGAGTCTTACTCTCTGGTGGTTTGGCCCCGTCCAAAGAGTTTGGGGTCATTCTGTGGGATGGAAGAAGTCTGTTTTTTTTTTTTTTTTTTAACCTCAGGTGTCCCACCAAATGAGGGATTCCAGAGTAGAGCCCTGGGGAGGGGCGACTGGACAATCAGAAATCTGGTTAAAAATTGGGGCCTAGGGACATGTCAAGCCCATTATGACATCTAATGGTCCAGCCACTGAGAGGACTTACTAGAGGACAGGACTCATGCTGAGGGTCACAATGCGTGTTTATGCCCTCGTCGCACTCAAGAATGGGCGGGGCCTCAGGGTGAATGCTGGTTTCTCCTACACTGAAAATAGGACAACGTGCCAACCACAAGGTTTCTTGCCATGGGTAAGGAGGAGTTCTGATTTCTGAATCACAATCACCCCTGGGCAGTGATTGGAAATAAGGTCTCGGTTCTGAAGCCTGAAAACTAAGGTAGGGAAGAGATGATGACCTAAGGCCATGGAGGGTCTTATGTGCTCAGTGTGCGGTCAGCTTTCTGGGTGTTGGTCAGGAGGTCCGGGCTCAGGTTGTGTCCGACAGTGCATTAGTGCCCAGGTTAGACTATATAATTTGGGTAAAATCGAGTGCTGTGTAGGTTTAATCTCACTTAAGGTGCCTGGGCAGCTCATTAGGCAATAATTTTTTTCTAGAGGGCAGGCAGAGTACTGCATTGTGGGTCGGAATTGCCATACTTGAGGGCTTCGGTGCCAGGAGTGTGAGGACGGAAGTCTGAGAAGACAAGCTAGACTTTGGTTTCAGGGCGAGGGCACGGCAGGTACCCCCTGCAGATCGGAACCAATATCTCATGCATCTGAAGTCAGGGTGAGGATCAGACGTTGGCTCCGGTTGGACTTTCTGTGCATGACGGCCGCTTCATGAAGGGAGCGGAATCTCAAGGCCATTGAGGTTTTCCTATGTTGGGAGTTGTGGGATGCCCCCTCTTTCTGCGGGACAACTGAGACTTGTAGGACAGCTCCAGGACATCCCATATGGATTGACTCCAGAGCACCATTCGAGGATGGATGCCTGGGAAGCACGACTCGCATTCCAATTGTCTCCTAGCAACAAGGCAGTTTAGATCTGATGGCTCTGCAGGAGCAACCGGGGTGGCTGAGTTGAAATGGACTTTCCTGAGCATGGGTCCTAATGGGTTTTTGTGTCCATGAGGGCCTTGGAATGGGGCGGTGGCACCGGGACCCTGAAGTACTCTCCTAAGCTTTGGACATAGCTCCCATGCACAGGTTTCCTTGTGGAGACGAGATGAGTTCTCATGGGTGTCTCCGGAAAACCCCTATGCTCGTATTGGAATCAGGCATTTGTGGAGAAATGCCTGTAAACCAAAGCAATGGATCCTATTATGGCCTAGGGATCTGTCTGGTTCAATCTTCTTCTCTGGGGACATCCATCTATGGTATGAGTGGAGCTAGATTATCAGCTGGTGTCAGACAGCCCTTGTTTGTCCCGGGCGACCTACACTATTGGGATGGCCTCAGGGACTTTGGAGGTTTCTCCTAATTTGTACGATGTTGGACAATGGAATGGGCAGAATTCCCATGGATTGGTAGGCACAGTCCTAATGTGTGGCTCCAGGGGCCCCAGCCTGGAGGGTGTGTGGCCCAGGACTTTGAGGACAGAATTCTGAAAACACAAACTCAGCTTAGGTTTGGGGACGTAGGTATGGCAGGCCCGATCTTCAAACCATGAGAAGAACTCTTCAGGATATGAAGAAAGTGCGAGTCTGAGGCGCTTGCTCAGGCTTTTGACTCTGGATTTTGTATCAGCGATGGCCGTGGAATGTCGGGGAGGCCTCATGGGCCATAAACGAATTTTCCTCTCTGAGGATTTGACCGGCTTCCCTATTGTTTTTCGTCAATCTGTGGGATGGGAGGACTCCTTTCAGTTTTGTTACCTCAGCTGTCCCACCAAAAGAGGAATTCCAAAGCAAAGCGTGGGGAAGACTGAAGGGACAACCCGTACTATGGTTAAAAATTGGGGCCTAGGGCCATGGCAAGCCCAATATGCTATCTCTTCATCCAGCCACTGAGAGGCCTTACTTGAGTACTGGGCTCAGGCTGAGGGTCACAATGTGTGTTTGGGAACCCTGTGGCCCGCGAGCATGGGCGGGGCCTCATGGGCTACACTGGTTTCAACTACACTGAACGTTGGAAAACATGCCAACCACAAGGTTTCTTGCCATGGGAAAGGAGTTCTGATTTCTGCATCACGTTCAACCCTGGGCAGTGATTGGAGATAAGGTCTAGGTTCTGAAGCCTGAAAACCGAGGTTGATAAGAGATGACGACCTAAGGCCATGGCAGCTCGATGTGCTCAGTGTGCGGCCAGCTGTCTGGGTGGAGCCAGGAGGTCCAGGCTCAGGCTGTGTCAGAAAGGGCATTAGTGCCCTGGTCAGCCTATGTATTTGGGGTACAGCCAAGGTAGGTGCATGTTGATCCTCATTTGGGGTTACTGTGTAGCGCCAGAGGGCAATGTTTTTCTTCTGGAGGGCAGGCAGAGTGCTGCATTGTAGTTCTGGATTGCCAAACTGGAGGGCTTGTGGGCCAGTAGTCTGACGACAGAAGTCTGAGAACACAAGCTAGGCTTAGGTTTCTGGGTGAGGACATGGCAGGCACAATCTACAGTCCTGAATCGAGATCTTTTGCATCTGACGTCAGGGCGAGGGACAGACGATCGATCAGGTTGGAGTTTCTGTCCCTGATGGCCCCTTCATGAAGGGGGGCATCACGAGGCCATGGGGGTTTTCCCACGATGGGAGTTGTGAGCAGCTCCAAACTGCAAAGAGGCTTCTGCAGGATAATTGAGACCTGTTGTTTGGCTCCAGGCCAGTGATTCTGAGCAGGGTTCTAAGGATGGATGGCTGGGTAGCCCACCTCGCATTCCAATTGTCTCCTAGCAACAAGACAGTTAGATCTGCTGGATCTGGGAGAGCAACCGAGGAGGCAGAGTTGAAATGGACTCTCCTGTGGATGGGTCCTAATGTGCTTCTGTGTCTACGGAGACCTTGGAATGAAGCGGTGGCACTGAGGCCCCAGAAGGGTTCTGCTAAACAGGGGCTTTGACACAGCACCAACGTGCAAGTTTCCCATGTGTAGATGAGATGTTTTCTGATGGTGAGTCAATAAACAGCCATATGCTGGTTTTGAAATTCAGGCCTCTGAGGAGAGATGCCTGGAAACCAAAGCAATGGATCTGATTAGTGCCTAGGGACCTGTTCTTTCCTTTTTACCTCTGGGGACATCTGTCTATGGGTCTGAGTGCAGGTAGGTGCTCAGATGGGCTCAGATTGCCCCTGTTTTTCCTGGGAAGCCAGCACTATGGAGATGCATCAGGGACTTTGGAGGTTTATCCTATTAGAAGGGTTGTGGCCATTGGAATGGGCACACACAATTCCCTTCGAGAGGGCAAGTACAGTCCTCAGGTTTGGCTCCAGGGCCCTGAGCCTGTAGGTTGTGTAGGCCAGGGATATTTGGACAGTTGTCTGAAAACACAAACTCGGCTTATGTTTCGGGTCATAGGTATGGCAGGACTGATCTACAGACCATGAGGAGAACTCTTCGGGCTTTGAAAAAAGGGCGAGTGTGAAGCTCTTGCTCAAGTTTTTGTCTCTGGATATCGTGTCCCTCATGGTCGTGAAATTTCTGGGTGACTTCATGGGAAATGGACGAGTCTTACTCTCTGGTGGTTTGGCCAGGTCCAAAGAGTTTGGGGTCATTCTGTGAGACGGAAGAAGTCTTTTTTTTTTTTTTTTTTTTTTTACCTCAGGTGTCCCACCAAATGAGGGATTCCAAAGTAGAGCCCTGGGGAGGGGCGACTGGACAATCAGAAATCTGGTTAAAAATTGGGGCAGAGGCAAATGTCAAGCCCATTATGACATCTAATGGTCCAGCCACTGAGAGGACTTACTAGAGGACAGGACTCATGCTGAGGGTCACAATCCGTGTTTATGCCCTCGTCGCACTCAAGAATGGGCGGGGCCTCAGGGTGAATGCTGGTTTCTCCTACACTGAACATAGGACAACGTGCCAACCACAAGGTTTCTTGCCATGGGTAAGGAGGAGTTCTGATTTCTGAATCACAATCACCCCTGGGCAGTGATTGGAAATAAGGTCTCGGTTCTGAAGCCTGAAAACTAAGGTAGTGAAGAGATGATGACCTAAGGCCATGGAGGGTCTTATGTGCTCAGTGTGCGGTCAGCTTTCTGGGTGTTGGTCAGGAGGTCCGGGCTCAGGTTGTGTCCGACAGTGCATTAGTGCCCAGGTTAGACTATATAATTTGGGTAAAATCGAGTGCTGTGTAGGTTTAATCTCACTTAAGGTGCCTGGGCAGCTCATTAGGCAATAATTTTTTTCTAGAGGGCAGGCAGAGTACTGCATTGTGGGTCGGAATTGCCATACTTGAGGGCTTCGGTGCCAGGAGTGTGAGGACGGAAGTCTGAGAACACAAGCTAGACTTTGGTTTCAGAGCGAGGGCACGGCAGGTACCCCCTGCAGATCGGAACCAATATCTCATGCATCTGAAGTAAGGGTGAGGATCAGACGTTGGCTCCGGTTGGAGTTTCTGTGCATGACGGCCGCTTCATGAAGGGAGCGGAATCTCAAGCCATTGAGGTTTTCCTATGTTGGGAGTTGTGGGATGCCCCCTCTTTCTGCGGGACAACTGAGACCTGTTGGACAGCTCCAGGACATCCCATATGGATTGACTCCAGAGCACCATTCGAGGATTGATGCCTGGGAAGCACGACTCGCATTCCAATTGTCTCCTAGCAACAAGGCAGTTTAGATCTGATGGCTCTGCAGGAGCAACCGGGGTGGCTGAGTTGAAATGGACTTTCCTGAGCATGGGTCCTAATGGGTTTTTGTGTCCATGAAGGCCTTGGAATGGGACGGTGGCACCGGGACCCTGAAGTACTTTCCTAAGCTTTGGACATAGCTCCCATGCACAGGTTTCCTTGTGGAGACCAGATGAGTTCTCATGGGTGTCTCAGGAAAACCCCTATGCTCGTATTGGAATCAGGCATTTGTGGAGAAATGCTTGTAAACCAAAGCAATGGATCCTATTATGGCCTAGGGATCTGTCTGGTTCAATCTTCTTCTCTGGGGACATCCATCTATGGTATGAGTGGAGCTAGATTATCAGCTGGTGTCAGACAGCCCTTGTTTGTCCCGGGCGACCTACACTATTGGGATGGTTCAGGGACTTTGGAGGTTTCTCCTAATTTGTACGATGTTGGACAATGGAATGGGCAGAATTCCCATGGATTGGTAGGCACAGTCCTAATGTGTGGCTCCAGGGGCCCCAGCCTGGAGGGTGTGTGGCCCAGGACCTTGAGGACAGAAGTCTGAAAACACAAACTCAGCTTAGGTTTGGGGACGTAGGTATGGCAGGCCCGATCTTCAAACCATGAGAAGAACTCTTCAGGATATGAAGAAAGTGCGAGTCTGAGGCGCTTGCTCAGGCTTTTGTCTCTGGATTTTGTATCAGCGATGGCCGTGGAATGTCGGGGAGGCCTCATGGGCCATAAACGAATTTTCCTCTCTGAGGATTTGACCCGCTTCCCTATTGTTCTTCGTCAAACTGTGGGATGGGAGGACTCCTTTCAGTTTTGTTACCTCAGGTGTCCCACCAAAAGAGGAATTCCAAAGCAAAGCGTGGGGAAGACTGAAGGGACAACCCGCACTATGGTTAAAAATTGGGGCCTAGGGCCATGGCAAGCCCAATATGCTATCTCTTCATCAAGCCACTGAGAGGCCTTACTTGAGTACTGGGCTCAGGCTGAGGGTCACAATGTGTGTTTGGGAACCCTGTGTCCCGCGAGCATGGGCGGGGCCTCATGAGCCACACTGGTTTCAACTACACTGAACGTTGGAAAACATGCCAACCACAAGGTTTCTTGCCATGGGGAAGGAGTTCTGATTTCTGCATCACGTTCAACCCTGGGCAGTGATTGGAGATAAGGTGTAGGTTCTGAAGCCTGAAAACCGAGGTTGAGAAGAGATGATGACCTAAGGCCATGGCGGCTCGATGTGCTCAGTGTGCGGCCAGCTGTCTGGGTGGAGCCAGGAGGTCCAGGCTCAGGCTGTGTCAGAAAGGGCATTAGTGCCCTGGTCAGCCTATGTATTTGGGGTACAGCCAAGGTAGGTGCATGTTGATCCTCATTTGGGGTTACTGTGTAGCCCCAGAGGGCAATGTTTTTCTTCTGGAGGGCAGGCAGAGTGCTGCATTGTAGTTCTGGATTGCCAAACTGGAGGGCTTGTGGGCCAGTAGTCTGACGACAGAAGTCTGAGAACACAAGCTAGGCTTAGGTTTCTGGGTGAGGACATGGCAGGCACAATCTACAGTCCTGAATCGAGATCTTTTGCATGTGACGTCAGGGCGAGGGAAAGACGATCGATCAGGTTGGAGTTTCTGTCCCTGATGGCCCCTTCATGAAGGGGGGCATCACGAGGCCATGGGGGTTTTCCCACGATGGGAGTTGTGAGCAGCTCCAAACTGCAAAGAGGCTTCTGCAGGATAATTGAGACCTGTTGTTTGGCTCCAGGCCAGTGATTCTGAGCAGGGTTCTAAGGATGGATGGCTGGGTAGCCCACCTCGCATTCCAATTGTCTCCTAGCAACAAGACAGTTAGATCTGCTGGATCTGGGAGAGCAACCGAGGAGGCAGAGTTGAAATGGACTCTCCTGTGGATGGGTCCTAATGTGCTTCTGTGTCTACGGAGACCTTGGAATGAAGCGGTGGCACTGAGGCCCCAGAAGGGTTCTGCTAAACAGGGGCTTTGACACAGCACCAACGTGCAAGTTTCCCACGTGTAGATGAGATGTTTTCTGATGGTGAGTCAAGAAACAGCCATATGCTGGTTTTGAAATTCAGGCCTCTGAGGAGAGATGCCTGGAAACCAAAGCAATGGATCTGATTAGTGCCTAGGGACCTGTTCTTTCCTTTTTACCTCTGGGGACATCTGTCTATGGGTCTGAGTGCAGGTAGGTGCTCAGATGGGCTCAGATTGCCCCTGTTTTTCCTGGGAAGCCAGCACTATGGAGATGCATCAGGGACTTTGGAGGTTTATCCTATTAGAAGGGTTGTGGCCATTGGAATGGGCACACACAATTCCCTTCGAGAGGGCAAGTACAGTCCTCAGGTTTGGCTCCAGGGCCCTGAGCCTGTAGGTTGTGTAGGCCAGGGATATTTGGACAGTTGTCTGAAAACACAAACTCGGATTATGTTTCGGGTCATAGGTATGGCAGGACTGATCTACAGACCATGAGGAGAACTCTTCGGGATTTGAAAAAAGGGCGAGTGTGAGGCTCTTGCTCAAGTTTTTGTCTCTGGATATCGTGTCACTCATGGTCGTGAAATTTCTGGGTGACTTCATGGGAAATGGACGAGTCTTACTCTCTGGTGGTTTGGCCCCGTCCAAAGAGTTTGGGGTCATTCTGTGGGATGGAAGAAGTCCGTTTTTTTTTTTTTTTAACCTCAGGTGTCCCACCAAATGAGGGATTCCAGAGTAGAGCCCTGGGGAGGGGCGACTGGACAATCAGAAATCTGGTTAAAAATTGGGGCCTAGGGACATGTCAAGCCCATTATGACATCTAATGGTCCAGCCACTGAGAGGACTTACTAGAGGACAGGACTCATGCTGAGGGTCACAATGCGTGTTTATGCCCTCGTCGCACTCAAGAATGGGCGGGGACTCAGGGTGAATGCTGGTTTCTCCTACACTGAACATAGGACAACGTGCCAACCACAAGGTTTCTTGCCATGGGTAAGGAGGAGTTCTGATTTCTGAATCACAATCACCCCTGGGCAGTGATTGGAAATAAGGTCTCGGTTCTGAAGCCTGAAAACTGAGGTAGGGAAGAGATGATGACCTAATGCCATGGAGGGTCTTATGTGCTCAGTGTGCGGTCAGCTTTCTGGGTGTTGGTCAGGAGGTCCGGGCTCAGGTTGTGTCCGACAGTGCATTAGTGCCCAGGTTAGACTATATAATTTGGGTAAAATCGAGTGCTGTGTAGGTTTAATCTCACTTAAGGTGCCTGGGCAGCTCATTAGGCAATAATTTTTTTCTAGAGGGCAGGCAGAGTACTGCATTGTGGGTCGGAATTGCCATACTTGAGGGCTTCGGTGCCAGGAGTGTGAGGACGGAAGTCTGAGAAGACAAGCTAGACTTTGGTTTCAGAGCGAGGGCACGGCAGGTACCCCTGCAGATCGGAACCAATATCTCATGCATCTGAAGTCAGGGTGAGGATCAGACGTTGGCTCCGGTTGGAGTTTCTGTGCATGACGGCCGCTTCATGAAGGGAGCGGAATCTCAAGGCCATTGAGGTTTTCCTATGTTGGGAGTTGTGGGATGCCCCCTCTTTCTGCGGGACAACTGAGACATGTTGGACAGCTCCAGGACATCCCATATGGATTGACTCCAGAGCACCATTCGAGGATTGATGCCTGGGAAGCACGACTCGCATTCCAATTGTCTCCTAGCAACAAGGCAGTTTAGATCTGATGGCTCTGCAGGAGCAACCGGGGTGGCTGAGTTGAAATGGACTTTCCTGAGCATGGGTCCTAATGGGTTTTTGTGTCCATGAGGGCCTTGGAATGGGGCGGTGGCACCGGGACCCTGAAGTACTTTCCTAAGCTTTGGACATAGCTCCCATGCACAGGTTTCCTTGTGGAGACGAGATGAGTTCTCATGGGTGTCTCCGGAAAACCCCTATGCTCGTATTGGAATCAGGCATTTGTGGAGAAATGCCTGTAAACCAAAGCAATGGATCCTATTATGGCCTAGGGATCTGTCTGGTTCAATCTTCTTCTCTGGGGACATCCATCTATGGTATGAGTGGAGCTAGATTATCAGCTGGTGTCAGACAGCCCTTGTTTGTCCCGGGCGACCTACACTATTGGGATGGCCTCAGGGACTTTGGAGGTTTCTCCTAATTTGTACGATGTTGGACAATGGAATGGGCAGAATTCCCATGGATTGGTAGGCACAGTCCTAATGTGTGGCTCCAGGGGCCCCAGCCTGGAGGGTGTGTGGCCCAGGACTTTGAGGACAGAAGTCTGAAAACACAAACTCAGCTTAGGTTTGGGGACGTAGGTATGGCAGGCCCGATCTTCAAACCATGAGAAGAACTCTTCAGGATATGAAGAAAGTGCGAGTCTGAGGCGCTTGCTCAGGCTTTTGACTCTGGATTTTATATCAGCGATGGCCGTGGAATGTCGGGGAGGCCTCATGGGCCATAAACGAATTTTCCTCTCTGAGGATTTGACCGGCTTCCCTATTGTTATTCGTCAATCTGTGGGATGGGAGGACTCCTTTCAGTTTTGTTACCTCAGCTGTCCCACCAAAAGAGGAATTCCAAAGCAAAGCGTGGGGAAGACTGAAGGGACAACCCGTACTATGGTTAAAAATTGGGGCCTAGGGCCATGGCAAGCCGAATATGCTATCTCTTCATCCAGCCACTGAGAGGCCTTACTTGAGTACTGGGCTCAGGCTGAGGGTCACAATGTGTGTTTGGGAACCCTGTGGCCCGCGAGCATGGGCGGGGCCTCATGGGCCACACTGGTTTCAACTACACTGAACGTTGGAAAACATGCCAACCACAAGGTTTCTTGCCATGGGGAAGGAGTTCTGATTTCTGCATCACGTTCAACCTTGGGCAGTGATTGGAGATAAGGTCTAGGTTCTGAAGCCTGAAAAACGAGGTTGAGAAGAGATGACGACCTAAGGCCATGGCGGCTCGATGTGCTCAGTGTGCGGCCAGCTGTCTGGGTGGAGCCAGGAGGTCCAGGCTCAGGCTGTGTCAGAAAGGGCATTAGAGCCCTGGTCAGCCTATGTATTTGGGGTACAGCCAAGGTAGGTGCATGTTGATCCTCATTTGGGGATACTGGGTAGCCCCAGAGGGCAATGTTTTTCTTCTGGAGGGCAGGCAGAGTGCTGCATTGTAGTTCTGGATTGCCAAACTGGAGGGCTTGTGGGCCAGTAGTCTGACGACAGAAGTCTGAGAACACAAGCTAGGCTTAGGTTTCTGGGTGAGGACATGGCAGGCACAATCTACAGTCCTGAATCGAGATCTTTTGCATCTGACGTCAGGGCGAGGGACAGACGATCGATCAGGTTGGAGTTTCTGTCCCTGATGGCCCCTTCATGAAGGGGGGCATCACGAGGCCATGGGGGTTTTCCCACGATGGGAGTTGTGAGCAGCTCCAAACTGCAAAGAGGCTTCTGCAGGATAATTGAGACCTGTTGTTTGGCTCCAGGCCAGTGATTCTGAGCAGGGTTCTAAGGATGGATGGCTGGGTAGCCCACCTCGCATTCCAATTGTCTCCTAGCAACAAGACAGTTAGATCTGCTGGATCTGGGAGAGCAACCGAGGAGGCCGAGTTGAAATGGACTCTCCTGTGGATGGGTCCTAATGTGCTTCTGTGTCTATGGAGTCCTTGGAATGAAGCGGTGGCACTGGGGCCCCAGAAGGGTTCTGCTAAACAGGGGCTTTGACACAGCCCGAACGTGAAAGTTTCCCATGTGTAGATGAGATGTTTTCTGATGGTGAGTCAAGAAACAGCCATATGCTGGTTTGGAAATTCAGGACTCTGAGGAGAGATGCCTGGAAAACAAAGCAATGGATCTGATTAGTGCCTAAGGACCTGTTCTTTCCTTTTTACCTCTGGGGACATCTGTCTATGGGTCTGAGTGCAGGTAGGTGCTCAGATGGGCTCAGATTGCCCCTGTTTTTCCTGGGAAGCCAGCACTATGGAGATGGATCAGGGACTTTGGAGGTTTATCCTATTAGAAGGGTTGTGGCCATTGGAAAGGGCACACACAATTCCCTTTGAGAGGGCAAGTACAGTCCTCAGGTTTGGCTCCAGGGCCCTGAGCCTGTAGGTTGTGTAGGACAGGGATGTTTGGACAGTTGTTTGAAAACACAAACTCGGCTTATGTTTCGGGTCATAGGTATGGCAGGACTGATCTACAGACCATGAGGAGAACTCTTCGGGATTTGAAAAAAGGGCGAGTGTGAGGCTCTTGCTCAAGTTTTTGTCTCTGGATATCGTGTCACTCATGGTCGTGAAATTTCTGGGTGACATCATGGGAAACGGACGAGTCTTACTCTATGGTGGTTTGCCCCCGTCCAAAGAGTTTGGGGTCATTCTGTGAGATGGAAGAAGTCTTTTTTTTTTTTTTTTTAACCTCAGGTGTCCCACCAAATGAGGGATTCCAGAGTAGAGCCCTGGGGAGGGGCGACTGGACAATCAGAAATCTGGTTAAAAATTGGGGCCTAGGGACATGTCAAGCCCATTATGACATCTAATGGTCCAGCCACTGAGAGGACTTAGTAGAGGACAGGACTCATGCTGAGGGTCACAATGCGTGTTTATGCCCTCGTCGCACTCAAGAATGGGCGGGGCCTCAGGGTGAATGCTGGTTTCTCCTACACTGAACATAAGACAACATGCCAACCACAAGGTTTCTTGCCATGGGTAAGGAGGAGTTCTGATTTCTGAATCACAATCACCCCTGGGCAGTGATTGGAAATAAGGTCTCGGTTCTGAAGCCTGAAAACTGAGGTAGGGAAGAGATGATGACCTAAGGCCATGGAGGGTCTTATGTGCTCAGTGTGCGGTCAGCTTTCTGGGTGTTGGTCAGGAGTTCCGGGCTCAGGTTGTGTCCGACAGTGCATTAGTGCCCAGGTTAGACTATATAATTTGGGTAAAATCGAGTGCTGTGTAGGTTTAATCTCACTTAAGGTGCATGGGCAGCTCAGTAGGCAATAATTTTTTTCTAGAGGGCAGGCAGAGTACTGCACTATGGGTCGGAATTGCCATACTTGAGGGCTTCGGTGCCAGGAGTGTGAGGACGGAAGTCTGAGAAGACAAGCTAGACTTTGGTTTCAGGGCGAGGGCACGGCAGGTACCCCCTGCAGATCGGAACCAATATCTCATGCATCTGAAGTCAGGGTGAGGATCAGACGTTGGCTCCGGTTGGACTTTCTGTGCATGACGGCCGCTTCATGAAGGGAGCGGAATCTCAAGGCCATTGAGGTTTTCCTATGTTGGGAGTTGTGGGATGCCCCCTCTTTCTGCGGGACAACTGAGACATGTTGGACAGCTCCAGGACATCCCATATGGATTGACTCCAGAGCACCATTCGAGGATTGATGCCTGGGAAGCACGACTCGCATTCCAATTGTCTCCTAGCAACAAGGCAGTTTAGATCTGATGGCTCTGCAGGAGCAACCGGGGTGGCTGAGTTGAAATGGACTTTCCTGAGCATGGGTCCTAATGGGTTTTTGTGTCCATGAGGGCCTTGGAATGGGGCGGTGGCACCGGGACCCTGAAGTACTTTCCTAAGCTTTGGACATAGCTCCCATGCACAGGTTTCCTTGTGGAGACGAGATGAGTTCTCATGGGTGTCTCCGGAAAACCCCTATGCTCGTATTGGAATCAGGCATTTGTGGAGAAATGCCTGTAAACCAAAGCAATGGATCCTATTATGGCCTAGGGATCTGTCTGGTTCAATCTTCTTCTCTGGGGACATCCATCTATGGTATGAGTGGAGCTAGATTATCAGCTGGTGTCAGACAGCCCTTGTTTGTCCCGGGCGACCTACACTATTGGGATGGCCTCAGGGACTTTGGAGGTTTCTCCTAATTTGTACGATGTTGGACAATGGAATGGGCAGAATTCCCATGGATTGGTAGGCACAGTCCTAATGTGTGGCTCCAGGGGCCCCAGCCTGGAGGGTGTGTGGCCCAGGACTTTGAGGACAGAAGTCTGAAAACACAAACTCAGCTTAGGTTTGGGGACGTAGGTATGGCAGGCCCGATCTTCAAACCATGAGAAGAACTCTTCAGGATATGAAGAAAGTGCGAGTCTGAGGCGCTTGCTCAGGCTTTTGACTCTGGATTTTATATCAGCGATGGCCGTGGAATGTCGGGGAGGCCTCATGGGCCATAAACGAATTTTCCTCTCTGAGGATTTGACCGGCTTCCCTATTGTTATTCGTCAATCTGTGGGATGGGAGGACTCCTTTCAGTTTTGTTACCTCAGCTGTCCCACCAAAAGAGGAATTCCAAAGCAAAGCGTGGGGAAGACTGAAGGGACAACCCGTACTATGGTTAAAAATTGGGGCCTAGGGCCATGGCAAGCCGAATATGCTATCTCTTCATCCAGCCACTGAGAGGCCTTACTTGAGTACTGGGCTCAGGCTGAGGGTCACAATGTGTGTTTGGGAACCCTGTGGCCCGCGAGCATGGGCGGGGCCTCATGGGCCACACTGGTTTCAACTACACTGAACGTTGGAAAACATGCCAACCACAAGGTTTCTTGCCATGGGGAAGGAGTTCTGATTTCTGCATCACGTTCAACCTTGGGCAGTGATTGGAGATAAGGTCTAGGTTCTGAAGCCTGAAAAACGAGGTTGAGAAGAGATGACGACCTAAGGCCATGGCGGCTCGATGTGCTCAGTGTGCGGCCAGCTGTCTGGGTGGAGCCAGGAGGTCCAGGCTCAGGCTGTGTCAGAAAGGGCATTAGTGCCCTGGTCAGCCTATGTATTTGGGGTACAGCCAAGGTAGGTGCATGTTGATCCTCATTTGGGGATACTGGGTAGCCCCAGAGGGCAATGTTTTTCTTCTGGAGGGCAGGCAGAGTGCTGCATTGTAGTTCTGGATTGCCAAACTGGAGGGCTTGTGGGCCAGTAGTCTGACGACAGAAGTCTGAGAACACAAGCTAGGCTTAGGTTTCTGGGTGAGGACATGGCAGGCACAATCTACAGTCCTGAATCGAGATCTTTTGCATCTGACGTCAGGGCGAGGGACAGACGATCGATCAGGTTGGAGTTTCTGTCCCTGATGGCCCCTTCATGAAGGGGGGCATCACGAGGCCATGGGGGTTTTCCCACGATGGGAGTTGTGAGCAGCTCCAAACTGCAAAGAGGCTTCTGCAGGATAATTGAGACCTGTTGTTTGGCTCCAGGCCAGTGATTCTGAGCAGGGTTCTAAGGATGGATGGCTGGGTAGCCCACCTCGCATTCCAATTGTCTCCTAGCAACAAGACAGTTAGATCTGCTGGATCTGGGAGAGCAACCGAGGAGGCCGAGTTGAAATGGACTCTCCTGTGGATGGGTCCTAATGTGCTTCTGTGTCTATGGAGTCCTTGGAATGAAGCGGTGGCACTGGGGCCCCAGAAGGGTTCTGCTAAACAGGGGCTTTGACACAGCCCGAACGTGAAAGTTTCCCATGTGTAGATGAGATGTTTTCTGATGGTGAGTCAAGAAACAGCCATATGCTGGTTTGGAAATTCAGGACTCTGAGGAGAGATGCCTGGAAAACAAAGCAATGGATCTGATTAGTGCCTAAGGACCTGTTCTTTCCTTTTTACCTCTGGGGACATCTGTCTATGGGTCTGAGTGCAGGTAGGTGCTCAGATGGGCTCAGATTGCCCCTGTTTTTCCTGGGAAGCCAGCACTATGGAGATGGATCAGGGACTTTGGAGGTTTATCCTATTAGAAGGGTTGTGGCCATTGGAAAGGGCACACACAATTCCCTTTGAGAGGGCAAGTACAGTCCTCAGGTTTGGCTCCAGGGCCCTGAGCCTGTAGGTTGTGTAGGCCAGGGATGTTTGGACAGTTGTTTGAAAACACAAACTCGGCTTATGTTTCGGGTCATAGGTATGGCAGGACTGATCTACAGACCATGAGGAGAACTCTTCGGGATTTGAAAAAAGGGCGAGTGTGAGGCTCTTGCTCAAGTTTTTGTCTCTGGATATCGTGTCACTCATGGTCGTGAAATTTCTGGGTGACATCATGGGAAACGGACGAGTCTTACTCTATGGTGGTTTGCCCCCGTCCAAAGAGTTTGGGGTCATTCTGTGAGATGGAAGAAGTCTTTTTTTTTTTTTTTTTTAACCTCAGGTGTCCCACCAAATGAGGGATTCCAGAGTAGAGCCCTGGGGAGGGGCGACTGGACAATCAGAAATCTGGTTAAAAATTGGGGCCTAGGGACATGTCAAGCCCATTATGACATCTAATGGTCCAGCCACTGAGAGGACTTAGTAGAGGACAGGACTCATGCTGAGGGTCACAATGCGTGTTTATGCCCTCGTCACACTCAAGAATGGGCGGGGCCTCTGGGTGAATGCTGGTTTCTCCTACACTGAACATAGGACAACGTGCCAACCACAAGGTTTCTTGCCATGGGTAAGGAGGAGTTCTGATTTCTGAATCACAATCACCCCTGGGCAGTGATTGGAAATAAGGTCTCGGTTCTGAAGCCTGAAAACTGAGGTAGGGAAGAGATGATGACCTAAGGCCATGGAGGGTCTTAGGTGCTCAGTGTGCGGTCAGCTTTCTGGGTGTTGGTCAGGAGTTCCGGGCTCAGGTTGTGTCCGACAGTGCATTAGTGCCCAGGTTAGACTATATAATTTGGGTAAAATCGAGTGCTGTGTAGGTTTAATCTCACTTAAGGTGCATGGGCAGCTCAGTAGGCAATAATTTTTTTCTAGAGGGCAGGCAGAGTACTGCACTATGGGTCGGAATTGCCATACTTGAGGGCTTCGGTGCCAGGAGTGTGAGGACGGAAGTCTGAGAAGACAAGCTAGACTTTGGTTTCAGGGCGAGGGCACGGCAGGTACCCCCTGCAGATCGGAACCAATATCTCATGCATCTGAAGTCAGGGTGAGGATCAGACGTTGGCTCCGGTTGGTGTTTCTGTGCATGACAGCCGCTTCATGAAGGGAGCGGAATCTCAAGGCCATTGAGGTTTTCCTATGTTGGGAGTTGTGTGATGCCCCCTCTTTCTGCGGGACAACTGAGACCTCTTAAACAGCTCCAGGACATCCCATATGGAATGACTCCAGAGCACCATTCGAGGATGGATGCCTGGGAAGCCTGACTCGCATTCCAATTGTCTCCTAGCAACAAGACAGTTTAGATCTGATGGCTCTGCAGGAGCAACCGGGGTGGCTGAGTTGAAATGGACTTTCCTGAGCATGGGTCCTAATGGGTTTTTGTGTCCATGAGGGCCTTGGAATGGGGCGGTGGCACCGGGACCCTGAAGTACTCTCCTAAGCTTTGGACATAGCTCCCATGCACAGGTTTCCTTGTGGAGACGAGATGAGTTCTCATGGGTGTCTCAGGAAAACCCCTATGCTCGTATTGGAATCACGCTTTTGAGGAGACATGCCTGTAAACAAAAGCAATGGATCATATTATGGCCTAGGGATCTGTCTGGTTCAATCTTCTTCTCTGGGGAAATCCATCTATGGTATGAGTGGAAGTAGATTATCAGCGGGTGTCAGACAGCCCTTGTTTGTCCCGGGCGACCTACACTATTGGGATGGCCTCAGGGACTTTGGAGGTTTCTCCTAAGTTGTACGATTTTGGACAATGGAATGGGCAGAATTCCCATGGATTGGTAGGCACAGTCCTAATGTGTGTCTCCAGGGGCCCCAGCCTGGAGGGTGTGTGGCCCAGGACTTTGAGGACAGAAGTCTGAAAACACAAACTCAGCTTAGGTTTGGGGACATAGGTATGGCAGGCCCGATCTACAAACCATGAGAAGAACTCTTCAGGATATGAAGAAAGTGCGAGTCTGAGGCGCTTGCTCAGGCTTTTGTCTCTGGATTTTGTATCAGCGATGGCCGTGGAATGTCGGGGAGGCCTCATGGGCCATGAACGAATTTGAGGATTTGACCGGCTTCCCTATTGTTTTTCGTCAATCTGTGGGATGGGAGGACTCCTTTCAGTTTTGTTACCTCAGGTGTCCCACCAAAAGAGGAATTCCAAAGCAAAGTTTGGGGAAGACTGAAGGGACAACCCGTACTATGGTTAAAAATTGGGGCCTAGGGCCATGGCAAGCCCAATAAGCTATCTCTTCATCCAGCCACTGAGAGGCCTTACTTGAGTACTGGGCTCAGGCTGAGGGTCACAATGTGTGTTTGGGAACCCTGTGGCCCGCGAGCATGGGTGGGCCTCATGGGCCACACTGGTTACAACTACACTGAACGTTGGAAAGCATGCCAACCACAAGGTTTCTTGCCATGGGGAAGGAGTTCTGATTTCTGCATCACGTTCAACCCTGGGCAGTGATTGGAGATAAGGTCTAGGTTCTGAAGCCTGAAAACCGAGTTTGAGAGAGATGACGACCTAAGGCCATGGCGGCTCGATGTGCGCAGTGTGCGGCCAGCTGTCTGTGTGGAGCCAGGAGGTCCAGGCTCAGGCTGTGTCAGAAAGGGCATTAGTGCCCTGGTCAGCCTATGTATTTGGGGTACAGCCAAGGTAGGGGCAGGTTGATCCTCATTTGGGGGTACTGGGTAGCCCCAGAGCGCAATGTTTTTCTTCTGGAGGGCAGGCAGAGTGCTGCATTGTAGTTCTGGATTGCCAAACTGGAGGGCTTGTGGGCCAGTAGTCTGACGACAGAAGTCTGAGAACACAAGCTAGGCTTAGGTTTCTGGGTGAGGACATGGCAGGCACAATCTACAGTCCTGAATCGAGATCTTTTGCATCTGACGTCAGGGCGAGGGACAGACCATCGATCAGGTTGGAGTTTCTGTCCCTGATGGCCCCTTCATGAAGGGGGGCATCACGAGGCCATGGGGGTTTTCCCACGATGGGAGTTGTGAGCAGCTCCAAACTGCAAAGAGGCTTCTGCAGGATAATTGAGACCTGTTGTTTGGCTCCAGGCCAGTGATTCTGAGCAGGGTTCTAAGGATGGATGGCTGGGTAGCCCACCTCGCATTCCAATTGTCTCCTAGCAACAAGACAGTTAGATCTGCTGGATCTGGGAGAGCAACCGTGGAGGCCGAGTTGAAATGGACTCTCCTGTGGATTGGTCCTAATGTGCTTCTGTGTCTATGGAGACCTTGGAATAAAGCGGTGGCACTGGGGCCCCAGAAGGGTTCTGCTAAACAGGGGCTTTGACACAGCCCAAACGTGCAAGTTTCCCATGTGTAGATGAGATGTTTTCTAATGGTGAGTCAAGAAACAGCCATATGCTGGTTTTGAAATTCAGGCCTCTGAGGAGAGATGCCTGGAAACCAAAGCAATGGATCTGATTAGTGCCTAAGGACCTGTTCTTTCCTTTTTACCTCTGGGGACATCTGTCTATGGGTCTGATTGCAGGTAGGTGCTCAGATGGGCTCAGATTGCCCCTGTTTTTCCTGGGCAGCCAGCACTATGGAGATGGATCAGGGACTTTGGAGGTTTATCCTATTAGAAGGGTTGTGGCCATTGGAATGGGCACACACAATTCCCTTCGAGAGGGCAAGTACAGTCCTCAGGTTTGGCTCCAGGGCCCTGAGCCTGTAGGTTGTGTAGGCCAGGGATGTTTGGACAGTTGTCTGAAAACACAAACTCGGCTAATGTTTCGGGTCATAGGTATGGCAGGACTGATCTACAGACCATGAGGAGAACTCTTCGGGATTTGAAAAAAGGGCGAGTGTGAGGCTCTTGCTCAAGTTTTTGTCTCTGGATATCGTGTCACTCATGGTCGTGAAATTTCTGGGTGACTTCATGGGAAATGGACGAGTCTTACTCTCTGGTGGTTTGGCCCCGTCCAAAGAGTTTGGGGTCATTCTGTGGGATGGAAGAAGTCTGTTTTTTTTTTTTTTTTTTTAACCTCAGGTGTCCCACCAAATGAGGGATTCCAGAGTAGAGCCCTGGGGAGGGGCGACTGGACAATCAGAAATCTGGTTAAAAATTGGGGCCTAGGGACATGTCAAGCCCATTATGACATCTAATGGTCCAGCCACTGAGAGGACTTACTAGAGGACAGGACTCATGGTGAGGGCCACAATGCGTGTTTATGCCCTTGTCGCACTCAAGAATGGGCGGGGCCTCAGGGTGAATGCTGGTTTCTCCTACACTGAACATAGGACAACGTGCCAACCACAAGGTTTCTTGCCATGGGTAAGGAGGAGTTCTGATTTCTGAATCACAATCACCCCTGGGCAGTGATTGGAAATAAGGTCTCGGTTCTGAAGCCTGAAAACTGAGGTAGGGAAGAGATGATGACCTATGGCCAAGGAGGGTCTTATGTGCTCAGTGTGCGGTCAGCTTTCTGGGTGTTGGTCAGGAGGTCCGGGCTCAGGTTGTGTCCGACAGTGCATTAGTGCCCAGGTTAGACTATATAATTTGGGTAAAATCGAGTGCTGTGTAGGTTTAATCTCACTTAAGGTGCCTGGGCAGCTCATTAGGCAATAATTTTTTTCTAGAGGGCAGGCAGAGTACTGCACTGTGTGTCGGAATTGCCATACTTGAGGGCTTCGGTGCCAGGAGTGTGAGGACGGAAGTCTGAGAAGACAAGCTAGACTTTGGTTTCAGGGCGAGGGCACGGCAGGTACCCCCTGCAGATCTGAACCAATATCTCATGCATCTGAAGTCAGGGTGAGGATCAGACGTTGGCTCCGGTTGGTGTTTCTGTGCATGACAGCCGCTTCATGAAGGGAGCGGAATCTCAAGGCCATTGAGGTTTTCCTATGTTGGGAGTTGTGGGATGCCCCCTCTTTCTGCGGGACAACTGAGACCTGTTGGACAGCTCCAGGACATCCCATATGGAATGACTCCAGAGCACCATTCGAGGATGGATGCCTGGGAAGCCCGACTCGCATTCCAATTGTCTCCTAGCAACAAGGCAGTTTAGATCTGATGGCTCTGCAGGAGCAACCGGGGTGGCTGAGTTGAAATGGACTTTCCTGAGCATGGGTCCTAATGGGTTTTTGTGTCCATGAGGGCCTTGGAATGGGGAGGTGGTACCGGGACCCTGAAGTACTCTCCTAAGCTTTGGACATAGCTCCCATACACAGGTTTCCTTGTGGAGATGAGATGAGTTCTCATGGGTGTCTCAGGAAAACCCCTATGCTCGTATTGGAATCACGCTTTTGAGGAGACATGCCTGTAAACCAAAGCAATGGATCCTATTATGGCCTAGGGATCTGTCTGGTTCAATCTTCTTCTCTGGGGACATCCATCTATGGTATGAGTGGAGCTAGATTATCAGCTGGTGTCAGACAGCCCTTGTTTGTCCCGGGCGACCTACACTATTGGGATGGCCTCAGGGACTTTGGAGGTTTCTCCTAATTTGTACTATTTTGGACAATGGAATGGGCAGAATTCCCATGGATTGGTAGGCACAGTCCTAATGTGTGGCTCCAGGGGCCCCAGCCTGAAGGGTGTGTGGCCCAGGACTTTGAGGACAGAAGTCTGAAAACACAAACTCAGCTTAGGTTTGGGGACGTAGGTATGGCAGGCCCGATCTACAAACCATGAGAAGGACTCTTCAGGATATGAAGAAAGTGCGAGTCTGAGGCGCTTGCTCAGGCTTTTGTCTCTGGATTTTGTATCAGCGATGGCCGTGGAATGTCGGGGAGGCCTCATGGGCCATGAACGAATTTGAGGATTTGACCGGCATCCCTATTGTTTTTCGTCAATCTGTGGGATGGGAGGACTCCTTTCAGTTTTGTTACCTCAGGTGTCCCACCAAAAGAGGAATTCCAAAGCAAAGTTTGGGGAAGACTGAAGGGACAACCCGTACTATGGTTAAAAATTGGGGCCTAGGGCCATGGCAAACCCAATACGCTATCTCTTCATCCAGCCACTGAGAGGCCTTACTTGAGTACTGGGCTCAGGCTGAGGGTCACAATGTGTGTTTGGAAACCCTGTGGCCCGCGAGCATGGGCGGTGCCTCATGAGCCACACTGGTTTCAACTACACTGAACGTTGGAAAACATGCCAACCACAAGGTTTCTTGCCATGGGGAAAGAGTTCTGATTTCTGCATCACGTTCAACCCTGGGCAGTGATTGGAGATAAGGTCTAGGTTCTGAAGCCTGAAAACCGAGGTTGAGAAGAGATGACGACCTAAGGCCATGGCGGCTCCATGTGCTCAGTGTGCGGCCGTCTGTCTGGGTGGAGCCAGGAGGTCCAGGCTCAGGCTGTTTCAGAAAGGGCATTAGTGCCCTGGTCAGCCTATGTATTTGGGGTACAGCCAAGGTAGGTGCAGGTTGATCCTCATTTGGGGTTACTGGGTAGCCCCAGAGGGCAATGTTTTTCTTCTGGAGGGCAGGCAGATGCTGCATTGTAGTTCTGGATTGCCAAACTGGAGGGCTTGTGGGCCAGTAGTCTGACGACAGAAGTCTGAGAACACAAGCTAGGCTTAGGTTTCTGGGTGAGGACATGGCAGGCACAATCTACAGTCCTGAATCGAGATCTTTTGCATCTGACGTCAGGGCGAGGGACAGACGATCGATCAGGTTGGAGTTTCTGTCCCTGATGGCCCCTTCATGAAGGGGGGCATCACGAGGCCATGGGGGTTTTCCCACGATGGGAGTTGTGAGCAGCTCCAAACTGCAAAGAGGCTTCTGCAGGATAATTGAGACCTGTTGTTTGGCTCCAGGCCAGTGATTCTGAGCAGGGTTCTAAGGATGGATGGCTGGGTAGCCCACCTCGCATTCCAATTGTCTCCTAGCAACAAGACAGTTAGATCTGCTGGATCTGGGAGAGCAACCGAGGAGGCCGAGTTGAAATGGACTCCCCTGTGGATGGGTCCTAATGTGCTTCTGTGTCTATGGAGACCTTGGAATGAAGCGGTGGCACTGAGGCCCCAGAAGGGTTCTGCTAAACAGGGGCTTTGACACAGCACCAACGTGCAAGTTTCCCATGTGTAGATGAGATGTTTTCTGATGGTGAGTCAAGAAACAGCCATATGCTGGTTTTGAAATTCAGGCCTCTGAGGAGAGATGCCTGGAAACCAAAGCAATGGATCTGATAAGTGCCTAGGGACCTGTTCTTTCCTTTTTACCTCTGGGGACATCTGTCTATGGGTCTGAGTGCAGGTAGGTGCTCAGATGGGCTCAGATTGCCCCTGTTTTTCCTGGGAAGCCAGCACTATGGAGATGGATCAGGGACTTTGGAGGTTTATCCTATTAGAAGGGTTGTGGCCATTGGAATGGGAACACACAATTCCCTTCGAGAGGGCAAGTACAGTCCTCAGGTTTGGCTCCAGGGCCCTGAGCCTGTAGGTTGTGTAGGCCAGGGATGTTTGGACAGTTGTCTGAAAACACAAACTCGGCTAATGTTTCGGGTCATAGGTATGGCAGGAATGATCTACAGACCATGAGGAGAACTCTTCGGTATTTGAAAAAAGGGCGAGTGTGAGGCTCTTGCTCAAGTTTTTGTCTCTGGATATCGTGTCACTCATGGTCGTGAAATTTCTGGGTGACATCATGGGAAATGGACGAGTCTTACTCTCTGGTGGTTTGGCCCCGTCCAAAGAGTTTGGGGTCATTCTGTGAGATGGAAGAAGTCTTTTTTTTTTTTTTTTTTTTTTTTTTTAACCTCAGGTGTCCCACCAAATGAGGGATTCCAGAGTAGAGCCCTGGGGAGGGGCGCCTGGACAATCAGAAATCTGGTTAAAAATTGGGGCCTAGGGACATGTCAAGCCCATTATGACATCTAATGGTCCAGCCACTGAGAGGACTTACTAGAGGACAGGACTCATGCTGAGGGTCACAATGCATGTTTATGCCCTCGTCGCACTCAAGAATGGGCGGGGCCTCAGGGTGAATGCTGGTTTCTCCTACACTGAACATAAGACAACGTGCCAACCACAAGGTTTCTTGCCATGGGTAAGGAGGAGTTCTGATTTCTGAATCACAATCACCCCTGGGCAGTGATTGGAAATAAGGTCTCGGTTCTGAAGCCTGAAAACTGAGGTAGGGAAGAGATGAATACCTAAGGCCATGGAGGGTCTTATGTGCTCAGTGTGCGGTCAGCTTTCTGGGTGTTGGTCAGGAGGTCCGGGCTCAGGTTGTGTCCGACAGTGCATTAGTGCCCAGGTTAGACTATATAATTTGGGTAAAATCGAGTGCTGTGTAGGTTTAATCTCACTTAAGGTGCCTGGGCAGCTCATTAGGCAATAATTTTTTTCTAGAGGGCAGGCAGAGTACTGCATTGTGGGTCGGAATTGCCATACTTGAGGGCTTCGGTGCCAGGAGTGTGAGGACGGAAGTCTGAGAAGACAAGCTAGACTTTGGTTTCAGGGCGAGGGCACGGCAGGTACCCCCTGCAGATCGGAACCAATATCTCATGCATCTGAAGTCAGGGTGAGGATCAGACGTTGGCTCCGGTTGGAGTTTCTGTGCATGACGGCCGCTTCATGAAGGGAGCGGAATCTCAAGGCCATTGAGGTTTTCCTATGTTGGGAGTTGTGGGATGCCCCCTCTTTCTGCGGGACAACTGAGACCTGTTGGACAGCTCCAGGACATCCCATATGGATTGACTCCAGAGCACCATTCGAGGATGGATGCCTGGGAAGCCCGACTCGCATTCCAATTGTCTCCTAGCAACAAGGCAGTTTAGATCTGATGGCTCTGCAGGAGCAACCGGGGTGGCTGAGTTGAAATGGACTTTCCTGAGCATCGGTCCTAATGATTTGTGTGTCCCTGAGGGCCTTGGAATGGGGCGGTGGCACCGGGACCCTGAAGTACTCTCCTAAGCTTTGGACATAGCTCCCATGCACAGGTTTCCTTGTGGAGACGAGATGAGTTCTCATGGGTGTCTCAGGAAAACCCCTATGCTCGTATTGGAATCAGGCATTTGTGGAGAAATGCCTGTAAACCAAAGCAATGGATCCTATTATGGCCTAGGGATCTGTCTGGTTCAATCTTCTTCTCTGGGGACATCCATCTATGGTATGAGTGGAGCTAGATTATCAGCTGGTGTCAGACAGCCCTTGTTTGTCCCGGGCGACCTACACTATTGGGATGGCCTCAGGGACTTTGGAGGTTTCTCCTAATTTGTACGATTTTGGACAATGGAATGGGCAGAATTCCCATGGATTGGTAGGCACAGTCCTAATGTGTGGCTCCAGGGGCCCCAGCCTGGAGGGTGTGTGGCCCAGGACCTTGAGGACAGAAGTCTGAAAACACAAACTCAGCTTAGGTTTGGGGACGTAGGTATGGCAGGCCCGATCTTCAAACCATGAGAAGAACTCTTCAGGATATGAAGAAAGTGCGAGTCTGAGGCGCTTGCTCAGGCTTTTGTCTCTGGATTTTGTATCAGCGATGGCCGTGGAATGTCGGGGAGGCCTCATGGGCCATAAACGAATTTTCCTCTCTGAGGATTTGACCGGCTTCCCTATTGTTTTTCGTCAATCTGTGGGATGGGAGGACTCCTTTCAGTTTTGTTACCTCAGCTGTCCCACCAGAAGAGGAATTCCAAAGCAAAGCGTGGGGAAGACTGAAGGGACAACCCGTACTATGGTTAAAAATTGGGGCCTAGGGCCATGGCAAGCCCAATATGCTATCTCTTCATCCAGCCACTGAGAGGCCTTACTTGAGTACTGGGCTCAGGCTGAGGGTCACAATGTGTGTTTGGGAACCCTGTGGCCCGCGAGCATGGGCGGGGCCTCATGGGCTACACTGGTTTCAACTACACTGAACGTTGGAAAACATGCCAACCACAAGGTTTCTTGCCATGGGGAAGGAGTTCCCTATTTCTGCATCACGTTCAACCCTGGGCAGTGATTGGAGATAAGGTCTAGGTTCTGAAACCTGAAAACCGAGGTTGAGAAGAGATGACGTCCTAAGGCCATGGCGGCTCGATTTGCTCAGTGTGCGGCCAGCTGTCTGGGTGGAGCCAGGAGGTCCAGGCTCAGGCTGTGTCAGAAAGGGCATTAGTGCCCTGGTCAGCCTATGTATTTGGGGTAGAGCCAAGGTAGGTGCATGTTGATCCTCATTTGGGGTTACTGGGTAGCCCCAGAGGGCAATGTTTTTCTTCTGGAGGGCAGGCAGAGTGCTGCATTGTAGTTCTGGATTGCCAAACTGGAGGGCTTGTGGGCCAGTAGTCTGACGACAGAAGTCTGAGAACACAGCTAGGCTTAGGTTTCTGGGTGAGGACATGGCAGGCACAATCTACAGTCCTGAATCGAGATCTTTTGCATCTGACGTCAGGGCGAGGGACAGACCATCGATCAGGTTGGAGTTTCTGTCCCTGATGGCCCCTTCATGAAGGGGGGCATCACGAGGCCATGGGGGTTTTCCCACGATGGGAGTTGTGAGCAGCTCCAAACTGCAAAGAGGCTTCTGCAGGATAATTGAGACCTGTTGTTTGGCTCCAGGCCAGTGATTCTGAGCAGGGTTCTAAGGATGGATGGCTGGGTAGCCCACCTCGCATTCCAATTGTCTCCTAGCAACAAGACAGTTAGATCTGCTGGATCTGGGAGAGCAACCGAGGAGGCAGAGTAGAAATGGACTCTCCTGTGAATGGGTCCTAATGTGCTTCTGTGTCTATGGAGACCTTGGAATGAAGCGGTGACACTGGGACCCCAGAAGGGTTCTGCTAAACAGGGGCTTTGACACAGCACCAACGTGCAAGTTTCCCATGTGTAGATGAGATGTTTTCTGATGGTGAGTCAAGAAACAGCCATATGGTGGTTGTGAAATTCAGGCCTCTGAGGAGAGATGCCTGGAAACCAAAGCAATGGATCTGATTAGTGCCTAGGGACCTGTTCTTTTCTTTTTACCTCTGGGACATCTGTCTATGGGTCTGAGTGCAGGTAGGTGCTCAGATGGGCTCAGATTGCCCCTGTTTTTCCTGGGAAGCCAGCACTATGGAGATGGACCAGGGACATTGGAGGTTTATCCTATTAGAAGGGTTGTGGCCATTGGAATGGGCACACACAATTCCCTTCGAGAGGGCAAGTACAGTCCTCAGGTTTGGCTCCAGGGCCCTGAGCCTGTAGGTTGTGTAGGCCAGGGATGTTTGGACAGTTGTCTGAAAACACAAACTCGGCTTATGTTTCGGGTCATAGGTATGGCAGGACTGATCTACAGACCATGAGGAAAACTCTTCGGGATTTGAAAAAAGGGCGAGTGTGAGGCTCTTGCTCAAGTTTTTGTCTCTGGATATCGTGTCACTCATGGTCGTGAAATTTCTGGGTGACTTCATGGGAAATGGACGAGTCTTACTCTCTGGTGGTTTGGCCCCGTCCAAAGAGTTTGGGGTCATTCTGTGGGATGGAAGAAGTCTGTTTTTTTTTTTTTTTTAACCTCAGGTGTCCCACCAAATGAGGGATTCCAGAGTAGAGCCCTGGGGAGGGGCGACTGGACAATCAGAAATCTGGTTAAAAATTGGGGCCTAGGGACATGTCAAGCCCATTATGACATCTAATGGTCCAGCCACTGAGAGGACTTACTAGAGGACAGGACTCATGCTGAGGGTCACAATGCGTGTTTATGCCCTCGTCCCACTCAAGAATGGGCGGGGCCTCAGGGTGAATGCTGGTTTCTCCTACACTGAACATAGGACACCGTGCCAACCACAAGGTTTCTTGCCATGGGTAAGGAGGAGTTCTGATTTCTGAATCACAATCACCCCTGGGCAGTGATTGGAAATAAGGTCTCGGTTCTGAAGCCTGAAAACTGAGGTAGGGAAGAGATGATGACCTAATGCCATGGAGGGTCTTATGTTCTCAGTGTGCGGTCAGCTTTCTGGGTGTTGGTCAGGAGGTCCGGGCTCAGGTTGTGTCCGACAGTGCATTAGTGCCCAGGTTAGACTATATAATTTGGGTAAAATCGAGTGCTGTGTAGGTTTAATCTCACTTAAGGTGCCTGGGCAGCTCATTAGGCAATAATTTTTTTCTAGAGGGCAGGCAGAGTACTGCATTGTGGGTCGGAATTGCCATACTTGAGGGCTTCGGTGCCAGGAGTGTGAGGACGGAAGTCTGAGAACACAAGCTAGACTTTGGTTTCAGAGCGAGGGCACGGCAGGTACCCCCTGCAGATCGGAACCAATATCTCATGCATCTGAAGTCAGGGTGAGGATCAGACGTTGGCTCCGGTTGGAGTTTCTGTGCATGACGGCCGCTTCATGAAGGGAGCGGAATCTCAAGGCCATTGAAGTTTTCCTATGTTGGGAGTTGTGGGATGCCCCCTCTTTCTGCGGGACAACTGAGACCTGTTGGACAGCTCCAGGACATCCCATATGGATTGACTCCAGAGCACCATTCGAGGATTGATGCCTGGGAAGCACGACTCGCATTCCAATTGTCTCCTAGCAACAAGGCAGTTTAGATCTGATGGCTCTGCAGGAGCAACCGGGGTGGCTGAGTTGAAATGGACTTTCCTGAGCATGGGTCCTAATGGGTTTTTGTGTCCATGAAGGCCTTGGAATGGGGCGGTGGCACCGGGACCCTGAAGTACTTTTCTAAGCTTTGGACATAGCTCCCATGCACAGGTTTCCTTGTGGAGACCAGATGAGTTCTCATGGGTGTCTCAGGAAAACCCCTATGCTCGTATTGGAATCAGGAATTTGTGGAGAAATGCTTGTAAACCAAAGCAATGGATCCTATTATGGCCTAGGGATCTGTCTGGTTCAATCTTCTTCTCTGGGGACATCCATATATGGTATGAGTGGAGCTAGATTATCAGCTGGTGTCAGACAGCCCTTGTTTGTCCCGGGCGACCTACACTATTGGGATGTCCTCAGGGACTTTGGAGGTTTCTCCTAATTTGTACGATTTTGGACCATGGAATGGGCAGAATTCCCATGGATTGGTAGGCACAGTCCTAATGTGTGGCTCCAGGGGCCCCAGCCTGGAGGGTGTGTGGCCCAGGACCTTGAGGACAGAAGTCTGAAAACACAAACTCAGCTTAGGTTTGGGGACGTAGGTATGGCAGGCCCGATCTTCAAACCATGAGAAGAACTCTTCAGGATATGAAGAAAGTGCGAGTCTGAGGCGCTTGCTCAGGCTTTTGTCTCTGGATTTTGTATCAGCGATGGCCGTGGAATGTCGGGGAGGCCTCATGGGCCATAAACGAATTTTCCTCTCTGAGGATTTGACCCGCTTCCCTATTGTTCTTCGTCAAACTGTGGGATGGGAGGACTCCTTTCAGTTTTGTTACCTCAGGTGTCCCACCAAAAGAGGAATTCCAAAGCATAGCGTGGGGAAGACTGAAGGGACAACCCGTACTATGGTAAAAATTGGGGCCTACGGCCATGGCAAGCCCAATATGCTATCTCTTCATCCAGCCACTGAGAGGCCTTACTTGAGTACTGGGCTCAGGCTGAGGATCACAATGTGTGTTTGGGAACCCTGTGGCCCGCGAGCATGGGCGGGGCCTCATGAGCCACACTGGTTTCAACTACACTGAACGTTGGAAAACATGCCAACCACAAGGTTTCTTGCCATGGGGAAGGAGTTCTGATTTCTGCATCACGTTCAACCCTGGGCAGTGATTGGAGATAAGGTCTAGGTTCTGAAGCCTGAAAAACGAGGTTGAGAAGAGATGACGACCTAAGGCCATGGCGGCTCGATGTGCTCAGTGTGCGGCCAGCTGTCTGGGTGGAGCCAGGAGGTCCAGGCTCAGGCTGTGTCAGAAAGGGCATTAGTGCCCTGGTCAGCCTATGTATTTGGGGTACAGCCAAGGTAGGTGCATGTTGATCCTCATTTGGGGTTACTGGGTAGCCCCAGAGGGCAATGTTTTTCTTCTGGAGGGCAGGCAGAGTGCTGCATTGTAGTTCTGGATTGCCAAACTGGAGGGCTTGTGGGCCAGTAGTCTGACGACAGAAGTCTGAGAACACAAGCTAGGCTTAGGTTTCTGGGTGAGGACATGGCAGGCACAATCTACAGTCCTGAATCGAGATCTTTTGCATCTGACGTCAGGGCGAGGGACAGACGATCGATCAGGTTGGAGTTTCATTCCCTGATGGCCCCTTCATGAAGGGGGGCATCACGAGGCCATGGGGGTTTTCCCACGATGGGAGTTGTGAGCAGCTCCAAACTGCAAAGAGGCTTCTGCAGGATAATTGAGACCTGTTGTTTGGCTCCAGGCCAGTGATTCTGAGCAGGGTTCTAAGGATGGATGGCTGGGTAGCCCACCTCGCATCCCAATTGTCTCCTAGCAACAAGACAGTTAGATCTGCTGGATCTGGGAGAGCAACCGAGGAGGCAGAGTTGAAATGGACTCTCCTGTGGATGGGTCCTAATGTGCTTCTGTGTCTACGGAGACCTTGGAATGAAGCGGTGGCACTGAGGCCCCAGAAGGGTTCTGCTAAACAGGAGCTTTGACACAGCACCAACGTGCAAGTTTCCCATGTGTAGATGAGATGTTTTCTGATGGTGAGTCAAGAAACAGCCATATGCTGGTTTTGAAATTCAGGCCTCTGAGGAGAGATGCCTGGAAACCAAAGCAATGGATCTGATTAGTGCCTAGGGACCTGTTCTTTCCTTTTTACCTCTGGGGACATCTGTCTATGGGTCTGAGTGCAGGTAGGTGCTCAGATGGGCTCAGATTGCCCCTGTTTTTCCTGGGAAGCCAGCACTATGGAGATGCATCAGGGACTTTGGAGGTTTATCCTATTAGAAGGGTTGTGGCCATTGGAATGGGCACACACAATTCCCTTCGAGAGGGCAAGTACAGTCCTCAGGTTTGGCTCCAGGGCCCTGAGCCTGTAGGTTGTGTAGGCCAGGGATATTTGGACAGTTGTCTGAAAACACAAACTCGGCTTATGTTTCGGGTCATAGGTATGGCAGGACTGATCTACAGACCATGAGGAGAACTCTTCGGGATTTGAAAAAAGGGCGAGTGTGAGGCTCTTGCTCAAGTTTTTGTCTCTGGATATCGTGTCACTCATGGTCGTGAAATTTCTGGGTGACTTCATGGGAAATGGACGAGTCTTACTCTCTGGTGGTTTGGCCCCGTCCAAAGAGTTTGGGGTCCTTCTGTGAGATGGAAGAAGTCTTTTTTTTTTTTTTTTAACCTCATGTGTCCCACCAAATGAGGGATTCCAGAGTAGAGCCCTAGGGAGGGGCGACTGGACAATCAGAAATCTGGTTAAAAATTGGGGCCTAGGGACATGTCAAGCCCATTATGACATCTAATGGTCCAGCCACTGAGAGGACTTACTAGAGGACAGGACTCATGCTGAGGGTCACAATGCGTGTTTATGCCCTCGTCCCACTCAAGAATGGGCGGGGCCTCAGGGTGAATGCTTGTTTCTCCTACACTGAACATAGGACAACGTGCCAACCACAAGGTTTCTTGCCATGGGTAAGGAGGAGTTCTGATTTCTGAATCACAATCACCCCTGGGCAGTGATTGGAAATAAGGTCTCGGTTCTGAAGCCTGAAAACTAAGGTAGGGAAGAGATGATGACCTAAGGCCATGGAGGGTCTTATGTGCTCAGTGTGCGGTCAGCTTTCTGGGTGTTGGTCAGGAGGTCCGGGCTCAGGTTGTGTCTGACAGTGCATTAGTGCCCAGGTTAGACTATATAATTTGGGTAAAATCGAGTGCTGTGTAGGTTTAATCTCACTTAAGGTGCCTGGGCAGCTCATTAGGCAATAATTTTTTTCTAGAGGGCAGGCAGAGTACTGCATTGTGGGTCAGAATTGCCATACTTGAGGGCTTCGGTGCCAGGAGTGTGAGGACGGAAGTCTGAGAAGACAAGCTAGACTTTGGTTTCAGGGCGAGGGCACGGCAGGTACCCCCTGCAGATCGGAACCAATATCTCATGCATCTGAAGTCAGGGTGAGGATCAGACGTTGGCTCCGGTTGGACTTTCTGTGCATGACGGCCGCTTCATGAAGGGAGCGGAATCTCAAGGCCATTGAGGTTTTCCTATGTTGGGAGTTGTGGGATGCCCCCTCTTTCTGCGGGACAACTGAGACCTGTAGGACAGCTCCAGGACATCCCATATGGATTGACTCCAGAGCACCATTCGAGGATGGATGCCTGGGAAGCACGACTCGCATTCCAATTGTCTCCTAGCAACAAGGCAGTTTAGATCTGATGGCTCTGCAGGAGCAACCGGGGTGGCTGAGTTGAAATGGACTTTCCTGAGCATGGGTCCTAATGGGTTTTTGTGTCCATGAGGGCCTTGGAATGGGGCGGTGGCACCGGGACCCTGAAGTACTCTCCTAAGTTTTGGACATAGCTCCCATGCACAGGTTTCCTTGTGGAGACGAGATGAGTTCTCATGGGTGTCTCCGGAAAACCCCTATGCTCGTATTGGAATCAGGCATTTGTGGAGAAATGCCTGTAAACTAAAGCAATGGATCCTATTATGGCCTAGGGATCTGTCTGGTTCAATCTTCTTCTCTGGGGACATCCATCTATGGTATGAGTGGAGCTAGATTATCAGCTGGTGTCAGACAGCCCTTGTTTGTCCCGGGCGACCTACACTATTGGGATGGCCTCAGGGACTTTGGAGGTTTCTCCTAATTTGTACGATGTTGGACAATGGAATGGGCAGAATTCCCATGGATTGGTAGGCACAGTCCTAATGTGTGGCTCCAGGGGCCCCAGCCTGGAGGGTGTGTGGCCCAGGACTTTGAGGACAGAATTCTGAAAACACAAACTCAGCTTAGGTTTGGGGACGTAGGTATGGCAGGCCCGATCTTCAAACCATGAGAAGAACTCTTCAGGATATGAAGAAAGTGCGAGTCTGAGGCGCTTGCTCAGGCTTTTGACTCTGGATTTTGTATCAGCGATGGTCGTGGAATGTCGGTTAGGCCTCATGGGCCATAAACGAATTTTCCTCTCTGAGGATTTGACCGGCTTCCCTATTGTTTTTCGTCAATCTGTGGGATGGGAGGACTCCTTTCAGTTTTGTTACCTCAGCTGTCCCACCAAAAGAGGAATTCCAAAGCAAAGCGTGGGGAAGACTGAAGGGACAACCCGTACTATGGTTAAAAATTGGGGCCTAGGGCCATGGCAAGCCCAATATGCTATCTCTTCATCCAGCCACTGAGAGGCCTTACTTGAGTACTGGGCTCAGGCTGAGGGTCACAATGTGTGTTTGGGAACCCTGTGGCCCGCGAGCATGGGCGGGGCCTCATGGGCTACACTGGTTTCAACTACACTGAACGTTGGAAAACATGCCAACCACAAGGTTTCTTGCCATGGGGAAGGAGTTCTGATTTCTGCATCACGTTCAACCCTGGGCAGTGATTGGAGATAAGGTCTAGGTTCTGAAGCCTGAAAACCGAGGTTGATAAGAGATGACGACCTAAGGCCATGGCGGCTCGATGTGCTCAGTGTGCGGCCAGCTGTCTGGGTGGAGCCAGGAGGTCCAGGCTCAGGCTGTGTCAGAAAGGGCATTAGTGCCCTGGTCAGCCTATGTATTTGGGGTACAGCCAAGGTAGGTGCATGTTGATCCTCATTTGGGGTTACTGGGTAGCGCCAGAGGGCAATGTTTTTTCTGGAGGGCAGGCAGAGTGCTGCATTGTAGTTCTGGATTGCCAAACTGGAGGGCTTGTGGGCCAGTAGTCTGACGACAGAAGTCTGAGAACACAGCTAGGCTTAGGTTTCTGGGTGAGGACATGGCAGGCACAATCTACAGTCCTGAATCGAGATCTTTTGCATCTGACGTCAGGGCGAGGGACAGACCATCGATCAGGTTGGAGTTTCTGTCCCTGATGGCCCCTTCATGAAGGGGGGCATCACGAGGCCATGGGGGTTTTCCCACGATGGGAGTTGTGAGCAGCTCCAAACTGCAAAGAGGCTTCTGCAGGATAATTGAGACCTGTTGTTTGGCTCCAGGCCAGTGATTCTGAGCAGGGTTCTAAGGATGGATGGCTGGGTAGCCCACCTCGCATTCCAATTGTCTCCTAGCAACAAGACAGTTAGATCTGCTGGATCTGGGAGAGCAACCGAGGAGGCAGAGTAGAAATGGACTCTCCTGTGAATGGGTCCTAATGTGCTTCTGTGTCTATGGAGACCTTGGAATGAAGCGGTGACACTGGGGCCCCAGAAGGGTTCTGCTAAACAGGGGCTTTGACACAGCACCAACGTGCAAGTTTCCCATGTGTAGATGAGATGTTTTCTGATGGTGAGTCAAGAAACAGCCATATGCTTGTTTTGAAATTCAGGCCTCTGAGGAGAGATGCCTGGAAACCAAAGCAATGGATCTGATTAGTGCCTAGGGACCTGTTCTTTCCTTTTTACCTCTGGGACATCTGTCTATGGGTCTGAGTGCAGGTAGGTGCTCAGATGGGCTCAGATTGCCCCTGTTTTTCCTGGGAAGCCAGCACTATGGAGATGGACCAGGGACATTGGAGGTTTATCCTATTAGAAGGGTTGTGGCCATTGGAATGGGCACACACAATTCCCTTCGAGAGGGCAAGTACAGTCCTCAGGTTTGGCTCCAGGGCCCTGAGTCTGTAGGTTGTGTAGGCCAGGGATGTTTGGACAGTTGTCTGAAAACACAAACTCGGCTTATGTTTCGGGTCATAGGTATGGCAGGACTGATCTACAGACCATGAGGAGAACTCTTCGGGATTTGAAAAAAGGGCGAGTGTGAGGCTCTTGCTCAAGTTTTTGTCTCTGGATTTTCGTGTCACTCATGGTCGTGAAATTTCTGGGTGACTTCATGGGAAATGGACGAGTCTTACTCTCTGGTGGTTTGGCCCCGTCCAAAGAGTTTGGGGTCATTCTGTGGGATGGAAGAAGTCTGTTTTTTTTTTTTTTTTTTAACCTCAGGTGTCCCACCAAATGAGGGATTCCAGAGTAGAGCCCTGGGGAGGGGCGACTGGACAATCAGAAATCTGGTTAAAAATTGGGGCCTAGGGACATGTCAAGCCCATTATGACATCTAATGGTCCAGCCACTGAGAGGACTTACTAGAGGACAGGACTCATGCTGAGGGTCACAATGCGTGTTTATGCCCTCGTCGCACTCAAGAATGGGCGGGGCCTCAGGGTGAATGCTGGTTTCTCCTACACTGAACATAGGACAACGTGCCAACCACAAGGTTTCTTGCCATGGGTAAGGAGGAGTTCTGATTTCTGAATCACAATCACCCCTGGGCAGTGATTGGAAATAAGGTCTCGGTTCTGAAGCCTGAAAACTAAGGTAGGGAAGAGATGATGACCTAAGGCCATGGAGGGTCTTATGTGCTCAGTGTGCGGTCAGCTTTCTGGGTGTTGGTCAGGAGGTCCGGGCTCAGGTTGTGTCCGACAGTGCATTAGTGCCCAGGTTAGACTATATAATTTGGGTAAAATCGAGTGCTGTGTAGGTTTAATCTCACTTAAGGTGCCTGGGCAGCTCATTAGGCAATAATTTTTTTCTAGAGGGCAGGCAGAGTACTGCATTGTGGGTCGGAATTGCCATACTTGAGGGCTTCGGTGCCAGGAGTGTGAGGACGGAAGTCTGAGAAGACAAGCTAGACTTTGGTTTCAGGGCGAGGGCACGGCAGGTACCCCCTGCAGATCGGAACCAATATCTCATGCATCTGAAGTCAGGGTGAGGATCAGACGTTGGCTCCGGTTGGACTTTCTGTGCATGACGGCCGCTTCATGAAGGGAGCGGAATCTCAAGGCCATTGAGGTTTTCCTATGTTGGGAGTTGTGGGATGCCCCCTCTTTCTGCGGGACAACTGAGACTTGTAGGACAGCTCCAGGACATCCCATATGGATTGACTCCAGAGCACCATTCGAGGATGGATGCCTGGGAAGCACGACTCGCATTCCAATTGTCTCCTAGCAACAAGGCAGTTTAGATCTGATGGCTCTGCAGGAGCAACCGGGGTGGCTGAGTTGAAATGGACTTTCCTGAGCATGGGTCCTAATGGGTTTTTGTGTCCATGAGGGCCTTGGAATGGGGCGGTGGCACCGGGACCCTGAAGTACTCTCCTAAGCTTTGGACATAGCTCCCATGCACAGGTTTCCTTGTGGAGACGAGATGAGTTCTCATGGGTGTCTCCGGAAAACCCCTATGCTCGTATTGGAATCAGGCATTTGTGGAGAAATGCCTGTAAACCAAAGCAATGGATCCTATTATGGCCTAGGGATCTGTCTGGTTCAATCTTCTTCTCTGGGGACATCCATCTATGGTATGAGTGGAGCTAGATTATCAGCTGGTGTCAGACAGCCCTTGTTTGTCCCGGGCGACCTACACTATTGGGATGGCCTCAGGGACTTTGGAGGTTTCTCCTAATTTGTACGATGTTGGACAATGGAATGGGCAGAATTCCCATGGATTGGTAGGCACAGTCCTAATGTGTGGCTCCAGGGGCCCCAGCCTGGAGGGTGTGTGGCCCAGGACTTTGAGGACAGAATTCTGAAAACACAAACTCAGCTTAGGTTTGGGGACGTAGGTATGGCAGGCCCGATCTTCAAACCATGAGAAGAACTCTTCAGGATATGAAGAAAGTGCGAGTCTGAGGCGCTTGCTCAGGCTTTTGACTCTGGATTTTGTATCAGCGATGGCCGTGGAATGTCGGGGAGGCCTCATGGGCCATAAACGAATTTTCCTCTCTGAGGATTTGACCGGCTTCCCTATTGTTTTCCGTCAATCTGTGGGATGGGAGGACTCCTTTCAGTTTTGTTACCTCAGCTGTCCCACCAAAAGAGGAATTCCAAAGCAAAGCGTGGGGAAGACTGAAGGGACAACCCGTACTATGGTTAAAAATTGGGGCCTAGGGCCATGGCAAGCCCAATATGCTATCTCTTCATCCAGCCACTGAGAGGCCTTACTTGAGTACTGGGCTCAGGCTGAGGGTCACAATGTGTGTTTGGGAACCCTGTGGCCCGCGAGCATGGGCGGGGCCTCATGGGCTACACTGGTTTCAACTACACTGAACGTTGGAAAACATGCCAACCACAAGGTTTCTTGCCATGGGAAAGGAGTTCTGATTTCTGCATCACGTTCAACCCTGGGCAGTGATTGGAGATAAGGTCTAGGTTCTGAAGCCTGAAAACCGAGGTTGATAAGAGATGACGACCTAAGGCCATGGCAGCTCGATGTGCTCAGTGTGCGGCCAGCTGTCTGGGTGGAGCCAGGAGGTCCAGGCTCAGGCTGTGTCAGAAAGGGCATTAGTGCCCTGGTCAGCCTATGTATTTGGGGTACAGCCAAGGTAGGTGCATGTTGATCCTCATTTGGGGTTACTGTGTAGCGCCAGAGGGCAATGTTTTTCTTCTGGAGGGCAGGCAGAGTGCTGCATTGTAGTTCTGGATTGCCAAACTGGAGGGCTTGTGGGCCAGTAGTCTGACGACAGAAGTCTGAGAACACAAGCTAGGCTTAGGTTTCTGGGTGAGGACATGGCAGGCACAATCTACAGTCCTGAATCGAGATCTTTTGCATCTGACGTCAGGGCGAGGGACAGACGATCGATCAGGTTGGAGTTTCTGTCCCTGATGGCCCCTTCATGAAGGGGGGCATCACGAGGCCATGGGGGTTTTCCCACGATGGGAGTTGTGAGCAGCTCCAAACTGCAAAGAGGCTTCTGCAGGATAATTGAGACCTGTTGTTTGGCTCCAGGCCAGTGATTCTGAGCAGGGTTCTAAGGATGGATGGCTGGGTAGCCCACCTCGCATTCCAATTGTCTCCTAGCAACAAGACAGTTAGATCTGCTGGATCTGGGAGAGCAACCGAGGAGGCAGAGTTGAAATGGACTCTCCTGTGAATGGGTCCTAATGTGCTTCTGTGTCTACGGAGACCTTGGAATGAAGCGGTGGCACTGAGGCCCCAGAAGGGTTCTGCTAAACAGGGGCTTTGACACAGCACCAACGTGCAAGTTTCCCATGTGTAGATGAGATGTTTTCTGATGGTGAGTCAAGAAACAGCCATATGCTGGTTTTGAAATTCAGGCCTCTGAGGAGAGATGCCTGGAAACCAAAGCAATGGATCTGATTAGTGCCTAGGGACCTGTTCTTTCCTTTTTACCTCTGGGACATCTGTCTATGGGTCTGAGTGCAGGTAGGTGCTCAGATGGGCTCAGATTGCCCCTGTTTTTCCTGGGAAGCCAGCACTATGGAGATGCATCAGGGACTTTGGAGGTTTATCCTATTAGAAGGGTTGTGGCCATTGGAATGGGCACACACAATTCCCTTCGAGAGGGCAAGTACAGTCCTCAGGTTTGGCTCCAGGGCCCTGAGCCTGTAGGTTGTGTAGGCCAGGGATATTTGGACAGTTGTCTGAAAACACAAACTCGGCTTATGTTTCGGGTCATAGGTATGGCAGGACTGATCTACAGACCATGAGGAGAACTCTTCGGGATTTGAAAAAAGGGCGAGTGTGAGGCTCTTGCTCAAGTTTTTGTCTCTGGATATCGTGTCCCTCATGGTCGTGAAATTTCTGGGTGACTTCATGGGAAATGGACGAGTCTTACTCTCTGGTGGTTTGGCCAGGTCCAAAGAGTTTGGGGTCATTCTGTGAGACGGAAGAAGTCTTTTTTTTTTTTTTTTTTTTTTTACCTCAGGTGTCCCACCAAATGAGGGATTCCAAAGTAGAGCCCTGGGGAGGGGCGACTGGACAATCAGAAATCTGGTTAAAAATTGGGGCAGAGGCAAATGTCAAGCCCATTATGACATCTAATGGTCCAGCCACTGAGAGGACTTACTAGAGGACAGGACTCATGCTGAGGGTCACAATGCGTGTTTATGCCCTCGTCGCACTCAAGAATGGGCGGGGCCTCAGGGTGAATGCTGGTTTCTCCTACACTGAACATAGGACAACGTGCCAACCACAAGGTTTCTTGCCATGGGTAAGGAGGAGTTCTGATTTCTGAATCACAATCACCCCTGGGCAGTGATTGGAAATAAGGTCTCGGTTCTGAAGCCTGAAAACTAAGGTAGTGAAGAGATGATGACCTAAGGCCATGGAGGGTCTTATGTGCTCAGTGTGCGGTCAGCTTTCTGGGTGTTGGTCAGGAGGTCCGGGCTCAGGTTGTGTCCGACAGTGCATTAGTGCCCAGGTTAGACTATATAATTTGGGTAAAATCGAGTGCTGTGTAGGTTTAATCTCACTTAAGGTGCCTGGGCAGCTCATTAGGCAATAATTTTTTTCTAGAGGGCAGGCAGAGTACTGCATTGTGGGTCGGAATTGCCATACTTGAGGGCTTCGGTGCCAGGAGTGTGAGGACGGAAGTCTGAGAACACAAGCTAGACTTTGGTTTCAGAGCGAGGGCACGGCAGGTACCCCCTGCAGATCGGAACCAATATCTCATGCATCTGAAGTAAGGGTGAGGATCAGACGTTGGCTCCGGTTGGAGTTTCTGTGCATGACGGCCGCTTCATGAAGGGAGCGGAATCTCAAGCCATTGAGGTTTTCCTATGTTGGGAGTTGTGGGATGCCCCCTCTTTCTGCGGGACAACTGAGACCTGTTGGACAGCTCCAGGACATCCCATATGGATTGACTCCAGAGCACCATTCGAGGATTGATGCCTGGGAAGCACGACTCGCATTCCAATTGTCTCCTAGCAACAAGGCAGTTTAGATCTGATGGCTCTGCAGGAGCAACCGGGGTGGCTGAGTTGAAATGGACTTTCCTGAGCATGGGTCCTAATGGGTTTTTGTGTCCATGAAGGCCTTGGAATGGGACGGTGGCACCGGGACCCTGAAGTACTTTCCTAAGCTTTGGACATAGCTCCCATGCACAGGTTTCCTTGTGGAGACCAGATGAGTTCTCATGGGTGTCTCAGGAAAACCCCTATGCTCGTATTGGAATCAGGCATTTGTGGAGAAATGCTTGTAAACCAAAGCAATGGATCCTATTATGGCCTAGGGATCTGTCTGGTTCAATCTTCTTCTCTGGGGACATCCATCTATGGTATGAGTGGAGCTAGATTATCAGCTGGTGTCAGACAGCCCTTGTTTGTCCCGGGCGACCTACACTATTGGGATGGTTCAGGGACTTTGGAAGTTTCTCCTAATTTGTACGATGTTGGACAATGGAATGGGCAGAATTCCCATGGATTGGTAGGCACAGTCCTAATGTGTGGCTCCAGGGGCCCCAGCCTGGAGGGTGTGTGGCCCAGGACCTTGAGGACAGAAGTCTGAAAACACAAACTCAGCTTAGGTTTGGGGACGTAGGTATGGCAGGCCCGATCTTCAAACCATGAGAAGAACTCTTCAGGATATGAAGAAAGTGCGAGTCTGAGGCGCTTGCTCAGGCTTTTGTCTCTGGATTTTGTATCAGCGATGGCCGTGGAATGTCGGGGAGGCCTCATGGGCCATAAACGAATTTTCCTCTCTGAGGATTTGACCCGCTTCCCTATTGTTCTTCGTCAAACTGTGGGATGGGAGGACTCCTTTCAGTTTTGTTACCTCAGGTGTCCCACCAAAAGAGGAATTCCAAAGCAAAGCGTGGGGAAGACTGAAGGGACAACCCGCACTATGGTTAAAAATTGGGGCCTAGGGCCATGGCAAGCCCAATATGCTATCTCTTCATCAAGCCACTGAGAGGCCTTACTTGAGTACTGGGCTCAGGCTGAGGGTCACAATGTGTGTTTGGGAACCCTGTGTCCCGCGAGCATGGGCGGGGCCTTATGAGCCACACTGGTTTCAACTACACTGAACGTTGGAAAACATGCCAACCACAAGGTTTCTTGCCATGGGGAAGGAGTTCTGATTTCTGCATCACGTTCAACCCTGGGCAGTGATTGGAGATAAGGTGTAGGTTCTGAAGCCTGAAAACCGAGGTTGAGAAGAGATGATGACCTAAGGCCATGGCGGCTCGATGTGCTCAGTGTGCGGCCAGCTGTCTGGGTGGAGCCAGGAGGTCCAGGCTCAGGCTGTGTCAGAAAGGGCATTAGTGCCCTGGTCAGCCTATGTATTTGGGGTACAGCCAAGGTAGGTGCATGTTGATCCTCATTTGGGGTTACTGTGTAGCCCCAGAGGGCAATGTTTTTCTTCTGGAGGGCAGGCAGAGTGCTGCATTGTAGTTCTGGATTGCCAAACTGGAGGGCTTGTGGGCCAGTAGTCTGACGACAGAAGTCTGAGAACACAAGCTAGGCTTAGGTTTCTGGGTGAGGACATGGCAGGCACAATCTACAGTCCTGAATCGAGATCTTTTGCATGTGACGTCAGGGCGAGGGAAAGACGATCGATCAGGTTGGAGTTTCTGTCCCTGATGGCCCCTTCATGAAGGGGGGCATCACGAGGCCATGGGGGTTTTCCCACGATGGGAGTTGTGAGCAGCTCCAAACTGCAAAGAGGCTTCTGCAGGATAATTGAGACCTGTTGTTTGGCTCCAGGCCAGTGATTCTGAGCAGGGTTCTAAGGATGGATGGCTGGGTAGCCCACCTCGCATTCCAATTGTCTCCTAGCAACAAGACAGTTAGATCTGCTGGATCTGGGAGAGCAACCGAGGAGGCAGAGTTGAAATGGACTCTCCTGTGGATGGGTCCTAATGTGCTTCTGTGTCTACGGAGACCTTGGAATGAAGCGGTGGCACTGAGGCCCCAGAAGGGTTCTGCTAAACTGGGGCTTTGACACAGCACCAACGTGCAAGTTTCCCACGTGTAGATGAGATGTTTTCTGATGGTGAGTCAAGAAACAGCCATATGCTGGTTTTGAAATTCAGGCCTCTGAGGAGAGATGCCTGGAAACCAAAGCAATGGATCTGATTAGTGCCTAGGGACCTGTTCTTTCCTTTTTACCTCTGGGGACATCTGTCTATGGGTCTGAGTGCAGGTAGGTGCTCAGATGGGCTCAGATTGCCCCTGTTTTTCCTGGGAAGCCAGCACTATGGAGATGCATCAGGGACTTTGGAGGTTTATCCTATTAGAAGGGTTGTGGCCATTGGAATGGGCACACACAATTCCCTTCGAGAGGGCAAGTACAGTCCTCAGGTTTGGCTCCAGGGCCCTGAGCCTGTAGGTTGTGTAGGCCAGGGATATTTGGACAGTTGTCTGAAAACACAAACTCGGATTATGTTTCGGGTCATAGGTATGGCAGGACTGATCTACAGACCATGAGGAGAACTCTTCGGGATTTGAAAAAAGGGCGAGTGTGAGGCTCTTGCTCAAGTTTTTGTCTCTGGATATCGTGTCACTCATGGTCGTGAAATTTCTGGGTGACTTCATGGGAAATGGACGAGTCTTACTCTCTGGTGGTTTGGCCCCGTCCAAAGAGTTTGGGGTCATTCTGTGGGATGGAAGAAGTCCGTTTTTTTTTTTTTTTAACCTCAGGTGTCCCACCAAATGAGGGATTCCAGAGTAGAGCCCTGGGGAGGGGCGACTGGACAATCAGAAATCTGGTTAAAAATTGGGGCCTAGGGACATGTCAAGCCCATTATGACATCTAATGGTCCAGCCACTGAGAGGACTTACTAGAGGACAGGACTCATGCTGAGGGTCACAATGCGTGTTTATGCCCTCGTCGCACTCAAGAATGGGCGGGGACTCAGGGTGAATGCTGGTTTCTCCTACACTGAACATAGGACAACGTGCCAACCACAAGGTTTCTTGCCATGGGTAAGGAGGAGTTCTGATTTCTGAATCACAATCACCCCTGGGCAGTGATTGGAAATAAGGTCTCGGTTCTGAAGCCTGAAAACTGAGGTAGGGAAGAGATGATGACCTAATGCCATGGAGGGTCTTATGTGCTCAGTGTGCGGTCAGCTTTCTGGGTGTTGGTCAGGAGGTCCGGGCTCAGGTTGTGTCCGACAGTGCATTAGTGCCCAGGTTAGACTATATAATTTGGGTAAAATCGAGTGCTGTGTAGGTTTAATCTCACTTAAGGTGCCTGGGCAGCTCATTAGGCAATAATTTTTTTCTAGAGGGCAGGCAGAGTACTGCATTGTGGGTCGGAATTGCCATACTTGAGGGCTTCGGTGCCAGGAGTGTGAGGACGGAAGTCTGAGAAGACAAGCTAGACTTTGGTTTCAGAGCGAGGGCACGGCAGGTACCCCTGCAGATCGGAACCAATATCTCATGCATCTGAAGTCAGGGTGAGGATCAGACGTTGGCTCCGGTTGGAGTTTCTGTGCATGACGGCCGCTTCATGAAGGGAGCGGAATCTCAAGGCCATTGAGGTTTTCCTATGTTGGGAGTTGTGGGATGCCCCCTCTTTCTGCGGGACAACTGAGACATGTTGGACAGCTCCAGGACATCCCATATGGATTGACTCCAGAGCACCATTCGAGGATTGATGCCTGGGAAGCACGACTCGCATTCCAATTGTCTCCTAGCAACAAGGCAGTTTAGATCTGATGGCTCTGCAGGAGCAACCGGGGTGGCTGAGTTGAAATGGACTTTCCTGAGCATGGGTCCTAATGGGTTTTTGTGTCCATGAGGGCCTTGGAATGGGGCGGTGGCACCGGGACCCTGAAGTACTTTCCTAAGCTTTGGACATAGCTCCCATGCACAGGTTTCCTTGTGGAGACGAGATGAGTTCTCATGGGTGTCTCCGGAAAACCCCTATGCTCGTATTGGAATCAGGCATTTGTGGAGAAATGCCTGTAAACCAAAGCAATGGATCCTATTATGGCCTAGGGATCTGTCTGGTTCAATCTTCTTCTCTGGGGACATCCATCTATGGTATGAGTGGAGCTAGATTATCAGCTGGTGTCAGACAGCCCTTGTTTGTCCCGGGCGACCTACACTATTGGGATGGCCTCAGGGACTTTGGAGGTTTCTCCTAATTTGTACGATGTTGGACAATGGAATGGGCAGAATTCCCATGGATTGGTAGGCACAGTCCTAATGTGTGGCTCCAGGGGCCCCAGCCTGGAGGGTGTGTGGCCCAGGACTTTGAGGACAGAAGTCTGAAAACACAAACTCAGCTTAGGTTTGGGGACGTAGGTATGGCAGGCCCGATCTTCAAACCATGAGAAGAACTCTTCAGGATATGAAGAAAGTGCGAGTCTGAGGCGCTTGCTCAGGCTTTTGACTCTGGATTTTATATCAGCGATGGCCGTGGAATGTCGGGGAGGCCTCATGGGCCATAAACGAATTTTCCTCTCTGAGGATTTGACCGGCTTCCCTATTGTTATTCGTCAATCTGTGGGATGGGAGGACTCCTTTCAGTTTTGTTACCTCAGCTGTCCCACCAAAAGAGGAATTCCAAAGCAAAGCGTGGGGAAGACTGAAGGGACAACCCGTACTATGGTTAAAAATTGGGGCCTAGGGCCATGGCAAGCCGAATATGCTATCTCTTCATCCAGCCACTGAGAGGCCTTACTTGAGTACTGGGCTCAGGCTGAGGGTCACAATGTGTGTTTGGGAACCCTGTGGCCCGCGAGCATGGGCGGGGCCTCATGGGCCACACTGGTTTCAACTACACTGAACGTTGGAAAACATGCCAACCACAAGGTTTCTTGCCATGGGGAAGGAGTTCTGATTTCTGCATCACGTTCAACCTTGGGCAGTGATTGGAGATAAGGTCTAGGTTCTGAAGCCTGAAAAACGAGGTTGAGAAGAGATGACGACCTAAGGCCATGGCGGCTCGATGTGCTCAGTGTGCGGCCAGCTGTCTGGGTGGAGCCAGGAGGTCCAGGCTCAGGCTGTGTCAGAAAGGGCATTAGAGCCCTGGTCAGCCTATGTATTTGGGGTACAGCCAAGGTAGGTGCATGTTGATCCTCATTTGGGGATACTGGGTAGCCCCAGAGGGCAATGTTTTTCTTCTGGAGGGCAGGCAGAGTGCTGCATTGTAGTTCTGGATTGCCAAACTGGAGGGCTTGTGGGCCAGTAGTCTGACGACAGAAGTCTGAGAACACAAGCTAGGCTTAGGTTTCTGGGTGAGGACATGGCAGGCACAATCTACAGTCCTGAATCGAGATCTTTTGCATCTGACGTCAGGGCGAGGGACAGACGATCGATCAGGTTGGAGTTTCTGTCCCTGATGGCCCCTTCATGAAGGGGGGCATCACGAGGCCATGGGGGTTTTCCCACGATGGGAGTTGTGAGCAGCTCCAAACTGCAAAGAGGCTTCTGCAGGATAATTGAGACCTGTTGTTTGGCTCCAGGCCAGTGATTCTGAGCAGGGTTCTAAGGATGGATGGCTGGGTAGCCCACCTCGCATTCCAATTGTCTCCTAGCAACAAGACAGTTAGATCTGCTGGATCTGGGAGAGCAACCGAGGAGGCCGAGTTGAAATGGACTCTCCTGTGGATGGGTCCTAATGTGCTTCTGTGTCTATGGAGTCCTTGGAATGAAGCGGTGGCACTGGGGCCCCAGAAGGGTTCTGCTAAACAGGGGCTTTGACACAGCCCGAACGTGAAAGTTTCCCATGTGTAGATGAGATGTTTTCTGATGGTGAGTCAAGAAACAGCCATATGCTGGTTTGGAAATTCAGGACTCTGTGGAGAGATGCCTGGAAAACAAAGCAATGGATCTGATTAGTGCCTAAGGACCTGTTCTTTCCTTTTTACCTCTGGGGACATCTGTCTATGGGTCTGAGTGCAGGTAGGTGCTCAGATGGGCTCAGATTGCCCCTGTTTTTCCTGGGAAGCCAGCACTATGGAGATGGATCAGGGACTTTGGAGGTTTATCCTATTAGAAGGGTTGTGGCCATTGGAAAGGGCACACACAATTCCCTTTGAGAGGGCAAGTACAGTCCTCAGGTTTGGCTCCAGGGCCCTGAGCCTGTAGGTTGTGTAGGACAGGGATGTTTGGACAGTTGTTTGAAAACACAAACTCGGCTTATGTTTCGGGTCATAGGTATGGCAGGACTGATCTACAGACCATGAGGAGAACTCTTCGGGATTTGAAAAAAGGGCGAGTGTGAGGCTCTTGCTCAAGTTTTTGTCTCTGGATATCGTGTCACTCATGGTCGTGAAATTTCTGGGTGACATCATGGGAAACGGACGAGTCTTACTCTATGGTGGTTTGCCCCCGTCCAAAGAGTTTGGGGTCATTCTGTGAGATGGAAGAAGTCTTTTTTTTTTTTTTTTAACCTCAGGTGTCCCACCAAATGAGGGATTCCAGAGTAGAGCCCTGGGGAGGGGCGACTGGACAATCAGAAATCTGGTTAAAAATTGGGGCCTAGGGACATGTCAAGCCCATTATGACATCTAATGGTCCAGCCACTGAGAGGACTTAGTAGAGGACAGGACTCATGCTGAGGGTCACAATGCGTGTTTATGCCCTCGTCGCACTCAAGAATGGGCGGGGCCTCAGGGTGAATGCTGGTTTCTCCTACACTGAACATAAGACAACATGCCAACCACAAGGTTTCTTGCCATGGGTAAGGAGGAGTTCTGATTTCTGAATCACAATCACCCCTGGGCAGTGATTGGAAATAAGGTCTCGGTTCTGAAGCCTGAAAACTGAGGTAGGGAAGAGATGATGACCTAAGGCCATGGAGGGTCTTATGTGCTCAGTGTGCGGTCAGCTTTCTGGGTGTTGGTCAGGAGTTCCGGGCTCAGGTTGTGTCCGACAGTGCATTAGTGCCCAGGTTAGACTATATAATTTGGGTAAAATCGAGTGCTGTGTAGGTTTAATCTCACTTAAGGTGCATGGGCAGCTCAGTAGGCAATAATTTTTTTCTAGAGGGCAGGCAGAGTACTGCACTATGGGTCGGAATTGCCATACTTGAGGGCTTCGGTGCCAGGAGTGTGAGGACGGAAGTCTGAGAAGACAAGCTAGACTTTGGTTTCAGGGCGAGGGCACGGCAGGTACCCCCTGCAGATCGGAACCAATATCTCATGCATCTGAAGTCAGGGTGAGGATCAGACGTTGGCTCCGGTTGGACTTTCTGTGCATGACGGCCGCTTCATGAAGGGAGCGGAATCTCAAGGCCATTGAGGTTTTCCTATGTTGGGAGTTGTGGGATGCCCCCTCTTTCTGCGGGACAACTGAGACATGTTGGACAGCTCCAGGACATCCCATATGGATTGACTCCAGAGCACCATTCGAGGATTGATGCCTGGGAAGCACGACTCGCATTCCAATTGTCTCCTAGCAACAAGGCAGTTTAGATCTGATGGCTCTGCAGGAGCAACCGGGGTGGCTGAGTTGAAATGGACTTTCCTGAGCATGGGTCCTAATGGGTTTTTGTGTCCATGAGGGCCTTGGAATGGGGCGGTGGCACCGGGACCCTGAAGTACTTTCCTAAGCTTTGGACATAGCTCCCATGCACAGGTTTCCTTGTGGAGACGAGATGAGTTCTCATGGGTGTCTCCGGAAAACCCCTATGCTCGTATTGGAATCAGGCATTTGTGGAGAAATGCCTGTAAACCAAAGCAATGGATCCTATTATGGCCTAGGGATCTGTCTGGTTCAATCTTCTTCTCTGGGGACATCCATCTATGGTATGAGTGGAGCTAGATTATCAGCTGGTGTCAGACAGCCCTTGTTTGTCCCGGGCGACCTACACTATTGGGATGGCCTCAGGGACTTTGGAGGTTTCTCCTAATTTGTACGATGTTGGACAATGGAATGGGCAGAATTCCCATGGATTGGTAGGCACAGTCCTAATGTGTGGCTCCAGGGGCCCCAGCCTGGAGGGTGTGTGGCCCAGGACTTTGAGGACAGAAGTCTGAAAACACAAACTCAGCTTAGGTTTGGGGACGTAGGTATGGCAGGCCCGATCTTCAAACCATGAGAAGAACTCTTCAGGATATGAAGAAAGTGCGAGTCTGAGGCGCTTGCTCAGGCTTTTGACTCTGGATTTTATATCAGCGATGGCCGTGGAATGTCGGGGAGGCCTCATGGGCCATAAACGAATTTTCCTCTCTGAGGATTTGACCGGCTTCCCTATTGTTATTCGTCAATCTGTGGGATGGGAGGACTCCTTTCAGTTTTGTTACCTCAGCTGTCCCACCAAAAGAGGAATTCCAAAGCAAAGCGTGGGGAAGACTGAAGGGACAACCCGTACTATGGTTAAAAATTGGGGCCTAGGGCCATGGCAAGCCGAATATGCTATCTCTTCATCCAGCCACTGAGAGGCCTTACTTGAGTACTGGGCTCAGGCTGAGGGTCACAATGTGTGTTTGGGAACCCTGTGGCCCGCGAGCATGGGCGGGGCCTCATGGGCCACACTGGTTTCAACTACACTGAACGTTGGAAAACATGCCAACCACAAGGTTTCTTGCCATGGGGAAGGAGTTCTGATTTCTGCATCACGTTCAACCTTGGGCAGTGATTGGAGATAAGGTCTAGGTTCTGAAGCCTGAAAAACGAGGTTGAGAAGAGATGACGACCTAAGGCCATGGCGGCTCGATGTGCTCAGTGTGCGGCCAGCTGTCTGGGTGGAGCCAGGAGGTCCAGGCTCAGGCTGTGTCAGAAAGGGCATTAGTGCCCTGGTCAGCCTATGTATTTGGGGTACAGCCAAGGTAGGTGCATGTTGATCCTCATTTGGGGATACTGGGTAGCCCCAGAGGGCAATGTTTTTCTTCTGGAGGGCAGGCAGAGTGCTGCATTGTAGTTCTGGATTGCCAAACTGGAGGGCCTGTGGGCCAGTAGTCTGACGACAGAAGTCTGAGAACACAAGCTAGGCTTAGGTTTCTGGGTGAGGACATGGCAGGCACAATCTACAGTCCTGAATCGAGATCTTTTGCATCTGACGTCAGGGCGAGGGACAGACGATCGATCAGGTTGGAGTTTCTGTCCCTGATGGCCCCTTCATGAAGGGGGGCATCATGAGGCCATGGGGGTTTTCCCACGATGGGAGTTGTGAGCAGCTCCAAACTGCAAAGAGGCTTCTGCAGGATAATTGAGACCTGTTGTTTGGCTCCAGGCCAGTGATTCTGAGCAGGGTTCTAAGGATGGATGGCTGGGTAGCCCACCTCGCATTCCAATTGTCTCCTAGCAACAAGACAGTTAGATCTGCTGGATCTGGGAGAGCAACCGAGGAGGCCGAGTTGAAATGGACTCTCCTGTGGATGGGTCCTAATGTGCTTCTGTGTCTATGGAGTCCTTGGAATGAAGCGGTGGCACTGGGGCCCCAGAAGGGTTCTGCTAAACAGGGGCTTTGACACAGCCCGAACGTGAAAGTTTCCCATGTGTAGATGAGATGTTTTCTGATGGTGAGTCAAGAAACAGCCATATGCTGGTTTGGAAATTCAGGACTCTGAGGAGAGATGCCTGGAAAACAAAGCAATGGATCTGATTAGTGCCTAAGGACCTGTTCTTTCCTTTTTACCTCTGGGGACATCTGTCTATGGGTCTGAGTGCAGGTAGGTGCTCAGATGGGCTCAGATTGCCCCTGTTTTTCCTGGGAAGCCAGCACTATGGAGATGGATCAGGGACTTTGGAGGTTTATCCTATTAGAAGGGTTGTGGCCATTGGAAAGGGCACACACAATTCCCTTTGAGAGGGCAAGTACAGTCCTCAGGTTTGGCTCCAGGGCCCTGAGCCTGTAGGTTGTGTAGGCCAGGGATGTTTGGACAGTTGTTTGAAAACACAAACTCGGCTTATGTTTCGGGTCATAGGTATGGCAGGACTGATCTACAGACCATGAGGAAAACTCTTCGGGATTTGAAAAAAGGGCGAGTGTGAGGCTCTTGCTCAAGTTTTTGTCTCTGGATATCGTGTCACTCATGGTCGTGAAATTTCTGGGTGACATCATGGGAAACGGACGAGTCTTACTCTATGGTGGTTTGCCCCCGTCCAAAGAGTTTGGGGTCATTCTGTGAGATGGAAGAAGTCTTTTTTTTTTTTTTTTTTTTAACCTCAGGTGTCCCACCAAATGAGGGATTCCAGAGTAGAGCCCTGGGGAGGGGCGACTGGACAATCAGAAATCTGGTTAAAAATTGGGGCCTAGGGACATGTCAAGCCCATTATGACATCTAATGGTCCAGCCACTGAGAGGACTTAGTAGAGGACAGGACTCATGCTGAGGGTCACAATGCGTGTTTATGCCCTCGTCACACTCAAGAATGGGCGGGGCCTCTGGGTGAATGCTGGTTTCTCCTACACTGAACATAGGACAACGTGCCAACCACAAGGTTTCTTGCCATGGGTAAGGAGGAGTTCTGATTTCTGAATCACAATCACCCCTGGGCAGTGATTGGAAATAAGGTCTCGGTTCTGAAGCCTGAAAACTGAGGTAGGGAAGAGATGATGACCTAAGGCCATGGAGGGTCTTAGGTGCTCAGTGTGCGGTCAGCTTTCTGGGTGTTGGTCAGGAGTTCCGGGCTCAGGTTGTGTCCGACAGTGCATTAGTGCCCAGGTTAGACTATATAATTTGGGTAAAATCGAGTGCTGTGTAGGTTTAATCTCACTTAAGGTGCATGGGCAGCTCAGTAGGCAATAATTTTTTTCTAGAGGGCAGGCAGAGTACTGCACTATGGGTCGGAATTGCCATACTTGAGGGCTTCGGTGCCAGGAGTGTGAGGACGGAAGTCTGAGAAGACAAGCTAGACTTTGGTTTCAGGGCGAGGGCACGGCAGGTACCCCCTGCAGATCGGAACCAATATCTCATGCATCTGAAGTCAGGGTGAGGATCAGACGTTGGCTCCGGTTGGTGTTTCTGTGCATGACAGCCGCTTCATGAAGGGAGCGGAATCTCAAGGCCATTGAGGTTTTCCTATGTTGGGAGTTGTGTGATGCCCCCTCTTTCTGCGGGACAACTGAGACCTCTTAAACAGCTCCAGGACATCCCATATGGAATGACTCCAGAGCACCATTCGAGGATGGATGCCTGGGAAGCCTGACTCGCATTCCAATTGTCTCCTAGCAACAAGACAGTTTAGATCTGATGGCTCTGCAGGAGCAACCGGGGTGGCTGAGTTGAAATGGACTTTCCTGAGCATGGGTCCTAATGGGTTTTTGTGTCCATGAGGGCCTTGGAATGGGGCGGTGGCACCGGGACCCTGAAGTACTCTCCTAAGCTTTGGACATAGCTCCCATGCACAGGTTTCCTTGTGGAGACGAGATGAGTTCTCATGGGTGTCTCAGGAAAACCCCTATGCTCGTATTGGAATCACGCTTTTGAGGAGACATGCCTGTAAACAAAAGCAATGGATCATATTATGGCCTAGGGATCTGTCTGGTTCAATCTTCTTCTCTGGGGAAATCCATCTATGGTATGAGTGGAAGTAGATTATCAGCGGGTGTCAGACAGCCCTTGTTTGTCCCGGGCGACCTACACTATTGGGATGGCCTCAGGGACTTTGGAGGTTTCTCCTAAGTTGTACGATTTTGGACAATGGAATGGGCAGAATTCCCATGGATTGGTAGGCACAGTCCTAATGTGTGTCTCCAGGGGCCCCAGCCTGGAGGGTGTGTGGCCCAGGACTTTGAGGACAGAAGTCTGAAAACACAAACTCAGCTTAGGTTTGGGGACATAGGTATGGCAGGCCCGATCTACAAACCATGAGAAGAACTCTTCAGGATATGAAGAAAGTGCGAGTCTGAGGCGCTTGCTCAGGCTTTTGTCTCTGGATTTTGTATCAGCGATGGCCGTGGAATGTCGGGGAGGCCTCATGGGCCATGAACGAATTTGAGGATTTGACCGGCTTCCCTATTGTTTTTCGTCAATCTGTGGGATGGGAGGACTCCTTTCAGTTTTGTTACCTCAGGTGTCCCACCAAAAGAGGAATTCCAAAGCAAAGTTTGGGGAAGACTGAAGGGACAACCCGTACTATGGTTAAAAATTGGGGCCTAGGGCCATGGCAAGCCCAATAAGCTATCTCTTCATCCAGCCACTGAGAGGCCTTACTTGAGTACTGGGCTCAGGCTGAGGGTCACAATGTGTGTTTGGGAACCCTGTGGCCCGCGAGCATGGGTGGGCCTCATGGGCCACACTGGTTACAACTACACTGAACGTTGGAAAGCATGCCAACCACAAGGTTTCTTGCCATGGGGAAGGAGTTCTGATTTCTGCATCACGTTCAACCCTGGGCAGTGATTGGAGATAAGGTCTAGGTTCTGAAGCCTGAAAACCGAGTTTGAGAGAGATGACGACCTAAGGCCATGGCGGCTCGATGTGCGCAGTGTGCGGCCAGCTGTCTGTGTGGAGCCAGGAGGTCCAGGCTCAGGCTGTGTCAGAAAGGGCATTAGTGCCCTGGTCAGCCTATGTATTTGGGGTACAGCCAAGGTAGGGGCAGGTTGATCCTCATTTGGGGGTACTGGGTAGCCCCAGAGCGCAATGTTTTTCTTCTGGAGGGCAGGCAGAGTGCTGCATTGTAGTTCTGGATTGCCAAACTGGAGGGCTTGTGGGCCAGTAGTCTGACGACAGAAGTCTGAGAACACAAGCTAGGCTTAGGTTTCTGGGTGAGGACATGGCAGGCACAATCTACAGTCCTGAATCGAGATCTTTTGCATCTGACGTCAGGGCGAGGGACAGACCATCGATCAGGTTGGAGTTTCTGTCCCTGATGGCCCCTTCATGAAGGGGGGCATCACGAGGCCATGGGGGTTTTCCCACGATGGGAGTTGTGAGCAGCTCCAAACTGCAAAGAGGCTTCTGCAGGATAATTGAGACCTGTTGTTTGGCTCCAGGCCAGTGATTCTGAGCAGGGTTCTAAGGATGGATGGCTGGGTAGCCCACCTCGCATTCCAATTGTCTCCTAGCAACAAGACAGTTAGATCTGCTGGATCTGGGAGAGCAACCGTGGAGGCCGAGTTGAAATGGACTCTCCTGTGGATTGGTCCTAATGTGCTTCTGTGTCTATGGAGACCTTGGAATAAAGCGGTGGCACTGGGGCCCCAGAAGGGTTCTGCTAAACAGGGGCTTTGACACAGCCCAAACGTGCAAGTTTCCCATGTGTAGATGAGATGTTTTCTAATGGTGAGTCAAGAAACAGCCATATGCTGGTTTTGAAATTCAGGCCTCTGAGGAGAGATGCCTGGAAACCAAAGCAATGGATCTGATTAGTGCCTAAGGACCTGTTCTTTCCTTTTTACCTCTGGGGACATCTGTCTATGGGTCTGAGTGCAGGTAGGTGCTCAGATGGGCTCAGATTGCCCCTGTTTTTCCTGGGCAGCCAGCACTATGGAGATGGATCAGGGACTTTGGAGGTTTATCCTATTAGAAGGGTTGTGGCCATTGGAATGGGCACACACAATTCCCTTCGAGAGGGCAAGTACAGTCCTCAGGTTTGGCTCCAGGGCCCTGAGCCTGTAGGTTGTGTAGGCCAGGGATGTTTGGACAGTTGTCTGAAAACACAAACTCGGCTAATGTTTCGGGTCATAGGTATGGCAGGACTGATCTACAGACCATGAGGAGAACTCTTCGGGATTTGTAAAAAGGGCGAGTGTGAGGCTCTTGCTCAAGTTTTTGTCTCTGGATATCGTGTCACTCATGGTCGTGAAATTTCTGGGTGACTTCATGGGAAATGGACGAGTCTTACTCTCTGGTGGTTTGGACCCGTCCAAAGAGTTTGGGGTCATTCTGTGAGATGGAAGAAGTCTTTTTTTTTTTTTTTAACCTCAGGTTTCCCACCAAATGAGGGATTCCAGAGTAGAGCCCTGGGGAGGGGCGACTGGACAATCAGAAATCTGGTTAAAAATTGGGGCCTAGGGACATGTCAAGCCCATTATGACATCTAATGGTCCAGCCACTGAGAGGACTTACTAGAGGACAGGACTCATGCTGAGGGTCACAATGCGTGTTTATGCCCTCGTCGCACTCAAGAATGGGCGGGGCCTCAGGGTGAATGCTGGTTTCTCCTACACTGAACATAGGACAACGTGCCAACCACAAGGTTTCTTGCCATGGGTAAAGAGGAGTACTGATATCTGAATCACAATCACCCCTGGGCAGTGATTGGAAATAAGGTCTCGGTTCTGAAGCCTGAAAACTGAGGTAGGGAAGAGATGATGACCTAAGGCCATGGAGGGTCTTATGTGCTCAGTGTGCGGTCAGCTTTCTGGGTGTTGGTCAGGAGGTCCGGGCTCAGGTTGTGTCCGACAGTGCATTAGTGCCCAGGTTAGACTATATAATTTGGGTAAAATCGAGTGCTGTGTAGGTTTAATCTCACTTAAGGTGCCTGGGCAGCTCATTAGGCAATAATTTTTTTCGAGAGGGCCGCCAGAGTACTGCATTGTGGGTCGGAATTGCCATACTTGAGGGCTTCGGTGCCAGGAGTGTGAGGACGGAAGTCTGAGAAGACAAGCTAGACTTTGGTTTCAGGGCGAGGGCACGGCAGGTACCCCCTGCAGATCGGAACCAATATCTCATGCATCTGAAGTCATGGTGAGGATCAGACGTTGGCTCCGGTTGGAGTTTCTGTGCATGACGGCCGCTTCATGAAGGGAGCGGAATCTCAAGGCCATTGAGGTTTTCCTATGTTGGGAGTTGTGGGATGCCCCCTCTTTCTGCGGGACAACTGAGACCTGTTGGACAGCTCCAGGACATCCCATATGGAATGACTCCAGAGCACCATTCGAGGATGGATGCCTGGGACGCCCGACTCGCATTTCAATTGTCTCCTAGCAACAAGGCAGTTTAGATCTGATGGCTCTGCAGGAGCAACCGGGGTGGCTGAGTTGAAATGGACTTTCTTGAGCATGGGTCCCAATGGGTTTTTGTGCCCATGAGGGCCTTGGAATGGGGCGGTGGCACCGGGACCCTGAAGTACTCTCCTAAGCTTTGGACATAGCTCCCATGCACAGGTTTCCTTGTGGAGACGAGATGAGTTCTCATGGGTGTCTCAGGAAAACCCCTATGCTCGTATTGGAATCAGGCATTTGTGGAGAAATGCCTGTAAACCAAAGCAATGGATCCTATTATGGCCTAGGGATCTGTCTGGTTCAATCTTCTTCTCTGGGGACATCCATCTATGGTATGAGTGGAGCTAGATTATCAGCTGGTGTCAGACAGCCCTTGTTTGTCCCGGGCGACCTACACTATTGGGATGGCCTCAGGGACTTTGGAGGTTTCTCCTAATTTGTACGATTTTGGACAATGGAATGGGCAGAATTCCCATGGATTGGTAGGCACAGTCCTAATGTGTGGCTCCAGGGGCCCCAGCCTGGAGGGTGTGTGGCCCAGGACTTTGAGGACAGAAGTCTGAAAACACAAACTCAGCTTAGGTTTGGGGACGTAGGTATGGCAGGCCCGATCTTCAAACCATGAGAAGAACTCTTCAGGATATGAAGAAAGTGCGAGTCTGAGGCGCTTGCTCAGGCTTTTGTCTCTGGATTTTGTATCAGCGATGGCCGTGGAATGTCGGGGAGGCCTCATGGGCCATAAACGAATTTTCCTCTCTGAGGATTTGACCCGCTTCCCTATTGTTTTTCGTCAATCTGTGGGATGGGAGGACTCCTTTCAGTTTTGTTACCTCAGGTGTCCCACCAAAAGAGGAATTCCAAAGCAAAGCGTGGGGAAGAATGAAGGGACAACCCGTACTATGGTTAAAAATTGGGGCCTAGGGCCATGGCAAGCCCAATATGCTATCTCTTCATCCAGCCACTGAGAGGCCTTACTTGAGTACTGGTCTCAGGCTGAGGGTCACAATGTGTGTTTGGGAACCCTGTGGCCCGCGAGCATGGGCGGGGCCTCATGGGCCACACTGGTTTCAACTACACTGAACATTGGAAAACATGCCAACCACAAGGTTTCTTGCCATGGGGAAGGAGTTCTGATTTCTGCATCACGTTCAACCCTGGGCAGTGATTGGAGATAAGGTCTAGGTTCTGAAACCTGAAAACCGAGGTTGAGAAGAGATGACGACCTAAGGCCATGGCGGCTCGATTTGCTCAGTGTGCGGCCAGCTGTCTGGGTGGAGCCAGGAGGTCCAGGCTCAGGCTGTGTCAGAAAGGGCATTAGTGCCCTGGTCAGCCTATGTATTTGGGGTACAGCCAAGGTAGGTGCATGTTGATCCTCATTAGGGGTTACTGGGTAGCCCCAGAGGGCAATGTTTTTCTTGTGGAGGGCAGGCAGAGTGCTGCATTGTAGTTCTGGATTGCCAAACTGGAGGGATTGTGGGCCAGTAGTCTGACGACAGAAGTCTGAGAACACAGCTAGGCTTAGGTTTCTGGGTGAGGACATGGCAGGCACAATCTACAGTCCTGAATCGAGATCTTTTGCATCTGACGTCAGGGCGATGGACAGACGATCGATCAGGTTGGAGTTTCTGTCCCTGATGGCCCCTTCATGAAGGGTGGCATCACGAGGCCATGGGGGTTTTCCCACGATGGGAGTTGTGAGCAGCTCCAAACTGCAAAGAGGCTTCTGCAGGATAATTGAGACCTGTTGTTTGGCTCCAGGCCAGTGATTCTGAGCAGGGTTCTAAGGATGGATGGCTGGGTAGCCCACCTCGCATTCCAATTGTCTCCTAGCAACAAGACAGTTAGTTCTGCTGGATCTGGGAGAGCAACCGAGGAGGCAGAGTAGAAATGGACTCTCCTGTGAATGGGTCCTAATGTGCTTCTGTGTCTATGGAGACCTTGGAATGAAGCGGTGACACTGGGGCCCCAGAAGGGTTCTGCTAAACAGGGGCTTTGACACAGCACCAACGTGCAAGTTTCCCATGTGTAGATGAGATGTTTTCTGATGGTGAGTCAAGAAACAGCCATATGGTGGTTGTGAAATTCAGGCCTCTGAGGAGAGATGCCTGGAAACCAAAGCAATGGATCTGATTAGTGCCTAGGGACCTGTTCTTTCCTTTTTACCTCTGGGACATCTGTCTATGGGTCTGAGTGCAGGTAGGTGCTCAGATGGGCTCAGATTGCCCCTGTTTTTCCTGGGAAGCCAGCACTATGGAGATGGACCAGGGACATTGGAGGTTTATCCTATTAGAAGGGTTGTGGCCATTGGAATGGGCACACACAATTCCCTTCGAGAGGGCAAGTACAGTCCTCAGGTTTGGCTCCAGGGCCCTGAGCCTGTAGGTTGTGTAGGCCAGGGATGTTTGGACAGTTGTCTGAAAACACAAACTCGGCTTATGTTTCGGGTCATAGGTATTGCAGGACTGATCTACAGACCATGAGGAGAACTCTTCGGGATTTGAAAAAAGGGCGAGTGTGAGGCTCTTGCTCAAGTTTTTGTCTCTGGATATCGTGTCACTCATGGTCGTGAAATTTCTGGGTGACTTCATGGGAAATGGACGAGTCTTACTCTCTGGTGGTTTGGCCCCGTCCAAAGAGTTTGGGGTCATTCTGTGGGATGGAAGAAGTCTGTTTTTTTTTTTTTTTTTTTTAACCTCAGGTGTCCCACCAAATGAGGGATTCCAGAGTAGAGCCCTGGGGAGGGGCGACTGGACAATCAGAAATCTGGTTAAAAATTGGGGCCTAGGGACATGTCAAGCCCATTATGACATCTAATGGTCCAGCCACTGAGAGGACTTACTAGAGGACAGGACTCATGCTGAGGGTCACAATGCGTGTTTATGCCCTCGTCGCACTCAAGAATGGGCGGGGACTCAGGGTGAATGCTGGTTTCTCCTACACTGAACATAGGACAACGTGCCAACCACAAGGTTTCTTGCCATGGGTAAGGAGGAGTTCTGATTTCTGAATCACAATCACCCCTGGGCAGTGATTGGAAATAAGGTCTCGGTTCTGAAGCCTGAAAACTGAGGTAGGGAAGAGATGATGACCTAATGCCATGGAGGGTCTTATGTGCTCAGTGTGCGGTCAGCTTTCTGGGTGTTGGTCAGGAGGTCCGGGCTCAGGTTGTGTCCGACAGTGCATTAGTGCCCAGGTTAGACTATATAATTTGGGTAAAATCGAGTGCTGTGTAGGTTTAATCTCACTTAAGGTGCCTGGGCAGCTCATTAGGCAATAATTTTTTTCTAGAGGGCAGGCAGAGTACTGCATTGTGGGTCGGAATTGCCATACTTGAGGGCTTCGGTGCCAGGAGTGTGAGGACGGAAGTCTGAGAAGACAAGCTAGACTTTGGTTTCAGGGCGAGGGCACGGCAGGTACCCCCTGCAGATCTGAACCAATATCTCATGCATCTGAAGTCAGGGTGAGGATCAGACGTTGGCTCCGGTTGGACTTTCTGTGCATGACGGCCGCTTCATGAAGGGAGCAGAATCTCAAGGCCATTGAGGTTTTCTTATGTTGGGAGTTGTGTGATGCCCCCTCTTTCTGCGGGACAACTGAGACCTGTTGGACAGCTCCAGGACATCCCATATGGATTGACTCCAGAGCACCATTCGAGGATGGATGCCTGGGAAGCCCGACTCGCATTCCAATTGTCTCCTAGCAACAAGGCAGTTTAGATCTGATGGCTCTGCAGGAGCAACCGGGGTGGCTGAGTTGAAATGGACTTTCCTGAGCATGGGTCCTAATGGGTTTTTGTGTCCATGAGGGCCTTGGAATGGGGCGGTGGCACCGGGACCCTGAAGTACTCTCCTAAGGTTTGGACATAGCTCCCATGCACAGGTTTCCTTGTGGAGACGAGATGAGTTCTCATGGGTGTCTCCGGAAAACCCCTATGCTCGTATTGGAATCAGGCATTTGTGGAGAAATGCCTGTAAACCAAAGCAATGGATCCTATTATGGCCTAGGGATCTGTCTGGTTCAATCTTCTTCTCTGGGGACATCCATCTATGGTATGAGTGGAGCTAGATTATCAGCTGGTGTCAGACAGCCCTTGTTTGTCCCGGGCGACCTACACTATTGGGATGGCCTCAGGGACTTTGGAGGTTTCTCCTAATTTGTACGATGTTGGACAATGGAATGGGCAGAATTCCCATGGATTGGTAGGCACAGTCCTAATGTGTGGCTCCAGGGGCCCCAGCCTGGAGGGTGTCTGGCCCAGGACTTTGAGGACAGAAGTCTGAAAACACAAACTCAGCTTAGGTTTGGGGACGTAGGTATGGCAGGCCCGATCTTCAAACCATGAGAAGAACTCTTCAGGATATGAAGAAAGTGCGAGTCTGAGGCGCTTGCTCAGGCTTTTGACTCTGGATTTTGTATCAGCGATGGCCGTGGAATGTCGGGGAGGCCTCATGGGCCATAAACGAATTTTCCTCTCTGAGGATTTGACCGGCTTCCCTATTGTTATTCGTCAATCTGTGGGATGGGAGGACTCCTTTCAGTTTTGTTACCTCAGGTGTCCCACCAAAAGAGGAATTCCAAAGCAAAGCGTGGGGAAGACTGAAGGGACAACCCGTACTATGGTTAAAAATTGGGGCCTAGGGCCATGGCAAGCCGAATATGCTATCTCTTCATCCAGCCACTGAGAGGCCTTACTTGAGTACTGGGCTCAGGCTGAGGGTCACAATGTGTGTTTGGGAACCCTGTGGCCCGCGAGCATGGGCGGGGCCTCATGGGCCACACTGGTTTCAACTACACTGAACGTTGGAAAACATGCCAACCACAAGGTTTCTTGCCATGGGGAAGGAGTTCTGATTTCTGCATCACGTTCAACCTTGGGCAGTGATTGGAGATAAGGTCTAGGTTCTGAAGCCTGAAAAACGAGGTTGAGAAGAGATGACGACCTAAGGCCATGGCGGCTCGATGTGCTCAGTGTGCGGCCAGCTGTCTGGGTGGAGCCAGGAGGTCCAGGCTCAGGCTGTGTCAGAAAGGGCATTAGTGCCCTGGTCAGCCTATGTATTTGGGGTACAGCCAAGGTAGGTGCATGTTGATCCTCATTTGGGGATACTGGGTAGCCCCAGAGGGCAATGTTTTTCTTCTGGAGGGCAGGCAGAGTGCTGCATTGTAGTTCTGGATTGCCAAACTGGAGGGCTTGTGGGCCAGTAGTCTGACGACAGAAGTCTGAGAACACAAGCTAGGCTTAGGTTTCTGGGTGAGGACATGGCAGGCACAATCTACAGTCCTGAATCGAGATCTTTTGCATCTGACGTCAGGGCGAGGGACAGACGATCGATCAGGTTGGAGTTTCTGTCCCTGATGGCCCCTTCATGAAGGGGGGCATCACGAGGCCATGGGGGTTTTCCCACGATGGGAGTTGTGAGGAGCTCCAAACTGCAAAGAGTCTTCTGCAGGATAATTGAGACCTGTTGTTTGGCTCCAGGCCAGTGATTCTGAGCAGGGTTCTAAGGATGGATGGCTGGGTAGCCCACCTCGCATTCCAATTGTCTCCTAGCAACAAGACAGTTAGATCTGCTGGATCTGGGAGAGCAACCGAGGAGGCCGAGTTGAAATGGACTCTCCTGTGGATGGGTCCTAATGTGCTTCTGTGTCTATGGAGTCCTTGGAATGAAGCGGTGGCACTGGGGCCCCAGAAGGGTTCTGCTAAACAGGGGCTTTGACACAGCCCGAACGTGAAAGTTTCCCATGTGTAGATGAGATGTTTTCTGATGGTGAGTCAAGAAACAGCCATATGCTGGTTTTGAAATTCAGGCCTCTGAGGAGAGATGCCTGGAAAACAAAGCAATGGATCTGATTAGTGCCTAAGGACCTGTTCTTTCCTTTTTACCTCTGGGGACATCTGTCTATTGGTCTGAGTGCAGGTAGGTGCTCAGATGGGCTCAGATTGCCCCTGTTTTTCCTGGGAAGCCAGCACTATGGAGATGGATCAGGGACTTTGGAGGTTTATCCTATTAGAAGGGTTGTGGCCATTGGAAAGGGCACACACAATTCCCTTTGAGAGGGCAAGTACAGTCCTCAGGTTTGGCTCCAGGGCCCTGAGCCTGTAGGTTGTGTAGGCCAGGGATGTTTGGACAGTTGTTTGAAAACACAAACTCGGCTTATGTTTCGGGTCATAGGTATGGCAGGACTGATCTACAGACCATGAGGAGAACTCTTCGGGATTTGAAAAAAGGGCGAGTGTGAGGCTCTTGCTCAAGTTTTTGTCTCTGGATATCGTGTCACTCATGGTCGTGAAATTTCTGGGTGACTTCATGGGAAACGGACGAGTCTTACTCTATGGTGGTTTGCCCCCGTCCAAAGAGTTTGGGGTCATTCTGTGAGATGGAAGAAGTCTTTTTTTTTTTTTTTTAACCTCAGGTGTCCCACCAAATGAGGGATTCCAGAGTAGAGCCCTGGGGAGGGGCGACTGGACAATCAGAAATCTGGTTAAAAATTGGGGCCTAGGGACATGTCAAGCCCATTATGACATCTAATGGTCCAGCCACTGAGAGGACTTAGTAGAGGACAGGACTCATGCTGAGGGTCACAATGCGTGTTTATGCCCTCGTCGCACTCAAGAATGGGCGGGGCCTCAGGTTGAATGCTGGTTTCTCCTACACTGAACATAGGACAACGTGCCAACCACAAGGTTTCTTGCCATGGGTAAGGAGGAGTTCTGATTTCTGAATCACAATCACCCCTGGGCAGTGATTGGAAATAAGGTCTCGGTTCTGAAGCCTGAAAACTGAGGTAGGGAAGAGATGATGACCTAAGGCCATGGAGGGTCTTAGGTGCTCAGTGTGCGGTCAGCTTTCTGGGTGTTGGTCAGGAGTTCCGGGCTCAGGTTGTGTCCGACAGTGCATTAGTGCCCAGGTTAGACTATATAATTTGGGTAAAATCGAGTGCTGTGTAGGTTTAATCTCACTTAAGGTGCATGGGCAGCTCAGTAGGCAATAATTTTTTTCTAGAGGGCAGGCAGAGTACTGCACTATGGGTCGGAATTGCCATACTTGAGGGCTTCGGTGCCAGGAGTGTGAGGACGGAAGTCTGAGAAGACAAGCTAGACTTTGGTTTCAGGGCGAGGGCACGGCAGGTACCCCCTGCAGATCGGAACCAATATCTCATGCATCTGAAGTCAGGGTGAGGATCAGACGTTGGCTCCGGTTGGTGTTTCTGTGCATGACAGCCGCTTGATGAAGGGAGCGGAATCTCAAGGCCATTGAGGTTTTCCTATGTTGGGAGTTGTGTGATGCCCCCTCTTTCTGCGGGACAACTGAGACCTCTTAAACAGCTCCAGGACATCCCATATGGAATGACTCCAGAGCACCATTCGAGGATGGATGCCTGGGAAGCCTGACTCGCATTCCAATTGTCTCCTAGCAACAAGACAGTTTAGATCTGATGGCTCTGCAGGAGCAACCGGGGTGGCTGAGTTGAAATGGACTTTCCTGAGCATGGGTCCTAATGGGTTTTTGTGTCCATGAGGGCCTTGGAATGGGGCGGTGGCACCGGGACCCTGAAGTACTCTCCTAAGCTTTGGACATAGCTCCCATGCACAGGTTTCCTTGTGGAGACGAGATGAGTTCTCATGGGTGTCTCAGGAAAACCCCTATGCTCGTATTGGAATCACGCTTTTGAGGAGACATGCCTGTAAACAAAAGCAATGGATCATATTATGGCCTAGGGATCTGTCTGGTTCAATCTTCTTCTCTGGGGAAATCCATCTATGGTATGAGTGGAAGTAGATTATCAGCGGGTGTCAGACAGCCCTTGTTTGTCCCGGGCGACCTACACTATTGGGATGGCCTCAGGGACTTTGGAGGTTTCTCCTAAGTTGTACGATTTTGGACAATGGAATGGGCAGAATTCCCATGGATTGGTAGGCACAGTCCTAATGTGTGTCTCCAGGGGCCCCAGCCTGGAGGGTGTGTGGCCCAGGACTTTGAGGACAGAAGTCTGAAAACACAAACTCAGCTTAGGTTTGGGGACATAGGTATGGCAGGCCCGATCTACAAACCATGAGAAGAACTCTTCAGGATATGAAGAAAGTGCGAGTCTGAGGCGCTTGCTCAGGCTTTTGTCTCTGGATTTTGTATCAGCGATGGCCGTGGAATGTCGGGGAGGCCTCATGGGCCATGAACGAATTTGAGGATTTGACCGGCTTCCCTATTGTTTTTCGTCAATCTGTGGGATGGGAGGACTCCTTTCAGTTTTGTTACCTCAGGTGTCCCACCAAAAGAGGAATTCCAAAGCAAAGTTTGGGGAAGACTGAAGGGACAACCCGTACTATGGTTAAAAATTGGGGCCTAGGGCCATGGCAAGCCCAATAAGCTATCTCTTCATCCAGCCACTGAGAGGCCTTACTTGAGTACTGGGCTCAGGCTGAGGGTCACAATGTGTGTTTGGGAACCCTGTGGCCCGCGAGCATGGGCGGGCCTCATGGGCCACACTGGTTACAACTACACTGAACGTTGGAAAGCATGCCAACCACAAGGTTTCTTGCCATGGGGAAGGAGTTCTGATTTCTGCATCACGTTCAACCCTGGGCAGTGATTGGAGATAAGGTCTAGGTTCTGAAGCCTGAAAACCGAGTTTGAGAGAGATGACGACCTAAGGCCATGGCGGCTCGATGTGCGCAGTGTGCGGCCAGCTGTCTGTGTGGAGCCAGGAGGTCCAGGCTCAGGCTGTGTCAGAAAGGGCATTAGTGCCCTGGTCAGCCTATGTATTTGGGGTACAGCCAAGGTAGGGGCAGGTTGATCCTCATTTGGGGGTACTGGGTAGCCCCAGAGCGCAATGTTTTTCTTCTGGAGGGCAGGCAGAGTGCTGCATTGTAGTTCTGGATTGCCAAACTGGAGGGCTTGTGGGCCAGTAGTCTGACGACAGAAGTCTGAGAACACAAGCTAGGCTTAGGTTTCTGGGTGAGGACATGGCAGGCACAATCTACAGTCCTGAATCGAGATCTTTTGCATCTGACGTCAGGGCGAGGGACAGACCATCGATCAGGTTGGAGTTTCTGTCCCTGATGGCCCCTTCATGAAGGGGGGCATCACGAGGCCATGGGGGTTTTCCCACGATGGGAGTTGTGAGCAGCTCCAAACTGCAAAGAGGCTTCTGCAGGATAATTGAGACCTGTTGTTTGGCTCCAGGCCAGTGATTCTGAGCAGGGTTCTAAGGATGGATGGCTGGGTAGACCACCTCGCATTCCAATTGTCTCCTAGCAACAAGACAGTTAGATCTGCTGGATCTGGGAGAGCAACCGTGGAGGCCGAGTTGAAATGGACTCTCCTGTGGATTGGTCCTAATGTGCTTCTGTGTCTATGGAGACCTTGGAATAAAGCGGTGGCACTGGGGCCCCAGAAGGGTTCTGCTAAACAGGGGCTTTGACACAGCCCAAACGTGCAAGTTTCCCATGTGTAGATGAGATGTTTTCTAATGGTGAGTCAAGAAACAGCCATATGCTGGTTTTGAAATTCAGGCCTCTGAGGAGAGATGCCTGGAAACCAAAGCAATGGATCTGATTAGTGCCTAAGGACCTGTTCTTTCCTTTTTACCTCTGGGGACATCTGTCTATGGGTCTGAGTGCAGGTAGGTGCTCAGATGGGCTCAGATTGCCCCTGTTTTTCCTGGGCAGCCAGCACTATGGAGATGGATCAGGGACTTTGGAGGTTTATCCTATTAGAAGGGTTGTGGCCATTGGAATGGGCACACACAATTCCCTTCGAGAGGGCAAGTACAGTCCTCAGGTTTGGCTCCAGGGCCCTGAGCCTGTAGGTTGTGTAGGCCAGGGATGTTTGGACAGTTGTCTGAAAACACAAACTCGGCTAATGTTTCGGGTCATAGGTATGGCAGGACTGATCTACAGACCATGAGGAGAACTCTTCGGGATTTGAAAAAAGGGCGAGTGTGAGGCTCTTGCTCAAGTTTTTGTCTCTGGATATCGTGTCACTCATGGTCGTGAAATTTCTGGGTGACTTCATGGGAAATGGACGAGTCTTACTCTCTGGTGGTTTGGACCCGTCCAAAGAGTTTGGGGTCATTCTGTGAGATGGAAGAAGTCTTTTTTTTTTTTTTTTAACCTCAGGTGTCCCACCAAATGAGGGATTCCAGAGTAGAGCCCTGGGGAGGGGCGACTGGACAATCAGAAATCTGGTTAAAAATTGGGGCCTAGGGACATGTCAAGCCCATTATGACATCTAATGGTCCAGCCACTGAGAGGACTTACTAGAGGACAGGACTCATGCTGAGGGTCACAATGCGTGTTTATGCCCTCGTCGCACTCAAGAATGGGCGGGGCCTCAGGGTGAATGCTGGTTTCTCCTACACTGAACATAGGACAACGTGCCAACCACAAGGTTTCTTGCCATGGGTAAAGAGGAGTACTGATATCTGAATCACAATCACCCCTGGGCAGTGATTGGAAATAAGGTCTCGGTTCTGAAGCCTGAAAACTGAGGTAGGGAAGAGATGATGACCTAAGGCCATGGAGGGTCTTATGTGCTCAGTGTGCGGTCAGCTTTCTGGGTGTTGGTCAGGAGGTCCGGGCTCAGGTTGTGTCCGACAGTGCATTAGTGCCCAGGTTAGACTATATAATTTGGGTAAAATCGAGTGCTGTGTAGGTTTAATCTCACTTAAGGTGCATGGGCAGCTCAGTAGGCAATAATTTTTTTCTAGAGGGCAGGCAGAGTACTGCACTATGGGTCGGAATTGCCATACTTGAGGGCTTCGGTGCCAGGAGTGTGAGGACGGAAGTCTGAGAAGACAAGCTAGACTTTGGTTTCAGGGCGAGGGCACGGCAGGTACCCCCTGCAGATCGGAACCAATATCTCATGCATCTGAAGTCAGGGTGAGGATCAGACGTTGGCTCCGGTTGGTGTTTCTGTGCATGACAGCCGCTTCATGAAGGGAGCGGAATCTCAAGGCCATTGAGGTTTTCCTATGTTGGGAGTTGTGTGATGCCCCCTCTTTCTGCGGGACAACTGAGACCTCTTAAACAGCTCCAGGACATCCCATATGGAATGACTCCAGAGCACCATTCGAGGATGGATGCCTGGGAAGCCTGACTCGCATTCCAATTGTCTCCTAGCAACAAGACAGTTTAGATCTGATGGCTCTGCAGGAGCAACCGGGGTGGCTGAGTTGAAATGGACTTTCTTGAGCATGGGTCCCAATGGGTTTTTGTGCCCATGAGGGCCTTGGAATGGGGCGGTGGCACCGGGACCCTGAAGTACTCTCCTAAGCTTTGGACATAGCTCCCATGCACAGGTTTCCTTGTGGAGACGAGATGAGTTCTCATGGGTGTCTCAGGAAAACCCCTATGCTCGTATTGGAATCACGCTTTTGAGGAGACATGTCTGTAAACAAAAGCAATGGATCATATTATGGCCTAGGGATCTGTCTGGTTCAATCTTCTTCTCTGGGGAAATCCATCTATGGTATGAGTGGAAGTAGATTATCAGCGGGTGTCAGACAGCCCTTGTTTGTCCCGGGCGACCTACACTATTGGGATGGCCTCAGGGACTTTGGAGGTTTCTCCTAAGTTGTACGATTTTGGACAATGGAATGGGCAGAATTCCCATGGATTGGTAGGCACAGTCCTAATGTGTGTCTCCAGGGGCCCCAGCCTGGAGGGTGTGTGGCCCAGGACTTTGAGGACAGAAGTCTGAAAACACAAACTCAGCTTAGGTTTGGGGACATAGGTATGGCAGGCCCGATCTACAAACCATGAGAAGAACTCTTCAGGATATGAAGAAAGTGCGAGTCTGAGGCGCTTGCTCAGGCTTTTGTCTCTGGATTTTGTATCAGCGATGGCCGTGGAATGTCGGGGAGGCCTCATGGGCCATGAACGAATTTGAGGATTTGACCGGCTTCCCTATTGTTTTTCGTCAATCTGTGGGATGGGAGGACTCCTTTCAGTTTTGTTACCTCAGGTGTCCCACCAAAAGAGGAATTCCAAAGCAAAGTTTGGGGAAGACTGAAGGGACAACCCGTACTATGGTTAAAAATTGGGGCCTAGGGCCATGGCAAGCCCAATAAGCTATCTCTTCATCCAGCCACTGAGAGGCCTTACTTGAGTACTGGGCTCAGGCTGAGGGTCACAATGTGTGTTTGGGAACCCTGTGGCCCGCGAGCATGGGCGGGCCTCATGGGCCACACTGGTTACAACTACACTGAACGTTGGAAAGCATGCCAACCACAAGGTTTCTTGCCATGGGGAAGGAGTTCTGATTTCTGCATCACGTTCAACCCTGGGCAGTGATTGGAGATAAGGTCTAGGTTCTGAAGCCTGAAAACCGAGTTTGAGAGAGATGACGACCTAAGGCCATGGCGGCTCGATGTGCGCAGTGTGCGGCCAGCTGTCTGTGTGGAGCCAGGAGGTCCAGGCTCAGGCTGTGTCAGAAAGGGCATTAGTGCCCTGGTCAGCCTATGTATTTGGGGTACAGCCAAGGTAGGGGCAGGTTGATCCTCATTTGGGGGTACTGGGTAGCCCCAGAGCGCAATGTTTTTCTTCTGGAGGGCAGGCAGAGTGCTGCATTGTAGTTCTGGATTGCCAAACTGGAGGGCTTGTGGGCCAGTAGTCTGACGACAGAAGTCTGAGAACACAAGCTAGGCTTAGGTTTCTGGGTGAGGACATGGCAGGCACAATCTACAGTCCTGAATCGAGATCTTTTGCATCTGACGTCAGGGCGAGGGACAGACCATCGATCAGGTTGGAGTTTCTGTCCCTGATGGCCCCTTCATGAAGGGGGGCATCACGAGGCCATGGGGGTTTTCCCACGATGGGAGTTGTGAGCAGCTCCAAACTGCAAAGAGGCTTCTGCAGGATAATTGAGACCTGTTGTTTGGCTCCAGGCCAGTGATTCTGAGCAGGGTTCTAAGGATGGATGGCTGGGTAGCCCACCTCGCATTCCAATTGTCTCCTAGCAACAAGACAGTTAGATCTGCTGGATCTGGGAGAGCAACAGTGGAGGCCGAGTTGAAATGGACTCTCCTGTGGATTGGTCCTAATGTGCTTCTGTGTCTATGGAGACCTTGGAATAAAGCGGTGGCACTGGGGCCCCAGAAGGGTTCTGCTAAACAGGGGCTTTGACACAGCCCAAACGTGCAAGTTTCCCATGTGTAGATGAGATGTTTTCTAATGGTGAGTCAAGAAACAGCCATATGCTGGTTTTGAAATTCAGGCCTCTGAGGAGAGATGCCTGGAAACCAAAGCAATGGATCTGATTAGTGCCTAAGGACCTGTTCTTTCCTTTTTACCTCTGGGGACATCTGTCTATGGGTCTGATTGCAGGTAGGTGCTCAGATGGGCTCAGATTGCCCCTGTTTTTCCTGGGCAGCCAGCACTATGGAGATGGATCAGGGACTTTGGAGGTTTATCCTATTAGAAGGGTTGTGGCCATTGGAATGGGCACACACAATTCCCTTCGAGAGGGCAAGTACAGTCCTCAGGTTTGGCTCCAGGGCCCTGAGCCTGTAGTTTGTGTAGGCCAGGGATGTTTGGACAGTTGTCTGAAAACACAAACTCGGCTAATGTTTCGGGTCATAGGTATGGCAGGACTGATCTACAGACCATGAGGAGAACTCTTCGGGATTTGAAAAAAGGGCGAGTGTGAGGCTCTTGCTCAAGTTTTTGTCTCTGGATATCGTGTCACTCATGGTCGTGAAATTTCTGGGTGACTTCATGGGAAATGGACGAGTCTTACTCTCTGGTGGTTTGGACCCGTCCAAAGAGTTTGGGGTCATTCTGTGAGATGGAAGAAGTCTTTTTTTTTTTTTAACCTCAGGTGTCCCACCAAATGAGGGATTCCAGAGTAGAGCCCTGGGGAGGGGCGACTGGACAATCAGAAATCTGGTTAAAAATTGGGGCCTAGGGACATGTCAAGCCCATTATGACATCTAATGGTCCAGCCACTGAGAGGACTTACTAGAGGACAGGACTCATGCTGAGGGTCACAATGCGTGTTTATGCCCTCGTCGCACTCAAGAATGGGCGGGGCCTCAGGGTGAATGCTGGTTTCTCCTACACTGAACATAGGACAACGTGCCAACCACAAGGTTTCTTGCCATGGGTAAAGAGGAGTACTGATATCTGAATCACAATCACCCCTGGGCAGTGATTGGAAATAAGGTCTCGGTTCTGAAGCCTGAAAACTGAGGTAGGGAAGAGATGATGACCTAAGGCCATGGAGGGTCTTATGTGCTCAGTGTGCGGTCAGCTTTCTGGGTGTTGGTCAGGAGGTCCGGGCTCAGGTTGTGTCCGACAGTGCATTAGTGCCCAGGTTAGACTATATAATTTGGGTAAAATCGAGTGCTGTGTAGGTTTAATCTCACTTAAGGTGCCTGGGCAGCTCATTAGGCAATAATTTTTTTCTAGAGGGCCGGCAGAGTACTGCATTGTGGGTCGGAATTGCCATACTTGAGGGCTTCGGTGCCAGGAGTGTGAGGACGGAAGTCTGAGAAGACAAGCTAGACTTTGGTTTCAGGGCGAGGGCACGGCAGGTACCCCCTGCAGATCGGAACCAATATCTCATGCATCTGAAGTCATGGTGAGGATCAGACGTTGGCTCCGGTTGGAGTTTCTGTGCATGACGGCCGCTTCATGAAGGCAGCGGAATCTCAAGGCCATTGAGGTTTTCCTATGTTGGGAGTTGTGGGATGCCCCCTCTTTCTGCGGGACAACTGAGACCTGTTGGACAGCTCCAGGACATCCCATATGGAATGACTCCAGAGCACCATTCGAGGATGGATGCCTGGGACGCCCGACTCGCATTCCAATTGTCTCCTAGCAACAAGGCAGTTTAGATCTGATGGCTCTGCAGGAGCAACCGGGGTGGCTGAGTTGAAATGGACTTTCTTGAGCATGGGTCCCAATGGGTTTTTGTGCCCATGAGGGCCTTGGAATGGGGCGGTGGCACCGGGACCCTGAAGTACTCTCCTAAGCTTTGGACATAGCTCCCATGCACAGGTTTCCTTGTGGAGACGAGATGAGTTCTCATGGGTGTCTCAGGAAAACCCCTATGCTCGTATTGGAATCAGGCATTTGTGGAGAAATGCCTGTAAACCAAAGCAATGGATCCTATTATGGCCTAGGGATCTGTCTGGTTCAATCTTCTTCTCTGGGGACATCCATCTATGGTATGAGTGGAGCTAGATTATCAGCTGGTGTCAGACAGCCCTTGTTTGTCCCGGGCGACCTACACTATTGGGATGGCCTCAGGGACTTTGGAGGTTTCTCCTAATTTGTACGATTTTGGACAATGGAATGGGCAGAATTCCCATGGATTGGTAGGCACAGTCCTAATGTGTGGCTCCAGGGGCCCCAGCCTGGAGGGTGTGTGGCCCAGGACTTTGAGGACAGAAGTCTGAAAACACAAACTCAGCTTAGGTTTGGGGACGTAGGTATGGCAGGCCCGATCTTCAAACCATGAGAAGAACTCTTCAGGATATGAAGAAAGTGCGAGTCTGAGGCGCTTGCTCAGGCTTTTGTCTCTGGATTTTGTATCAGCGATGGCCGTGGAATGTCGGGGAGGCCTCATGGGCCATAAACGAATTTTCCTCTCTGAGGATTTGACCCGCTTCCCTATTGTTTTTCGTCAATCTGTGGGATGGGAGGACTCCTTTCAGTTTTGTTACCTCAGCTGTCCCACCAAAAGAGGAATTCCAAAGCAAAGCGTGGGGAAGAATGAAGGGACAACCCGTACTATGGTTAAAAATTGGGGCCTAGGGCCATGGCAAGCCCAATATGCTATCTCTTCATCCAGCCACTGAGAGGCCTTACTTGAGTACTGGGCTCAGGCTGAGGGTCACAATGTGTGTTTGGGAACCCTGTGGCCCGCGAGCATGGGCGGGGCCTCATGGGCTACACTGGTTTCAACTACACTGAACGTTGGAAAACATGCCAACCACAAGGTTTCTTGCCATGGGGAAGGAGTTCTGATTTCTGCATCACGTTCAACCCTGGGCAGTGATTGGAGATAAGGTCTAGGTTCTGAAGCCTGAAAACCGAGGTTGATAAGAGATGACGACCTAAGGCCATGGCGGCTCGATGTGCTCAGTGTGCGGCCAGCTGTCTGGGTGGAGCCAGGAGGTCCAGGCTCAGGCTGTGTCAGAAAGGGCATTAGTGCCCTGGTCAGCCTATGTATTTGGGGTACAGCCAAGGTAGGGGCAGGTTGATCCTCATTTGGGGGTACTGGGTAGCCCCAGAGGGCAATGTTTTTCTTCTGGAGGGCAGGCAGAGTGCTGCATTGTAGTTCTGGATTGCCAAACTGGAGGCCTTGTGGGCCAGTAGTCTGACGACAAAAGTCTGAGAACACAAGCTAGGCTTAGGTTTCTGGGTGAGGCCATGGCAGGCACAATCTACAGACCTGAATCGAGATCTCGTGCATCTGAAGTCAGGGCGAGGATCAACGATCGCTCAGGTTGGAGTTTCTGTCCCTGATGGCCCCTTCATGAATGGGGGGGCATCACGAGGCCATGGGGGTTTTCCCACGATGGGAGTTGTGAGCAGCTCCAAACTGCAAAGAGTCTTCTGCAGGATAATTGAGACCTGTTGTTTGGCTCCAGGCCAGTGATTCTGAGCAGGGTTCTAAGGATGGATGGCTGGGTAGCCCACCTCGCATTCCAATTGTCTCCTAGCAACAAGACAGTTAGATCTGCTGGATCTGGGAGAGCAACCGAGGAGGCCGAGTTGAAATGGACTCTCCTGTGGATGGGTCCTAATGTGCTTCTGTGTCTACGGAGACCTTGGAATGAAGCGGTGGCACTGAGGCCCCAGAAGGGTTCTGCTAAACAGGGGCTTTGACACAGCCCGAACGTGCAAGTTTCCCATGTGTAGATGAGATGTTTTCTGATGGTGAGTCAAGAAACAGCCATATGCTGGTTTTGAAATTCAGGCCTCTGAGGAGAGATGCCTGGAAACCAAAGCAATGGATCTGATTAGTGCCTAGGGACCTGTTCTTTTCTTTCTACATCTGGGGACATCTGTCTATGGGTCTGAGTGGAGGTAGGTGCTCAGATGGGCTCAGATTGCCCATGTTTTTCCTGGGAAGCCAGCACTATGGAGATGGATCAGGGACTTTGGAGGATTATCCTATTAGAAGGGTTGTGGCCATTGGAATGGGCACACACAATTCCCTTCGAGAGGGCAAGTACAGTCCTCAGGTTTGGCTCCAGGGCCCTGAGCCTGTAGGTTGTGTAGGCCAGGGATGTTTGGACAGTTGTCTGAAAACACAAACTCGGCTAATGTTTCGGGTCATAGGTATGGCAGGACTGATCTACAGACCATGAGGAGAACTCTTCGGGATTTGAAAAAAGGGCGAGTGTGAGGCTCTTGCTCAAGTTTTTGTCTCTGGATATCGTGTCACTCATGGTCGTGAAATTTCTGGGTGACTTCATGGGAAATGGACGAGTCTTACTCTCTGGTGGTTTGGCCCCGTCCAAAGAGTTTGGGGTCATTCTGTGAGATGGAAGAAGTCTTTTTTTTTTTTTTTTTTTTCACCTCAGTTGTCCCACGAAATGAGGGATTCCAGAGTAGAGCCCTGGGGAGGGGCGACTGGACAATCAGAAATCTGGTTAAAAATTGGGGCCTAGGGACATGTCAAGCCCATTATGACATCTAATGGTCCAGCCACTGAGAGGACTTACTAGAGGACAGGACTCATGCTGAGGGTCACAATGCGTGTTTATGCCCTCGTCGCACTCAAGAATGGGCGGGGCCTCAGGGTGAATGCTGGTTTCTCCTACACTGAACATAGGACAACGTGCCAACCACAAGGTTTCTTGCCATGGGTAAAGAGGAGTACTGATATGTGAATCACAATCACCCCTGGGCAGTGATTGGAAATAAGGTCTCGGTTCTGAAGCCTGAAAACTGAGGTAGGGAAGAGATGATGACCTAAGGCCATGGAGGGTCTTATGTGCTCAGTGTGCGGTCAGCTTTCTGGGTGTTGGTCAGGAGGTCCGGGCTCAGGTTGTGTCCGACAGTGCATTAGTGCCCAGGTTAGACTATATAATTTGGGTAAAATCGAGTGCTGTGTAGGTTTAATCTCACTTAAGGTGCCTGGGCAGCTCATTAGGCAATAATTTTTTTCTAGAGGGCCGGCAGAGTACTGCATTGTGGGTCGGAATTGCCATACTTGAGGGCTTCGGTGCCAGGAGTGTGAGGACGGAAGTCTGAGAAGACAAGCTAGACTTTGGTTTCAGGGCGAGGGCACGGCAGGTACCCCCTGCAGATCGGAACCAATATCTCATGCATCTGAAGTCATGGTGAGGATCAGACGTTGGCTCCGGTTGGAGTTTCTGAGCATGACGGCCGCTTCATGAAGGGAGCGGAATCTCAAGGCCATTGAGGTTTTCCTATGTTGGGAGTTGTGGGATGCCCCCTCTTTCTGCGGGACAACTGAGACCTGTTGGACAGCTCCAGGACATCCCATATGGAATGACTCCAGAGCACCATTCGAGGATGGATGCCTGGGACGCCCGACTCGCATTCCAATTGTCTCCTAGCAACAAGGCAGTTTAGATCTGATGGCTCTGCAGGAGCAACCGGGGTGGCTGAGTTGAAATGGACTTTCTTGAGCATGGGTCCCAATGGGTTTTTGTGCCCATGAGGGCCTTGGAATGGGGCGGTGGCACCGGGACCCTGAAGTACTCTCCTAAGCTTTGGACATAGCTCCCATGCACAGGTTTCCTTGTGGAGACGAGATGAGTTCTCATGGGTGTCTCAGGAAAACCCCTATGCTCGTATTGGAATCAGGCATTTGTGGAGAAATGCCTGTAAACCAAAGCAATGGATCCTATTATGGCCTAGGGATCTGTCTGGTTCAATCTTCTTCTCTGGGGACATCCATCTATGGTATGAGTGGAGCTAGATTATCAGCTGGTGTCAGACAGCCCTTGTTTGTCCCGGGCGACCTACACTATTGGGATGGCCTCAGGGACTTTGGAGGTTTCTCCTAATTTGTACGATTTTGGACAATGGAATGGGCAGAATTCCCATGGATTGGTAGGCACAGTCCTAATGTGTGGCTCCAGGGGCCCCAGCCTGGAGGGTGTGTGGCCCAGGACTTTGAGGACAGAAGTCTGAAAACACAAACTCAGCTTAGGTTTGGGGACGTAGGTATGGCAGGCCCGATCTTCAAACCATGAGAAGAACTCTTCAGGATATGAAGAAAGTGCGAGTCTGAGGCGCTTGCTCAGGCTTTTGTCTCTGGATTTTGTATCAGCGATGGCCGTGGAATGTCGGGGAGGCCTCATGGGCCATAAACGAATTTTCCTCTCTGAGGATTTGACCCGCTTCCCTATTGTTTTTCGTCAATCTGTGGGATGGGAGGACTCCTTTCAGTTTTGTTACCTCAGCTGTCCCACCAAAAGAGGAATTCCAAAGCAAAGCGTGGGGAAGAATGAAGGGACAACCCGTACTATGGTTAAAAATTGGGGCCTAGGGCCATGGCAAGCCCAATATGCTATCTCTTCATCCAGCCACTGAGAGGCCTTACTTGAGTACTGGGCTCAGGCTGAAAGTCACAATGTGTGTTTGGGAACCCTGTGGCCCGCGAGCATGGGCGGGGCCTCATGGGCCACACTGGTTTCAACTACACTGAACGTTGGAAAACATGCCAACCACAAGGTTTCTTGCCATGGGGAAGGAGTTCTGATTTCTGCATCACGTTCAACCCTGGGCAGTGATTGGAGATAAGGTCTAGGTTCTGAAACCTGAAAACCGAGGTTGAGAAGAGATGACGACCTAAGGCCATGGCGGCTCGATGTGCTCAGTGTGCGGCCAGCTGTCTGGGTGGAGCCAGGAGGTCCAGGCTCAGGCTGTGTCAGAAAGGGCATTAGTGCCCTGGTCAGCCTATGTATTTGGGTTACAGCCAAGGTAGGGGCAGGTTGATCCTCATTTGGGGGTACTGGGTAGCCCCAGAGGGCAATGTTTTTCTTCTGGAGGGCAGGCAGAGTGCTGCATTGTAGTTCTGGATTGCCAAACTGGAGGCCTTGTGGGCCAGTAGTCTGACGACAAAAGTCTGAGAACACAAGCTAGGCTTAGGTTTCTGGGTGAGGCCATGGCAGGCACAATCTACAGACCTGAATCGAGATCTCGTGCATCTGAAGTCAGGGCGAGGAACAACGATCGCTCAGGTTGGAGTTTCTGTCCCTGATGGCCCCTTCATGAATGGGGGGGCATCACGAGGCCATGGGGGTTTTCCCACGATGGGAGTTGTGAGCAGCTCCAAACTGCAAAGAGTCTTCTGCAGGATAATTGAGACCTGTTGTTTGGCTCCAGGCCAGTGATTCTGAGCAGGGTTCTAAGGATGGATGGCTGGGTAGCCCACCTCGCATTCCAATTGTCTCCTAGCAACAAGACAGTTAGATCTGCTGGATCTGGGAGAGCAACCGAGGAGGCCGAGTTGAAATGGACTCTCCTGTGGATGGGTCCTAATGTGCTTCTGTGTCTACGGAGACCTTGGAATGAAGCGGTGGCACTGAGGCCCCAGAAGGGTTCTGCTAAACAGGGGCTTTGACACAGCCCGAACGTGCAAGTTTCCCATGTGTAGATGAGATGTTTTCTGATGGTGAGTCAAGAAACAGCCATATGCTGGTTTTGAAATTCAGGCCTCTGAGGAGAGATGCCTGGAAACCAAAGCAATGGATCTGATTAGTGCCTAGGGACCTGTTCTTTTCTTTCTACATCTGGGGACATCTGTCTATGGGTCTGAGTGGAGGTAGGTGCTCAGATGGGCTCAGATTGCCCATGTTTTTCCTGGGAAGCCAGCACTATGGAGATGGATCAGGGACTTTGGAGGTTTATCCTATTAGAAGGGTTGTGGCCATTGGAATGGGCACACACAATTCCCTTCGAGAGGGCAAGTACAGTCCTCAGGTTTGGCTCCAGGGCCCTGAGCCTGTAGGTTGTGTAGGCCAGGGATGTTTGGACAGTTGTCTGAAAACACAAACTCGGCTAATGTTTCGGGTCATAGGTATGGCAGGACTGATCTACAGACCATGAGGAGAACTCTTCGGGATTTGAAAAAAGGGCGAGTGTGAGGCTCTTGCTCAAGTTTTTGTCTCTGGATATCGTGTCACTCATGGTCGTGAAATTTCTGGGTGACTTCATGGGAAATGGACGAGTCTTACTCTCTGGTGGTTTGGCCCCGTCCAAAGAGTTTGGGGTCATTCTGTGAGATGGAAGAAGTCTTTTTTTTTTTTTTTTCACCTCAGTTGTCCCACGAAATGAGGGATTCCAGAGTAGAGCCCTGGGGAGGGGCGACTGGACAATCAGAAATCTGGTTAAAAATTGGGGCCTAGGGACATGTCAAGCCCATTATGACATCTAATGGTCCAGCCACTGAGAGGACTTACTAGAGGACAGGACTCATGCTGAGGGTCACAATGCGTGTTTATGCCCTCGTCGCACTCAAGAATGGGCGGGGCCTCAGGGTGAATGCTGGTTTCTCCTACACTGAACATAGGACAACGTGCCAACCACAAGGTTTCTTGCCATGGGTAAGGAGGAGTTCTGATTTCTGAATCACAATCACCCCTGGGCAGTGATTGGAAATAAGGTCTCGGTTCTGAAGCCTGAAAACTGAGGTAGGGAAGAGATGATGACCTAAGGCCATGGAGGGTCTTAGGTGCTCAGTGTGCGGTCAGCTTTCTGGGTGTTGGTCAGGAGGTCCGGGCTCAGGTTGTGTCCGACAGTGCATTAGTGCCCAGGTTAGACTATATAATTTGGGTAAAATCGAGTGCTGTGTAGGTTTAATCTCACTTAAGGTGCCTGGGCAGCTCATTAGGCAATAATTTTTTTTCTAGAGGGCAGGCAGAGTACTGCATTGTGGGTCGGAATTGCCATACTTGAGGGCTTCGGTGCCAGGAGTGTGAGGACGGAAGTCTGAGAAGACAAGCTAGACTTTGGTTTCAGGGCGAGGGCACGGCAGGTACCCCCTGCAGATCTGAACCAATATCTCATGCATCTGAAGTCAGGGTGAGGATCAGACGTTGGCTCCGGTTGGAGTTTCTGTGCATGACGGCCGCTTCATGAAGGGAGCGGAATCTCAAGGCCATTGATGTTTTCCTATGTTGGGAGTTGTGGGATGCCCCCTTCAAGGATTTTTTCTGCGGGACAATTGAGACCTGTTGGACAGCTCCAGGACATCCCATATGGAATGACTCCAGAGCACCATTCAAGGATGGATGCCTGGGAAGCCCGACTCGCATTCCAATTGTCTCCTAGCAACAAGACAGTTTAGATCTGATGGCTCTGCAGGGTCAACCGGGGTGGCAGAGTTGAAATGGACTTTCCTGAGCATGGGTCCTAATGGGCTTTTGTGTCCATGAGGGCCTTGGAATGGGGCGGTGGCACCGGGACCCTGAAGTACTCTCCTAAGATTTGGACATAGCTCCCATGCACAGGTTTCCTTGTGGAGACGAGATGAGTTCTCATGGGTGTCTCAGGAAAAGCCCTACGCTCGTATTGGAATCAGGCTTTTGTGGAGACATGCCTGTAAACCAAAGCAATGGATCCTATTATGGCCTAGGGATCTGTCTGGTTCAATCTTCTTCTCTGGGGACATCCATCTATGGTATGAGTGGAGCTAGATTATCAGCTGGTGTCAGACAGCCCTTGTTTGTCCCGGGCGACCTACACTATTGGGATGGCCTCAGGGACTTTGGAGGTTTCTCCTAATTTGTACGATTTTGGACAATGGAATGGGCAGAATTCCCATGGATTGGTAGGCACAGTCCTAATGTGTGGCTCCAGGGGCCCCAGCCTGGAGGGTGTGTGGCCCAGGACTTTGAGGACAGAAGTCTGAAAACACAAACTCAGCTTAGGTTTGGGGACGTAGGTATGGCAGGCCCGATCTTCAAACCATGAGAAGAACTCTTCAGGATATGAAGAAAGTGCGAGTCTGAGGCGCTTGCTCAGGCTTTTGTCTCTGGATTTTGTATCAGCGATGGCCGTGGAATGTCGGGGAGGCCTCATGGGCCATAAACGAATTTTCCTCTCTGAGGATTTGACCCGCTTCCCTATTGTTTTTCGTCAATCTGTGGGATGGGAGGACTCCTTTCAGTTTTGTTACCTCAGCTGTCCCACCAAAAGAGGAATTCCAAAGCAAAGCGTGGGGAAGAATGAAGGGACAACCCGTACTATGGTTAAAAATTGGGGCCTAGGGCCATGGCAAGCCCAATATGCTATCTCTTCATCCAGCCACTGAGAGGCCTTACTTGAGTACTGGTCTCAGGCTGAGGGTCACAATGTGTGTTTGGGAACCCTGTGGCCCGCGAGCATGGGCGGGGCCTCATGGGCCACACTGGTTTCAACTACACTGAACGTTGGAAAACATGCCAACCACAAGGTTTCTTGCCATGGGGAAGGAGTTCTGATTTCTGCATCACGTTCAACCCTGGGCAGTGATTGGAGATAAGGTCTAGGTTCTGAAACCTGAAAACCGAGGTTGAGAAGAGATGACGACCTAAGGCCATGGCGGCTCAATGTGCTCAATGTGCGGCCAGCTGTCTGGGTGGAGCCAGGAGGTCCAGGCTCAGGCTGTGTCAGAAAGGGCATTAGTGCCCTGGTCAGCCTATGTATTTGGGGTACAGCCAAGGTAGGGGCAGGTTGATCCTCATTTGGGGGTACTGGGTAGCCCCAGAGGGCAATGTTTTTCTTCTGGAGGGCAGGCAGAGTGCTGCATTGTAGTTCTGGATTGCCAAACTGGAGGCCTTGTGGGCCAGTAGTCTGACGACAAAAGTCTGAGAACACAAGCTAGGCTTAGGTTTCTGGGTGAGGCCATGGCAGGCACAATCTACAGACCTGAATCGAGATCTCGTGCATCTGAAGTCAGGGCGAGGATCAACGATCGCTCAGGTTGGAGTTTCTGTCCCTGATGGCCCCTTCATGAATGGGGGGGCATCACGAGGCCATGGGGGTTTTCCCACGATGGGAGTTGTGAGCAGCTCCAAACTGCAAAGAGTCTTCTGCAGGATAATTGAGACCTGTTGTTTGGCTCCAGGCCAGTGATTCTGAGCAGGGTTCTAAGGATGGATGGCTGGGTAGCCCACCTCGCATTCCAATTGTCTCCTAGCAACAAGACAGTTAGATCTGCTGGATCTGGGAGAGCAACCGAGGAGGCCGAGTTGAAATGGACTCTCCTGTGGATGGGTCCTAATGTGCTTCTGTGTCTACGGAGACCTTGGAATGAAGCGGTGGCACTGAGGCCCCAGAAGGGTTCTGCTAAACAGGGGCTTTGACACAGCCCGAACGTGCAAGTTTCCCATGTGTAGATGAGATGTTTTCTGATGGTGAGTCAAGAAACAGCCATATGCTGGTTTTGAAATTCAGGCCTCTGAGGAGAGATGCCTGGAAACCAAAGCAATGGATCTGATTAGTGCCTAGGGACCTGTTCTTTTCTTTCTACATCTGGGGACATCTGTCTATGGGTCTGAGTGGAGGTAGGTGCTCAGATGGGCTCAGATTGCCCATGTTTTTCCTGGGAAGCCAGCACTATGGAGATGGATCAGGGACTTTGGAGGTTTATCCTATTAGAAGGGTTGTGGCCATTGGAATGGGCACACACAATTCCCTTCGAGAGGGCAAGTACAGTCCTCAGGTTTGGCTCCAGGGCCCTGAGCCTGTAGGTTGTGTAGGCCAGGGATGTTTGGACAGTTGTCTGAAAACACAAACTCGGCTAATGTTTCGGGTCATAGGTATGGCAGGACTGATCTACAGACCATGAGGAGAACTCTTCGGGATTTGAAAAAAGGGCGAGTGTGAGGCTCTTGCTCAAGTTTTTGTCTCTGGATATCGTGTCACTCATGGTCGTGAAATTTCTGGGTGACTTCATGGGAAATGGACGAGTCTTACTCTCTGGTGGTTTGGCCCCGTCCAAAGAGTTTGGGGTCATTCTGTGAGATGGAAGAAGTCTTTTTTTTTTTTTTTTTTCACCTCAGTTGTCCCACGAAATGAGGGATTCCAGAGTAGAGCCCTGGGGAGGGGCGACTGGACAATCAGAAATCTGGTTAAAAATTGGGGCCTAGGGACATGTCAAGCCCATTATGACATCTAATGGTCCAGCCACTGAGAGGACTTACTAGAGGACAGGACTCATGCTGAGGGTCACAATGCGTGTTTATGCCCTCGTCGCACTCAAGAATGGGCGGGGCCTCAGGGTGAATGCTGGTTTCTCCTACACTGAACATAGGACAACGTGCCAACCACAAGGTTTCTTGCCATGGGTAAAGAGGAGTACTGATATGTGAATCACAATCACCCCTGGGCAGTGATTGGAAATAAGGTCTCGGTTCTGAAGCCTGAAAACTGAGGTAGGGAAGAGATGATGACCTAAGGCCATGGAGGGTCTTATGTGCTCAGTGTGCGGTCAGCTTTCTGGGTGTTGGTCAGGAGGTCCGGGCTCAGGTTGTGTCCGACAGTGCATTAGTGCCCAGGTTAGACTATATAATTTGGGTAAAATCGAGTGCTGTGTAGGTTTAATCTCACTTAAGGTGCCTGGGCAGCTCATTAGGCAATAATTTTTTTCTAGAGGGCCGGCAGAGTACTGCATTGTGGGTCGGAATTGCCATACTTGAGGGCTTCGGTGCCAGGAGTGTGAGGACGGAAGTCTGAGAAGACAAGCTAGACTTTGGTTTCAGGGCGAGGGCACGGCAGGTACCCCCTGCAGATCGGAACCAATATCTCATGCATCTGAAGTCATGGTGAGGATCAGACGTTGGCTCCGGTTGGAGTTTCTGAGCATGACGGCCGCTTCATGAAGGGAGCGGAATCTCAAGGCCATTGAGGTTTTCCTATGTTGGGAGTTGTGGGATGCCCCCTCTTTCTGCGGGACAACTGAGACCTGTTGGACAGCTCCAGGACATCCCATATGGAATGACTCCAGAGCACCATTCGAGGATGGATGCCTGGGACGCCCGACTCGCATTCCAATTGTCTCCTAGCAACAAGGCAGTTTAGATCTGATGGCTCTGCAGGAGCAACCGGGGTGGCTGAGTTGAAATGGACTTTCTTGAGCATGGGTCCCAATGGGTTTTTGTGCCCATGAGGGCCTTGGAATGGGGCGGTGGCACCGGGACCCTGAAGTACTCTCCTAAGCTTTGGACATAGCTCCCATGCACAGGTTTCCTTGTGGAGACGAGATGAGTTCTCATGGGTGTCTCAGGAAAACCCCTATGCTCGTATTGGAATCAGGCATTTGTGGAGAAATGCCTGTAAACCAAAGCAATGGATCCTATTATGGCCTAGGGATCTGTCTGGTTCAATCTTCTTCTCTGGGGACATCCATCTATGGTATGAGTGGAGCTAGATTATCAGCTGGTGTCAGACAGCCCTTGTTTGTCCCGGGCGACCTACACTATTGGGATGGCCTCAGGGACTTTGGAGGTTTCTCCTAATTTGTACGATTTTGGACAATGGAATGGGCAGAATTCCCATGGATTGGTAGGCACAGTTCTAATGTGTGGCTCCAGGGGCCCCAGCCTGGAGGGTGTGTGGCCCAGGACTTTGAGGACAGAAGTCTGAAAACACAAACTCAGCTTAGGTTTGGGGACGTAGGTATGGCAGGCCCGATCTTCAAACCATGAGAAGAACTCTTCAGGATATGAAGAAAGTGCGAGTCTGAGGCGCTTGCTCAGGCTTTTGTCTCTAGATTTTGTATCAGCGATGGCCGTGGAATGTCGGGGAGGCCTCATGGGCCATAAACGAATTTTCCTCTCTGAGGATTTGACCCGCTTCCCTATTGTTTTTCGTCAATCTGTGGGATGGGAGGACTCCTTTCAGTTTTGTTACCTCAGCTGTCCCACCAAAAGAGGAATTCCAAAGCAAAGCGTGGGGAAGAATGAAGGGACAACCCGTACTATGGTTAAAAATTGGGGCCTAGGGCCATGGCAAGCCCAATATGCTATCTCTTCATCCAGCCACTGAGAGGCCTTACTTGAGTACTGGGCTCAGGCTGAAAGTCACAATGTGTGTTTGGGAACCCTGTGGCCCGCGAGCATGGGCGGGGCCTCATGGGCCACACTGGTTTCAACTACACTGAACGTTGGAAAACATGCCAACCACAAGGTTTCTTGCCATGGGGAAGGAGTTCTGATTTCTGCATCACGTTCAACCCTGGGCAGTGATTGGAGATAAGGTCTAGGTTCTGAAACCTGAAAACCGAGGTTGAGAAGAGATGACGACCTAAGGCCATGGCGGCTCGATGTGCTCAGTGTGCGGCCAGCTGTCTGGGTGGAGCCAGGAGGTCCAGGCTCAGGCTGTGTCAGAAAGGGCATTAGTGCCCTGGTCAGCCTATGTATTTGGGTTACAGCCAAGGTAGGGGCAGGTTGATCCTCATTTGGGGGTACTGGGTAGCCCCAGAGGGCAATGTTTTTCTTCTGGAGGGCAGGCAGAGTGCTGCATTGTAGTTCTGGATTGCCAAACTGGAGGCCTTGTGGGCCAGTAGTCTGACGACAAAAGTCTGAGAACACAAGCTAGGCTTAGGTTTCTGGGTGAGGCCATGGCAGGCACAATCTACAGACCTGAATCGAGATCTCGTGCATCTGAAGTCAGGGCGAGGAACAACGATCGCTCAGGTTGGAGTTTCTGTCCCTGATGGCCCCTTCATGAATGGGGGGGCATCACGAGGCCATGGGGGTTTTCCCACGATGGGAGTTGTGAGCAGCTCCAAACTGCAAAGAGTCTTCTGCAGGATAATTGAGACCTGTTGTTTGGCTCCAGGCCAGTGATTCTGAGCAGGGTTCTAAGGATGGATGGCTGGGTAGCCCACCTCGCATTCCAATTGTCTCCTAGCAACAAGACAGTTAGATCTGCTGGATCTGGGAGAGCAACCGAGGAGGCCGAGTTGAAATGGACTCTCCTGTGGATGGGTCCTAATGTGCTTCTGTGTCTACGGAGACCTTGGAATGAAGCGGTGGCACTGAGGCCCCAGAAGGGTTCTGCTAAACAGGGGCTTTGACACAGCCCGAACGTGCAAGTTTCCCATGTGTAGATGAGATGTTTTCTGATGGTGAGTCAAGAAACAGCCATATGCTGGTTTTGAAATTCAGGCCTCTGAGGAGAGATGCCTGGAAACCAAAGCAATGGATCTGATTAGTGCCTAGGGACCTGTTCTTTTCTTTCTACATCTGGGGACATCTGTCTATGGGTCTGAGTGGAGGTAGGTGCTCAGATGGGCTCAGATTGCCCATGTTTTTCCTGGGAAGCCAGCACTATGGAGATGGATCAGGGACTTTGGAGGTTTATCCTATTAGAAGGGTTGTGGCCATTGGAATGGGCACACACAATTCCCTTCGAGAGGGCAAGTACAGTCCTCAGGTTTGGCTCCAGGGCCCTGAGCCTGTAGGTTGTGTAGGCCAGGGATGTTTGGACAGTTGTCTGAAAACACAAACTCGGCTAATGTTTCGGGTCATAGGTATGGCAGGACTGATCTACAGACCATGAGGAGAACTCTTCGGGATTTGAAAAAAGGGCGAGTGTGAGGCTCTTGCTCAAGTTTTTGTCTCTGGATATCGTGTCACTCATGGTCGTGAAATTTCTGGGTGACTTCATGGGAAATGGACGAGTCTTACTCTCTGGTGGTTTGGCCCCGTCCAAAGAGTTTGGGGTCATTCTGTGAGATGGAAGAAGTCTTTTTTTTTTTTTTTTTCACCTCAGTTGTCCCACGAAATGAGGGATTCCAGAGTAGAGCCCTGGGGAGGGGCGACTGGACAATCAGAAATCTGGTTAAAAATTGGGGCCTAGGGACATGTCAAGCCCATTATGACATCTAATGGTCCAGCCACTGAGAGGACTTACTAGAGGACAGGACTCATGCTGAGGGTCACAATGCGTGTTTATGCCCTCGTCGCACTCAAGAATGGGCGGGGCCTCAGGGTGAATGCTGGTTTCTCCTACACTGAACATAGGACAACGTGCCAACCACAAGGTTTCTTGCCATGGGTAAGGAGGAGTTCTGATTTCTGAATCACAATCACCCCTGGGCAGTGATTGGAAATAAGGTCTCGGTTCTGAAGCCTGAAAACTGAGGTAGGGAAGAGATGATGACCTAAGGCCATGGAGGGTCTTAGGTGCTCAGTGTGCGGTCAGCTTTCTGGGTGTTGGTCAGGAGATCTGGGCTCAGGTTGTGTCCGACAGTGCATTAGTGCCCAGGTTAGACTATATAATTTGGGTAAAATCGAGTGCTGTGTAGGTTTAATCTCACTTAAGGTGCCTGGGCAGCTCATTAGGCAATAATTTTTTTTCTAGAGGGCAGGCAGAGTACTGCATTGTGGGTCGGAATTGCCATACTTGAGGGCTTCGGTGCCAGGAGTGTGAGGACGGAAGTCTGAGAAGACAAGCTAGACTTTGGTTTCAGGGCGAGGGCACGGCAGGTACCCCCTGCAGATCTGAACCAATATCTCATGCATCTGAAGTCAGGGTGAGGATCAGACGTTGGCTCCGGTTGGAGTTTCTGTGCATGACGGCCGCTTCATGAAGGGAGCGGAATCTCAAGGCCATTGATGTTTTCCTATGTTGGGAGTTGTGGGATGCCCCCTTCAAGGATTTTTTCTGCGGGACAATTGAGACCTGTTGGACAGCTCCAGGACATCCCATATGGAATGACTCCAGAGCACCATTCAAGGATCGATGCCTGGGAAGCCCGACTCGCATTCCAATTGTCTCCTAGCAACAAGACAGTTTAGATCTGATGGCTCTGCAGGAGCAACCGGGGTGGCAGAGTTGAAATGGACTTTCCTGAGCATGGGTCCTAATGGGCTTTTGTGTCCATGAGGGCCTTGGAATGGGGCGGTGGCACCGGGACCCTGAAGTACTCTCCTAAGATTTGGACATAGCTCCCATGCACAGGTTTCCTTGTGGAGACGAGATGAGTTCTCATGGGTGTCTCAGGAAAAGCCCTACGCTCGTATTGGAATCAGGCTTTTGTGGAGACATGCCTGTAAACCAAAGCAATGGATCCTATTATGGCCTAGGGATCTGTCTGATTCAATCTTCTTCTCTGGGGACATCCATCTATGGTATGAGTGGAGCTAGATTATCAGCTGGTGTCAGACAGCCCTTGTTTGTCCCGGGTGAACTACACTATTGGGATGGCCTCAGGGACTTTGGAGGTTTCTCCTAATTTGTACGATTTTGGACAATGGAATGGGCAGAATTCCCATGGATTGGTAGGTTCAGTCCTAATGTGTGGCTCCAGGGGCCCCAGCCTGGAGGGTGTGTGGCCCAGGACTTTGAGGACAGAAGTCTGAAAACACAAACTCAGCTTAGGTTTGGGGACGTAGGTATGGCAGGCCCGATCTTCAAACCATGAGAAGAACTCTTCAGGATATGAAGAAAGTGCGAGTCTGAGGCGCTTGCTCAGGATTTTGTCTCTGGATTTTGTATCAGCGATGGCCGTGGAATGTCGGGGAGGCCTCATGGGCCATAAACGAATTTTCCTCTCTGAGGATTTGACCGGCTTCCCTATTGTTTTTCGTCAATCTGTGGGATGGGAGGACTCCTTTCAGTTTTGTTACCTCAGGTGTCCCACCAAAAGAGGAATTCCAAAACAAAGCGTGGGGAAGACTGAAGGGACAACCCGTACTATGGTTAAAAATTGGGGCCTAGGGCCATGGCAAGCCCAATATGCTATCTCTTCATCCAGCCACTGAGAGGCCTTACTTGAGTACTGGTCTCAGGCTGAGGGTCACAATGTGTGTTTGGGAACCCTGTGGCCCGCGAGCATGGGCGGGGCCTCATGGGCCACACTGGTTTCAACTACACTGAACGTTGGAAAACATGCCAACCACAAGGTTTCTTGCCATGGGGAAGGAGTTCTGATTTCTGCATCACGTTCAACCCTGGGCAGTGATTGGAGATAAGGTCTAGGTTCTGAAGCCTGAAAACCGAGGTTGAGAAGAGATGACGACCTAAGGCCATGGCGGCTCGATGTGCTCAGTGTGCGGCCAGCTGTCTGGGTGGAGCCAGGAGGTCCAGGCTCAGGCTGTGTCAGAAAGGGCATTAGTGCCCTGGTCAGCCTATGTATTTGGGGTACAGCCAAGGTAGGTGCATGTTGATCCTCATTTGGGGTTACTGGGTAGCCCCAGAGGGCAATGTTTTTCTTCTGGTGGGCAGGCAGAGTGCTGCATTGTAGTTCTGGATTGCCAAACTGGAGGGCTTGTGGGCCAGTAGTCTGACGACAGAAGTCTGAGAACACAAGCTAGGCTTAGGTTTCTGGGTGAGGACATGGCAGGCACAATCTACAGTCCTGAATCGAGATCTTTTGCATCTGACGTCAGGGCGAGGGACAGACGATCGATCAGGTTGGAGTTTCTGTCCCTGATGGCCCCTTCATGAAGGGGGGCATCACGAGGCCATGGGGGTTTTCCCACGATGGGAGTTGTGAGCAGCTCCAAACTGCAAAGAGGCTTCTGCAGGATAATTGAGACCTGTTGTTTGGCTCCAGGCCAGTGATTCTGAGCAGGGTTTTAAGGATGGATGGCTGGGTAGCCCACCTCGCATTCCAATTGTCTCCTAGCAACAAGACAGTTAGATATGCTGGATCTGGGAGAGCAACCGAGGAGGCCGAGTTGAAATGGACTCTCCTGTGGATGGGTCCTAATGTGCTTCTGTGTATATGGAGACCTTGGAATGAAGCGGTGGCACTGGGGCCCCAGAAGGGTTCTGCTAAACAGAGGCTTTGACACAGCACCAACGTGAAAGTTTCCCATGTGTAGATGAGATGTTTTCTGATGGTGAGTCAAGAAACAGCCATATGCTGGTTTTGAAATTCAGGCCTCTGAGGAGAGATGCCTGGAAACCAAAGCAATGGATCTGATTAGTGCCTAGGGACCTGTTCTTTCCTTTTTACCTCTGGGGACATCTGTCTATGGGTCTGAGTGCAGGTAGGTGCTCAGATGGGCTCAGATTGCCCCTGTTTTTCCTGGGAAGCCAGCACTATGGAGATGGATCAGGGACTTTGGAGGTTTATCCTATTAGAAGGGTTGTGGCCATTGGAATGGGCACACACAATTCCCTTCGAGAGGGCAAGTACAGTCCTCAGGTTTGGCTCCAGGGCCCTGAGCTTGTAGGTTGTGTAGGCCAGGGATGTTTGGACCGTTGTCTGAAAACACAAACTCGGCTTATGTTTCGGGTCATAGGTATGGCAGGACTGATCTACAGACCATGAGGAAAACTCTTCGGGATTTGAAAAAAGGGCGAGTGTGAGGCTCTTGCTCAAGTTTTTGTCTCTGGATATCGTGTCACACATGGTCGTGAAATTTCTGTGTGACTTCATGGGAAATGGACGAGTCTTACTCTCTGGTGGTTTGGCCCCGTCCAAAGAGTTTGGGGTCATTCTGTGGGATGGAAAAAGTCCGTTTTTTTTTTTTTTTCTTTTTTAACCTCAGGTGTCCCACCAAATGAGGGATTCCAGAGTAGAGCCCTGGGGAGGGGCGACTGGACAATCAGAAATCTAGTTAAAAATTGGGGCCTAGGGACATGTCAAGCCCATTATGACATCTAATGGTCCAGCCACTGAGAGGACTTACTAGAGGACAGGACTCATGCTGAGGGTCATAATGCGTGTTTATGCCCTCGTCGCACTCAAGAATGGGCGGGGCCTCTGGGTGAATGCTGGTTTCTCCTACACTGAACATAGGACAACGTGCCAACCACAAGGTTTCTTGCCATGGGTAAGGAGGAGTTCTGATTTCTGAATCACAATCACCCCTGGGCAGTGATTGGAAATAAGGTCTCGGTTCTGAAGCCTGAAAACTGAGGTAGGGAAGAGATGATGACCTAAGGCCATGGAGGGTCTTAGGTGCTCAGTGTGCGGTCAGCTTTCTGGGTGTTGGTCAGGAGGTCCGGGCTCAGGTTGTGTCCGACAGTGCATTAGTGCCCAGGTTAGACTATATAATTTGGGTAAAATCGAGTGCTGTGTAGGTTTAATCTCACTTAAGGTGCCTGGGCAGCTCATTAGGCAATAATTTTTTTTCTAGAGGGCAGGCAGAGTACTGCATTGTGGGTCGGAATTGCCATACTTGAGGGCTTCGGTGCCAGGAGTGTGAGGACGGAAGTCTGAGAAGACAAGCTAGACTTTGGTTTCAGGGCGAGGGCACGGCAGGTACCCCCTGCAGATCTGAACCAATATCTCATGCATCTGAAGTCAGGGTGAGGATCAGACGTTGGCTCCGGTTGGAGTTTCTGTGCATGACGGCCGCTTCATGAAGGGAGCGGAATCTCAAGGCCATTGATGTTTTCCTATGTTGGGAGTTGTGGGATGCCCCCTTCAAGGATTTTTTCTGCGGGACATTTGAGACCTGTTGGACAGCTCCAGGACATCCCATATGGAATGACTCCAGAGCACCATTCAAGGATGGATGCCTGGGAAGCCCGACTCGCATTCCAATTGTCTCCTAGCAACAAGACAGTTTAGATCTGATGGCTCTGCAGGAGCAACCGGGGTGGCAGAGTTGAAATGGACTTTCCTGAGCATGGGTCCTAATGGGCTTTTGTGTCCATGAGGGCCTTGGAATGGGGCGGTGGCACCGGGACCCTGAAGTACTCTCCTAAGATTTGGACATAGCTCCCATGCACAGGTTTCCTTGTGGAGACGAGATGAGTTCTCATGGGTGTCTCAGGAAAAGCCCTACGCTCGTATTGGAATCAGGCTTTTGTGGAGACATGCCTGTAAACCAAAGCAATGGATCCTATTATGGCCTAGGAATCTGTCTGATTCAATCTTCTTCTCTGGGGACATCCATCTATGGTATGAGTGGAGCTAGATTATCAGCTGGTGTCAGACAGCCCTTGTTTGTCCCGGGTGAACTACACTATTGGGATGGCCTCAGGGACTTTGGAGGTTTCTCCTAATTTGTACGATTTTGGACAATGGAATGGGCAGAATTCCCATGGATTGGTAGGTTCAGTCCTAATGTGTGGCTCCAGGGGCCCCAGCCTGGAGGGTGTGTGGCCCAGGACTTTGAGGACAGAAGTCTGAAAACACAAACTCAGCTTAGGTTTGGGGACGTAGGTATGGCAGGCCCGATCTTCAAACCATGAGAAGAACTCTTCAGGATATGAAGAAAGTGCGAGTCTGAGGCGCTTGCTCAGGATTTTGTCTCTGGATTTTGTATCAGCGATGGCCGTGGAATGTCGGGGAGGCCTCATGGGCCATAAACGAATTTTCCTCTCTGAGGATTTGACCGGCTTCCCTATTGTTTTTCGTCAATCTGTGGGATGGGAGGACTCCTTTCAGTTTTGTTACCTCAGGTGTCCCACCAAAAGAGGAATTCCAAAACAAAGCGTGGGGAAGACTGTAGGGACAACCCGTACTATGGTTAAAAATTGGGGCCTAGGGCCATGGCAAGCCCAATATGCTATCTCTTCATCCAGCCACTGAGAGGCCTTACTTGAGTACTGGGCTCAGGCTGAGGGTCACAATGTGTGTTTGGGAACCCTGTGGCCTGCGAGCATGGGCGGGGCCTCATGGGCCACACTGGTTTCAACTACACTGAACGTTGGAAAACATGCCAACCACAAGGTTTCTTGCCATGGGGAAGGAGTTCTGATTTCTGCATCACGTTCAACCCTGGGCAGTGATTGGAGATAAGGTCTAGGTTCTGAAGCCTGAAAACCGAGGTTGAGAAGAGATGACGACCTAAGGCCATGGCGGCTCGATGTGCTCAGTGTGCGGCCAGCTGTCTGGGTGGAGCCAGGAGGTCCAGGCTCAGGCTGTGTCAGAACGGGCATTAGTGCCCTGGTCAGCCTATGTATTTGGGGTACAGCCAAGGTAGGTGCATGTTGATCCTCATTTGGGGTTACTGTGTAGCCCCAGAGGGCAATGTTTTTCTTCTGGAGGGCAGGCAGAGTGCTGCATTGTAGTTCTGGATTGCCAAACTGAAGGGCTTGTGGGCCTGTAGTCTGAAGACAGAAGTATGAGAACACAAGCTAGGCTTAGGTTTTTGGGTGAGGACATGGCAGGCACAATCTTCAGTCCTGAATCGAGATCTTTTGCATCTGACGTCAGGGCGAGGTACAGACGATCGATCAGGTTGGAGTTTCTGTCCCTGATGGCCCCTTCATGAAGGGGGGCATCGCGAGGCCATGGGGGTTTTCCCACGATGGGAGTTGTGAGCAGCTCCAAACTGCAAAGAGTCTTCTGCAGGATAATTGAGACCTGTTGTTTGGCTCCAGGCCAGTGATTCTGAGCAGGGTTCTAAGGATGGATGGCTGGGTAGCCCACCTCGCATTCCAATTGTCTCCTAGCAACAAGACAGTTAGATCTGCTGGATCTGGGAGAGCAACCGAGGAGGCAGAGTTGAAATGGACTCTCCTGCGGATGGGTTTTAATGTGCTTCTGTGTCTATGGAGACCTTGGAATGAAGCGGTGGCACTGGGGCACCAGAAGGGTTCTGCTAAACAGAGGCTTTGACACAGCACCAACGTGCAAGTTTCCCATGTATAGATGAGATGTTTTCTGATGGTGAGTCAAGAAACAGCCATATGCTGGTTTTGAAATTCAGGCCTCTGAGGAGAGATGCCTGGAAACCAAAGTAATGGATCTGATTAGTGCCTAAGGACCTGTTCTTTCCTTTTTACCTCTGGGGACATCTGTCTATGGGTCTGAGTGCAGGTAGGTGCTCAGATGGGCTCAGATTGCCCCTGTTTTTCCTGGGCAGCCAGCACTATGTAGATGGATCAGGGACTTTGGAGGTTTATCCTATTAGAAGGGTTGCGGCCATTGGAATGGGCACACACAATTCCCTTCGAGAGGGCAAGTACAGTCCTCAGGTTTGGCTCCAGGGCCCTGAGCTTGTAGGTTGTGTAGGCCAGGGATGTTTGGACAGTTGTCTGAAAACACAAACTCGGCTTATCTTTCGGGTCATAGGTATGGCAGGACTGATCTACAGACCATGAGGAGAACTCTTCGGGATTTGAAAAAAGGGCGAGTGTGAGGCTCTTGCTCAAGTTTTTGTCTCTGGATATCGTGTCACTCATGGTCGTGAAATTTCTGGGTGACTTCATGGGAAATGGACGAGTCTTACTCTCTGGTGGTTTGGCCCCGTCCAAAGAGTTTGGGGTCAATCTGTGGGATGGAAAAAGTTTGATTTTGTTTTTTTCTTTTTTAACCTCAGGTGTCCCACCAAATGAGGTAATCCAGAGTAGAGCCTTGGGGAGGGGCGACTGGACAATCAGAAATCTGGTTAAAAATTGGGGCCTAGGGACATGTCAAGCCCATTATGACATCTAATGGTCCAGCCACTGAGAGGACTTACTAGAGGACAGGACTCATGCTGAGGGTCACAATGCGTGTGTATGCCCTCGTCGCACTCAAGAATGGGCGGGGCCTCAGGGTGAATGCTGGTTTCTCCTACACTGAACATAGGACAACGTGCCAACCACAAGGTTTCTTGCCATGAGTAAGGAGGAGTTCTGATTCTGAATCACAATCACCCCTGGGCAGTGATTGGAAATAAGGTCTCGGTTCTGAAGCCTGAAAACTGAGGTAGGGAAGAGATGATGACCTAAGGCCATGGAGGGTCTTATGTGCACAGTGTGCGGTCAGCTTTCTGGGTGTTGGTCAGGAGGTCCGGGCTCAGGTTGTGTCCGACAGTGCATTAGTGCCCAGGTTAGACTATATAATTTGGGTAAAATCGAGTGCTGTGTAGGTTTAATCTCACTTAAGGTGCCTGGGCAGCTCATTAGGCAATAATTTTTTTTCTAGAGGGCAGGCAGAGTACTGCATTGTGGGTCGGAATTGCCATACTTGAGGGCTTCGGTGCCAGGAGTGTGAGGACGGAAGTCTGAGAAGACAAGCTAGACTTTGGTTTCAGGGCGAGGGCACGGCAGGTACCCCCTGCAGATCTGAACCAATATCTCATGCATCTGAAGTCAGGGTGAGGATCAGACGTTGGCTCCGGTTGGAGTTTCTGTGCATGACGGCCGCTTCATGAAGGGAGCGGAATCTCAAGGCCATTGATGTTTTCCTATGTTGGGAGTTGTGGGATGCCCCCTTCAAGGATTTTTTCTGCGGGACAATTGAGACCTGTTGGACAGCTCCAGGACATCCCATATGGAATGACTCCAGAGCACCATTCGAGGATGGATGCCTGGGAAGCCCAACTCGCATTCCAATTGTCTCCTAGCAACAAGACAGTTTAGATCTGATGGCTCTGCAGGAGCAACCGGGGTGGCAGAGTTGAAATGGACTTTCCTGAGCATGGGTCCTAATGGGCTTTTGTGTCCATGAGGGCCTTGGAATGGGGCGGTGGCACCGGGACCCTGAAGTACTCTCCTAAGATTTGGACATAGCTCCCATGCACAGGTTTCCTTGTGGAGACGAGATGAGTTCTCATGGGTGTCTCAGGAAAAGCCCTACGCTCGTATTGGAATCAGGCTTTTGTGGAGACATGCCTGTAAACCAAAGCAATGGATCCTATTATGGCCTAGGGATCTGTCTGATTCAATCTTCTTCTCTGGGGACATCCATCTATGGTATGAGTGGAGCTAGATTATCAGCTGGTGTCAGACAGCCCTTGTTTGTCCCGGGTGAACTACACTATTGGGATGGCCTCAGGGACTTTGGAGGTTTCTCCTAATTTGTACGATTTTGGACAATGGAATGGGCAGAATTCCCATGGATTGGTAGGTTCAGTCCTAATGTGTGGCTCCAGGGGCCCCAGCCTGGAGGGTGTGTGGCCCAGGACTTTGAGGACAGAAGTCTGAAAACACAAACTCAGCTTAGGTTTGGGGACGTAGGTATGGCAGGCCCGATCTTCAAACCATGAGAAGAACTCTTCAGGATATGAAGAAAGTGCGAGTCTGAGGCGCTTACTCAGGCTTTTGTCTCTGGATTTTGTATCAGCGATGGCCGTGGAATGTCGGGGAGGCCTCATAGGCCATGAACGAATTAGAGGATTTGACCGGCTTCCCTATTGTTTTTCGTCAATCTGTGGGATGGGAGGACTCCTTTCAGTTTTGTTACCTCAGCTGTCCCACCAGAAGAGGAATTCCAAAGCAAAGCGTGGGGAAGACTGAAGGGACAACCCGTACTATGGTTAAAAATTGGGGCCTAGGGCCATGGCAAGCCCAATATGCTATCTCTTCATCCAGCCACTGAGAGGCCTTACTTGAGTACTGGGCTCAGGCTGAGGGTCACAATGTGTGTTTGGGAACCCTGTGGCCCGCGAGCATGGGCGGGGCCTCATGGGCCACACTGGTTTCAACTACACTGAACGTTGGAAAACATGCCAACCACAAGGTTTCTTGCCATGGGGAAGGAGTTCTGATTTCTGCATCACGTTCAACCCTGGGCAGTGATTGGAGATAAGGTCTAGGTTCTGAAGCCTGAAAACCGAGGTTGAGAAGAGATGACGACCTAAGGCCATGGCGGTTCGATGTGCTCAGTGTGCGGCCAGCTGTCTGGGGGGAGCCAGGAGTTCCAGGCTCAGGCTGTGTCAGAAAGGGCATTAGTGCCCTGGTCAGCCTATGTATTTGGGGTACAGCCAAGGTAGGTGCAGCTTGATCCTCATTTGGGGTTACTGGGTAGCCCCAGAGGGCAATGTTTTTCTTCTGGAGGGCAGGCAGAGTGCTGCATTGTAGTTCTGGATTGCCAAACTGGAGGGCTTGTGGGCCAGTAGTCTGACGACAGAAGTCTGAGAACACAAGCTAGGCTTAGGTTTTTGGGTGAGGACATGGCAGGCACAATCTACAGTCCTGAATCGAGATCTTTTGCATCTGACGTCAGGGCGAGGGACAGACCATCGATCAGGTTGGAGTTTCTGTCCCTGATGGCCCCTTCATGAAGGGGGGCATCACGAGGCCATGGGTGTTTTCCCACGATGGGAGTTGTGAGCAGCTCCAAACTGCAAAGAGTCTTCTGCAGGATAATTGAGACCTGTTGTTTGGCTCCAGGCCAGTGATTCTGAGCAGGGTTCTAAGGATGGATGGCTGGGTAGCCCACCTCTCATTCCAATTGTCTCCTAGCAGCAAGACAGTTAGATCTGCTGGTTCTGGGAGAGCAACCAAGGAGGCAGAGTTGAAATGGATTCTCCTGCGGATGGGTCCTTATGTGCTTTTGTGTCTATGGAGACCTTGGAATGAAGCGGTAGCACGAAGGCCCTGAAGGGTTCTCCTACACAGAGGCTTTGACACAGCTCCAACGTGCATGTTTCCCATGTGTAGATGAGATGTTTTCTGATGGGTGAGTCAAGAAACAGCCATATGCTGGTTTTGAATTCCAGGCCTCTGAGGAGAGATGCCTGGAAACCAAAGCAATGGATCTGATTAGTGCCTAGGGACCTGTTCTTTCCTTTTTACCTCTGGGGACATCTGTCTATGGGTCTGAGTGCAGGTAGGTGCTCAGATGGGCTCAGATTGCCCCTGTTTTTCCTGGGCAGCCAGCACTATGGAGATGGATCAGGGACTTTGGAGGTTTATCCTATTAGAAGGGTTGTGGCCATTGGAATGGACACACACAATTCCCTTCGAGAGGGCAAGTACAGTCCTCAGGTTTGGCTCCAGGGCCCTGAGCTTGTAGGTTGTGTAGGCCAGGGATATTTGGACAGTTGTCTGAAAACACAAACTCGGCTTATCTTTCGGGTCATAGGTATGGCAGGACTGATCTACAGACCATGAGGAGAACTCTTCGGGATTTGAAAAAAGGGCTAGTGTAAGGCTCTTGCTCAAGTTTTTGTCTCTGGATATCGTGTCACTCATGGTCGTGAAATTTCTGGGTGACTTCATGGGAAATGGACGAGTCTTACTCTCTGGTGGTTTGGCCCCGTCCAAAGAGTTTGGGGTCATTCTGTGGGATGGAAAAAGTTTGTTTTGTTTTTTTTCTTTTTTAACCTCAGGTGTCCCACCAAATGAGGGATTCCAGAGTAGAGCCCTGGGGAGGGGCGACTGGACAATCAGAAATCTAGTTAAAAATTGGGGCCTAGGGACATGTCAAGCCCATTATGACATCTAATGGTCCAGCCACTGAGAGGACTTACTAGAGGACAGGACTCATGCTGAGGGTCACAATGCGTGTGTATGCCCTCGTCGCACTCAAGAATGGGCGGGGCCTCAGGGTGAATGCTGGTTTCTCCTACACTGAACATAGGACAACGTGCCAACCACAAGGTTTCTTGCCATGGGTAAGGAGGAGTTCTGATTTCTGAATCACAATCACCCCTGGGCAGTGATTGGAAATAAGGTCTCGGTTCTGAAGCCTGAAAACTGAGGTAGGGAAGAGATGATGACCTAAGGCCATGGAGGGTCTTATGTGCTCAGTGTGCGGTCAGCTTTCAGTGTGTTGGTCAGGAGGTCCGGGCTCAGGTTGTGTCCGACAGTGCATTAGTGCCCAGGTTAGACTATATAATTTGGGTAAAATCGAGTGCTGTGTAGGTTTAATCTCACTTAAAGTGCCTGGGCAGCTCATTAGGCAATAATTTTTTTCTAGAGGGCAGGCAGAGTACTGCATTGTGGGTCGGAATTGCCATACTTGAGGGCTTCGGTGCCAGGAGTGTGAGGACGGAAGTCTGAGAAGACAAGCTAGACTTTGGTTTCAGGGCGAGGGCACGGCAGGTACCCCCTGCAGATCTGAACCAATATCTCATGCATCTGAAGTCAGGGTGAGGATCAGACGTTGGCTCCGGTTGGAGTTTCTGTGCATGACGGCCGCTTCATGAAGGGCGTGGAATCTCAAGGCCATTGAGGTTTTCCTACGTTGGGAGTTGTGGGATACCCCCTTCACAGATTCCTTCTATGGGACTATTGAGACCTGTAGGACAGCTCAAGGACATCCAATATGGAATGACTGCAGAGCACCGTTCGATGATGAATGCCTGGGGGACCTCCTCGCATTCCAATTGTCTCCTAGCAACAAGACAGTTTAGATCTGATGGCTCTGCGGGAGCAATCGGGGTGGCTGAGTTGAAATGGACTTTCCTGAGCATGGGTCCTAATGGGTTTTTATTTCCCGGAAAGCCTTGGAATGGGGCGGTGGCCCCGGGACCCTGAAGTACTCTCCTAAGCTTTTGACATGGCTCCCATGCACAGGTTTCCTTATGGAGACGAGATGAGTTCTGATGGGTGCCTCAGGAAAACCCCTATGCTCGTATTGGAATCAGGCTTTTGAGGAGACATGCCTGTAAGCCAAAAAAATGGATCCTATTATGGCCTAGGGTCCTGTTTGGTTCAATCTTCTTCTATGGGTACATCCATCTATGGTATGAGTGTAGGTAGATGCTCCGCTGGTGTCAGACTGCCCTTGTTTGTCCCGGGCGACCTACACTATTGGGATGGCCTCAGGGACTTTGGCGGTTTCTCCTAATTTGTACAATTTTGGACAATGGAAGGGGCAGAATTCCCATGGATTGGTAGGCACAGTCCTAATGTGTGGCTCCTGGGGCCCCAGCCTGGAGGGTGTGTGGCCCATGACTTTGAGGATAGAAGTCTGAAAACACAAACCCAGCATAGGTTTGGGGACGGAGGTATGGCAGGCCCGATCTAAAACCATGAGAAGAACTCTTCAGGATATGAAGAAAATGCTATTTCTGAGGCGCTTGCTCAGGCTATTGTCTCTGGATTTTGTATCAGCGGTGGCCGTGGAATGTCGGGGAGGCCTCATGGGCTATGGATGAATCTTCCTCTCTGAGGATTGGCCCGATTTCCAATTGTTTTTCATCAATCTGTGGGATGTGAGGAGTCCTTTCAGTTTTGTTACCTCAGGTGTCCCACCAAAAGAGGAATTCCAAAGCAAATCCGTGGGGAAGACTGAAGGGATAACCCTTACTATGGTTAAAAATTGGGGCCTAGGGGCATGGCAAGCCCAATATGCTATCTCTTCATCCAGCCTCTGAGAGGCCTTACTTGAGGACTCGGCTCAGGCTGAGGGTCACAATGTGTGTTTGTGACCAAGGTGGCCCGCGAGCATGGGCGGGGCCTCATGGGCCACACTGGTTTCAACTACACTGAACGTTGGACAACATGCCAACCACAAGGTTTCTTGCCATGGGGAAGGAGTTCTGATTTCTGCATCACGTTCAACCCTGGGCAGTGATTGGAGATAAGGTCTAGGTTCTCAAGCCTGAAAACCTAGGTTGGGAAGAGATGACGACCTAAGGCCATGGCGGGTCTGATGTGCTCAGTGTGCGGCCAGCTGTCTGGGTGGGGCCAGGAGGTCCAGGCTCAGGCTGTGTCAGAAAGGGCATTAGTGCCCTGATCACACTATGTATTTGGGGTAGAGCCAAGGTAGGTGCAGGTTGATCCTCACTTCGGGTTACTCGGTAGCCCCAGAGGGCAATGTTTTTCTTCTGGAGGGCAGGCACAGTGATGCATTGTAGTTCTGGATTGCCAAACTGGAGGGCTTGTGTGCCAGTAGTCTGAGGACATAAGTCTGAGAACACAAGCTACGCTTCGGTTTCTCCGTGAGGACATGGCAGGCACAATCTACAGAACTGAATCGAGATCTCGTGCATCTGAAGTCAGGGCGAAGATCACACGATCGCTCAGTTTGGAGTTTCGGTCCCTGATGGCCCCTTCATGAAGGTGGGGTATCAGGAGGCCATTTGGGTTTTCCCACGATGGAAGCTGTGAGAGGCTCCAAACTGCAAAGAGTCTTCTGCAGGACAATTGTGACCTGTTGTTTATCTCCAGGCCAATGATTTTGAGCAGGGTTCAAAGGATGGATGGCTGGGTAGCCCACCTCACATTCCCATTGTCTCCTAGCAACAAGACAGCTTAGATCTGCCTATGTTGGGGAGCAACCGTGGACGCTGAGTTGAAATGGACTCTCCTGTGGATGGGTCCTAATGTGCTTCTGTGTCTATGGAGACCTTGGAATGAAGTGGTGGCACTGGCACCCTGCTGTGTTCTCCTAAACAGAGGCTTTGACAGAGCTCCAACGTTCAAGTTTCCCATGTGTAGATGAGATGTTTTCTGGTGGGTGAGTCAAGAAACAGCCATATGCTGGTTTTGAAATCCAGGCCTCTGAGGAGAGATGCCTGGAAACCAAAGCAATGGATCTGATTAGTGCCTAGGCACCTGTACTTTCCTTTTTACCTCTGGGGACATCTGTCTATGGGTCTGAGTGCAGGTAGGTGCTCAGATGGGCTCAGATTGCCCCTGTTTTTCCTGGGAAGCCAGCACTATGGAGATGGATCAGGGTCTTTGGAGGTTTATCCTATTAGAAGGGTTGTGGCCATAGGAATGGGCACACACAATTCCCTTCGAGAGGGCAAGTACAGTCCTCAGGTTTGGCTCCAGGGCCCTGAGCTTGTAGGTTGTGTAGGCCAGCGATGTTTGGACAGTTGTCTGAAAACACAAACTCTTCTTATGTTTCGGGTCATAGGTATGGCAGGACTGATCTACAGACCATGAGGAGAACTCTTCGGAATTTGAACAAAGGGCGAGTGTGAGGCTCTTGCTCAAGTTTTTGTCTCTGGATATCGTGTCACTCATGGTCGTGAAATTTCTGGGTGACTTCATGGGAAATGGACGAGTCTTACTCTCCATTTGGCCCCGTCCAAAGAGTTTGGGGTCATTCTGTGGGATGGAAAAAGTCTGTTTTTTTTTTTCTTTTTTAACCTCAGGTGTCCCACCAAATTAGGGATTCCAGAGTAGAGCCCTGGGGAGGGGCGACTGGACAATCAGAAATCTGGTTAAAAATTGGGGCCTAGGGACATGTCAAGCCCATTATGACATCTAATGGTCCAGCCACTGAGAGGACTTACTAGAGGACAGGACTCATGCTGAGGGTCACAATGCGTGTTTATGCTTTCGTCCCACTCAAGAATGGGCGGGGCCTCAGGGTGAATGCTGGTTTCTCCTACACTGAATATAGGACAATGTGCCAACCACAAGGTTTCTTGCCATGGGTAAGGAGGAGTTCTGATTTCTGAATCACAATCACCCCTGGGCAGTGATTGGAAATAAGGTCTCGGTTCTGAAGCCTGAAAACTGAGGTAGGGAAGAGATGATGACCTAAGGCCATGGAGGGTCTTATGTGCTCAGTGTGCGGTCAGCTTTCTGGGTGTTGACCAGGAGGTCCGGACTCAGGTTGTGTCCGACAGTGCATTAGTGCCCAGGTTAGACTATATAATTTGGGTAAAATCGAGTGCTGTGTAGGTTTAATCTCACTTAAGGTGCCTGGGCAGCTCATTACGCAATAATTTTTTTCTAGAGGGCAGGCAGAGTACTGCATTGTGGGTCAGAATTGCCATACTTGAGGGCTTCGGTGCCAGGAGTGTGAGGACGGAAGTCTGAGAAGACAAGCTAGACTTTGGTTTCAGGGCGAGGGCACGGCAGGTACGCCCTGCAGATCTGAACCAATATCTCATGCATCTGAAGTCAGGGTGAGGATCACACGTTGGCTCCGGTTGGAGTTTCTGTGCATGACGGCCGCTTCATGAAGGGCGCGGAATCTCAAGGCCATTGAGGTTTTCCTACGTTGGGAGTTGTGGGATACCCCCTTCACAGATTCCTTCTGCGGGACTATTGAGACATGTAGGACAGCTCAAGGACATCCAATATGGAATGACTCCAGAGCACCATTCGAGGATGGATGCCTGGGAAGCCCGACTCGCATTCCAATTGTCTCCTAGCAACAAGACAGTTTAGATCTGTTGGCTCTGCAGGAGCAACCGGGGTGGCTGAGGTGAAATGGAATTTCCTGAGCATGGGTCCTAATGGGTTTTTGTGTCCATGAGGGCCTTGGAATGGGGCGGTGGCACCGGGACCCTGAAGTACTCTCCTAAGCTTTGGACATAGCTCCCATGCACAGGTTTCCTTGTGGAGACGAGATGAGTTCTCATGGGTGTCTCAGGAAAACACCTATGCTCGTATTGGAATCAGGCTTTTGTGGAGACATGCCTGTAAACCAAAGCAATGGATCCTATTATGGCCTAGGGATCTGTCTGGTTCAATCTTCTTCTCTGGGGACATCCATCTATGGTATGAGTGGAGCTAGATTATCAGCTGGTGTCAGACAGCCCTTGTTTGTCCCGGGCGACCTACACTATTGGGATGGCCTCAGGGACTTTGGAGGTTTCTCCTAATTTGTACGATTTTGGACAATGGAATGGGCAGAATTCCCAGGGATTGGTAGGTTCAGTTCTAATGTGTGGCTCCAGGGGCCCCAGCCTGGAGGGTGTGTGGCCCAGGACATTGAGGACAGAAGTCTGAAAACACAAACTCAGCTTAGGTTTGGGGACGTAGGTATGGCAGGCCCGATCTACAAACAATGAGAAGAACTCTTCAGGATATGAAGAAAGTGCGAGTCTGAGGCGCTTGCTCAGGCTTTTGTCTCTGGATTTTGTATCAGCGATGGCCGTGGAATGTCGGGGAGGCCTCATGGGCCATGAACAAATCTTCCTCTCTGAGGATTTGACCCGCTTCCCTATTGTTTTTCGTCAATCTGTGGGATGGGAGGACTCCTTTCAGTTTTGTTACCTCAGGTGTCCCACTAAAAGAGGAATTCCAAAGCAAAGCGTGGGGAAGACTGAAGGGACAACCCGTACTATGGTTAAAAATTGGGGCCTAGGGCCATGGCAAGCCCCATATGCTATCTCCACATCCAGCCACTGAGAGGCCTTACTTGAGTACTGGGCTCAGGCTGAGGGTCACAATGTGTGTTTGGGAACCCTGTGGCCCCGAGCATGGGCGGGGCCTCATGGGCCAAACTGGTTTCAACTACACTGAACGTTGGAAAACATGCCAACCACAAGGTTTCTTGCCATGGGGAAGGAGTTCTGATTTCTGCATCACGTTCAACCCTGGGCAGTGATTGGAGATAAGGTCTAGGTTCTGAAGCCTGAAAACCGAGGTTGAGAAGAGATGACGACCTAAGGCCATGGCGGCTCGATGTGCTCAGTGTGCGGCCAGCTGTCTGGGTGGAGCCAAGAGGTCCAGGCTCAGGCTGTGTCAGAAAGGGCATTAGTGCCCTGGTCAGCCTATGTATTTGGGGTACAGCCAAGGTAGGTGCAGGTTGATCCTCATTTCGGGTTACTGGGTAGCCCCAGAGGGCAATGTTTTCCTCTGGAGGGCAGGCAGAGTGCTGCATTGTAGTTCTGGATTGCCAAACTGGAGGGCTTGTGGGCCAGTAGTCTGACGACAGAAGTCTGAGAACACAAGCTAGGCTTAGGTTTCTGGGTGAGGACATGGCAGGCACAATCTACAGTCCTGAATCGAGATCTTTTGCATCTGATGTCAGGGCGAGGGACAGACCATCGATCAGGTTGGAGTTTCTGTCCCTGATGGCCCCTTCATGAAGGGGGGCATCACGAGGCCATGGGGGTTTTCCCACGATGGGAGTTGTGAGCAGCTCCAAACTGCAAAGAGTCTTCTGCAGGACAATTGAGACCTGTTGTTTGGCTCCAGGCCAGTGATTCTGAGCAGGGTTCTAAGGATGGGTGGCTGGGTAGCCCACATCTCATTCCAATTGTCTCCTAGCAACAAGACAGTTAGATATGCTGGATCTGGGAGAGCAACCGAGGAGGCAGAGTTGAAATGGATTCTCCTGCGGATGGGTCCTTATGTGCTTTTGTGTCTATGGAGACCTTGGAAAGAAGTGGAAGCACGAAGGCCATGAAGGGTTCTCCTACACAGAGGCTTTGACACAGCTCCAACGTGCTAGGTTCCCATGTGTAGATGAGATGTTTTCTGATGGTGAGTCAAGAAACAGCCATATGCTGGCTTTGAAATCCAGTCTCTGAGGCGAGATGCCTGGAAACCAAAGCAATGGATCTGATTAGTGCCTAGGGACCTGTTCTTTCCTTTTTACCACTGGGGACATCTGTCTTTGGGTCTGAGTGCAGGTAGTTGCTCAGATGGGCTCAGATTGCCCCTGTTTTTCCTGGGAAGCCAGCACTATGGAGATGGATCAGGGACTTTGGAGGTTTATCCTATTAGAAGGGTTGTGGCCATTGGAATGTGCACACACATTTCCCTTCAAGAGGGCAAGTACAGTCCTCAGGTTTGGCTCCAGGGCCCTGAGCCTGTAGGTTGTGTAGGCCAGGAATGTTTGGACAGTTGTCTGAAAACACAAACTCGGCTTATGTTTCGGGTCTTAGGTATGGCAGGACTGATCTACAGACCATGAGGAGAACTCTTCGGGATTTGAAAAAAGGGCGAGTGTGAGGCTCTTGCTCAAGTTTTTGTCTCTGGATATCGTGTCACTCATGGTCGTGAAATTTCTGGGTGTCTTCATGGGAAATGAACGAGTCTTACTCTCTGGTGGTTTGGCCCCGTCCAAAGAGTTTGGGGTCATTCTGTGGGATGGAAAAAGTCTGTTTTTTTTTTCTTTTTTAACCTCAGGTGTCCCACCAAATGAGGGATTCCAGAGTAGAGCCCTGGGGAGGGGCGACTGGACAATCAGAAATCTGGTTAAAAATTGGGGCCTAGGGACATGTCAAGCCCATTATGACATCTAATGGTCCAGCCACTGAGAGGACTTACTAGAGGACAGGACTCATGCTGAGGGTCACAATGCGTGTGTATGCCCTCGTCGCACTCAAGAATGGGCGGGGCCTCAGGGTGAATGCTGGTTTCTCCTACACTGAACATAGGACAACGTGCCAACCACAAGGTTTCTTGCCATGGGTAAGGAGGAGTTCTGATTTCTGAATCACAATCACCCCTGGGCAGTGATTGGAAATAAGGTCTCGGTCTGAAGCCTGAAAACTGAGGTAGGGAAGAGATGATGACCTAAGGCCATGGAGGGTCTTATGTGCTCAGTGTGCGGTCAGCTTTCAGGGTGTTGGTCAGGAGGTCCGGGCTCAGGTTGTGTCCGACAGTGCATTAGTGCCCAGGTTAGACTATATAATTTGGGTAAAATCGAGTGCTGTGTAGGTTTAATCTCACTTAAGTTGCCTGGGCAGCTCATTAGGCAATAATTTTTTTCTAGAGGGCAGGCAGAGTACTGCATTGTGGGTCGGAATTGCCATACTTGAGGGCTTCGGTGCCAGGAGTGTGAGGACGGAAGTCTGAGAAGACAAGCTAGACTTTGGTTTCAGGGCGAGGGCACGGCAGGTACCCCCTGCAGATCTGAACCAATATCTGATGCATCTGAAGTCAGGGTGAGGATCACACGTTGGCTCCGGTTTGAGTTTCTGTGCATGACGGCCGCTTCATGAAGGGAGCGAAATCTCAAGGCCATTGAGGTTTTCCTACGTTGGGAGTTGTGGGATACCCCCTTCACAGATTCCTTCTGCGGGACTATTGAGACCTGTAGGACAGCTCAAGGACATCCAATTTGGAATGACTCCAGAGCACCGTTCGATGATGAATGCCTGGGGGACCGCCTCGCATTCCAATTTTCTCCTAGCAACAAGACAGTTTAGATCTGATGGCTCTACGGGAGCAACCGGGGTGGCTGAGTTGAAATGGACTTTCCTGAGGATGGGTCCTAATGGGTTTTTGTTTCCCAGAAAGCCTTGGAATGGGGCGGTGGCCCCGGGACCCTGAAGTACTCTCCTAAGCTTTTGTCATAGCTCCCATGCACAGGTTTCCTTATGCAGACGAGATGAGTTCTGATGGGTGCCTCAGGAAAACCCCTATGCTCGTATTGGAATCAGGCTTTTGAGGAGACATGCCTGTAAGCCAAAGCAATGGATCCTATTATGGCCTAGGGTCCTGTTTGGTTCAGTCTTCTTCTATGGGTACATCCATCTATGGTATGAGTGTAGGTAGATGCTCCGCTGGTATCAGACTGCCCTTGTTTGTCCCGGGCGACCTACACTATTGGGATGGCCTCAGGGACTTTGGCGGTTTCTCCTAATTTGTACAATTTTGGACAATGGAATGGGTAGAATTCCCATGGATTGGTAGGCACAGTCCTAATGTGTGGCTCCTGGGGCCCCAGCCTGGAGGGTGTGTGGCCCATGACTTTGAGGATAGAAGTCTGAAAACACAAACCCAGCATAGGTTTGGGGACGGAGGTATGGCAGGCCCGATCTACAAACCATGAGAAGAACTCTTCAGGATATGAAGAAAATGCTATATCTGAGGCGCTTGCTCAGGCTATTGTCTCTGGATTTTGTATCAGCGGTGGCCGTGGAATGTCGGGGAGGCCTCATGGGCTATGGATGAATATTCCTCTCTGAGGATTGGCCCGATTCCCAATTGTTTTTCATCAATCTGTGGGATGTGAGGAGTCCTTTCAGTTTTGTTACCTCAGGTGTCCCAACAAAAGAGGAATTCAAAGCAAATCCGTGGGGAAGACTGAAGGGACAACCCATACTATGGTTAAAAATTGGGGCCTAGGGGCATGGCAAGCCCAATATGCTATCTATTCATCCAGCCTCTGAGAGGCCTTACTTGAGGACTCAGCTCAGGCTGAGGGTCACAATGTGTGTTTGTGACCAATGTGGCACGCGAGCATGGGCGGGGCCTCATGGGCCACACTGGTTTCAACTACACTGAACGTTGGACAACATGCCAACCACAAAGTTTCTTGCCATGGAGAAGGAGTTCTGATTTCTGCATCACGTTCAACCCTGGGCAGTGATTGGAGATAAGGTCTAGGTTCTCAAGCCTGAAAACCTAGGTTGGGAAGAGATGACGACCTAAGGCCATGGCGGGTCTGATGTGCTCAGTGTGCGGCCAGCTGTCTGGGTGGGGCCAGGAGGTCCAGGCTCAGGCTGTGTCAGAAAGGGCATTAGTGCCCTGATCAGACTATGTATTTGGGGCATAGCCAAGGTAGGTGCACGTTGATCCTCACTTCGGGTTACTCGGTAGCCCCAGAAGGCAATGTTTTTCTTCTGGAGGGCAGGCACAGTGATGCATTGTAGTTCTGGATTTCCAAACTGGAGGGCTTGTGTCCCAGTAGTCTGAGGACATAAGTCTGAGAACACAAGCTAGGCTTCGGTTTCTGGGTGAGGACATGGCAGGCACAATCTACAGAACTGAATCGAGATCTCGTGCATCTGAAGTCAGGGCGAAGATCACACGATCGCTCAGTTTGGAGTTTCGGTCCCTGATGGCCCCTTCATGAAGTTGGGGCATCAGGAGGCCATTTGGGTTTTCCCACGATGGAAGCTGTGAGAAGCTCCAAACTGCAAAGAGTCTTCTGCAGGACAATTGTGACCTGTTGTTTGTCTCCAGGCCAATGATTTTGAGCAGGGTTCAAAGGATGGATGGCTGGGTAGCCCACCTCGCATTCCCATTGTCTCCTAGCGACAAGACAGCTTAGATCTGCCTATCTTGGGGAGCAACCGAGGACGCTGAGTTGAAATGGACTCTCCTGTGGATGGGTCCTAATGTGCTTTTGTGTCTATGGAGACCTTGGAATGAAGCGGTGGCACTGGCGCCCTGCTGTGTTCTCCTAAACAGAGGCTTTGACACCGCTCCAATGTTCAAGTTTCGCATGTGTAGATGAGATGTTTTCTGATGGGTGAGTCAAGAAACAGCCATATGCTGGTTTTGAAATCCAGGCCTCTGAGGAGAGATGCTTGGAAACCAAACCAATGGATCTGAATAGTGCCTAGGGACCTGTACTTTCCTTTTTTCCTCTGGGGACATCTGTCTATGGGTCTGAGTGCAGGTAGGTGCTCAGATTGGCTCAGAATGCCTCTGTTTTCCTGGCAAGCCACATCTTGAGATGGATCAGGGACTTTGGAGGTTTATCCTATTTGAAGGGTTGCGGCCATGGAATGGGCACACACAATTTCCTTGGAGAGGGCAAGTACAGTCCTCAGGTTTGGCTCCATGGGCCTGAGCCTGTAGGTTTTATAGGCCAGGGCTGTTTGGACAGTTGTCTGAAAACACAAACTCGGCTTAAGTTCGGGTCAGAGGTATGGCAGGACTGATCTACAGACCATGAGGAGAACTCTCAGGATATGAAAAAAGGGCGAGTGTGAGGCTCTTGCTCATGTTTTTGTCTCTGGATATCGTGTCACTCATGGTTGTGAAATATCTTGGTGACTTCATGGAATTAGACGAGCCTTACCCTCTGGTGGTTTGGACCCATCCAAAGAGTTTGGGGTCATTCTGTGGGAGGGAGAAGTCTGTTTTTTTTTTTTTTGTTGTTGTTGTTGTTTTCTTTTTTAACCTCAGGTTTCCCACCAAATGAGGGATTCCAGAGTAGAGCCCTGGGGAGGGGTGACTGGACAATCAGAAATCTGGTTAAAAATTGGGGCCTAGGGACATGTCAAGCCCATTATGACATCTAATGATCCAGCCACTGAGAGGACTTACTAGACGTCAGGACTCATGCTGAGGGTCACAATGCGTGTTTATGCCCTCGTCGCCCTCCAGAATGGGCGGAGCCTCAGGAGAATGCTTTTTTCTCCTACACTGAACTTTGGACAACGTGCCAACCACAAGGTTTCTTGCCATGGGTAAGGAGGAGTTCTGATTTCTGCATCACACTCACCCCTGGGCAGTGATTGGAGATAAGGTCTCGGTTCTGAAGCCTGAAAACTGAGGTAGTGTAGAGATGATGACCTAAGGCCATGGCGGGTCTTATGTCCTCATGGTACGGCCAGCTTTCTGGGTGTTGTTCAGGTGGTCCGGGCTCAGGTTGTGTCCGACAGTGCATTAGTGCCCAGGTTAGACTATATAATTTAGGTAAAGTCGAGTGTTGTGTAGGTTTATCCTCATTTAAGTTGCCTGGGCAGCTCATGAGGCAATAATTTTTTTCCTAAGGGCAGGCAGAGTGTTGCATTGTGGGTCTGGAATTGCCATACTTGAGGGCTTCGGTGCCAGGAGTGTGAGGACGGAAGTCTGAGAAGACAAGCTAGACTTTAGTTTCAGGGCGAGGGCACGGCAGGTACCCCCTGCAGATCTGAACCAATATCCCAGGCATCTGAAGTCAGACGAGGATCAGACGTTGGCTCAGGTTGGAGTTTCCGTGCATTACGGCTTTTAATGAAGGGAGCGGAATTAGAGGCCATTGTGGTTTTCCCACGTTGGGAGTTGTGGGATGCCCCCTTCAAGGATTCCTTCTGTGGGACTATTGAGACCTGTTGGACAGCTCCAGGACATCCCATATGGAATGACTCCAGGGCACCGTTCATGGATGGATGCCTGGGAAGCCCGCCTCACAGGGCTTCCAATTGTCTTCTAGCAACAAGACAGTTTAGATCTGATGACTCTGCGGTAGCAACCGGGGTGGCTGAGTTGAAATGGACTTTCCTGAGGATGCGTCCTAATGTGTTTTTGTGTCCATGAGGGCCTTGGAATGGGGCGGTGGCACCGGGTCCCTGAAGGACTCTCCTAAGCTTTGGATATGGCTCCCATGCAAGGATTCCATGTAGAGACGAAATGAGTTTCGATGGGTGCCTCAGGAAAACCCCTACGCTCGTATTGAAATCAGGATTTTGAAGAGACATGCCTGTAAACCAAAGCAATAGATCCTATTATGGCCTAGGGTCCTCTCGGGTTCAATCTTCTTCTGGGGACATCCATCTATGGTATGTGTGGAGGTAGATTATCAGCTGGTGTCTGACAGCCCTTGTTTGTTCCGAGCGACCTACACTATTGGGATGGCCTCAGGGACTTTGGAGGTTTCTTCTAATTTGTACGATTTTGGACAATGGAATGGGCAGAATTCCCATGGATTGGTAGGCACAGTCCTAATGTGTGGCTCCAGGGGCTCCAGCCTGCATGGTGTGTGGCCCAAGACTTTGAAGACAGAAGTCTGAAAACACAAACTCAGCTTAGGTTTGGGGACGTAGGTATGGCAGGCCCGATCTACAAACCATGAGAAGAACTCTTCAGGATATGAAGAAAGTGCGAGTCTCAGGCACTTGGTCAGGTTTTGTCTCTGGATTTTGTATCAGCGATGGCCGTGGATTGTCGGGGAAGCCTCATGAGCCATGGACGAATCTTCCTCACTGAGGATTTGGCCCGATTCCCAATTGTTTTTCATCAATCTGTGGGATGGGAGGACTCCTTTCAGTTTTGTTAACTCAGGTGTCCCACGAAAACAAGAATTCCAAATCAAAGCTGTGGGGAAGACTGAAGGGACAACCCGAACTATGGTTAAAAATGGGGCCTAGGTGCATGGCATGCCAAATATGCTATCTCTTCATCCAGCCACTGAGAGGCCTTACTTGAGGACTGGGCTCAGGCTGAGGGTCACAATGTGTGTTTGTGACCAATGTGGTCCACGAGCATGGGCGAGGCCTCATGGGCGACACTGGTTTCAACTACACTGAGCGTTGGACAACATGCCAACCACAAGGTTTCTTGCCATGGGGAAGGAGTTATGATTTCCTTATCACGTTTATCCCTGGGCAGTGATTGGAGATAAGGTCTAGGTTCTGAAGCCTGAAAACCGATGTTGGGAAGACATGACGACCTAAGGCCATGGCGGCTCGATGTGCTCAGTGTGCGGCTAGCTGTCTGGGTGGGGCCAGGAGGTCCAGGCTCAGGCTGTGTCAGAAAGGGCATTAGTGCCCTGGTCAGCCTATGTATTTGGGGTATAGCCAAGGTAGGTGCAGGTTGATCCTCACTTGGTGTTACTGGGTAGCCCCAGAGGGCAATTTTTTTCTCTGGAGGGCAGGCAGAGTGCTGTATTGTAGTTCTGGATTGCCAAACTGGAGGGCTTGTGGGCCAGTAGTCTGAGGACAGAAGTCTGAGAACACAAGCTAGGCTTATGTTTCTGGGTGAGGACATGGCAGGCACAATTACAGACCTGATTTGAGATCTCGTGCATCTGAAGTCAGGGCTAGGATCAGACGATCGCTCAGGTTGGAGTTTCTGTCCCTGGTGGCCCCTTCATGAAGGTGGGACATCACGAGGCCATGGGGTTTTTCCCACGGTGGGAGTTGTGAGAAGCTCCAAACTGCAGAGGGTCTTCTGCAGGACAATTGAGACCTTTTGTTTGGGTCCAGGCCAATGATTCTGAGCAGGGTTCTAAGGATGGATGGCTGGGTAGCCCACCTCGCATTCCAATTGTCTCCTAGCAACAACACAGGTTAGATCTGCTGGATCTGGGAGAGCAACCGAGGAGGCTGAGTTGAAATGGACTCTACTGTGGGTGGGTCCTAATGTTCTTTTGTGTCTATGGAGACCTTTTTATGCAGCGATGGCACTGGGGCGTGAAGGGTTATCCTAAACAGAGGCTTTGACACAGCTACCACGTGCAAGTTTCCCATGTGTAGATGAGATGTTTTCTGATGGGTGAGTCATGAAACAGCCATATGCTGGTTTTGAAATCCAGGCCTCTGAGGAGAGATGCCTGGAAACCAAAGCAATGTATCTGATTAGTCCCTAGGGGCCTGTACTTTCCTTTTTACCTCTGGGGACATCTGTCTATGGGTCTGAGTGCAGGTAGGTGTTCAGATGGGCTCTGATTGCCCCTGTTTTTCCTGGGAAGTCACCACTATTGAGATGGATCATGGACTTTGGAGGTTTATCCTATTATAAGGGTTCTGGCCCTTGGAATGGGTACACACAATTCCCTTGGAGAGGGCAAGTACAGTCCTCAGGTTTGGCTCCAGGGGCCTGAGCATGTAGGTTGTGTAGGCAAGGGTTGTTTGGACAGTTGCATGAAAACACAAACTCGGCTTATGGTTCGGGTCATAGGTATGGCAGGACTGATCTACAGAACATGAGGAGAACTCTTCGGGAATTGAAAAAAGGGCGAGTGTGAGGTTCTTGCTCAAGTTTTTGTCTCTGGATATCGTGTCGCTCATGGTCGTGAAATTCCTGGGTGACTTCATGAGAAATGGACGAGTCTTACTCTCTGGTGGTTTGGACCTATCCAAAGAGTTTGGGGTCTTTCTGTGGGATGGAAGAAGTCCGTTTATTTGTTGTTGTTGTTTTCTTTTTTAACCTCAGGTGTCCCACCAAATGAGGGCTTCCAGAGTAGAGCCCCGGGGAGGGGCGACTGGACAATCAGAAATCTGGTTAAAAATTGGGGCCTAGGGACATGTCAAGCCCATTATGACATCTAATGGTCCAACCACTGAGAGGACTTACTAGATTACAGGACTCATGCTGAGGGTCACAATGCGTGTTTATGCCCTCGTCGCACTCAAGAATGTGCGAGGCCTCAGGGTGAATGCTGGTTTCTCCTACACTGAACGTTGGACACCGTGCCAACCACCAGGTTTCTTTCCATGGGTAAGGGGGAGTCTGATTTCTGCGTCACACTCACTCCTGCGCAGTGATTGGAGATAAGGTCTCGGTTCTGAAGCCTGAAAACTGAGGTAGGGAAAAGATGATGACCTAAGCCATGGCCGGTCTTATGTGCTCAGGGTGCGGTCAGCTTTCTGGGTGTTGGTCAGGAGGTCCAGGCTCATGTTGTGTCCGACAGTGCATTAGTGCCCAGGTTAGACTATATAATTTGGGTAAAGTCGAGTGCTGTGTAGGTTTATCCTCATTTAAGTTGCCTGGGCAGCTCATGAGGCAATAATTTTTTTTTCTAGAGACCAGGCAGAGTGCTGCATTGTGAGTCCAGAATTGCCAAACTTGAGGTCGTCGGGGCCAGGAGTGTGAGGACGGAAGTCTGAGAAGACAAGCTAGTCTTGGGTTTCAGGGCGAGGGCACGGCAGGTACATGGGAAACCTCCATGGACTCTTGACGCCACCCCTCTATTTATGGGTCATCATAGACGCAAACCACAGTGTGAGCAAACATCTGACATCTGCCCTTATTCAGGTGCTGGAAATCTTGAATAATTGCTGCACATTGGAACTGCTTTCGGTTGGCACTGAATTGAAACATAGCTTGTATTTACAATTCCATACTCACCCTACTCGTCCCTTAGCCAACTTAATAGGGAATTCTGGGGCCACAGTGCAGCATTCTGCTCCACGTAAAAAGAAGTGCCTGGTGAGTATTCCCAGAAACCCCATATGAGGATCAATCTGCTCGGCCCTCGAGGGAACCTTGATTTATAGGCTGCCTCGGATAATGATGTGTCTGACAGAGCCTGAGCCCCACTTAGTGTCAGCCACCCAGAGATCAGGCCCCAAATCTAGCATGTGGGACCGACCATGGCACAAATCCGTTATCTCTACTCATCCTTGGTGTTCAGGCACCCGTCCCCAGACCTTTGCTAGAATCCCTGCCAATGCGGTACCTGAAGCACAATAGAGAACTCCTCCTTCCCCATGGAAGAAGCCTGACTGTTGGGGTGGGTGTCCAACTTTCAATGTGGGAGCTAGGTACATAGGCAATGAAATCACGCTACTTCCGAGGGCAACCCTGGGCACAAACCAATATTGTGACCCTCAGCCTGAGCATGCTTTCACAAGCTGCCCTCCTGGACTATGCATTGGGCCTGTGATCACTGTGCCACTAACCCTAACCAGAATTTGTGTTTGAAGACTTCATTCCCAAAACCATGGGTCACCTGCCCTCCAGGATTGTGTCTCTGGAGCCACACCACAGGACTGTGCCTGCCATCCCCAAGGAAAATCTGCCGGTCACAATTGCCCAAACCCTCCAGATTAGGAGAAACCTGTACGGCCCCTGAGCCAATCCCCATATCGGTGGACCCTCTGAATGCAATGCCCAGTCTGATACACCCTCATCACCTACATCCAGGCAGGCAGCCATGTCAATGGTCCTGAGTCAGAAGTTTGACACTGACATGTCCCTAGGACCTCATTGGAACCCTAGATGAGGTTTTCAGGCACCTGTCCTCAGTGACCTGTTCTGGAATACCAACTTATGATAAAGCATGTCGTCCCTGAGCCCCACAAAAGAACATCACGTGTCCCCAGAAGAAAGACTTAGTCTTGGACCTGTGTCAAACAGTCAGGGTAGATGAACTCTGAATGGCCCCTTAGCCACCAGCACATTCTAAGATCTCCCTGGTAACAAACCAGCATTGTGTCCCATCTTCATAAGACTCCATGTCAACTCATGGCCTTGGTACATCGCCCCAGAGCCACCACAATGAACCTGCCATGTTTTTCAGCTGCAATGGTCAATGGAGGTGTGGTTTTCAGGCATTCATGCAGGTGAGCTCTGCTACCCAAATTTTTCACATGGGTTCCCTGGAGCAAACAAACCAGCCTCGACCTGTCCAGTAGAAGGAAACCTTGTTTTCAGAGCATCTCACAAGCTCCATATGGGAAATCCTTCATGGCCTCTTGACACGACCCCTCCATTTTTCGTTCATTATAGACACAAACTCCAGTGGGGGCAAACATTTAGACATCTGCCCTTACTCAGATGCTGGATATCTCAAATAATATGCTGCACATTGGAAATGCCTTCTGCTTGGCACTGAACTGAACTGTAGCTTGTGTTTACAATACCATCCCCACCCTAGAGGTCCCCAAGCCCTCTTGATGAGGATTTCTGGAGCCACAATGCAGCATTCAGCCTTCCCCATAGAAAGAAGAAGTGCCTGTTGAGTCTGCCCAGAAACCCCACATGAGAATCAATCTGCTTGGCCCTCGAGGGCATTCTGATTTATAGGCTGCCTGGGCACTAGTGCTGTGTCTGACAGAGCCTGTGCCCCGACCTAGTGTCAGCCACCCAGAGATCAGGGCCCATATCCAGCATATCAGCCCGGCCATGGCCCAACTCCGTCCTCTCTACCCATTCTTGGTATTCAGGCAATAGGGGACCCTGAAGCACAATAGAGAACTGCTTCTTCTCCATGGCAGGAAACCTGGCTGTTGGGGTGGGTGTAACCCTCAGAGTGGGAGCCAGCTGCATTGCTAATGAGACCACCCCCACTCCTGAAGGCTGCCCTGTACACAAACAGGCATTGTGACCCTCAGCCTGAGCATGCTTTCAAACAAGCCCTCTCAGTTACAACACCAGGATTCCACATTGCAAGCCTGGTATGCCCCAAGGACCAAATCCTAACCCTTGGTGGGATTTTATCAGGCGACCAGACTCACAGCCTGTCTCTAGAATCCCTGTTTTGGGGCACCCCTAAGATGGAAAACAGCACTCTTTCCTTCCCCGAAAAAGCCACCAATTTATGGAAAGCCACCAGGATCCTTAGAGGGAAAAGTCCCCATAGACCCATGAGACCACACCTGCATTCAGAGGCCATCCTGGACACACAATCCAGATAGAAAAGTCTCTACTAGGGCCTTCCAGTCACCCGATTTACAGTTCCTGACGTGCTGCCCTCTAGATCTATGCATTGGGCCTGTGATCACATCGCCACTAACCCTAAACTGAATTTGTGTTTGCAGACTTCTCTCTCAAAACTATGGCTCACATTCCCTCCAGGATGGGGTTTCTGGAGCCACACCCCTGGACTGTGCCTGCCATCTCCAAGGAAACTGTGCCCGTCACAGTTTTCCTAACCTTCCAGATTAGGAGTAACCTGCACGGCCCCTGAGCAATAACCAATATTGGCAGCCACTCTGCATGCAAATGTGCAGTCTGATTTCACCTGTTCACCTACATCTAGGCAGACACCCAAGTATCAATGGTCCTGAGTCAGAAGATTGAAACGGACATACCCCTACGACCTCATTGGAACCCTAGATTAGGTTTTCAGGCATCTGTCCTCAGGGGCATGTTATGGAATACCAACATATGATACAACATGTGGTCCCTGAGCCACACAACAGAACAACTCCTGTTCCCAGAAGGAAACTGTGCTCTTCGACCTGTGCCAAAATCTCAAGTTAGCAGAATCCTGCACGGATCCTTAACCTCCAGCACATTCTAAGATCCATCTGGTAACAAACCAGCATTGTGACCCATCTGCAAGAGTTTCCATGTCAACTCAAGGTCTTGGTACTTTGCCCCAGAGCCACCAGAAGGACCTGTTATGTTTCTCAGCTGTAATGATCAATGGAGGTGTGCTTTAAAGGCATCCATGCAGGAGAGCTCTGCTACCCAAACGTTGCACATGGGGGCCCCTGGAGCAAACAACTCAGACTCCCCCTGTCCAGTCGAAAGAAATCTTGCTGTTTGGAGCATCTCACAAGCCCCAGCATAGGAAATCCTCCATGGCTTCTTGATGCCATTGCTCCATTTCTTGGTCATCACAGACACAATCTCCTGCGTGAGCAAACATCTGACATCTGCCCTTACTCAGGAGCTAGATGTCTCGAATCAGCCACTGCAAAGTGGAAGTGCCTTCTGTTTGTCACTAAATTGAACCATAGCTTGTGTTTACAATTCCATCCTCAACTTCCTGGTCCCCAAGCCCTCTTGATAGGGAATTCTGGAGCCATAACACAGCATTCTGCCTGCCCCACAGAAAGAAGTGGCTGGTGAGTCTGACCAGAAACCCCACATGAGGAACCACCTGCATGGCCCTCTACAGTACCATAATAAATAGGCTGCCATGGGCACTAAGACTCTGTCTGACACAGCCTGAGCCACGACCTCCAGTCAGCCACGCAGAGAGTGGGCCCCATATCCTGTAGCTGGACCCGCCATGGCCCGAAGCCATCATCTCTTCACAACCTGGGTATTCAGGCATCTGTCCAAAGACCATAGCTCAAATCTCAAATCCCTCCCTATGATGTAACCTGAAGCACAGAATGAGTACACCTTTCTGATGGCAGGAAACATGGCTGAGGGGATGGGTGTCTAACCCTCAGAGTGGGAACTAGCTGCATGGCCCATGAGACCACGGCCATTCATGGGAACCTCCCTGGGCACAAACAGGTATTGTGATTATCAGTGGGAGTCTGCTTTCAAACACTGGCCCAGGAGCCCACAGAGTGGGGCTTCCAGATCCCTAGGGCCAAATGCTCACCATCGTTTGTGTTTTCCTGGCAACCAGACCAAGAACCTGTCTCTATTCCCTCTTTTGGGGGTGCCCTGAGATGGAAAACAGCAGTCTTCCCTTCTCCCAGAGACACAAAACACTTGGGAGCTGAGAAGAATTCCCAGCGATGAAGAATTTACCGTGGCCTCATGAAGCCACCCCTATCTTTTGTGACTGTCCTGGACACATACCCGACAGAAAAGCCTGCACTACCGCCTCCATGATAGTGTAATTTCAGTACACTATGAGCTGCCCTCAGGGCCTTCATTTCGGGCCTGTGATCACCTTGGCCCTCACATTAACCCTAATTCCCAAAGCCCTGGTCCAGAAGCCCTCCAGGATGGGGTCTCTGGAGCCAAACCAGATGATTGTGCCTACGTACTCAAAGGAAACTCTGCCCTTCACTGTTGCCCAAACCCTGAAGATTAGTAGCAATATGCAAAACCCCTGAGAACACCTCAATTGTGAGGAAAACTCTGGACCCAAATGCGCATTCTGATACACCATGAGCACCTATTTCTAGGCAGATATCCACGTCAAAGGCCCTGAGTCAGACGACTGAACCTGACATGCCCCTAAGACTTCATTGATACCATAGCTTATATTTTCAGGCGCCTGTCCCCAGAGGCCTTTTTTCCAATACCAACTTATATTCCAACATATGGTCTGTGAGCCACACAACAGAACCCCTCCAGTCCCCAGTAAAATACCTTGCTCTTGGTAGATATGTCCAAGACTCAGTGCAGGAGAATCCTGCATGGCCCCTGACTACCCCAACATCTAATGTCTCCCTGGATACAAACCATCATTATGATCCAACAGCATGGAACTCCATGTCAACTCAGGCCGCTTGGAATTTCGACCCAGAGCCACCAATGGAACCTGCTTTGTTCCTCAGCTGCAATGGTCAATGGAGGTGTGCTTTCCAGGTATCCATGTGAGAGAGCTCTGCTACCCAAACTTTCAATATGGGGATCCTGGAGCCAACAAACCAGACTCACCCTGTCCAGTACAAGGAAACCTTGCTGTTTGGACCATCCCACAAGGCACAGTGTGGGAAATCCTCCATGGCATCTTGCGCCACCACTCCTTTTGTCGGTCATCATAGTCACAAACTACAGTGTGAGCTAACTTCAGACATCTGCCCTTACTCAGTTGCTGGATATCTCGAATCAGCCACTGCACACGGGAACTGCCTTCTGCTTCACACTGAATTTAACCGTAGCTTGTGTTTACAATTCCATCCTCAATTCCGTCTGTCCCCAAGCCTCTGGATAGGGAATCTGGTAACACAATGCAGAATTTGCCTGCCCAACAGAAAGAAGAAGTGCCTGGTGATTCTGCCCAGAAACTCCATATGAGGATACACCGGCATGGCCCTCGACGGTACCATAATATCCTCAGCCACCATGGGCAATCAGGCTTGGTCTGACACAGCCTGAGCCACGACCTCTAGTCAGCCACACAGACAGTTTGCCCCATATCCTGCAGGTGGGACCTGTTGTGGCCAGAAGCCATCACATATACTCAACCTGGATATTCAGTCATCTCTCCTTCAGACTGTAGCTCAAATCCCTGCTTATGGGGGAACCTGAAGCACAAGAGTACTCCTCCTGCCCAATTTCAGGAATCCTGGTTGTTGAGATGGGTTTCAAACCCTCAGAGTGGAAACCAGATGCATGGCCCATGAGACCACGGCCACTCATGTGAGCTGCCCTGGGCAGAAACAGGCATTGTGACCCTCAGAGTAAGCCTGCTTTCAAACAAACCTCCTTGGTAGCTGGACCAAAAGGACACAGGGCGGGCCTGCCAGGTCCCTAGGGCCAAATCCTCACCCTCGTTTGTGTTGTTCAGGTGCCCTGAAACACCCAGAAACTGTCTCTGGAATCCCTCTTTGGGGGATCTGCTGAGACGGAAAACAGCAGTCTTCCTTTCCCCAGAGGCACCAAACTCTAGAGAGCTGGGCAGACTGCCCAGAGATGAAGAATCTCCCGTGGCCCCATGAAGACTCCCCTACATTTTGCGACCATTCTAGACACACAATCCAGACAGAAAAGCCTGTGATACCGCCTCCATGACACCTTAATTTCAGTACACTATGAGGTGCACTCAGGCCTGCAGATTGGGCCTGTGATCGCCTCCGCCCTCACCATAAACCTAGTTTGCATTTGCAAATTTATGTCCCCAAGGCCCTGGACCACATGCTTTCCAGGATGGGGCCTCTGATGCCACACCAGATGAGTATGCTTACCACCCAAAAGAAAACTCTGCCCTTCACGGTTGTTCAAACACTGAAGACTAGAAACAAAGTACAAATTCCCTGAGCAGACTTTAATTTCAAACAACACTCTGGACCCAGGTGCGTATTATTATTTTTTTTTTATTTTCAGCATAATAGTATTCATTATTTTTTCACCACACCCAGTGCTCCATGCAATCTGTGCCCTCTATAATACCGACCACCTGTTAGCCCAACCTCCCACCCACCCGCCAATTCAAACCCCTCAGATTGTTTTATAGAGTCCATAGTCTCTCATGGTTCACCTCCCCTTCCAATTTCCCCCAACTCCCTTCTCTCTAACTCCCCATGTCCTCCATGCTATTTGTTATGCTCCACAAATAACTCTCATTTGGGGTTTCTGGGCAGCACCATAGACAAAGTTTTTCTCCTGGGAGGCAGGCAGAGTGCTTCATTGTGGCCCCAGAATTCCAAGTAAAGAGGGTTTGTGGGCCAGGAGTGTGAGGACGAAAGTCTGAAAACACAAGCTAGGGTGAGGATTGGAGCCAAGGGCAGAGCAGGCCCACTCTGCAGAGGCTGAATCAAAATCTCCTGCATCTGAAGTCAGGCTGATGATAAGACGTTGGCTGAGGCTGGAGTATATGTCCATGATGGCACCTTCATGAAGCGGGCGTCTCATGAGGCCAAGGAAGTTTTCCCACGCTGAGTTTGGAGGTTGGCCAAACCACAAGGTTTCCTTCTGCAGGACATTCGAGTCCTGTTGCATGGCTCCAGGACAGACCATACGGAAGGACTGGAGAGCAGGGTTCGAAGGATGGATCCCTGTACAGCATGCCTCGCATTCCCAATGGCCATTAGCGACAAGATATGTTTGATCTGCTGCCTCTGGGGCACGCTACCCAGGGGGCTGAGTTGAAATGGCCTCTCCTGAGGATGCGTCATAATGTGCGTTTGGGTCCATGGAGACTTTGGAATGTGCTGGTGGTTCAGTGGCCCTGCGGAACTCTCCTACCTGAAGGGTTTGATACATCCCCAGTAAGAAAGCTCCCCATGTGGAGACGAGAGAGGTTTGGTTTGGTGCCTCAGAAAAGCCCCGTGTGCTGGTCTACGAAAAGAGTCCTCTGAGGACGGACACATGGAAACCAAAGCTAAGGTTCAGATTAGGGCCTGGGGGCCTGTCCATTTCAACCTTCTGTCTCTGGGGACACTGTCTGAGAGTCTAAGGGGAGATAGTTGCTCCGCTGGTGTCAGAGAGCCCCTCTGAGTCCAGGGTGGCTTACACTATTGATGGCCTCAGGGGCCTTGGAGCTTTTCCCTAACCTGTAGGGTTGTGGTCAATGGATTGGGCACACTATCCTTGGAGAGGGCAGGCACAATCTTTCGCTGTGGCTCCAGAGGCCCTAGCCTGGAGGTTGTGTGGGTCCAGGCTGTGGGCACAGAAGTCTGAAAACACAAACTCAGCTTATGAGTGGCGCCTAGGGTATGGCAGGCCGGATGTACAGCCCGAGAGGGAGCTCCTGGGCCTCTGAAACAAGGGTGAGTGGGAGGCGTTCCTTCAGGCTTTTGTCTCTGGATGTTGTGTCCGGGATAGCCGTGGATTGGAGGGGTGGCCTCAGGGACTGTGGACGAGTATCCCTCTCTGGGGATTTGTCCCAGCACCCAAGAGTTTGGGGTCATTTTGTGGGAAGGTTGGAGTCATGTTGTCTGGCTCCTGTGTCTCTCCAAGAATGGGATTCCAGAGCAGAGCCCCAGGTACGGGCGAGGCGACTGGAAAACTCATACACTGGTGAGGATTGGGTGCATAGGGGCTTGGCAAGCCCCATATGCGGGCTCTAGGTCCAGGCCCTGACAGGCCTTCCTTTGATATGGGGCTTATGCTGAGGGTCACAGTGTGAATTTGTGCCCAGGCAGTACTCAAGTTTGGGCGTGGCATCAGGGACCATGAAGGTTTCTCCCACCCTGAAGGTGTGACTCCATGCCAAGAGCAAGCTTTACAGCCATGGGGAAGGAGGAGTTCTGTTTTGTGCTTGCGATACCCAGCTGTGAGGAGAATTGATATAATGCCTAGGTTCAGATATCGAAAACCAAGGTTAGGAAGAGGTGACGGCATAAGACCATGGCGTGTCCGAAGTGCTGGGTGTACGGCCAGCTGTCTCCTTGTCTGTCTGGACGTCTGGCTTCGGGCAGTGTCAGACAGAGCATGAGTGCCCAGAGCAGCCTATCCAGTTCGGGTATCGTCGAGGGCCGAGCAGGTTGATCCTCATCTGGGTTTTCTGGAGAGCCCCACAGGGAAACGTTTTTCTTCCGTTGGGCAGACACTGGGCTGGGTTGTGGTTCTGGAGTTCCTAGTCCGGAGGGCTTGTTTGCCAGGAGTGTGAGGAAGGAAGTCTGAAAACACAAGCTAGCTTGAGGTTTGGGACCAAGGGCAGGGCACGCCCACTCTGCAGAGGCTGAATCGAGATCTCCTGCACTGAGGTCATGTCAACTATGAGACGTGCCTCAGGCTAGAGATTTTGTCCAGAATGGCCTCTTCCTGAAGGGTGTGGGGGCTTCATGAGGCCAGGGAGGTTGGCCTACGATGGGATTTGTGAACTACTCCAAACCTCAAGGTTTCCTTCTGCACGACAGTCGAGTCCTATTGGATGGTTCCAGGAGGCCCCATACGGAAAGACTCGAGAGCAGGTGTCTAAGCATGGATGCCTGGGAACGCCACCTCATATTCCCACTCTTTAGTCAGGACAAGGCAGGCTCAATCTGTGGGCTCCTAGGTGAGCTACCCAGAGGGGAGAGTTGAAATGGACTCTCCTGAAGATGAGTCCTACTCTGGGTTGGTGGCCTGGGTGACCTTGGAATGTGGAGGTGGCTCAGGGACTCTGCAGGATTCTCCAACCTGGGGTGTTTGACACGGCTCCAACAAGGAAGCGTCCCATGTGGAGACGAGAGGAGTTCTTTCAGTGCCTCAGGAAAGCCCCATATCCTGTTCTTCGAACCAAAGCCTCTGAGGAGTGACACCTGGAAACCAAAGCAAGAGTTGAGATTAGGGCCTAAGGGCCTGTCCAGCTCAACCTTCTATCTCTGTTGGCATCTGTGTGCATGCCTTCGTGGAGGTAGCTGCTCAGCTTGTGTCAGAATGCCCCTGTGTGTCCACGGAAGCTCCCAGTAGTGGGATGTCCTTGGGGGCCTTGAGGTTTCTCATATTCTGGAGGTGTGTGGCCCAAGGAATGGACACAGTTTCCCAGGAGAGAGCAGGCACGGTCCTGTGGTATGGCTCCAGAGGACCCAGCCTAGAGGCTGTGTTAGCCAGGGCTGTGAGGACAGATGTCTGAAAAAGCAAACTTGGCTCAGCTAGGGGCCAAGGTAATGGCAGGCCTGATCTCAGGTCCGTGAGGGGAGATCCTCTGGATATCAAAGGAGGGTAAGTGGGAGGCAGTGAGTCAGGCTTTTGTCTCTGGGTGATGCGTTCACAGTGGCCGGTCAGGGTAGGGGTTGCTTCAGGGGCCGAGGAAGAGCCTTCCTCTCGGGGGATTGTCCAAGCTCCCAAGTGTATGGGTTCATTCTGTGGGAAGGGAAGAGTACTGTTTTCTGCCACAGGGGACCCCCCAGGAGAGGGACTCTAGAGCACAGCAGTGCGTTTCTTCAACTGGAATACACACCATCTAGTTACTCCTGGGTGCCTATGGGCAAGGCAAGCCACATATGCGGGCTCTTGGTCCAGTCACTGAGAGGCATTAGTTGAATAAGGTACTCACGGTGAGGATCAAAATGTGTGTTTGTGCCCAAGGCGGCCCTCACGCATGGGCGTGGCCTCATGGGCCATGCCTTTTTCTCCTACACTGAAGGTTTGACTCACTGCCAGCAGAAAGGTTTCTTGCTATGGGGAAGGAGGGGTTCTGACTTGTGCATCAGGTTCCCCACTGTGCAGGGATTGGAGAAAAGGTCTAGGTTCCGATGACTGAAAAACCAGGTTGGGAATGGATGGTGGCCTGACAGTGGCGGGTCCAATGTGCTGGGTGTGCAGCCAGCTGTATCGGTGTCTGTTAGAAGGTCTGGGCTCAGGCTCTTTGTGACAGAGCATCAGTGTTTAAGGTAGCCTATGCAATTGGGGTGTTTGCCGAGGGCCAAGCAGTTTGATCCTCATTTGGAGTTTCTGGGCAGCACCATAGACAAAGTTTTTCTCCTGGGAGGCAGGCAGAGTGCTTTGTTGTGGCCCCAGAATTCCAAGTAGGGAGGGTTTGTGGGCCAGGAGAGTGAGGACGGAATTCTGAAAACACAAGCTAGGGTGAGGATTGGAGCCAAGGGCAGAGCAGGCCCACTCTGCAGAGGCTGAATCAAAATCTCCTGCATCTGAAGTCAGGCTGATGATAAGACGTTGGCTGAGGCTGGAGTATATGTCCATGATGGCACCTTCATGAAGCGGGCGTCTCATGAGGACAAGGAAGTTTTCCCACGCTGAGTATGGAGGTTGCCCCAAACCACTGGTTTCCATCTGCGGGACATTCGAGTCCTGTTGCATGGCTCCAGGACAGACCATACGGAAGAACTGGAGAGCAGGGATCGAAGGATGGATTCCTGTACAGATGCCTTGCATTCCCATTGGCAATTAGCAACAAGATATGTTTGATCTGCTGCCTCTGGGGCACGCTACCCAGGGGGCTGAGTTGAAATGGCCTCTCCTGAGGATGCGTCATAATGTGCGTTTGGGTCCATGGAGACCTTGGAATGTGCTGGTGGTTCAGTGGCCCTGCGGAACTCTCCTACCTGAAGGGTTGGATACATCCCCAGTAAGAAAGCTCCCCATGTGGAGACGAGAGAGGTTTGGTTTGGTGCCTCAGAAAAGCCCCGTGTGCTGGTCTACAAAAACAGTCCTCTGAGGATGGACACATGGAAACCAAAGCTAAGGTTCAGATTAGGGCCTGGAGGCCTGTCCATTTCAACCTTCTGTCTCTGGGGACACTGTCTGAGAGTCTAAGGGGAGATAGTTGCTCCGCTGGTGTCAGAGAGCTCCTCTTAGTCCAGGGTGGCCTACACTATTGATGGCCTCAGGGGCCTTGGAGCTTTTCCCTAACCTGTAGGGTTGTGGTCAATGGATTGGGCACACTATCCTTGGAGAAGGCAGGCACAATCTTTTGCTGTGGCTCCAGAGGCCCTAGCCTGGAGGTTGTGTGGGTCCAGGCTGTGGGCACAGAAGTCTGAAAACACAAACTCAGCTTATGAGTGGCGCCTCGGGTATGGCAGGCCGGATGTACAGCCCGGGAGGGAGCTCCTGGGCCTCTGAAACAAGGGCGAGTGGGAGGCGTTCCTTCAGGCTTTTGTCTCTGGATGTTGTGTCCGGGATAGCCGTGGATTGGAGGGGTGGCCTCAGGGACTGTGGACGATTATCCCTCTCTGGGGATTTGTCCTATCTCCCAAGAGTTTGGGGTCATTTTGTGGGAAGGGTGGAGTCGTGTTGTCTGGCTCATGTGTCTCTCCAAGAATGGGATTCCAGAGCAGAGCCCCAGGTACGGGCGAGGCGACTGGAAAACTCATACACTGGTGAGGATTGGGTGCATAGGGGCTTGGCAAGCCCCATATGCGGGCTCTAGGTCCAGGCCCTGACAGGCCTTCCTTTGACATGGGGCTCATGCTGAGGGTCACAGTGTGAATTTGTGCCCAGGCAGCACTCAAGTTTGGGCGTGGCATCAGGGGCCATGGAGGTTTCTCCCACCCTGAAGGTGTGACTCCATGCCAAGAGCAAGCTTTACAGCCATGGGGAAGGAGGAGTTCTGTTTTGTGCTTGCGATACCCAGCTGTGTGGAGAATTGATATAATGCCTAGGTTCAGATATCTGAAAACCAAGGTTAGGAAGAGGTGTCGGCATAAGACCATGGCGTGTCCGAAGTGCTGGGTGTACGGCCAGCTGTCTCCTTGTCTGTCTGGACGTCTGGCTTCGGGCAGTGTCAGACAGAGCATGAGTGCCCAGAGCAGATTATCCTGTTTGGGTACCGTCGAGGCCCGAGTAGGTTGATCCTCATCTGGGTTTTCTGGAGAGCCCCACAGGGAAACGTTTTTGCTTTATTGGGCAGACACTGGGCTGGGTTGTGGTTCTGGAGTTCCTAGTCCGGAAGGCTTGTTTGCCAGGAGTGTGAGGAAGGAAGTCTGAAAACACAAGCTAGTGTGAGGTTTGGGACCAAGGGCAGGGCACGCCCACTCTGCAGAGGCTGAATCGAGATCTCCTGCACTGAGGTCATGTCAACTATGAGACGTGCCTCAGGCTAGAGATTTTGTCCAGCATGGCCTCTTCCTGAAGGGTGTGGGGGCTTCATGAGGCCAGGGAGGTTGGCCTACGATGGGATTTGTGAACTACTCCAAACCTCAAGGTTTCCTTCTGCACGACAGTCGAGTCCTATTGGATGGTTCCAGGAGGCCCCATACGGAAAGACTCGAGAGTAGGTGTCTAAGCATGGATGCCTGGGAACGCCACCTCATATTCCCACTCTTTAGTCAGGACAGGCAGGCTCAATCTGCGGGCTCCTGGGTGAACTACCCAGAGGGGAGAGTTGAAATGGACTCTCCTGAAGATGAGTCCTACTGTGGGTTGGTGGCCTGGGTGACCTTGGAATGTGGAGGTGGCTCAGGGACTCTGCAGCATTCTCCAACCTGGGGTGTTTGACACTTCTCCAACAAGGAAGCATCCCATGTGGAGACGAGTTGAGTTCTTTCAGTGCCTCAGGAAAGCCCCATATCCTGTTCTTCGAACCAAAGCCTCTGAGCCTGGAAACCAAAGAAAGAGTTGAGATTAGGGCCTAAGGGCCTGTCCGGCTCAACCTTCTATCTCTGTTGACATCTGTGTGCATGCCTTCGTGGAGGTAGCAGCTCAGCTTGTGTCCGAATGCCCCTGTGTGTCCAGGGAGGCTCCCAGTAGTGGGATATCCTCGGGGGCCTTGAGGTTTCTCATATTCTGGAGGTGTGTTGCCAAAGGAATGGACACAGTTTCCCAGGAGAGAGCAGGCACGGAGTGTGATATGGCTCCAGGGGACACAGCCTAGAGGCTATGTTAGCCAGGGCTGTGGGGACAGATGTCTGAAAAAGCCAACTTGGCTCAGCTAGGGGCCAAGGTAATGGCAGGCCTGATCTCCAGTGCGTGAGGAGAGATCCTCTGTATATCAAAGTAGGGCAAGTGGGAGGCAGTGAGTCAGGCTTTTGTCTCTGGGTGTTGCGTTCACAGTGTCCGGTCAGGGTAGGGGTTGCTTCAGGGGCCGAGGAAGAGCCTTCCTCTCGGGGGATTGTCCAAGCTCCCAAGTGTTTGGGTTCATTCTGTGGGATGGGAAGAGTACTGTTTTCTGCCACAGGGGACCCTCCAGGAGAGGGACTCTAGAGCACAGCAATGGGTTCCCTCAACTGGAATACACAACATCTTGTTAGTCCTGGGTGCCTATGGGCATGGCAAGCCACATATGCGGGCTCTTGGTCCAGTCACTGCGAGGCATTACTTGAATAAGGTACTCACGGTGAGGATCAAAATGTGTGTTTGTGCCCAAGGCGGCCCTCACGCATGGGCGCGGCCTCATGGGCCATGCTGTTTTCTCCTACACTGAAGGTTTGACTCATTGCCAACAGCAAGGTTTCTTGCCATGGGGAAGGAGGGGTTCTGACTTGTGCATCAGGTTCCCCCCTGTGCAGGGATTGGAGATATGGTCTAGGTTCCGATGACTGAAAAACCAAGATGGGAATGGATGGTGGCCTAAGGCAATGGCGGGCCCAATGTGCTGGGTGTGCAGCCAGCTGTGTCGGTGTCTGTTAGAAGGTCTGGGCTCAGGCTCTTTGTGACAGAGCATCAGTGTTTAAGGTAGCCTATGCAATTGGGGTGTTATCGAGGGCCAAGCAGTTTGATCCTCATTTGGGGTCTCTGGGCAGCACGATATACAAAGTTTTTCTCCTGGTACGCAGGCAGAGTGCTTCGTTGTGGCCCCAGCATTCCAAGTAGGGAGGGTTTGTGTGCCAAGAGTGTGCGGACGGAAGTCTGAAAACACAAGCTAGGGTGAGGATTGGAGCCAAGGGCAGAGCAGGCCCACTCTGCAGAGGCTGAATCAAAATCTCCTGCATCTGAAGTCAGGCTGATGATAGGACGTTGGCTGAGGCTGGAGTATATGTCCATGATGGCACATTCATGAGGCGTGCGTCTCATGAGGCCAAGGAAGTTTTCCCACGCTGAGTTTTGAGGTTGCCCCAAAACACAAGGTTTCCTTCTGCGGGAATTTCGAGTCCTGTTGCATGGCTACAGGACAGACCATACGGAAGGACTGGAGAGCAGGGTTGAAAGATGGATCCCTGTACGGCATGCCTCGCAATTCGAAGGATGGATCCCTTTACAGCATGCCTCGCATTCCCATTGGCCATTAGAGACAAGATATGTTTGATCTGCTGCCTCTGGGGCACGCTACCCAGGGGGCTGAGTTGAACTGGCCTCTCCTGAGGATGCGTCATAATGTGCGTTTGGGTCCATGGAGACCTTGGAATGTGCTGGTTGTTCAGTGGCCCTGTGAAACTCTCCTACCTGAAGGGTTTGATACATCCCCAGTAAGAAAGCTCCCCATGTGGAGACGAGAGAGGTTTGGTTTGGTGCCTCAGAAAAGCCCCGTGCGGGTCTACAAAAACAGTCCTCTGAGGACAGACACATGGAAACCAAAGCTAAGGTTCAGATTAGGGCCTGGGGGCCTGTCCATTTCAACCTTCTGTCTCAGGGGACACTGTCTGAGAGTCTAAGTGGAGATAGTTGCTCCGCGGGTGTCAGAGAGCCCCTCTGAGTCCAGGGTGGCCTACACTATTTATGGCCTCAGGGGCCTTAGAGCTTTTCCCTAACCTGTATGGTTGTGGTCAATGGATTGGGCACACTATTCTTGGAGAGGGCATGCACAATCTATCGCTGTGGCACCAGAGGCCCTAGCCTGGAGGTTGTGTGGGGCTAGGCTGTGGGCACAGAATTCTGAAAACACAAACTCAGCTTATGTGTGGCGCCTAGGGTATGGTAGGCCGGATGTACAGCCCGAGAGGGAGCTCCTTGGCCTCTGAAACAAGGGCGAGTGGGAGGCGTTCCTTCAGGCTTTTGTCTCTGGATGTTGTGTCCGGGATAGCCGTGGATTGGAGGGGTGGCCTCAGGGACTGTGGACGAGTATCCCTCTCTGGGGATATCTCCCAGCTCCCAAGAGTTTGGGGTCATTTTGTGGGAAGGGTGGAGTCGTGTTGTCTGGCTCACGTGTCTCTCCAAGAAAGGGATTCCAGAGCAGGGCCCCAGATACGGGTGGGGCGACTGGAAAACTCAAACACTGGTGAGGATTGGGTGCATAGGGGCTTGGCAAGCCCCATATTCGGGCTCTTGCTCCAGGCCCTGACAGACCTTCCTTTGACATGGGGTTCATGCTGAGGGTCAATGTGTGAATTTGTGCCCAGGCAGCACTCAAGTTTGGCGGTGGCATCAGGGGCCATGTAGGTTTCTCCCACCCTGAAGGTGTGACTCCAAACCAAGAGCAAGCTTTACAGCCATGGGGAAAGAGGAGTTCTGTTTTGTGCTTGCGTTACCCAGCTGTGTGGAGAATTGATATAATGTCTAGGTTCAGATATCTGAAAACCAAGGTTAGGAAGAGGTGACGGCATAAGACCATGGCTTGTCCGAGGTGCTGGGTGTGCGGCCAGCTGTCTCCTTGTCTGTTTGGACGTCTGGCTTCAGGCAGTGTCAGACAGAGCATGAGTGCCCAGAGCAGCCTATCCTGTTCGGGTACCGTCGAGGCCCGAGCAGGTTGATCCTCATCTGGGTTTTCTGGAGAGCCCCACAGGGAAACGTTTTTCTTCCCTTGGGCAGACACTGGGCTGGGTTGTGGTTCTGGAGTTCCTAGTTCGGAAGGCTTGTTTGCCAGGAGTGTGAGGAAGGATGTCTGAAAACACAAGCTAGAGTGAGGTTTGGGACCGAGGGCAAGGCAGGCCCACTCTGCAGAGGCTGAATCGAGATCTCCTGCACTGAGGTCATGTCAACTATGAGATGTGCCTCAGTCTAGAGTTTTTGTCCAGTATGGCCTCTTCCTGAAGGGTGTGGGGGCTTCATGAGGCCAGGGAGGTTTGCCTACGATGGGATTTGTGAACTACTCCCAACCTCTAGGTTTCCTTCTGTACGACAGTCGAGTCCTATTGGATCGTTCCAGGAGCCCCCATACGGAAAGACTCGAGAGCAGGTGTCTAAGCATGGATGCCTGGGAACGCCACCTCATAATCCCACTCTTTAGTCAGGACAGGCAGGCTCAATCTGCGGGCTCCTGGGTGAGCTACCCAGAGGGGAGAGTTGAAATGGACTCTCCTGAAGATGAGTCCTACTGTGGGTTGGTGGCCTGGGAGACCTTGGAATGTGGAGGTGGCTCAGGGACTCTTCAGGATTCTCCAACCTGAGGTGTTTGACACGGCACCAACAAGGAAGCGTCTCATGTGGAGACGAGAAGAGTTCTGTTCAGTGCCTCAGGAAAGCCCCATATCCTGTTCTTCGAACCAAAGCCTCTGAGGAGTGACACCTGGAAACCAAAGAAAGAGTTGAGATTAGGGCCTAAGGGCCTGTCCGGCTCAACCTTCTATCTCTGTTGACATCTGTGTGCATGCCTTCGTGGAGGTAGCTGCTCAGCTTGTGTCCGAATGCCCCTGTGTGTCCAGGGAGGCTCCCAGTAGTGGGAAGTCTTCGGGGGCCTTGAGGTTTCTCATATTCTGGAGGTGTAAATCCAAAGGAATGGACACAGTCCCAGGAGAGAGCAGGCACGGTCCTGTGGTATGGCTCCAGGGGACACAGCCTAGAGGCTGTGTTTGCCAGGGCTGTGGGGACAGATATCTAAAAAAGCCAACTTGGCTCATCTAGGGGCCAAGGTAATGGCAGGCCTGATCTCCAGTCCGTGAGGGGAGATCCTCTGTATATCAAAGGAGGGCAAGTGGGAGGCAGTCACTCAGGCTTTTGTCTCTGGGTGTTGCGTTCACAATGGCCGGTCATGGTAGGGGTTGCTTCAGGGGCCGAGGAAGAGCCTTCCTCTCAGGGGATTGTCCAAGCTCCCAAGTGTTTGCGTTCATTCTGTAGCAAGGGTAGAGTACTGTTTTCTGCCACAGGGGTCCCCCAGGAGAGGGACTCTAGAGCACAGCAATGGGTTCCCTCAACTGGAATACACACCATCTAGTTAGTCCTGGGTGCCTATGGGCATGGCAAGCCACATATGCGGGCTCTTGGTCCAGTCACTGCGAGGCGTTACTTGAATAAGGTACTCACGGTGAGGATCAAAATGTGTGTTGGTGCCCAAGGCGGCCCTCACGCATGGGCGCGGCCTCATGGGCCATGCTGTTTTCTCCTACACTGAAGGTTTGACTTACTGCCAGCAGCAAGGTTTCTTGCCATGGGGAAGGAGGGGTTCTGACTTGTGCATCAGGTTCCCCCCTGTGCAGGAATTGGAGATAAGGTCTAGGTTCCGATGACTGAAAAACCAGGATGGGAATGGATGGTGGCCTAAGGCAGTGGCGGACTCAATGTGCTGGGTGTGCAGTCAGCTGTGTCGGTGTCTGTTAGAAGGTCTGGGCTCAGGCTCTTTGTGACAGAGCATCAGTGTTTAAGGTAGCCTATGCAATTGGGGTGTTGCCGATGGCCAAGAAGTTTGATCCTCATTTTGGGTTTCTGGGCAGCACCATAGACAATGTTTTTCTCCTGGAAGCAGGCAGAGTGCTTCATTATGGCCCCAGAATTTCCAGTAGGGAGGGTTTGTGGGCCAGAAGTGTGCGGACGGAAGTCTGAAAACACAAGCTAGGGTGAGGATTGGAGCCAAGGGCAGAGCAGGCCCACTCTGTGGAATCTGAATCAAATTCTCCTGCATCTGACGTCAGGCTGATGATAAGACGTTGGCTGAGGCTGGAGTATATGTCCATGATGGCACCTTCATGAAGCGGGCGTCTCATGAGGCCAAGGAAGTATCCCACGCTGAGTTTGGAGGTTGCCCCAAACCACAAGGTTTCCTTCCGCGGGACATTCGAGTATTGTTGCATGGCTCCAGGACAGACAATACGGAAGGACTTGAGAGCAGGGTTCGAAGGATGGATCCCTGTACAGCATGCCTCGCATTCCCATTGGCCATTAGCGACAAGATATGTTTGATCTGCTGCCTCTGGGGCACGCTACCCACGGGGCTGAGTTGAAATGGCCTCTCCTGAGGATGCGTCATAATGTGCGTTTGAGTCCATGGAGACTTTGGAATGTGCTGGTGGTTCAGTGGCCCTGCGGAACTCTCCTACCTGAAGGGTTTGATACATCCCCAGTAAGAAAGCTCCCCATGTGGAGACGAGAGAGGTTTGGTTTGGTTCCTCAATAAAGCCCCGTGTGCTTCTCTACAAAAACAGTCCTCTGAGGACAGACACATGGAAACCAAAGCTAAGGTTCAGATTAGGGCCTGGGGGCCTGTCCATTTCAACCTTCTGACTCTGGGGACACTGTCTGAGAGTCTAAGTGGAGATAGTTGCTCCGCTGGTGTCAGAGAGCCCCTCTTAGTCCAGGGTGGCCTACACTATTGATGGCCTCAGGGGCCTTTGAGCTTTTCCCTAACCTGTAGGGTTGTGGTAAATGGATTGGGCACACTATCCTTGGTGAGGGCAGGCACAATCTATCGCTGTGGCACCAGAGGCCCTAGCCTGGAGGTTGTGTGGGTCTAGGCTGTGGGCACAGAATTCTGAAAACACAAACTCAGCCTATGTGTGGCGCCTAGGGTATGGCAGGCCGGATGTACAACCCGAAAGTGAGCTCCTTGGCCTTTGAAACAAGGGCGAGTGGGAGGCGTTCCTTCAGGCTTTTGACTCTGGTTGTTGTGTCCGGGATAGCCGTGGATTGGAGGGGTGGCCTCAGGGACTGTGGACGAGTATCCCTCTCTGGGGATATCTCCCAGCTCCCAAGAGTTTGTGGTCATTTTGTGGGAAGGGTGGAGTCGTGTTGTCTGACTCACGTGTCTCCCCAAGAAAGGAATTCCAGAGCAGGGCCCCAGATACGGGTGGGGCGACTGGAAAACTCAAACACTGGTGAGGATTGGGTGCATAGGGGCTTGGCAAGCCCCATATGCAGGCTCTTGCTCCAGGCCCTGACAGACCTTCCTTTGACATGGGGCTCATGCTGAGGGTCAATGTGTGAATTTGTGCCCAGGCAGCACTCAAGTTTGGCCGTGGCATCAGGGGCCATGTAGGTTTCTCCCACCCTGAAGGTGTGACTCCAAGCCAAGAGCAAGCTTTACAGCCATGGGGAAAGAGGAGTTCTGTTTTGTGCTTGTGATACCCAGCTGTGTGGAGAATTGATATAATGTCTAGGTTCAGATATCTGAAAACCAAGGTTAGGAAGAGGTGACGGCATAAGACCATGGCGTGTCCTAAGTGCTGGGTGTGCGGCCAGCTCTCTCCTTGTCTGTTTGAATGTCTGGCTTCAGGCAGTGTCAGACAGAGCATGAGTGCCCAGAGCAGCCTATCCAGCTCGGGTACCGTCGAGGCTCGTTCTAGTTGATCCTCATCTGGGTTTTCTGGAGAGCCCCACAGGGAAACGTTTTTGTTCCGTTGGGCAGACACTGGGCTGGGTTGTGGTTCTGGAGTTCCTAGTCCGGAGGGCTTGTTTGCCAGGAGTGTGAGGAAGGAAGTCTGAAAACACAAGCTAGAGTGAGGTTTGGGACCGAGGGCATGGCACGCCCACTCTGTAGAGGCTGAATCGAGATCTCCTGCACTGAGGTCATGTCAACTATGAGACGTGCCTCAGGCCAGAGTTTTTGTCCAGCATGGCCTCTTCCTGAAGGGTGTGGGGGCTTCATGAGGCCAGGGAGGTTGGCCTACGATGGGATTTGTGAACTACTCCAAACCTCAAGTTTTCCTTCTGTACGACAGTCGAGTCGTATTGGATCGTTCCAGGAGGCCCCATACGGAAAGACTCGAGAGCAGGTGTCTAAGCACGGTTGCCTGGGAACGCCAACTCATATTCCCACTCTTTAGTCAGGACAAGGCAGGCTCAATCTGTGGGCTCCTGGGTGAGCTACCCAGAGGGGAGAGTTGAAATGGACTCTCCTGATGATGAGTCCTACTGTGGGTTGGTGGCCTGGGAGAACTTGGAATGTGAAGGTGGCTTAGGGACTCTGCAGGATTCTCCAACCTGAGGTGTTTGACATGGCTCCAACAAAGAAGCGCCCCATGTGGAGACCAGAGGAGTTCTATTCAGTGCCTCAGGAAAGCCCAATATCCTGTTCTTCGAACCAAAGCCTCTAAGGAGTGACACCTGGAAACCAAAGCAAGAGTTGAGATTAGGGCCTAAGGGCCTCTCCGGCTCAACCTTCTATCTCGGTTGACATCTGTGTTTTTGCCTTCGTGGAGGTAGCTGCTCAGCTTGTGTCCGAATGCCCCTGTGTGTCCAGGGAGCCCCCAGTTGTGGGTTGTCCTCGGGGGCCTTGAGGTTTCTCATATTCTGGAGGTGTGTGGCCAAAGGAATGGACACAGTTTCCCAGGAGAGAGCAGGCACGGTCCTGTGTATGGCTCCAGAGGACCCAGCCTAGAGGCTGTGTTTGCCAGGGCTGTGGGGACAGATGTCTGAAAAAGCAAACTTGGCTCAGCTAGGGGCCAAGATAATGGCAGGCCTGATCTCCAGTCTTTGATGGGAAATCCTCTGGATATCAAATGAGGGCAAGTGGGAGCCAGTCGCTCAGGCTTTTGATTCTGGGTGTTGCGTTCACAGTGGCCTTTCACGGTAGGGGTTGCTTCAGGGGCCGAGGAAGAGCCTTCCTCTCGGGGGATTGTCCAAGCTCCCAAGTGTTTGTGTTCATTCTGTGGGAAGGGAAGATTATTGATTTGTGCCACAGGGTACCCCCCAGGATAGGGACTCTAGAGCACAGCAGTGGGTTCCCTCAACTGGAATACACACCATCTAGTTAGTCCTGGGTGCCTATGGGCATGGCAAGCACGATATGCAGACTCGTGGTCCAGACCCTGACAGGCCTTTCTTTGACATGGGGCTCATGCTGAGGGTCACCGTGTGAAGTTTGCCCAAGGAGCACTCCAGTTTGGGCGTGGCATCAGGGGCAATGAATGGTTCTCCCACGTGAAGGTGTGACTCCCTGCGTAGAACAAGCCTTACAGCCATGTGGACGGCAGAGTTCTGATTTGTGATTCAGATACACAAACTCAGCTTTGGTTTGGGGACGTCGGTATGGCAGGCCCAATCTACAAACCATAAGAAGAACTCATGAGGATTTGAATGTAGAGCAAATCTGAGGCGCTTGCTCAGGCATATGTCTCTGGATTTTGTATCAGCGATGTCCTTGGAATGTCGGGGATGTCTCATGGGTCATGGACGAATCTTCCTCTCTGAGGATTTGGCCCAATTCCCAATTGTTTTCGTCAATCTGTGGAATGGTAGGACTCCTTTCAGTTTTGTTACCTCATTTGTCCCACCAAAAGAGGAATTCCAAAGCAAAGCCGTGCTGAAGACTAAAGGGACAACCCGAACTATGGTTAAAAATTGGGGCCTAGGGGCTTGGCAAGCCCAATATGGTATCTTTTCATCCAGCCACTGAGAGGCCTTACTTGAGGACTGGGCTCAGGCTGAGGGTCACAATGTGTGTTTGAGACCAATGTGGCCCGCAATCATGTTCGGGGCCTCATGGGCCACACTGGTTTCAACTAACTGAATGTTGGACAACATGCCAAACACTAGGTTTCAGCCATGGGGAGGAGTTCTGATTTCTGCATCACGTTCAACCCTGGGGAGTGATTGCAGATAAGGTCTAAGTTCTGAAGCCTGAAAACAGAGGTTGGGAAGAGATGACGAACTAAGGCCATGGTGGCTAGATGTGCTCAGTGTGCGGCCAGCTGTCTGGGTGGGTCCAGGGGGTCCAGGCTCAGGCTGTGTCAGAAAGGGCATTAGTACCCTGTCAGCCTAAGTATTTGGGGTACAGCCAAGGTAGGTGCAGAGTGATCCTCACTTGGGGTTACTGGATAGCCCCAGAAAGCAATGTTTTTCTTCTGGAGGGCAGGCAGAGTGCTGAATTGTAGTTCTGGATTGCCAAACTGGAGGGCTTGTGGGCCAGTAGTCTGAGGACAGAAGTCTAGAACACAAGCAAGGCTTAGGTTTCTGGGTGAGGACATGGTAGGCACACTCTTCAGACCTGAATCGAGATCTCGTGTATATGATGTCAGGTCAAGGATCAGACGATCGCTCAGGTTGGAGTTTCTGACCCTGATGGCCCCTTCCTGAAGGAGGGGCATCACGAGGCCATGGGGGTTTTCACACGATGGCATTGGTGAGAAGCTCCAAACTGCAAAGTGTCTTCTAAGGACAATTGAGACCTGTTGTTTGGCTCCAGGCCAATGATTCTGAGCAGGGTTCTAAGGATGGATGGCTGGGTAGCCCACTTCGCATTCCATATATCTCCTAGCAACAAGACAGGTTAGATCTGCTGGATCTTGAGGAGCAACCGAGGAGGCTGAGTTGAAATGGACTCTCCTGTGGATGGGTCCTAATGTGCTTTTGTGTCTATGGAGACCTTGGAATAAAGCGGTGGCACTGGGGCCCTGAAGGGTTCTCCTTAAACAGAGGCTTTGAACAGCTCCAACGTGCAAGTTTCCCATGTGTAGATGAGATGTTTTCTGATGGTGAGTCAAGAAACACCCATATCCTGGTTTTGAAAGTCAGGCCTCTGAGAAGGGATGACTGGAAACCAAAGCAATGGATCTGATTAGTGCCTAGGGGCCTGTTCTTTCCTTTTTACCTCTGGGGACATCTGTCTATGGGTCTGAGTGCAGGTAGGTGCTCAGATGGGCTCAGATTGCCCCTGTTTTTCCTGGGAAGCCACCACTATTGAGATGGATCAGGGAATTTGGAGGTTTATCCTATTAGAAGGGTTGTGGCCATTGGAATGGGCACACACAATTCCCTTCGAGAGGGCAAGTACAGTCCTCAGGTTTGGCTCCAGGGGCCTGAGCCTGTAGGTTGTGTAGGACAAGGATGTTTGGACAGTTGTCTGAAAACACAAACTCGGCTTATGTTTCAGGTTATAGGTATGGCAGGACTGATCTACAGAACATGAGGAGAACTCTTCTGGATTTGAAAAAAGAGCGAGTGTGGGGCTCTTGCTCAAGTTTGTGTCTCTGGATATCGTGTCACTCATGGTCGTGAAATTTCTGGGTGACTTCATGGGAAATGGACGAGTCTTACTCTCTGGTGGTTTGGCCCCGTCCAAAGAGTTTGGTGTCATTCTGTGGGATGGAAGAAGTCCGTTTTGTTGGTGTTGTGTTTTCTTTTTCAACCTCAGGTTTCCCACCAAATGAGGGATTCCAGAGTAGAGCCCTGGGGAGGTGCGACTGGACAATCAGAAATCTGGTTAAAAATTGGTGCCAAGGGACATGTCAAGCCCATTATGACTTCTAATGGTCCAGCCACTGAGAGTACTTACTACAGGACAGGACTCATGTGGAGAGACACAATGAGTGTTTATGCCCTCGTCGCACTCAAGAATGGCGGGGCTTCAGGGTGAATGCAGGTTTCTCCTACACTGAACGTTGGACAACGTGCCAACCATAAGGTTTCTTGCCATGGGTAAGGAGGAGTTCTGATTTCTGCATCACACTCACCCCTGGGCAGTGATTGGAGATAATGTCTCGGTTCTGAAGCCTGAAAACTGAGGTAGGGAAGAGATGATGACCTAAGGCCATGGCGGGTCTTAAGTGCTCAGTGTACGGTCAGCTTTCTGGGTGTTGGTCAGGAGGTCTGGGCTCAGGTTGTGTCCGACAGTGCATTAGTGCCCAGGGTAGACTATATAATTTGGGTAAAGTCAAGTGCTGTGTAGGTTTATACTCATTTAAGGTGACTGGGCAGCTCATTAGCAATAATTTTTTTTCTAGAGGGCAGGCAGAGTGCTGCATTGTGGGTCCGGAATTGCCAAACTTGAGGGCTTCGGGGCCAGGAGTGTGAGCATGGAAGTCTGAGAACACAAGCTAGACTAGGGTTTCAGGCTAGGGCACGGAAGGTACCCACTGCATATCTCAAACAATATCTCATGCATCTGAAGTCAGGGCGAGGATCAGACGTTGGATAAGGTTGGAGTTTCCGTGCATGACAGCGGCTTCATGAAGGGAGCGGAATCTCGAGACCATTGAGGTTTTCCCACGTTGAGAGTTGTGGGATGCCACCTTCAAGGATTCCTTCTGCGGGACATTTGAGACCTGTTGGACAGCTCCAGGACATCCCATATGGAATAACTCCAGAGCACCGTTTGAGGATGGATGCCTGGGAAGCCCGCCTCGCATTCCAATTGTATCCTAGCAACAAGACAGTTTAGATCTGATGGCTCTTCGGTATCTACCGGAGTGGATGAATTGAAATGGAATTACCTGAGGATGGGTCCTATTGTGTTTTTGTGTCCATGAGGGCCTTGGAATGGGGCGGTGGCACCGGGACCATGACGTACTCTCCTAAGCTTTTGACATAGCTCCCATGCACAGGTTCCTTGTGGAGACGAGAAGAGTTCTGATGGGTGCCTCAGGAAAACCCCTATTCTCGTATTGGAATCAGGCTTTTGAGGAGACATGCCTGTAAACCAAGGCAATGGATCCTATTATGGCCGAGGGTCCTGTCTGGTTCAATATTCTTCTCTGGGGACATCCATCTATGGTATGTGTGGAGGTAGATTATCAGCTGGTGTTAGACAGACGTTGTTTGTTCCGGGCGACCTACACTATTGGGATGGCCTCAGGTAAATTGGAGGTTTCTCCTAATTTGTACGATTTTGGACCATGGAATGGGCAGAAATCCCATGAATTGGTAGGCACAGTCCTAATGTGTGGCTCCAGGGGCCCCAGCCTGGAGGGTGTGTGGCCCAGGACATTGAGGACAGAAGTCTGAAAACACAAACTCAGCTTACGTTTGGGGACGTAGGAATGGCAGGCCCGATCTACAAACCATGAGAAGAACTCTTCAGGATATGAAGAAAGTGCGAGTCTGAGGCGCTTGCTCAGGCTTTTGTCTCTGGATTTTGGAACCGCGATGGCAGTAAAATGTCGGGGAGACCTCATGGGCCATGGACGAATCTTCCTCTCTGAGGATTTGCCCCGATTCCCAACTGTTTTTCGTCATTCTGTGGGATGGGAGGACTCCTTTCATTTTTGTTACCTCAGGTGTCCCACCAGAAGCGGAATTCCAAAGCAAAGCCGTTGGGAAGACTGAAGGGACAACCCGAATTATGATTAAAAATTGGGGCCTAGGGGCATGGCAAGCCCAATATGCTATCTCTCATCCAGCCACTGAGAGGCCTTACTTGAGGACTGGGCTCAGGCTGAGGGTCACAATGTGTGTTTGGGACCATGTGGCCAGCGAGCATGGGCAAGGCCTATTGGGCCACACTGGCTTCAACTACACTGCAGGTTGGACAACGTGCCAACCACAAGGTTTCTTGCCATTGGAAAGGAGTTCTGATTTCTGCATCACGTTCAACCCTGGGCAGTTATTGGAGATAAGGACTAGGTTCTGAAGCCTGAAAACCGAGGTTGAGAAGAGATGACGACCTAAGGCCATGGCGGCTCTATGTGCTCAGTGTGCGGCCAGCTGTCTGGGTGGGGCCAGGAGGTCCAGGCTCAGGCTGTGTCAGAAAGGGCATTAGTGCCCTGGTCAGCCTATGTATTTGGGGTACAGCCAAGGTAGGTGCATGTTGATCCTCACTTGGGTTTACTGGGTAGCCCCAGAGGGCAATGTTTTTCTTCTGGAGGGCAGGCAGAGTGCTGCATTGTAGTTCTGGATTGCCAAACTGGAGGGCTTGTGGGCCAATAGTCTGAGGACAGAAGTCTGAGAACACAAGCTAGGCTTAGTTTCTGAGTGAGGCCATGGCAGGCACAATCTACAGACCTGAATCGAGATCGCGTGCATCTGAAGTCAGGGCGAAGATCAGATGATCGCTCAGGTTGGAGTTTGTGTCCTGATGGCCCCTTCATGATGGGGGGGCATCGCGAGGCCTTGGTGGTTTGCCCACGATGGGAGTTGTGAGAAGCTCCAAACTGCAGAGGGTCTTCTGCAGGACAATTGAGACCTGTTGTTTGGCTCCAGGCCAATGATTCTGAGCAGGGATCTAAGGATGGATGGCTAGGTAGCCCACCTCGCATTCCAATTTTCTCCTAGCAACAAGACACTTTAGAACTGCTGGATCTGGGGGAGCAACCGAGAAGGCTGAGTTGAAATGGACTTTCCTGTGGATGGGTCCTAATGTGCTTTTGTGTCTATGGTGACCTTGGAATGAAGCGGTGGCACTGGGGCCCTGAAGGGTTCTCCTAAACAGAGGCTTTGACACAGCTCCAACGTGCAAGTTTCCCATGTTTAGATGAGATGTTTTCTGATGGGTGAGTCAAGAAACAGCCATATGCTGGTTTTGAAATCCAGGCCTCTGAGGAGAGATGCCTGGAAATTAAAGCAATGGATCTTATTAGTACCTAAAGGCCTGTTCTTTGTTTTTTACCTCTGGGGACATCTGTCAATGGGTCTGAGTGCAGGTACGTACTCAGATGGGCTCAGATTGCCCCTGTTTTTCCTGGGAAGCCACCACTATTGAGATGGATAAGGGACTTTGGAGGTTTCTTTTATTAGAAGGGTTGTGGCCATTGGAATGGGCACACACAATTCCCATGGAGAGGGCAAGTACAGTCAGGTTTGGCTCCAGGGCCCTGAGCCTGTAGGTTGTGTAGGCCAGGGCTGTTTGGACAGTTGCCTGAAAACACAACTCGGCTTATGTTTCGGGTCATAGGTATGGCAGGATTGATCTACAGACCATGAGGAGAACTCTTCGGGATTTGATAAAAGGTGAGTGTGAGGCTCTTGCTCAAGTTTTTGTCTCTGGATATCGTCTCACACACGGTCATGAAATTTCTGGGTGACTTCACGGGAAATGAACGAATCATACTCTCTGATAATTTGGCCCCGTCCGAATAGTTTGGGGTTATTCTGTGGGACAGAAGAAGTCCGTTTATTTGTTGTTGTTGTTTTCTTTTATAACCTCAGGTGTCCCACCTAATGAGGGACTCCAGAGAAGAGCCCTGGGGAGGGGCGACTGGACAATCAGAAATCTGGTTAAAAGTTGGGGCCTAGGGTCATTGAAACCCATCTAATGGTCCAGCCACTGAGAGGATTTACTAGAGGACAGGACTCATGCTGAGGGTCACAATGCATGTTTATGCCCTCATCGCTCTCAAGATGGGCGGGGCCTCAGGGTGAATGCTGGTTTCTCCTACACTGAACGTTGGACAATGTCCCAACCACAAGGTTTCTAGCGATGGATAAGGAAGAGTTCTGTTTTCTGCATCACACTCACCCCTGGGCAGCGATTGGAGTTAAGGTCTCGGTTCTGAAGCCTGAAAACTGAGGTAGGGAAGAGATGATGATCTAAGGCCATGGTGGGTCTTATGTGCTCAGTGTGCGGTCAGCTTTCTGGGGTTGGTCAGGGGGGCGTGGCTCAGGTTGTGTCTGACAGTGCATTAGTGCCCAGGTTAGACTATATAATTTGGGTAAAGTCGAGTGTTGTGTAGGTTTATCCTCATTTAAGGTACCTGGGCAGCTCATTAGGCAATAAATTTTTTCTAGCGGGAAGGCGAGTCCTGCATTGTTGGTCCGGAATTGCCAAACTTGAGGGCTTCGGGGCTAACAGTGTGAGGACGGAAGTATGAGAGGACAAGCTAGACTGGGTTTCAGGATGAGGGACGGCAGGTACCCCCTGCAGATCTGAACCAATATCTCATGCATCTGAAGTCAGGGGGAGGATCAGATGATGGCTCAGGTTGGAGTTTCCGTGCATAAAGGCCGATTCATGAAGGGAGTGGAATATCGAGGCCATTGAGGTTTTCCCTCGTTGGGAGTTGTGGGATGCCCCCTTCAAGGATTCCTTCTGCGGAACAATTGAGACCTGTTGGACAGCTCCAGGGCATCCCATATGGAATGACTCCAGAGCAACGTACGAGGATGGATGCCTGGGAAGCCGGTTTCGCATTCCAATTGTCTCCTACAAGAAGACAGTTTCAATCTGATGGCTCTGCGGGAGCAACCGGGGTGGCTGAGTTGAAATGGATTTTCCTGAGGATGCGTCCTAATGTGTTTTTGTGTCCATGAGGGCCTTGGAAAGGGGCGGTGGCACCGGGAACCTGAAGTACTCTCCTAAGCTTTGACTTGGCTCCCATGCACAGGTTTCCTTGTGGAGACGAGATGAGTTCTGATGGGTGCCTCAGAAAAACACCTATGCTCATATTGGAATCAGGCTTTTGAGCAGACATGCCTGTAAACCAAAGCAATGGATCCCATTATGGCCTAGGCTCCTGTCTGGTTCAATCTTCTTCTCTGGGGACATCCATCTATGGTATGAGTGGAGGTTGATTATCAGCCGGTGTCACACAGCCCTTGTTTTTTCCGAGCGACCTAAACTATTGGGATGGCCTCAGGGACTTTGGAGGTTTCTCCTAATTTGTACAATTTTGGACAACGGAATGGGCAGAATGCCCATGGATTGGTAGGCACAGTCCTAATGTGTGGCTCCAGGGGCACCTGCCTGGAGGGTGTGTGGCCCAGGAATTTGAGGACAGAAGTCTGAAAACACAAACTTATCTTAGGTCTGTGGACGTAGGTATGGCAGGCCCGATCTACAAACCATGAGAAGAACTCTTCAGGATATGAAGAAAGTGCGAGTCTGAGGCGCTTGCTCAGGCTTTTGTCTCTGGATTTTGTATCATTGATGGCCGTGGAATATCGGGGAGGCCTCATGGGTCATGGACGAATCTTCCTCTCTGAGGATTTGGCCCGATTCCCAATCGTTTTTCGTCAATCTGTTGGATGGGAGGACTCCTTTCAGTTTTGTTACCTCAGGTGTCCCACCAAAAGAGGAATTCCAAAGCAAAGCCTTGGGGAAGACTGAAGGGACAACCCGAACTATGGTTAAAAATTGGGGCCTAGGGGCATGGCAAGCCCAACATGCTATCTCTTCATCCAGCCACTGAGAGTCGTTACTTGAGTACTGGGCTCAGGCTGAGGGTCACAATGTGTGGCTGTGACCCATGTGGCCCGCGAGCATGGGCGGGGCCTCATGGGCCACACTGGTTGCAACTACACTGAAGGTTGGACAACATGCCAACCACAAGGTTTCTTGCCATGGGGAAGGAGTTCTGATTTCTGCATCACGTTCAACCCTGGGCAGTGATTAGAGATAAGGTCTAGGTTCTGAGGCCTGAAAACCGAGGTTGGGAAAAGATGACGACCTTAGGCCATGGCGGCTCGATGTGCTCAGTGTGCGGCCAGCTGTCTGGGTTGGTCCAGGAAGTCCAGGCTCAGGCTGTGTTAGAAAGGGCATTAGTGCCCTGGTCAGCCTCTGTATTTGGGGTACAGCCAAGGTAGGTGCAGGTTGATCGTCATTTGGTGATACTGGGTAGCCCCAGAGGGCAATGTTTTTCTTCTGGAGGGCAGGCAGAGTGCTGCATTGTAGTTCTGGATTGACAAACTGCAGGGCTTGTGGGCCAGTAGTCTGAGGACAGAAGTCTGAGAACACAAGCTAGGCTTAGGTTTCTTGGAGAGGCCATGGCAGGCACAATCTACTACCTGAATCGAAATCTCGTGCATCTGAATTCAGGGCGAGAATCAGACAATCTCTCCAGTTGGAGTTTGTATCCCAGATGGCCCCTTCATGAAGGAGGGGCATCAGGAGGCCATGGGGGTTTTCCCACAATGGGAGTTGTTAGAAGCTCCAAACTGCAGAGTCTTCTGCAGGTCAATTGAGACCTGTGGTTTGGCTCCAGTCCATGATTCTGAGCAGGGTTCTAAGGATTGATGGCTTGGTAGTCGACCTCGCATTCCAATTGACCCCTGCCACAAGACAGGTTAGATCTGCTGGATCTGGGGGAGCAACCGAGGAGGCTGAGTTGAAATGGACTCTCCTGTGGATGGGTCCTAATGTCCTTTTGTGTCTATGGAGACCTTGGAATGAAGCGGTGGCACTGGGGCCCTGAAGGTTTCTCCTAAATAGAGGCTTAGACACAGCTCCAACGTGCAAGTTTCCCATATGTAGATGAGATGTTTTCTGATGGGTGAGTCAAGAAACAGCCATATGCTGGTTTTGAAATCCAGGCCTCTGAGGAGAGATGCATAGAAACCAAAGCAAATGGATCTGATTAGTGCCTAGGGGCCTGTTCTTTCCTTTTTAACCTCTGGGATATCTGTCTATGGGTCTGAGTGCAGTAGGTGCTCAGATGGGCTCAGATTGCCCCTGTTTTTCCTGGGAAGCCACCACTATTGAAATGGATCAGGGACTTTGGAGGTTTATCCTATAAAAAGGGTTGTGGCCATTGGAATGGGCACACACAATTCCCTTGGAGAGGGCAAGTACAGTTTTCAGGTTTTGCTCCAGAGGCCTGAGCCTTTAGGTTGTGTAGGAGAGGGTTGTTTGGACAGTTGTCTGAAAACACAAACTCGGCTTATGTTTCGTGTCATAGGTATGGCAGGATTGATCTACAGACCATGAGGAGAACTCTCCGGGATTTGAATAAAGGGCGAGTGTGAGGCTCTTGCTCAAGTTTTTGTCTCTGGATATCGTGTCACTCATGGTCGTGAAATTTCTGGGTGACTTCATGGGAAATGGACGTGTCTTACTCTCTGTACGTTTGGCCTCGTCAAAAGAGTTGGGGTCATTCTGTGGGATGGAAGATGTCCGTTTTTTCGTTGTTGTTGTTTTCTTCTTTAACCTCAGGTGTCCCACCAAATGAGGGATTCCAGAGTAGAGCGCTGGGGAGGGGCGAATGGACAATCAGAAATCTGGTTAAAAGTTGGGGACTAGGGACATGTGAAGCCCATTATGACATCTAATGGTCCAGCCACTGAGAGGACTTACTAGAGGACAGGACTCATGCTGAGGGTCACAATGCATGTTTATGCCCTCGTCGCTCTCAAGAATGGGCGGGGCCTCAGTGTGAAAGCTGGTTTCTCCTACACTGAACGTTGGACAACGTGCCAACCACAAGGTTTCTTGCCATGGGTAAGGAGGAGTTCTGATTTCTGCATCACACTCACCCCTGGGCAGTGATTGGAGATAAGGTCTCGGTTCTGAAGCCTGAAAACTGAGGTATAGAAGAGACGTTGACCTAAGGCCATGGCGAGTCTTATGTGCTCAGTGTGCGGTCAGCTTTCTGGTTGTTGTTCAGGAGGTCCTGGCTCAGGTTGTGTCTGACAGTGCATTAGTGCCCATGTTAGACTATATAATTTGGGTAACGTCGAGTGCTGTGTAGGTTTATCCTCATTTAAGGTACCTGCGCAGCTCATTAGGCAATAAATTTTTTCTAGAGGGCAGGCAGAGTGCTGCATTGTGTTCCGGAATTGCCAAACTTGAGTGCTTCGGGGCCAGGAGTGTGAGGACGGAATTCTGAGAAGACAAGCTAGACTTGGGTTTCAGGACGAGGGCACGGCACGTACCCCCTGCAGATCTGAACCAATATCTCATGCATCTGAAGTCAGGGCGAGGATCAGAAGTTGGCTCAGGCTAGAGTTTCCATGCATGATGGCCGCTTCATGAAGTGAGCGGAATCTCGTGGCCATTGAGGTTTTCCCACGTTGGGAGTTGTGGGATGCCCCCTTCAAGGATTCCTCTGCGGGACATATGAGACCTGTTGGTCAGCTACAGGATATCACATATGGAATGACTCCAGAACACCGTTAGAGGATGAATGCTATGGAAGCCCGCCTTGCATTCCAATTGTCTCCTAGCAACAAGACAGTTGAGATCTGATGGCTCTGCAGAACTAATCGGGGCAGCTGTGTTGAAATGGTCTTTCCCAAGGATGGGGCCTAATGTGTGTTTGTGTCCATGAGGGACTTGGAATGGGGCGGTGGCACTGGGACCCTGAAGTATTCTCCTAAGCTTTTGACAAAGCTCCCATGCAGAAGTTTCCTTGTGGCGACGAGATATGTTCTGATGGGTGCCTCAGGAAACCCCCTATGCTGGTCTTGGAATCCTGGCTTTTGAGGAGACATGCCTGTAAACCAAAGCAATAGATCCGATTATGGCCCAGGGTCCTGTCTGGTTCCATCTTCTTCTCTGGGGACATCCAACTATGGTATGAGTGGAGATAGACGCTCAGCTGGTGTCAGATCGCCCTTGTTTGTCCCGATAACCTATACTATTGGGATGGCCTCGGGGAATTTGGAGGGTTCTCCTAATTTGTACGATTTTGGACAAGGGAATGGGCAGAATTCCCATGGATTAGGTAGGCATAGTCCTAATGACTGGCTCCCGGGGCCTCAGCTTGGAGAGTGTTTGGTCCAGGAATTTGAGGACAGAAGTCTGAAAACACAAACTCAGCTTAGGTTTGGGGACGTATGTATGGCAGGCCCAATCTACAAACCATGAGAAGAACTCTTCAAGATATGAAGAAAGAGCGAGTCTGAGGCGCTTGCTCAGGCTTTTGTCTCTGGATTTTGTATCAAAGATGGGCGTGGAATGTGGGGAGGCCTCATGGGCCATGGACGAATCTTCCTCTCTGTTGATTTGTCCCGGTCCCAATTTCTTTCCATCAATCTGTGGGATGGGAGTTCTCCTTTCAGATTTGTTACCTCAGGTGTCCCAACCAAAGACGAATTCCAAAGCAGAGCTCTGGGGAAGAGTGAAGGGACAACCCAAACTATGGCAAAAAATGGGGCCTAGGGGCATGGCAGGCCCAATATGCTGTCTCTTCATCCAGCCACTGAGTGGCCTTACTTGAGGACTGGGCTCAGGCTGAGGGTCACAATGTTGGTGGTGACCAATGTGGCCCACAAGCATGGGCGGGGCCCCATGGGCCACACTGGTTTCAACTACACTGAACTTTGGACAACATGCCAATCACAAGGTCTTTGCCATAGGGAAGGAGCTCTGATTTCTGCATCATTTTCAACCCTGGACAGTTGTTGGAGATAAGGTCTAGGTTCTGAAGCCTGAAAACCGCAGTTGGGAAGAGAAGACGACCTAAGGCCATGGCGGGTCTGATGTGCTCAGTGTGCATTCAGCTGCCTGGGTGTTGGTCAGGAGGTTTGGGTTCCGGTTGTGTCAGACAGTGCATTAGTGCCCAGGTTAGACTATATAATTTAGGTACAGTCGAGTGCCGTGTAGGTTTATCCTCATTTGAGGTGCCTGGGAAACTCATTGGGCAATATATTTTTTCTAGAGGTTAAGCAGAGTGCGGCATTGTGGGTCCGGAATTGCCAAACTTGAGGGCTTCTGGGCCAGGAGTGTGAGGACAGAAGTCTGAGAACACAAGCTAGACTTCGGCTTCAGGCCGAGGGCACGGCAGGTACCCTCTGCAATCTGAACCAATATCTCATGTATCTGAATTCACGGCGAGGATCAGACGTTGGCTCAGGTTGGAGTTTCTGTGCATGACTGCCCCTTCATGAACGGAGCGGAATCTCAAGGCCATGGAGGTTTTCCCACGTTGGGACTTGTGGGATGCCCCCTTCAAGAATTCCTTCTGCGGGACATTGAGACCTGTTGGTCAGCTCCAGGACATCCCATATGGAATGACTCCAGAGCACCGTTCGAGGATGGATGCTAGGGTAGCCGGCCTCGCATTCCAATTGCCTCCTAGCAACAAGACACTTGAGATCTGATGGCTCTGCGGGAGCAATCAGTGCGACTGAATTGAAATGGACTTTCCCGGGGCCCCAGCCTGGAGAGTGTTTGGCCCAGGAATTTCAGGACAGAAGTCTGAAAACACAAACTCAGCTTAGGTTTGGGGACGTAGGTATGGCAGGCCCGATCTATAAACCATGAGAAGAACTCTTCCGGATATGAAGAAAGAGCGAGTCTGAGGCGCTTGCTCAGGCTTTTGTCTCTGGATTTTGTATCAAAAATGGGCGTGGAATGTGGGGAGGCCTCATGGGCCATGGATGAATCTTCCTCTCTGTGGATTTGGCCCGGTCCCAATTTCTTTCCGTCAAACTGTGGGATGGGAGGTCTCCTCTCATGTTTGTTACCTCAGGTGTCCCAACCAAAGAGGAATTCCAAAGCAGAGACCTGGGGAAGAGTGAAGGGACAACCCAAACTATGGTTAATAATTGGGGCCTAAGGACATGGTAGGCCCAATATGCTGTCTCTTCATCCAGCCACTGAGTGGCCTTACTTGAGGACGGGGCTCAGGCTGAGGGTCACAATGTGTGTTTGTGACCAATGTGGCCCGCGATCATGGGCGGGGCCTCATGGGCCACACTGATTTCAACTACACTGAACTTTGGACAACATGCCATACACAAGGTCTCTTGCCATGGGGAAGGAGCTCTGATTTCTGCATCATTTTCAACCCTGGGCAGTGGTTGGAGATAAGGTCTAGGTTCTGAAGCCTGAAAACCGCAGTTGGGAAGAGATGACTACCTAAGGCCATGGCAGGTCTGATGTGCTCAGTGTGCATTCAGCTGCCTGGGTGTTGGTCCGGAGGTTCGGGTTCAGGTTGTGTCAGACAGTGCATTAGTGCCCAGGTTAGACTATATAATTTAGGTACAGTCGAGTGCCGTGTAGGCTTATCCTCATTTGAAGGGCCTGGGCAACTTATTAGGCAATATATTTTTTCTAGAGGGCAGGCAGAGTGCTGCATTGTGGGTCCGGTATTGCCAAACATGAGGGATAACGGACCAGGAGTGTGAGGACAAGTCTTAGAAGAGAAGCTAGACTTGGGCTTCAGGCCCAAGGCATGGCTGGTATCCCCTGCAGATCTGAACGAATATCTCATGCTTCTGAAGTGACGGCCAGGATCAGACTTTGTCTCAGGTTGGAGTTTCTGTGCATGACTACCCTTTCATGAACGGAGCGGAATCTCAAGGCCATGGAGGTTTTCCCACGTTGGGACTTGTGGGATGCCCCTTCAAGGATTCCTTCTGTGGGACAATTGAGACATGTTGGGCAGCTCCAGGATATCCCATATGGAATGACTCCAGAGCACCGTTCGGGGATGGATGCCAGGGAAGCCGGCCTCGCATTCTATTGTCTGCTAGCAACAAGACAGTTGAGATCTGATGGCTCTGCGGGAGCAACCGGGGTGGCTGAGTTGAAATGGAATTTCCCGAGGATGGGGCCTAATGTGTGTTTGTGTCCATGAGGGCCTTGGAATGGGGCGGTGGCACCGGGACCCTGAAGTATTGTCCTAAGCTTTTGACATAGCTCCCATGCACAAGTTTCCTTGTGGAGACGAGATTTGTTCTGATGGGTGCCTCAGGTAACCTCTTATGCTGATATTGCAATCCAGGCTTATGAGGAGACATGCCTGTAAACGAAAGCAATGGATCCGATTATGGCCTAGGGTCCTGTCTGGTTCAATCTTCTTCTCTGGGGATATCCATCTATGGAATGAGTGTAGGTAGATGCTCACCTGGTGTCAGACTGCCCTTGTTTGTCCGGAGACCTACACTATTGGGATGGCCTCGGGGACTTTGGAGAGTTCTCCTAATTTGTACGATTTTGGACAATGGAATGGGCAGAATTCCCATGGGTTGGGTAGGCACAGTCCTAATGTTTGGCTCCAGGGGCCCCAGCCTGGAGGGTGTGTGGCCCAGGACTTTGAGGACAGAAGTCTTAAACACAAACTCAGCTTAGGTTTGGGGATGTAGGAATGGCAGGCCCAATCTACAAACCATGAGAAGAACTCTTCAGGATATGAAGAAAGAGCGTGTCTGAGGCACTTGCTCAGGCTTTTGACTCTGGATTTTGTATCAACGATGGCCGTGGAATGTGGGGAGGCCTCATGGGTCATGGACGAATCTTCCTCTCTGTGTATTTGGCCCGGTCCCAAAAGAATTACGTCAATCTGTGGGATGGGAGGTCTACTTTCAGGTTTATTCCCTCAGGTGTCCGAACAAAAGAGGAATTCCAAAGCAGAGCCCTGGGGAAGAGTGAAGGGACAACCCAAACTTTGGTTAAAAATTGGGGCCTAGGGGCATGGCAGGCCCAATATGCTGTCTCTTCATCCAGCCACTGGGATGCCTTACTTGAGGACTGGGCTCAGGTTGAGGGTCACAATATGTGTTTGTGAACAAAGTGGCCCGCGAGCATGGGTGGGGCCTCATGGGCCACACTGGTTTCAACTGAAGGACTTTGGACAACATGCCAATCACAAGGTCTCTTGCCATGGGGAAGGTGTTCTGATTTCTGCATCAGTATCAACGCTGGGCAGTGGTTGGAGATAAGGTCTAGGTTCTGAAGCCTGAAAAACCTCATTTGGGAAGTGATGACGACCTAAGGCCATTGTGTGTCTGATATGTTCAGTGTGTGGTCAGCTGCCTGGGTGTTGGTGAGGAGGTTCTAGCTCAGGTTGTGTCAGACAGTGCATTAATGCCCAGGTTAGACTATATAATTTGGGTACAGTCGAGTGCCGTGTAGGTTTATCCTCATTTGAGGTGCCTGGGCAGCTCATTAGGCAAGATATTTTTTCTAGAGGGCTGCATTGTGGGTCCGGAATTGCCAAACTTGAGGGCTTCTGGGCCAGGAGTGTGAGGACAGAAATCTGAGAACACAAGCTAGACTTGGGCTTCAGGCCGAGGGCACGGCAGGTACCCCCTGCAGATCTGAACCAATATCTCAAGCATCTGAAGTCACGGCGAGGATCAGACGTTGGCTCAGGTTGGAGTTTCTGTGCGTGACTGCCCCTTCATGAACGGAGCAGAATCTCAAGTCCATGGAGGTTTTCCCACGTTGGGAGTTGTGGGATGCCCCCTTCAAGGATTCCTTTGGGGGACAATTGAGACCTGTTGGGCAGCTCCAGGACATCCCATATGGAATGACTCCAGAGCACCGTTGGAGGATGGATTCCAGGGAAGCACGCCTCGCATTCCAATTGTCTCCTAGCAACAAGATAGTTGAGATCAGATGGCTCTGCGGGAGCAAACGGGGTGGCTGAGTTGAAATGGACTTTCCTGAGGATGGGGCCTAATGTGTGTTTGTGTCCATGATGGCCTTGGAATGGGGCGGTGGCCCTGGGACCCTGAATTATTCCCCTAAGCTTTTGACATAGGTCCCATGCACAAGTTTCCTTGTGGAGACGAGATTTGTTCTGATGGGTGCCTCAGGAAACCCCTTATGCTGGTATTGAAATCCAGGCTTTTGAGGAGCCATGCCTGTAAATCAAAGCAATGGATCCGATTATGGCCTAGGGTCCTGTCTGGTTCAATCTTCTTCTCTGGGGATATCCATCTATGGAATGAGTGGAGGTAGATGCTCACCTGGTGTCAGACTGCCCTTGTTTGTCCCCGGAGACCTACACTATTGGGATGGCCTCGGGGACTTTGGAGAGTTCTCCTAATTTGTATGATTTTGGACAATGGAATGGGCAGAATTCCCACGGATTGGCTAGGCACAGTCCTCATGTGTGGCTCCAGGGGCCCCAGCCTGGAGGGTGTGTGGCCCAGGACTCTGAGGACAGAAGTCTGAAAACACAAACTCAGCTTACATTTCAGGTTTCCCAGTGTTCTCCAGGAAAGTGGATGTAAGGATGGCACACAGTCCCCACGTCATTGAGTGCACCCCAGTCTCTGACACATTGCAGGTAATGGTCTTTGAGCAGCACCTCCAGTTCAGCAGGGTCCCCCTGTTCAGGCACAAGTGTGGCAGCACAGACCTCAGAGCCACCCCCCAACTTCAGCATTGTTCCCTGTGTCCCTAGGAGATGAAGGTAATGGCCTATCAGAATCATGCAGGTGGGTCCTCCAAGTTCCTTTCTCTGGCCCCAGGCACATGTGTGGTGGTAACAGCCCCAGAGGCATCCACCCATTTTATCATTGTGCCCTGTGTCACTCAGGATGGTGGCAATAGTCTGTCAGGATTGTGCAGGAGAGTCCTCCAAGTCCCTGTTCTCCCAGGCACAGGGGTGGTGGCAACAAACCTTAGAGTAGTACCCCATCTTCAACACTGTGCCTCGTGCCCTGGGGTTGGTGGTCATAGGCTGCAGGATCCTGCAGGAGAGTCCTCCAGTTGGGGGCCTGGAAGCTGAAGTAAACTAGACCCCACTTAAGTTGCACAAGGAACAGTTGATTTGAGGTATTCATTTAGAAGAGTAATCTCACTTTTCCAACAAAGACAGATTCATCAGTCTACTTTTGATGAAGATAATTACTACTTAAGAAAAAAGTGTGTGGGGCGCACCTGGGTGGCTCAGTGGGTTAAGCCTCTGCCTTCTGCTGAGGTTGTGATCCCACGGTCCTGGGATCGAGCCTCAAATTGGGCTCTCTGATTAGCAGGGAGCCTCCTTCCTCTTCTCTCTTTGTCTGCCTCCTGTACTGCTTGTAATCTCTCTGTCAAATAAATAAATAAAATCTTAAGAAAAAGAAACAAGTGTGTGTTTCCCCTTCTCCCAGGAACTGAAACAGATGTGCAGGCCATAGATTGCAGATGCCTATTTGTGCCAACCTGACAGCATTTCTCTGCTCTGGCTCCATAAAACCTGGAGTTTTGAACTCCAGCATCTGGGTCAGTGATACAGCTTGTCACAGGACATTTATGTTCAGAGAAAGCAGCAGATACAGTGGGCGCAATGTCACATCCATGTCAGGAGTAGAGGTAAAACTTCTCATTAACTCAAAATCTCCTGGACTTTTCTCTTTCCTCTAGTTGAGCCACGAAGTAAAACTTAAGTCATTGTCAGCATTCTGGATTTGGTTCAAGAGTTACTCAGTTTCCCTGCAGGTAGGCCATTTCAGGGAATACCCTTTTATCTGTTGATTTATTGCTTACAAAATGTCATCTGAACATCTGTTTCTGAGGAAATCACTTATTGGAAAGGAGTGATAAGATTTACCCCTTGTGCGTGCGTGTGTGTGTGTGTGTGTGTTTAAAGATTTTATTTATTTTTTGACAGACAGAGATCACAAGTAGGCAGAGAGGCAGGCAGAGAGAGAGAGAGGAGTTAGCAGGCTCCCTGCAGAGCAGAGAGCCCCATGCGGGGCTCAATCCCAGGACCCTGGGATCATGACCTGAGCCAAAGGCAGAGGCTTTAACACACTGAGCCTCCCAGGCGCCCCAGCTCTTTGTGTGTTTTTAACATACAATTTCATCCCTTATCTAACAAGGTTTATTCCGTTGGGCCTAGGGTATAGTTAGGTGGCCAACATCTAGAGTTGGGTGGCTTTTTGTCATCAGATACAGACTTGGATGATGTCTTGTCATTTGTCAAAGGTGATGTTTCCTAATTTATCAGTCTTTTCATCAGAAGAGTTATAATTAACGTATAGGGAAAATTCAAAGTTATTCAAAGTAGCCATTTACTGTTTAAAAGTTGACCTTGGTTTTCTAATTTAACTAAATGCATCATCTAGATACTTTGACGTGCTGTATATTTTCTGCAATTTCTTTGGTGGTAGAGTCAGAAGGAGAGACTTTGGAAATTCTTATGGATAGATGCATGCTGGTGGCTCCAAGGAGCTTGGTGTCAGGAGCCCTGGGGAGAGTTCTGCAACTGCTTGCCTGACCTTAGGTGAGTCAGGTTATACCACAGAGTTTCTGTTTCCTCCTTATGAATCTGCTGGCAGGTAATATCTATGGAAAGGATTTTTACACAGAAACTGTAATGTATATTGAAGAGCAAATTAAAATCAGATGATTTGGCTGTATTGTTCTGTAAATAATAGTTTTAATCCTTGCCCCCGACAGGATGCCTGGGTGGCTCAGTGGGTTAAAGCCTCTGCCTTTGGTAGAGATCAGGTCATGATCTCAGGGTCCTGGAATTGAGCCCCACATCAGGCTCTCTGCTCAGCAGAGAGCCTGCTTCCCTTTCTCTCTCTCTGCCTGCTTGTGATCTCTATTTAAATAAATAAATAAAATCTCTACAGAAATAGTTTTAAACCCTTCTGTCATGAGATATGGTGTTTTATTGCACAAGGAGTCCTCAGAAGGCTATAATGAAAGTGTCAGGTCACAGAGCACATTCAGGTTCCATTGGTAGGTTAGTGACCATTTACCAGGTAGGAGGTAAGTGGAGAGAAATATGACAGAAGGCAAAAGTAGGTGTTAACCATTCATTAGGTAGCATTCTGCATTTCTCATGAAAGCCTTGGGCCAGTTTAATTTTGGAAGAAGGAGAAGGAATCCTGGAACTTTCTGGCAGACAGGGGAATTCCAGGTCTGAGTAGAGCTGACAGGGGTCCCAGAGTAGAGCTGAGTGAATTCTGCAAGAGGTTGTGGGCAGGACTGGCTCCAGGGGGTGGCTGCGTCTCCCGTGTGATGGTTGTGACAGGTCAGAGCTGTGAGCAGTTTCCTGGATGAGGACAAGTGAGCCACAGGTGGAGAACTGGCAGAACACTTTCTTCTGTGCCACCAGCCTCACCCAACACACACAACCTCATTGTTTGTCCCTGTCACTCCAATTCTGACTGCTCTGTGCTGCCAGTACGAGATATTGGTTTGTGCTCCTTTCTTTGCATGTCAGTGAAGTTTCAAAACTTTGATTATGGAAGGGACGCCTGGGTGGCTCAGTTGGTTAAGCAGCTGCCTTCGGCTCAGGTCATGATTCCAGCATCCTGGGATCGAGTTCCACATTGGGCTCCTTGCTCGGCAGGGAGCCTGCTTCTCCCTCTGCCTCTGCCTGCCTCTCTGTCTACTTGTGCTCACTCTCGCTCCTCTCTCTCTCTGAAAAATAAATAAAATCTTAAAAAAAAAACAACCTTTGATTATGGAAATGGCGGGTCATCAGAATGGCTATTATTCTTATTTCCTGCTCATTAATTCACCAGAGTGAATCATACCTGCTAGTGGAAGGGGCGATCTGTGTGTTTTTATTTCCTGTTTAAATTAAACAATGGGAAAACAATCTTTTGAGGAATTAAAAAACCCTTCATGGGGACTCATGATTTTCTCTGCTGTGAACCACTTTCTGATAGTAGAAACTTTTTTTTTAATTAAAGCTCAGACTCAGAGCTGTAACAGGATGCTGTGCCCTTTGTGAGGGGGAGAAAAAGAGGAGGAGTGTAGGTTGTTTAGGAGCTTGTGGTGTGGCTCATTATGCTCCTAGTGGAACACAAGCCCCTGTTAGCCTTCCTTGACAGTGGGTGGGGGAGATAGGGGTTGCTGCTCACCTGGTGGACCATCCTGGTCTCTGAAACCTGACCCAGTAAATCACTATTGACTTGAACTGGGGAATTTATGAAGAAAACAGAATGAACCCTGAAGGGTGCCTATATCCTTTGCACTCAGACAATTCCATGGAGCAAAGGAACTCATCACCCATGAGACATGTCAGGATCCCTGAGGGTTTGGGCTTTGCTCCCTGGGAAGAGGTTGTGTCTTCATCCTTATCTGAACCAGAACCATGTTGTCTGGTTACCAAGATCCAGACTTTTATGTGACCATGAAATTATTATTATTGTTATTTTAAGGAAGCAATGTAGGCACTGTCTTCAAGATACAAATGTCAAAAGGAAAACCAAAAGGTTATATATATATATATATATATATATATATATATATATATATATATAATGACTAAACTTGTGTTATCTCTCATTAGTAAGGGTAACTTAGGGCTGCCCATATGAGAAAACCAAGGAATTATATTTTGATCGAAGTGTGTTGTGCAAGTGTAGTGTATGTGTGGATTTTTTATTTATTTTGTTTTATTTTTTAATTATTTTTTAATTTTTAAAAATTTTTATATAAACATATAATGGAAGTTTAGCCCAAGGGGTACAGATCTGTGAATCACCAGGTTTACACACTTCACAGCACTCACCATAGCACATACCCTCCCTGATGTCCATAACCCCACCACCGTCTCCTGACACCCCCTAGAAACCCTGTTTATTTTGTGAGATTAAGAGTCACTTATGGTTTGTCTCCCTCCCGATCCCATCATGTTACTTTTATTATTTTCCTAACACCGAACCACCCCCACGTTGCATCTCCACTTCCTCATGTCAGGGAGATCATATGATAGCTCTCTTTCTCTGATTGACTTATTTCACTAAGCATAATACTCTCTAGTTCCATCCATGTTGTCACAAATGGCAAGATTTCATTTATTTTGATGGCTGCATATTATTCCATTGTGTGTGTGTGTGTGTGTGTGTGTGTGTGTGTGTGTGTGTGTGTCACATATTCTTTATCCATTCACCTGTTGATGGGCATCTAGGTTATTTCCATAGTTTGGCTATTGTGGACATTGCTGCTAAAACATTCGGGTGCACATGCCCATTTGGATCACTAGACTTGTATCTTTAGAGTGAATACCCTGTAGTGCAAAAGTTGGGTCATAGGGCAGTTCTATTTTCAACTTTTTGAGGAAATTCCATGATGTTTTCCAGAGTCGTTGCACCAGCTTGCATCCCACCAACAGTGTAGGAGGGTTCCCCTTTCTTTGCATCCTTGCTAGCATATGTCACTTCCTGGCTTGTTGATTTTAGCCATTCTGACTGGTGTGAGGTGGTATCTCATTGTGGTTTTGATTTGTAATTCCCTGATGCCGAGTGATTTGGAGCATTTCTTCATGTGTCTGTTGGCCATCTGGATGGCTTCTTGCAGAAATGTCTGTTCATGTCCTCTGCCCATTTCTTGATTAGATTATTTGTTCTTTGGGTGTTGAGTTTGCTAAGCTCTTTATAGATTTTGGATACTAGCCCTTTATCTCATATGCGGTTTGCAAATATCTTCTCCCATTCTGTCAGTTGTCTTTTGGTTTTGTTAACTGTTTCTTTTGCTGTGGAAAAGCTTTTGCACTTGATGAAATCCCTATAGTTCATCTTTGCCCTTGCTTCCCTTGCCTTTGGCGATGTTCCTAGGAAGAAGTTTCTGCAGCTGAGGTTGAAGAGGTTCTTGCCTGTGTTCTCCTCAAGGACTTTGATGGATTCCTTTCTTACCTTGCTGTCCTTCATCCATTTTGAGTCTATTTTCATATGTGTTGCAAGGAAATGGTCCAATTTCATTTTTCTACATGTGACTGTCCAATTTTCCCAACACCATTTGTTGAAGAGGCTGTCTTTTTTCCATTGGACATTCTTTCCTGCTTTGTTGAAGATTAGTTGACTATAGAGCGGAAGTCTACTTCTGGGCTCTCTATTCTATTCCTTTGATCTGTATGTCTGTTTTTGTGTCAGTACCATACTGTCTTGATGATGACAGCTTTATAATAGAGCTTGAAGTCCGGAATGGTGATGCCACCAACTTTGGCTTTCTTTTTCAATATTCCTTTGGCTATTCGATGTCTTTTCTGGTTCCATATAAATTTTAGGATTATTTCTTCCATTTCTTTGAAGAAATGGATGGGATTTTGGTAAGGATGGCATTAAATGTGCAGATTGCTTTAGGTATAATAGACATTTTCACAATATTTGTTCTTCCAATCCAGGAGCATAGAACATTTTTCCATTCCTTTGTGTCTTCCTTTATTTCTTTCATGAGTACTTTATAGTTTTCTGAGTATAGATTCTTTGCCTCTTTGGTTAGGTTTATTCCTAGGTATTTTACGGTTTTGGGTGCAATTGTAAACGGATTGACTTCTTAATTTCTCTTTCTTCTGTCTTGCTGTTGTTGTAAAGAAATACAACTGATTTCTGTGCATTGATTTTATATCCTGACACTTTACAGAACTCCTGTACAAGTACTAGCATTTTTGGAGTGGAGCCTTTTGCGTTTTCCACACAGAGTGTCATATATCTGCAAAGAGTAATAGTTTGTCTTCTTTGTCGATTTGGATGCCTTTAATTTCTTTTTGTTGTCTGATTGCTGAGACTAGGACTTCTAGTACTATGTTGAATAGCAGTGGTGATAATGGACATCCCTGATGTGTTCCTGACCTTAGGAGAAAAGCTGGGTTTAGGCTTCCTTTGTTGTTCTTTCTCCAGCTCCTTTAGGTGTCGGCTTATTTTCTGTATTTCAGACCTTTCTTGTTTCTTGAGAAAGGCGTATATCACTATATATTTTCCTCTCAGGACTTCCTTGCTGTGTTCCACAGATTTTGAACTGTTTTGTTTTCATTATCATTTGTTTCCATGAATTTTTTCAATTCTTCTTTAATTTATTGGTTGGCCTATTCATTCCTTAGAAGGATGCTGTTTAGTCTCCATGTATTTGTGTTCTTTCCAAATTTCCTCTTGTGATTGTGTTCTAGCTTCAGAGTATTGTGGTCTGAGAACATGCAGGGAATAATCCCAATTTTTTTAAGTTTATTTATTTATTTACTTGACAGACAGAGATCACAAGCAGGCAGAGAGAGGGGGAAGCAGCTTCCCTGCTGAGCAGAGAGCCTTATACAGGGCTCAACCCCAGGATGCTGAGATCATGACCTAATCTGAAGGCAGAGGCTTAACCCACTGAGACACCCAGGTGCCCAACACATGTAGTGTTTTATTCTATCATTTTCCTTACTTCTCTGAAGGGAAAAGGAAGTGGTGACTGGAGCCTGGTTTCTGATTTGAAGGAATGGAATATAAGAGGTTTAAAAAAGTAGTGTTCATGCTGACATGGTCCTCAGTGCGCAGTGAGAAAATGTTTGAATCTTGGACTTGGAGGTGTTGGTGTTCAGGAAAGATGATGTCCAAGTTTCCAGCATGTAGAGTCACTTGGCTGGTCTTCCTACTCGGACCAGTACCTGTCTTCCTAAGGGAAGCTTGAAAGTGGCTTGGAACCCTAGGGCACTTGAGGAAAGATTTGGATGAGAAACCTGGGTGGGCCAGTGTAGACAAACTAAGGGAATTCCAGAGCTAATGATGAGTTGAAATGGACTTTCCTGAGGATGGGGCCTAATGTGTGTTTGTGTGCATGAGGGCCTTGGAATGGGGCGATGGCACCAGGACACTGAAGTATTCTCCTAAGCTTTTGACATAGCTCCCATGCACAAGTTTCCGTGTGGAGATGAGATTTGTTCTGATGGGTGCCTCAGGAAACCCCTTATGCTGGTATTGGATTCCAGGCTTTTGAGGAGACATGCCTGTAAACCAAGGCAATGGATCCGATTATGGCCTAGGGTCCTGTCTGGTTCAATCTTCTTCTCTGGGGATATCCATCTATGGAACGAGTGGAGGTAGGTGCTCACCTGGTGTCAGACTGCACTTGTTTGTCCCCGGAGCCCTACACTATTGGGATGGCCTGGGGGACTTTGGAGAGTTCTCCTAATTTGTACGATTTTGGACAATGGAATGGGCAGAATTCCCATGGATTGGGTAGGCACATTCCTAATGTGTGTCTTCAGGGGCCCCAGCATGGAGGGTGTGTGGCCCAGGACTTTGAGGACAGAGGTCTGAAAACACAAACTCAGCTTAGGTTTGGGGACGTAGGTATGGCAGGCCCAATCTACAAACCATGAGAACTCCTCAGGATATGATGAAAGAGCGAGTCTGAGGCACTTGCTCAGGCTTTTGTCTCTGGATTTTGTATCAACGATGGCCGTGGAATATGGGGAGGCCTCATGGGCCATGGATGAATATTCCTCTCTGTGGATTTGGCCCGGTCCCAATTGTTTATCGTCAATCTGTGGGATGGGAGGTCTCCTTTCAGGTTTATTACCTCAGGTGTCCGAACAAAAGAGGACTTCCAAAGCAGAGCCCTGGGAAATAGTGAAGGGACAACCCAAACTATGGTTAAAAATTGGGGCCTAGGGTCATGGCAGGCCCAATATGCTGTCTCTTCATCCAGCCACTGAGAAGCCTTACTTGAGGACTGGGCTCAGGCCGAGGTTCACAATGTGTGTTTGTGACCAATGTGGCATGCGAGCATGGGTGGGGCCTCATGGACCACTCTGGTTTCAACTACACTGGCCTTGGGAAAACATGCCAGTCACAAGGTCTCTTGCCATGGGGAAGGTGATCTGATTTCTGCATCAGTATCAACCCTGGGCAGTGGTTGGAGATAAGGTTTAGGTTCTGAAGCCTGAAAAACCGCAGTTGGGAAGAGATGACGACCTAAGGCCATGGCGGGTCTGATATGCTCACTGTGCGGTCAGCTGCCTGGTGTTGTCAAGAGGTTCTGTCTCAGGTTGTGTCAGGCAGTGCATTTTTGCCCAGGTTAGACTATATAATTTGGGTACAGTCGAGTGCCCTATAGGTTTATCCTCATTTGAGGTGCCTGGGCAGCTCATTAGGCAAGACATTTTTTCTAGAGGGCAGACAGAGTGCTGCATTGTGGGTCCGGAATTGCCAAACGTGAGGGCTTCTGGGCCAGGAGTGTGAGACAGAACTCTGAGAACACAGCTAGACTTGGGATCAGGTCGAGGGCACGGCATGTACACGCTGCAGATCTAAACCATTATCCCAAGCATCTGAAGTTACGGCGAGGATCAGACGTTGACTCAGGTTGGAGTTTCTGTGCATGACTGCCCCTTCATAAACGGAGCAGAATCTCAAGGCAATGGAGGCTTACCCTCGTTGGGAGTTGTGGGATGCCCGCTTCAAGGACTCCATCTGCGGGACAATTGAGACCTGTTGGGCAGATCCAGGACATCCCATATGGAATGATTCCAGAGCACCGTTAGAGGATGGATGCCAGGGAAGCCCGCCTCGCATTCCCATTGTCTCCTAGCAACAATACAGTTGAGAACGGATGGCTCTGTGGGAGCATCCGGGGTGGCTGAGTTGAAATGGACTTTCCTGAGGATGGGGCCTAATGTGTGTTTGTGTCCATGAGGGCCTTGGAAGGTAGCCGTGGCACCGGGACCCTGAAGTATTCTCCTAAGCTTTTGACGTAGCTCCCATGCACAAGTTTCCTTGTGGAGACAAGATTTGTTCTGATGGGTGCCTCAGGAAACCCCTTTTGCTGGTATTGGAATCCAGGCTTTTGAGGAGACATGCCTGTAAACCAAAGCAATGGATCCGATTATGGCCTAGGGTCCTGTCTGGTTCAATCTTCTACTCTGGGGATATGCATCTATGGAATGAGTGGAGGTAGATGCTCACCTGGTGTCAGACCGCCCTTGTTTGTCCCCGGAGACCTACACTATGAGGATGGCCTCGGGGACTTTGGAGAGTTCTCCTAATTTGCACTATTTTTGACTATGGAATGGGCAGAATTCCCATGGATTGGGTAGGCACAGTCCTATTGTGTGGTTCCAGGGGCCGCAGCCTGGAGGGTGTGTGGCCCATGACTTTGTGGACAGAAGTCTGAAAACACAAACTCACCTTAGGTGTGGGGACGTAGGTATGGCAGGCCCAATCTACAAACCATGAGAAGAACTCTTCAGGATATGAAGAAAGAGCGAGTCTGAGGCACTTGCTCAGGCTTTTGTCTCTGGATTTTGTATCAACGATGGCTGTGGAATGTGGGGAGGCCTCATGGGTCATGCACGAATCTTCCACTCTGTGGATTTGGCCCGGTCCCATTTGATTTACCTCAATCTGTGGGATGGGAGGTCTCCTTTCAGGTTTATTACCTAAGGTGTCCGAACAAAAGAGGAATTCCAAAGCAGAGCCCTGGGGAAATGTGAAGGGACAACCCAAACTATGGTTAAAAATTGGGGCCTAAGGGCATGGCAGGCCCAAATGCTGTCTCTTCATCCAGCCACTGAGAGGCCTTACTTGAGGACTGGGCTCAGGTTGAGGGTCACAATGTGTGTTTGTGAACAATGTGGCCCGAGAGCATGGGCGGGGCCTCATGGGCCACACTGGTTTCAACTACACTGGACTTTGGACAGCATGCCAATCACAAGGTCTCTTGCCATGGGGATGGTGTTCTGATTTCTGCATCATTTTCAACCCTGGGCAGTGGTTGGAGATAAGGTCTAGGTTCTGAAGCCTGAAAAACCGCAGTTGGGAAGAGATGACGTCCTAAGGCCATGGCGGGTCTGATATGTTCAGTGTGCGGTCAGTTGCCTGTGTTTTGTTCAGGAGGTTCTGGCTCAGGTTGTGTCAGGCAGAGCATTAATGCCCAGGTTAGACTATGTCATTTGGGTACAGTCGAGTGCCGTGTAGGTTTATCCTCATTTGTGGTGCCTGGGCAGCTCATTAGGCAAGATATTTTTTCTTGAGGGCAGGCAGAGTGCTGCATTTTAGGTCCGGAATTGCCAAACCTGAATGCTTCTGGGCCAGGAGTGTGAGGACAGAAGTCTGAGAACACAAGCTAGACGTGGGCTTCAGGACGAGGACACAGCAGGTATCCCCTGCAGATCTGAACCAATATCTCATGCATCTGATGTCAGGGCGAGGATCAGACGTTGGCTCATGGTGGAGATTCTAGGGCCCCATCCTGGAGGGTGAGGGGCACAGGATTTTGAGGATAGAAGTCTAAAAACAGAAATTCAGTTTAGGTTTGGGGATGTAGGTATGGTAAGCCTGATGTACAAACCATGAGAAGAACTCTTCAGGATATGAAGAAAGAGCGAATCTGAGGCACTTGCTCACCCTTTTGTCTCTGGATTTTGTACAAACGATGGCCGTGGAATGGCGGGGAGGCCTCATGGGCCATGGACGAGTCTTCATCTCTGTGGATTTGGCCCGATCCCAATTGTTTTTCGTCAATCTGTAGGATGGCAGGACTCCTTTCAGGTTTGTTACCTCAGGTGTCCTACCAAAAGAGGAATTCCAAAGCAGAGCCCTGGGGAAGAGTGAAGGGACAACCCGAACTATGGTTAAAAATTGGGCCTAGGGGCATGGCAAGCCCAGTATGCTCACTCCTCATCCATACACTGAGACGCCTTACCTGAGGACTGGGCTCAGGCTGAGGGTTAAATGTTTGTTTGTGACCAATGTGGTCCGTGAGCTTGAGCAGGGCCTCATGGGCCACACTGGTTTCAGCTACACTGAACGTTGGACAACATGCCAACCACAAGGTTTCTTGCCATGGGGAAGGAGTTCTAATTTCTGCATCATGTTCAAACCTGGGGAGTGATTGGAGATAAGGTCTAGGTTCTGAAGCCTGAAAACCGAGGTTGAGAAGAGATGACGACCTAAGGCCATGGTGGGCCGATGTGCTCAGTGCCGCCAGCTGTGTGGGTGCGGCCAGGAGGTCCATGCTCAAGCTGTGTCAGAAACGGCATTAGTGCCCAGGTCAACCTATATTTTGGGGTGCAGCGTAATGGCGTGCCGGTTGATCCTCATTTGGGGTTACTGGGTTGCCCTAGACGGCAACGTTTTTATTCTGGAGGGCAGGCAGAGTGCTGCATTGTATTTCTGGAATACAAAACTGGGGGGCTTCTCGGCCAGTAGTCTGAGGATGGAAGTCTGAGAACACAAGCTTTGCTTAGGTTTCTGGGTGAGGACATGGCAAGCACAATCTACAGACATAAATCGATATCTCGTGCTTCTGAAGACAGGGCGAGGATAAGAGGATCGCTCAGGTTGGAGTTACTTTCCATGATGGCCCCTTCTAGAAAGGGGGGGGATCATGAGGCAATGGGGGTTTTCCCACGATGGGAGTTTTGAGAAGCTCCAAACTGCAAAGATTCTTCACTAGACAATTTAGACCTGTTGTTTGGCTCTAGGCCAATGATTCTGAGTAGGTTCTAAGGATGGATGACTGGGAAGCCCACCTCGCATTCCAATTGTCTCCTAGCAACAAGGTAGGTTAGATCTGCTGGATCTGGGGGAGCAATAGAGATTTCAGAGTTGAAATGGACTCTCCTGTGGATGTGTCCTAATGCGTTTTTGTGTCTATGAAGACCTTGGAATGAAGCGGTGGCACTGGGGCCCTGAAGGGTTCTCCTAAAAAGAGGCTTTGACCCAGCTCCAGTGTGCAAGTTTCCCATTTGAAGATGAGATTTGTTCTGATGGGTGAGTCAAGAAACAGCCATATGCTGGTATTGAAATCCAGGCCTCTGAGGAGATATGCCTGGAAACCAAAGCAATGGATCCGATTAGTGCCTAGGGGCCTGTTCGTTCCTTTTTACCTCTGGGGACATCAGTCTACGGGTCCGAGTGCAGGTAGGTCCTCAGATGGGCTGAGATTGCCCCTGTTTGTCCTGGGAAGCCACAACTTTTGGGATGGCCTCAGGGACCTTGGAGGCTTATCCAATTAGTAGGTTTGTGGCCATTGGAATGGGCACACACAATTACCTTGGAGAGTACAAGCACAGTCCTCAGGTTTGGCTCCAGGGGCCTGAATCTGTAGGGTGTGTAGGCCAGGGCAGTTTGGACAGTTTTCTGAAAACACAAACTCGGCTTATGTTTCGGGTCATAGATATGGCAGGACTGATCTACAGACCATGGAGAACTCTTGGGGATATGAAAAAAGAGCGAGTGTGAGGCGCTTGCTCAAGTCTTTGTCTCTGGATATCATGTCACCCATGGTCGTGAAATTTCCGGGTGACTTCATGGGAAATGGACGAGTCTTACTCTCTGGGGGTTCGGCCCAATCCAAAGCGTTTGGGGTCATTCTGGGGATGTAAGTAGTCCGTTTTTTTTGTGTTGTTGATTTGTTTCGTTTTGTTTTTCAACCTCAGGTGTCCCACCAAATGATGGATTCCAGAGTAGAGCCCTGGGGAGGGGCGACTGGACAACCAGAAATCTGGTTAAAAATTGGGGCCTAGGGACATATCAAGCCCATTATGACATCTAATGATCCAGCCACTGAGAGGACTTACTAGAGGACAGGACTCATGCTGAGGTCACAATGCGTGTTTATGCTCTCGTCGCAGTCAAGAATGGGCGGGGCCTCAGGGTGAATGCTGTTTTCTCCTACTCTGAATGTTGGACAATATGCCAACCACAAGGTTTCTTGCCATGGGTAAGGAAGAGTTCTGAAATCTGCATCACAGTCACCTTTGGGCAGTGATTGGAGATAAGGTCTAGGTTCTAAAGCCTGAAAACTGAGATAGGGGAGAGATGATGACCTAAGGCCATGGCGAGTTTGATGTTCTCAGTGTCCGGTCAGCTCTCTGGGTGTTGTTCAGGAAGTCCGGGCTCAGGTTGTGTCAGACAGTGCATTTGTGCCCAGGTTAGAGTATATAATTTGGGTACAGTGGAGTGCTGTGTAGGTTTATCCTAATTTAAGGTGTCTGGTCTGCTCATTAGGCAATATTTTTTTTCTACATGGCAGGCAGTGTGCTGCATTGTGTTTCCGGAATTGCCAAACTTGAGGGCTTCATGGCCAGGAGTGTAAGGACAGAAGTCTGGGAACACAAGCTAGACTTGTGTTTCAGGGTGAGGGCACGGCATGTACCCCTGCAGATCTGAACCAATATCTCAGGCATCTGAAGTGAGGGCGAGGATCAGACGTTGGCTCAGGCTGGAGTTCTGTGCATGACAGCCCCATCATGAAGGGAGCGGAATCTCGAGGCCATGGAGGTTTTCCCATGTTGGTAAGGCCGCTCAGTGGCTGGATGAAGAGACAGCATATTGGGCTTGCCATGCCCCTAGGCCCAAATTTTTAATCATAGTTCGGGTTGTCCCTTCACTTTTCCCCAGGGCTCTGCTTTGGAATTCCTCTTCTGGTGGGATACCTGAGGTAACAAACCTGAAAGGAGTTCTCCCATCCCACAGATTGACGAAAAACAATTGGGATCGGGCCAAATCCATAGAGAGGAAGATTCGTCCATAGCCCATGTGGCCGCTCCAAATTCCACGGCCATCGCTGATACAAAATCCAGAGACAAAAGGCTGAACAAGCACCTCAGTCTCGCTCATTATTCATATCCTGAAGAGTTCTTCTCATGGTTTGTAGATTGGGCCTGTCATACCTACGTCCCAAAACCTAAGCTGAGTTTGTGTTTTCAGACTTTTGTCCTCAAAGTCCAGGGCCTCACATCCTCCAGGCTTGGGCCCCTGGAGCCACACATTAGGACTGCGCCCACCCAATCCATGGGAATTCTGCCCATTCCATTGTCAAAAATCGTACAAATTAGGAGAACCCTCCAAAGTCCCTGCGGCCTTCCCAATAGTGTAGGTCGCCCGGGACACAAAAGGGCGGTTGATACTAGCTGAGCATCTACCTCCACTCATACCATAGATCAATGTCCCCAGAGAAGAAGATTGAAACAGACAGGACCCTAGGCCATTATCGGATCCATTGCTTTGGTTTACAGGCATGTTTCCTTAAAAGCATGGATTCCAATACCAGCAGGGGGGATTTCCTGAGGCACCCATCAGAACAAATCTCGTCTCCACAAGGAAACTTGTGCATGGGAGCTATGTCCAAAGCTTAGGAGAATACTTCAGGGTCCCGGTGCCACCGCCCCATTCCAAGGCCCTCATGGACACAAACACACATTAGGACCCATCCTCAGGAAAGTCCATTTCAACTCAGGCACCCCGTTTGCTCCCACAGAGCCATCAGATCTAAACCGTCTTGTTGCTAGGAGACAATTGGAATGCGAGGCGGACTTCCCAGGCATCCATCCTCGAACGGTGCTCTGGAGTCATTCCATATGGGATGTCCTGGAGCTGTCTAACAGGTCTCAATTGTCCCGCAGAAGGAATCCTTGAAGGGGGCATCCCACATCTCCCAACGTGGAAAACCTCCATGGCCTCGAGATTCCGCTCCCTTCATGAAGGGGCCGTCATGCACAGAAACTCCAACCTGAGCCTACGTCTGATCCTCGCCCTGCCATCAGATGCATGAGATATTGGTTCAGATCTGCAGGGGTTACCTGCCGTGTCCTCACCCTGAATCCGAAGTGTAGCTTGTGTTCTCAGACTTCCGTCCTCACTCTCCTGGCCCCGAAGCCCTCTAGTTTGGCAATTCCGGACCGACAGTGAAGCACTCTGCTTGCACTCTAGAAAAAATATAATGCCTAATGAGCTGCCCAGGCTGCTGAAATGAGGAAATACCTACACAGCACTCGACTGCACCCAAATTATATAGTCTAACGTGGGCACTAATGCACTGTCTGACACAACCTGAGCTCGGACCTCCTGACCAACACCCAGACAGCTGACCGCACACTGAGCACATCAGAACCGCCATGGCCTTAGGTCATCATCTCTTCCCAACTGCGGTTTTTCAGGCTTCAGAACCTAGACCTTATCTCCAACCACTGCCCAGGGGTGCCTGTGATGCAGAAATCAGAACTCGTCCTTACCCATGGCAAGAAACCTTGTGGTTGGCATGTTGTCCAACGTTCAGTGTAGGAGAAACCAGCATTCACCCGGAAGCCCCGCCAATTCTTGAGTGCGAAGAGGGCATAAACACGCATTGTGACCCTCAGCGTGAGTCCTGTCCTCTAGTAAGTCCTCTCAGTGGCTGGACCATTAGATGTCATAATGGGCTTGACCTGTCCTATTCCCTAATTTTTAACCAGATTTCTGGTTGTCCAGATGCCCCTCCCCAGGACTCTACTCTGGAAACTCTCATTTGGTGCGACACCTGAGGTTAAAAACAAAACAAAACAAAACAAACCATAACTACAAAAAAACGGACTTCTTCCATCCCACAGAATGACCCCAAACTCTTTGGATGGGGTCAACCCCCAGAGAGTAGGACTCATCCATTTCCCATGAAGTTACCCGGAAATTTCACGACCATGAGTGACACGATATCCAGAGACAAAAACTTGAGCAAGAGCCTCACACTCCCCCTTTTTTCATATCCCGAGGGTTCTCCTCATGGTCTTTAGATCAGTCCTGCCATTTCTATGACCCGAAACGTAAGCCGAGTTTGTGTTTTCATACAACTGTCCAATCAGCTCTGGCCTACACACCCTACATGCTCAGGCCACTGGTGCCAAACCTGAGGACTGTACTTGCCCTCTCTAAGGTAATTGTGTATGCCCATTCCAATGGCCACAGCCCTACTAATAGGATAAACCTCCAAAGTCCCTGAGGCCATCCCAATAGTGGTTTCTTCCCAGGACAAACAGGAGGAATCTGAGCCCATCTGAGCACCTACCTGCACTCAGACCCGTAGACAGATGTCCCCAGAGGTAAAAAAGAACGAACAGACCCCTAGGCACTAATCGCATCCCTTGCTTTGTTTTCCAGGTATCTCTCTTCAGAGGCCTGGATTTCAATACCAGCATATGGCTGTTTCTTCACTCACCCATCAGAACAAATCTCATCTACACATGGGAAACTTGCACGTTGGAGCTGTGTCAAAGCCTCTGTTTAGGAGATCCATTCAGGACCCAGTGCCACCACTTCATTCCAAGGTCTCCATAGACACCAAAACACATTAGGACCCATCCACAGGAGAGTCTATTTCAACTCGCCTCCTCGGTTGCTCCCCAGATCCAGCAGATCTAACCTGTCTTGTTACTAGGAGACAATTGGAATGCGTGGTGGGCTACCCAACCATCCATCCTTAGAACCCTGATCATAATCATTGGACTGGCGCCAACCAACAGGTCTCAATTGTCCTTCAGAAGAATCTTTGCAGTTTGGAGCTTCTCACAACTCCCATCGTGGGAAAACCCCCTTGGCCCCGTGATCCCCCCTTCGTGAAGTGGTTATCAGGGACAGAAAGTCCATCGTGAGCGATCGTCTGATCCTCGCCCTGACTTCAAATGCACGAGATCTCAATTCAGGTCTGTAGAATGCGCCTGCCATGTCCTCACCCAGAAACCTAAGCCTAGCTTGTGTTCTCAGACTTCCGTCCTTAGGTTTCTATGGGCACAAGGCTCTTTCTGACACAGACTGTGCCACGACCTCCAGTCAGCCACCCAGAGATGGGCCCCATTTCCTGAAGGTGTGACTTTCTGTGGCCTGAAACCAACATCTCTACTCAACCTGGATATTCAGACCTCTGTCCCAGACCGTAGCGCAAATCCATGCCTATGGGGGAACCTGACACAAAAGAGTACTCCTCCTTCCCAACTCTCTGAGTGGCAACCAGCTGCATGGCCCATGAGACCACGGTCACACATGGAAGGCTCCCTGGATACAAACAGGTAGCGTCAGCTTGCTTTCAAACAAAACCACGAAATAGCTGGATCAGGAGCCCACAGAGTGGGACTTCCAGGTCCCTAAGGCCAAATCCTCACCCTTGTTCATGTTTTCCAGGCACCCAGACCCAGAACCTGTCTCTGGAATCTCTATTTGGGTGTCCTCTGAGACGGAAAACAACAGTCTTCCCTTCCCTCGGAGACACCAAACTCTTGGGAGTTGAGCAGAATCCCCAGAGATGAAGAATTTCTCATGGACTCATGAAGCCACCCCTACCTTTAGCGACCATCCCGGACACACACCCAACAGAAGAACCTGCGCTATGACACCTTAATTTCAGTACACTCTGAGCTGCCCTCTGGGCCTGAACATCAGACCTGTGATCACCTCGGCCCTCACTCTAATCCTAGTTTGCTTTTGCAGATATCTCTCCCCAAAGCACTGGCCCACATGCCCCCCCCAGGATGGGGCCTATGGTGCCATACCAGATGACTGTCCTTACACTCCCAAAGGAAACTCTGCCCTTCACAGTTGCCCAAACCCTGAAGATTAGGAGCAAAGTAAAATCCCCTGAGCCCACCTCAATTTCTAAGAAGGCTCTGGACCCAAATGCACATTCTGACACACAATGAGCTACTGCCTCCAGGCAGACATCCAAATCCAAGGGCCTGAGTCAGAAGTTTGAACCTGCCATGACTATAGGACTTCATTGATACCCCAGTTTAGATTTTTAGGCACCTGTTCCCAGAGGCCTGTTCTCCAATACTGACTTATATTCCAACATGTGTTCCTTGAGCCACACAACAGAACCGCTTCTGTCCCCAAAAGGATACCTTGCTCTTGGTAGCTGTGTCCATGTCTCAGTGTAGGAGAATCCTGCATGGCCTCTGACCACCCCAACATTCTAACCTCTCCCTGGATACAAACCAGCATTGTGATCCAACAGCATGAAACTCCATGTCAACTCAGCCCGGTTGGAACTTCACTCCAGAGCCACCAGATCGTACCTGCCATGTTCCTTGCCTGCAGTGGTCAATGGAGTTGTGCTTTTCAGGCATCCATGCGGGAGAGCTCAGCACCCAAACTTTCCATATGGGGGACACTGGAGCAAGCAAACCAGACTCACCCTGTCCAGTAGAAGGAAACCTTGCTATTTGGAGCATCTCACAAGCCTCAGTGTGGGAAATCCTCCATGGCCTCGTGACACCACCCCTCCATTTGGCGGTCATTGTAGACACAAACTCCAGTGTGAGCAAGCATCTGACATCTGCCCTTACTCAGGTCCTGGGTACCTCACATCAGCCGCTGCACACTGGAACTGTCTTTCGCTTGGCACCAAATTGAACCATAGATTATGTTTACAAGTCCATCTTCACCTTCCTTGTCCGCAAACCCTCTTGATAGAGAACTTTGGAGCCACAATGATGCATTCTACCTACCCCAAAGAAAGAAGATGTGCCTGTAGAGTCTGCCTGAAACCCCACATGAGGATCCACCTGCCTGGGCCTTGACGGCACCTCAATATCAGGCTCTGTCTGACACAGTTTGAGCCATGACCTCCAGACAGCCACGCAGACAGTAGGCCCCATATCCTCTAGGTGGGACATGTCAAAGCCCAAAAACCATCATCTCTATCCAACATGAGTATTCAGGCATCTTTCCTAGACCATAGCTCGAATCCCTGCCTATGTGGGAACCTGAAGCACAGGAGAACTCCTCATTCCTGAGGTCAAGAAACCTGGCTATTGAGATGGGTGTCCAACCTTCAGAGTGGGGCCCATGAGACCACTGTCACTCATGGGTGCCACCCTGGACACAAACAGGCATTGTGGCCCTAAGCCTGAGCATGCATTCAAATATGCCCTCTCAGTTGCACCACCAGGATACCGCATTGCAGGCCTGGTACTCCCCTAGTTCCAAATACTAACACTTGGCGGGATATTCTAGGCACCCAGGCCCCGAGCCGTCTCTTGAATCCCTGTTTTGAGGCACCACTAATGTGGAAAACAGCCCTATTCCCTTCCACGAAAAGGCCACCAAACTATTGGGAGCCGCTAGAATCCTTAGAGAGGAAAAGTTTCCCATGTATCCATGAGAACACATCTGCATTCCGAGGCCATCCGGGACACACAATCCAGATATAATAGCCTGTAATACCGCATTCGTATCACCCTCTTTACAGTTCCTGATGAGCTGCTCTCCAGGTCTACACATTGGGACTGCAATCGCCTTGACACTAACTCTAACCCAAGTTTTTCTTTGCAGACTTCTCTCCCAAACCATAGCTCACATACCCTCCAGGACCTCGTCTTTGGAGACACACCACAGGACTGTGCCTGTCATTCCCAATGAAACTTCGCCCATCATAGTTGCCCCAAACCTCTAGATTAGGAGAAACCTGCATGGTCCCTGAGCCCACCCCAATATTGGAGGACACTCTGCATGCAAATGCACACTCTGAAACACCCTGATTCCGTACATCCAGTCAGACACCCAAGTCAATGGTCCTGAGTCAGAATATTGAACCAGACATTGAACCAGGACCTCATTGGAACCCCCCATTAGTTTTTAAGGCATCTGTCCTCAGAGGCCTATTCTGGAATAAAAACTTATGATACAACATGTGGTCCCTGAGCCACACAACAGAACAACTCTTGTCCCCAGAAGGAAACGTGCTCTTGGACATGTGTCAAACTCTCAGGGTAGGAGAATCCTGCAAGGCCCCTTTGCCAACAGTGCATCCTAAGATCTCCCTGGTAACAAACCAGCATTGTGACCCATGTGCAAGATATTCCATGTCAACTCAAGGCCTTTACCAAGGCCCCAGACTCATCAGAACGAAACTGCCATATTCCTCAGCTGCAATGATCAATGGAGGTGTGCTTTCCAGGCATCCATGCTGAAGAGCTCTACTACCCAAACATGGGGTACTGTGGAGCAAACAAACCAGACTCCACCTGTCCAGTAGAAGGAAACCTTGCTGTTTGGAGCATCTCACAAGTCTCAGAGTGGGAAATCCTCCATGGGCTCTTGATGCCATACCTCCATTTATTGGTCATTGTAGACACAAACTCTAGTGTGGGCAAACATCTGACATCCGTCCTTACTCAGGTGCTGGATATATCAAAAAAGATGCTTCACACTGGAACTGTGTTCCGCTTGGCACTGAATTGTACAGTAGCTTGTGTCTACAATTCCATCCTCACCCTACTGCTCCCCAAGGCCTCTTGATATTGAATTCTGGAGCCGCAATGCAGCATTCTGCCTCCCTCATAGGAAGAAGTGCCTGGTTAGTCTGCCCAGAATCCCCACATTAGGATCAGTCTGCTTGGCCCTGGAGGGAACCCCGATTTATAGACTTCCCTGGCCACTAGTGTTGTGTCTTACAGAGCCTGTGTCCCGACCTAGAGTCAGTCACAGGGAGTGCAGGTCCCATATTTAGCATGTGGGACTGGCCATGGCCCAAGTCTGTCATCTCTACCCATACTTGGTATTCTCGCACCTTTCCCCAGATTTTGCTGAAATCCTTCCAATGGGGGAACCTGAAACACTATAGAGTTCTACTCCTTTTCCATGGAAGGACACCTGGGTGTTGAAATGGGTATCCAGCTCTCAAAGTGGGAGGGAGCAAGGTACATGGCCAATGTGACCACGCCAACTCCTGATGGCTTCCCAGGGCACAAACAGGCATTGTGACCTTCACCCAAGTATGCTTTCAAAAAAACTCTCCTAGTTCCACCACAAGATTCCTGCATTGCAGGCCTGGTACTCCCCTAACCCCAAATTCTAACCCTTGGTGGGATTTTCCAGGCTCCCAGACTTAGAAACCATATCTAAAATCCCTGTTTTGGGGCACCTCTAAGATGGAAAACAGCACTCTTATTTTCCCCGAAAAAGCCACCAAGCTAAAGGGAGCCGCCAGGATCCTTAGAGACAAAAAGTCTCCCATGGATGCATGAGACCTCACCTACATTCTGAGGTCATTCTGGACACACAATCCAGATGGAAAAGTCTGTGCTACTGTCTTCTAGTCATCCTAATTACAGTTCCTGATGAGCTGACCCCCAGGTCTATGCATTTGGCCTGTGATCACCTCGCGACTAATCCGAACCCGAATTTGTGTTTGCAGACTTCTTTCCCAAAACCATGGCTCACATGCCCTCCTGGATGGGGTCACTCGAGGTGCACCACAGGACTGTGGCGGAATTCCCCAAGGAAACTGTGCCTATCACAGTTGCCCAAACCTTCCAGATTAAGAGAAACCTGCAAGGACCCTGAGCCCTCTCCAATTTTGGCTGCTGTCTAGATGCAAATGCACAGTATGAAACACCCTGATTAGCTACATTCAGATGGACAGCCACGTCAATGGTCCTAAGTTAGAAGATTGAACCTCACATGCCATTGGACCTCATTGGAACACTTGATTAGGTTTTCAGGCATCTGTCCTCAGGGTTCTGTTCTGGAATACCATCTTATGATACAACCTGTCCCTGAGCCTGGAAAGGCCCGGCAAACTCTCTTCGGGTGCCACGTGTCTGAAGGGCAGCCCCACCACGCATGGCCGGCATCGCGAGCGCTCGAGCATGCACCTCACCAGGAAGCCCTCCGTGAGGCAGGCTGCAGTGAGGCCGACGCCTCCTGTAATCCTCGGCCTGCGGGGGTTCCCTCCCTGGTGCTGTCCCATGAGGCCGGGCCCACCACGAAGACTGGGCTCGAAATTTTGCCTGCTTCCCAGCCTTCTGCTTCTGGGGTCCTGTTCCTCGGTGCCTCCATCTGGGGAACCCTGGGTCCCGCAGCTACACCTCCCCCTCCCACCCCAGCGCCAACGGTGCCTTTGGTTGCTTCGGACAAGACTCAGAGCGAGAGAAACCTGCATGCCCCAACTGAGGTCAGCCCCATCCTTGGGTGCCCCATCTGCCCTAAAGACAGAGGTGGAAGCCCGGCCGCCACCGGTCCTTCAACTCTGCTCTGGGAACGCTCCTATGCACTGGGGCCAATTCTCACGAGCGTTCTGCCCTAACCAGGATCGGTTTGGGCAGAACGCTCGTGAGAATTGGTCAGCGTTGGGCAGCCCTGTGGACCGCCCTGCTCTCTGTGGCCCAGGGCCCTTTCTCGCCCTGGGCATGGGGCCGCTGCCTGGAAAACGCACGGAAACGACGTGGCCCACGCGGGGCCTCTGGCCCAGGGGAGCGTTCCCGGAGTAGAGTTGAAGGACAGGTGGCGGCCAGGCGTGCGCCTCCGTCTTTCGGGCAGATGGGGCGCCTAATGATGCGGCTGACCTCATTGTAGGTACGCAGGTTTTCTCGCTCCCATGGTTGTCCGACATGCCAAAAGTCACCATTGGTGCTGGTGTGGTAGGGAGATGCGTGGCCACAGGACGCAGGGTTCCCGATATGGAGGCCATGAGGGACAGGACCCTGGAAGCAGAAGGCTGAGGAAGCAGGCGATAGTTTTAGCCCGGGCTTCGTGACGGGCCCGGCCCCATGGTACAGCACCAGGGATGCGACTCCCCGCAGGCCCAGGATTAGCAGGAGTCGTTGGCCTCGCCATAGCCTGCCTTGCAGAAGGCTTCCTGGCGGAATTCCTACTGGATTGCTCGCAATGCTGCGCCAACCGGGGGTGGGGGTTGGGGGGCCTTGCAGACGTGCGGCACCGGAAGCATGTTTGCCGGGCGTTTTCCAACCAATTCTCACTAGAGTTCTGCCCAACCCAGGATCATTTTGGGCAGAGCGTTCGTGAGAATTGGCCAGTGTTTGGCAGCCCTGCCGACTGCCCTGCTCTCTGTGGACCAGGGCTCTTTCTTGCCCGGAAAACACACGGAAACAACGCAGCCCACCCGGAGGCCCCAGCGCAGGGGTGTATTCCCGGAGCAGAGTTGAAGGACAGGAGGCAGCCGGGCGAACGTCTTCGTCTTTAGGGCAGATGGGCAGCCCAAGAATGGGGCTGACCTCAGTTGGGGCATGCAAATTTCTCTCTCTCCGAGGACTGTCTGAAGTGCCCAAAGACACCTTTGGTGACGGTGTGGGAGGGGGAGGCGTGGCCGTGGGACTCAGGGATCCCCAGATGGAGGCATGGAGGGACAGGACCCCGGAAGCAGAAGGCTGGGAAGTAGGCAAAATTTCGAGCCTGGGATTCATGGCAGGACTGGCCCCATGGGACAGCGCCAAAGAAGGGACCCCGCAGGTCGAGGATTAGCAGTGAGGTCGGCCTCACTGCAGCCTGCTCGGGGAGGGCTTCCTGGCGATGTGCAATGTGTGTGCTCAAGCGCTCGCGATGCCTGCCATTCCAGGTGGGGCAGCCCTGCAGACATGCAGCACCCGAAGCGAGTTCGCCAGGCGTTTTCCAGCCAATTATCACGAGGGTTCTGCCCAAACTGGGATCGGGAGAATTGGCCGGCCATGGGCAGCCCTGCGCAGCACCCTGCTCTCCATTACACAGGCCCCTTTCTCGACCAGAGCAAGGGTCGGCTTTCCGGAAAACGCGCGGAAACAAACGAGTTTCCTCCGGGCACACCCGGAGGCCCTGGCCAGGGAAGCATTCCCGGTGCAGAGTTGAAGGACGGTGGCTGGGCATACTGGGATCGGTTTGGGCAGAAAGCTCATGAGAATTGGCCGGTGTTGGGCAGCCCTGCACACCGCCCTGCTCTCTGTGGCCCAGGGCCCTTTCTCGCCCGGGGCATGGGGCGGCTGCCTGGAAAAGTGGCAGGAAGCGAAATGGCCCATGCGGGGCCCCCGGCACAGGGGTGTGTTCCAGGAGGAGAGTTGAAGGACGGGTGGTGGCAGGGTGTGCGCCTCGGTCTTTTCGGTCTGAAAGGACGTTCAAGGATGGGCTGTCCTCAGTTGGGTCATGCAGGTTTCTCTCACTCCGAGGCTTGTCCGAAAGGCCAAGTGCACCGTTGGTACCGGGGTTGGAGGGGGAGGCATGGCCGCGGGACTCAGGTTTCCCCATATGGAGGCATGGAGGGACAGGACCCTGGAAGTGGAAGGCTTGAAAGCAGGCGAAATTTCGAGCCCGAGTCTCGGGGCAGCCCTGGACCCATGGGACAGTGGCAAGGAGGGGACCCCCGCATGCCGAAGAGCAGGAGGCGTCGGCCTCCTGGCAGCCTGCCTCGCGGAGGGCTTCCTGGCGGTGTTCGTGGGGCAATTGCTTGAAAAGCCGGGCCAGGCCCAGTGGGGTGGCCGTGCAGACGTGTGTCACCCGAAGCGGGTTAGCCAATTTTCACAATCGTTCTGCCCAAACCAGAATCAGTTTGGGAAGAACGCTCTTGAGAATTGGCCGGCGTTGGGAAGCCCTGGGGACAGCCCTGTTCTCCGTGACCCAGGGCCCTTTCTTGCCCGGGGCATGGGACAGCAGCCTGGAAAAGGTGCAGAAACAATGCGGCCCACGCGGGGCTCCGGTGCAGGGGACCGGTCCCAGAGCAGAGTTGAAGAACGGGTGCCGGCAGGGCGTGCGCCTCCATCTTTTCAGTCGGATGGGGCGCCCAAGGATGGGGCTCTCCTCAGTTGGGGCATGGATGTTTCTCTTGCTCTTCGGCTTGTCGGAAGCACCGAAATGCACCATTGGCGCCGGGGTGGAAAGGGGAGGAGTAGCCGGGGTACTCAGGTTTCCCCAGATGGAGGTACGGAGGGACAGCAGAAGCAGAAGGCTGGGAAGCAGGTGAAATTTCGAGCCCGAGTCTCAGGGCATCCCTGGCCCCATGTGACAGTTCCAAGGAGGGGACCCTCAGAAGCCGAGGAGCAGGAGGCATCGGCCTCGCCGCAGCCTGCCCCGTGTAGGGCTTCCTGGCAGTGTTCGGGCACAATTGCTCGAAAAGCCGGGCCAGGCCCATGGGGGCGGCTGTACAGACGTGCGACACACGAAGCGAGTTCGCTGGACGTTTTCCAGCCAGTTATCACGAGCGTTCTGCCCAAATTGGGATAAGTTTGGGCAGAACGCTCCTGAGAATTGGTCGGCATTGGGCAGCCCTGTGGACCACCCTGCTCTCCGTGGCCCAGGGCCCTTTCTCGACGGGGCATGGGGCAGCCGCCCAGAAAAGGCACGGAAAGGACGTGGCCCATGAGGGGTCCCCGGGGCATGGGAACGTTTCCAGAGCAGAGTTGAAGGACCAGTGGCAGCAGGGTGTGTGCCTCCGTCTTTCAGGCAGATGGGGCGCCCAAGATTGGGTCTGACCTCAGTTGGGGCATGCAGGTTTCTCTCACTCCGAGGCTTGTCCGAAGCGCCGAAAGGCACCTTTGGCACCGGGGTGGTAGGGAGATGAGTGGCCGCGGGACTCAGGGTTCCCCATACTGAGGCCATGAAGGTAGGACACCAGAAGCGGAAGGCTCGGTAAGTAGGCGAGGGTTGGAGTGCGGGCTTCCTGCAATGCCCGGCCCCAGGGGACAGCACCAGGGAAGGAACCACCGCAGGCTGAGGATCAGCAGGCCTTGGCCTCACCACATCCTTCCTCATGGATGGTTCCTAGCGGGTTTCCGGCACGAGTGCTCGCAATGCCAGGCCAGGCCCGGTGGGGGAATGCTGCAGACATGCTACACCCGAAGCGAGTTCCCTGGGTGTTGCCCGACCAATTCTCCCGAGCGTTCTGCCCAAACCGGGATTGGTCTGGGCAGAACACTCATGAGAATTGGCTGGCATTGGGCAGCCCTGCGGACCGCCCTGCTCTCCGTGGCCCAGGGCCCTTTCTCGCCCGTTGCATGGGGCGGCTTCCCGGAAAAACCGTGGAAATGACGTGGCCCACCCGAGGGCCCTGGTGCAGGGGAGCGTTCCCAGAGCAAATTTGAAGGACAGGTGGCAGCCTGGCGTTCGCCTCCGTCTTTTCGGGCTGATGGGGCACCCAAATATGGGGCTGACCTCATTGTGCGCAGGCAGGTTATCTCGCTCTGAGGGTTGTCCAAAGTGCTGAAAGGCACCATTGACGCCGGTGTGGTAGGGAGATGCGTGCCTGCGGGACACAGGGTTCCCGATATGGAGGCCAGGAGGGACAGGACCCTGGAAGCAGAAGGCTGGGGATGCAGGCGATGGTTCGAGCACGGGCTTGGTGGTGGGCCCGGCCTCATGGGACAGCGCCAGGAAAGGGACCCCTGCAGTCCATGAAGCAGGATTAGTCGGCCTCAACACAGTCTGCCTCGCAGAGGGCTTCCTGACCGTGTTCGGGTGCGAGCCCTCCCGATGCTGGGCCAGGCTGGGGGGGGGGGCGGCCCTTCAGACGTGTGGCTCCCGAAGCGAATTCGCCCACATTTTCCGGCCTATTCTCAGTAGCGTTCTGCCCAAACCGGGATCAGTTGGGCAGAACACTCCTGAGACTGGCCAGCGTTGGGCAGCCTTGAGGTTCACCCTGCTCCCCATGGCCCTGGGCCCTTACTTGCTTGGTACTTGTCACGGACACCTGGAAAATGTGACAAATGGCGCGACCCACCTGGGGGCACCAGTGCAGAGTAGCATTCCTGGAGCAGAGTTGAGATACGGGTTCCCCTTTCTCCACATCCTCTCCAACACATCTTGATTCCTATCTTGCTGATTTGGGCCGTTCTAACTGGTGTCAGGTGCTATCTCAATGTGTTTTAATTTGAGTCTCCATGAGGGCTAGTGATGATGAACATTTTTTCATGTGTCTGATAGCCATTTGTATGTCTTCATTGGAGAAATGTCTGTTCCTATATTCTGCCCATGTTTTTATATGATTCTCTGCTTTGTGTGTGTTGAGTTTGAGGAGTTCTTTATAGATCCTGGATATCAACATGTTGTAAGTACTATCATTTGCAAATATCTCCTCCCATTCCCTGGGTTGCCTCTGTGTTTTGTTGACTGTTTCCTTTGCTGTGCAGAAGCTTTTGAATTGATGAAGTCCCAAAAATTCACTTTTGCTTTTGTTTGCTTTGTTTTTGGAGACATATCTTGAAAGAAGTTGTTGTGGCCAGTGATGAAGAGGTTACTGCCTATGTTCCCCTCTATGATTCTCATGGATTCCTACCTCAAGTTTAGGTCTTTTATCCATTTCGAGTTCTCTGTGTTTGGTGTAAGAGAATGGTCGAATTTCATTCATCTACACATAGCTGTCCCAATTTTCCCAGCACCATTTATTGAAGAGACTGCCTTTATTCCACCGTATATTTTTCCTACTTTGTTGAAGATTATTTGACTGTAGAGTTTATTGCCCATATCTGAGCTCTCTACTCAGTTCCACTGGTCTATGTTTCTGTTTTTATGTGAGTCCCATGCTGTATTGGTGATCAGAGCTTTGTATAACACTGGAAATCAGACAACGTGATGCTCCCAGTTTTGTTTTTCTTTTTGGCATTTCCTTAGCAATACAGTGTCTCTCTGATTCTACACAAATTTTAGGCTTGTGTTGGCTCTAGCACTTTAAAACATACTGGTGGAATTTTTTTTTGGAATGGCATTAAAAGGATCAATTGCTCTAGGCAGTCCCTTAACATTAAATGTCTAGACATTTTAGCAATGTTTATGCTTCTGATCCATAAGCATGCAATGGGCTTCTGTCATTTTTGTTTTCTTCAATTTCTTTCACGAGTGTTGTAGATCCTTTACCTCTTTGGATTTGTTTATTCCCAGGTATGTTATTGTTTGGGTGTTGTAGTTAACGGAATCAATTCTCTAATTTCCCTTTCTGTATTTTCATTGATAATGTAAGAAAGCCAATGATTCCTGTACAATGATTTTGTATCCTGCCACATCATTGGATTGCTGAATGCGTTCTAGTAGTTTGGGGGTGCAGACTTTTGGGTATTCCATATAAAGTATATCAAATGTGAAGAGAGAGATTGACTTCATTGCCAATTTGGATACATTTTATTTCTTTTTATTGTCTGTTTTTGATGCGAGGACTTCAAATACTATGTTGAACAAGATTGGTGAGAGTGGGCATCCTTCTCATGTTCCTGATCTCAAAGGGAAGGCTGTCAGCTTTTACCCATTGAGGAGGATATTTACTGTGAATTTTTCATATAAACATTTTAAGAGGTTGACAAATATTTCCTCTATCCCTATACTTCGAAGCGTTTTAATCAGGAACGGATGCTGCCAAATGCTTTTTCGTCATCAATTGAGAGGACCATGTGGTTCCCTTACCTCTCTTATTAATTTGTCCTATGACATTGATTTGCAAATGTTGAACCACCCTTGCAACCTAGGCATAGATCTCACCTGATCATGGCAGATAATCTTTTTAATGTACTGTTGGATTCTATTAGCTAGGATCTTGCTGAGAATAGTAGCATCCATATTCATCAATTATATTGGTTTGAAATTCTCCTTCTTCATGAGGACTTTGCCTGGTGTGTGGATCAGGGTAATGCTGGCTTTAAAATAAGTGTCTTGATGTATTCCTTCTGTTTCAAATTTTGGAAAGAGCTTCAGGAGAAGAGGTGTTAGTTCTTTTTTTAAAGTTTGGTGCAATTCGCTAGGGCATCCTTCAGGACCTGGGGTCTTGTCTTTTGGTAGGCTTTTGATCACTGTTTAAACCCGTTACTGGATAACGGTCTATTCGGGTTGTACATTTCTTCCTTGTTCAATTTTGGGATTTAACATTTTTCTAGGAATGCATCCATTTCACCTAGGTTGCTTAGCTTATTTGCATATACATTTTTCCCAATCTCTTTTCAGTTTAACCATATTCATTGTTTTAGCACCACACCCAGTGCTCCATGCAATCCGTCCCCTCTCTATTACCCACCAAGTATTTCCCCAACCTCCCACCCCTGCTCTTTCAATGCCCTCTTAGATTCTTTTTCAGAGTCCATAGTCTCTCATGGTTCCCCTCCCCTTCCAATTTCCCTCCACTCCCTTCTCCTCTCCATCTCCCCTTGTCCTCCATGCTATTTGTTATACTCCACACATAAGTGAAACCCTATGATAATTGACTCTCTCTGATGGATTTATTTCACTCAGCAGAATCTCTTCCAGTCCCGTCCAGGTCGCTGCAAAAGTTGGGTATTCATCCTTTCTGAATGGAAGCATAATACTTCATAGTGTATATGGACCACATCTTCCTTATCCATTCTTCCAAGGGCATCTTGGTTCTTCCCACAGTTTGGCAAGCGTGGCCATTGCTGCTATAAATTTGGGTTACAGATGGCCCTTCTTTTCATTCCATCTGTATCTTTGGGTTAAATACCTAGGAGTGTAATTGCAGAATTATAGGGAAGTTCCATTTTTAATTTATTGAGGAATCTCCACACCATTCTCTAAAGAGGCTGCACCCCTTGCATTCCCACCCACAGTATAAGAGGATTCCCCTTTCTCCACATGCTCTCTAACACATATTGTTTCTCGTCTTGCTAATTTAGGCCATTCTAACTGGTGTAAAGTGACATCTTAATATGATCTTAAATTGAATCTCACTGATGCCTAGTGACGATGAACATTTTTTTCAAGTGTCTGACAGTCATTTGTATGTCTTCATTGGAGAAGTGTCTGTTCATAACTTCTGCCTATTTTTTGATATAATTATCTGTTTTGTGTGTGTTGATTTTGAGGAGTTCTTCATAGATCCTGTATATCAACCTTTTGTCTGTATGGTCATTTGTAAATATCTGATTTTGACGAAGTCCCCGAAGTTTATTTTGGCTTTTGTTTCCTTTGCCTTTGAAGACATATCTTGAAAGAATTCGCTGTGGTTGATATCAAAAGATTACTGCCTATGTTCTCCTCTAGGATTCTGATGGATTCCTGTCTCACCTTGAGACAGGAATCTTTTTATCCATTATGATTTCCTCTTTGTGTATGGTGTAAGAGGTTGGTCGAGTTTCATTCTTCTACATAGACCTGCCCAATTTTCCCTGCACCATTTATTGAAGAGACTGCCTTTTCCCCACTGTATATTTTTTCCTGCTTTCTTGAAGATTATTTGTCCATAGAATTGATAGCCCATATCTGAGCTCTTTATTGTGTTCCACTGGTCTAGGGGTCTGTTTTTATGCCAGTCCCATGCTGTCTTGGTGATCACAGCTTCATAGTAACCCTTGAAATCAGGCAACGTGGTGCTCTCGTTTTGTTTCTCTTTTCAGCAATTCTTAGCAATACGGGGTCGCTTCTATTCCACACAAATTTTAGGCTTGTGCTTGTTCCATCTCTTTGAAAGATATCGGTGGAATTTTTATTGCAATGGCATTAAATGGATCAATTGCTCTAAGCAGTATACACATTTTAAGAATGTTTATTCTTCTGATCCATGAGAAATCAATGGTTTTCCGTCTCATTGGTTTTCTTGCATTTCTGTCATGAGTGTTCTCTAGTTCCTCGAGTATAAATCCTTTACCTCTTTGGTTTGGTTTATTCCCAGGTATCTTGTGGTTCGGGTGCTGTAATAAATGGCATTGATTCTCTAATTTCCCTTTCTGTATTTTCATTGATAATGTAGAAGGAAGCCACTGATTTCTGTATCATGATTTTGTATCCTGCCACATTCTTGAATTGCTATTTGAGGTCTGATAGATTGGGGGCGGAGTCTTTTGGGATTTCCATAACGATTATGTCATGCTTGAGGAGAGAAAGTTTGATTTCTTCGTTGCCAACTTGGATACCTTTTATTTCTCTTTGTTGTCTGATTGCTGTTGCCGAACTTCACAGCCAATGTTGAACAAGGGTTGTGAGAGTGGGTGTCCTTGTCATGTTCCTGATTTCAAAGCAAAGGCTGGGATCTTTTACCATTTGAGGATTGTATTCACTGTGGGTTTTTCATAGAAACATTTTATGAAGTTGACGAATATTTCCTCTATCCCTATACTTTGCAGCATTTTAGTCAGGAGCAGATGCTGGATTTTGTCAAATGCTTTTTATTCACCAATTGAGAGGACCATGTGGTTCTTCTCTCTTCACTTCTTAATAGGTTCTATGACATTGATTGATTTGTGAATGTCGAACCAACCTTGCTACCCAGGGATAGATCCTACTCGGTCTTGGTGGAATGACTGTTTAATGTACAGTAGGTTCCTAGGAGCTAGAATCTTATGGAGTTCTTAGCATCCATATTCATCAGTGATATTGCCTTGAAATTCTTCTTTTTGTTGATGTCTTTGCCTGGTTTGTGGATCAGGGTAATGCTGGCTTCATAAAAAGTGTCTGGAAGTTTTCCTTCTGCTACAAATTTCGGAAAGAGCTTCAGGAGAAGAGGTGTTAGTTCTTTTCTTAAAGATTGGTATAATTCGCTAAGACATCCTTCAGGTCGCGGGATCTTGTCTTTTGGGAGGTTTTAGATCACTGCATTTATCTTATTACTGGATCATTGTCCATTTAGGTTGTACATTTCTTCCTGGTTCAATTTTGGGATTTTACAGTTTTGTAGGAATGCATCCATTACACCTAAGATCTTTCCTAATTGGCATATATTGTGTTTTCCCCCAATTTCTTTTCAGTGTAACTGTATTTATTGTTTACCACCACACCCAGTCCTCCATGCAATCCGTGCTCTCTCTCTATTACCCACCAGGTGTTTCCACAACCTCCCACCCCCGCACTTTCAAAGCCCTCAGGTTATTTTTCAGAGTCCATTGTCTCTCATGGTTTTTCTCCCCTTCCGATGTCCCTCCACTCCCTTCTTCTCTCCATCTCCCCTTGTCCTCCATGCAGTTTGTTATACACCACACGTAAATGAAACCATATTATAATAGCCACTCACTGCTTGATTTATTTCACTCAGCAGAATCTCTTCCAGTCCTGTCCATGTTACTACCAAAGTTGGGTACTCATCCTTTCTGAATGGAGGCATAATACTCTATAGTGTATATGGACCTTCCTTATCTATTCTTCCGTTGAAGGGCATCTTGGTTTTTTCCACAGTTTGGCAACCGTGGTCATTGGTGCTCTAAACATTGAATTACAGATGGCCCTTCTTTCACGCCATCTCTATATTTGGGGTAAATACCTAGAAGTGCAATTGCAGGGTTATAGGGAAGTTCTATTTTTAATTTCTTTAGGAATCTCCCCACTGTTCTCCAAAGAGGCTGCACCAACTTGCATTACCTCCAACAGTGTAAGAGATTTCCCCTTTCTCCACATCCTCGCCAACACATGTTGTTTCCCGTCTTGCTAATTTAGGCCATCCTAACTGCTGCAAGGTGACATCTTAATGTGGTTTTCATTTGAATCTCCCTGATGCCTATTGATGATGAACATTTCTTCAGGTGTCTGATAGCCATTTGTATGTCTTCATTGGAGAAGTGTCTGTTCATATCTTCTGCCCATGTTTTGATATGATTATCTGTATTCTGTGTATTGAGTTTCAGAGATATTCCTAGATCCTGGATATCAAACGTTTGTCTGTCCTGTCATTTGCAAATATCTTATTGCATTCTGTGGGTTGCCTCTTTGCTTTCTTGACTCTTTCCTATGCAGCGCAGAAGCTTCTGAATTTGATGAAGTCCCTGAAGTTTATTTTCGCTTTTGTTTTCTTTGCCTATGGAGACATATCTTAAAAGAAGTCGCTGTGGCTGATATCGAAGAGATTACTGCCTATTTTCTCCACTAGGATTCTGATGTATTCCTGTCTCACATTGAGGTCTTTTACCCATTATGAGTTTATCTTTGTGTATGGTGTAAGAGGATGGTCGAGTTTCATTCTTCTTCATAGAGCTGCCCAGTTTTCCCTGCACCAGTTATTGAAGAGACTGTCTTTTTCCACTGTATATTTTTTTCCTGCTTTCTTGAAGATTATTTGTCCATAGAGTTGATGGTCCATATCTGAGCTCTCTACTGTGTTCCACTGGTCTATGGGTCTGTTTTTATGCCCGTCCCATGCTTTCTTGGTGATCACAGCTTCATAGTATCACTTGAAATCAGGCAACGTGGTGCTCCCAATTTTGTTTCTCTTTTCAGCAATTCTTAGCAATACGGTGTTGCTTCTGATTCCACACAAATTTTAGGCGTGTGTTTGTTCCAGCTCTTTGAAAGATACCGGTTGAATTTTGATTGCAATGGCCTTAAATGGATCGATTGCTCTAGGCAGTATAGACATTTTAACAAAGTTTATTCTTTTCATCCATGAGAATGCAATGGTTTTCCATGTTTTTTGTTTTCTTGCATTTTTTCATTAGTGTTCTCTAGTTTATCGAGTACAAATCCTTTAACTCTTTGTTTGGTTTATTCCCAGGTATCTTAGGTTTTGGGTGCTGTAGTAAATGGAATTGATTCTCTAATTTCCTTTTCTGGATTTTCATTGATAATGTAGAAGAAAGCCACTGATTTCTCTACCATGATCTTGTATCCTGCCACATTATTGATTTGCTGTATGATTTCTGGTAGTTTGGGGGCGGAGTCTTTTGCATTTTCCATATCAAGTATGTCATCTGTGAGGAGGAAGAGTTTGACTTCTTCGTTGCTAATTTGGATAACTTTTATTTCTCTTTGTGTCTGATGGCTGTTGCTGGACTTCACAGCCTATGTTGAACTAGAGTGGTTTAGTGGGCATCCTTGTCATGTTCCTGATTTCAAAGCAAAGACTGTCAGCTTTTACCTTTTAAGGATGGTATACACTGTGAGTTTTTCATAGAAACATTTGATGAAGTTGACGAATATTTCCTCTATCCCTATACTTTCCAGCATTTTAGTCAGGAGTGGATGCTGGATTTTGTCCAAATCTTTTTCTTCACCAATTGAGAGGACCATGTGGCTCTTCTCTCTTCACTTCTTAATTGGTTCTATGACATTGATTGATTTGTGAATGTCGAACCAACCTTGAAACCCAGGGATAGATCCTACTCAGTCATGGTGGATAGACTTTTTAATGTACTGTAGGTTCCTAAGAGCTAGAATCTTGTTGAGAATCTTAGCATCCATATTCGTCAGTGATATTGGTTTGAAATTCTCCTGTTTGATGAGGACTTTGCCTGGTTTGTGGATCAGGGTAATGCTTGCTTCATAGAAAGTGTCTGGAAGTTTTCCTTCTGGTTCATATTTTGGAAAGAACTTCAGGAGAAGAGGTGTTAGTTCTTACATAATGTTTGGTAGAATTCGCTAAGGCATCCTTCAGGTCATAGGGTCTTGATTTGGGAGGTTTTTGATCACTGCTTTAATCTCATTACTGGATAAGGGTCCTTTTAGGTTGTACATTCCTTCCTGGTTCAATTTTGGTATTTACAGTTTTCTAGGAATGCATCCATTTCACCTAGGTTGCTTAGCTATTGGCATATACTTGTGTTCTTTTTCGAAATTCTTTTCAGTGTAACCGTATTCATTGTTTTAGCACCACACCCAGTGCTCCATCAATCTGTGCACTCTCTATTACACACCACCTGTTTCCCCAACATCCCAACCCCTCTCTTTCAATGTCTCAGATAATTTTTTTACTGTTGCATATTTTTTTAAATTAAATTTATTTATTTTCTGAATAACAGTATTCATTATTTTTTTCACCACACCCTGTGCTCCATGCAATCTGTGCCCTCTATAATACCCACCCCCTGGTACCCCAACCTCCCACCCCCATGCCACTTCAAACCCCTCAGTGTAATTGCAGGGTTATAAGGAAGTTCTATTTTTAATTTCTTGAGGAATATCCACACTGTTCTCTAAACAGGCTGCACCAACTTGCTTTCCCACCCACAGTGTAAGAGGATTCCCCTTTCTCCACACCCTGTCCCAAACATGTTGTTTCCCGTCTTACTAATTTACACCATTCTAACTGTAAGGTTAGAATGCAAGAAAGCATTCTTGCATTCTAACTGTAAGGTGTAAGGTGACAATTAATATGGTTTTCATTTGAATCTCCCTGATGCCTAGTGATGATGTACATTTCTTCAGCTGTCTGATAGCCATTTGTATTTCTTCATGAGGAAGTGTCTGTTCATATCTTCTACCCATTTTTTGATATGATTATCTGTTTTGTGTGTGTTGAGTTTGAGGAGTTCTTCATAATCCTGGATATGAACTTTTTGTCTGCCCTGTCATTTGAAAATATCTTATTGCATTCTGTGGGTTCCCTCTTTGCTTTCTTGACTGTTTCCTATGCACTGCGGAAGCTTTTGATTTTGATGAATTTCCAGAAGTTTATTTTGGCTTCTGTTTCCTTTGGTTTGGAGGCATATCTTGAAAGAAGTCACTGTGGCTGAATTTGAGGAGAATACTGCTTATGATCTCCTTAGGAATCTGATGGATTCCTATCCCACATTGAGGTCTTTTACCCATTATGAGTTTATCTTTGTGTGTGGTGTAAGAGGATGGTCGAGTTTCATTCTTCTACATAGACCTGCCCAGTTATCCTGCACCATTTATTGAAGACTCTCTTTTTTCCACTGTATATTTTTCCTTGCTTTCTTGAAGTTTATTTGGCCATAGATTTGATGGTCCATATCTGAGCTGTCTACTGTGTTCCACTGGTCTATGGGTCTGTTTTTATGCCATTCCCATGCTCTCTTGGTGATCATTGCTTCATAGTAACCCTTGAAATAAGGCAACGTGTTGCTCCTAGTTTTGTTTCTCTTTTTAGCAATTCTTAGCAATACGGGGTCACTTCTGATTCCACACAATTTGAGGCGTGTGTTTGTTCCAGCTCTTTTAAAGATTCCAGTGCAATTTTGATTGCAATGGCATTAAATGGACCAATTGCTCTAAGCAGTATAGACATTTTAACAATGTTTATTCTTCTGATCCATGAGAATGCAATGATTTTCCGTCTTTTTGGATTTCTTGCATTTCTTTCATGAGTGTTCTCTAGTATCTCGAGTACAAATCCTTTACCTCTTTGGTTTGGTTTATTCCCAGGTTTCTTATGGTTTGGGTGCTGTGTCAATGGAATTGATTCTCTAAATTCCCTTTCTGTATTTTCATTGATAATGTAGGAGATAGCCACTGATTTCGGTTCTATGATTTTATATCGTGCCACATTATTGAATTGCGGTATGAGTTCTGAGAGTTTGGGGGCAGAGTCTTTTCGGTTTTCCATATCAAGTATGTCCTGTGAGGAGAAAGAGTTTGACTTCTTGGTTGCCAACTTGGATACCTTTTATCCTCTTTGTTGTCTGATTGCTGTTGCTAGGACTTCACATCCTATGTTGATCAAGAGTGGTGAGAGTGGGCATCCTTGTCATGTTCCTGATTTCAAAGCTTAGGCTGTCAGCTTTTACCCTTTGGGGATGATATTCACTGTGGGTTTTTCATAGAAACATTTTATGAAGTTGACGAATATTCCTTCTATCCCTATACTTTGCAGCATTTTAGTCAGTAGCGGATGCTGGATATTGGAAATGCTTTTTCTTCACCAATTGAGAGGACCATGTGTTTCTCTAATCTTCACATCTTAAATTGTTCTATGACATTGATTGATTTGCGGATGTTGAACCAATCTTGCAACCCAGGGATGGATCCTACTCGGTCATGGTAGATAAACGTTTTAATGTACTGTAAGTACCTAGGAGCTAGAATCTTGTTGAATATCTTAGCATACATATTCACCAGTGATATTGGTTTGAAATTCTCCTTTTTGATGAGGTCTTTGCCTGGTTCATGGATCAGGGTAATGCTGGCTTTATAAAAAGTGTCTGGAAGTATTCCTTCTGCTTCAAATTTTGGAAAGAGCTTCAGGAGAAGAGGTGTTAGTTTTCTTCTTAACGTTTGGTGGAATTCGCTCGGGCATCCTTCAGGTCCCGGAGTCTTTTCTTTTGGTAGGTTTTTGATTACTGCTTTAATCCCTTAACTGGATAATGGTCTATTCAGGTTGTACATTTCTTCCTGGTTCAATTTTGGAATTTTACAGTTTTCGAGGAATGCATCCATTTCACCTAGGTTGCTTCGCTTATTGGCATATACTTTTTTTTCCCACTTTCTTTTTAGTGTAACCGTATTCATTGTTTTAGTACCACACCCAGTGCTCCATGCAATCCGTGCCCTCTCTATTACCTACCACGTCTTTCCCCAACCTCCCACCCCAGCTCATTCAGTGCCCTCTTAGGTTCTTTTTCAGAGTCCATAGTCTCTTAGGTTTCCCTCCCCTTCCAATTTCTCTCCTCTCCCTTCTCCTCTCCATCTCCACTTGTCCTCCATGCTATTTGTTATACTCCACACAGAAGTGAAACCATATGATAATTAACTCTCTCTGATGGATTTATTTTACTCAGCAGTATTGCTTCCAGTCCCGTTCATGTTGCTACCAAAGTTGATTATCCATCCTTTCTGAATGGAGGCATAATTCTCCATAGTGTATATGGACCACATCTTCCTTATCCATTCTTCCATTGAAGGGCATCTTGGTTCTTTCCACAGTTTGGCAAGCGTGGCCATTGCTGCTATAAATTTGGGTTACAGATGGCCCTTCTTTTCATTCCATCTGTATCTTTTAGGTGAATACCTAGGAGTGTAATTGCAAGGTTATAGGGAAGTTCTATTTTTAATTTCTTGAGGAATATCCACACTCTTCTTTAAAGAGTCTGCACCACCTTGCATTCTCATCCAGAGTGTAAGAGGATTCCCCTTTCTCCACATCCTTTCTAACACATGTTGTTTCCCGTCTTCCTAATTTAGGCCATTCTAACTGGTGTAAAGTGACATCTTAATATGGTCTTCATTTGAATCTCCATGATGCCTAGTGATGATGAACATTGTTTTCAGGTGTCTGATAGCTATTTATATGTCTTCATTGGAGAAGTGTCTGTTCATATCTCCTGCCTATTTTTTTATATAATTATCTGTTTTATGTGTGTTGTGGTTGAGGATTTCTTCATAGATCCTGGATATGAACCTTTTTTTTATACGGTCATTTTTAAATATCTTATCGCATTCCATGTGTTGCCTCTTTGCTTTCTTACTGTTTCATATGCAGTGCAGAAGCTTTTGGTTTGGATGAAGTCCCAGAAGTTTATTTTGGCTTTTATTTCCTTTGGTTTGTTGTCATATCTTGAAAGAAGTCGCTCTGGCTGATATCAAAGAGATTACTGCCTATGTTCTCCTCTAGGATTCTAATGGATTACTGTGTCACGTTGAGGTCTTTTATCCATTATGAGTTTAACTTTGTGTATGGTGTAAGAAGATGTCGAGTTTCATTCTTCTATATAGAGCTGTCCAGTTTTCACTGTACTAGTTATTGAAGATCCTGTCTTTTTTCCACTGTATATTTTTTCCTGCTTTCTTGAAGATTATTTAGCCATAGATTTGATGGTCCATATCTGAGCTGTCTACTGTGTTCCACTGGTCTATGGGTCTGTTTTTATTCCAGTCCCCTGCTGTCTTGCTGATCACGGCTTCATAGCAACTCTTGAAATCAGACAGCATGTAGCTCCCAGTTTTGTTTCTCTTTTCAGCAATTCTTAGCAATACGGGGTCGCATCTGATTCCACACAAATTTGAGGCATGTGTTTGTTCCAACTCTTTTAAAGATGCTCGTGGAATTTCGATTGGAATGCATTAAATGTATCGATTTCTCTAGTCAGTATAGACATTTTAACAATGCTTATTCTGATCCATGAGAATGCAATGATTTTCCGTCTTTTCAGTTTTCTTCCATTTCTTTCATGAGTGTTCTTTAGTTCCTCAAGTAAAAATCCTTTACGTCTTTGGTTTGGTTTATTCCCAGGTTTCTTATGGTTTGGGTGCTGTAGTAAATGGAAGTGATTCTCTAAATTCCATTTCTGTATTTTCATTGATAATGTCGGAGATAGTCACTGATTTCGGTTCTATGATTTTATATCCTGCCACATTATTGAATTGCGATATGAGTTCTGAGAGTTTGGGGGTGGAGTCTTTTGGATTTTCCATATCAAGTATGTCATCTGTGAGGACAAAGAGTTCGACTTCTTGGTTGCCAATATGGATATCTTTTTTTTTCTCTTTGTGTCTGATTGCTGTTGCTAGGACTTCACAAGCTATGTTGAACAAGATTCATGAGAGTGGGCATCCTTGCATGTTCCTGATTTGAAAGCAATGGCTGTCAGCTTTTACCCTTTGAGGATGGTATTCACGGTGGGTTTTTCATAGAAACATTTTATGAAGTTGACGAATATTCCCTCTATCCCTATACTTTGCAGCTTTTTAGTCAGGGACAGATGCTGGATATTGTCCAATGTTTTTTCTTCATCAATTGAGAGTACCATGTGGTTCTCTAATTTTCACTTCTTAATTTGTTCTATGACATTGATTGATTTGCGAATGTCGAACCAACCTTGCAACCTAGGGATAGATCCTACTCGGTCATGGTGGATAAACGTTTTATGTACTGTAGGTTCCTAGGAGCTAGAATCTCGTTGAGAATCTTAGCATCCATATTCATCAGTGATATTGGTTTGAAATTCTCCTTTTTGGTGAGGCCTTTGCTTGTTTTGTGGATCAGGGTAATGCTGGCATCAAAAAAAGTGTCTGCTTCAAATTTTGGAAAGAGCCTCAGGAAAAGAGGTGTTAGTTCTTTTCTTAAAGTTTGGTAGAATTTGCAAGGGCATCCTTCATGTCCTGGGGTCTTTCTTTTGGGAGGTTTTTGATCACTGCTTTAATCTTGTTACTGGATAACAGTCTATTCAGGTTGTACATTTCTTCCTGGATCACTTTTGGGATTTTACAGTTTTCTAGGAATGCATCCATTCCACCTAGGTTGCTTAGCTTATTGGCATATACTTGTTTTTTTTTCCCCATTTCTTTTCAGTGTAACCGTATTCATTGTTTTAGCATCACACCCAGTGATTCATGCAATCTGTGCCTTCTCTATTACCCATCACGTGTTTCCCCTACCTCCCACCCCTTCTCTATCAATGCCTCAGATAATTTTTTTTACTGTTGCATATATTTTTAAAATTTATTTATTTATTTATTTATTTTCTGCATAACAGTATTCATTATTTTTTTCACCACACCCCGTGCTCCATGTAATACATGCCCGCTATAATACCCACCACCTGGTACCCCAACCTCCCACCCCCATGCCACTTCAAACGCCTCAGATTGATTTTCAAGAAAAGACCCTACCAAAAAGGAGAATTTCAGACCAATATCACTGATGAATATAGATGCTAAGATTCTCAAGAAGATCCTAACAAACAGGATCCTATAGCACATTACAAAGATTATCCACCATGACCAGGTGGGATTCATCCCTGGCCTACAAGGATGGTTAAACGTTCACAAATCAAATAATGTGATAGACAAATTAATTTGAGAAGAGAAGAACCACATGATCCTCTCAATTGATGAAGAAAAAGCATTTGACAAATTCCACCATCCGTTCTTGATTAAATTGATTCAAAGTATAGGGATAGAGGGAACATTACTGGACTTCATCAAATCTATCTATGAAAGACCCAAAGCAAATATCATCCTCAATGGGATAAAGTTTTCAGCATTCCCGTTGAGATCAGGAACAAGACAAGGATGCCCACTTTCACCCCTCTTGTTCAACATAGTATTAGAAGTCCTAGCAATAGGAATCAGACAACAAAGATAAATAAAAGGTGCCCTCAGATTCTTTTTCAGAGTCCATAGTCTCTCATAGTTCCCCTCCTCTTCCAATTTCCCTCGACTCCCTTCTCCTCTCCATCTCCCCTTGTCCTCCATGCTATTTGTTATACTCCACACAGAAGTGAAACCATATGATAATTAACTCTCTCTGCTTGATTTATTTCACTCAGCAGAATCTCTTCCAGTCCCGTCCATGTTGCTACCAAAGTTGGGAATTCATCCTTTCTGAATGGAGGCATAGTTCTCCATAGTGTATATGGACCACATCTTCCTTATCCATTCTTCTGTTGAAGGGCATCTTGGTTCTTTCCACAGTTTGGAAAGCGTGGCCATTGCAGCTATACATTTGGGCTACAGACGGCCCTTTTTTTTACAGCATCTACTTTGGGGTAAAAACGTAGGAGTGTAATTGCAGCGTTATATTGAAGTTCTATTTTTAATTTCTTGACGAATCTCTACACTGTTCTCCAAAGAGACTGCACCAACTGGCATTCCCACCCACAGTGTAAGAGGATTCCCCTTTCTCCACATCCTCTCCAACACATGTTGTTTCCCGTCTTGCTAATTTAGGCCATCCTAACTGGTGTAAAGTGACATCTTAATGTGGTTTTCATTTGAATCTCCCTGATACCTAGGGATGATGGACATTTTTTCAGGTCTCTGATAGCCATTTGTATGTCTTCATTGAAGAAGTGTATTTTCATGACTTCTGCCCATTTTTTCATATGATTATCTGTTTTGTTTGTGTTGAGTTTGAGGAGATCTTAATAGATCCTTGATATCAACCTTTGTCTGTCCTGTCATTTGCCAATATCTTATCATATTCCATGGGTTGCCACTTTTATTTCTTTATTGTTTCCTATGCAGTGCAGAATCTTTTGATTTTGGTGAGTTCCCGAAGTTTATTTTGGCTTTTTTTTTCCTTTGGTTTGGAGGTATGTCTTGAAAGAAGTCACTGTGGCTGATATTGAAGAGATACTGCCTATGTTCTCCTCTAGGATTCTGATGGATTCCTGTCTCACGTTAAAGTCTTTTATCCATTATGAGTTTATCTTTGTGTATGGCGTAAGAGGCTGGTCGATTTTCATTCTTCTAAATAGAGCTGCCCAGTTTCCCCTGCAACATTTATTAAAGAGACTGTCTTTTTTCCACTGTATATTTTTTTCCTGCTTTCTTGAAGATTATTTGGCCATGGAGTTGATAGTCCATATATGATCTGTCTACTGTGTTCCACTGGTCTATGGGTCTGTTTTTATGCCAGTCCCATGCTGTCATGGTGATCAGGGAGGCACTCCTGGGAATTCGGACTTAAGCCCCTGTCCCTAGCTGCCCCGATTCCCACCATTTCCCCCCGCGATCCTTTGCTCTTTTGGAGTGCTTTCAACCAGTCTCCAAGTTAATGCTGGTCCCCAGAAGCAGGGCACTCTTGCTCATATTGGGGTGTTACTTTCCAACCAATCACCTTTGGTGGCTCCCTCCCCCTTTTGTTTATCTTCCGATATCAGTCGCCATTCCCACTCTGCTTTACTTGCCCACTGGTGTCTTCTGCCCCAGTAGAGATCCAACGTGTATAATTCTGATCTCAGGCTGATTTCATGGGTGATCAGAGTTCTTTGGTAGGTAATCAGCTCACTTTGGTGTAAGGGCTGAAAAGGCGCCTCCTCTTACTTCCCTGCCATCTTGTCCCTCTGAATACCCAACTTTTATATTAACATATATGGGACAGGAGGAGATTAAGCTGAGTGAAATAAGTCAAGCAGAGAAAGTCAATTATCATATGGTTTCACTTACTTGTGTAACCTAAGGAATATCATGGAGGACATTCGGAGAAGGAAAGGAAATGTGAATTGGGATAAATTGGACGGGGAGATGAACCATGAGAGACTGTGGACTCTGAGAAATAAACTTAGGGTTTTGGAGGGGAGGGGAGTGGGGGGATGGGTGAGCCTGGTAGTGGGTATTAAGGAGGGCATGTATTACATGGAGCACTAGATATGGTGCATAAACAATGAATCTTGGAACACTCAAAAAATATAATTAAAAAAATTAAATGTGACTTTACTACAGATCCTAAGGGTCAGAGAGGGAATCACAATGGAGATTCTCAACCATTCTTACATCAAAGTTCACAATGACACTCTATCTCTGAAGAGCAGTATAAATAAGGTAGGCAGGATTTGAGCCTTAAGTCAGAGTTATTCCTGCTTCAGCCATACCTGGCAGCCTTGGCCTGTTCCCCTCTCCCCAGATGCCCTTTCTGGTGGCCCTGAGCTAGTGGGGACCACATGGTCATATGGAGATGGGAAGTTTCACACCCCTATTGATGATGGCGCTATTGTATTGTTCTCACCAGTCCAACAACATGATTTCTCAGTGAAATAAATAGCAGCTTCTTGACCTTCTTAAGATTTGAAAATCATCTTGAGTCATCTATTAGAAATATGATTTCAACATGTCTTCTTTTTCTGAAAAAAGAAGGAAAGAAAGAAAGAAAAAAAGAAAGAAAGAAAGAAAAAAGAAAGAAAGAAAGAAAGAAACCCAAATAGTAATCATGGCTTCCTGAGCACCTGCTCTTGAGAGCCATAACAGTGGCTCTTTATGGAATTGTCCCTCATAAACTTCTAAACTGTGATGTAGGTATTTTAGTAGGCACATTTTCTAGGTGGTTAAATAGGGGCTTAGAGATGACTCCAGTAAGAGTGAATTTTAGTGTCATAAACATAAATGGCATCCCCAAACTGATTCAAAATCCCTTGTTATTCCATACATGGTACTATTTCCCTCCTATACATGTGGTCTTCTCAATCTGAAAACATCTCAAGTCTCAGGGTTTTCTTGCATGGCCAGCTGGAACAGATTCATCTGGCTTTTAACCTCTGCCCATCATGATCATTAAGATAATTATCTCAGTGGAGGTCCTCCAGTAAGATACTCAAAGATCTTTAAGAATACAGACATTATAATACTTTTCTGATATTAAAGTCACTGAAATTACCTTTTTAAAATTAATTAACACTCTGGTATGTTCAGAATGTTCTATAAGACAGATCTGAGATAGTATTTAAAAACACTCAGCTCAGCCTCTTCTACAAAGGGAGACAATGCTTGTAAACATTGCTGAACTATTCCTTTACCTACGGTTACTTATTACCAACCACCGTAGTGTTTATATGGTATGACTATGACTTACATTAGTCAAAATCTGCAAGGAAAGAACTTAGAAATTGCCCCCAATTTTAGGGACACTTCATGTTAATACTAGTGTTGTGACAATGAGCTATGCTGTTTTGTTATATAGTACAAGGGAATGGTGCCAGACAGCTTAAAATTCTGACTTTAAATTATCTGTGTGCTTCAGAGATTTGGGCAGGAGAAGGGGAGGAGCCCAGCGTCTGTGAACATTTCTGTTATCTGTGTTGAACATGGAACAGGTAAACGTCTGTAGACATCATTTTGATTTCTTGGTACTATTGTTAAAGATGCTTTTGTCTCAAGTTCTTCCCTTCAGAAGTACTTAGAATGATAAAGGGAATTTTTATCTTTGACCATCCATGGGGCCAGATCCTGGGCTCCCAGGAAAGCTATCCCTTAACATTTTACCAAGCTCAAAATGATGGGGCAAAACCTCAGTTCATAGGCCCTATTTCTGTCCTAAGCACATGTTTCACATCTGCTATGAGAAGAAAAAGATCACCAAAGACTGCCATTGCAAACATAAAGATAAGAAAAACAGAAGAACCTCTCCTGCTCCCATAAGATTAAAGTCATACTGATTTGCACAAACTGAAAACATATGAAAAAGTTCTGGAATTTTCTTCCTCATGATGATGTGTACAAACAAAACAGAATATAGAAATTTTTCCAAAATGTTCCTTCCCTGGAGTCCTCCTATTCTTTAAGATTTTATTTATTTATTTATTTATTTATTTATTTATTTATTTATTTAAGAGAGAGAGAGAGAGAATGCACACAAGCCAAGGGAGAGGGAGAATCAGGTTACCACTGAGTAGGGAGCCTGATGTGGAGTTCAATGCAGGGCTTGATTCCAGGATCCTGGGATCATGACCTGAGCTGAAGGCAGACACCTAAAGGCTGAGCCACCCAGGTGCCATGGGCTCTCCCTTTTTTGTGAAGATTGTGTCTCCCAGGCAGCTGTCTTGACTTGGGTTTGAATAAAACTCTCTTCCTTTCTCTCTAAAATGTTTAAAAGGGTTTGTCATTTAGTGTCAATAATAGCAATATGTTTTCTTTTTAAGTGAAGAGTATTCCTGGTTTACAACTCCAACAGCACAGAAGGGCGGTTGTTCTCATTCATCCTGGAGCTTCCCTGCAGAAGCAAGCACATGTATATAAATTGCAGCACAAATGGCTCATCCTAGAGGGTGCATTGAAGGTCTAAGAAGTACTGCCCACTCTAGGGGTGAGAGTTCTTCCCACTTGGAGCATTACTATTTGGGTCTTAATATTGTCTTGGAAATGTGGGAAACCATTGCATTTACTGAAGCCCAAGCCTCAGAAGGTCTGAGAACAGCTGACCTGTTCAGGAGCCAGGCACAGCTCCTCAGGTAGTGTTGGTGCAGGAATGGAAGGGGCAAGGCTCTGAGGGTGGTCTGCAGCTAGAGGGATGTGGGGAATGGGCCCTGTGTGAGGGGGCCCTGCTACAAACTCCTCGCATGCCTTTGTGTCCCAGTCAGCTGTACAGGTGGGAAGGGGCTCTAGGACCACCTGCATATACAGGAAGGCACCAGTATAAATTCCAGTGGCTGGATGCAGGCAGTCACAGCAAGCAATGGGTGTGTGGCACCACCCTCCCTTACGAATAATCCTCTGGGGGTAGAGCTACCTTTCTGTGGGTAGACCCCCAGCTGCCCAGGATGCAGCAGTGAGGTAGGAGAAGGCTAGATTGACCTGTGGGGGTTCCCTCGTGCGTGAATAGACACTGTGGACCAGGGTAGGGACCTGGGGGTAGGTTGAGCCCCACTTGGGAGGTTGGGATATGGGAAGGGGGCATGGAATGAGCTAATCTTGGGAACTCAAATGAGTTCTCCTTTTTCCCTTGAAAGTCTCTTCTGCCCTATATCCATTAATTGGCCGTATCCCCAAGATCCCTGAACTCTAGGGCGCCCACTCACTCCAGGTTTTGTGGGGTGAGTTGTGGACATTTCAGGTTTCCCAGTGTTCTCCAGGAAAAGTGGATTTAAGGACGTCACACAGTCCCCACGTCATTGAGTTGCACCCCGGTCTCTGACACAGTGCAGGTAATGGACCTTGAGCAGCACCTCCAGTTCAGCAGGGTCCCCCTGTTCAGGCACAAGTGTGGCAGCACCGACCTCAGAGCCACCCCCCAAATTCAGCATTGTTCCCTGTGTCCCTAGGAGATGATAATGGCCTCAGGATCATGCAGGTGGGTCCTCCAAGTTCCTTTCTCTGGCCCCAGGCACAGGTGTGGTGGTAACAGCCCCAGAGGCATCCATCCATTTTATCATTGTGCCCTGTGTCCCTCATGGATGGTGGCGATAGGCTGTCAGGATTGTGCAGGAGAGTCCTCCAAGTCCCTGTTCTCCCAGGCACAGGTGTGGTGGCAACAAACCTTAGAGTAGTACCCCATCTTCAACACTGTGCCTCGTGCCCTGGGGTTGGTGGTCATAGGCTGCAGGATCCTGCAGGAGAGTCCTCCAGTTGGGGGCCTGGAAGCTGGAGTAAACCAGACCCCAGTCAAGTTGCACAAGGAACAGGTGAGTTGAGGTGTTCATTTGGAAGAGTAATCTCACTTTTCCAACAAAGACAGAGTCATCAGTCTACTTTTGATGAAGATAATTACTACTTAAGAAAAAAGTGTGTGGGGGGCACCTGGGTGGCTCAGTGGGTTAAGCCTCTGCCTTCCGCTGAGGTTGTGATCCCACGGTCCTGGGATCGAGCCTCAAATTGGGCTCTCTGACTAGCAGGGAGCCTCTTTCCTCTTCTCTCTTTGTCTGCCTCCCGGACTGCTTGTAATCTCTTTGTCAAATAAATAAATAAAATCTTAAAAAAAAGAAACAAGTGTGTGTTTCCCCTTCTCCCAGGAACTGAAACAGATGTGCAGGCCATAGATTGCAGATGCCTATTTGTGCCCACCTGACAGCATTTCTCTGCTCTGGCTCCAGAAAACCTGAAGTTTTTAACACCAGCATCTGGGTCAGTGATGCAGCTTGTCACAGGATATTCATGTTCCGAGAAAGCAGCAGATACAGTGGGCGCAATGTCACATCCATGTCAGGAGTAGAGGTAAAACTTCTCATTAACTCAAAATCTCCTGGACTTTTCTCTTTCCTCTAGTTGAGCCAAGAAGTAAAACTTATGTCATTGTCAGCATTCTGGATTTGGTTCAAGAGTTACTCAGTTTCCCTGCAGGTAGGCCATTTCAGGGAATACCCTTTTATCTGTTGATTTATTGCTTACAAAATGTCATCTGAACATCTGTTTCTGAGGAAATCACTTATTGGAAAGGAGTGATAAGATTTACCCCGTGTGTGTGTGTGTGTGTGAGTGTGTGTGTGTGTGTTTAAAGATTTTATTTATTTATTTGACAGACAGAGATAACAAGTAGGCAGAGAGGCAGGCAGAGAGAGAGAGAGAGGAGTTAGCAGGCTCCCCGCAGAGCAGAGAGCCCCATGCGGGGCTCGATCCCAGGACCCTGGGATCATGACCTGAGCCAAAGGCAGAGGCTTTAACACACTGAGCTACCCAGGCGCCCCAGCTCTTTGTGTGTTTTTAACATACAATTTCATCCCTTATCTAACAAGGTTTATTCCGTTGGGCCTAGGGTATAGTTAGGTGGCCAACATCTAGAGTTGGGTGGCTTTTTGTCATCAGATACAGACTTGGATGATGTCTTGTCATTTGTCAAAGGTGATGTTTCCTAATTTATCAGTCTTTTCATCAGAAGAGTTATAATTAACGTATAGGGAAAATTCAAAGTTATTCAAAGTAGCCATTTACTGTTTAAAAGTTGACCTTGGTTTTCTAATTTAACTAAATGCATCATCTAGATACTTTGACGTGCTGTATTTTTTCTGCAGTTTCTTTAGTGGTAGAGTCAGAAGGAGAGACTTTGGAAATTCTTATGGATAGATGCATGCTGGTGGCTCCAAGGAGCTTGGTGTCAGGAGCCCTGGGGTGAGGTCTGCAACTGCTTGCCTGACCTTAGGTGAGTCAGGTTATACCACAGAGTTTCTGTTTCCTCCTTATGAATCTGCTGGCAGGTAATATCTATGGAAAGGCTTTTTACACAGAAACTGCAATGTATATTGAAGAGCAAATTAAAATCAGATGATTTGGCTGTATTTTTCTGTAAATAATAGTTTTAATCCTTGCCCCCGACAGGATGCCTGGGTGGCTCAGTGGGTTACAGCCTCTGCCTTTGGTAGAGATCAGGTCATGATCTCAGGATCCTGGAATTGAGCTCCACATCAGGCTCTCTGCTCAGCAGAGAGCCTGCTTCCCTTTCTCTCTCTCTGCCTGCTTGTGATCTCTGTTTAAATAAATAAATAAAATCTTTACAGAAATAGATTTAAACCCTCCTGTCATGAGATATTGTATTTTATTGCACAAGGAGTCCTCAGAAGGCTATAATGAAAGTGTCAGGTCACAGAGCACATTCAGATTCCATTGGTAGGTTATTGACCATTTACCAGGTAGGAGGTAAGTGGAGAGAAATATGACAGAAAGCAAAAGTAGGTGTTAACCATTCATTAGGTAGCATTCTGCATTTCTCATGAAAGCCTTGGGCCAGTTTAATTTTGGAAGAAGGAGAAGGAATCCTGGAGCTTTCTGGCAGACAGGGGAATTCCAGGTCTGAGTAGAGCTTACAGGGGTCCCAGAGTAGAGCTGAGTGCATTCTGCAAGAGGTTGTGGGCAGGACTGGCTCCAGGGGGTGGCTGTGTCTCCCGTGTGACGGCTGTGACAGGTCAGAGCCGTGAGAAGTTTCCTGGATGAGGACAAGTGAGCCACAGGTGGAGAACTGGCAGAACACCTTCTTCTGTGCCACCAGCCTCACCCCACACACACAACCTCATTGTCTGTCCCTGTCATTCCAATTCTGACTGCTCTGTGCTGCCAGGACGAGATGTTGGTTTGTGCTCCTTTCTTTGCATGTCAGTGAAGTTTCAAAACTGATTATGGAAGGGACGCCTGGGTGGCTCAGTTGGTTAAGCAGCTGCCTTCGGCTCAGGTCATGATTCCAGCATCCTGGGATCGAGTTCCACATCGGGCTCCTTGCTCGGCAGGGAGCCTGCTTCTCCCTCGGCATCTGCCTGCCTCTCTGTCTAATTGTGCTCACTCTCGCTCCTCTCTCTCTCTGAAAAATAAATAAAATCGTAAAAAAAAAAAACTTTGATTATGGAAATGGCGAGTCATCAGAATGGCTATTATTCTTATTTCCTGCTCTTGAATTCACCACAGTGAATCATACCTGCTAGTGGAAGGGGCGATCTGTGTGTTTTTATTTCCTGTTTAAATTAAACAATGGGAAAACAATCTTTTGAGGAATTAAAAAACCCTTCATGGGGACTCATGTTTTTCTCTTCTGTGAACCACTTTCTGATAGTAGAAACTTTTTTTTTTAATTAAAGCTCAGACTCAGAGCTGTAACAGGGTGCTGTGCCCTTTGTGAGGGGGAGAAACAGAGGAGGAGTGTAGGTTGTTTAGGAGCTTGGGGTGTGGCTCATTATGCTCCCAGTGGCACACAAGCCTCTGTTAGCCTTCCTTGACAGTGGGTGGGGGAGATAGGGGTTGCTGCTCACCTGGTAGACCATCCTGGTCTCTGAAACCTGACCCAGTGAATCACTATTGACTTGAACTGGGGAATTTATGAAGAAAACAGAATGAACCCTGAAGGGTGCCTATATACTTTGCACTCAGACAATTCCATGGAGCAAAGGAACTCATCACCCATGAGACATGTCAGGATCCCTGAGTGTGTGGGATTTGCTCCCTGGGAAGAGGTTGTGTCTTCATCCTTATCTGAACCAGAACCATGTTGTCTGGTTACCAAGATCCAGACTTTTATGTGACCATGGAATTATTATTATTGTTATTTTAAGGAAGCAATGTAGGCACTGTCTTCAAGACACAAATGTCAAAAGGAAAAACAAAAGGATATATATATATATATATATATATACATATATATATATATATATATATATTTATAATGACTAAACTTGTGTTATCTCTCATTAGTAAGGGTAACTTAGGGCTGCTCATATGAGAAAGACCAAGGGATTATATTTTGATCGAAGTGTGCTGTGCAAGTGTAGTGTATGTGTGGATTTTTTATTTATTTTGTTTTATTTTTTAATTTTTAAAAATTTTTATATAAACATATAATGTAAGTTTAGCCCAAGGGGTACAGATCTGTGAATCACCAGGTTTACACACTTCACAGCACTCACCATAGCACATACCCTCCCTGATGTCCATAACCCCACCACCGTCTCCTGACACCCCCTAGAAACCCTGTTTATTTTGTGAGATTAAGAGTCACTTATGGTTTGTCTCCCTACTGATCCCATCATGTTACATTTATTATTTTCCAAACACTGAACCACGCCCACGTTGCATCTCCACTTACTCATGTCAGGGAGATCATATGATAGCTGTCTTTCTCTGATTGACTTATTTCACTAAGCATAATACTCTCTAGTTCCATCCATGTTTTCACAAATGGCAATATTTCATTTCTTTTGATGGCTGAATATTATTCCATTGTGTGTGTGTTTGTGTGCCACATCTTCTTTATCCATTTTTCTGTTGATGGGCATCTAGTTTATTTCCATAGTTTGGCTATTGTGGACATTGCTGCTAAAAACATTCGGGTGCACATGCCCATTTGGATCACTAGACTTGTATCTTTAGAGTGAATACCCTGTAGTGCAAAAGTTGGATCATAGGGCAGTTCTATTTTCAACTTTTTGAGGAAATTCCATGATGTTTTCCAGAGTCGTTGCACCAGCTTGCATCCCACCAACAGTGTAGGAGGGTTCCCCTTTCTTTGCATCCTTGCTAGCATATGTCACTTCCTGGCTTGTTGATTTTAGCCATTCTGACTGGTGTGAGGTGGTATCTCATTTTGGTTTTGATTTGTAATTCCCTGATGCCGAGTGATTTGGAGCATTTCTTCATGTGTCCGTTGGCCATCTGGATGGCTTCTTTGCAGAAATGTCTGTTCATGTCCTCTGCCCATTTCTTGATTGGATTATTTGTTCTTTGGGTGTTGAGTTTGCTAAGCTCTTTATAGATTTTGGATACTAGCGGTTTGCATATATCTTCTCCCATTCTGTCAGTTGTCTTTTGGTTTTGTTAACTGTTTCTTTTGCTGTGAAAAAGCTTTTGCACTTGATGAAATTCCTATAGTTCATCTTTGCCCTTGCTTCCCTTGCCTTTGGCGATGTTTCTAGGAAGAAGTTTCTGCAGCTGAGGTTGATGAGGTTCTTGCCTGTGTTCTCCTCAAGGACTTTGATGGATTCCTATCTTACCTTGCAGTCCTTCATCCATTCTGAGTCTATTTTCATGTGTGGTGCAAGGAAATGGTCCAATTTCATTTTTCTACATGTGACTGTCCAATTTTCCCAACACAATTTGTTGAAGAGGCTGTATTTTTTCCATTGGACATTCTTTCCTGCTTTGTTGAAGATTAGTTGACTATAGAGCGGAAGTCTACTTCTGGGCTCTCTATTCTATTCCTTTGATCTGTATGTCTGTTTTTGTGTCAGTACCATACTGTCTTGATGATGACAGCTTTGTAATAGAGCTTGAAGTCCGGAATGGTGATGCCACCAACTTTGGCTTTCTTTTTCAATATTCCTTTGGCTATTCGAGGTCTTTTCTGGTTCCATATAAATTTTAGGATTATTTCTTCCATTTCGTTGAAGAAATGGATGGGATTTTGGTAAGGATGGCATTAAATGTTCAGATTGCTTTAGGTGTAATAGACATTTTCACAATATTTGTTCTTCCAATCCAGGAGCATAGAACATTTTTCCATTCCTTTGTGTCTTCCTTAATTTCTTTCATGAGTACTTTATAGTTTTCTGAGTATAGATTCTTTGCCTCTTTGGTTAGGTTTATTCCTAGGTATTTTACGGTTTTGGGTGCAATTGTAAATGGAATTGACTTCTTAATTTCTCTTTCTTCTGTCTTGCTGTTGTTGTAAAGAAATACAACTGATTTCTGTGCATTGATTTTATATCCTGAACACTTTACAGAACTCCTGTACAAGTACTAGCATTTTTGGAGTGGAGCCTTTTGCGTTTTCCACACAGAGTGTCATATATCTGCAAAGAGTAATTGTTTGTCTTCTTTGTCGATTTGGATGCCTTTAATTTCTTTTTGTTGTCTGACTGCTGAGGCTAGGACTTCTAGTACTATGTTGAATAGCAGTGGTGATAATGGACATCCCTGATGTGTTCCTGACCTTAGGAGAAAAGCTGGGTTTAGGCTTCCTTTGCTGTTCTTTCTCCAGCTCCTTTAGGTGTAGGCTTATTTTCTGTATTTCAGACCTTTCTTGTTTCTTGAGAAAGGCGTATATCACTATATATTTTCCTCTCAGGACTTCCTTGCTGTGTTCCACAGATTTTGAACTGTTGTGTTTTCATTATCATTTGTTTCCATTAATTTTTTCAATTCTTCTTTAATTTCCTGGTTGGCCCATTCATTCCTTAGAATGATGCTGTTTAGTTTCCATGTATTTGTGTTCTTTCCAAATTTCCTCTTGTAATTGCGTTCTAGCTTCAGAGCATTGTGGTCTGAGAATATGCAGGGAATAATCCCAATTTTTTTAAGTTTATTTATTTATTAACTTGACAGACAGAGATCACAAGTAGGCAGAGAGGCAGGCAGAGAGAGAGGAGGAAGCAGGCTCCCCACTGAGCAGAGAGCCTGATGAGTGTTTCGATCCCAGGACTCTGGGATCATGACCTGAGCCGAAGGCAGAGGCCTTAGCCCACTGAGTCACCCAGCCGCCCTGATCCCAATCTTTTGATAGCAGTTGAGACATGATTTATGATTCTGGAGACTGTTCCATGTGTGCTAAAGAAGAATGTGTATTCTGTTGCTTTGGGATGAAATGTTCTGAAGAGATCTGTTATTTCCATTTGGTCCAGTGTGTCATTTAAGGCTTTTATTTTCTTGTTGATCTTTTGCTGGAAGATCTTTCCATTTCAGTGAGGGGAGTGTTAACGTCCCCTACTATTATTGTATTATTGTCAATGTGTTTCTTTGATTTTGTTACTATTAATTGGTTTATATACTTGGCTGCTCCCAAGTTAGGGGCATAGATATTTAGAATTGCTAGATCTTCTTGTTGGACAGACCCTTTGAGTATGACATAGTGTCCTTCCTCGTCTCTTATTATAGTCTTTGGCTTAAAATCTAATTGATATCCTATAAGGATTGCCACCCCAGCTTTCTTCTGATGTTCATTAGCATGGTAAATTGTTTTCCACCTCCTCATTTTAAATCTGGAGATGTCTTTGGGTCTAAATTGAGTTTCTTGTAGACAGCATATTGATGGGTTTTGTTTTTTTTATCCATTCTGATACCCTGTGTCTTTTGATTGGGGCATTTAGCCCATTTAGATTCAGGTTAACTATTGAAAGATACGAATTTTGTGCCATTGTATTGCCTGTAAGGTGACTGTTACTGTGTATTGTCTCTGATCCTTTCTGATCTAGTACTTTTAGGTTCTCTCTTTGATTAGAGGACCCCTTTCAATATATCCCGCACAGCTGATTAGGTGTTTGCAAATTCTTTGCATATTCAGTTTTTGTTTGTCCTGGAAGATTTTTATCTTTCCTTCTATTTTCAATGATAGCCTAGCTGGATATAGTATTCTTGGCTGCATGTTTTTCTAGTTTAGTGCTTTGAAGCTATTTCTGGCCTGCCAGGTCTCTATGGGTAAGTCCACTGCCAATCTAATATTTTTACAATTGTTTGTTACAGACTTCTTTTCCTGGGCAGCTTTCAGGATTTTCTCTTTGTTGCTAAGACTTGTAAATTTTACTATTAGGTGACAGGGTGTGGTCCTATTCTTATTGATTTTGAGGGGGGAATCTCTTGATGCTTGCTTGTTCCCTTTGCCATATTAGGGAAATTCTCTATAATAATTCCCCCTAATATACTTTCTGCTCCCCTCTCTCTTTCTTCTTCTTCTGGAATCCCAATTATTCTAATAATTTCATCTTATGGTGTCACTTAACTCTCAAATTCTCTGCTCATGGTCCAGTATTTGTTTGTCTCTCTTTTGCTCAGCTTCTTTATTCTCTGTCAGTTGGTCTACTATATCACTATTTTTTCTTCTGCCTCATTTATCCTAGCAGTAAGAGCCCCAATTTTTGATTGCACCTCATTAATAGCTTTTTTGTTTTCAACTTGGTTAGATTTTAGTTATGTCATTTCTCCAGAAAGGACTTTTATCTCTCCAGAGAGGGTTTCTCTAATATCTTCCATGCCTTTTTCGAGCACAGCTAGAACCTTGAGAGTTGTCATTCTGAACTCTAGATCAGACATGTTACCAATATCTGTATTGATTAGGTCCCCAGCCTTTGGTACTGCCCTTGTTCTTTTTTTTGTGATGAGTTTTTCTGCCTTGTCATTTTGTCCAGATAAGGAAAGTCTCAATTACTTCTTGAGATTGTTGATCTCAAGAAGGGTGGCAAAGGGTGGCAAAGACCCCAGGAAAATGTGCATTAACTAACTAAGAAGAGACTCCAAATAGTGGAAGGGAGATATATATATCTCTCTCCCTCCCACTATATATATATATATATATATATATATATATATATATATATATATATATATAATCAGTCTAATATACAGATATATATATATTAGACTGGTGACTAGAACAGGGTCACCCACTTAATTACTTAATTTTGGGAGTATTTTGGTCTCTTAGAAGAAACTACCTCCCAAAATTTTAAAGAATGAAGAACCTATTTAAGGATAAACACAATGAAGGGATGGAATATGCCTATAAAGATTAAAAAAAATTTTTTCTAAAAAAAGGAGTTGATAAAGTAAGTTGGTTAGGATAAAAAAGAAAAAGAAAGAGGGGAGAATTTGCTCGGGCTGGAGACTAGAACAAGCCCAAGATAGATTTAGAGTGCATTTTGATCCATTAGAAGAAATTGTACCCCAAATTTTTTTTTAAATAAAAAACCCCATGTGTATACAAAAATAAAGTTAGATACAATGAAGGATAAAATATGACTATAATAATGAAGGTTAAAAAAGATTATTTTTCAATGAAAGGCATTGTTAAGATAAACTAGTTAACATTAAAAGAAGATAGGGTAAAATTTAAAAAAAAATTTGCAGAAAAAAAAAAAGAAAATTAAAAAAACATTAACTGCAAGACTAAAGAATCATGGGGAAAAAGCCATGAATTCTATGCTTTGCTTTCTCCTCCTCTGGAATTTTGCTGTTATCCTTGGTAAATGAACTTGGTCTTGGCTGGATTTCTTGTTGATCTTCTGAGGGAGGGGCCTCTTGTATTGATTCTCAAGTGCCTTTGCCGGAGGTGGAATTACACCGCCTTTAGCAGGGTCCAGACTAAGTAATCTTCGGGAGCTTTTCTTCCCTGAACACTTTCTGTAGAGTTCTGGAGGATGGGAATGTAAATGCCGGCCTCCCAGTCTCTGCAGCCCAGAATAGATGAGAGCTTGGGGCCCCATTCCTCAGTGCGCCCTCAGAGAAAAGTGCTCAATTACTCCCGTCTCCCTGGTCTCCAGCCACACTCGGAACTCACCCAGTCTGTGCCCGGTTCAAGGTAACCCCGAGTTGAGAGCTCACTTCTCTGCTCTGTCTCTGTAGCTGGCTACCCCACTCTAATACCTGCGAGCTCTTTCATAATCAGACACCCCGGATGCTTCTGTGACCAGAAGGATCTGTGACCGATCCTTCTGGGGCCAAGCTGACCACGCATGGACTTCATCCCAGTTTAGCCTCTGCAGCAATGTCCCTCAGTGGAGCAGACTTTTAAAAGTTCTGATTTTGTGCTCTGTTGTTCTGCCACTTGCCAGGAGCTGGCTCCTCCCACCACAAGTCTATCTTGCTGTCACTTTGGATTCACTTCTCTGCTGGTCCTACCTTTCATAAAGTGGTTGATTCTCTGTTTCTAGAATTGTTTCTCTTCTTCTATTTGATCTCCTGTTGGATTTGTAGGTGTTCACAATGCTTTGACAAGCTATGTAGCCCATCTCCTGCTACCTGATGTTGTCTTAACCAGTTGCTTCTCCGCCATCTTGCGTGTGTGTGTGTGTGTGCATGTGTGTGTGTGTGTTTAAAGATTTTATTTGACACAGAGGGAGAGACATCACAAGTAGGCAGAGCAGCAGTCAGAGAGAGGGGGAAGCAGGTTCCCTCCTGAGCAGAGAGCCTGATACGGGGCTCAACCCCAGGATGCTGAGATCATGACCTAATCTGAAGGCAGAGGCTTAACCCACTGAGACACCCAGGTGCCCAACACATGTAGTGTTTTATTCTATCATTTTCCTTACTTCTCTGAAGGGAAAAGGAAGTGGTGACTGGAGCCTGGTTTCTGATTTGAAGGAATGGGATATAAGAGATTTGAAAAAATAGTGTTCATGCTGACATGGTCCTCAGTGCACAGTGAGCAAAGGTTTGAATCTTGGACTTGGAGGTGTTGATGTTCAGGGAAGATGATGTCCAAGTTTCCAGCATGTAGAGTCACTTGGCTGGTCTTTCTACTTGGACCAGTACCTGCCTTCCTAAAAGGAGCTTGAAAGTGGCTTGGAACCCTAGGGCACTTGAGGAATGATTTGGATAAGACACCTGGGTGGGCCAGTGTAGACAAACTAAGGGAATTCCAGAGCTAATGATGAATACATTTCTGAGGCTGGAGTTTGCTTCTCTGTGAGTAGCATTGAGCTGGGGCGGAAAGCAGTCTCTGGATCTTAGAACTCATCGTGTGAGCAGGTCTGAGCCAGAATGCATTGTCAGATGAGACAGGTGGGAGATTGTGAGGCCATGGTGGTGGACCATTACTCTTGAGGGAAGGCCATACTGCTCCAGGGATAGGGCTCTGCTACTTGGTCAGCCCTACTACTGCAGATGTACCACGAAAGTTATTTTCTCTTTGGTTCTCATGCTCTTGGCTCAGCAGGGTGGTTGGTGGGAAACCACCCACAGGCAACCTTATTGATTCTTGCCCAGGTGCCCCTTGCTTCCTCAGATGAGGAACAGCAGGTATTCTCTACCTGGTGTCTTAATTCAACCATCAGAAGCACTTCTTCCAGAGCCACACCCCTGAGAAATCCTCCACTTTCCTGTGCTGTGTGGAAGAAGCCATTTTTCATTTGGAAGTGAAATATCAGATCCTGCTATTAGATTCCAAGGCCACACAGTACTCCATTATCCATGATGCTCTAGTTGTGCTTGAGTCCTGATGTGCAAGACTGAGGCCAAACCTGGGCAGCCTGCTGCTGCTGCTGCTCAATTTGTTTCCCAGAGTCAAGAGTCTCATATGTTTTTTCTCCTTCTCAGATATCTTCCAATTCAGGTTTCCCACCCTGTCCCTATGATCCTCTGTGTTGTTCCTTATATTCCACATATGAGTGAAACCATATGATAACTGTCTTTCTCTGCTTGATGTATTTCACTTAGCATAATCTCCTCCAGTTCCAGCCATGTCAATGCAAATGGTAAGTATTCATCATTTCTGATGGCTGAGTAATATTCCATTGTATATATGAACCACATATTCTTCTTCTTTTTTTAAAGGATTTTGTTTATTTATTTGACACAGAGAGAGAGAGACAACTATCACAAATAGGCAGAGAGGCAGGCAGCCATAGGAGGGGAAGCAGCTCCCCACTGTGTAGAAAGCTTTATGCATGCTCGATCCCAGGAACCTGAGATCTTGACCTGAGCCACAGGCAGAGGCTTAACACACTGAGTCACCCAGGGTCCCCTGAACCACATCTTCTTTATACATTAATCTGTTGAAGGACATCTCTGCTCCTTCCACAGTTTGGCTATTGTGGACATTGCTGCTAGGAACACTGGGGTGCATGTGCCTCTTCATTTTACCAAATCCATATGGTAGATACCCAGGAGTGCAATTGGTGGGTAATAGGGTAGCTTTATTTTTAATGTCTTGAGGAAACTCCATGCTGTTTTTCAGAGTGAGTGTACCAGCTTGTGTTCCAACCAACAGTGTAAGAGGGTTCCCTCTTACACTGTTGTGTAATATGTTTCACATCCTCATCAACATTTTTTGTTCCCTGTCTTTTAATTTTTGACATTCTAACAGGTGTAAGGTGGTGTCTCATTGTGGTTTTGATTTTTATTTCCCTGATTGCAAGGCATGTGGAGAATGTTTTCATGTGTCTGTTAGTCATCTGTATGTCTTTTTGGAGAAGTGTCTTTTTAGGTCTTCTGACCATTTCTTGAGTGGACTCTTTGTTTTTTGGGGTGTTGAGTTTGAGAAATTCTGTGTAAATCTTGGATACCAGACCTTTAACTCTAATAGCATTTGCAAATATCTACTCCCATTTTACAGGTTGCCGTTTAGTTTTGCTAATTATTTCCAAGCGTTTCATCTTGATGAAGTACTGAAAGTTTATTTTTGCTTCTGTTTCCCTTGTCTTTAGAGACTTGTCTTGAAAGAAGTTGCTGTGTTGGAAATCGAAGAGGTTGCTGCCTGTGTTCTTTAGGATTTTGGTGTGAGACAGGAATTAATCATCTTTCTTTCCTGATTGTATTTGAGACCTCTCTCCTTCTTGGTGAGTCTAGCTAAGGCTTTGTTAGTTTTGTTTATCTTTCCAACAAAGGCAGTTCTTATTTTCATTGATCTTTTGTCTTTTTAGTCATCATTATTCATTTTCACATTCCGTTTTATTACCTTATTCCTACTGATTTGGGATTTGCTTGTTTTTTTTAACACTTCTTTATCATGTAAAATTATAGTGTTTACAGGACAGCTTTCTTGTGGACTGATGGGGACATGAATTTCTATGAATTTCCCCCTTAGAACTAATTTTGCTGTATCCCTTACATTTTTGTAGGTTTTTCTTTTTGTCTCGAGGTACTTTTAAACTTTCTTGATTTCTTCTTTGACTGTTGGTAGTTTATTACCATGTTGTTAAATCTCTACATATTTTTGACTCTCGCATTTTCTTCTTGTGATTGATTTCTAGTTTCATAACATTGAGGTTGGACAATATTTGAATCAGCAGGTGAGGGGAACATTCAGGATAAAATTTTGTTTACTGGGCTTTTTTTCTGAGGGCAGAGAATGAGCTCCATACAGTGGAAGGTGTTGGGTTGGCAAGTTCCAGGAGTGCAGGAAGAACAATGGAAATGACCGCCGCCGGGTCCCGCCGTCTTCCAGCCTCCACCCCCACTTTCCTTCACCCTTGACTCTCCAGCCAAAAGGATGTATGCCCAGGTCATGTCCCCTTAGGTAACCTGATACCTATGAGGGAAACAGATGAAAGACCCCTGCCAACTCCCTCCCAGTGTGACTTCCCCTACTCTCTTTCTGGAATCAAGGAACTTTGACAGAGGGTACCCACCTCCTCCCGGAGCAACTTTCCTGGTTCCCCTTCTCTTGAGCCCTGAAACTTTGCAGGAGAGTGCCTTTAATAAATCTTGCCTTGCACCCACTTCGCCTGGCGTGTTTATCTCGCCTATAAAACCTTACATTTGGTGCCCAAAACCCGGGAGGGTTTGAGAGCCTCCCACCCTGGTGAGGAGGCTCTCTCCTCTCCCTTGCCAGACCTGGACCTTCCTTTCCCAACGCCACTTCTGAAGCCATGGTGAGTTTCCCTGGATTCCGCGCCTCTGTCTGAAAAGCCCTGCCCTAATCGCGCCCACGTCAGGGCAGACCCCGTCGGTCACCAGGTGACCTCCGTGACTCTGAGAAGCTGGGAGACATCCTAACCTCTAGGGTATTTGACACAGTTTTTCTGCAACCCAGTGGTGGATGAAGGGATGCCTTCCTCCTGCCCTCGGGTTGTCTGGCAAGGAGTCTTGGGGACCTCCCAATCCAAATTCAACCCTAAAACATCCCGGGCGTGTTTTAGGCCTGTTGGACAATCTTAAAACCCTGGAACTGGGCCAGGACCTGCAAAAATGACGTTACTATACTGTAGCTTGGCCACAATACTGATTAGACAGTCAGTCCCAATGGTCTCCAGAAGTCATGTTTAATTATCAGATTTTCATGGACCTAAATAACCTCAATAGACACCAAGGCAGATGGGCCAAGGTCCCTTAAGTTCAGGATTTCTGAACCAGCGCCCTTGTTTACCCGTCCCTCTCCCCACTCCTATCCGAACTTCTGACAAATTTATCCACAGTAAATATGAAACTTTAATCAATGTTTAATAAAGCTCTTGTTATTTGTTAAAATCTGTTACCAAAGAAATGACTAAATGGATGGTTAATTGTCTGTCTCAAAGTTTTAATGGGTAATTGCTGAGATAGCTTTCAAAGTCTTTGGTAACCTGAAAGTTTTAAGTTTTGCTTGGATGACAAATGGGATTAAATCTGTTGGACATTTAGGTCTTTTCCAAAGGGATGAAATGCCAAGTCATGTATTACTGAACATAGCTTTGTGCTTTTGACTTCTTACAGCAAAGAAAATAAGAATATTTTAATCTGTTAGTAAGCATGGCTTGTGCTTAACTGATTCATAAATTGGCATCTAAAGAATTCTGTTATAGCCGTTCATGATTAATAACTGACTAGAGGTTAATAACTAAAGGTGTTTCTAAGAGTACAAAATTCTGCTAAATAAAGGAAGCAACTCTGTGTGTAGGAAAGTAGAAGATATATGAGAAATATTTAAGGAATGGGAGTATATTTTATTGAAAGTGAAAGGAGATAATTTTGTCCTAAGTGAGATGGCTTTTTGAGACAAAACCTGAATGCAAAGGAAAGTTGTAGAAGGTTTGTGAAGGGAAATCATTCAGGAACCCAATGAAAACACGGCCATGTTTCTTAACCAACTTACTGAGGCGCTGACTCAATACACTTGCCTAGACCTGGCCTCTCCAGCAGGGGCGACTGTTTTAGCTACTCACTTTATTTCTCAGTCAGCTGCCGACATTCGGCAAAAATTAAAGAAAGTGGAGGAGGACCCTCAAACTCCCATTTTTGATCTGGTGAAAATGGCATTTAAAGTCTTTAACTCCCAATAGGAGGCAGAACTTAAGCACCAAGCCAGACTCCAACCGAAGGTCCAACTGTGGACCCAAGCCCTGGTAGCAGCCCTAAGGCCGGGAGGTTCTGGGGGTCAACAGAAGGGAGCACCTAACTGCGTCCCTCTGGGGGCCTGTTTCACGTGTGGAGCCAAGGGATACTGGGCCCGTCAATGCCCCAATACAAAAGTGCCTACTAGGCCGTGCCCTCAATGCTGCATAATGGGCCACTGGATATTGGACTGCCCCAACCTCAGGGTATTCCCGGCGCCTCCACGTGGGGGAGACCCTGAGATGGTAAGTTCTGTCTTCCAACTTCTCCTATTGGATGACTGATGGAGCCCAGTCTCAGACACCCCTCTCACCCATGCCGAGCCCAGGGTCATGCTCCAGGTAGTGGGTAAGTCCCTTTCCTTTCTATTGGACACGGCACATGCTTTCCTGCCTTTTTACTCAGCTCCTAATCATCCCTCCTCGTTGCAGTTATGGGAATTGATGGTACTTCCTCCACTCCAAAGGCCAGCCAACCCCTTACCTGCAGCCTGTATGCGTTCCCCTTCTCACACTTCTTCCTCATTATCCCTTACTGCCCTGTTCCCTTACTAGGCAGGGACATCCTCCACAAACTTCAGGCCACCATTTGTCTCTCTCCCTCTCCCTTGACTTCTGTTCACCTCATCCTTCCTCTACTTCCCGATGACTCGTCCTCTATCCCAGACTGTCTCCTCTCTGTAGACCCACAGATATGGGACATTTCCAGACCTGTAGTAGCAACCCACCAGTGAGGACTCAAGTTTATCAGTGACCGCCTTTGGCAGCAGGGTCTCCTTATTCGCATTAACTCTCCAAGGAACTAGATGTCACTTTCCAGGGATGGCAGCACTGCCTCAAGGCCCTAGCGGCAGCAACTTCTCTGACAAAGGAGGCCCTCAAACTTACCTTAGGACAGCCCATCATGGTCTTCTCCCCCCATAGACTGATGGACTGAGTCAGCCACAAATACTTGGCACAGCTCACTCCTTCCCATCTCCAAGTTTTCCACCTGCTGTTCATAGAAAACCCCCAGGTCACACTCTGTCTCCCTTCGCCTAAATCCCACCACTCTCTTGCCGACACCTTCATCTACCCCCACTCCTCTCCACTCCTGTGCTCAACACCTGGAAGAACTCTCTCCCTCCCATCCAGGACATTGGGACCAGCCCCTGACTGAACCCAATCGCACTATGTTCATGGATTTGGGCTCCCTCATAGCTCCATATGGACGGCGATGTGTGACCTATGCAGTGGTCACCCTGGATGCAGTCATATAAGCAACCCCCCTTCCCATTGGGATTACTTCTCAAAAGGCAGAACTCCTGGCTCTTACCAAGGCCCTTCACTTATCTGAGGGCCAACGGGTCACTCTTTATACTGACTCCAAATATGCTCTCCTTATTACCAACACTCACTCTGTCCTCTGTCGAGAAAGGGGATTTCTCACAACCAAGGGAACCCCCATAGTCAAAGGGCCTCTTATTGCCAAACTCCTTGAGGCTCTCAAGTACCCTACTGAGGTGGCTATTGTCCAATGCCATGGCCGTCAGGACTCCAAAGACCCCATTTCTTTGGGGAACAACAAGGCTGACTCTGTTGCCTGACAGATGGCCTTAAACTCCTCTCTAGCCCCTCTCCTGTTTCCCAACACTCCTCACAGTCCCTGTACACTGATGAGGAGACTCGGGCCCCTAAAACATTAGGTGGCAGGTTGGATTACAATGGATGGTACTTTGTCCAGGACACAATTGCCCTCCCAAACAGCCTAATCCACACCCTCTATACTGACATCCACCAGTCTCTCCACATCAGTCCAAAGGCCCTATACCAATTTCTCCAACTTCTCTTTCACCACCCCCTCCTCCAAAAGACCATTAAGGAGGGACAGAAGGCCTGCTGAACCTGTCCTGCGGTCAATGCCCAGGGCGGCCTCCTCAGACCAGGACCCACCCACCAGCTCCAAGGGCATCAGCCAGACGAGGACTGGCAACTTGACTTCAATCACATGCCTCGACACAAAACCTTTAGATATCTACTAACTCTTGTGGACACCTTCACAGGCTGGATAGAGGCATTCCCCACCACTAGGGAAACAGCAGAGGTGGTTGCCGCTGTTCTCATTAAGCACATCATTCCGAGGTTTGGACTCCCTCGAACCCTACAATCAGACAATGGACCAGCCTTCATCTCCAGCATCACACAACAGATCTCTAAGAGCCTCAACGTCACCTGGAAACTCCATATCCCCTACCACCTCCAATCTTCGGGTAAGGTCAAGAGGGCCAATGGCCTCCTCAAGGAACAACTCACCAAACGCACTCTTGAAACCTGACTGTCTTGGCCAACCCTTTTCTCACTGCACTCACCCACCTTAGGGCCTCCCCTAGCCACCCATCAGGTCTCAGTCCCTTTGAGCTCCTGTACAGCAGGCCCTTTCTACTCAATCACAACCTGCCTGCCTCTGCTCCACCTCTCCTAACTTGTATGCCTTATCAGACCCTCTTACGAGCCCTCCTAAGGGCTCATGCAGGTTCAACCATCCTCGCCCCTGACAGCCCGAGTGGAGACTTCCCCAGGCCCTAAATGCTGGGGACCAAGTTCTCCTAGGAGAACTTTACCCAAAGTCCTTAAAGCCCAGGTGAACCAGCCCCCATACTGTTATTCTTACAACTCCCACAGGGGCAAAATTTCTAGGACACCACCCATGCGTACACATCTCCTCTCTAAAACCATCCCCACAACAGGATGGCTGGACTTCCCAAACCCTGGGGCCCACATGGTTGCAGATTTCCCGCACCACTTCTTCTCACCCTCTTCCTTCTACACCCCCCCATAGCTGTCCCTCAGGTGACCCTGAATTCAGGTGGTACTTCTCCCTAGTGGAAACTTGGGCACCACACGGTCTAGTCAGCTGGTCACCACAGATTGCCAGTCTGGAGGGTGCCAGCCCAAGCGGAAATGGCCGTCCTCTCCACCCCCCTCCTGTGACAAAAAAAGGGCTGTGTTTTTTCCTCTTGTTATTGGGGTCTCCTTGGTGTCTTCCCTAGTGGCCACCTGGCTGGGCACCGGGGCCATAGCTCACTCCATAGGTGCTACCCGAGATTTATCTGAACAGCTCTGAACAGCCATGGAAGTCTCAGCTGAGTCCTTGGCATCTCTACAATGACAGATTACTTCAGTGGCCCAGGTAGCCCTACACAACCAGCGAGCCCTGGACCTGCTCACTGCAGACAAGGGAGGAACCTGTTTATTCCTCAATGAAGAATGATGCTATTATATCAATGAATCCAGTGTAGTTGAAATCAATATCAGTGCCCTGACAAAAATCTGCGACTCCCTTGGTGGCCAGCATCACCCTGTAATAAAACCCTCTCAATGGTGGCTCTCCCCCTTAACGACCTGGCTCCTTCCAATCCTAGGTCCCATTATTATTTTCTGCCTATTAGGACTTATCACCCCCTGTGTTCTTTGCTTGATTCAGGTATGCATACGTGAGGTTTCCAGGGTCACTGTCAACCAACTCCTCCTGGATCCCTATACCTGCCTATCCACATACAAAGGACCCTATGATGATGCCCCTTTAACAGCAGGAGGTAGCCATATCTGAGTCCCTGCCCCCATTACAACAAAAAGGTCGGAATGTTGGGTTGGCAGGCTCTGGGAGTGCAGAAGAAACAATAGAAATGACCACCGGCTCCAGAGGCTCGTGGAGTGCAGGAGGAACAATGGAAATGACTGCTTCCGGGTCCCGCTGTCTTCCAGCCCCCCCCCCTTTTCCTTCACCCTTGACTCTCCCACCAAAAGGATGTATGCGCAGGTCTTATGCAGGAAACAGATAAAAGACCCCCACCAACTCCCTCCCAGTGTGACTTCCCCCTCTCCCTTTCCGGAGTCAAGGAACCTCTCCTGAGGGTGCCCACCTCCTCCCAGAGCAACTTTTCTGGCTCCCCTTCTCTTGAGCCCTGAAACTTCGCAGGAGAGTGCCTTTAATAAATCTTGCCTTGCACCCACTTTGCCTGGCGTGTTTATCTCGCCTATAAAAGCTTAGAGAAGATTTTGTGAGATGGTGGGGAGTGGTCAACCCTTGTTAGAATTACTGACTACCATGAAGGCAGTGTACCACTGTTTACACCGTATTCCTGATGGATTTGCACTTCATTAGAAACATTTTCTTTTCTTTTTTTTAAGATTTCATGCATGTTTTTGACAGAGAGTGAGTTAACAAGTAGGCAGAGAGGCAGGTAGAGAGAGAAGGGGAAGCAGGCCCCCTGCTGAGCAGAGAGCCCAATGCGAGGCTCGATCCCAGGCTTCTGAGATCATGACCTGAGCTGAAGGCAGAGGTTTAACCCACTGAGCCACCCAGGCGCCCCAATTAGGAACATTTTCTATGAGGTGCAGGGTTGACCTTCTCTAACAGAAAGGTGCCATGTGGGTTCATGGCATGTCCCCAGGTAAGCAACCAGGATGTATGGTATTGTACGGGAACAGAACTGTCTTTGAAAGTGATAGAAACACATCATGGTGAGCTCCATGACAATAGCCGAGGTCCTGAGTGACCCACAGGGTGTTGGTGGTGGGTGGGGTAGTGGGGTCTGTTAATCTGTCTCATAAGGTCCTGTGGAACTCAGGGACACCCTCCTGTCTGTTGAGTTGTGTGGATACAGGTAGACAGCAGTATCTGGTCAACACAAGGGTTGCACTGGACCAACAGCAGAGGGGCAGTGTGCCCAGGGAGCACTCCATTTCCATAAAAATAGACCAGGGTCTGTGACCATCATTCTTAGCCACAGCATGGGGAAAGGAGGTCGGTAGTGGTGCACACTTCCTAGGTTTGTGGTCAAGACTAGTTTGGAGCCCACTGAAGACAACCATACCTGGCACAGAAGGCATCCAGTCACTGTAGCACCAGAGCACTGTGCCAGCTCTGATGCTGCTGCCTCCTATTTTTCATCATCTTTATGGACATGAACCTCTGCTTTTGCCCCATGGCCTCCAGGGTATTGCCCTCCCTCCATCTGGCCCTCTCCTCTGCCCTGTGTAACCTGATGCCAGGGTACCTTCTCAAGAGGCAGCTCAGTCAGTCCCTTGATGGGACACTTCCATGGATCCTCTGTGAGGTGAGGACGATACCTTGCCCTGGAAGGGGGTTGCAGGTCCCCAGTCAAGAAAGCCACATCTCTCTTTTCAGCCTGACCTCCCCTACCCTCAGTCTTCCTCAGGGAAGATCTCACTTCATGAGCTGAGAGCTCTGAACTTAAAAACGAATATCGTTTTATATTTCTCAATGCCTTAGTTCATCCATGCCATGTCTTTCAAAACTGCCAGTGGGTTTTTAGCAGTCCTGGAGGTCTGCCTGCTCAAGGAGGGGATGACCTGAGAGTGGCAGCCTTCCTTCCCATCTCCCTCAGCATGTCCCTGAGCCCTGGAGCCATCTGTCCCACTGAGGGTTGAGGGACCCAAGAAAGCCCATCTTGAGCCCAGGCTGGGTCAGCTGTATAGACTGATGTATATTAGTAGTGGTGGGAAGCTGGTATGCGCAGTTGCAGACAATTTCTCCTTCTTTTTCCTTCTTCCCTTCCCACACAGAGGTAGCTCAGAACAGTCTTCAAGCCCTATACCTCAAGATCCCATGACCCAGGCTCCCTGCTTTCAGCTGGTGAACTTAGTGGTTTCCTGTCGCTTCTGCCTCCCATACCCACTCTCATGGCCATTCCTAAATCAGGGGAGGGATCCAACCCTTGACTGTACTTGGTCTTCCTCCGGTCCCACGCCCAGCCCACCCACATTTGTCTTCCAGGTATGTGCTTGGAAGCAAGCCCATCAACAGGAACTTATCAGCCAACAGAACCAGGTAATGACCACTGAATTAGAGATCCAGGGTGCATAACAAACCTGCTCTGGAAGCTGTCCCATACTCTATGACAATCTCACACGAAAACAGAAACAATAATAGCTTTCTGGACAGTGAAGTGACATCCGTCTCTACTTACACTCTTGAAAGCATAGGTGCTGACCCTGGATGGAAAGGGACCGTGGCTCCTGTGGGCTACCATTAACAGGAAAAGTATAAGAATTCAGTGAAATTTGAATTCCAAGCATAGAGTGAATAATTATTGTACAGTAAATACTCTCACAAGTAAGTCTTATGAACATTGCATAGCAAAAGTTTTTCCAAATAGTTTACTGAAAGAAAAGAACTTTTTTATTGTTTATTTTAATTCAGGTAGAGTTAACATACAGTGGTATATTAGTTTCATGTGTACAATGTAGTGATTCGGTGATTCTATGTATTACTCAACGGATATCAAGAAAAGTGTACTCTTAGTCCCCGTCATCCATTTCACTCATCCCTCCATCCACTTCCACTCTGGTAACCACAGAGTCGGTATTTTGCTTTGTATCTTCTTTCTCCTTTATTTATGTATATTCGTTTCTTATATTCCATGTAAGAGTGACATTGAAAGGCATTTGTCTTGCTCCAACTGATGAGTTTCACTTAGGACAGTACTCTCTAGCTCCATCCATGTGTCTGCAAATGGCAAGATCTCATTCTTTTTATGGCTGAGTAATTTCCCACTGTGTGTGTGTGTGTATACATATATCATCTCATTAATCAAATTATCAAGAAATACTTGGATTGCTTCCATATTGTAATATTGTAAATAATGTTGCAAGAAATATAGGGGCTCATGTATCCTTTTGAGTTATTGTTCTCATATTCTTCGGGTAAACACCCGGTAGTGTGATTGCTGGATCACAATGAAGTTCTATATTTAACGTTTTGAGGAACAGTCATACTGTTTTCTAAAGTGGCTGCAGCAGCTTGCATTCCCACCAACAGTGTAAGAGGGTTCCCTTTTATCCACATCTTCCCAACATCTGTTTTCTTGTGCTGGTGCCGTTAGCCATTCTGATAGTGTGAGGTAGTATCTCATGGAACTTTTCATTTGGATTTTCCTGTTGATGGATGACGGTGAACATATTTTCATGTGACTGTTGACATCTGTTTTTCTTCTTTGGAGAAATGTCTATTCATGTCTTCTATTTTTTTTAACTGTATTATTTGTTTTTTGGGTGTTGCGTTGTATCAGTTCTACATATTTTGGACGCTACCCCATTATTGCATATGGTATTCGCAAACATCTTCTCCCATTAAGTGGGCTGTCTTCTATTTATTACATTTTCATTGTTCTTCTGCTGTGTGGTAAGCTTTCATATTGATGTAGTTCCAGTAGTTTATTTTTGCTTTTGTTTCCTTTGCCTTAGGAGGCATGTCTAGAAAATGTATGGTTCATGGCAGAGAAGTTACTTTCTGTGCCCTCTTGTAGGATTTTTATGATTTCAGGTCTCACATGGAGGTCTTGAAACTGTCGTGAGTTAATTTGTCCATCTGGTGTAAGAAAGCGGTCTAATTTCATTCTTTTGTGCATAGCTGTCCAGTTTTCCCCAAACCATTTGTTGTAGAGCCTGTTCTTTTCCCTTTTAACTTTTGCCTGTTTTGCAGAAGACTAATTGGGCACGTGATTGTGGGTTTATGTCTGAGCTTCTATTCTGTTCCCCTGGTCACTGTGTATATTTCTGCACCAGTCCCATACTGTTAGGATGACTGAAGCTTTGTACTATAATTTGAAATATGGAATTGTGACGCCTCAAGCTTTGTTTTCCATCATAACATTGTGTTGGTTCTTCAGTATCTTTTGTGATTCCATAGAAATTTTTAAGGTAGTTTCTTTGAGTTGTTTCATTTTTTAAAAAATTTAAATTCAATTAGCCAACTTATCCTACATCATTAGTTTCAGATGTAGTGTTAAATAATATATCAGATGTGTATAGCACCAAGTGCTCATTGCATCATGTGCCCTCCTTAGTGCCCATCACCCAGGTACCTCCTGCCCCAATCCAGCAACCCTCAGTTTGTTACTACAGTTAGGTACTATTATGTTTTTTCCCATCTCTGATGACTTCTCATTCTGTTTCCCTTTCCTTTTTCTATGGTTCTCTGCCCTATTTCTGATATTTGACATATGAGTGAAACCATATGATAGTTGTGCTTCTTTCATTGCCATATTTTACTCAGCATAATATCTTCCAGACCCATCCAGGTTGATGTGATGATAAATAATCATCCTTTCTGATGGCTGAGTAATATTCCATTGAATATATGAACCACATCTTCTTTATCCATCCCTCTGTCCATAGGTATCTGGGTTCTTTCCATAGTTTAGGTATAGTGGATATTGTTGCAATGAACACTGGGGTGCAGGTGTCAGTTCTTTTCATTACATCTCTATTTTTGTAGTAAAAGCCCTGTGGTGCAATTGCTGTGTTTTAGGGTAACTTTACTTTTAACTTCTTGAAGAAACCCTGTACTGTTTTCCAGAGCGGATGTAACAGATTGCATTCCTACCAGGAGTGTAGGAAGCTTCCCCATTTTCTGTATCATCACCAACACTTGTGGTTTCATGTCTTGTTAATTTTAGACGTTCTTCCTTGTGTGATAGGACACCTTAATGTGGTTTAGATTTGCGTTTCCCAGAAGCCATGTGATGTGGAACATTTATGCATATATCTGTTGGTCACATGTGTGTCGTCATTGGAGAAACGTCTGTTCATATTTTCACCCATATCTAGACCTTACATTGGGCTAAGACCATGAAGCCTGGAAGATACAATCATCCAGAACTGTGGAGATCTTCACAAGGTCTGAGTTAAAATGGAGTTTTAGGGTGTATATGAAGCTCAGAGATTGTGTTCAGAGTGTGCATGAAAGTGTAGGTTCACTGACATTGTCTCAGGTTTGCATTCAGATTTCTCATGCTCTGAATCCAGTCTGGAGTAAAAAAGGGAATTTCCTTTTGTGTGGCAGGCTGATCCTCTGGTGTTGTTCAAGTGTTCCCAATACCTGGTGCTTGGGAGCCAGGCCTCTACAGATGGTGCTCTCAGAACTCCAAATAGGGTTATGGTTAGGACATAGGAGCATGGAAGTTTTGAACTGCCAACCGTGTGGTGAGTGTCCTGGAGGGCTGAGTTGAGGGCATGGGTTAAGGTGAGTGTGCGGCTCAGGGTTTCAACCCATGAGCCATTGAAAGTGGGAGTTCCATGGGATGGAAAGAGATGGGCCTTCATATTTCCACTGACCTATATACTTATTGGAGTCCATTATGGAAAGATTTCCTTCTGGGTGGGAGGCTGAGTCCTCTGGTATTGCTCAGCCATCCCCAAATCCTAGGGCTTTGGAGCCCTCCCTTAAGGGACAGTTACCTGAGAGCCCAATATAGGGATAGAGTTAGGGTCAAGGGGCATTGCAGGGCCAAGGAGCTGGCATGTGGAATTAAGAAATTAAAGATGAGTGTTCCCGTTCAGGTCAGGCACAGGGTTTGTAGCCTGGAGGCCACTGAAAGTGGTGGTTTGCTGGGATGGGCTCAGATGGGCAGGCATTTTCTCCTGCTTTGAATATTTCTAGAGGTCTACATGGCACACTTTCCTCCTGTGTGTTAGGCTGAGTCCTGTTGTATGGCTAAGGTGACCCCAGTGCCTGGGGCAGGGGGCCAGGCCCCTAGGAATGGAATGCTCAGGACATGTCAGGCTCAATCTGCCACCCTGAGAGGAGCGACCTGGGGAGCAGAGTTGAGGACGTAGGTCAGTGTGAGTGTTAGGATCCAGGTAGTGAATAGGGGGTTGCTGAGAGTGGGATAGTCTCACGGGGCCACGAAATATTCTGGTATAGTTCAGGTGTAACCCATCAGTGGGGCTTTGGTGTGGATCCTCAGAGGACAGAAGACTGAAAGTATAGCCTAGGGCTAGGGATAGAGCACAGGGGCATGGCTGGCCTGATCTGCTGGTACTGAGGCAGGATGCCTAGGGCAATGATTTGAGGGTCATGGTCAAGTGGTGCATTACACTCTGGGTTTGTGCCTGATGGGTGGCCGATGGTGGAGGTTGCTTCATGGGCTGTTCAGGTTTCTCCCATTCTGAGGGTTCTGTGCAGCTCCAAACAGAACAGTTTCCTCTTGGGTGGCAGACGGAGTCCTGGTTTGGGGATCAGGGGTCCAAATATGGAGGAAAAGGGGGCCCAGCCTCTGGGGAGGAAGACTGAAAACCCAACCTAGCGTTAAGTTTAGGGCCAGGAGCATGGAAGACCTAATTTGCTGGCACTTAGGAGGGATCCCAGGGGGCTGAATTGAGGGCAGGGGTCAGGTGGCATGACAGGGTCCAGGTTTGTGGTCAGGGGACCGCTGACCACAGTGGAGTAGGGTGTGCTCAGGGGGACATGCAGTTTCTCCCACTCTGAGGGTTCTACTCAGCTTCAATTGGCACGGTTTCCTGCTGGGTGACAGGCTGAGTGTCAGCCCCCGCATTTGTTGCCAATGGTGTGCAGAAGGTGGGGATGGCCTCAGGTGGGGCATGCAGGTTTCTCCCGCTCTCAGGATTTGGCACAGCTCCAAACAGCATGGTTTCCTCCTGTATGGTGGGCAGAGTCCTGGGGTGTCACCAGGGGTTATTAATCTTGGGGGCTTGGGGTCATGCCTCTTGGGATGGAAGCCTGAAAACCCAAATTAGGGATAGGGTTAAGGCCTAGGGGCATGGCACACCTGATATGCCAGTGCTGAGGCAGGTGCCCTGGTGCGCTGAGTTGAATTTGGGTGTCACACAGTACGTTACCCTCTGGGTTTGTGTCCAGGCATTCACATAACCTGGGAGTGACTTCAGGGGTCCATGGAAGTTTCTCCAGCTCTGAGGGTTCAGCGCAGTTCCAAACAGCACAGCTGTACCCTGCGTGGCAGGCAGAGTCCCAGCATGAGTATCAGGCATCCTTAATCTGGACTTATGGACCAGGCCTCTGGGTGCAGAAGCCTGTACACCCCACCTAGGATAGGGTTAGGACCTAGGGACAGGTCAGGCCCGATCTGTCAGCACTGAGACACGATCCCCTTGGGGCTGAGTTGAGGGCATATGTCAGGCGGTGCCTCAGAATCCAGGTTTGTAGCCAGGGGGGCTGCAGATGGTGTGTGTGTGGGGGTCACTTTAGTGGGGTATGCGGGTTTCTCCCTCTCTGAGGGTTCTGTGAAGCTTCATATGGCACATCTTCCTACAACATAGGAGGCTGAATTCTGGGATACCACTCAGGGGTCATTAATGAGGCTGGTTTGGGGGCCAGGTCTTTTGGGATGGAAGCCAGAAAACCCAAACTAGGATTAGGGTTAGGGCCTAGGACCTTGGCAGGTTCTCTAGTGGGCTGAGTTGAGGGCACATGTCTGGAGGTGCATCAGATTCCAGGTTTGTGTCAAGGGGTTCCACAGAACCTGGGGTGGCCTCATGGGGTCATAGAAGTATCTCCCATTCTGAAGGTTCTGTGCAGCTCCAAGCAGCAGAGTTGTGCCCTCAGTGGGAGGCATAATTCTGGTGTGAGTCTCAGGGGTCCCCCGTCTGTCTGGGTTGTGGGCCATGTCTCTGAGCATGATAAACTGTGCACCTCACCTAGGTTTAGGCTTAGAACCTTGGGGCATGGCAGGCCTGAACTGCCATTTATGAGGCATGCTCTGCTCAGGGCCAAGTTGAGGATTTGTCAGTCATTGCATTAGAGTCCGTTTTTGTGGCCGGGGGGCCACCGAAGGTGGTGTTGGCTTTACGAGGGAGTGCAGTTTCTCCCACTCTGAGAGTTTGGCACAGCTCCAAATCATCTGGTTTGCAACCACATTGTGGACTGAATTCTGGGGTGTTAATCGGGGTTCTTAATCTGGGGGGCTTTGGAGCCAGGCCTTTAGGGTGGAATTCTGAAAACCCAAACTACGTTAGGGTTAGGGCCTAAGGGCATGGCAGGCCAGATCTACTGGTGCTGAGGCGGGCTCTCTGGTGGGCTGAGTTAAGGGAAGGCATCATGCAGGGCCTCAGTCTCTGGATTGGTGACCATGGGTGCCACCGAAAGTGGGCGTGGCCTCAGGGAGGCATGTAGATTTCTTCTGCTCTGAGGGTTGGGCACAGCTCTAATGGCACAGTTTCCATCTGGGTAGCAGGTGGATTCCTGGGGTGTGGCTCTGGAGTCCTCAATCTATAGATGGAAGCCTGAAAACCCAACCTAGTGTTAGGTTTAGGGTCTGGGGCATGGCAGGCCTGATCTGAAATCGCTGGGACTGGCACTCCAGGGGTATGAGTAGAGTGAGGGTATGGCCATGTATGCACCAGGATTTTAAACTGCTTTCTCATGGGGTTTGGACCGTGACCACTTGAGATCATGGGCCAGGCCCAGGTGGCCGCCCTGCATGTCCGTGCTGCCAAAAGCCATTTCAGTGGGGGATTTTCTGGCTAATTATCATGAGCGAGAAGCTCATGAGAATTGGCCGGCATTGGGAGGCAATTTGGGATGCACTCACACCCATTGTTTAGAGTGCTTTCTTCCTAGATGCTCATTATGACCATCCAGGAACTTGGACTGGTCCCACACGGCTCCCCTGCGGGCCCCAGCTGATAAGAGATTTCTGGAGGTAGAGTTGCGGGAGGGTCTCGGGCTGAGAATGAGGCTTCATGTTTGTGGTTCCTTTGGGTGCTGAAGGTGGGGGTGGCCTCAGGAGGGTATGAAGGTTTCTCCCCATCTGAGGGTTTTCTGCAGCTCAAAACAGTAATGTTTCCTGCTTTGTGGCAGTGGAGTCCTGGGGTGCAGCTCTGGGGTTCCCAATCTGGAGGGCTTGGGGACCAGGTCTCTGGGAATGTAAGCCTGAACACCCAACCTAGGGCTAGGTTTATGTCCTAGGGGCATGGCACACCCATTCTGCCAGTGCTAAGGCTGGCCTCCCAGGGGACTGAGTAGAGGCCAGGACTGCCAGCATTCTGGGGCAACTCCGAGTACATGTGCCTCTGGAGTTTAGAGCTCTTTCTGGCATGGTTTGGGCTGCGAACCCTCAGGAAAATGGTCCAGATCCAGGCAGCTTCTCTGAGGGCTCCCACCTCTGGATGCAAGTTCAAAGGAGGTTTCTGGCCAATTCACATGAGATTTCTGCCCAAATTGATATTGATTTGGCCGGCATTGTGGCGTGATTTTGGTCACGTGTGCTCCTAACGTCTGGATTGCTTTGTTGCTAGGTTCACGTAGCAGCCGCCCGTGACCATGGGCTGAGCCTGCAGAGGTCCCTGAGAGCTCACACTGATGAGGGCAGAATGGAGTATGGGGGTCAGAGTGAACACCAGGCACTGGTTTTGTTGCCTGTGCGGGCTCTGATTGTGGTGGTCACCTCAGGAGGCATGCAGTTTTTTACTGCTTTGAAGGTTTTGCACATCTCCAAAAGTCACAGTCTCATCCCGAGTGGCAAGTCTAGTTCTGTGGTCTGTCTCAGGGGCCCCCAGTCTGGAGGGACAGTGCCATTGTGGCTTGAGACCTGTGAGGCATTGTGAGCTGGATTAGGAGACTCATGCCAGTTCATGAATCACAGATGAGATTCACTTGGTGTGTGTTTTGAACATAGAATTTGTTCCTTCACCTAACATTGTTTATTCCATTGGGCCTACGCGGTGGGGGAATGGCAGGCATCTAGAGTTATGTGGCTGTTTGAGGTCAGATAGTGACTTGGATGATGTCTTTTCCTTTGTCAAAGGTGATTTAAACTAAAGAGTTCCAGTGAGGGCAGAGGGCACATTCAAAATGATTCCAAGGAGGCTTGGATGATTTAAAAGGGAAACCTGACCTTCTAGTTTTACTAAATAGATACCTGGACAGCTGTATTTTCTCTGCAGTTCATGGGTGGTGAAGTCAGAATGAGAATCTTTGGGAATTCCCCCAGATAGAGGAATCCTGGTGGCTTCAAGGGGCTTGGCATCAGGAACCCTGGGGTGAATATCTGGTGCTGCTTGCCTGAAACTTGGTGAGTCAGGTTATCCCACAGGTTTTCCATTCCCTCCTAGGGAATTGCAGGAAGGTAATGTTCTGCTTAAAGCAGAACCCCCCCGCACTGTCAGTGGGCATGCAGATTTTTGCAGCCTCTTTGGAAAAGAAGATGGAGTTTTCTCCAAAAGCGAAAATCTGAAAAACACTAGGACCCAGAAATTGAACTCCTAAGTATTTATCCAAAGGACACAAAAGTGCACATTCAATGGGGTAAAAGCACCATGATGTTTATAGCAGTATTATCAACAATAGCAAAACAAAGTAGGGAGTCCCACTGTCCATTTTCTGATGAATGGAGAAAGAAGATGTGAGAGATTGATCAGTCTATCTATCTAACTATCCAATAGCATAGGAGCCAGCCTCAAAAATAATGAGATCTTGCCATCAGCAAGAATATGGAAGGATCTAGCGTGGATTAAAGTAAGCAAAACCAGTAAGAAAAGACCAATGGCCTATGATTTGACTCCTATGGAATTTCAGAAAGAAAACAGATGAACATAGTGAGGGGAGAAAGATAGGACAATGAGTGAGCAGTGTCAGCCTTAGAGCACAAACTGAGGGTTGCTAGAGGGCAGGGGTGTTGGCAGGAAAAGTTAAATGGGTGACGGCTATTAGGGAGAGTACTTGTTGCGATGAGCTCTGGGTGTTCTATGCAGGTGAGAAATCACAAAATCCTACCCCTGAAGCAAAAGAATGAACAGTGCATGGAAACAAATTGGAATGGAAGTCAAGGAAGGAAAGAAGAAGACCATGTTCTACTTCATGAGGAGTGGGGTAAAAATGGAGGGGTTATCGCTGTCCTGTTCTACTAATGATCATTTCCAAACATGGTATGGTACAATACACTAGTTTCTGTTTCCATAAGGAGACCTCAGAAAGCTTGCAGAAAGATTCAGATGTCAGAGCATATCCATGATCCATTGATATGTTCCTTCCAGTATGCCCAGGTACAAAGGTAAGTGGAAACAAATATGGCAGAAGAGGTAAGGAGGTGTTAAGCTTTCAGGAGGTAGCCTTCCCCTTTCTCATGAATGCCTGGATGAGTGTAAATTAAGAAGAAGGATGGGGGATCCCTGAGCTTTGCCCCAGACAGGGGAATTCTAGCTATGGCTAGAGCTTATGGGTTTGCCGAGGAGAGACAAGCTATTAGCATGGCAGGCCAGAACTGCTGGTGCTGAGGTGATTTCCCCGAGGGGCTGAATCGATGATGGGGGTCAGTCCGTACATCAGGCTCCAGGTTTGGAACTAGGGAGCTGCACAATGTGGGGGAGTTCTCATGTGGGCATGCAGGTTTCTCCAGCTCTGAGGGTTCTGCACAGTTCCAAAGAGACTGGTTTCCTGCTGGGTGGCAAGCAGACTCCTACAGTGTAGCTCCAGGGCTCCCAATCTAGACGTCTTGGGGGACAGACCCCTGGGGAAGGAAGCCTGAAAATGCAACTTAGAGTTAGGTTTAGGGCCTAGGGGTATGGCAAATCTGATCTGCCAGTGTTGAGGCAGGCTCCATGGTGGGCTGAGTTGAAGGTGGGCATCAGGTGACATGTTAGACTCTGGGTTTGTGTCCAGGGGTGCCGCAGAAGCTGAGGGTGCCTCGGGCGACATGCAGGTGTCTCCTGCTCTGAGGGTTCTGGACAACTCCAAAGGGACACGTTTTTCTCTGGGCAGCTGGTGGAGTCCTGGGGTTGAGTCTCAAATGTCCCCAATCTGGTGGGCCGAGGGGCCAGGCCTCTGGGCATGAAAACCTATAAACCACACCTAGGGTTCGGTTTAGGGCCCTGGGGCATTGCAGGCCTGATGTTCTGATGAGGAGGTAGGCTCTCAAGTCAGCTGGGCTGACTTGTGGGCGGGCATCAGGAAGCATGACAGAGCCTGGGTTTGTGTCCAGGGGCTGTAGAAGCTGGGGGTAGCCTCTGGGTGACATGCAGGTTTCTCCTTGTCTGAGGGTATTGCGAAGCTACAATGGCATGGCTTCCTTCCGTGTGGTGGGTGCAGTCCTGATGTTTCACTCGGGTGTCCTTAATCTGTGGGGTGTCGGGGCCAGGAGTTTTTGGTTGAAAGCATGAAAACGCAAACTAGATTTAGGGTTAGGGCCAGGAGGAATGGCAGGCCCAATCTTCTGGCACTGAGGCGGGTTCACTGGGGGGCTGAGACAAAGAAAATGGTCAGGCGGGAAGTCAGAGTCTAGCTTGAGGGAAGGGGTACAGCTGAGGGTCAGCCACCGTGTTTGTGACCCACTCGAGTGCTGAAAGTGGGGGATGGCCTCGTGGGTGGGGCATGCAGGTTTCTCCTGCTCTGAGGCTTTTGGTCAGGTTGTAATTGCATGGTTTCCTCCTGGTGGCAGGCGGAGGCCTGGGTTGTGGCTCAGGTGTCCTTAATCTGGAGGGATTAGGGGTCAGTTCTATGGGGACAGGAGCCTGAGAGCTCACCTTATGGTTACCGTTAGGGCCTAGGAGAATGACAGGCCTGATCAGCCAACTCTGAGGCGGGATCCCCAGAGGGGGGTGTGTGTTGAGGATGAGGGTAAAGCGGCGTGTCAGACTCCAGGTTTTATGGATGGGGCGGGCCACCAAAGCTAAGGGTGGCCTCAGGGGTGCATGCAACTTTCTCCCAGTCTGAGGGTTCTGCACAGCTCTGAAGGCCACGGTATCCTTCAGGGTGGCAGGTGGACTCCTACAGTGTGGCTCAGGGGCCCCCAATCTGGAGTGCTCAGGGGAGAGATCCCAGGGTCTGAAGCCTAAAAATCCAAAGGAGGCTTAAGGTGAGGGCCTGGGGCCCTGACAAGCCCAATCCAACAGCCCTGGGGCAGGCACCCCACAGGACTGAATAACAGGAGTAGTAGGCTGTGCATGACCCTGGCTCATAGAGGGCTATATCACAGGGTTTGTGACACGACCACTCGGGATTCAAGGGCAGGCACAGGCAGTGGCCTGCAGCGCTGCCAGATAGTTCACTGGGGGTTTTCTGAACAATTCTCATGGGTTTTCTTCCTAAATCAATATTGATCTGAGTAGAAAGCTTATGAGAGTTGGCCAGTGTTGGGTGGCGATTTGGGCTGTGCTGGCGCCCATGGTCTAGAGCAGTTTCTCCCTAGGTGTGTGTCCTGGCCATCCGGGAACACTGGCTGGGCTCACGTGGCTCCCCCAAGGGCCCGCATCAAGTGGAGCTTTCTGGGGGCTGGGCTGAATCAGGGTGTCTTGCTGAACATCAGCCTCCATGTTTGTGGCCCCGTGGGGCAATGAATGTTGGGGTTGCCTCAGGAAGTCATGCAGGTTTCTTCTGCTCTGTGGGTTTTGTGCAGCTCTGAATAGCACAGTTTCCTCCTCGGTGGCAGGAGGAGCCCTGGGTTGTGGCTCAGGACTTCCCAATCTGGGGGGCTTGGGGGCCAGGTCTCTGGGGATGGAAGCCTAAAAAGCCAAACTAGGGTTATGGTTAGGGCCTAGGAGCATGACAGGCCCGATCTTTTGGCACTGAGGCAGGATCCCCAATTGGCTGAGTCAAGGATGGGTGACCAGCGGTATGTCAAGCTCTGTGTTTTGTGACTGAGGGGTCCCCAGATGTAGGGGTGGACTCAGGGAAGCATGTGGTTTTACCCCCAGTCTGAGGGTTCTGAGCAACTCTGAATAGCATGGTTTCTTCCTGGGTGCCAGGTAGACTTCTGCAGTGTGGCTCAGATATCCCCCATCTTGAGGGCTTGGGGGACAGGCCCCTGGAGAGGGAAGTGTCAAAAGCAAACTGAGGGTTAGTACGAGGGCTTAGGGGCCTGGCAGGCCTGAACTGCCAGCGCCAGGGTAGGCGCCCCAGGGAAGTGACTAGCAGGAGGGATTGGCCACCCATATGCCTGGCTCAAAGGGGGCTATCTCTTAGGGTTCAGGCTGCGACATTCAGGAACCTGGACCAGGCCCAGGCGCAGCGCTGTGGGCCCATGACACCAGAAGCGAGCTCCTGGGTTTTTTTTGTCCAATTCTTATAAGCTTTCTGCCCAAATTGATATTGTGGTTGGGCAGCGAGTTGGGCCATGGTGGCACCCGCTCTACAGCTCTTTCTAGCTAGGTGGGTGTCTTGGCCATCCAGGAACATGGGCCAGGCCCACCCGGCTCCCCTGAGGGCCCCCGTGCACCAGAACTTTCCAGGGGTAGAGCTGAGGGAGGGTGTCTGGCTGAGTGTCACCCTCTGTGTTTGTTGCCCATTGGGATGCTGATGGTGAGGGTGGTTTCAGGGGGATATGCAGGTATCTGCTGCTCTGAGGGTTTTGCACAGCTATGAATGGCATGGTTTCCTCCTGGATGGCAGGTGTACTCCTGGGATGTGGCTCTGGGGTCCCCAATCTTGAGGGCTCAGAGGACAGGCTCCTGGGGATGAAAGTCTGAAAACCAAACTAATCTATGGGTCCAGGTCCTAGGGGCATGACAGATCTGATCTGCCAGTGCCACCGGGGGCATCCCAGGGGGCTGAGTAGCAGGAGAGGTTGACCCACATGCACCTGCCTCGCAGAGAGCTTTCTCTCAGGGTTTGGTCTGCAACCAATCGGGACTCTGGCCCAGGCCTCGGCCACAGCCTAGTTGCCCAAACAAGGTCTCTTGGCATTTTCCTGACAATTGTGACAATTTTTCTGCCCAAATTAATATTGATTTGGGCATAAAGCTTATGAGAATTGGCCAGCATGGGCGGCTTTATGGGCTGCATTTGTGGCTTGGTCTAGAGCACTTTCTCACTAGGTGCATTTCACGGCCATGTGGGAGCACGGGCTGGTCCAACGTGGCTCCACCGAGTAGCCCCACCAGGGGAGCATCCCAGGAGCAGAGTTGAGGGAGGGGTAAGGCTGAGCATCACCCTTTTTGTTTGTGGCCTAGTGGGGCGATGGATGTGCGTGGCCTTAGAAGGGCATGCAGGTTTTCTCTCACTCTGAGGGTTTTGGGCGGCTCTGAACAGCAGTTTCATCCTGGGTGGCAGTGGAGTCCTGGGGTGTGGTTCAGGGGTCCGGAATCTGGAGGGCATGGGGGCCCAGGTCTCTGGGAACAGAAGCCTGAAAAACCAAGCTATGGTGAGACTCTCTAGAGGGTGAATTGAGGATGGTGGTTAGGCGGTACACCAGGCGCCGGGTTTTGTGGCCAGGGGGCTGCCACAGGTGGGTGTTTCCTCAGGTTGGAATGCAGGTTTCTCCCTGTCTGAGTGTTCTGCCCATCTCCAAAAGGCACGGCTGTCCTTCTGGGTGGCAGGCGGTCTCTTGGGGTGTGTTTTTGGTATCCCTAATCTGGAAGGCTCAGGGGACAGGCCCCTGGGGATGGAAGCCTGAAAACCCAACTGAGCATTAGGTTGAGGGTCTGGGGGCATGGCAGGCCTGATCTGCCAGCACCAGGGTGAGCACACCAGGGGACTGAGTAGCCGGAATGGTTGGGCATATGTGCACCTGGCTCGTAGTTGGCTTTCTTGCGGGGTTCGGGTTGCACTACTCCAGACCCCATGCCAGGCCCAGGCGGTTGCCCTCTGGCTCCGAGTCACTGGCAGCAAGTTTGCTGGGGGTTTTCCAGCCAATTCTCACAAGCTTTCTGTTCAAGTCGATATCAATTTGGCAGAGAGATCATGAGAAATGGTTGTTGTTGTGTGGCAATTCAGGCCACACTGGCACCCGCAGTCTAAAGCAATTTCTCACTAGGTGCTTATAGTGGACATCTTGGAAACATGGGCCAGGACCATGAGACTCCCTAGAGGGCCCCCACATAGAGGATTTTCTGTGGACAGAGTTGAGGCAGGGGTTCTGGCTGAGCATCAGGCTCCATGTTTGTGGCTCAGCTGGGCGCCGAAGGTTGTGGTGGCCTTGGGGGGACATGAAGGTTTCTTCTGCTCTGAGGGTTTTGGGAGGCTCCAAAAGGTACAGTTTCCTCCTGGGTGGCAGGCAGAGTCTTGGGGTGTGGCTCAGGGGTCTGCAATCTGGAGGGCTCATGGGCCAGGTCTCTGGGGACAGAAGCCTGAAAAGCTACTCAGCCTCTGTTTTTGCAGCTTAGTGGTGAGTCAAGGGTGGGGGTGGACTGGGGAGGGCATGCAGGTTTCTCCCCTTCTCCCACTCCCACAGCTCCTAACGACCCGGTTTCCTACTGGGGGCAGGTGTACTCCTGCAGTGTGGCTCTGAGGTCCCTGGTGTGGAGGACTCAGGCTACTGACCACTGGAGAAGGAAACCTGAAAACCCAACCTAGGTTTAAGGCAAGGGCCTAGGGGCATCGCAGATGTGATCTGCCAGTGCCAGGGCCCGCACCTCAAAGGGAGCGGGAGTGGTTGGCATCACGTGCACCTACCTCACAGAGGGCTTTTTTGCAGGGCTAGGATTGCAAATATTGGGGCCCCAGGCCAGGCTCAGGCAGTGGACCTGACAGCCCATGCTGATAAATGCAAGTTCACTGGGTTTTTCTGGCTAAATCTGACTTTTTTTTTCTGCCCAAATTGATATCGATTTGGGCAGAAAGCTGTGAGAATTGGCCAGCATTTGGCAGTGATTCAGGCCATGCTGGCATATGCAATCTAGAGCTCTTTCTCACTCAGTGTTGACGTGGCCATCCGGGAACATGGGTAGGGCCCATGTGGCTCCCCTGAAGGCCCCCACGAAGGGAGAGGGCCCCGCAGGCAGAGTTGAGGGAGGGGGATCCAGCTGAGCACCAGTCTGCATGTTTGTGGTCTGGTGGGGAGCCAAAAGTGGGGGTGGGTCTCAAGGAGGGTATGCAGGTTTCTCCCACTCTGAGGGTTTTGCACAGCTCCAAGCAGCACGGTTTCCTCCTGGGTGGCAGGCGGAGTCCTGGGCTGTGGCTCAGGGGTCCATAATCTGGAGGTATTGGTGGCTAGTTCTATGGGGACAGAATCCTGAGAAACTACCCTAGGGTTACTATTAGGGCCTAGGAGTATGACGGTCCAATATGCCCATACTGAAGCAGTTCCCCAGGGGGCTGAGTTGAGGACAGGGGTCCAGTAGTGCATCAGGGGCTTGGTTTTGTGCCCGGGTGGGCCGCTGGAGGTGGGGGTGGTCTTAGGGAAGCATGCGGGTTTGTTCTGTTCTGAGGGTTCTGCGTGGGTGTGGTTTCCTCCTGAGTGGCAGGCGAACTCAAGGGGTGTGGCCCTGGGGTCCCCAATCTGGAGGGCTTGGGGGACAGGTCTCTGGGGACAGAAGCCTGAAAAGCCAATGTACGATTAGGGTTATGGCCTAGGGCCATGGCAGGCCCAAACTGTCAGTGCTAAGGCGGGATCTTCCATGGGCTGAGTCAAGGATGGGGGTCAAGTGGTATGTAAATCTCTGGGTTTTGTTGCGATGTGGGCCATCAGAGGTGATGGCGGCCTCTGGAATGCATGTGGGCTTCTCCTGGTCTGAGGGTTCTGGGTAGCTCCGAAGGGCACCCAGGAGAACATGGATGGTAGGCGGAGTCCTTGGTTGTGGCTCAGGGGTTCCCAATCTGGAGGGATTTTTGGCCATGTCTCTGGGCATGGAAGCCTGAAAACACAACCTAGGGTTTGGGTTAGGGCTTATGGGTATTATGGCCCTACCTCCTGGTGCTGAGGCTGGATCCCCAGGGGCTGAGTCAAACATGGGGGTCAGGAAGCACATCAGAATGAGTTTGTGACTGCGGGGACCATCGAAGTTGGGGGTGTCCTCAGGGAGTCATGTGGGTTTGTTTCATTCTGAGGGTTTTGCTCAGCTTCGAATGGTACAGTTTCCTCCTGGGTGGCAGGCAGACACCTGGGGTGTGGCCCAGAGGACCCCAATCTGGAGGGACAGTGCCAGTGTGGTTTTACACCTGTGGAGGGTTTGGGGGCTGCTTTAGGAGTCTGTGGAAAGCCCAAGAGTGCCAGTTCATGCCACTGGAGGTGGTGAGTGAGCTGTGGTGCTAGAGAGCACCGTAGGGGTGGCAATGCTGCTTGTGACCACTGGAGGCAGTGGCGAGCTGCCATGGGAAACCCACCTGAAGAAGAGTCAGTGCTGCCTGCTGGCTCTGAGGGCAGTGGGGAAGTGCTGGGTGAGAGACCCTGAATCCTGAGGAACTACAGATTGTTTCTGCAGGACGGAGTGGTGAGCTGTATAGTCTCTGTTTCTCCAGGCTTAAGAGTGGTCATAAGAAACACTGGAGCCTGGCCCCCACTCAGCATTGTGCCCTGTTTCCCCAGGTTTGCTGGTAGTCTGCTGTCAGTATGGCTCAGGAGCGTCCTCCCAGCTGGGCTCTGGAGCCGGGGGAAACCAAACCTGACTCATGGTGCATTTGGAACTGAGGAGTTGAGTGTTTGTTTGGAAGAGTATGTTTGTTTCTCCAAAAAGGACAAGGGCATTGGTCGGCTTGAGAAGGAATTGGATGACCACATAAGAAATAAGCATATGGGGGCGCCTGGGTGGTTCAGTGGGTTAAGCTGCTGCCTTCGGCTCAGGTCATGATCTCAGAGTCCTGGGATCGAGTCCCGCATCGGGCTCTGTGCTCAGCAGAGAGCCTGCTTCCCTCTCTCTCTCTCTGCCTGCCTCTCCATCTACTTGTGATTTCTCTCTGTCAAATAAATAAATAAAATCTTAAAAAAAAAAGAAATAAGCATATGTCTCTCCTTCTCCCAGGAATTGGAGCAGGTGTGAAGACTAGGTGGAAGACTCCTGCTTATCCACACCTGACAACCCTTCTTCACTCTGGCTCCACAAGACCTGAACTTTGAAAATCAGCATCTGAGTCAGTCATGCAGCTTGTCCCAGGACGTAAGCATTCAGATAAAACAGCAGGCCGGTGGGGCACAATGTCACATCCATGCCAGGACATGAGGTAAAACTTTTCTTTCACCCCAAACCTCCTGGGCTTTTCTCTTGTCTCTGGTGGAGTTCACAATTGGCACACTGGACCAGCTGTAAGCAATCTAGTGTGGGTGCCAGAGTTCCCGAGTTTCTCTGCAGGGAACACCTGGCAGGGATATCATTTTCTCTGTTTATTTATGGATTACAAAGGTATTTGGACCCTCTCTTTCCTAGGAAATCCCTTGGATTCGAAAGGGAAGATGAGATTGACTGGTGTGCGTTTTGAATATAGAAAGTATTTCTTCATCTAGCAGTGAGGTGGATGTTTGGGTCAGATAGAGACTTGGATGATGGCTTCTCCTTTGTCCAAGGTGATGTATCCTAATGGATTGGTCTTTGCATCCAAAGAGTTCCAATGAGGGGTGAGGGAAAATTCAAAATGATTCCAAGGAGCCTTGGACAATTTAAAAGGGATGCTTGTCTTCCTATGTTCACTCAAACAGCTATATATGGTTGAGCATGCTCTATTTTCTGTGCAGTTGGTGGGTTCTGTGGGTGGTGAAGGAGAGTGTTTGGGAATTTCCCTGAATAAAGGCATTCTGGTGGCTTCAAGGGACTTGGCGTCAGGAACCCTGGGGTGAATTTCTGTGGCTGCTTGCCTGATGCTCAGTGAGTCAGGTTATCCCTCAGGTTTTACATTTCCTCCATAGGAAATGGCTGGCAGGGAATGTTCTGCTTAAAGTGGAATTCTCAGGAGCACCTGGGTGGCTCAGTGGGTTAAGCACCTCCCTTTGGATCAGGTCATGATCCTAGGTTCCTCTGATGGAACCCTGCCTTAATCTCTCTGCTCAGCAGGGAGCCTGCTTCATGCTCTCTCTCTCTGCCTGCTTCTCTGCCTACTTCTGATCTCTCTCTGTCAAATAAATAAATAAAATCTTTAAAAAAAACACCCTAAAATGGAACGCTCCTGCACTGTTGGTGGGCATGTGGGTTGTTGCAGCCACTCTGGAAAAGAAAATGGTGTGTCCTCCAAAACCTAAGAACAGAACAACACTAGGATCCAGCAATTGTCCTCCTAGGTATTTGCTTAAAGGGCACAAAAATGTACATTCGGTGTGGTACAAGCACCGTGATATTTACAGCAGCATTATCAACGATAGTAACATTATCAACCACAGCACATTATCAACCATAGTAAAACAATGGAGGGAGTCCAAATGTCCATTCACTGATGAGTGATTATATATATATATATATATATATATATATATATATATGTGTGTGTGTGTGTGTGTGTGTGTGTGTGTATTCATTCACTCACATCATCTTCTTCTTTTTTTTAATTAATTTATTTATTTTTAGAATAACAGTATTTATTGTTTTTGCACCATACCCATTGCTCCATGCAATCCGTGCCCTCTCCAATACCCACCACCTGGTTCCCCCAAACTCCCACCCCCGCCCCTTCACTCAGATTGTTTTTCAGAGTTCATAGTCTCTCATGCTTCACCTCCTCTTCCAATTTTTCCCAACTCCCTTCTCCTCTCTAACTCTCTTTGTCCTCCATGCTATTTGTTATGATCCACAAATAAGTGAAACCATATGATAGTTGACTCTCTCTGCCTGACTTACTTCATTCAGCATAATCTCTTCCCGTCCCGTCCATGCTGCTACAAAAGTTGGGTATTCATCCTTTCTGATGGAGGCATAATACTCCATAGTGTACATGGACCACATCTTCCTTATCCATTTGTCTGTTGAAGGGCATCTTGGTTCTTTCCACAGTTAGGCGACCATGGCCATTGGTGCTATAAACATTGTCTCCCACATCTTCTTAATGGAATATGAGCCAGGTTCAAAAAGGACGAAATCTTAATATCTGTAAGGATGTGGATGGATCTACAGTGGATTTAGCTAAGAAAAATCAGTAAGAAAAGACCAATAGCCTGTAACTTGGATTCTGTAGATTTTCAGAACGAAAACAGATGAACATAGTGAGGGGAGAAGGCCAATGAAGAAACACACTCAAACTTAGAGCACAAACTGATCGTTGCTAGAGGACAGGGGTGTGGGTGGAAGGGTTAAATGGGTGACAACTATTAGGGAGAGTACTTGCTGTGATGAGCTCTGGGTGTTCTATGCAGGTGGGGAATCACAAAATCCTACCCTTGAAGCAAAGGAATGAACACTGCATGGAAACAAATTGGAATGGAAGTCAAGGAAGGAAAAAAGAACACCATGTTCTACTTCATGAGGAGTGAGGTAAATATGGAGGGATTTTTGCTCTACTGTTCTGTCAATGATCACTTTCCAACACACTGTTGTATGATACACTAGTTTCTGTTTGCAGACGGCGCCCTCAAAAAGCTTCCAGGAAGATTCAGATGTCAGAGCATGTTCATGTTCCATAGATATGTTCCTTCCAGTCTGCCCAGGTACAAAGGTAATTGGAGAAAAATATGGCAGAAGAGGAAAGGAGGTATTAAGCCTTCAGGAGGTAGCTTTCCCTTTTCTCATGAATGCCTGGGACAGTGTAAATTGAGAAGGAGGAGGGGGGGTCCCAGAGCTTTGCCGCAGACAGGGGAGTTCCAGGTCTGCCTAGAGCGGACAGGGTTCTTTGAGGAGAGCTGAGCTAGTGGCATGGTGGGCCCGAAATGTTGGTGATGAGGTGAGTTCCCCAAGGATCTGAGTTGATGATGGGGGTCGGGTGGTGCATCAGGCTCTGGGTTTGTAGCCAGGGGGCTGCAGAACAAGCAGGGGTCCTGATGGGGGCATGCAGGTTTCTCTGGCTCTGAGGGTTCTGCACAGATCCAAAGGGACTAGTTTCCTGCTGGGTGGCAGGTGAACTCCTACAATGTGGGTCCAAGGTTACCAATCTAGTGGGCTCTGGGGACAGGCCTCTGGGGAAGGAAGCTTGAAAATGCAACCAAGAGTTAGGGTCATGGCCTTGGGGCATGGCAGGCCTGATCTGCTGACACTTAGGTGGGATACCCTCGGGATTGAGTTGAGGCTATGTGTCCTGCAACGTAGAAGAGTCAGGGTTTCTGGCCAGAGGGATGGCCGATGGTGGGGGTGGCTTTAGAGGGGCATGCTGGTTTCTCCCTCTCTGAGGGAACTGTGGAGCTCCAAATGACATGGCTTCCCCCTGCATGGCGGTCAGGTTTCTGGCTTGTTACAGAGGGGTCCTGAATCTGGGGAGTTTGGGGACCAGGCCTCGTGGGGGAGCATGAATTCAGGAAGCCTGAATTCAGAAACTAGAGTTATGCTAAGGTCCTAGGGGCATGGCATGCTCAATCTGCTGTTGCTGAGATGGGCTCCCTGGTGGGATGACTTCAGGGTGGGTATCAGGGGGCATGTCAGACTCCAACTTTGTGCCCTGGGGGTGAACTCAGGGTTGCATGGAGTTTTCTCAAACCCTGAGGGTTCTTCAGAGCTCCAAATGGCATGGTTTCCTCCTGTGTGGTGGACGCAATCCTGGGGTGTCACTGAGGCATCCTTAATCTATACCGGCATGAATCTCAGAAGTGGCCAATCTGGTGGGCTTGGGGGACAGGCATCTGAGCATGAAAGCCTGTACACCCTACCTAGGGTTAGGGTTAAGGGCTAAGGACATGGCAGGCCCGATGTGCTGGTGCTGATGTGGGCTCCTCTAAGGGCTGAGTTGAGGGCATAGATATGGTATCACAGCAGAATCCGGTTTTATGGCCATGGGGGTGACTCATGGTAGGGATGGCGTTAGGGGGGCTTAAAGGTTTCTCCAGGTCTGAGGGTTTGGTGCAGCTCCAAACCACAAGGTTTCCTCCTGTGTGGCAGGTGGAGTCCTGTGGTGTAGCTCAGTAGTCCTTAATCCAGGGGACTTGGGGATGGAAGCCCGAAAACCCAAACAGGGGTAATAGTAAGGGCCTAGGGACATGGTGACCCAATCTGCTGATGTTGAGGTGGGGTACCCTCAGGGCTGAGTTGAGGCCGTGTGTCCATCAGCTCAGCAGAATCCGATTTTATGACCGGGGGCCACAGATTGTGGTAGTGTCTTTATAGGGACAGGTTTCTCCCCATCTGACGGTTCAGCAGAACTCCAAATGGCATAGGTTTCTACTCTATGGCGAGTGGAGTCCTAGGGTGTATGTCAAGGTTCCTTAATCCAGGGGGTTTGTTGCCTGGAATCTCAGAATGGAAGCCTGAAAACCCAAACTAGGGTTAGGGTTATGTCCTAGGGGCATGCCAGGTCTGATCTGCTAGTGTTGAGGCGGGCTCCATGGAGGGCTGAGTTGAGGGCGGGTAATAGGTGGCTCGTGTGAATCTGGGTTTTTGTTCAGGAGGGGCTCAGATGCCGAGGCTTGCCTTAGGGGACATGAAGTTATTCCCTGCTCTGAGGTCTGACTAGCTACAAATGGCACCATAACAACATAGGCAGCTGGCAGACTGCCAGAGTGAGTCTCAGGCGTCTCCAATCTGGCCAGTTTGTGGGCTAGACCTAAGGCTACGGACGCCTGTACACACAACCTAGGGTTAGGGTTAAGGACTATTGGCATGGAAGCTCTGATATGCTGGTATTGAGGTGGGCTCCCTCGGGGCTGAGTGGACATGCATCTGGCTTGTGGCAGAATCCGGCATTATTCCGGGGTGCTGCAGATGATGCGAGTGTGTGTAGGTACTCATGCATCTTTCTTTCTGGAGGGCAGGCAGAGTCTCCTGGTGTGGATGTTGAATCCCCTGTGTGGAGGGTTAGAGTTAGGGAGATAGGTTAGGGATAGGGTTAGGATTAGGGGTTAGGGTTAGTGTTATGTCTTAGGGACAAGGGTTAGGGTTATGTCTTAGGGAAAAAGGTTAGGTTTAGAGTCAGAGTTAGGGATAGGGTGGGGTTAAGGTTTAAGATTAGGGTTAGAGTTAGGGATTAGGGTTACAGTTATGGTAATTACTATGTCTTAGGGACAAGGCATGTCGGATCTGGAAACACAGATATAGGGTCACACAAGCACTGAGTTCAGGACGGGATGCACGAGCCTCCTCAGGCCATGGGTTTTTGGCTTGGAGGGGCAAAGATGGCAGGAATGGCATCAGGGGAGCATGCTGGTTTCTAGGGCTCTGAGGGTGTTAGAGAGCACCAAATGAAATGGTCTCCTTCTGTCTGAGACTCTGAATATGGGTATCAGTCTGATGCTCCCATCCATGGAAGGGATTGGGTGTCATGTCTCGGGGTCCTGGTCCTGAGAACCCAACCTAGGGTTAAGGTTTGGTCCTGGGAGAACAGCAGGCCTGATGGGCCAGTGCAGACTCACGCTCTCTGGAGGGCTGAGTTGAGGACATTGGTCTGGTGGTCCATCAGGCTCTGGGATTGTGGTGTGTGGGTCCTCGAAAGGTGGGAATACTTTAGGGGCATGGAGTTTTCTCCAGCACAGGAGGTCCTTCACAGGGCCATGGGGTCCAGTTTCCTCGGGGTTGGCAGCCAGATTCCTGCATTGGGAATACGGGGTCCCCAGTCTGGAGGGCTAGGGAGCCAGACCTCTGGGGTGGGAAGCCAGAATATGCAAATGAAGTTTAGGGTTAAGTCATAGCGGTATGTCATCCCCTACCTGCCAGTGCTGTGGTGACCCAGCTCGATGCCTGAGTTGGGGGCGCATGTCTACAGGACCGTGAGACTTGGTTCCTTTTCCTTGGGGCCGCCAGAAGTGGGGATGGCCTCAAGAAGCCATGCAGGTTTCTTCTGCTCCGTGGGTTCAGCACATTTCCAAATGGCAGTGTGTCCTCCTGGGATCAGGTGCAATGATGGTGTGCAGCTCAGGGGTCCCCCATCTCGGGGCTTTGGGGACCAGGCATTGGAGGATTGACAGTGGAACACACAACCTGGGCTAGGGTTAGTATTAGGGTTTGGCTTAGGGATAGGGTTACTGTTATGTCTTAGAGACAAGGCAGGTCGGATCTGCCAGCACAGATATCGACACATCCAAGGGCATAGTTGAGGGCGGGAATCAGGAGGCTCCTCAGTCTTTGGTCTGGAGGATCAAAGATGGCAGAAATGGCCTCAGGGGAGCATGCCGAGTTCTAGGGCTCTGAGGGTGTTAGAGAGCACAAAATGAAATGGTCTCCTCCTGACTAAGGGTCTGAGTAAGGCCATCAATCTGATGCTCTCATCCATGGGAGGTTTTGGGTTTTAGACCTCTGGGGTCCAGAGCCTGAACACCGAAGTAGGGTTAGGGTTTGGTCCTTGGAGAATGGCAGGCCTGATATGCCAGTGCAGACCCAGGATCTCCAGATGGCTGAGTTGGGGGCATTGCTCTGGTGGCCCATCAGGCTCCAGGATTGTGGTGTTTGGGTCCTTGTAAGCTGTGGGTGTCTTTAGGAGGCATGGAAGTTTCTCTAGCCAGGAGGGTTTTGCACAGGGCCATGGGGTCTAATTTCCTCATGGGTGGCAGCCAGAGTCCTGTGTTGGGAATATGGGGTCCCTAGTCTCAAAGTCTAGGGAGCCAGTCCTCTGAATATGGATGCTTGAACACCCTAACTAGGGTTAGGGTTAGGTGGTAGGGGCAGGGCAGCACCTATATGCCAACACTGTGGTGACCCAACTGGAAGCCTTAGTTGAGGGTTAAGATCAACCCTGTAGACCTGATGCGCCTAAAGTGAGTTAGCCAATAGGGCCGCCAATTCTCACAAGCATTTTGCCCATATTGTTATCTATTTGAGCAGAATGCTCATCAGAGTAAGCCGGCGTTGGGCAGCCCTGTGGATGCTATGTTCTCCGTGCTGAGGGCCCTTTCTCGGCTCCTGAAGCGAGTTCGCCGGGCTTTTACCGGCTAAATCAATACTGATTTGGGCAGAACGATCGTGAGAATTGGCCAGCATTGGGCAGCCCTGGGGACCACCCTGTTACCCATGGCTGAGGGCCCTTTCTCGCTTGGGGAATGTCCCGGCCGCCCGGAATATGCGTCAAGATGATGCGGAACAGCCGGGGCCCCTGGTGAAGGGGAGCTTTCCAGAAGCAGAGTTGAGGGGTGGGTAGTAGCCATTCCTCTTCTACCAACTTTTCGGGAGGCTGGGGAGCCCAGGCATGGGTCTGGCCTCCGTGGGGGAATGAATGAGAATGTATCTCTTGTTTGAAGGCTTCCCTAACCCTAACCCTAACCTTAACCCTAACCCTAACTTTTATGGTTCCTCTGTGAGGTGAGGACAATACCTTGTCCTGGAAGGGGGCTACAGTTCCCCAATCAAGAAATCCACATCTCTCTTTGCAACCTGACCTGCCCTTCCCTCAGTATTCCTCAGGGAAGATCTTCTCACTTCATGAGCTGACAGCTCTGAACTTAAAAACGAATATTGTTTTATATTTTTCAATGCCTTAGTTCATTTATGGCATATCTTTCAAAACTGCCAGTGGGGAGGCACCTGGGTGGCTCAGTGGGTTGAAGCCAGGGTCCTGGGCTCAAGCCCTGCATCGGGCTCCATGCTCAGTGTGGAGCCTGCTTCCTCCTCTCTCTCTCTTCCTGCCTATCTGCCTACTTGTGATTTCTGCCTGCCAAATTAATAAATAAAATCTTTAAAAAAACTGCCAGTGGGTTTTTAGCAGTCCTGGAGGTCTGCCTGCTCAAGGAGGGGATGACCTGGGAGAGGCAGCCTTCCTTCCCATATCCCTCAGCATGTCCCTGAGCCCTGGAGCCATCTGTCCCACTGAGGGCTGAGGGATCCAAGACAGCCCACCTTTAGCCCAGGCGGTGTCTGCTGTGTAGACTGATGTGTACCAGTAGTGGTGGGAAGCTGGTATGGGACAGGTGCAGGCAATTTCTCCTTCTTTTTCCTTCCTCCTTTTCCACCCAGAGGTAGCTCAGAACAGACTTCAAGCCCTGCATCTCAAGATCACTTGACCCAGACACCCTGCTTTCAGCTGGTGACCTTAGCGGTTTCCTGTTGCTTCTGCCTCCCATACCCACTCCCATGGCCATTCATAGATCAGGGGAAGGATTCAACCCTTGTATGTACTTGGTACTCTTCCTGTCCCACACCCAGCCCACCCACATTTGTCTTCCAGGTATGTGCTTGGAAGGAAGCCCATCCATAGGAACTTACCATCCAAACAGATCTAGGTAATGACCACTGAATTAGAGATCCAGGATGCATAACAAACCTGCTCTGAAATTTGTCTCATACTGTATGACAATCTCACATGAAAACAGAAACAATAATAGCTTTCTGGACAGTGAAGTGACATCCGTCTCTACTTACACTCTTGAAATCATAGGTCCTCACCCTGTTACAGTTAACAGGAGAAGTATAAGAATTCAGTGTAATTTGAATTCCAAGCATAGAGTGAATAATTATTGTACAGTTATACTCTCACAAGTATGTCTTATGAACATTGCACAGCAAAAGATTTTTCAAATAGTTTACTGAAAGAAAAACTCTTTTATTGTTTATTTTAATTCAGGTAGAGTTAACATACAGTGGTATATTAGTTTCAGGTGTACAATGTAGTGATTCAGTGATTCTATGTTTACTCAGCTGTCATCAAGAAAAGTGTACTCTTAGTCCCCATCATCCATTTCACTCATCCCTCCATCCACTTCCACTATGGTAACCACAGATTCAGCATTTTGCTTTGTATCTTCTTTCTCCTTTATTTATGTATATTCATTTCTTAAATTCCATGTAAGAGTGACATCACAAGGCATTTGTCTTTCTCCGACTGATGGATTTCACGTAGGACAGTACTCTCTAGCTCCATCCATGTGTCTGCAAATGGCAAGATTTCGTTTTTTTATGGATGAGTAATTTCCCACTGTGTGTGTGTGTGTGTGTGTGTGTGTGTGTGTACATGTATCATCTCATTTATCAATTTATCAAGAGATCCTTGGATTGCCTCCATATTGTAATACTGTAAATAATGTTGCAAAAAAACATAGGGGCACATGTATCCTTTTGAGTTATTGTTCTCATGTTCATTGGGTAAACACACGGTAGTGTGATTGCTGGATCATAATGTAGTTCTATATTTAACGCTTTGAGGAACAGTCATACTCTTTTCTACAGTGGGTTCAGCAGCTTGCATTCCCCAACAGTGCAAGAGGGTAGCCTTTTATCCACATCCTCCCAACATCTGTTTTCTTGTGCTGGTGCTGTTAGCCAATCTGATAGTGTGAGTTAATATCTCATGGAGATATTTTATTTGGATTTTCCTGTTGATGGTTGATGGTGAACATCTTTCCTGGTTGGTTTTCTGGGGGAGGGGCCTGCCACGTGGGTTTTCAGTCAATGGTGTTCCCTGAGTTAAGTCCTCCAGTCCCACTCAAGGGGGTGGGCTCTGAGGAAACCGTTTTTTTTTTTTTTTTCAGACTCTTGTTCTCTGGAGATTTATATGTTTGTTTACTTATTTTTTCCCTCTCGCCTTGACCACTTTTGATGGTTTCTGTAGTTTTAGAGGAAAACAGACTGCACCCTGACCTCCCTCTCAGAGAGAAGCCTCAGTCTGGCTGCAGAGCTCAGATGAGATCCGCCTAGGCCGCCTGCAGAGCAGGTTCTGAGTCGCGGTCCCTGGGGACGCAGGATCTTCTGCTTGTACCACAAACCATGGCAGTGTTGGCTGTCTGGACAGATCCAGACCGCCAGAGAGGTTCCAAGCAGTGATCGCACAATGAGATTTTCCCACTGGCCGGGGCTGGGAGTGCCTGGTCTTTCTTGGTCTAAGAGCGCCAGGCTTGCGCAGGACTCTCTCAGGAGGGCTGTGGGTCCTGCGCATGTCTCAGGCTCTGAGAATGGGCGCAGGTCCGAGAGCACCAGCCTGGCCCTTCACGCACCTCTCTCACAGGAGAGTTTGGGGCACATGTCTTAGGCTCTGAAACAATGGCGCGGGTCAAAGAGCGCCAGCTGGGCTTTTGTGTACATCTCTCAGGGTAGGATGTGGGGTGCATGCATCTCAGGCTCTGTAGCAGGGCTCGAGCATTCTGTCCTATGATGTGACTCCTGGCCCCTCACAGGAGCCAGACCCCAGGCAATCAGGCATGCTGGCGGCTCAGGGGCCAAGACCTGGTTTCTCAACCGCACTCCATCTGGCTCAGTGCCAGGGGAGGCTGTCCTGGGACCGGGGACTTAAGCCCCTGTCCCTCGCTGCCCCAATTCCTACAGTTCCCCCCCCCATGATACTTTGCGCTTTTGGAGTGCTTTCAACCAATCTCCAAGTTAATGCTGGTCCCCAGACGCAGGGCACTCTCGCTCATATTGGGGATATTACTTTCGAACCAGTCGCTTCTGGTGGCTCCCTCCCCCTTTTGTTTATCTTCCAATATCAGTCTGCCTTTCCCACCGCAATTTACCTGCCCACCGGCATCTTCTGCCATTATAGAGATCCAGACGTGTATAATTCTGACCTCAGGCTGATTTCATGGGTGATTGTAGTTCTTTGGTTGGTAATCAGCTCACTTTAGGGTACAGGTTGAAAAGTCGCCTCCTCCTACTTGCCTGCCATCTTGTCCCCTCTCCCCAATGTTGAGCTCTCTTATCCATTTCGAGTTTCTCTTTGTGTATGGTGGAAGAGAATGGTCGAGTTTCATTCATCTACACAGAGCTGGCACAATTTTCCCAGCACCATTTATTGAAGAGACTGTATTTTTTCCACTGTATATTTTCCCGCTTTGTTGAAGTTTATTTGACCATAGAGTTGATGGTCAATATATGAGCTCTCTACTCTATTCCACATGTCTATGTGTCTGTTTTTATGCCAGTACCATTCTGTCTTGGTGATCACAGCTTTGTAGTTACCCTTGAAATTGGGCAAAGTGATGCTCCAAATTTTCTTTTTCTTTTTTTTTTAATTTATTTTTTATTTATTTCCAGCATAACAGTATTCATTATTTTGCAGCACACCCAGTGCTCCATGCAATCCATGCCCTCTGTAATGCTCACCACCTGGTACCCCGACCCCCTGCCCCTTCAAAACACTCAGATTGTTTTTCAGAGTCCATAGTCTCTCATGGTTGACCTCTCCTTCCAATTTCCCCCAACTCCTTTCTCCTCTCTATCTCCCCATGTCTTCCATGCTATTTGTTATGCTTCACAAATATGGTTTCACTTATTTGTGACTCTCTGCTTGACTTATGTCACTAAGGAGAATCTCTTCCAGTCCCATCCCTGTTCTCCAAAAGCTGGGTATTCATCCTTTCTGATGGAGGCATAATACTCCATAGAGTATATGGACCCCATCTTCCTAATCCATTCATCCGTTGAAGGGCATCTTGGTTCTTTCCACAGTTTGGCGACCGTGGCAATTGCTACTATAAACATTCGGGTACATATGGCCCTTCTTTTCACTCAACTTGTATCTTTCGGGTCAATACCCAGGAGTGTAATTGCAGGGTCATAGGGAAGTTCTGTTTTTAATTTCTTGAGGATTCTCCAACACTGTTCTCCAGAGAGGCTGTAGCAACTTGCATTCCCACCAACAGTGGAAGAGGGTTCCCCTTTCTCCACATCCTCTCCAACACATGTTGTTTCCTCAATTGCTAATTTTGGTCATTCTAACTGGTGTAAGGTGATATCTAAATGTGGTTTTAATTTGAATCTCCCTGATGGCTAGTGACGATTAACATTTTGTCATGTGTCTGATAGCGATGTGTATGTCTTGATTGGAGAAGTGTCTTGTCGTATCTTCTGATTTTTTTTTTTTTTGATATAATTGTCTGTTTTGTGTGTGTTTAGTTTGAGGAGTTCTTTATAGATCCTGGATATCAACCTTTTCTCTACTGTCATTTGCAAATATCTTCTCCCATTCCGTGGGTTTCCCCTTTGTTTTCTTAAATGTTTCCTTTGCTGTGCAGAAGCTTTTGATTTTGATGAAGTCCCAAAAGTTCATTTTCACTTTTTTTCCTTTGTCTTTGGAGATATTTCTTGAAAAAAGTTGCTGTGGCTGATATCGAAGAGATTACTGCCTATGTTCTCCTCTAGGGTTCTGATGGATTCCTGTCTCATGTTGAGGTCTTTTATCCATTTTGAGTTTATCTTTGTGTATGGTGTAAGAGAATGTTCGAGTTTCATTTTTCTACATAGAGCTTCCCAGTTTACCCAGCACCATTTATTGAAGAGACTGACTTTTTCCCATTGTATATGTTTTTCTGTTTTGTCAAAGATTATTTGCCCATAGAGTTGAGGGTCCATATATGGGCTCTCTACTCTGTTACACTGGTCTATGTGTCCTTTTTTATGCCAATACCATGCTATCTTGATGATCTCAGCTTTGTAGTAAATCTCTAATTTCCCACTCTGTATTTTCATTGTTAGTGTATAAGAAAGCCACTGATTTCTGTACATTGACTTTGTATCCTGCCACTTTGCTGAATTTCTGTATGAGTTCTAGTAGTTTGGGGGTGGAGTCTTTTGGGTTTTCCCTATAAAGAATCATGTCATCTGCGAAGAGTGTTTGACTTCTTCATTGCTAATTTGGATACCTTTTATTTCTCTTTGTTGTCTGATTGCTGTTGCTAGGACTTCTAATACTTAGTTGAACAAGTGTGGTGAGAGTAGGCATACTTGTCATGTCCCTGATCTCAACGGGAAGGCAGCAAGCTTTTTTTTAAATTTCTTTTCTTTATTAATTAATTTATTTTCAGCATAACAGTATTCATTATTTTTTCACCACACCCAGTGCTCCATGCAATCTGTGCCCTCTATAATATCCACTACCTGGTACCCCAACCTCCCACACCCCCACAACTTCAAACCCCTCAGATTGTTTTTCAGAGTCCATACTCTCTCATAGTTCACTTACCTTTCCTATTTACCCCAACTCCCTTCTCCTCTCTAACTTTCCATGCCTTCCATACTATTTGTTATGCTCCACAAATAAATGAAACCATATGATCATTGACTCTCTGCTTGACTCATTTCATTTAGCATAATCTCTTCCAGTCCCGTCCATGTTGCTCCAAAAGTTGGGTATTCATCCTTTCTGATGGAGGCATAATATTCCATAGTGTATATGGACCACATCTTCCTAATCCATTCGTCCGTTGAAGGGCATCTTGGTTCTTTCCACAGTTTGGCGACCGTGGCAATTGCTACTATAAACATTCGGGTACATATGGCCCTTCTTTTCACTCAACCTGTATCTTTCGGGTCAATACCCAGGAGAGCAATTGCAGGGTCATAGGGAAGTTCTGTTTTTAATTTCTTGAGGATTCTCCAACACTGTTCTCCAAAGAGGCTGCACCAACTTGCATTCCCACCAACAGTGGAAGAGGGTTCCCCTTTCTCTTCATCCTCTCCAACACATGTTGTTTCCTGTCTTGCTAATTTTGGTCATTCTAACTGGTGTAAGGTGATATTTCAATATGGTTTTGATTTGAATCTCCCTGATGGCTAGTGATGATGAACATTTATACTTTTGGTGAGTTATTTGCCTGGTTTCAGGAGGAGCATAATGCTGGCTTCATAAAAAGTATATGGAAGTTTTACTTCTGCTTCAATTTTTGGAAAGAGCTTCAGGAGAAGAGGTGATACTTCTTCTCTGAAGGCTTGGTAGAATTGCCCAGAAAATTCGTCAGATCCTGGGCTCTATTTGTTGGGGTGGGAGATTTCTTTTTCCTTTTTAATTTTTTTTATTTTTATAAACATATATTTTTATCCCTGAGGGTACAGGTATGTGAATCAACAGGTTTACACACTTCATAGAACTCCCCATAGCACATAACCTCCCCAATGTCCATAACCCAGCCCCTCTTCACCCAACCTCCCTCCCCCAGCAACCCTCAGTTTGTTTCATGAGATTAAGAACACTTATGGTTTGTCTCCCTCCCAATCCCATCTTGTTTCATTTATTCTTCTCCTACCCCTTAACCTCTCCCGCCTATTGCATCTCCACCTCCTCATATCAGGAAGATCATATGGTAGTTATCTTTCTCTGCTTGACTTACTTTTCTAAGCATGATACCCTCTAGTCCCATTTACAATTGCACCCAAAACCATAAGATACCTAGGAATAAACCTAACCAAAGAGGCAAAGAATCTATATTCAGAAAACTATAAAGTACTCATGGAAGAAATTGAGGAAGACTCAAAGAAATGGAAAAATGTTCCATGCTCCTGGATTGGAAGAATAAATATTGTGAAAATATCTGTGCTACCTAAAGCAATCTACACATTTAATGCAATTCCTATCAAAGTACCATTCATCTTTTTCAAAGAAATGGAACAAATAATCCTAAAATTTACATGGAACCAGAAAAGACCTCGAATAGCCAAAGGAATATTGAAAAAAAAAAAGCCAAAGTTGGTGGCATCACAATTCCAGACTTCAAGCTCTATTACAAAGCTTTCATCATCCAGACAGCATGGTACTGGCACAAAAACAGACACACAGATCAATGGAACAGAACAGTGAACCCAGAACTAGACCCTTAACTCTATGGTCAACTAAACTTCGACAAAGCAGGAAAGAATGTCCAATGGAAAAAAGTCTCTTCAATAAATGGTGTTGCGAAAATTGGACAGCCACATGCAGAAAAATGAAATTGGACCATTTCCTTACACCACACACAAAAATAGACTCAAAATGGATGAAGGACCTCGATGTGAGAAAGGAATACATCAAAATCCTTGAGGAGAACACAGGCAACAACCTCTTCAACCTCAGCAGCAGCAACATCTTCCTAGGAACATCGCCAAAGGCAAGGGAAGCAAGGACAAAAATGAACTATTGGGATTTCATCAAGATCAAAAGCTTTTGCACAGCAAAGGAAACAGTTAACAAAACCAAAAGACAACTGACAGAATGGGAGAAGATATTTGCAAATGACATATCAGATAAAGAGCTAGTGTCCAAATCTGTAAAGAGCTTAGCACACTCAACACCCAAAGAACAAATAATCCAATCAACAAATGGGCAGAGAACATGAACAGACATTTCTGCAAAGAAGACATCCAGATGGCCAACAGACACATGAAAAAGTGCTCCATATCACTCGGCATCAGGGATATAAAAATTAAAGCCACGATGCGATATCACCTCACACTAGTCAGAATGGCTAAAATTAACAAGTCAGGAAATGACAGATGCTGGCGAGGATGCATAGAAAGGGGAGCCCTCCTCCACTGTTGGTGGGAAAGCAAGCGGGTGAAACCACTCTGGAAAACAGCATGGAAGTTCCTCAAAATGTTGAAAATAGAACTACCCTATGACGCAGCAATTGCACTACTGGGTATTTGCCCAAAAGATACAAATGTAGTGATCCGAAGGGGACCATGCAGCAGAATGTTTTTAGCAGCACTGTCCACAATAGCCAAACTATGGAAAGAACCTAGATGTCCATCAACAGAGGACGTGGATGGAACTTTTGTGAGGTTTTTGGTCATGACTTCAATACCGTTACTGGTTAACTGTCTATGCAAGTTGTGACTGTCTTCCTGGTTCAATTTTGGGATTGTATAGTTTTCTGGGAATACATCCATTTCACCCAGGGGGCCTAGCTTATTGGCATACAACTGTTCATTTTTTAAATCTCTTTTCAGTGTAACCCTATTTATTGTTTTAGAACCACATCCAGTGCTCCATTCAATCCATGCCCTCTATAATACTCACCTTTTGTTTCCCACAACCCACCAACCCTCTGCCCCTTAAATCCCTCCAATTCATTTTCAGAGTCCATAGTCTCTCATGGTTCACCCCCCCTTCCAATTTCCCTCCACTCCCTTCTCCTATCCATCTCCCCTTGTCCTCCATGCTATTTGTTGTGCTCCACACATAGGTGAAACCATATGATAATTGACACTCTCTGCTTGACTTATTTCACGCAGTAGAATCTCTTCTAGTCCCGTCCATGTTGCTACAAAAGTAGGGTATTCATTACTTCTGATGGAGGCATAATACTCCATAGTGTATATGGCCCACATCTTCCTTATCCTTTTGTCCTTTGAAGAGCATCTTGGTTCTATCCACAGTTTGGCGACCATGGCTATTGCTGTTCTAAATATTGGGGTACAGATGGCCCTTCTTTTCACTACATCTGTATCTTTGTGGTAAATACCGAGTAGTGTAATTGCAAGGTCATAGGGAAGCTCTGTTTTTAATTTCTTGAGGAATCTCCATTCTTTTCTCCAAAGTGCCTGTACCAACTTGTATTCCGGACAGCAGTGTAAGAGGATTCCCCTTTCCCCACATCCTCCCCAACACATGTTTCCTGTCTTGCTAATTTTGGCCATTCTATCTGGTGTAAGGTTCTATCTCAATGTGGTTTTAAGTTGCATTTCCCTGTTGGCTAGTGATGATGAACATTTTTTCATGTGTCTGATAGCCATTTCTATGTCTTCATTGGAGAGGTGTCTGTTCCTATCTTCTGTCCAATTTTTTATATGATTTTCTGTTTTGTGTGTGTTGAGTTTGAGGAGTTCCTTATAGATCCTAGATATCAACCTTTTGTCTGTACTGTCATTTGCAAATATCTTCTCGCAATCTGTGGGTTGCCTCTTTGTTTCATTGACAGTTTCCTTTGCTGTGCAGAAGTATTTTATCCTGATGAAGTCCCAAAAGTACTTCTTCACTTCTGTTTTCTTTGTCTTTGAGACATACCTTGAAAGAAGTTGTTATGGCCAGTGTTGAAGAGGTTAATGTCTATGTTCTCCTCTAGGATTCTGATGGATTCCTGTCTCACATTGAAGTCTTTTATCCATTATGAGTTTATCTTTGTGTATGGTGTAAGAGGATGGTCGACTTTCATTCTTCTACATATAGCTGCCCAGCTTTCCAAACACCATTTATTGAAGAGACTGTCATTTTTCCACTGTATATTTTTTTCCTGATTTCTTGAAGACTATTTGACCATAGTGCTGATGATCCCTATCTGAACTCTCTACACCGTTCTAGTGGTCTATGTGTCTGTTTTTATGCCAGCCCCATGCTGCATTGATGATCACATCATCATAGTAACCCTTGAAATCAGGCAACATTATGCTCCCAGTTTTATTTTTCCTTTGGCATTTCTTAGCAATACGGGGACTTTTCTGATTCCACACAAATTTTAGGCATGTGTTTGCTCCAGGTCTTTGAATGATACCGGTGGAATTTTTATCCAAATGGCATTAAAAGGTTGGATTGCACTAGGGAGTATAGATATTTTTTCCCACAAGATATTTTTTTTAATTTTATTAATTTATTTTCAGCATAACAGTATTCATTGTTTTTGTACCACACCCAGCGCTCCATGCAATCCATGCCCTTTATTATACCCACCACCTGGTACCCCAACCTCCCAACCCCCGCCCCTTTAAAACCCTCAGTTTTTAATTAATTTATTTATTTTCAGCATAACAGTATTTATTAATTTTTTCACCACACCCAGTGCTCCATGCAATCCATGCCCTCTATAATAACCCACCACCTGGTACCCCAACGTCCCACCCCCTGCCACTTCAAACCCCTCAGATTTTTTTTCAGAGTCCATAGTCTCTCATGGTTCACCTCCCCTTCCAATTTCCCTCAACTCCCTTTTTCTATCTCCCCATGTCTTCCATGCTATTTGTAATGCTCCACAAATAAGTGAAACCATATGATAAATGACTCTCTCTGCTTCACTTATTTCACTCAGCATTATCTCTTCCAGTCCCATCCATGTTGCTACCAAACTTTGGTATTCGTCTTTTCTGATGAAGGCATAATACTCCATAGTGTATATGGACCACATCTTCCTTATCCATTCGTCCATTGAAGGGCATCTTGGTTCTATCCACAGTTTGGTGACCGTGGCCATTGCTGCGATAATCATTGGGGTACAGATGGCCCTTCTTTTCACAACATCTGTATCTTTGGGGTAAATACCCAGGAGTGCAATTGCAGGGTCATAGAGAAGTTCTATTTTTTTATTTCTTGAGAAATCTCCACACTGTTCTCCAAAGAGGCTGCACCAACTTGCATTCCAACCAACAGTGGAAGAGGGTTCACATTCCTCCACATCCCCTCCAACACATATTGTTTCCTGTCTTGCTAATTTTGGCCATTCTAACTGGTGTAAGGTGATATCTCAATGTGGTATTAATTTGCTAGTGATAATGAACATTTTTCATGTGTCTGATAGCCATTTGTACGTCTTCATTGGAGAAGTGTCTTGTCATATCTTCTGCCCATTTTTTGATATGATTGTCTGTTTTGTGTGTGTTAAATTTGAGGAGTTCTTTATAGATCCTGGATATCAACCTTTTGACTGTACTGTCATGTGCAAATATCTTCTCCCATTCCGTGGGTTACCTCTTTTTTTTCTTGACTGTTTCCTTTGCTGTGCAGAAGCTTTTGATTTTGATGAAGCCCCAAAAGTTCATTTTAACTTTTGTTTCCCTTGCCTTTGGAGACATATCTTGAAAGAAGTTGCTGTGGCTGATCTCAAAGAGATTTCTGCCTATGTTCTTCTCTAGGATTCTAATGGATTCCTGCCTCACATTGAAATCTTTTATCCATTTTGAGTTTATCTTTGTGTACGGTGTAAGGGAATGGTCGAGTTTCATTTTTATACATATAGCTGCCTATTGTTCCCAGCACCATTTATTGAAGAGACTGACTTTTTCCCACTGTATATTTTTTCCTGTTTTGTCGAAGATTATTTGACCATATAGTTGAGGGTCCATATCTGGGCTCTCTACTCTGTTACACTGGTCTGTGTGTCTGTTTTTATGTGAGTTCCATGCTGTCTTGGTGATCAAAGCTTTGTAGTAAAGCTTGAAATCAGGTCATGCCCCCCATTTTATTTTTGTTTTTCAAAATTTCCTTAGTGATTCGGGATCTCTTCTGATTCCATACAAATTTTTGGATTATTTGCTCCAGCTCTTTGAAAAATACTGGTGTAATTTTGATTGGAATAGCATTAAAAGTATAGATTGCTCCAGGCATTATCGACATTGTAACAATGTCTATTCTTCCGATCCAAGAGCATGGAATGGTCTATCATCTTTCAGGGTCTTCTTCAATTTCTTTCATGAGAATTCTGTAGTTCCTTGAGTACAGAACATTTATCTCTTTGTTTAGGATTATTCCCAGGTATCTTATGGTTCTTATTGCTATAGTAAATGGAATGATTCTCTGATTTCCCTTTCTGTATTTTCATTATTAGTGCATAAAAAAGCCACTGATTTCTGTGGATACAGGATACATTGACTTTGTATCCTGCCACGTTGCTGAATTGCTGTATGAGTTCTAGTAGTTTGGGGGTGGAGTCTTTTGGGTTTTCCATATAAAGAATCATGTCATCTGCAAAGAGAGAGAGTTTGACTTCTTCAGTGCCAATTTGGATACCTTTTGTATTTCTTCGTTGTCTGATTGCTGTTGCTAGGACTTCTAATACTATGTTGAACAAGACTGGTGAGAGTGGGCATCCTTGTCGTGATCCTGATCTCAATGGGAAGTCTGCAAGCTTTTTCCCATTGAGGATGATATTTGCTGTGGGTCTTTCATAGATAGATATGATAAAGTTCAGGAATGTTCCCTCTATCCCTATACTTTGCAGCGTTTTAATCACTAATGGATGCTGGATTTTTTCAAGTGCTTTTTCTGCATTGATTGAGAGGACCATGTGGTTCTTCTCTCTTCTCATATTAATTTTTTCAATGACATTGATTGATTTATGAATGATGAACCATCCTTGTAGCCCAGGGATGAATCCCACCTGGTCATGGTAGATAATCTTTTTAATGTGCTGTTTGACCCTGTTTGCAAAGGTCTTGTTGAGAATCTTAGCATCCATATTCATCAGTGATATTGGTCTGAAATTATCCATTTTGGTAGGGTATTTGCCTGGTTTGGGGATCAGGGTAATTCTGGATTCATAGAAAGAGTCTGGAAGTTTTCCTTCTGCTTCAATTTTTTGAAACAGCTTCAGGAGAATAGATGTTATTTCTTCTTTGAAAGTCTGGTAGAATTCCCCAAGCAATCCATCAGGTCTTGGGCTCTTGTTTCTTGGGAGGTTTTTGATCACTGCTTATATCTCATTACTAGATATCGGACGATTCAGGTTGTCGATCTCTTCCTGGTTCAATTTTGGAATTTTATAGTTTTCCAAGAATGCATCCATTTCATCAAGGTTGCTAAGCTTATTGGCATATAACTATTGATAATAACTTCTGATGATTGTTTCTACTTCCTCGTTGTTAGTTGTGATCTCTCTGTTTTCATTTATAATTTTGTGAATTTGGGCTTTCTCTCTTTTCTTTTGGATTAGTGTGGCCAGTGCCTTATTGATCTTCTTGATTCTTTCAAAAAAACCAACTTCTAGTTTCATTAATACGTTCTACTGTACCTTTGGTTTCTACCTCATTGATCTCAGCTCTAATCTTGATGATTTCTCTTCTTATGTGTAAAGTTGGTTTGATTTTTTTGTTGATTCTCCAGTTCTTTAAGGTGTAGAGACATCTGGTGTATTCTGGATTTTTCAAACTTTTGAGGGAGGCTTGGATGTCTATGTATTTCCCCCTTAGAACCGCCTTTGCTGTATCCCATAGGATTTGGATCGAAGTGTCTTTATTCTCATTGGTTTCCATTTGTTTCAGTTCTTCTTTAATCTCCTGGTTGATCCAAGCATTCTTAAGCAAGGTGGTCTTTAGCTTCCAGGTGTTTGAGTTCCTTCTGTACTTTTCCTTGTGATTAAGCTCCAGTTTCAGAGCATTATGATCTGAGAATATGCAGGGAAAAATCTCAGTCTTTTGATATCAGTTTAGTCCTGATTTATGACCCAGCTTGTGGTCTATTCTTGAGAAGGTTCCCTGTGCTCTTGAGAAAAATGAGTATTCTTTTGTTTTAGGGTGGAATGTTCTGAATATATCTATGAGATCCATCTGTTCCAATGTGTCATTCAATGCTCTTGTTTCTTTATTGATTTTCTGCTTCAATGATCTGTCTATTTCTGAGAGAGGCATGTTAAGATCTCCTATGATTAGTGTATTCATATCAATATGACTCTTTATCTTGATTAACGTTTTCTTTTGTAATTGGATGCTCCCATATTGGAGGCATAGTTATTTACAATTGTTAGATCATCTTGGTGGATTGTCCCTTTAAGAATTATGTAGTGTCCTTCTGTATCTCTGACTACAGCCTTTAGTTTAAAATCTAATTTATCTGATATGAGAATCGCTACCCCGGCCTTCTTTTGAGGCCCATTGGCATGAAAGATGCTTCTCCGTCCCTTCACTTTCAGTCTGGGTGTATCTTTAGGTTCAAAATGGGTCTCTTGTAGAGAACATATGGATGGGTTCTGTCGTTTTATCCAATCTGCAACCCTGTACTGTTTTTTTGGGCGCATTTAGGCCATTCGCATTGATATTGATTATTGATAGATACGTTTTTATTGACATCGAGTTACCTTTGAAGTCTTTCTTTCTGTAGATTGTCTCTATATTTCTCTTCCATGCTATTCTTAGAATTTTTAGTCTTTTATAGAACCCCCCTTAATATTTCCTGCAGTGTCGGCTTGGTGGTAGCATAGTCTTTTAAGTCTTGCCGGTCTTGGAAACTCTTTATCTCTCCATCCATTCTGAATGTCAGTCTTGATGGATAAAGTATTCTTGGCTACATGTTCTTCTTATTTAGTGCCCTGAATATATCTTGCCAGCCTTTTCTGGCTTGCCAGGCTTCTGTGGACAGGTCTGATGTTATATTGATGGGCTTTCCTATGTAAGTAAGGAGCCTCTTTGCCCTAGTAGCTTTCATGAGATTATACCTACAATTATAATTCCTCAATTTGACTATCAGGTGTCGTGTTTTTTTTTTTTTTTGGAAAGTATAATCTTGGGTGGAGACCGTTTAGCCTCCAGTACATTAATTCTGGTTCCATTCGCGAGATTGGGAGAATCTTCTTGAAGGACTTTTTCCACTATATCTTCTAGATCTTTCTTTCTTCTCCCCTTCAGGGATTCCAGTAATTCTGAGGTTGGAACTTTTCATGGCATCATTTATTTCCCTGATTCTGTTTTTGTGATTTCTAAGCTGTTTGTTCCAGGAGGCCTCCTCCTGATCCTTTCTCTCTATCTGTTTGTCCTCCAGATCACTAATTCTATCTTCTGTCTCAGTTACCCTAGCTTTGAGAGAGTTTAGATTAGATTGGAACTCATTGAAAGCATTGTGGACCTCCTCCCTGGTAGCTTTAAGCTCCGCCCTAACATTGTGAACATCATGTCTCATCGCTTTCAGCTTGGCCCTAATCAATTATGTTTGGTCATCCATGCCTTTCTCCAAACTAGCTATTGCCTGGATTATTGTTAACCTGAATTCTCTTTCCAACATATTGTCTATGTTGATAGCCATTAGCTCTAGTGCAGAAGGTCCATCCCCTGTATTTTTCTTCTGTTGGTCATTCCTCCTCCTAGTCATTTTGGTGAGAGATGACTGAACAGATGTAGCTGGATGTATCAACCATGGTGCAGTCAAGGTGCACCCTGGAACACTTCTGAACAATCAGGATTCCCCACCCAAATGAGAGACAAAAGAAAAAAAAAAGAAAAAAAAAACAAAAAAAGAGATAGAGAGACAGGAAAGAAAGGGAAGATTAAAGAGAAAGTTCAGCCCAAATGGGCCCCAAGGTAAGATTTATGAATTAGACAAACAAAAAGACTGATAAAGGTATATGACAAGAGAAAAAAATATATATATATATACAAAAAAAGGAAGAACCTCGTCAAAAAGAACCCCACGTGTAAGATTTATATACTATCAGGACAAACACGAAAACACAGAAACACTGGTGGAAGATATAGATTGGAGAGTGGTTATAAATTCTCAGTGTGTGCGAGGAAGTTTGTTTTAATTCTTCCTGGATGTATCTTGATATCTTTGTTAAAGGACTCAACTTTCCTAAGATAAAGGAGTATTAAAAATTAGTTACCTATAGGGGTATTATTGATTGGGGAAAGAGGACTACTTTGAAGTTTAACTCTATATGAATAATAGAAGAGAAAAATAAAAAGGAAAAAAACTAAACTAAACTAAAACATAAAAAAATGTAGGAATAAAAAAATAGAAATGCAAAAGGAAAACATAGGTGTATGTATCAAAAAGTTCTGGTTAGAAAGTTATTATGGAATTTGATGTACTGGACAGCTCGCTGTGATGGTAAATAGGTTAATAAAATTACATATATATATATATATATACCAGAATAGTGGGAATGAATGAAAAAGAAAACTTTTCCTATGAAGTAGTGGTTGTTCTCTTGTAGTCCTTTTTTATTTTTTTTCTCTTTTTTTTTCTTTCTTCATTTGTTTTCTGGGGGACGGGCCTGCCACGTGGGTTTTCAGTCAGTGATGTTCCCTGCATTAAGTTCTCCTGCCCCCCTCAAGGTGGTGGGCTCTGAGGAAACTGTTTTTTTTTTTTTTCAGACTTTTGTTCTCTGGAGGTTTTTATGTTTATTCACTTTTTTTCTCACTTTGACTGCTTTTGATGGTTTTTGTAGTTTTAGAAGAAAATAAACCACACCCTGATCTCTCTCTCAGAGAGAAGCCTTGGTCTGGCTGCAGTGTCTAAATAAGTTCCCCATGGGCCACTGGCAGAGCAGGTTTCAAGTCGCTGTCCCTGGGGTACCCAAAGCCAAGGAAGTGGCGGCTGTCTGGGAAGCTCCAGACCGCGAGAGAGGTTCCAAGCAGCAGTCACACACTGAGATATTCCTGCTGGCCCGGGCTGGGAGTGCCTGGTCTTTCTGGGTCTAAGAGCGCCCAGCTTGCATGCACCAATTTCAGGGGAGGCTGAGGTTCACGCGCAGGTCTCAGGCTCTGTGAACAAGGTGCAGATCCGAGAGCACCAGGTTGGGCCTTCATGCACCTCTCTCAGGGGAGAATTTGATGCAGGCTCTGAAACAATGGCGCATATGAAAGGGCACTGGCTGGGCCTTTATACCTCTCTCAGGGGAGTATGTCAGGCTCTATAGTAGGGCTCATGCATTCTGCCATCCAGCTTGGCTCCCATCCCCTCACAGGAGCCAGAACCCATGCATTCTCAGGTGTGCTGGCAGCTTAGGGACCAAGACCTGGTTTCTTGGCTGCACTCTCTCTGGCTCAGCACCAGGGGAGGCTGTCCTGGGACCAGGGACTTAAGCCCCTGTTGCTAGCCATCCGGATTCCCACAATCCCCCCCCCCCGAGATTCTTAGCTATTTTGGAGTGCTTTCCACCAGTCTCCAAGTTAATGCTGGTCCCCAGATGCAGGGCACTCTCGCTCCTATTGGGGTATTACTTTCCAACTGGTCGCCTCTGGTGGCTCCCTCCCCCTTTTGTTTATCTTCTGATATCAGTTCCCCATTCCCACTCCGTGTTACCTGCCCACTGGTGTCTTCTGACCCTGTAGAGATCCAGACGTGTATAATACTGATCTCAGGGTGATTTCATGGGTGATTGGAGTTCTTTGGTAGTTAATCAGCTCACTTTGGGGTACAGGTTGAAAAGCCATCTCCTCCTACTTCACTGCCATCTTGTCGACCTCTCTCTGCTTCAATTTTTTGAAACAGTTTAAGGAGAATAGGTGTTATTTCTTCTTTGAATGTTTTATAGAATTCCCAAATGAATCCATCAGGGCCTGGGTTTTTGTTTTTTGGGAGGTTTTTGATCACCGCTTCAACCTCATTACTAGATATTGGTCTTCAGATTGTCAATTTCTTCCTGGTTCAATTTTAGGAGTTTATAGTTTTCCAGGAATGCATCCATTTCATCTAGGTTGCTTAGCTTATTGGAATATAACTGTTGATAACTTCTGATAGTTGTTTCTATTTCCTTGGTGTTCGTTGTGATCTCTCCCTTTTCATTCATAATTTTATGAATTTGAGCTTTCTCTCTTTTCTTTTGGATTAGTGTGGCCAATGGTTTATCGATCTTATTGATTCTTTCAAAAAACCAGCTTCTAGTTTCACTGATATGTTATACTGTATCTCTGGTTTCTACCTCATTGATCTCAGCTCTAATCTTGATTATTTCCCTTATTGTGTGTGGAGTTGGTTTGTTTTGTTGTTGATTCTCCAGTTCTTTAAGGTGTAAAGACAGCTGCTGTGCTCTGGATTTTTCAGTTTTGTTTGTTTGTTTGTTTGTTTGTTTGAAGGATGCCTGGATGGCTATGTATTACCCCCTTAGGACCACCTTTGCTGTATTCCATAGGGTTTGGATCGAAGTGTCTTTATTCTCATTGGTTTCCATTTGTTTCAGTTTTTCTTTGATCTCCTGGTTGATCCAAGCATTCTTAAGCAAGGTGGTCTTTAGCTTCCAGGTGTTTGAGTTCCTTCTGAACTTTTCCTTGTGATTGAGCTCCAGTTTCAAAGCATTATGATCTGAGGATGTGCAAGGAATAATCTCAGTCTTTTGGTATCAGTTGAGTCCTGTTTTGTGACTCAGTATGTGGTCTATTCTTGAGAAGGCTCCATGTGGACTTGAGAAGAATGGGTATTTTGTTGTTTTAGGGTGGAATGTTCTGTATATATCTATAAGGTCCATCTGGTCCAGTGTGTCATTCAATGCTCTTGTTTCTTTATTGATTTTCTGCTTCAATGATCTATTTCTGAGAAAGGCATGTTAAGATCTCCTATGATTAGTGTATTCATATCAATATGACCCTTTTTCTTGATTAACAGTTTTCTTATGTAATTGAATGCTCCCATATTGGAGGCATAGATATTTGCAATTATTAGATCATCTTGGTGGATTGTCCCTTTAAGAATTATGTAATGTCCTTCTGTATCTCTGACTACAGCCTTTAGTTTAAAATCTAATTTATCTTATATGAGAAACGCTACCCCGGCCTTCTTTTGAGGCCCATTGGCATGAAAGATGCTTCTCCGTCCCTTCACTTTCAGTCTGGGTGTATCTTTAGGTTCAAAATGGGTCTCTTGTAGAGAACATATGGATGGGTTCTGTCGTTTTATCCAATCTGCAACCCTGTGCTGTTTTATGGGCGCATTTAGGCCATTCGCATTGAGATTGATTATTGATCGATACATTTTTATTGACATCGAGTTACCTTTGAAGTCTTTCTTTCTGTAGATTGTCTTTATATTTCTCTTCCATGCTATTCTTAGGATTTTTACTCTTTCATAGAACCCCCCTTAATATTTCCAGCAGTGTCGGCTTGGTGGTAGCATAGTCTTTTAAGTCTTGCCGGTCTTGGAAACTCTTTATCTCTCCATCCATTTTGAATGTCAGTCTTGCTGGGTAAAGTATTCTTGGCTGCATGTTCTTCTCATTCAATGCCCTGAATATATCTTGCCATCTCTCTCTGGCTTGCCAGGTGTCTCTTTAGAGGTCTGACATTATTCTGATGGGCTTTCCTCTGTACGTAAGGATCTTCTTTGTCCTAGCTACTTTCAAGAGGTTCTGCCTACAATTATATTTCTTCATTCTTACTACTAGGTGTCTCGAGGACTTTTGAGAATCTGTAATCTTGGGGGGAAACCGTTCGGCCTCTAGTACAGGAATGCTGGTTCCATTCACGAGATTCAGAAAATTTTCATGAAGAACTTGTTCCACTATATCTTCTAGACTTCTTTCTTTCTCCTCTCCTTCAAGGATTCTAATAATTCTGACGTTGGAACATTTCATGGCATCATTTATTTCTGTGATTCTGTTTTCATGGCTCTAAGCTGTTTGTTTAAGGCTTCCTCCTGATACTTTTTCTCTATCTGTTCATTCTCCAGATCACTAATTCTATCTTCTGTCTCAGTTACTCTAGCTTTCAGAGAATTTAGATTAGAGTGGAACTCATTGAGAGCATTGTGAAGCTCATCCCTGTTAGTTTTCAGCTCTTCCCTAATATTGAAAACGTGATCTCTGGTCATTTTAAGTTCGGCTCTAATCATTTCCTTTTGGTCACTCATGGCTTTCTCCAACCTAGCTATTGCTTGGATAATTGTTAGCCTGAATTCTCTTTCTGACACATTGTCTATGTTGATATCCATTAGCTCTGTTGCAGAAGGTCCATTTTTTGTATTTTTCTTCTTTTGGGCATTCCTCCTCCTAGTCATTTTGGTGAGAGATGGCTGAATGGGTGTAGCTGGATGTATCGACAGTGGTGCAGTCAAGGTGCACCCTGGAACGCTTCTGATCAATCAGAGTTACCCACCCACATGAGAGGAAAAAGAAAAGGAAAAGAAAAAAAGAGAGAGGGAGAGAGACAAGAATGAAAGGTGAGATAAAAGAGAAGGTTCAGCCCAAATGGGTTCCAAGGTAAGATTTATGAAGTTTACAAACAAAAACAGACAAACAAAAAGACTGATAAAAGTATATGAGAAGAGAAAATTATATATATATATATATATATATATATATATATATATATATATGCATATATAAATGCAAATAAAGGAATAACCTCATCAGAAAGAACCCCGAGTGTAAGATTTATATACTATCAGGACAAACACAAAAACACAGAAATAGGGGCGCCTGGGTGGCTCAGTGGGTTAAGCCGCTGCCTTCGGCTCAGGTCATGATCTCAGGGTCCTGGGATCAAGTCCCACATCTGGCTCTCTGCTCAGCAGGGAGCCTACTTCCTCTCTCTCTCTCTCTCTCTGCCTGCCTCTCTGCCTACTTGTGATCTCTCTCTGTCAAATATATAAATAAAAAACAACACAGAAATACTGGTGGAAGAAAAAGATTGTAGAGTGGTTGTAAATTCTCAGTGTGGGTGAGGAAGGTTTTTTGTTTTTGTTTTTTTGTTTTTGTTTTTTTCCGGATGTATCTTGATGTATTTGTTAAAGACTCCACTTTCCTAAGATAAATGGGGATTAGGAATTGTTTTACCTATAGGGGTGGCTTTGATTGGGGAAAGGGGATTACCTTGAAGTTTAATTCTATATGAATATTAGAAAATAAAAATTAAAAAAAGTAATAAACTAGACTAAACTAAACTAAAATTAAAAAAAATAAATTTAAAAAACAGAAATGCAAAAGGAAAACACAGGTGTATGTATCAAAAAGTTCAGGTTAGAAGGTTATTATGGAATTTGATATACTGGACATCTCACTGTGACGGTAAATAGGATAAAAAATTTTCTATATAATAATAAAAAATTATCTTTAATAAAATGAGCCAGGATAGTGGGAACAAATTAATAATAAAAATTGTCCTATGAAGTAGTGGTGGTTGCTCTCTTGTTGTCTTTTTTTTTTCCTTTCCCGGTTGGTTTTCTGGGGGAGGGGCCTGCCACGTGGGATTTCAGTCAATGATGTTCTCTGAGTTAAGTCCTCCCACCCCCCTCAAGGGGGTGTGCTCTTAGGAAACTGTTTTTTTCAGGCTTTTGTTCTCTGGAGGTTTTTATATTTGTTCACTTTTGTTTTTCTCTCTTGCCTTGAGGGCTTTTGATGGTTTTTGTAGGTTTAGAGGAAAGCAAACTGTACCCTGTCCTCCGTCTCAGAGAGAAGCCTCAATCTGTCTGAAGAGCCCAAATAAAATCCCCCTTCAACACTGGCAGAGCAGGTTCCCAGTCGCGGTCCCTGGGGACTCAAGATTTTTTGCTTGTACCAAAACCACAGCAGTGGCCGCTGTCTGGGCAGCTCCAGACTGCCAGAGAAGTTCCAAGCAGCAATCGCACACTGAGATTTTCCCACTGGCACAAGCTGGGAGTGCCTGGTATTTCCAGGTCCGAGAGCACCAGGCTGATGCCTGTGCCACCTCTCTCTCTGGAGGGTGCAGGGCACGACTCAAACTCTGATGGCATGGCAGGGCACTTGCATGGGGACTGCAAAAAAGCTGTGCTTCTGTTGGCTGGCGAGGCTCCCAGCCCCTCATGGGAGCTGGGCACCACACGCTCTCAGGCGAGCTTGCTGGTGGTTCAGGGACCAAGACCTGGTTTCTCTGCCGCACTCTTTCTGGCTCTGCACCAGGGGTGGCTGTCCTGGGTCTGGGGACTTAAGCCCCTGACCCTAACACCCCGATTCCTGCAATTTCTTCCCAGTGATCCCTTGCTCTTCTTGAGTGCTTTCTACCATACTTCTGAGATAATGCTGGTGCCCAGACGCAGGGCACTCTCGTATTGGGATATTACTTTCCAGTGGGTCACCTCTGGTAGCACCCTCCCACTTTTGTTTATCTTCCGATATCAGTCCGACTTTCCCACTCTGCTTTACCTGCCCACTGGCGTTTTCTGCTCTGGTAGAGATCCAGATGTGTATAATTCGGGTCTCAGGCTGATTTTGTCGGTGAGTGGAGTTCAATAGAAGTAGGGTCCAGGTTGAAAGGGAGCCTCCTCCTACTTCTCCGCCATCTTGTCTCCAGTATAACATTTTAACAATTTTTTTTAATTAAATTAATTTCTTTATTTTCAGAAAAACAGTATTCATTATTTTTTTTCACCAACCCAGTGCTCCATGCAATCTGTGCCCTCTATAATACCCACCACCTGGTACCCCAAGATCCCACCCCCCTGCCACTTCAAACCCCTAGGTTGTTTTTCAGAGTCCATAGTCTCTCATGATTCACCTCCCCTTCCAATTCCCCCAAACTCCCTTCTCCTCTCTAAGACCACTTGTTCTCCATGATATTTGTTGTGCTCCACAAATAAGTGAAACCATATAATTGATTCTCTCTGCCTTTCTTCATTCAGCATAATCTCTTCCAGTCCCGTCCATGCTGCTACAAAAGTTGGGTATTCATCCTTTCTGATGGAGGCATAATACTCCATAGTGTATATGGACCACATCTTCCTTATCCATTCGTCCGTTGAAGGGCATTTGGTTCTTTCATAGTTTGGCGACCGTGGCCATTGCTGCTATAAACATTAGGGTACAGATGGCCCTTCTTTTCACGACATCTGTATCTTTGGGGTAAATACCCAGGAGTGCAATTGCAGGGTCATAGGGAAGTTCTGTTTTTAATTTCTTGAGGAATCTCCACACTGTTCTCCAAAGAGGCTGCACCAACTTGCAATCCCACCAAAAGTGTAAAAGGGTTCCCCTTTCTCCACATCCTCTCCAACACATGTTGTTTCTTGTTTTGTTAACTTTGGCAATTCTAACTGGTGTAAGGTGATATCTCACTGTGGTTTTATTTTGAATCACCCTGAGGGCTAGTGATGATGTACATTTTTTCATGTGTCTGATTGCCATTTGTATGTCTTCATTAGAGAATTGTCTGTTCATATCTTCTGCCCATTTTTTGATATGTTTGCCTATTTCCTATGTGTTGAGTTTGAGGAGTTCATTATAGATCCTGGATATCAACCTTTTGTCTGTACTGTCATTTGCAAATATCTTATCACATTCTATGGGTTGCATCTTTTTTTTTTTTTTTTACTTTTTCCTTTGCTGTGCAGAAGCTTTTGATTTTGATGAAGTCCCAAAAGTTTATTTTGGCTTTTGTTTCCTTTGCCTTTGGAGACATATCTTGAAAGAAGTTGCTGTGGCTGATATAGAAGAGATTACTGCCTATGTTCTCCTCTAGGGTTCTGATGGATTCCTGTCTTACGTTGAGGTCTTTTATCCATTTTACCAATGTTTATTCTTCTTATCCTTGAGCATGGAATGGTCTTCTGTCTTTTTTGTTTTCTTCAATTTTTTTCATGAGTGTTCTGTAGTTCCTCAAGAAAAATCCTTTACTTCTTTGGTATGGTTTATTCCCAGGTATCTTATGGTTTCAGTGCTGTAGTAAATGGAATTGATTCTCTAATGTCCCTTTCTGTATTTTCATTGATAATGTAGAAGAAGGCCACTGATTTCTGTACAATGATTTTGTATCCTGCCACATTATTGAGTTGCTGTATGAGTTCTGGTAGTTTGGAGGTGGGGTGTTTTGAGTTTTCCATATAAATTTTGTCATCTGTGAGGAGAGAGTGTTTGACTTCTTCATTACAAATTTGGATACCTTTTATTTCTCATTGTTGTCTGATTGCTGTTGCTAGGATTTCAAATAGTTTGTAGAACAAGAGTGGTGAGAGTGGGCATCCTTGTCATGTTCCTGATCTCAAAGGGAAGCCTGTCAGCTATTACCCATCGAGGATAATATTCACTGTGGGTTTTTCATAGAAACATTTTATGAAGTTGACTAATGTTCCCTCTATCCCTATACTTTGAAGCATTTTAATCAGGACCGGATGCTGGATTTTGTATAATGCTTTTTCTTCTTCAATGGAGAGGACCATGTGGTTCTCCTCTCTACGCTTCATAATTTGTTCTATGACATTGATTGATTTGTGAATGCTGAACCATCCTTGCAACCCAGGGATAGATCCCACCTGGTCATGGTGGATAATCTTTTGAATGTACTGTTGGATCCTGTGAGCTAGGATCTTGTTGAGAATCTTAGTATCCATATTCATCAGTGATATTGGTCTGAAATTCTCCTTTTGGTAAGGTCTTTGCCTGGTTTGTGGAGCAGGGTAATGCTGCCTTCATAAAAAGGGTCTGGAAGTTTTCTTTCTGCTTAATTTTTGGAACGAGCTTCAGGAGAAGACATGTTATTTCTTCTATGAAAGTCTGGTAGATTTCTCCTGTGAATCCATCAAGTCCTGGGCTCTTGTGTATTGGGAGGTTTTTGAACACTGCTTCAATCTTGTTACTGGGTAAAAGTCTATTTATGTTGTGAATTTCTTCCCGGTTCAATTTTGGGATTATACTTTTCTAAAAATGCATCCATTTCACAAAGGTTGCTTAGCATATTGGCATACAACTGTTTAATTTTTTAAATTATTTTCAGTGTAACCGTATTCAATGTTTTAGTACAACTCCCAGTGTTCCATGCACTCCATACCATCTCTAATAAGCACCACTTGGTTCCCCCAAACTCCCACCCAACCCATGCAAAGACCTCAGATTCTTTTTTTTTTTTAACTTTTTATTTTTTATAAACATATATTTTTATCCCCAGGGGTACAGGTCTGTGAATCACCAGGTTTACACACTTCACAGCACTCACCAAAGCACATACCCTCCCCAATGTCCATAATCCCACCCCCTTCTCCCAAACCCCCTCCCCCCAGCAACCCTCAGTTTGTTTTGTGAGATTAAGAGTCACTTATGGTTTGTCTCCCTCCCAATCCCATCTTGTTTCATTTATTCCTCTCCTACCCACTTAAGCCTCCATGTTGCATCACCACTTCCTCATATCAGGGAGATCATATGATAGTTGTCTTTCTCTGCTTGACTTATTTCGCTAAGCATGATACGCTCTAGTTCCATCCATGTTGTCGCAAATGGCAAGATTTCATTTCTTTTGATGGCTGCATAGTATTCCATTGTGTATATATACCACATCTTCTTGATCCATTCATCTGTGGATGGACATCTAGGTTCTTTCCATAGTTTGGCTATTGTGGACATTGCTGCTATAAACATTCGGGTGCATGTGCCCCTTTGGATCACTACATTTGTATCTTTAGGGTAAATACCCAATAGTGCAATTGCTGGGTCATAGGGCAGTTCTATTTTCAACATTCTGAGGAACCTCCATGCTGTTTTCCAGAGTGGCTGCACCAGCTTGCATTCCCACCAACAGTGTAGGAGGGTTCCCCTTTCTCCACATCCTCGCCAGCATCTGTCATTTCCTGACTTGTTGATTTTAGCCATTCTGACTGGTGTGAGGTGATATATCATTATGGTTTTGATTTGTATTTCCCTGATGCCAAGTGATATGGAGCACTTTTTCATGTGTCTGTTGGCCATCTGGATGTCTTCTTTGCAGAAATGTCTGTTCATGTCCTCTGCCCATTTCTTGATTGGATTATTTGTTCTTTGGGTGTTGAGTTTGCTAAGTTCTTTATAGATTCTGGACACTAATCCTTTATCTGATATGTCGTTTGCAAATATCTTCTCCCATTCTGTCAGTTGTCTTTTGATTTTGTTAACTGTTTCCTTTGCTGTGCAAAAGCTTTTGATCTTGATGAAATCCCAATAGTTCATTTTTTCCCTTGCTTCCCTTGCCTTTTGCGTTGTTCCTAGGAAGATGTTGCTGCGGCAGAGGTCGAAGAGGTTGCTGCCTGTGTTCTCCTCAAGGATTTTGATGGATTCCTTTCATGACCTCAGATTCTTTTACAGAGTCCATAGTCTCTCATGGTTCACCTCCGCTTCCAATTTCCCTCAACTCCCTTCTCCTCTCCATCTCCCCTTGTCCTCCATGGTATTGTTTATGCTCCACACTTAAGTAAAACAATATGATAACTGATTCTGTCTGCTTATCTTATTCCACTAAGCATAATCTCTTCCAGTCCTGTCCATGTTGCTGCAAAATTTGGGTATTCAACCTTTCTGATGGAGGCATAATACTCCATTGTGTATATGGACTACATCTTCCTTATCCATTCGTCTTTTGAAGTTCATCTTCGTTTTTTCCACAGTTTGTTGACCATGGCCATTGCTGCTATAAACATTGGGGTACAAATGACCCTTCGTTTCACTCCATCTGTATCTTTGGGGTAAATACCCAGTAGTGCAATTGCAGGGTCATAGGATAGCTCTGTTTTTAATTTCTTGAGGAATCTCCACACTGTTTTCCAAAGTAGCTGCACCAACTTGCGTTCCCACCAACAGTGTAAGAGGGTTTCCCTTTCTCCACATCCTCTCCAACACATGTTGTTTCCTGTCTTGCTTATTTTGGCTGTTCTAACTGGTGTAAGGTGGTATCTCAATGAGGTTTTAATGTGCATCAGTCTGATGACTAATGATGATGAACCTTTTTTTTCATGTGTCTGATAGCCATTTGTATGTCTTCATTGGAGAAGTGTCTCTTCATATCTTCTGCCCATTTTTAAAATATGATTGTCTGTTTTGTGTGTGTTGAGTTTGAGGAGTTCTTTATAGGTCCTGGATATCAACCATTTGTCTGTCCTGTCATTTGCAAGTATCTTCTCGCAATCCTTGGGTTGCTCTTTGTTTTATTGACTGTTTCCTTTGCTATGCAGAAGGTTTAGATTTTGATGAAGTCCCAGAAGTTTATTTTGGCTTTTGTTTCCTTTCCCTTTGGAGACATATCTTGAAAGAAGTTGCTGTGGCTGACATCGAAGAGATTACTGCTTATATTCTCCTCTATGATTCTGATGGATTTTGTCTCACATTGAGGTCTTTTATCCATTTTGAGTTTATCTTTGTGTGCAGTGTAAGACAATGGTCCAGTTTCATTCTTCTACGTATACTTGCCCAGTTTTCTCTGCACCATTTATGAAAGAGACTGTCTTTTTTCCACTGTATATTTTTTCCTGTTTTGTCTAAGATTATTTGACCATAGAGTTGAGGGTCCATATCAGGGCTCTCTACTCTGTTCCACTGGTTTATATGTCTATTTTTTTGCCAGTACCATGCTGTCTTGGTTATCATAGCTTTGTAGTAAAGCTTAAAATCAGGAAATGTGATGCCCCCATTTGCTTTTTTTTTTCTTTTCCAATTGATTTATTTTCAGAAAAACAGTACTTATTATTTTTTCACCACACCCAGTGCTCCATGCAATTTGTGCTCTCTATAATGCCCATCACCTGGTACCCAACCTCCCACACCCCCGCCACTTCAAAACCCTAAGATTGTTTTTCAGAGTCCATAGTCTCTCATGGTTCACCTCCCCTTCCAATTTCCCCAAACTCCCTTTTCCTCTCTAACTCCCCTTGTCCTCCATGCTATTTGTTATGCTCCACACATAAGTGGAACCTTATGATAATTGATTCTCTCTGCTTGACTTATTTAACTTATTTCACTCAGCAGAATCTCTTCCAGTCCCATTCATGTAGCTACATATGTTAGGTATTCATCCTTTCTGATGGAGGCCTAATACTCCGTAGTGTATATGGACCACATATTCCTTATCCAATCATCCATTGAAGGGCATCTTGGTTCTATCCACTGTTTGGCGACCATGGACATTGCTTCTATAAATTTGGGGGTAGATATGGCCCTTCTTTTCACTCCATCTGTTTCTTTGGGGGTAAATACCCAGTAGTGCAATTGCAGGGTCTTAGGGAAGTTCTATTTTTTTTTAAGATTTTATTTATTTATTTGAAAGACAGAGATCACAAGTAGGCAGAGAGGCAGGCAGAGAGAGAGAGAGGGAAGCAGGCTTCCTGCGGAGCAGGGAGCCCGATGCGGGGCTCGATCCCAAGACCCTGAGATCATGACCCGAGCCAAAGGCAGCAGCCCAAACCACTGAGCCACCCAGGCGCCCCATCTATTTTTAATTTCTTGAGTAATCTCCACACTGTTCTCCAGAGTGGCTGCACCGACTTGCTTTCCCACCATCAGTTTAAGAGGGTTCCCCTTTCTCCACATCCTCTCCAACACATGTTGATTCCTATCTTTCTAAGGCCATTCTAACTGGTGTAAGGTGATATCTCAATGTGGTTTTAGTTTGCATCTCCCTGATGGCTAGTGATGACAAACATTTTTTAATGTGTCTGATAGCCATTTGTATGTCTTCATTGGAGAAATGTCTCTTTGTATCTTCTGCCCATTTTTTAATAGGATTATCTGTGTTGTGTGTGTTGAGTTTCAGGGATTCTTTATAGATCCTGGATATCAAGTTTTTGTCAGTACTGTCATTTGCAAATATCTACTCGAATTCCGTGGGTTGCCTCATTGTTTTGTTGACTGTTTCCTTTGCTGTGTAGAAGCTTTTGATCTTTATGAAGTCCCAAACGTTCATCTTCACATTTTTTTTCCTTTGCCTTTGGAGACACATTTTGAAAGAAGTTGCTATGGCCAATGTTGAAGAGGTTTCTGCCTATTTTCTCCTCCAAGATTCTGATGGATTCCTGCCTCAGGTTGAGGTCTTTTATCCATTTCGAGTTTCTCTTTGTGTATGGTGTCAGAGAATGGTCGAGTTTCATTCATCTACACAAAGCTGTCCCAATTTTCTCAGCAGCATTTATTGAAAAGACTTTTTTTTTCCTTTGTATATTTTTTCCTGCTTTCTTGAAAATTATTTGACTATAGATTGATGGTCCATATCTGAGCTTTCTACTCTGTTACACTGGTCTAATGGCCTGTTTTTATGCCAGTCCCCTGCTGTCTTGGTGATCACAGCTTTGTAGTAACCCTTGAAACCAGGCAACAGGGTGCACCCAGTTTCGTTCTTTCCTTTTTGCCATTTCCTTAGCAATACGGGATCTCCTCTGATTCCACACCAATTTTAGGCTTCTGTTTGCTCCAGCTCTTTGAAAAATACCGGAGGAATTTTGATCAGAATGGCATTAAAAGGATAGATTTCTCTAGGTTGTATAGACTTTTAAAGACTGTTTATTCTTCTGATCCACGAGTATAGAATGGTCTTCCATCTTTATGGTTTTCTTCCATTTATTTCATGAGTGTTCTGTAGTTCCCTGAGTATAGATTGCTTATCACTTTGGTTTGGATTATTCCCAGGTATCTTATGGTTTTGGAGCTGTAGTAAATGGAATTGATTCTCTAATTTCCCTTTCTGTATTTTCATTGTTAAAGGATAAGAAAACCACTGATTTTTGTACAAAGATTTTGTATCCTCCCACATTATTGAAGTGCTGTATGAGTTTTAGTAGTTTTGGGGTGGAGTCTTTTGGGTTTTCCATATAAAGTATGTCATCTGTGAAGAGAGAGTTTGACTTCTTCATTGCCAATTTGGATACATTTTATTTTTCCTTGTTGTCTGATTGCTGTTGCTAGGACTTCAAATACTATGTTGAATAAGAGTGGAGAGAGTGGGCAACCCTGTCATGATATCCCATGGACCAATGAGACCACACCTGTATTCCGAGGCCATCCTGGACACACAATTCAGATAGAAAAGCCTGTGCTACCGCCTTTGAGTCACCCTAATAACAATTCCTCACAAGCTGCCCTCAAGGTCTATGCATTGGGCCTGTGATCACCGTGCCACTAACCCTAACCGGAATTTGTGTTTGAAGACTTCATTCCCAAAACCATGGCTCACCTGCCCTCCAGGATGGTGTCTCTGGAGCCACACCAGAGGACTGTGCCTGCCATCCCCATGGAAACTCTGACGGTCACAATTGCCCAAACCCTCCATATTAGGAGAAACCTGTAAGGCCCCTGAGCCAATCAGCATATTGGTGAACCCTCTGAATGCAATGCCCAGTCTGATACACCCTCATCACCTACATCCAGGCAGGCAGCCATGTCAATGGTCCTGAGTCAGAAGTTTGACACTGACATGTCCCTAGGACCTCATTGGAACCCTAGATGAGGTTTTCAGGCACCTGTCCTCAGTGACCTGTTCTGGAATACCAACCTATGATAAAACATGTCGTCCCTGAGCCCCACAAAAGAACATCTCGTGTCCCCAGAAGAAAGACTTGCTCTTGGACCTGTGTCAAACTGTCAGGGTAGATGAACTCTGCATGGCCCCTTAGCCACCAGCACATTCTAAGATCTCCCTGGTAACAAACCAGCATTGTGCCCAATTTACATGAGACTCCATGTCAACTCAAGGCCTTGGAACTACACCCCATAGCCACCACAACAAACCTGCCATGTTCCTCAGCTGCAATGGTCAATGCAGGTGTGCTTTCCAGGCATCCATGAGGGAGTGCTCTGCTACACAAATTTCCCTCATGGGGGACCCTGGAGAAAAAAAAAAAAACAGACTCCCCCTGTCTGGTAGAAGGAAACCTTGCTGTTTGGATCATCTCAGAAGCCCTAGCGTGGTAAATCCTCCATTGCCTCTTGACGCCACCCCTCCATTTGTTGGTCATCATAGACAAAAACTCCAGTGTGAGCAAACATCTGACATCCGCCCTTACTCAGGTGTTGGATATCTCCAATCAGCCACTGCACATTGGAACTGTTTTTCGCTTAGCACTGAATTTAACATTAGCGTGTGTTTACCATTCCATCCTCATGCTCCTGGTCCACAAACACTCTTGATAGGAAATTCTGTAGCCACAACGCAGCATTCTGCCTGCCCCAAGAAAGAAGAATAGCCTGGTAAGTCTGCCCAGTAACCCCACATGAGGATCCACCTGCAGGGCCCTCGACGACACCCTAATGTCATAGGCCACCATGGGAACTAAGGCTCTGTCTGACACAGCCTGCACCACGACCTTTAGTCAGCCACCCAGACAGTGGGTCCCATATACTACAGATGGGACTTGTTGTGGCCCAAAGCCGTCATCTCTACTCAACCTGGATATTCAGGCATCTGTGCCTAGCACTTAGCTCAAATCCTACCCTATGAGGGAACCTGAAGAACAAGGGTACACCTCCTTCCTGATGGCAGGAAATCTGGCTGGTGAGATGGGTGTTTCACCCTCAGAGTGGGAACCAGCTGCATGGACATGAGACCACGACCACACATGGGAGCCGCCCTGGGCACAAACAGGCTTTGTGATCCTCAGCGTGAACCTGCTTTCCAACAAACCCCCATGGTAGCTGGACCAGGAGCCGGCAGAGTGGGCCTTCCAGGTGCCTAGAGGCAAATCTTCACACTTGGTGGTGTTTTCTGGCGCTGAGACCCAGAAACTGTCTCTGGAATCCCTCTAGTGGGGATCCATTGAGACGGAAAACAGCAGTCTTCCCTTCCCCCAGAGACACAAACTCTTGGGAGCTGGGCAGAAACCCCAGAGATGAAGAATGTTCCATGGCCCCATGAAGCCATCCCTACATTTGGCCACCGTTCTGGACACACAATCCAGACAGAAAAGTCTACCCACCGCCTCCATGATACCTTAATTTCACTACACAATGAGCTGCCCTCAGATCCTACAGATCAGGGCTGTGATCACCTCGGGCCTGACCCTAACCCTAGCTCGCATTGGCAGATTTCTGTTTCCAAAATCCTGCCCTCATGCCATCCAGACTTGGGCCTCTGGTGCCACACCAGAAGACTGTGACTACCCTCCCAAAGGAAACTCTGCCTTTCACTGTTGCCCAAACCCTGAAGATTAGGAGCAAAGTACAAAGTCCCTGAGCCCACCTCAAATTCAAAGAAAGCTCTGGAACCAAATGCACATTCTGACACACAATGAGCACTTGTCTCCAGGCAGACATTCAAGTCAAAGGCCCTGAGTAGAAGTTTGAATCTGACATACACCAAGGACTTCATTGACCCTAGCTTAGGTTTTCAGGCGCCCATCCTGAGAAGCCTGTTCTCTAATACCAACTTATATTCCAACATGTGGTCCCTGAGAAACACAACAGAACCCCTGCTGTTCCCAGAAAGATACCTTGCTCTTGGTAGCTGTGTCCAAGACTCAGTGTAGGAGAATCCTGCATGGCCCCTGACCACCCCAACTTTCTAACATCTCCCTGGATACAAACCAGCATTGTGATCCAACAGCATGAAACTCCATGTCAACTCAGCCCCCTTGGAACTTGGCTCCAGGGCCAGCAGATCGAACCTGCCATGTTCCTCAACTACAATGGTCAATGAAGGTGTGCTTTCCAGTCATCCATGAGGGAGTACTCTGCTACTCAACCTTTCCATATTGGGGACCCTGGAGCAAACAAACCAGACTCCTCTGTCCGGTTGAAGGAGACCTTGCTGTTTGGAGCATCTCACAAGCCCCAGCATAGGAAATCCTCCATGGCTTCTTGATGCCATTGCTCCATTTCTTGGTCATCATAGACACAATCTCCTGCGTGAGCAAACATCTGACATCTGCCCTTATTCAGGAGCTAGATGTCTTGAATCAGCCACTGCAAACTGGAAGTGCCTTCTGTTTGTCACTGAATTGAACCATAGCTTGTGTTTACAATTCCATCCTCAACTTCCTGGTCCCCAAGCCCTATTGATAGGGAATTCTGGAGCCATAACACAGCATTCTGCATGCCCCACAGAAAGAAGAAGTGGCTGGTGAGTCTGACCAGAAATCCCACATGAGGAACTACCTGCATGACCCTCGACAGCACCATAATAAATAGGCTGCCATGGGCACTAAGACTCTGTCTGACACAGCCTGAGCCACGACCTCCAGTCAGCCACGCAGAGAGTGGGCCCCATATCCTGGACCTGCCATGGCCCGAAGCCATCATCTCTACACAACCTGGGTATTCAGGCATCTGTCCCCAGACCGTAGCTCAAATCTCAAATCCCTGCCTATGGTGTAACCTGAAGCACAGAATGAGTCCTCCTTTCTGATGGCAGGAAACCTGGCTGATGGGATGGGTGTCTAACCCTCAGAGTGGGAACTAGCTGCATGGCCCATGAGACCATGGCCATTCATGGGAGCCGCCCTGGGCACAAACAGTCATTGTGATCGTCAGTGGGAGTCTGCTTTCAAACAAACCCCCTCGGAACCTGGCCCAGGAGCCCGCAGAGTGGGGCTTCCAGATCCCTAGGGCCAAATTCTCACCATCGTTCGTGTTTTCCTGGCGACCAGACAAAGAACCTGTCTCTAATCCCTCTTTTGGGGGTGCCCTGAGAAAGAAAACAACAGTCTTCCTTTCTCCCAGAGACAAAAAACACTTGGGATCTGAGAAGAATCCCTAGCGATGAAGAATTTACCATGGCCTCATGAAGCCACGCCTACCTTTTGTGACTGTCCTGGACACATACCCGACAGAAAAGCCTGCACTACCGCCTCCATGATAGTGTAATTTCAGTACACTATGAGTTGCCCTCAGGGCCTGCATGTCGGGCCTGTGATCAACTTGGCCCTCACATTAACCCTAATTCCCAAAGCCCTGGACCAGAAGCCCTCCAGGATGGGGTCTCTGGAGCCAAACCAGATGATTGTGCCTACGTACTCAAAGGAAACTCTGCCCTTCACTGTTGCCCAAACCCTGAAGTTTAGTAGCAATATGCAAAACCCCTGAACACACCTCAATTCTGAGGAACACTCTGGACCCAAATGCGCATTCTGATACACCATGAGCACCTATTTCCAGGCAGATATCCACGTCAAAGGCCCTGAGTCAGACGACTGAACCTGACATGCCCATAAGACTTCATTGATACCATAGCTTATATTTTCAGGCGCCTGTCCCCAGAGGCCTTTTTTCCAAAACCAACTTATATTCCAACATATGGTCTGTGAGCCACACAACAGAACCCCTCCTGTCCCCAGTAAAAAACATTGCTCTTGGTAGATATGTCCAAGACTCAGTGGATGAGAATCCTGCATGGCCCCTACCACTCAAACATTCTAACGTTTCCCTGGGTACAAACCATCATTATGATCCAACAGCATGGAACTCCATGTCAACTCAGGCTGCTTGGAATTTCACCCCAGAGCCACCAATGGAACCTGCTTTGTTCCTCAGCTGCAATGGTCAATGGAGGTGTGCTTTCCAGGCATCCATGTGAGAGATCTCTGCTACCCAAACTTTCACTATGGGGATCCTGGAGCCAACAAACCAGACTCCCCCTGTCCAGTACAAGGAAACCTTGCTGTTTGGAGCATCCCACAAGCCACAGTGTGGGAAATCCTCCATGGCATCTTGCGCCCCCACTCCATTAGTCGGTCATCATAGTCACAAACTTCAGTGTGAGCTAACTTCAGACATCTGCCCTTACTCAGGTGCTGGATATCTCAAATCAGCCACTGCACACGGGAACTGCCTTCTGCTTCGCACTGAATTTAACCGTAGCTTGTGTTTACAATTCCATCCTCAATTCCATCCGTCCCCAAGGCCTCTTGATAGGGAATCTGGTAACAAAATGCAGAATTTGTCTGCCCAACAGAAAGAAGAAGTGCCTGGTGATTCTGCCCAGAAACTCCATATGAGGATACAGCGGCATGGCCCTCGACGGTACCCTAATATCATCGGCCACCATGGGCAATCAGGCTTGGTCTGACACATCCTGAGCCACGACCTCTAATCAGCCACACAGACAGTTTGCCCCATATCCTACAGGTGGGACTTGTTGTGGCCAGAAGCCATCACATATACTCAACCTGGATATTCAGTCATCTCTCCTTCAGACTGTAGCTCAAATCCCTGATTATGGGGGAACCTGAAGCACAAGAGTACTCCTCCTGCCCCATGGCAGGAATCCTGGCTGTTGAGATGGGTTTCCAACCCTCAGAGTGGGAACCAGCTGCATGGCCCATGAGACCACGGCCACTCATGTGAGCTGCCCTGGGCTTTATGACCCTCAGAGTGAGCCTGCTTTCAAACAAACCCCCTTGGTAGCTGGACAGAAAGGACACAGGGCGGGCCTGCCAGGTCCCTAGGGCCAAATCCTCACCCTCATTCGTGTTGTTCAGGGGCCCTGAAAAATCCCAGAAACTGTCTCTGAAATCCCTCTTTTGGGGATCTGCTGAGACGGAAAACAGCAGTCTTCTTTTCCCCAGAGACACCAAACTCTAGAGAGCTGGGCAGAATGCCCAGAGATGAAGAATCTCCCGTGGCCCAATGAAGACTCCCCTACATTTTGCGACCATCCTAGACACACAATCCAGACAGAAAAGCCTGTGATACTGCCTCCATGACACCTTAATTTCAGTACACTATGAGGTGCACTCAGGCCTGCAGATTGGGCCTGTGATCGCCTCTGCCCTCACCATAAACCTAGTTTGCATTTGCAAATTTCTGTCCCCAAGGCCCTGGACCACATGCTTTCCAGGATGGGGCCTCTGGTGCCACACCAGATGAGTATGCCTACCACCCAAAAGAAAACTCTGCCCTTCACGGTTGCTCAAACCCTGAAGATTAGAAGCAAAGTACAAATTCCATGTGCCGACCTTAATTTCAAACAACACTCTGGACTCAAGTGCGTATTATTATTATTATTTTTTATTTTTAGCATAACAGTATTCATTATTTTTTCACCAAACCCAGTGCTCCATGCAATCCGTGCCCTCTATAATACCGGCCACCTGTGTACCCCAACCTCCCACCCACCCGCCAATTCAAACCCCTCAGATTGTTTTATAGAGTCCATAGTCTCTTAAGGTTCACCTCCCCTTCCAATTTCCCCAACTCCCTTCTCTCTAACTCCCCATGTCCTCCATGCTATTTGTTATGCTCCACAAATAAGTGAACCATATGATAATTGACACTCTCTGCTTGACTGATTTCACTCAGCATAATCTGTTCCAGTCCCTTCCATGTTGCTAAAAAGTTGGGTATGCATACATAGTGTATATGGACCACATCTTCCTTATCCATTCGTCCGTTGAAGGGCATCTTGGGTCTTTCCATAGTTTGTCTACCGTGGCCATTGCTGCTATACTCATTGGGGTACAGATGGCCCTTCTTTTCATGACATCTGTATCTTTGGGGTAAATATCCAGAAGTGAAATTGCAGGGTCATAGGGAAGTTCTATTTTTAATTTCTTGAGGCATCTCCACACTGTTCTCCAAAGAGGCTGCACCAACTTACATTCCCACCAACAGTGGAAGAGGGTTCCCCTTTCTCCATATCCCCTCCAACACAAGTTGTTTCCTGTCTTGCTAATGACCATTTTAACTGCTGAAACATGATATCTCAATGTGGTTTTAATTTGAATCTCCCTGAGGGCTAGTGATGATGAACATTTTTTTCATGTGTCTGATAGCCATTTGTATGTCTTCATTGGAGAAGTTTATGTTTATATCTTCTGCCCATTTTTTGATATGATTGTCTGTTTTGTGCATGTTGAATTTGAGTTCATTATAGATCCTGGATATCAATCTTTTCTCTGCACTGTCATTTGCAAATATCTTCTCCCATTCCGTGGGTTGCACCTTTGTTTTTTTGACTGTTTCCTTTGCTGTGCAGAAGCTTTTGATTTTGATGAAGTCTGAAAGGTTTATTTTCGCTTTTGTTTCCTTTGCCTTTGGAGATATAACTTGAAAGAAGATTGTGTGGCTAATATCGAAGAGATTGCTGCCTATGTTCTCCTCAAGGATTCTGATGGATTCCTGTCTCATGTTGAGGTCTTTTATCCATTTTGAGTTTATCTTTGTGTACGGTGTTAGAGAATGGTCGAGTTTCATTCTTCTACACATAGCTGTCCAGTTTTCCCAGCACCATTTATTGAAGAGACTGTCTTTTTTCCATTGTATATTTTTTCCTGTTTTGTCGAGGATTATTTGCCCATAGAGTTGAGGGTCCATATCTGGGCACTCTACTCTGTTCCACTGTTTTAATGTCAGTACCATGCTGTTTTGGTGTCACAGCATTGTAATAAAGCTGGAAATCAGGTAATGTGATGCCCCCGTTTTATTTTTGTTTTTCAACAATTCCTTAGCGATTCAGAGTCTCTTCTGATTCCATACAAATTTTTGGATTATTTGCTCCAGCTCTTTGAGGAATACCGGTGGAATTTTGATCAGAATGGCATTAAAAGTATAGATTGCTCTAGGCAGTATAGACAATTTAACAATGTTTATTCTTCCGATCCAAGAGTATGGAATGGTCTTCCATCTTTTTGTGTCTTCTTCAGTTTCTTTCATGAGTGTTCTGTAGTTCCTCAAGTACGGATCCTTTACCTCTTTGGTAAGGTTTATTCCCAGGTATCTTATGGTTCTGGTGCTATAGTAAATGAAATTGATTCTCTAATTTCCCTTTCTGTATTTTCATTGTTAGTGTATAAGAAAGCCACTGATTTCTGTACATTGACTTTGTATCATGCCACGTTGCTGAATTGCTGTATGAGTTCTAGTAGTTTGGGGGTGGAGTCTTTTGGGTTTTCCGTATAAAGAATCATGTCATCTGCGAAGAGAGAGAGTTTGACTTCTTCATTGCCAGCTTGGATACATTTTATTTCTCTTTGTTGTCTGATTGCTGTTGCTAGGACTTCTAATACTATATTGAACAAGAGTGGTAAGACAAGGCATCCTTGACTTGTTCCTGATCTCAACGGGAAGACTGCAAGCTTTTTCCCATCGAGGATGATATTTGCTGTGGGTCTTTCATAGTTAGATTTGATGACGTTCAGGAATGTTCTTTCTATCCCTATACTTTGAAGCGTTTTTGTCAGAAACGGATGCTGGATTTTTTCAACTGCTTTTTCTGCATCGATTGAGAGGACCATGTGGTTCTTCTCTCGTCTCGTATTCATTTGTTCTATCACATTGATTGATTTGCGAATGTTGAACCATCCTTGTAGCCCAGGGATGAATCCCAACTGGTCATGTCGGATAATCTTTTTAATGGGCTGTTGGATCCTGTTTGCTAGGATCTTGTTGAGAATCTTAGCATCCATATTAATCAGTGATTTTAGTCTGAAATTCTCCTTTTTTTTAAGGGTCATTGCCTGGTTTAGGGGTCAGGGTAATGCTGGCTTCTGCTTCAATTTTTTGAAACATCTTCAGAATAATTGGTCTTATTTCTTCTTTGAAAGTTTGATAGAATTCCCCAGGGAATCCGTCAGGTCCTGGGCTCTTGTATTTTTGGAGATTTTTGATCACTGCTTCAAACTCGTTACTAGATATTGGTCTATTCAAGTTGTCAATTTCTTCCTGGTTCAATTTTGGGAGTTTATAGTATTCCAGGAATGCATCCATTTCATCTAGGTTGCTATGCTTATTGGCATATAACTGTTGATAAAAACTTCTGATGATTATTTCTACTTCCTTGGTGTTACTTGTGATCTCTCCCTTTTCATTCATAATTTTATGAATTTGGGCTTTCTCTCTTTTCTTTTGGATTAGTGTGTCCAGTGGTCTATTGATTTTATTGATACTTTTAAAAAACCAGCTTCTAGATTCATTAGTACGTTCTATTGTATCTCTGGTTTCTACATCATTGATCTCAGCTCTAATCTTGATTATTTCTCTTCTTATGTGTGGAGTTGGTTTGATTTGTTGTTGATTCTCCAGTTCCTGAAGGTGTAGAGTCAGCTGCTGTGTTCTGGATTTTTCAATTTTTTTGAGGGAGGGCTGGATGGCTATATATTTCCCCCTTAGGACCGCCTTTGCTCTATTCCATAAATTTTGGACCGAAGGGTCTTCATTCTCATTGGTTCCCATGATTTTTTTTCAGTTATTCTTTGATCTCCTGCTTGATCCAAGCATACTTAAGCAAGGTGGTCTTTAGCTTCCAGGTGTTTGAGTTCCTTCTGAACTTTTCCTTGTGATTGAGCTCCAGTTTCAAAGCATTGTGATCTGAGAAATTGCAGGGAATCTTCTCAGTCTTTTGGTATCGGTTGAGTCCTGATTTGTAACCCAGTTTGTGGTCTATTCTTGAGAAGGTTCCATGTGCACTTGAGATGAATTAGTATTCTGTTGTTTTAGGGTGGAATGTTCTGTATATATCTATGAGGTCCATCTGGTCCAATGTGTCATTCAATGCTTTTGTTTCTTTATTGATTTTCTGCTTTGATGATCTGTCTATTTCTGAGGGAGACGTGTTAAGATCTCCTACAATTAGTGTATTTATATCAATATGACTCTTTATCTTGATTAACAGTTTTATTATTGCCTGCTCCCTTATTGGGGGCATAGATATTTACAATTGTTAGATCAACTTGGTGGATAGTCTCTTTAAGAATGATGTAGTGTCCTTCTGTATCTCTGACTACAGTCTTTAGTTTAAAGTCTAATTTATCTGATACAAGAATTGCTACCCCAGCCTTCTTTTGAGGCCCATTGGCATGAAAGATGCTTCTCCATCCCTTCACTTTCAGTCTGCATGTATCTTTAGGTTCAAAATGGGTCTCTTGTAGACAATACATGGATGGGTCCTGTCGTTTTATCCAATCTGCAACCCTGTGTCATATTATGGGCGTATTTAGGCCATTCACATTGAGAGTGATTATTTATAGATACGTTTTTATTGACATCGAGTTACCTTTGAAGCCTTTCTTTCTGTAGACTGTCTCTATATTTCTGTTCAATGCTATTCTTAGGATTTTTTCTTCTTTTATAGAACCCCCTTTAATATTTCCTGCAGTGTCGGCTTGGAGGTTGCATAGTCTTTTAAGCCTTGCCGGTCTTGGAAACTCTATATCTCCCCATCCATTTTGAATGTCAGTCTTGCTGGATAAAGTATTCTTGGCTGCATGTTCTTCTCATTTAATGCCCTGAATATATCTTGCCAGCTCTTTCTGGCTTGCCAGGTCTCTGTGGACAGGTCTGATGTTATTCTGATGGGCTTTCCTCTGTAAGAAAGGAGCCTCTTTGTCCTAGCGGCTTTCATTAGATTATACCTACAATTATGATTCCTCAATTTGACTACCAGGTGTTGTGATGGTTTTTTGGAATGGATAATCTTGGGTGGAGACCGTTCAGACTCTAGTACATGAACGCAGATTCCATTCGGGAGTTTGGGAAAATTTTCATGAAGAACTTGTTCCACTATATCTTCTAGACTTCTTTCTTTCTCCTCCCCTTCAGGGATTCCAATAATTCTAACTTTGGAAGGTTTCGTGGCATCATTTATTTCCCTGATTCTGTTTTCATGGTTTCTAGGCTGTTTGTTCCAGCCCTCCTCCTGATCCCCTCTCTCTATCTGTTTGTCCTCCAGATCACTAATTCTAACTTCTGTCTCAGTTACCCTAGCTTTGAGAGAATTTAGATTAGTTTGGAACTCATTGAGAGCATTGTGAACCTCAGCCCTGGTAGCTTTAAGCTCCGCCCTAACATTGTGAACATCATCTCTCTTCACTTTCAGCTCAGCCCTAATCAATTCCATTTGGTCATCCATGGCTTTCTCCAACCTAGCTATTGCCTGGATAATTGTTAGCCTGAATTCTCTTTCCGACATATTGTCTATGTTGATAGCCATTAGCTCTGTTGCTGAAGGTCCATACTCTATATTTTTCTACTGTTGGGCATTCCTCCTCCTAGTCATTTTGGTGAAAGATGACTGAATAGATGTAGCTGGATGTATTGACAGTGTTATAGTCAAGGTGCACCCTGGAACACTTCTGAGCAATCAGGATTTCCTACCCAAACGAGAGACAAAAGAAAAGAAAAAGAAAAAAAGGAGAGAGAGAGAGACAGGAAAGAAAGGGAAGATGAAAGAGAAGGTTCAGCCCAGATGAGCCTCAAGGTAAGATTTATGAAGTAGACAAACAAAAATAAACAAAAAGACTGATAAAAGTATATGACAACAGAAAAAAAAATATATATATATATGCAAATAAAGGAAGAACCTCGTCAAAAAGAACCCCAAGTGTAAGATTTATATACTATCAGGACAAACACAAAAACACAGAAACACTGGCAGAAGAAAAAGATGGGAGAGTGGTTATAAATTCTCAGTGTGAGCCAAGAAGATTGTTTTGCTTCTTCTTGGATGTATCTTGATATCTTTGTTAAAGGCCTCATGTTTCCTAAGATAAAGGGGGATTAAAAATTTGATTAGCTATAGGAGAGTATTGGTTGGGGAAAGGGGAGTACTTTGAAGTTTAATTCTATCTGAATATTAGAAAATAAAAATAAAAAGGAATAAACTGGACTAAACTAAACTAAAATTAAAAAAAATAAATTCAAAAAATAGAAATGCAAAAAGAAAACATAGGTGTATGTATCAAAAAGTTTAGGTTAATATACACTATGGAGTATTATGCCTCCATCAGAAAGGACGTATACCCAACTTTTGTAGCAACATGGACGGGACTGGAAGAGATTATGCTGAGTGAAATAAGTCAAGCAGAGAGAGTCAATTATCATATGGTTTCACTTATTTGTGGAACATAACAAAGAGCATGGAGGACATGGGGAGATAGAGAGGAGAAGGGAGTTGGGGGAAATTGGAAGGGGAGGTGAACCATGAGAGACTATGTACTCTGAAAAATAATATGAGGAGGTTGAAGGGGCGGGTGTGGAAGGTTGGGGTACCATGTGGTGGGTATTATAGATGGCACGGTTTGCATGGAGAACTGGTTGTAGTGCAAAAATAATGAATATTGTTATGCTAAAAATAAATAAAATATAAATTTTAAAAAAGTTCAGGTTAGAAGGTTATTATGGAATTTGATGTACTGGACAGCTCACTGTGATGGTAAATATGTTTAAAAAATATCTATATAGGGGCACCTGGGTGGCTCAGTGGGTTGAGCCACTGCCTTCGGCTCGGGTCATGATCTCGAGGTCCCAGGATCGAGTCCCGCATTGGGCTCTCTGCTCAGCAGGGAGCCTGCTTCCTCCTCTCTCTCTCTCTGCCTCTCTGCCTACTTGTGATCTCTGTCTGTCAAATAAATAAATAAATAAATAAATATATCTATATAAAAAAATAAACCAGAGTAGTGGGAATGAGTAAAAAATAAAAGTTTTCCTTTGAAGTAGAGGTGGTTGTTCCCTTGTCGTCCTTTTTTTTTTTTTCCTTTCTTGGTTTGTTTTCTGGGTGAGGGGGCTGCCACGTGGGTTTTCAGTGATGTTCCCTGAGTTAAGTCCTCCCACCCCCCTCAAGGAAGTGGGCTCTGAGGAAACTTGTTTTTAATCAGGCTTTTAAACTTGGGCGGTTTTTATGTTTGTTCACTTTTTTTTTCTCTCACCTTGACGGATTTTGATGGTTTTTGTAGTTTTAGAGGAAAATATAGTGCACCCTGACCTCCCTCTCAGAGAGAAGCCTCAGTCTGGCTTCAGAGCCCAAATATGTTTCCCCTTAACCACTGGCAAAGCAGGTTCCGAGTCGCAGTCCCTGGGCATGCAGGATCCTTTGCTTGTACCCAGAGCCATGGCAGTGGCAGCTGTCTGGGATGCTCCAGACCACCAGAGAGGTTCCAAGCAGCAATCGCACACTGAGATTTTCCCGATGGCCGAGGCTGGGAGTGCCTGGTCTTTCTGGGTCTAAGAGCACCCGGCTTGCCCACACCTCTTTCAGGAGAGCCTGTGGGTCACACACGGGTCTCAGGCTCTGAGAATGGGGTGCAGGTCCGAAAGCACCAGGCTGGGCCTTCGTGCAACTCTCTGGGGGGAGAGTTTGGTGCACGCGTCTTAGGCTCTGAAACAATGGTGTGTATCAAAGGCCACAGGCTGGCCCTTTGTACCTCTCTCAGGGGAGGATGAGCAGCACACGCATCTCAGGCTCTATAGCAGGGCTCGCACGTTCTGGTGTCCAGCATGGCTCCCATCCCCTCACAGGAGCAGGACGCCACGTGTTCTCGGGTGCTCTCATGGCTTAGAGTCCAAGACCTGGTTTTTCTGCTACACCATCTCTGTCTCAGCACCAGGGAAGGCTGTCCGGGAATCAGGGATTTAATCCCCTGTCCCTAGCCACCCCAATCCCACAATTTCCCCACCCCACTATCCTTTGCTCTTTTGGAGTGCTTTCAAAAAGTCCCTAAGTTAAACCTGGTCCCCAGATGCAGGGCACTCTCGCTCATATTGGGGTATTACTTTCCAACTGGTCGCCTCTGGTGGCTCCCTCCTCCTGTTGTTTATCTTCCAATATCAGTTCCCCGTTCCCACACCACTTTACCTGCCCACTGGCGTCTTCTGCACTTGTAGAGATCCAGACGTGTATAATTCTGATCTAAGGCTAATTTCATGAGTAATTGGAGTTCTTTGTTAGGCAATCAGCTCACTTTAGGGTACAGGTTGAAAAGGCGCCTCCTCCTACTTCCTCGCCATCTTGTCCCCTCCACGTTACAGATAACTTAAGAAGATTTTCCCTAGTCTGGAAGATCAAACATAAGACAAAACATCAAGAGATAGAACATTATAGTCTTTCAGTTCACCTAGTCCCATGTTAATAATTCTGGTTTAGTCTGAATGCAGCTTTTCCTTCTGTAAATTCTTACCCATTTCAGTTCCAGAATTTCAACATATCAAAGACCTGTATTTGTCCTGAAAGTCTCCCGTATGAATTTTCTTTGAGACAGAATTTATCTTCCAAGAGAATTAAAACAATTACAAATGACAAAAAGAGCTGCTGATATGAGAATTTACAATAAAACTGGCAAGAAAATCAGGTTACTTCTGTGACACATAACATTTCCATAATCACAATATCAAGTGGTGATCTATCAACGTATTAAAACTTTAGGAAATGCATGGCATTTTCCCAAATGTAACCCAAGCTTTATTATTGGTTTAAATCTTATCCACAATTGCTAAAACCTTAGAAAGTTTTAAAACACATGCCTAAATATAATTAGGGATGTTAAACACCCGATAAAACAAAGCATAGAAACTGAATTTTCTTGGCAGGCAAAGAGAAAACCATAACAGATCGATTAGCTTAAGAAAACTTTGTCTTTTTAAACAGAGAGAAAACCAGCTTTTCTATACCAGTGTCTTTTTTTTTTTTTAAGTATGCAGATAAAGAGTTTACTAGGTTTTCTCCATCCTCACCCTACTGATCGGAAAGTCCTCTTGATAGGGAATTCTGGAGCCACAGCACAGCATTCTGCCTTCCTCATAGAAAGAAGTGCCTGGTAAGACTTCCCAAAAAACCCACATGAGTATCATCTGCTCGGCCCTAGCGGATCCCTGATTTATAAGTTGCTCTTGCCACTAATTCTTTGTCTGACAGAGGCTGAGCCCCAACCTCGTGTCAGCCACCCAGAGAGCAGGACCCATATAAAGCATATGAGACCGGCCATGGCCGAGTCTGTCCTCACTACCCATCCTTGGTATTTGGGCATCTGTCCCAGACCTTTGCTGGAATCCGTTCTAATGGGGGAACCTGAATCCCAATAGAGAACTGCTCCTTCCCCATGGCAGAAAGCCTAGCTCTTGGGGATGGGTGTCCAACCTTCAGAGAGGGAGACAGCTGCATGGGCAATGAGATCATTCCCACTCCTGAAGGGTGTCCAGGAACAAACAGGCATTGTGACCCTCAGCCTAAGCATCCTTTCAAATAAGCCCTCTCTATTGGACCACCAGGATCCCGCATTGTAGACCTGGTATGCCCCTAGGCCCAAATTCTAACTTTTGGTGGGAATTTCTTGGTGCCCAGACCCAGAGCCCATCTCTGGTATCACTGTTGTTGGGCACCCCTAAGATGCAAAACGGCACTCTTCCCTTCCTTGAAAAAGCCACCAAAGTATGGGGAGCCGCCAGGATCCTTAGAGGGGAAAAATCTCCCATGGACTCATGAGACCACACCTGCATTCCGAGGCCATCCTGGACAGACAATGCCAATAAAAAAGGCTGTGCTACCAACATCGAGTCATCCTAATTACAGTTTCTGACGAGCTGCCTTCCAGGTTGATGCATTGGGCTGCGATCACTGTGCCACTAAGAATAAACCTAGTTAGCGTATGCAGACTTCTCTCCAAAAACCATGCCTCAAATGTCCTCCAGGATGGGGTCTCTGGAGCCACACCACAGGACTGTGCCTTCCATCTCCAAGGAAAATTTGCCCATCACATTTGCCCAAACTTTCCAGATTAAAAGAAACATTCAAGGCCAATAATCCCACCCCAATATTGGAAGCTGCTCTGGACAAAATTGCTCAGTCTGCAACACCCTGATCACCTATATCCAGGCAGATACCCAAGTCAATGGTCCTGATACAGAAAATTGAAACTGACATGCACCTACTACATCATTGGAACCCTAGATTAGGTTTCAGGCATCTGTCCTCAGAGGCCTGTTCTGTAATACCAAGTTAGGATACAACATATTGACCCTGAGCCACAGAACACAACATCTCCTGTCCTAAGAAGAAAACTGTGCTCTTCGACCAGTGCCAATCTGTCAGGGTAGGAGAATCCTTCATGGCCCCTTAACCCCCAGGACTTTCTAAAACCTCCCTGGTAACAAACCAGCATTGGAACACAACTGCAAGAGATTCCATGTCAACTGAAACCTTGGCATGTGGCCACAGGCCACCATTACAAACCTGTCATGTTTGTCAGCTGCAATGGTCATTGGACTTGTGCTTTCTAGGAATCCATGTGGAAGGGCTCTGCTACAAAAAATTTCCACATGAGTTACCCCAGAGCAAACAAACCAGACTCCATCTGTCCAGTAGAAGGAAACCTTGATATTTGGAGCATCTCACAATCCTCATCATGGGAAATCCTTCATGGTCTCTTGAAGCCACCTTTCCATTTGTCAGTCATCATAGACACAAACTTCTTTCATCCGCCCTTACTCAGGTGCTGGACGTCTCCAATGAGTTGGTGCACATTGGAACTGTCTTCTGCTTTGAATTGAATTTAACCCTAGCTTTTGTTTACAATTCCGTCCTCACCCTACTGGTCCTGAAGCCCTCTTGATAGGTAATTCTGGAGCCACAGCGCAGCATTCTGCCTTTCCCATAGAAAGAAGTGGTGCCTGGTAAGACTGCCCCAAAAACCCACATGAAGTTCATCTGCTCGGCCCTCGCGGATCCCCGATTTTGAGGCTGCTCTGGCCACTAGTGCTGGGTCTGACAAAGCCTGAGACCTGACCTCGTGTCAGCCACCCAGAGAGCAGGGCCCATATCCAGCATGTGAGACCGGCCATGGTCTAGCCCGTCCTCACTACCCATCCTGGGTATTCAGGCATCTGTTCCCAGACCTTTGCTGGAATCCCTTCCAATGGGGGAACCTGAAGCCCAATAGAGAACTGCTCCTTCCCCATGGCAGGAAACTTAGCTGTTGGGAAGAGTGTCCAACTCTCAGCGTGGGAGCCAGCTGCATGGGCAACGAGACCATAGCCACTCCTGAAGTGTGCCCTGGGAACAAACAGGGATTCTGACCCTAAGCCTAAGCATGCCTTCAAACAGCCCTCTCTCTTGCATCACAAGGATCCTACATTGCAGGCCTGGTACTCCCCTAGGCCCAAATCCTAACCATTGGTGGGAATTTCTTGGTGCCCAGACCCAGAGCCCGTCTCTGGTATCCCTGTTTTGGGGCACCCCGAAGATCGAAAACAGCACTCTTCCCTTCCCTGAAAAAGCCACCAAAGTATGGGGAGCCACCAGGATCCTCAGGGAGGAAAAATATCCCGTGGACCAATGAGACCACACCTGCATTCCGAGGCCATCCTGGACATACAATGTCGATAGAAAAGGCTGTGCAACCGCCACTGAGTCATCCTAATTACAGTTTCTGACGAGTTGCCCTCCAGGTCAATGCATTGGGCTGCGATCACTGTGCCACTAAGAATAAACCTAGTTTGCATTTGCAGACTTCTCTCCCAAAACCATGCCTCACATGTCCTCCAGGATGGGGTCTCTGGAGCCATACCACAGGACTGTGCCTTCCATCACCAAGGAAACTTTTCCCATCACATTTGCCCAAACCCTCCAGATTAGGGGAAGCTTCCAAGGCCCCTGATCCCACCCCAATATTGGAAGCGGCTCTGGATGTAAATTCACAGTCTGAAACACTCTGAGCACCTACATCCAGGCAGACACTTGGGTCAGGTTCAATTTTCAGAGTGCCTCATTGGCCACACTTGTTTCTCCTACACTGAATGCTGGAGTCAGAGAATTGAACCTGACATGCCCCTAGGACATCACTGGAACCCAAGAATAGATTTTCAGGCATCTGTCCTCAGATGGCTGTTCTCTAATACCAACTTATGATACACATCTGTTCCCTGAGCCACACAACAGAACATCTCCTGTCCCCAGAAGGAAATACTCCCCATTCCAATGTCTCCATGGACACAAACCCACATTAGGACCCAACCTCAGGAGAGTACATTTTATCTCAGCCCCCTCCTTTGCTCCCCCAAAGCCAGCAGATTGAACCTGTCTTGTCACTAGGAGACAATTTGAATGGGAGGCGGGCTGCCCAGGCATCCATCCTTAGAACCCTGCTCTGGAGTCATTCCATTTGGGACGTCCTGGAGCATTCCATCAGGTCTCAATTTTCCCGCAGAAAGAATCCCTGCAGTTTGGAGCATCTCACAACTCCCATCGGGGGTCAAAATCCATGGCCTCGTGATGACCCCACCCTTCATGAAGGGGCCATCATGACCAGAAACTCCAACCTGAGCCAACGTCTGATCCTCGCCCTGACTTCAGATGCACAAGATCTTGACTCAGCTCTGAAGAGTGTGCCTGCTGTGCCGTCGCTCCGAAACCTATGCCTAGCTTGTGTTCTCAGATTATTGTCCTCACACTCTTGGCCCACAGGCCCTCCAGTTTGGGAATTCCAGAGTCACAATGCAGTACTCTGCCCGCCCTCAAGAAAAAAAAAAAGTTGCCCTCTGCGGCTCCCCAGAAACCCCAAATGAGGATCAACTGCACACCACTCAGCTGTTCCCCAATTATACAGTCTACCCTGGGCACTAGTGCCCTGTCTGACAGCCTGAGCCTGGATCTCCTGACACACACCCAGAAAGCTGGCCGCACACTGAGCACATTCAGATCCGCCATGCCATAGCTCTTCATCTCTTCCCAATCTCGGCTTCAGAGCCTAGACCTTATCTCCAATCACTCACTGCCCAGGGGTGAACGTGATGCAAAAATCAGAACTCCTCCATCCCCATAGCAAGACACCTTGTGGTTGGCATGTTGTCCAGCATTCAGTGTAGGGGAAACCAGTGTGGCCAATGAGGCCCCACCTATGCTTGAGGGCTGTGATGGGCACAAACACACATTGTGACCCTCAGCGTGAGCCCTTTCCTAAAGTAAGGCCTATCAGTGGCTGGACCAAGAGCCAGGGCATGGGGCTTGCGATGCCCCTAGGCCCCCAATCTTAACCAGAGTTTGGGCTGTCCAGTTGCCCCTCCCCAGGGATCTGCTCTGGAAACACTCCTTTGGAGGCACACCTGAGGTATAAAAACAGAAATGTCTCTTCCCATCCACAGAATGACCCCAAACTCTTGCATCGGGCTAAAACGCCAGAGAGGGAGACTCATCCATGGCCTTTGAGGTCTCCCCGACATTGGACGGCCATTGGTGCCACAAAATCCAGAGACAAAAGGTTGAGCATGCGCCTCACACTCCCCATTTGTTCATATCCCAAAAAGTTTACCCCGAAGATATTTATGCAGTCTGTAGATCGTGTCTGCCATACCTACATCTCAAAACATAAGCCGAGTTTGTGTTTTCAGACTTCTGTCACCACAGTCCTGGCCCACACACCCTACATACTGGGGCCACTGGAGCCACACCTCATGACTGTGCGTGCCATCTCCAAGGGAATTCTGCCCATTCCATTGGCCACACTTAATGAAGGGGCCGTCATAGACAGAAACACCAAATTGAGCCAACATCTGATCCTCGCCCTGACTTCAGATGCACGAGATCTTGATTCAGCTCTGCAGAGTGTGCCCGCCCTGCCCTCGCCTTGAAACCTAAGTCTAGCTTATGTTGTCAGAGTTCTGTCCTCACACTCCTCGCCCACAAGCCCTCCAGATTGGGAATTCTGGAGCCACAGTGCAGCACTCTGCCTGCCCTCGAGAAGAAAAATTTTGCACTCCTGGCCCACCAATGCTCTATTTTGGCAGTATTGGAGCCACAATGCAGCACTCTGCCTGCCCTCCAGGAGAAAAACGTTGCCCTCTGGGGCTACCCAGAAACGCCAAGTGAGGATCAACCTGCATGCCATTAGACTCTACCCCAATTATACAGTCTATATCTGGACACGAATGCCCTGTCTGACATAGGCTGAGCATGGAACTCCCGACCGACACCCAGACAGCTGGCCACACACTGAGCCCATAAGACCCGCCATGGTCTAGGTCGTCATCTCTTCCCAACATTGTTTTTCAGGCTTTGGAATCTAGACCTTATCTCCAGTCATTGCCAATGGTTGAATGTGATGCAGAAATCAGAACTTATCCTTACCCATGGCTAGAAATATTGTGGGTATCATGTTGTCCAACATTCAGTGTAGGAGAAACAAGTGTGGCCCATGAGGCCCTGCCCATGCTTGAGGGCTGCGTTTGGCACAAACATGCATAGTGACCGTCAGCATGAGCCCTGTACTCAAGTAAGGCCTCTCAGTGGCTGAACCAAGAGCCCCCTTATGGGGCTTACCATGTCTCTAGGCTCCATCCTTAACTGGAAGTCGGGCTGTTAAGTCGCCCCTTCCCAGGGCTTTGCTCTAGAATCCCACTTTGGTGAGACAACAAAGGTTAAAAAAAAATGCATCCCACAAAATGTGCCCATAACCTTGGGATCAGGCCAAATTTACAGAAAATGACACTCGTCCATGGCCCTTGAGGCTACCCCAACACTCCATGGCCATCGCTGACACAATATCCAGAGCCAAAAGCCTGAGCAAGCGCCTCACACTCACCCTTCATAAATATCCTGAAGAGTTCTCCTCACGGTCTGTAGATTGGGTCTGCCATACCTACATCTCCAAACCTAAGCCGAGATTGTGTTTTCATACTTCTGTCCACATAGCCCTGACCCAACACCCTCCATGCTGGGGCCCCTGTTGCCACAACTCAGGACTGTGCTTGTCCTCTCCAAAGGAATTTTCCTCAGAGGCCTGGTTTCCAGTACCAGCATATGGGGATTTCTTGAGGAACCTATCATAACATAACTCGTCTCCACACGGGAAAATTGCTCGTTAGAGCTCTGTCAATATCTCTGGTTAGGAGAATCCTTCAGGGCCCCAGTGTCACCGCCCCATTCCAACTCTCCATGGATACAAACCCACATTAGGACCCATATTCAGAATAGTCCATTTTAATTCAGCCCCCTTGGTTGCTCCCCTAGCCAAAAGATCTTACCTGTCTTGTCGCTAGCAGACAATTGGAATGTGAGGCGGGCTGCCCAGGCATCCATCCTTAGAACCATGTTCTGGAGTCATTCCGTACGGGACGTTCTTGAGCCATCCAATGGGTCCTGACTGTCCTGCAGAAGGAATCCTTGCGGTTTGGAGCATCTCAGTACTCCCACCATGAGAAAACCTTCATGGCCTTGTGTTGCCTGGCCCCTTCATGAAGGAGCCATCATGGACAGGACCCCTAACCTGAGCCTACGTCTGAGCCTCGCCCTGACTTCAGATGCACGGGATCACGAGTCAGCTCTACACAGTGTGCCTTCCGTGTCATCGCCCCTAAGCCTAGCTTGTGTTCTCAGACTTCTGTCCTCATACTCCTGGCCCGCAAGTGCTCCAGTTTGGCATTACTGGAGCCACAATGCAGCAATCGAGCTTCCCTCCAGAAGAAAAACATTGCCCTATGGGGCTACCCAGAAACCCCAAATGAGGATCAACCTGCACGCCACTCAACTGTACCACAATTATACAGTCTACCCTGGGCATTAATGCACTGTTTGACACAGTCTGAGCCTGGAACTCCCGACTGACACCCAGACAGCTGGCACACACTGAGCACATCGGACCCGCCATGGCCTTAGGTCGTCATCTCTTCCCAACTTCGTTTATCAGGCTTCAGAAACTAGACCTTATCTCCAATCACTGACCAGGTTTGAACGTGATGCAGAAATCAGAACTCATCCTTCTCCATGGCAATAAATATTGTGGTTGGCATGTTGTCCAACATTCAGTGTAGGAGAAACCTTGGGGCCCATGAATCCCCGCCCATGCTTGAGGGCAGCAATGGGCACAAACACAAATTGTGACTCTCAGTGTGAGCCCTGTCCTCAAGTAAGGCCTCTCAGTGGCTGGAGCAGGAGCCCACATATAGGGCTTTCGATGCCCCTAGGCCCCCAATCTTAACCAGAGGTCAGGATGTCCAGTCGCCTCTCCCCAGGGCTCTGCTGAAGAATCCCTCTTTTGTTGGGAGACCTGGTTAGGAAACAGAAAGGACTCCTACCATCCCTATAATGACCCCTAACTCTTGGGATTGGGCCAAATCCCTAAAATGTGGAGACTCATCCATGGCCCATGAGACCACACAGTCATTCCATGGCCATCAATGACACAAAATCCAGAGACAAAAGCCTTAGCATGTGCCTCACACTTGCCCTTTGTTCATATCCCAAAGATGTCCCCTCACGGTCTGTAGATCGGGCCTGCCATACCTACCTCCCCAATCCTAAGCCGAATTTGTGTTTTCAGACTTCTGTCCCCATAGTCCTGGCCCATACACCCTCCATGCTGGGGCCCCTGGTGCCACAACTCAGGACTGTGCCTGTCCTCTCCAAGGGAATTCTGCCCATTCCATTTGCCACAGCCGTACATATTAGGAGAAACCTCCAAAGTCCCCAAGGCCATCCCAATAGTTTAGGCCACCCAGGATAGACAGGGGCGATCTGACACCAGCTTAGGAACTGCCTCCACTCATACCCGTAGACAGAAGTCCACAGAGAGGAAGATTGAACCTGACAGGCCCCTAGGTTGGAATTGGATCCATTGCTTTGGTTTCCAGGCATCTCTCCTCAGAGGCCGGGTTTCCAATACCAGAATATGGGGGCTTCCTCAGGCACCATCAGAGCAAATATCGTCTCCACATGGTAAAATTTCATGTTGGAGCTGTGTCAAAACCTCCGGTTAGGAGAATCCTTCAGGGCCCCGGTGCCACCACCCCATTCCAAGGTCTGCATGGACACAAACCCACATTAACACCCATTTGAAGGAGAGTCCATTTCAACTCAACCCCTTCGCTTTCTCTACAAGAGTCAACTAATCGAACCTGTCTTGTCACTAGGAAACACAATAGGAATGCGAGGTGGGCTGTCCAGGCATCCATCCTTAGAACCCTGCTCTGGCATCATTCCGTCTAGATAAGGAGTAAACTGCCAGAACCATGGGCCCACCACAATATAGGAGGCTGCTCTGGACGCAAATGCACAGTCTTAAATACCCTGATACCTCTATCCAGGCAGACACCAGAGTCGATGGTCCTGAGTCAGAACATTGAACCTGACATGCCCCTAGGACTTCATAGGAAACCGAGGTTAGTTTTTCAGTCCTCAGTCCTCAGAGGCCTGCTTTGGAATTCCAACTTATGATACAACATATGGTCCCTGAGCCACACAACAGAACATCTCCTGTCCCCAGATGGAATCTGGGCTCTTAGACCTGTGTCAAATCATCAGGGTAGATGAATCCTGCATGGCCCCTTAGCCACCAACTCATTCTTAGATCTCCCTGGTAACAAACCAGCACTGTGACCTGTCTTCATGAGATTCCATGTCTAATCCAGTCCTTGGTACTTCGCCACAGAGCCACCAGAATGAACCTGCAATGTTCCTCAGCAGCATTGGTCAATGGAGGCGTGCTTTCCAGGCATCCATGCAGGAGAACTATGCTACGCATTCTTTCCACGTGTGGGACCCTGGAGCAAACAAACTAGACTGCCCATTTCCGTTAGAAGGAAACCTTGCTGTTTGGAGCATCTAGCAAGCACCAGAGTGGGAAATCCTCCATGGCCTCTTGACACCATCCCTCCATTTGTCAGTCATCATAGAAACAAACTCCAGCATGAGCAAATATCTGACATCCACTCTTACTCAGGTGCTGGATATTCGATTCAACTGCTGCACAAAAAAAGTGCCTTTCCAATGACACTGAATGTAACCAGAGCTTGGGTTAACAATTCCATCCTCAGCCTCCTGGTCTGCAAGCCCTCTTGATAGGGAATTCTGGAGCCACAATGCAGCGTTCTGCCTTCCCCTTAGAAACAAGAAAGGCCTGGTGGTTCTGCCTAGAAACCGCACTTGAAGTTCAATCTGCTAGGTACTCTAGGGAACCCTTATTTATAGGATGCCCTGGGCACTAGTGCTGTGTCTGACAGATCCTGAGCCAAGACCTAGTGTCAGCCACCCAGAGATCGGGGTCCATATCCACAATTTGAGACCATCCATGGCCCATGTCCGTAATCTCTAACCATCCTTGGTATTCAGGCATCTGTCCCCAGACTTTGCTGGAATCCCTGCTAATGGAGGAACCTGAAGCACAATAGAGAATTCCTCTTTCCCCATGGCATAAATCCTGGCTGTTGGGATGGGAGTCCAACCCTCAAAGTGGGAGCCAGCTGCATGGCCAAGGAAACCACGCCCACTCATTATGGCCACCCTGGGCACAACCAGGCATTGTGACACTCAGCCTGAGCATGATTTCAAACAAGCCCTCTCAGTTGCACCTCCAGGATACCGCATGCAGGCCTGGTATGCCACTAGGCCCAAATCCTAACACGTGGTGGGATTTTCCAGGTGCCCAGACCCAGAGCCCATCTCTGGAATCCCTATTTTGGGGCACCCCTAAGATGGAAAACAGCACTCTTCCCTTCCCCGAGAAAGCCAGCAACTCTTGGGAACCACAGAAACCTTAAAGAGGAAAAATCTCCCATGGACCCATGAGACCACACCTGCATTCTGAGGCCATTGTGGACACACAATCCAGATACAAAAGCCTCTGCTACTGCCTTCGAGTCACCCGATTGACAGTTCCTGACAATCTTCCCTTTAGGCCTATGCATTGGGCCCATGATCACCTTGCCACTAAACCTAACCCGAGTTTGTGTTTGTAGACTTCTCTCCCAAAACCATGGCTCACATGCCCTCCGGGATGGGGTCTCTGGAGACACACTACAGGATGGTGCCTGCCATCCCCAAGGACACTGTGCCATCAAAGTTGCCCAAACCTTCCATATTAGGAGAAACCTGCAAGGCCCTAGAGCACAACCCAATATTTGAGGCCACTCTGCAAACAAATGCACAGTCAGAAACACCATGATCACCTACGCCTAGGAAGACACTGAAGTCAATGGTCCTGAGTCAGAAGATTGAAACCATATGGTCTGGAATACCAACTTATGATAAAACATATGGTCCCTGGGCCACACAACAGAACATCTCCTGTCCCCAGAAGGAAACCGTGCTTATCGACCGGTGTCAAACCCTCAGGGTAGATGAATCCTACATGGGCCCTTAGCCACCAGCACATTCATAGATCTCCCTGCTAACAAGCCAGAATTGTGACCCATCTTCACGAAACCTCATGTCAATTCCAGGCATTGGTACTCGCCCCAGAGCCAACAAAATGAACCTGCCATGTTTCTAAGATGCAATGGTCAATGGAGTTGTGCTTTCCAGACATCCATGTGGGAGTGCTCTGCTACCCAAATGTTCCACATGGGGGACACTGGAGAAAAGAAACCAGACACCACCTCTCCAGTAGAAGGAAACATTGCTGTTTGGAGCATCTCACAAGTCCCAGTGTGTGAAATCTTCCATGGCCTCTTGACACCACCCCTCCATTTGTCGGTCATCATACACACAATCTCCGTCTTGAGAAACATTTGACATCTGCCCTTACTCAGATGTTAGATATTCCAATCAGCCCCTGCACACTGGAACAGCCTTTCGCTTGGCACTGAATTGAACTGTAGCTTTGGTTTACAATTCCATCCTCACCCTACTGGTCCCCAAGCACTCTTAATAGAGAATTCTGGAGTCACAATGCAGCATTATGCCTTCCCCATAGAAAGAAAAAGTGCCTGATGAGGTCTGCACACAAACTCCACCTGAGGATCAATCTGCTTGGCCTCTAGTGCTGTGTATGACAGAGCATGAGCCCCAACCGTGTGTCAGACACTCAAAGAGCAGGGCCCATTATCAGCATGTGAGACCATGCATGGCCCAGGACCGTCATCTCTACCCATCCTTGGTATTCAGGCCATTCTGCCCAGACCTTTGCTGGAACCCTACCAATGGGGAAACCTGAAGCACTGTAGAGAACTCCTACTTCCTCATGGCACGAAGCCTGGCTGTTGGGATTGGTTTCCAACCCTCAGAGTGGGAGCCAGTCTGAATGAAGATGCTTTCAAACAAACACTCTCAATTGCACCCCCAGGATCCCGCATTACAGGCCTGGTACTCCCCAAGGCCAAAACGCTAACCCTTGGCGGGATTGTCCAGGTGCCCAGACCCAAAGGCCGTCACTGAAATCCCTGTTTTGGGGCACCCCTAATATGGAAAACAGCACTCTTACCTTACCCAAAAAAGCCACCAAATTATGGAGCGCCATCAAGATCCTTAGAGAGGAAAAGTCTCCCATGGACCCATGAGACCACACCTGCATTCTGAGACCATCCTGGACACACAATCCAGAAATAAAAGCCTGTGCTACAGCCGTACAGTCACCCTAATTAAAGTTCCCGACGAACTTACCTCTATGTCTATGCATTGGGCCTGCGATCACATCGCCACTAAACATACCAAAATTTGTGTTTCCAGACCTCTCTACCAAAACCATGGCTCACATGCCAACCAGAATGGGATCGCTGGAGCCCCACCACAGAACTCTGTCTGTTTTCCCCAAGGACAGTGTGCATATCAGAGTTGCCCAAACCTTCTAGATTTGGAGAAACCTGTAAGGCCCCTGAGCCCACCTCAATATTGCTGGCCACACAGGATGCAAATGCGCAGTCTGAAACACCCTGATCACCTACCTCCAGGGAGATAGCCAAGTTAATGATCCTGAGTTATAAGTTTGAACCTGAAATGTCCCTAGGCCCTCAATGGAACCCCATTAGGTTTTCAGGCATCTGTCCTCAGGGGCCTGTTCTGGAATACCAATTTATGACACATCATGTGGTCCCTGACCCACACGACAGAACACCTCCTGTCCCCAGAAGGATACAGCATTCTTCGACCTGTGCCAAACCGTCAGGGTAGGAGAATCCTGCATGGCACCTTAGCAACCAGCACATTCTAAGATCTCCTTGAAAACAAACCAGCATTGTGGCTTATCTGCAAGAGATTCCATGTCAACTCAAGGAATTGATACTTTGCCCCAGAGCCACCAGAACGAACCTGCCATGTTCCTCAGCTGCAATGGTCAATGGAAGTGTGCTTTCCAGGAACCCATGCCGGAGAGCTCTGCTTCACCAACTTTCCACATGGGGGAACCTAGAGCAAACAAACCAGACTTCATCTGCCCAGTAGAAGGAAACCTTACTGTTTGGAGCGGCTCACAGGACTCAGCGTGTAAACTACTCCATGGCCTCTTGACGCCACACACCCCATTTGTTGGTCATCATAGACACAAAATCTAGTGTGAGCAAACATCTGACATCCACCCTTATTCCGGTGCTGGATGTCTCGAATAAACCACTGCACATTGGAACTGCCTTCCGCCTGGCACTGAATAGAACCGTAGCTTGTGTTTACAATTCCATCCTCCCTCAACTGGTCCCCAAGCCCTCTTGATAGGGAAATCTGGACCCACAAGGCAGCATTATGCCTTCTCCACCAAATGAAAAAGTGCCTGGTGAGTCTGGGGAGAAACCCCACATGAGGATACATCCGCTCGGTCCTCAAGGGAACGCCGAATTATAGGCTGCCCTGGCCCCCAGTGCTGTGTCTGACAGAGCCTGAGCCCCTACCGAGTTTCAGCTACCAGAGAGTGGGCCCTATATCTAGCATTTGGGATGGTCATGGCCCAAGTACGTCATCTCTACCCATCCTTGGTATTCAGGCACCTGTCCCCAGATCTTTGCTGGAATCCCTACCAATGGGGAACCTGAAGCACAATAGAGAACTCCACTTTACCCATGGCAATAAACCTGGCTGTTGGAATGGGTGTCTAATCCTTAAAGCAGAAGCCTGTTACAAGACCCATGAGACCACGCCCACTCCTGAGGGCCACCCTGGGCACAGTCATTGTGACCCTCAGCCTGAGCATGCTTTCAAACAATCCCTCTCAGCTTCACTACCATGATCCAGAATTGCAGGCCTGGAATGCCTCTACGCACAAATCCTAAAACTTGGTTGGACTTTCCAGGTGCCCAGACCCAGGGCTCGTCTCTGGAATTCGTGTTTTGGGACACCCAGGAGATGTAAAACAGCACTCTTCCCTTCCCCGAAAAAGCCACCAAACTATGGGGAACCACCAGAATCCATAGAGAGGAAAAGTCTTTCATGGGTCCATGAGAACACACCGGCATTCCGAGGCCATCCTGGACACAAAATCCAGAGAGAAAAGCCTGTGCTACCGCCTTCCAGTCACCCTAATTACAGTTCCAGCCGAGCTCCCCTCCAGATCTATGCATTGAGCCTGTGATCACCTCGCCCCTAACCCTAATCCGAATTAATGTTTGCAGACTTCTCTATGAAAACCATGGCACACATGCCCTCCAGGATGGGGTCTCTGGACCCACGCCACAGGACTGTCCTGCCATCCCCAAGGAAACTGTGCCCATCAAAGTTGCACAAACCTTCTAAATTAGGAGAAACCTGCAAGGCCCCTGAGCCTACCCCAATATTGGCGGCCACTCTGAATGCAAAAGCGCACCTACATCTAGGCAGACAGCCAAAGGAATGGTCCCGAATCAGAATAGTGAACCTAACATGCCCCTAGGACGTCATTGGAACCCTAGATTCAGTTTTCACACATCTGTCCTCTGAGGCCTGATCTGGAATGTGAGCTTATGATACATCATGTGGTCCCTGGGCCACATAACAGAACATCTCCTGAACCCAGAAGGAAACCGTGCCCTTCCATCTGTGCCAAAGCCCAGGGTAGCCCAGGCTGCACAGCCCCTTCGCCACCAGCACATTATAAGATCTCCCTAGTAACAAACCAGCATTGTGGCCCATCTGCAAGAGATTCCATGTCAACTCAAGGACTGGGTACTTCACTCCAGAGACACCAGAACGAATTTGCCATGTTCCTCAGCTGCACTGGTCAGTGGAGTTGAGCTTTCCAGGCATCCATGTGTTGAGCTCTGGTACCCAAAGTTTTCACATAGGGGAACCTGGAGCAAATCAGTCACACTCCACCTGGCCAGTAGAGTGAAATTTGCTATTTGGAGTAGCTCATAAGTCTCAACGTGAAAACACCTTCATGGCTTCTTGACGCCACCCATCCATTTGTCAGTTATCATAGACACAAACTCCAGGGTGAGCAAATATCTGACATCCGCCCTTACTCAGGTGCTGGATATCTCGAATAAGCCGCTGCACATAGGGACTGCCTTCTGCTTGGCATTGAATTGAACCGTAGCTTGTGTTTACAATTCCATCCTCACCCGACTGGTCCCCAAGCCCTCTTGATAGGGAAATCTGGAGCCACAACGCACCATTCTGCCTTCCCTATAGAAAGAAGTCCCTGGTGAGTCAGGCCAGAAACCACACATGAGGATCAATCTGCTCGGCCCTCGAGGCAACCAATTTATAGGTTGCCCTGGCCACTAGTGCTGTGTCTGACAGAGCCTGAGCCCCGACCTAGTGTCTGTCCCCAGACAGTGGGCCCCACATCTAGCATTTGGGATTGCCATGGCCCAAGTACGTCATCTCTACCCATCCTTGGTATTAAGGCACCTGTCCCCAGACCTTTCCCTTGCCAATGTGGGAACCTGAAGCACAATTGAGAACTCCTCCTTCCTCATGGCAGGAATCTTCGCTTTTGGGATGGATGTCCAACCCTCAAAGTGGGAGCCAGTTACAAGACCAGTGAGACCACGCCCACTCCTGAGGGCTGCCCTGGGGACAAGCAGGCATTTTGTCCCTCAGCCTGAATATGCTTTCAAACAATCCCTCTCAGTTGCACCACCATAATCCTGCTGTGCAGGCCTGGTACGCCTCTACGCACAAATCCTAAAACTTGGTGGGATTTTCCAGGCGCCCAGACCCAGAGCCTGTCTCTGGATTCCCTACTTTGGGGCACCCTTAAGATGGAAAACAGCACTCTCTTCCCCTAAAAAGCCACCAAACTATGGGGAGCCACCAGATCCATAGAGAGGAAAAGTCTCCCATGGACCCATGAGAACACACCTGCATTTGGAGGCCATCCTGGACACACAATCCAGAGATAAAAGCCTCTGCTACCAACTTCCAGTCACCCTAATTACAGTTCCAGATGCTCTGCCCTCCAGGTTTATATATTGGCCCTCTATCATCTTACCACTAACCCTACTTCGAATTTGTGTTTGCAGACTTCTCTCCCTAAACAATGGCTCTCTTGCCCTCCAGAATCGGTTCTTTAGAGCCATACAACAGGACTGTGCTGCCATCCCCAAGGAGACTGTGCCCGTCAGAGTTGCCCAAAACTTCCAGATTAGGAGAAACCTGTAAGGCACCTGACCCACCCCAATACTGGTGGACACTCTGGACGCAAATGTGCAGTCTGAAACTTCTTGATCACGTACATCTAGGCAGACACCCAAGTTAATGTCTCTGAGTCAGAAGATTGAACATGACATGACCCTAGGACCTCATTTTACCCTAGATTATGTTTTCAGTCATCTGTCCTCAGAGGCCTGTTCTGGAATATTAGCTTATGATACATGTGAGCCACACAACAGAACATCTCATTTCCCCAGAAGGAAACTGTGATCTTCAGCCTGTTCCAATCCCTCAGGGTAGGAGAATCCTGCATGGCACCTTAGCCACCAGCACATTCTAAGATCTCTCACATATCAAACCAGAACTTTGACCCATGTGCAAGAGATTCCAAGTCAACTCAAGGTCTTGGTGCTTTGCCCAAGAGCCATCAGAACAAAACTGCCATGTTCTTCAGCAGCAATGGTCAAAGGAGCTGTGATTTCCCGTCATACATTTGGGAGAGCTCTGCTCCCCAAACTTTCCACATGGGAGAGCCTGGAGTAAACACACCAGACTCCACCTGTCCAGTAGAAGGAAACCTTGTTGTTTGGAGCATCTCACAAACCTCAGCATGGGAAATCCTCCGTGGTCTCTTGACGCCACTTCTCCATTTGTCGGTCAGCATAGACACAAACTCCACTGTGAGCAAGTCTGACATTTGCCCTTACTCAGTTGCTGGATGTCTCGCATAAGCTGATGCACATTGAAATGGCTTCAGCTTGGCACTGAATTAAACTGTAGCTTGTGATTACAGTTACATCCTCACCCGACTGGTCCCCATGCCCACTTGATAGGGAAATCTGGAATCACAACACTACATTCTGCATTCCCCATAGAAAGAAGTGCCTCGTGAGTCAGGCCAGAAACACCACATGAGGATCTTTCTGCTTGGCTCTCAAGGGTGCACGCTTTATAGGATTCCATGACCACTAGTGCTGTGTCTGACAGAGCCTGAGCCCCGACCTATTGTCAGCCAGCCACAGTTTGGGGCCCATATCCAGCATGTTAGTGCGTCTATAGCCCAAATCCATCCCCTCTACCCATCCTTGATATTCAGGCATCTGTCCCCAGACCTTACCTGGAATCCCTGCCAATGGGGGAACCTGAAGAACAATAGAGAACTCCTCCTTCCCCATAGCAGGAAACCTGGCTGTGGGGATGGGTGTCCAAGCCTCAGAGTGGGAGCCAGCTGCATGGCCAATGAGACCACGCCCACTCATGAGGCCCGCCCTTGGCACAAGCAGGCATTGTGGCCCTCAGCCTGAGCATGCTTTCAAACAAGCCCTCTCAGTTGTGCCACCACGATCCCGCATTGCAGCCCTGGAACACCCCTCATCCCGAATCCTAACCCTTGGTAGAATTTCTTGGTGCCCAGAAACAGAGGCCATCTCTGAAATCTCTGTTTGGGGGCACCCCTAAGATGGAAAACTGCACTCCTCCCTTCCCCGAAAAACAGCACTCCTCCCTTCCCCGAAAAAGTCACAAAACTATGGAGAGCCACCAGATCCTAAGTGAGGTAACGTCTCCCATGGACCCAAGAGACAACATCTGCATTCAGAGTCCATCTCTCATCTGGACACACAATCCAGAGAGAAAAGCCTGTGTTACCGCCTTTCAGTCACCCTAATTACAGTTCCTGATGAGCTCCACTCCAGGTCCACGCATTGCGCCTGTGATCACCTCGCCACTAACCCTAACCCGCATTTGTGTTTGCAGACTTTCTCACAATATCATGGCTCACATGCTCTCCAGGATAGGGTCTCTAAAAACACACCACAGGATTGTGCCTGCAATCCCCAAGGTAACTGTGCCCATCACAGTTGCCCAAACCTTCCAGATTAGGAGAAACCTGCAAGGCCCCTGAGCCCACCCCAATATTGTTGGCAGTGCTGAACACAAATTCACAGTCTGAAAGACCCTTATCACCTACATCCACTGGAGACATCCAAGTCAATGGTCCTGAGTCTGAAGATTGAACCTGACATGCCCCTAGGACCTCATTGAAACCCTAGATTAGGTTTTCAGGCATCTGTCCCCAGGGTCCTGTTCTGGAATACCAACTTAGGAGTGAACATGTGGTCTCTGAGCCCCGCAACAGAACATCTCCTGTTCCCAGAAGAAAACTGTGCCCTTTGACCTGTTCCAAACCCTCAGGGATGGAGAATCCTGCACAGCACCTTAGAAACCAGCACATATGCTGAGTTTGTGCATTGCTCCAAGCCACAAGGTTTCCATCTGCGAGACAGTCGAGTCCTGTTTGATGGTTCCAGGACGTCCCATATGGAAGGACTGGAGGGCAGAGTTCGAAGGATGGATGCCTGTACACCATACCTCGCATTCCAATTGTCTATGAGCGACAAAACATGTTTGAACTCCTGGCTCTAGGGTAGGCTACCCAAGGGGCTGAGTTGAAATGAACTCTTCTGAGGATGGGTTGTAATGTGGGTTTGTGTACATGGAGACCATGGAATGTGCTGGTGGCTCAGGGGCCTTGCAGAAATCGCCTTACCAAAGGGTTTGATAGAGCTCAAATAAGAAAGCTCCCCATGTGGAGATGAGAGAGGTTCTGTTTAGTGAATCAGAAAAGCCCAAATGCTGGTCTTCGAAACCAGTCCTCTGAGGACAGACACCTGGAAACCAAAGCTAGGATTTAGATTAAGGCCTAGGTGCCTGTCCGTTTCAATCTTCTGTCTCTAGGGACACTGTTGAGGGTCTAAGTGGAGATAGTTGCTCAGCTGGTGCCAGAATGCCTCTGTTAGTCCAGGGTGGCCTGCACTATTGGCATGGCCTCGGGGGCCTTGGAAGTTTGTCCTAATCTGTAGGGTTGTGGCCAATGGATTGGGCACAGTTTTCTTGGAGAGGACAGGCACTATAATTCTGGAGGGTGTTTGTGTCCGGGCTGTGGGCACAAAAGTCTGATAACACAAACTTGGCTACGTGTGGCACTGAGGGTATGACAGGCCCGATCTGCAGGGCGTGAGGGGAGCTCCTCAGGTTATGAAAGAATGGCGAGTGGGAGGTGGTCACTCAAGGTTTTGTCTCTGGATGTTGTGTTCCCAGTAGCCATGGAATGTAGGGGTGGCCTCAGGGGCTATGGGAGAGTCTCCCTCTCTGAGGATTTGGACCAGCTCCCAATATTTTGGAGTAATTTGTGGGAAGGGTGGAGTCCTGTTGTCAGGCTCAGGTGTCTCTCCAAGAGAGGGGCTCCAGATCACAGATTGGGCAACTGGAAAACTCAAACTCTGGTGAAGTTTGGGAGCATTGGGGCTTGGCAAGCCCCATATTCGGGCTCTTGGTCCAGGCCCCGAGAGGCCTTACTTCCACATGGTGCTCACGCTGAGGGTCACAATGTGAGTTTGTGCCCAAGGGAGAACTCAAGTTTTGGCTTGGCCTCAGGGGACATGAGGGTTTCTCCTACCCTGAAGGTGTGACTCCATGAAAACAGCAAGCTTTACAACCATGGGGAAGGTGGAGTTCTGATTTGTGCTTAAGATACCCACCTGTGCTGGGATTTGATATAATGTCTAAGTTCAAACGTCTGAAAACCTAGGTTGGGAAGAGATGATGGCCTAAGGCCACGGCGTGTCCGATGTGCTGGGTGTGAGGCCAGCTGTATCCTTGTCTGTCCTGATGTCTGGCCTCAGGCTGTGTCAGACAGAGCATTAGTGCCAAGGGCCGCTTATCCAATTTGGGTGCAGTCGAGGTGGAGGCACGTTGATTTTCATTTGGGGTTTCTGGAGAGCCCCATCGGGCAAAGATTTTCTACTGGTGGGCAGGCAGAGGGCTGAGTTGTGGATCCATATTTCCCAGTATGGATGGCTTGTTTGACAGGAGTGTGAGGAAGGAATTCTGAAAACACAAGCTAGCGTGAGGTCTGGGGCCGAGGGCACGCAGGCCCACTTTGCATAGGCTGAATTGAGATCTCCTGCATCTGTGGTCAGGGAGAGTATCAGAAGTTGCCTCAGGCTGGAGTTTGTGTCCATTATGGCCTCTTCCTAAAGGGGGTGGGGCCATTATGAGGCCAGAGTCGTTTCCCTATGCTGGGAGTTGTGAGCTTCTCCAAACCTCAAGTTTTCCTCCTACACACAGTCGAGTCCTATTGGATGGTTTCAGGATGCCCCACACAGAAAGACTCGAGAGCAGGGGTCTAAGCATGGATGCCAGGAAAGACCACCTCACCTTCCCATTGACTGGTTGGGATAAGGCAGGCTCAATCTGCGGGCTCTTGGGTGAGCTACCCAGAGGGCTGAGTGGAAATGGACTCTGCTGAGGATGGGCCATATTGTGGGTTGGAGGCCATGGAGACCTTGGAATGTGGTGGTGGCTCAGGGTCTTTGTAGGATTCTCCAACCTGAAGGGTTTGACACAGCTCCAACAAAGAAGCTTCCCGTGTGGACACGAGAAGTGTTCTGTTTGGTGCCTCAGGAAAGCCCCATATGCTTGTCTTAGAACCCAGGACTCTGAGGAATGACACCTGGAAATCAAAGCAAGAGTTCAGATTAGGGACTAGGGGCCCGTCCATTTCAATCTTCTGTCTTCGTGGGCATCTCTCTGCGTGTCTGTGTAGAGGTAGTTGCTCAGCTTGTGTCAGATTGCCCCTGTTTGTCCAGGGCGGCTCTTGTTCCAGCCACTGAGAGGCATTAACTGAGTAGGGGACTCATGCTGAGGCTCGCAATGCGTGTTTGTGCCCAAAGCGGCCCTCAATCATGAGTGGGGCATCATTGACCATGCAGGTTTTTCCTACATTGAATGTTGGACAACATGCCAACCACAAGGTTTCTTGCAATGGGGAAGGAGGAGTTCTGATTCCTGCATCACGTTCACCTCTAGGCAGTGATTGGAGATAAGATCTAGGTTCTGAAACCTGAAGACCGAGGTTAGGAAGAGATGACGACCTAAGGCCACTCCATGTCTGATGTGCCCAGTTTGTGGCCACCTTTCTGGATATCGGTCACGAGGTCTGGGCTCAGGCTGTGTCAGACAGAGCATTAGTACCCAGATAAGCTGTATAATTGGGGTACAGTCGAGTGGCATGCAGAAGATAATCATTTGCAGTTTCTGATTAGCCCCTTTGGGTAAAGTTTTTCTTCTGGAGGGCAGGCAGAGTGCTGGATTCTGGCTCCGGAATTGCCAAACTGGAGGGCTTTTGGGCCAGGACTGTGAGAACGGAAGTCTGAGAAAACAAGCTAGGTTTAGGTTTTGGGGCGAGAGCACGGCAGGCACCCTCTGCAGAGCTGAATCGAGATTTCGTGCATCTGAAGTCAGGACGAGGATCAGACGTTGGCTCAGTTTGGAGATTCTATCCATGATGACCCCTTCATGAAGTGGGGTCATAACGAGACCATGGGAGTTTTCCCGTGATGGGAGTAGTAAGATATTCCAAACCACAGGGATTTTCTGCAGGTCAATTGAAACCTGTTGGATGTCTCCAGGACGTCCCATATGGAAAGATTGCAGAACAGGGTTCTAAGGATGGATGCCTGGGCAGCCCGCCTCACATTCCATTTGTCTCCTAGCAACAGGATACGTTTGATCTGCTGGCTCTGGTGTAGCAACCAAAGGGGCTGAGTTGAAATGGACTCTCCTGAGGATGTGTCATAATGTGGGTTTATGTCCATGGAGACGTTGGAAAGGGGCAGTTGCACCAGGGCCCTGAAGGATTCTCCTAACTGGCGGTATTGACACAGCTCCACAGAGCATGTTTCCCATGTGGAGATGAGATTTGTTCTCATTGGTGCTTCAGTTAACCCCCATATGGAAATCAGAACTCTGAGGAGAGATACCTGGAAACGAAAGCAATGGATCTGTTTCCAGTTAAATCTTCTCTGCGGACATTTGTCTACGGGTCTGAGTGGAAGTAGTTCCTCAGCGTGTGTCAGATCACCACTATTCCTCCTGGTTGGGCTACACTATTGGGATGGCCTCAGTGACTTTGGAGGTCTCTCCTAATTTGCAAGTTTTTGGCAAATGAAATGGGCAGAATTCCTTTGGGGAGGGAAGGCACAGTCCTGAAGTGTGGCTCCAGGGTACCCAGCCTGGAGGGTGTGTGGGTCACAGCTGTGGGGACAGAAGTCTGAAAACAGAAACTCGGCTTAGGTTTGGGGATGTAGCTATGGCAGGCCCGATCTACAGCCCTTGGGAAATCTTCATGATATGAACAAAGGGCGAGTGTGAGGCATTTGCTCAGGCTTTTGTCTCTGGATTTTGTGTCACTAATGGCTGTGGAATGTCGGGGTGGCTTCATGAGCCATGGACGAGTCTCCCTCTCTGGGATATTGGCCCGATCCCAAGATTTTTGGGGTCATTCTGTATGATGGGAGGAGTCCGTTCTGGTTTTTTCTTACCTCAGGTGTGTCACTAAAAGACGGATTCCAGAGCAGAGTCCTGGGGAGGGGAGACTGGACAACACGAAATCTGGTTCAGATTGGGGGCCTAGGGGCATGGCAATCCCCATATGCGGGCTCTTGGTCCAGCCACTGAGAGGCCTTACTTGAGGACACTGAGCTCACACTGAGGGTCACAATGCATGTTTGTGCCGAACGTAGCCCTCAAGCATGAGCGGGGACTCATGGACCATGCTGGGGTCTCCTACACTTAACGTTGGACAACATGCGATCCACAAGATTTTGGCCATGGGGAAGGAGGAGTTCTGATTTTTGCATCACGTTCACCCCTGGGCAGTGATTGGAGATAAGGTCTAGCTTCTGAAGCCTGAAAACCGAGTTTGGGATAAAATGATGACCTAAGGCCATGGAGGGTCGGATGCGCTCAGTGTGCGGTCAGCTGTCTGGGTGTTGGTCAGAACGTCCGGGCTCAGGCTTTGTCAGACAGTGCATTAGTGCCCAGGTTAGACTATACAATTTAAGTACAGTCGAGTGCCGTGTAGGTTTATCCTCATTTGGCGTGTCTGGAAAGCTCCATAGGGCAACATTTTTCTTCTGGAGGGAAGGCAGATTGCTGCGTTGTGGGTCTGTAATTGCCAAACGTGAGGGCTTGGGGGCCAGGATGTGAGGACAGAAGTCTGAGAACACAAGCTAGACTTAGGTTTCAGGGCGAGGGAAAGGCAGGCACACTCTGCGATCTCGTGCATCTGAAGTCAGGGAGAAGATCAGATGATGGCTCAGTTTGGAGATTCTGTCCAAGATGGCCTCTTCATGAAGCGGGGTGGGGGCGTCACAAAGCCATCGAGGTTTTCCCATGTTGGGAGTTGTGAGATGCTCCAAACAGCAAAGATTCCTTCTGCGGGACAATTGATACCTGTTGGATGGCTCCAGGACATCCCATAGGGACGACTCAAGAGCAGGGTTCTAAAGAGGGATGCCTGGGTTTCCCACCTCGCATTCAAATCGTCTCATTGCAATAAGACAAGTTGAATCTCTTGTCTCTGGTGGAGCAACCAAGGGCGCTGAGTTGAAATGGACTCTCCTGCGCATGGGTCATAATGTGGGTTTGTGTCCATGGGGACCTTGGAATGGGTCGGTGACACCAGGGTCATGAAGTTTTCTACTAATCAGAGGTTTTGACACAGTTCCCATGTGCAAGTTTCCCATATGGAGACGAGATTTGTTCTGGTGGGTGCTTCAGGAAAGCCTCATATGTTGCTATTGGAAACCAGGCTTCTAGGGAGAGATGGCTAGAAACCAAAGCAATGGATCTGCTGAAGTCCTAGGGGCCTGTCCAGTTCAATTTTCTTCTCTTTGGACATCTGTCTCAAGGTCTGAGTGCAGGTAGTATCTCAGCTGGTGGCAGATAGCCCCTGTTTGTCCCGGGTAGCCTACACACTTAGGATAGCCTTGGGGACTCTGGAGCTTTGTCCTAATTTGTTCTGACTGGTGCCACTCCGACATTCCACGACCATCGTTGACACAAAATCCAGACAAAAGCCTGAGCAAGCGCCTCACTCTCGCCCTTTGTTCATATCCCAAAGAGTTCTAATGATCTGTAGATGGGCCTGCCATACCTACATCCTCAAACCTAAGCTGAGTTGCTGTTTTTAGACTTTTGTCCCCACGGCCCTGGCCCACACACCTCCAGGCTAGGGCCCCTGGAACCACACCTCAGGATTGTTCCTGCCCTCTCAAAGGGAATTCATATTCCATTGGCCACAACCATATAAATCAGGAGAGATCTCCAATGTCCTTGGGACCATCCCAATATTGTAGGCCGCTCGGAACAAACAGGGGTGATCTGACACTAGCTGAGCAACTAGCTCCACACAGACTCGGAGACAGATGTCCCCAGAGAAGAACATTGAACTGGACAGGCCCCTAGGCCCTAATCAGATCCATTGCTTTGGTTTCCAGGCATCTCTTCTCAGAGGCCTGGTTTCCAATACCAGCCTATGGGGTTTCCAGAGGCCCCATCAGAGCAAGTCTTGTCTGCACATTGGAAACTTGCTCGTGGAGCTATGTCAGAACCTCAGAGGCCTGGTTTTCAATACCACCATATGGGGGTTTCCTGAGGCATCAGTCAGAACAAATGTCTTCTCCACATGGGAAACGTGCTCTTTCAAGCTGTGTCAAAACCTCCGGCTAGGAAAATCCTTCAGGGCCCCGGTGCCACCACCTCATTCCAAGGTCTCCATGGACACAATCCCACATTAGGACCCATCTGCAGGAGAGTCTATTTCAACTCAGTGCCCTTGGGTGCTCCCCTAGAGCCAGCAGATCGAACCTATCTTGTCACTAGGAGAAAATTGGAATGTGAGGCGGGCTGGCTAGGCATCCATCTGTAGAAAACTACTCTGAAGTAATTCCATATGGGACGTCCTGGAGCCATCCAACAGGTCACAGCTCTCCTGCAGAAGGAATCCTTGCGCTTTGGAGCACCTCACAACTCCCATCATGGGAAAAGCTCTGTGGCCTCGTGGTGCACCGTCCCCTTCATGAAAGAGCCATCTTGGACAGAAACTCCAACCTGAGCCAACGTCTAATCCTCGCCCTGACTTCAGATGCACGAAATCTTGATTCAACTCTGCAGAGTGTGCCTGCCGAAACCCCGCCCCGAAGCAAAACCTAGCTATTGTTCTCAGACTTCGTCCTCACACTCTGAGCCCACCAGCCCTCCAGTTAGGGAATTCTGGAGAGACACAATGCAGCACTCTGACTCCCCTCCAGAAGAGAAACGTTGTCCTATGGGGCTAACCAGAAACACCAAATGAGGATCAACCTGCATGCCACTTGACTCTACCCCAATTATACAGTTTCGCTTCGGCGTTAATGCCCTGTCTTGCACAGGCTGAGGTCTGAATTCCCAACCGACACCCAGACAGCTGGCTGTACACTGAGCACATCAGACCCGCCATGGCTTTAGGTCATCATCTCTTCCCAACCTTGGTTTTCAGGCTTCAGAACCTAGACCTTATATATACTCACTACCCAGGGGTGAACGTGATGCAGAAATAAAACTCCTTCTTCCTCAAGGCAAGAAACCTTGTGGTTGGCATGTTTTCCAACATTCAATGTAGGAGAATCCAGTGTAGCCCATGAGTCCCCGCCCATGCTTGAGAACCGCAATGGGCACAAACACATTGGGACCCTCAGTGTGAGCCCTGTCCTCAAGTAAAGCCTCTCATGGGCTGGACCAAGAACCTGCATTGCCATCCCTAGTCCCCCAATATTAATGAGAGGTTGAGAGGTCTAGTCACCCCTATTCAGGTCTCTGCTCTGGAACCCCTGAGGAAAAAAATATCGAAGGGTCTCCTCCATCCCCTGAATGAGCCCCAAAACTTGGGATCTGACCAAATCTTAAAAGAGAAAGAATCATCCATGGCCAAAGAGGCCATCCCGTCATTCCATGGCCACCATTGACACAAAATCTAGAGACAAAAGCCTGGAGATATGCCTCACACTTGCCCTTTGTTCATAGCCTGAAAAATTCTCCTCACGGTCTATAGATCAGCCCTGTCATACCTACGTCCCCAAACCTAAGCTGAGTTTGGGTTTTCAGATTTCTGTCCCCACTGTCCTGGCCCACACACCCTCCAGGCTGGGGCCCCTGGAGCCATGCCTCAGGACTGTGCCTGCCTTCTCCAAGCAAATTCCGCCCATTCCATTGGCCACAACCCTAAAGATTAGGAGAACACTCCAAAGTCCCTGAGGCCATCCCAATACTGTTGGCCACTCAGGGCAAACAGGGTGATCTGTCCCAAGAAGAGCAACTACCTCAACTCAGACCCATAGACAGATAACCCCAGAGAAGAAGATTGAACCGGACAGGCACCTAGGCCCTAATCAGATCCATTGCTTTTGATTCCAGGCATCTCTCCTCAGAGGCCTGGTTTCTAATACCAGCATATGTGTTCTTCTGGAGGTACCAGTCTGAACAAATCTCATTTCCACATGGGAAACATGCATTTTGGAGCTGTGTCACAACCTCCAGTTAAGGGAAACCTTCAGGTCCCAGCAGCCAACACCCCATTCCAAGGTCTCCATGGACACAAACCCACATTATGACCCATCCGCAGGCGAGTCCATTTCAACACATCCCCTTTGGTTGCTCCCCAAAAGAAGCAGATCGAACCTGCCTTGTCACTAGGAGACAATAGGAATGTGAGGCGGGCACTCCAGGAATCCATCCTTAGAACCCTGCACTGCCGTGGTTCCGCATGGGACGTCCTGGAGCAATCTGACCGGTCTCGACTGTCCCGTAGAAGGAATCCTTGCCGATTGGAGCAACTTACAATGCCAATCGTGGGAAAGTCTCCATAGCCCCATGATGCCCCCCACCATCATGAAGGGGCCATCCTGAACAGAAACTTCAACCTGAGCCTACGTCTGATCCTCGCCCTGACTTCAGATGCATGAGATTTAGATTTAGCTCTACAGAGTGTGCCTGCCATGATCTTGACCCAAAACCTAAGCCTAGCTTGTGTTCTCACACTTCCTTCCTCACAATTCTGGCCCACAAGCCCTCCAGTGTGAGAATTCCGTCGCCACAATGCAGCACTCTTCCTTCCCTCCAGAAGAAAAACGTTGCCCCTGGGGCTACCCAGAAACGCCAAATGAGGATCAACCTGCATGCCACTCAACTTTACTCCAATTATACAGTCTAAGCTTGGCACTAATGCCCTGTCTGACACAGCCTGAGCCTGGACCTCCTGGATGACACCCAGAAAGGTGGTGTCACACCTAAGGACTGTGCCAGTGCTCTCCAAGGGAACTCTGCCCGTTTCATTTGCCACAACCTTACAGATTAGGAGAAACCTCCAATTCCCAAGACCAGCCCAATAGTGTTGGCCTCCCCCAACAAACATGGGTGATCTGACACAAGCTGAGCAGTGACCTCCATTCTGAATCTTAGACAGAGACACTCAGAGGAGAATATTGAAAAGGACAGGCCCCTAGACCGTAATCAGATCCATTGCTTTGGATTCCAGGCATTGTTCCCCAGATGCTTGGTTTCCAATACCAGGTTGTGGGGGTTTCAGAACAAATCTCGTCTCTACATGGGAAACTTGCTCTTTGGAGCTGCATCAAAACCTCAGGTTAGGAGAATTCTTCAGGGCAACAGAGCCACTGCCCCATTCCAAGGGATCCATGGACACAAATCCACATCATGACTGATCCTCATGAGAGTCCATTTCAATTCAGCCCCCTCGGTTGTTCCCCCAGTGACAGCAGATCGAATCCTCCTTTTCACTAGGACACAACTGGAATGCAAGTTGGACTGCCCAGGCATCCATCATTAGAACTGTGCTTTGGAGCATTTCTTATGGGACATCCTTGATCCATCCAAAAGGTCGTGACTGTCCCGCTGTCGGAATCCTTGTGGTTTGGAGCATCACACACTCACAAAGTTGGAAATCTTCCATGGTTTCCTGATGCCCCCCCACCTTCATGAAGGGGACATCATGTACAGAAACTCCAACCTAAGCCAACATCTGATCCTCGCCCTGACTTCAGATGCACAAGATCTCATTTCAGGTCTGTAGAGTGTGCCTGCCATGTCACCGCTGCGAATTCAAAGCTGAACTTGTGTTCTCAGACTTCTGTCCTAAAACACCTGGCCCACAAGCCCTGAAGTTGGCAATTCTGGAGCCAGAATGCAGCACACTGCCTGCCCTCCAGAAGAAAATCTTTGCCCTATGGGGCCAACCAGAAACCCCAAATGAGGACCAACCTTCACATCACTCGACTGTACCCCAATTATACAGTCTAGCCTGGGGACTAATGCCCTGCCTGACACAGCCTGAGCCCAGAACTCATGATGGACACAGACATCTGGCCGCACACTAAGTGCATCGGACCCACCATGGCCTTAGGTCATCATCTCTTACCAACCTCGGTTTTCAGGCTTCAGAATCTAGACCTTATCTCTACTCACTGCCATGCCGTGTACGTGATGCAGAAATCAGAACTCCTCCTTCCCCATGACCAGAAACCCTGTGGTTGGCATGTTGTCCAACGTGCAGTGTAGGAGAAACCAGCATGGCCCATGAGGCCTCAGATGCACGAGATCTCTGCGATGGGCACAAACACACATTAGGACCCTAAGCATGAACCCTGGCCTCAAGTAAAGCCTCTCCGGGGCTGGACCAAGAGCCCACATATGGAGATTACCATGCCCCTACTCCCCAAACCTTAACCAGTGCTTGAGAAGTCTAGTCACCCCTACTCAGATCTCTTCTCTAGAATCCCTCCTTGGTGGGACACATGAGGTTAAAAAAAAATAGAGAAAAGACTCCTACCGTACAAAGAATGACCGCAAACACTTGGAATTGGGCCAAATTCACAGAGAGAAATACTCGTCCATGGCTGATGAGGCCATCCTGACATTCCACGGCCACCATTGACACAAAATCCGGAGACAAAAGCCTGAAAAAGCGCCACACACTCGCCCTTTGTTCAGAGCCTGAAAAATTCTCACAGTCTGTAGATCGGGCCTGCCATACCTATGTCCCCAACCCTAAGCCAAGTTTGCGTTTTCAGACTTCTGTCTCCATTGTCCTGGCCCACACACCCTCAAGGCTTGGCCCCATGGAGCCACACATCAGGACTGTGCCTGCCCTCTCCATGGGAATTCTGCTCATTCCTTTGGCACAACCTGACAGATTAGGAGAAACATCCGAAGTCCCCGAGGCCACCCCAATATTGTAGGATGTCCGGGACAAACAGGGACTATCTGCCACAAGCTGAGCCACTACCTCCAATCAGACCTGTAGATAGATATCCATAGAAAAGAAGATTGAACAGGACAGGCACCTAGGCCCTAAACGGATCCATTGCTTTTGTTTTCACGTATCTCTCCTCAGAGGCCTGGATTCCAATACCAGCACATGGGGGTTTCTGGAGCTACCAGTCAGAACAAATCGCATGCCACATGGGAATCATGCTATATGGAACTGTGTCAAAACCTCCAGTTAGGAGAAAATTTCACGTCACTGGAGCCACCGCCCCATTCCAATGTCTCAATGGACACAATCCCACATTATGACCCATCCTCAGGAGAGTCCATTTCAACTCAAACCTGGCGGTTGCTCACCCAGTGCCAGCAGATCAAACCTGCTTTGTCACTAGGAGACAATTGGAATGCGAGTTCGTTGCCCAGGTATCCGTTGTTAGAACTCTGCTCTGGAGAAATTCCTAATGGGGTGTCCTTGATCCATTCAACAGGTCTCAACTGTCCTGCAGAAGGAATCCTTGTGGTTTGCAGCATCACACACTCGCACCGTGGGAAAACCTCCATGGCCTCGTGATGCCTCCACCTTCAGGTAGAGGACATCATGGACAGAAACTCCCGTCTGATCCTCGCCCTGACTTCAGATGCATGAAATCTCAATTCAGCTCTGCAGAGTGTGCCTGCCTTGCCCTCGCCCCAAAACCTAAGCCAGCTCGCGTTCTCAGACTTCCGTCCTCACACTCCTGGCCCACAAGCCTTCCACTTTGGGAATTCTGGAGACAAAATGCAGCACTCTGCCTGCCCTCCAGAAGAGAGACTTTGCCCTAGGGGTCTACCCAGAAACATCAAATGAGGATCAACCTGCAATTCTCTAGACTGTACCCCAATTATACAGTCTAGCCTGGGCTCTAATGCCCTGTCTGACACAGCCTGACCCCAGACCTCGTGACCGACACCCAAACACCTGGCCTCACACTGAACACATCGAACATGCCATGGCCTTAGGTCATCATCTCTTCCCAACCTTGGTCTTCAGGCTTCAGAACCTAGACATTATCTCCACTCACAACTAAGTGATGTACGTGATGCAGAAATCAGAACTTCACCTTCCCCATGACCAGAAACCTTGTGGTTGGCATGTTGTCCAACGTTCAGTATATGAGAACCCAGCATGGCCCATGAGGCCTCAGACATGCTTGAGGGCTGCGATGGGCACAAACACACATTAGGACCCTAAGCATGAACCCTGGCCTCAAGTAAAGCCTCTCCGGGGCTGGACCAAGAGCCTGCATATGGGGCTTGCCATGCCCCTACTCCCCCAATCCTAGCCAGAGCTTGAGAAGTCTAGTCAACCTTATTCAGAGCTCTTTTCTGGAATCCCTCTTTGGTGGGACACATAAGGTAAAAAAAAAAAAAAAAAAAAAAAAAACAAGATAAAGAAAAAAAAAAGTAAGGACTCCTACCATCCAAAGAATGACCCCAAACACTTGGAATTTGGCCAAATCCACAGAGAGAAATACTCGTCCATGGTCGATGAGGCCAGCCTGACATTCCACGGCCACCATTGACACAAAATCCGGAGACAAAAACCTGAAAAAGCGCCACACACTTGCCCTTTGTTCAGAGCCCCCAAACTTCTCAAGGTCTGTAGATCGGGCCTGCCATACCTATGTCCCCAAACCTAAGCCGAGTTTGTGTTTTCAGACTTCTGTCTCCATTGTCCTCACCCACACACCCTAAAGGCTGGGCCCCATGGAGCCACACCTCAGGACTGTGCCTGCCCTCTCCAAGGGAATTCTGCTCATTCATTTGGCACAACCTGACAGATTAGGAGAATCATCCAAAATCTCTGAGGCCATCCCAATTGTGTAGGATGTCCTGGACATACAGGGACCCTCTGGCACAAGCTGAGCCACTACCTCCAATCAGAACCTTAGACAGATATCCATAGAAAAGAATATTGAACAAGACAGGCACCTAGGCCCTAATTGGATCCATTGCTTTTGTTTTCAGGCATCTCTCCTCCGAGGCCTGGATTCCAATACCAGCATAAGGGGGTTTCCAGAGCTACCTATCAGAAAAAATCTCGTCTCCACATGGGAATCTTGCTCTATGGAGCTGTGTCATAACCTCCAGTTAGGAGAAAACTTCAGGTCACTGGAGCCACTGCCCCATTTGAATATCTCCATGGACACAATCCCAAATTATGACCCATCCTCAGGAGAGTCCATTTCAACTAAACCCCCTCGGTTGCTACCCCAGAGCCAGCAGATTGAACCTGCCTTGTCGCTAGGAGACAATTGAAATGCGAGTTGGGCTCTTCAGGCATCCATCCTTAGAACCCTGCTCTTGCGTCGTTCCTTATGGGGCATCCTTGAGCCATCCAGCAGGTCTCGACTGTCCCACAGGAGTCCTTGTGCATGGACCACCTAACAACTCATATCATGGAAAGCTTCCAAGGTCACATGATGCCCCCAATCTTCATGAAGGCAGATCATGGAAAGAAACTCCAACCTGAGCCAACAGCTGATCTTCGCCTTGACTTCAGATGCACGAGATCTTGATTCAGCTCTTCAGAATGTACCTGCTGTGCCCTCACCCCAAAACCTAAGCGTAGCTAGTGTTCTCCGACTTCCGTCCTCACTCTCCTGGACCACACGCCCTCTATTTTGGGATTTCCGATGACACAGTGCTGCACTCTGCCTGCCCTCTAGAAGAAAAATATTGCCCTATGGGTCTACCCAGAAACCTCAAATGAGGATAAACCTGCACGTCACTCAACTGTACACCAATTATATAGTCTAGCCTGTGCACTAATGCCCTGTCTGACAGAACCTGAGGCCTGAATTCCCAACCGACACCCAGACAGCTTGCAGTACACTGAGAACATCTGAAACGCCATGGCCTTAGGTCGCCATCTCTTTCCAAATTCGGTTTTCAGGCTACCGAATCCTAGACCTTATCTCTACTCACTTCCCATGGGTGAACGTGATGCAGAAATCAGAACTCCTCCTTCCCTCTCGCCAGAATCTTGTGGTTGGCATCTTGTCCAACGTTCAGTGTAGGACCCCTGTAGGGCCTACAGGGGTAGTAGTAGGGCCCCTGAGGGTAGTGTAGGGTCCCTGAGGCCCTGCCTATGCTTAAGAGCTGCGGTGGGCTCAAACACACATTGGGACCCTCAGTTTGAGCCCTGTCCTCAAGTAAAGCCTCTCAGTGGCTGGACCATGAGCCCGCATATGGGGCCTGCCATGCCCCAAGTCACCCAATCTTAACCAGAGGTAGAGACATCTAGTCACCCCTACTCAGGGCTCTGCTCTGGAATCCCTCTTTGGTGGGACATTTGAGGTAAATAAACACAGAAAGGACTCCTCCCACTCACAGAATGACCCCAATCACTTGGGATTGGGCCATCCCAAGTGATTGGGGTCCAGAGAGAAAGACTCGTCCATGGCCCATGAGGCCAGCCCGACATTCCACGGCCACTATTGACACAAAATCCAGAGACATAAGCTTCAGCAAGCGTTCACACTCACCCTTAGGTCATAGCCCAAAAAATTCTCCTCATAGTCTGTAGATTGGGCCTGCCATACCTACGTCCCCAAACCTAAGCCGAGTTTGTGTTTTCAGACTTCTATCCTGACATCCCTGTCCCACACACCCTCCAGACTGAGGCCCCTGGAACCACACCTCAGGACTGTGCCTGCCCTCTCCAAGGAAATTCTTCCCATTCCATTGGCCACAACCCTACAGATAAGGAGAAACCTCCAAAGTCCCAGAGGCCATTCCAATAGTGTAGGCCACCCAAGACAAAGAGGGGCGATCTCTCACAAGCTGAGCAATGACGTCAACTCACCCGTAGACAGATAACCCAAGAGAAGAAGATTAAACTGGACTGGCCCCTAGAATGTAATTGGTTCCATTGCTTTTTTTTCTAAGCATCTCTCCTCAGAGGCCTGTTTTCCAATACCAGCATATGGGGGATTCCAGAGATACCAATCAGAACAAATCTTGTCTTCACATGGGAAACTTATCCTTTGGAGCTCTGTAAAAGCCTCCAGTTAGGAGAAACCTTCAGGTAGCCGGAGCAACCGCCCTATTCCAAGGTCTCCATGGACACATACCCGCATTATGACCAATTGGCAGGAGAGTACATTTCAACTCAGCCCCGTCGATTACTCCCCCAGAGGCAGAATATCAAACCTGCCTTGTTGCTAGGAGACAACTGGAATGCAAAGCAGACTCTCTAGGCATCCATCCTTGGAATCCTGCTCTGGCGCCGTTCCATATGGGATGTCCTGGAGCCTTCCAACAGGTCTTGACTGTCCCACAGAAGGAATCCTTGCAGATTGGAGCATCTCACAACTCCTATCGTGGGAAAACCTACATGGCCTCATGAGATGCTCCCCTTTATAAAGGGGCCATCATGGACAGAAACTCCAACCTGAGCCAACTTCTGATCCATTGCTTTGGTTTCTAGGTATCTCTCCTCAGAGGCCTGGTTTCCAATATCAGAATATGGGGGTTTCCTAAGGAAACAATCAGAACAGATCTCATCTCCACATGGGAAACTTGCTCTTTGGAGCTGTGTCAATACCTCAGGTTAGGAGGATCCTTCAGGGCGCTGGCACCATGGCCCAATCCCAAGGTCTCCAAGGACACAAACTTACATTATGATCCATTCTCAGGAGAGTCCATTTCAAATCAGCCCCCTCGGCTGCTCACCCAGAGCCAGCAGATCAAACCTTCCTTGTCACTAGGAGACAGTTAGAATGGGAGGCGGGCTGCCCAGGCTTCCATCCTTAGAACCCTGCTCTGGAGAACTTCTTTATGGGACGTCTTGAATCCAACAAACCTGTCTTGACTGTCTCACAGAATGAATCCTTGTGGTTTGAAGCATCACACAATAACACTGTGAGAAAACCTCCATTTCCACATGATGCCCCACACCTTCATAAATGGGCCATCATGGACAGAAACTCCATCCTAAGCCAAAGTCTGATCCTCGCCCTGAATTCAGAAGCATGAGATCTCGATTCAGCACTTGAGAGTGTGACTGCTAGGCCCTCGCCCCGAAACCTAAGCCTAACTTGTGTTCTCAGACTTCCGTCCTCACAATCCTGGCCACACCCCTCCAGTTTGGAAATTCTGGAGACACAATGCAGCACTCTGCCTGGCCTCCAGAAGAAAAATGTTGCCCTATAGGGCTAACCGGAAATGCCAAATGAGTAACAACCTGCATGCCACTCGACCATACCCCAATTATACAGTCTAGCCTGTGCACTAAAGCCCTGTCTGACACAGCCTGAGGGCAGACCTCCAGTCCAACACCAGGACAGCTGGCCGTACACTGAGCATATCATACCCACAATGGCTTTAGGCCATCATCTCTACCCAACCTCAGTTTTCACCTTCAGAACCTAGACCTTATCTCCACTCACTGCTCAGGAGTGAATGGGATGCAAGAATCAGAACTTCTCCTTCGCCATGGCAAGAAACCTTGTGGTTGGCATGTTGTCCAACGTTCATTGTAGGAGAAAGCAGCATGGACTATGAGGTCCCACCTATCCCTGAGGGCCACAATTTGCACAAACACATATTGTGACCCTCAGCGTGAGCCCTATCCTCATGTGAAGCCTCTTAGTGACTGGAGCAACAGCCCACATATGGGGCTTACCAAGCCCCTAGTCCCCCAATCTCAACCAGAGTTCGAGATGTCTAGTCACCCGACTCAGGGCTCTGCTCTGGAATCCCTCTTTGGTGGGACACCTGAGGTAAAAAAAAAAAAAATACAGAAAGGACTCTTACCTTCCACAAAATGATCCCAACCCCTTGAGATCAGGCCAAATCACCAGAGAAATAATTGTCCATGGCCCTTGAAGACACCCCGACATTCCACACCACCGTTGACACAAAATCCAGAGACAAAAGCCTGAGCAAGCACCACATACTCGCCCTTTGTTCATAGCCCGGAAAATTCTCACGGTCTGTAGATCGAGCCTTCATACATACATCCCCAAACCTAAGCTGAGTTTGTGTTTTCAGACTTCTGTCCCCACAGTCCTGGCCCACACACCATCCAAGCTGGGGCCCCTGGAGCCACACCTCAGGACTGTGGCTTCCCTCTCCAGGGGAATTCTGCCATTTCCATTGGCCACAACCCTATAGATTAGGAGAACACTCCAAACTCCCCGAGGCCATCCGAATAGTGTTGGCTGCCCAGGACAAACAGGGATGATCTTTCACAAGTTAGGAAACTACCTCCACTCAGACCCAGAGACAGATATCCCCATAGAATAAGATTGAACTGGACAGGCACTTAGGCCCTAATCAGATCCATTGCTTTTGTTTCCAGGCATCTCTCCTCAGAGGCCTGGTTTCCAATACCAGCATACGGGGGATTACTGAGGCACTCATCAGAAAAATCTCGTCTCCACATAGGAAATGTACTCTTTGGAGCTCTATAAAAACCTCTGTTTAGGAGAATCTTTCAGGGCCCCGGATAAAGCGCCCCATTCCAAGGTTTCCATGGACTTAAACCCACATTATGATCTATCCTCGGGAGAGACCATGTCAACTCAACCCCCTTGGTTTCTCCCCCAGGGCCTGCAGATCAAACCTGCCTTGTTGCTAGGAGACAACTGGAATGGGAAGCGGGCTGCCCAGGCATCCATCCTTAGAACCCTACTCTGGAGTCGTTCCACATGGGACATCCTAGAGCCATCCAACAGGTCTCAAGTGTCCCACAGAAGGAAACTTTGTAGTCTGTAGCATCTCACATCTCCCATTGTGGAAAAATCTACATGGCCTCTTGAGACGCTCCACTTTATAAAGGGGCCATCATGGACAGAAACTCCAACCTGAGCAAACGTCTGATATTCGCCCTGACTTCAGGTGAATGAGACCTTGATTCAGATATGCAGATGTGCCTTCTGTGCCCTCACCCCAAAAACTAAGGCTAGCTTGTGTTCTCAGACTACCGTCCTCACACCCCTGGCCCAAAAGCCCTACAGTTTGGCAATACTGGGGCCACAATGCAGCACTCTGCCTGCCCTCCAGGAGAAAAAACGTTGCTTTATGGAACTACCTAGAATCCCGAATGAGGATCAATTGAACGCCACTTGACTGCACCCCAAATATACAGTCTACCCTGTCTAATGCCTTGTCTGACACAGCATGAGCCCACACCTCCAGACCTACGCTCAACAGCTGGTCGCACACTGAGCTCATTGGACCCAACAGGTCCTTAGGTCTTCATCTCTTCCCAACCTCGGTTTTCGGGTTTCAGAACCTAGACCTTAACTCCAATAACTGTCCAGGGGTGAACGTGATGCAGAAGTCACAACTCTTCCTTCGCCATGGCTGGAAACTTTGTGGTTGGCATATTCTCCAACGTTCAGTGTAGGAGAATCCAGCGTGGCCCATTTATCCCTTCCCATGCTTGAGGGCCTTGTTGGCACAAATAGGCATTGTGACCCTCAGCATGAACCCTGCATTGTGACCCTCAGCATGAACCCTGTCCTCAAGGAAGGCCTCTCAGTGTCTGAATCAAGAGCCCACATATGGGACTTGCCATGCCCCTAGGCCCCCAAACTAAAACAGATGTGGGGTTGTCCAGTTGTCCCTCCCGAGGACTCTGCTCTGGAATCCCTCTTTTATTGGGACACATGAGGTACAAAAAATAAAGTAAAATAAAATAAAAAACAGAAAGGACTCCTCCCATCCCACAGAACGTACCCAAACTCTTGGAATGGGTCAAATCCTAAGAGAAGGAAAGCCGTCCGCAACCCATGAGGCCACGCCAGCATTCCACCCACATTGTTGACACAAATCCAGAGACAAAATCTGAGCAAGCACCTCAAACTCACACTTTTTCATATCCTGAAGTGTTATCACGGTCTGTAGATTGGGCGTGCCATAACTATGTCCCCAAACCTAAGCGGAGTTTGTGTTTTCAGATTTTTGTCCCCACAGGCCTGGCCCACACACCCTCAAGGTTAAACCCCTAGAGCCAAACTCAGAACTTTGCCTGCCCTCTCCAGCGGATTTCTGCCCATTCCATTGACCACAACCCTATAGGTTAGGAGAAACTCCAAAGTCCCGAGGCCATTCCAATATTATAGGCCGCCCAGGACAAACAGGGGCGATCTGACACAATCTGAGCAACTACCTCACCTCAGATCCTTAGACACGTATCCCCAGGAAAGAGATTGAACCGGACAGGCACCTAGGCTCTAATCATATCCATTGATTTTCTTTCCAGTCATCTCTCCTCAGAGGCCTGGTTTCCAATACCAGCATATGGGAGATTCCTTAGGCACTCATCAAAACAATTCTCTTCTATACAGAGGAAACATACTCTTTAGAGCTCCATCAAACCTCCGGTTATGAACATCCCTCAAGGACCCGGATCAAGACCCCATTCCAAGGTCTCCATGGACACAAATGCACATAATGACCCATCCTCAACTCACCCATTTCAACACACCCGGTTCGGTTGCTCCCCTAGATCAGGCGGATCGAACTTGCCTTGGCTCTATGAGACACCTGGAATGGGAGGCAGGCTGCCCAGGCATCCATCCTTAGAACCCTGCTCTGGATAACTTCCTTATGGGATGTCCTGGAGCTATCCAACAGGTCTCGACTGTCCCACAGAAGGAATCATTGCGGTTTGGAGCATCTCACAATTCCCATCGTGGGAAGATCTCCATGTCCTCGTGACACCCGCCCCTTCATGAAGGGGCCATCATGGACAGAAACTCCGACCTAAGCCAACGTCTGATCCTAGCTCTGTCTTCAGGTATACAGGATCTCGAATCATCTCTGCAGAGGGTGCCTGCCGTCCCCTCACCCCGAAATCTAAGTCTGGCTTGTGTTCTCAGAATTTTTTCTTCACACTCCTGGACAACAAGCCTTCCAGTTTGGGAATTCTGGAGCCACTATGTGGCACTGTATCTTCCCTCCAGAAGAAAAACGTTGCCCTCTGGGGCTACCCAGTAACCACAAATGAGTACCATCCTGCACGAAACTCGACTGCACCCCAATGATACAGTCTAGCCTGGGCACTAATTCCCTGTCTGCCACAGCCTGAGCCTGCACCTTCCAACCCACACTCAACAACTGGCCGAACACTGAGCACATCAGACACACCATGGCCTTAGGTCTTCATCTCTTCCCAACCTCAGTTTTCAGGCTTCAGAACCTAGACCTTAAATCCAATCACAGTCCGGGAGTGAAAGTGTTGCAGAAAGAGAACTCCTTCTTCCCCATGGCCAGAAAACTTGTGGTTGCCATATTGTGCAACGTTCTGTGTAGGATCAACCAGCATGGTACATTAGGCCACGCCCTGACTTGAGGGGCTCCTTGGGCACAAAAACACATTGTGAAACTCAGTGTGAGACCTATCCTCAAGGAAGGCCTCTCAGTGTCTGGACCAAGAGCCCACATATGGGGCTTGCCATGTTCTTAGGTCCCAATGTTAACCAGAGGACTGGTTGTCCAGTCGCCCCTCCCCAGGACTCTGCTCTGGAATCCTTCTTTTGGTGGTCCACCTGAGGTAAAAAAAAAAAAAAAAAAACAAAAAACAAAAAAAATAAACAAAAAAACCAGAAAGGCCTCCTCCCTTCCCACAGAATGACCCCAAACTCTTGGGATCAGGTCAAATCCCCAGAAAGGGAGCCTCATCGTTGGCCCATGAGGACCCCCCGACATTGCATGGCAATCGTTGACACATTTCCAGAAAAAAAAAAAAAGCATGATCAAGCACCTCACATTCGCCCTTTGTTCATATCCTGAAGAGTTCTCCTCACGGTCTATAGATCGGGCCAGCCATACCTACATCCCCCAACCTAAGTGGAGTTTGTGTTTTCAGACTTTTGTCCAAATAGCCCTGGACCACACACCCTCCACACTTCGGTCCCTGGAGCCACACCTCAGGACTGTGCTTCCCTTTCAAGGGACTTCTTCCCATTCCATTGGCCACAACCTTGAAAATTAGGAAAAACCTCCAAAGTCACCGAGGCCATCCCAATAGTGTAGGACGCCCAGGAAAAACAGGGGTGATCTCAAACCAGCTGAGCAACTACCTCCACTCAGACAACAGATGTCCCCAGAGAAGAATATTGAACCGGACAGGCCCCTAGGCCCTAATCAGATCCATTGCTTTGGTTTCCAGGCATCTCTCCTCAGAGGCCTCGTTTCCAATACCAGCATATGGTGGTTTCCTGAGGCACCAATAAGAACAAATCTCGTCTCCCCATGGAAAACTTGCTCATTGGAGCTTTGTCATAACCTCTGGTTAGGAGAATCCTTCAGGGCCCTGGTGCCACTGCCCCATACCAAGGTCTCCATGGACTCAAACCAACATTAAGACCATCCTCAGGAAAGTCCATTTCAACTCAGCCCCCTCTGTTGCTACCCCAAGCCAGCAGATCAAACGTTTCTTGTTGCTAGGAGACAATTGGAATGTGAGGCTGGCTGCCCAGGCATCCATACTTAGAACGCTGTTCTGGAAAAACACCTTATAAGACGTCCTGGAGCCATCCAACAAATCTTAATTGTCCCACAGAAGGAAACCTTGCGGTTTGGAGCATCTCACAACACCAATATTGGGAAAACCCCATGGCCTCATAATGCCCCCCCTTCCTGAAGGGGCCAACATGGACAGAAATTCAAACCTGAGCCAAAGTCTGAACCTCGACCTGACTTCAGACGCATGAGATCTCAATTCAGCTCTGCAGAGTGTGCCTGCCATGTCCTTGCCCCGAAACCTAAGCCTAGCTTGTGTTCTCAGACTTCCGTCCTCACTCTCCTGGCCCACAAGCCCTCCAGTTTGGGAATTCCGAAGCCACAATGCAGCATGCTGCCTGCCCTCCAGAAGAAAAACTTTGCCCTATGCTGCTAATAAGAAACCCCAAATGATTTTCTAATGCATGCCACTCGATTGTAAAGCAATTATACAGCCCACCCTGTATACTAATGCCCTGTCTGGCACAGCCTGAGACAAGACATCCCAAACGACACCCAGACAGCTGGCCCCAACCTGGACACATAGGACCCGCTATGGCTGTAGGTCGTCATCTCTTCCCAACCTCGGTTTTCAGGCTTCAGAAGCTAGACCTTATCTCCAATCACTGTCCAGGGGTGAACGTGATGCAGAAATTAGAATTCCTCCTTCCCCATGGCCAGAAACCTTGTGGTTGGCATGTTGTCCAACGTTCATTGTGGGAAAACCTGCATTGTCCGAAAGGCCACGCCAGTGCTTGAGGGCCGCCTAGGGCACAGACGTGCATTATGACCTGCAGCGTGAGTCCCCTATTAAAGTAACGCCTCTCAGTGGCTGGACCAAGATCCTGCATGTGGGGCTTGTCATATCCATAGGCCCCCAGGCTTAAGCAGAGGGCGAGTATTCCAGTTGTCAGTACCCACTGCTATGCTCTAGAATCCCTCTACTGGGGGGACACATGAAGCAGAAAACAGGACACTTCCCTTCCCACAGCATGACCCCAAACTCTTGGGGGCTGGACAAACTACCAGAGAGGGAGACTTCTACGACCCATGAGGCAACTCCTACATTAAACGGCCATTGTGGACAAAACATCCAGAGACAAAAGCCTGAGCGACTGCCTCCCTCTCACCCTTCTTTCATATCCAGAGGAGCTCCCCTCATGGACTGTAGATCAGGCCTGCCGTAACCTCGGCCCCAAACCTGAGCTGAGTTAGGGTTTTTGGATGTCTGTCTGCACAGCCATGGCCCACACAGCCTCCAGGCTGGGGTCTCTGGAGCCACACCACAGAACTGTGCCTGCTCTCTCCTAAGAAACTGCCCATTCCATTGGCCACAACTCTACAAAATAGTAGAAACCTCAAGGTCCCCAAGGACATCCCACTACCGCAAGCCGCACTGGACAAATAGGGGCATTATGACACAAGCTGAGCAAATACTACCTCCATGCAGACACACAGACAGATATCCGCAGAGACAGAAGATTGAACCAGACAGGCCCCTAGGCCCTATTATGAACTCTTGCTTTGGTGACCAGGTATCACTCCTCAGAGGCCTGGGTTCGAAGACCAGCATACGGGGCTTTCCTGAGGCACCAGACAGAAGACCTCTCATCTCCACATGGGAAGCTTCCTTGTTGGAGTTGTGTCAAGCCCTTCGGGTTGGAGAATCCTGCAGAGTCCCTTAGCTACTGCCACATTCCAAGGTCTCCATGGCCACCAACCCACATTATGACTCATCCTCAGGAGAGTCCATTTAAACTCAGCCTTCTGGGTAGCTCACCCAAGAGCCCGCAGATTGAGCGTGCCTTGTCTCGACCAGGCAATGGGAAGGTGAGTTGGCGTTTCTCGGCATCCATGCTTAGGCCCCTGCTCTCGAGTCTTTCTGTATGGGGCATCCTGGAACCATCCAATAGTACTCGACTGTCCTGAAGAAGGAAACTTTGAAGTTTGGAGCAGCTCACAACTCCCAGCGTAGGGAAACCTCCCTGGCCTCATGACGCCCCCACCCCCTTCAGGAAGGGGCCGTCATGGACACAAACTCCAGCTTGAGGCAACATCTGATACTCGCCCTGACCTCACCTGCAGGAGATCTCGATTCAGCCTCTGCAGAGTGGGCCTGCCATGCTCTTGGCCCCAAAACTCGTGCTAGCTTGTGTTTTCAGACTTCCTTCCTCACAATCCTGGCCACACCCCTCCAGTTTGGCAATTCTGGAGACACAATGCAGCACTCTGCCTGCCCTCCAGAAGAAAAATGTTGCCCTATAGGGCTAACCGGAAACGCCAAATGAGTAACAACCTGCATGCCACTCGACCATACCCCAATTATACAGTCTAGCCTGTGCACTAAAGCCCTGTCTGACACAGCCTGAGGGCAAACCTCCAGTCCAACACCCAGACAGCTGGCCGTACACAGAGCATATCACACCCACAATGGCTTTAGGCCATCATCTCTACCCAACCTCAGTTTTCACCTTCAGAACCTAGACCTTATCTCCACTCGCTGCTCAGGAGTGAACGTGATGCAAGAATCAGAACTTCTCCTTCGCCTTGGCAAGAAACCTAGTGGTTGGCATGTTGTCCAATGTTCATTGTAGGAGAAAGCAGCATGGACTATGAGGCACCACCTATCCCTGAGGGCCACAATTTGCACAAACACACATTGTGACCCTCAGCGTGAGCCCTATCCTCATGGAAAGCCTCTTAGTGACTGGAACAACAGCCCACATATGGGGCTTGCCAAGCCCCTAGTCCCCCAATCTCAACCAGAGTTCGAGATGTCTAGTCACCCCTACTCAGGGCTCTACTCGGGAATCCCTCTTTGATGGGACACCTGAGGTAAAAAAAAAAAAAAATACAGAAAGGACTCTTACCTTCCACAGAATGATCCCAACCCCTTGGGATCAGGCCAAATCACCAGAGAAAGAATTGTCCATGGCCCTTGAGGACACCCCAACATTCCACGGGCACCGTTGACACAAAATCCAGAGACAAAAGCCTGAGCAAGCGCCCCATACTCGCCCTTTGTTCATAGCCCGGAAAATTCTCACGGTCTGTAGATCGAGCCTTCATACATACATCCCCAAACCTAAGCTGAGTTTGTGTTTTCAGACTTCTGTCCCCACAGTCCTGGCCCACACACCATCCAAGCTGGGGCCCCTGGAGCCACACCTCAGGACTGTGGCTTCCCTCTCCAGGGGAATTCTGCCATTTCCATTGGCCACAACCCTATTGATTAGGAGAATCCTCCAAACTCCCCGAGGCCATCCCAATAGTGTTGGCTGCCCAGGACACACAGGGATGATCTTTCACAAGTTAGGAAACTACCTCAACTCAGACTCAGAGACAGATATCCCCATAGAATAAGATTGAACTGGACAGGCACTTAGGCCCTAATCAGATCCATTGCTTTTGATTCCAGTCATCTCTCCTCAGAGGCCTGGTTTCCAATACCAGCATATGGGAGATTCCTTAGGCACTCATCAAAACAATTCTCTTCTCTACATAGGAAACATACTCTTTAGAGCTCTATCAAAACCTCCGGTTATGAACATCCCTCAAGGCCCCGGTCCAAGCACCCCATTCCAAGGTCTACATGGACACAAATGCATATTATGACCCATCCTCAACTCACCCATTTCAACACACCCGCCCGTTTGCTCCCCTAGATCCAGTAGATCGAACTTGCCTTGGCTTTATGAGACACCTGGAATGGGAGGCAGGCTGCCCAGGCATCCATCCTTAGAACCCTGCTCTGGATAACTTCCTTATGGGATGTCCTGGAGCTATCCAACAGGTCTCGACTGTCCCACAGAAGGAATCATTGCGGTTTGGAGCATCTCACAATTCCCATCGTGGGAAAACCTCCATGTCCTCGTGAAACCCTCCCCTTCATTAAGGGGCCATCATGGACAGAAACTCCGACCTAAGCCAAAGTCTGATCCTAGCTCTGTCTTCAGGTATACAGGATCTCGAATCATCTCTGCAGAGGGTGCCTGCCGTCCCCTCACCCCGAAATCTAAGTCTGGCTTGTGTTCTCAGAATTTTTTCCTCACACTCCTGGACAACAAGCCTTCCAGTTTGGGAATTCTGCAGCCACTGTGTGACACTGTGTCTTCCCTCCAGAAGAAAAACGTTGCCCTCTGGGGCTACCCAGTAACCACAAATGAGTACCATCCTGCACGAAACTCGACTGCACCCCAATGATACAGTTTAGCCTGGGCACTAATTCCCTGTCTGCCACAGCCTGAGCCTGCACCTTCCAACCCACACTCAACAACTGGCTGAACACTGAGCACATCAGACACACCATGGCCCTAGGTCTTCATCTCTTCCCAACCTCAGTTTTCAGGCTTCAGAACCTAGACCTTAAATCCAATCACAGTCCGGGAGTGAAAGTGTTGCAGAAAGAGAACTCCTTCTTCCCCATGGCCAGAAAACTTGTGGTTGCCATATTGTGCAACGTTCTGTGTAGGAGAAACCAGCATGGTACATTAGGCCACGCCCTGACTTGAGGGGCTCCTTGGGCACAAAAACACATTGTGAAACTCAGTGTGAGACCTAACCTCAAGGAAGGCCTCTCAGTGTCTGGACCAAGAGCCCACATATGGGGCTTGCCATGTTCTTAGTTCCCAATGTTAACCAGAGGACTGGTTGTCCAGTCACCCCTCCCCAGGACTCTGCTCTGGAATCCTTCTTTTGGTGGTCCACCTGAGGTAAAAAAAAAAAAATAAAAATAAAAAAAATAAACAAAAAAACCAGAAAGGCCTCCTCCCTTCCCACAGAATGAACCCAAACTCTTGGGATCAGGTCAAATCCCCAGAAAGGGAGCCTCATCGTTGGCCCATGAGGACCCCCCGACATTCCATGGCAATCGTTGACACATTTCCAGAAAAAAAAAAAGCATGATCAAGCACCTCACATTCGCCCTTTGTTCATATCCTGAAGAGTTCTTCTCATGGTCTATAGATCGGGCCAGCCATACCTACATCCCCCAACCTAAGTGGAGTTTGTGTTTTCAGACTTTTGTCCAAATAGCCCTGGACCACACACCCTCCACACTTCGGTCCCTGGAGCCACACCTCAGGACTGTGCTTCCCTTTCAAGGGACTTCTTCCCATTCCATTGGCCACAACCTTGAAAATTAGGAAAAACCTCCAAAGTCACCGAGGCCATCCCAATAGTGTAGGACGCCCAGGAAAAACAGGGGTGATCTCAAACCAGCTGAGCAACTACCTCCACTCAGACAACAGATGTCCCCAGAGAAGAATATTGAACCGGACAGGCCCCTAGGCCCTAATCAGATCCATTGCTTTGGTTTCCAGGCATCTCTCCTCAGAGGCCTCGTTTCCAATACCAGCATATGGTGGTTTCCTGAGGCACCAATAAGAACAAATCTCGTCTCCCCATGGAAAACTTGCTCATTGGAGCTTTGTCATAACCTCTGGTTAGGAGAATCCTTCAGGGCCCTGGTGCCACTGCCCCATACCAAGGTATCCATGGACTCAAACCAACATTAAGACCATCCTCAGGAAAGTCCATTTCAACTCAGCCCCCTCTGTTGCTACCCCAAGCCAGCAGATCAAACGTTTCTTGTTGCTAGGAGACAATTGGAATGTGAGGCTGGCTGCCCAGGCATCCATACTTAGAACGCTGTTCTGGAAAAACACCTTATAAGACGTCCTGGAGCCATCCAACAAATCTTAATTGTCCCACAGAAGGAAACCTTGCGGTTTGGAGCATCTCACAACACCAATATTGGGAAAACCCCATGGCCTCATAATGCCCCCCCTTCCTGAAGGGGCCGACATGGACAGAAACTCAAACCTGAGCCAAAGTCTGAACCACGACCTGACTTCAGACACATGAGATCTCAATTCAGCTCTGCAGAGTGTGCCTGCCATGTCCTTGCCCCGAAACCTAAGCCTAGCTTGTGTTCTCAGACTTCCGTCCTCACTCTCCTGGCCCATAAGCCCTCCAGTTTGGGAATTCCGAAGCCACAATGCAGCATGCTGCCTGCCCTCCAGAAGAAAAACTTTGCCCTATGCTGCTAATAAGAAACCCCAAATGATTTTCTAATGCATGCCACTCGATTGTAAAGCAATTATACAGCCCACCCTGTATACTAATGCCCTGTCTGGCACAATCTGAGACAAGACATCCCAAACGACACCCAGACAGCTGGCCCCAACCTGGACACATAGGACCCGCTATGGCTGTAGGTCGTCATCTCTTCCCAACCTCGGTTTTCAGGCTTCAGAAGCTAGACCTTATCTCCAATCACTGTCCAGGGGTGAACGTGATGCAGAAATTAGAATTCCTCCTTCCCCATGGCCAGAAACCTTGTGGTTGGCATGTTGTCCAACGTTCAATGTGGGAAAACCTGCATTGTCGGAAAGGCCACGCCAGTGCTTGAGGGCCGCCTAGGGCACAGACATGCATTATGACCTGCAGCGTGAGTCCCCTATTAAAGTAACGCCTCTCAGTGGCTGGACCAAGATCCTGCATGTGGGGCTTGTCATATCCATAGGCCCCCAGGCTTAAACAGAGGGCGAGTATTCCAGTTGTCAGTACCCACTGCTATGCTCTAGAATCCCTCTACTGGGGGGACACATGAAGCAGAAAACAGGACACTTCCCTTCCCACAGCATGACCCCAAACTCTTGGGGGCTGGACAAACTACCAGAGAGGGAGACTTCTACGACCCATGAGGCAACTCCTACATTAAACGGCCATTGTGGACAAAACATCCAGAGACAAAAGCCTGAGCGACTGCCTCCCTCTCACCCTTCTTTCATATCCAGAGGAGCTCCCCTCATGGACTGTAGATCAGGCCTGCCGTAACCTCGGCCCCAAACCTGAGCTGAGTTAGGGTTTTTGGATGTCTGTCTGCACAGCCATGGCCCACACAGCCTCCAGGCTGGGGTCTCTGGAGCCACACCACAGAACTGTGCCTGCTCTCTCCTAAGAAACTGCCCATTCCATTGGCCACAACTCTACAAAATAGTAGAAACCTCAAGGTCCCCAAGGACATCCCACTACCGCAAGCCGCACTGGACAAATAGGGGCATTATGACACAAGCTGAGCAACTACTACCTCCATGCAGACACACAGACAGATATCCGCAGAGACAGAAGATTGAACCAGACAGGCCCCTAGGCCCTATTATGAACTCTTGCTTTGGTGACCAGGTATCACTCCTCAGAGGCCTGGGTTCGAAGACCAGCATACGGGGCTTTCCTGAGGCACCAGACAGAAGACCTCTCATCTCCACATGGGAAGCTTCCTTGTTGGAGTTGTGTCAAGCCCTTCGGGTTGGAGAATCCTGCAGAGTCCCTTAGCTACTGCCACATTCCAAGGTCTCCATGGCCACCAACCCACATTATGACTCATCCTCAGGAGAGTCCATTTAAACTCAGCCTTCTGGGTAGCTCACCCAAGAGCCCGCAGATTGAGCGTGCCTTGTCTCGACCAGGCAATGGGAAGGTGAGTTGGCGTTTCTCGGCATCCATGCTTAGGCCCCTGCTCTCAAGTCTTTCTGTATGGGGCATCCTGGAACCATCCAATAGTACTCGACTGTCCTGAAGAAGGAAACTTTGAAGTTTGGAGCAGCTCACAACTCCCAGCGTAGGGAAACCTCCCTGGCCTCATGACGCCCCCACCCCCTTCAGGAAGGGGCCGTCATGGACACAAACTCCAGCTTGAGGCAACATCTGATACTCGCCCTGACCTCACCTGCAGGAGATCTCGATTCAGCCTCTGCAGAGTGGGCCTGCCATGCTCTTGGCCCCAAAACTCGTGCTAGCTTGTGTTTTCAGACTTCCTTCCTCACAATCCTGGCCACACCCCTCCAGTTTGGCAATTCTGGAGACACAATGCAGCACTCTGCCTGCCCTCCAGAAGAAAAATGTTGCCCTATAGGGCTAACCGGAAACGCCAAATGAGTAACAACCTGCATGCCACTCGACCATACCCCAATTATACAGTCTAGCCTGTGCACTAAAGCCCTGTCTGACACAGCCTGAGGGCAAACCTCCAGTCCAACACCCAGACAGCTGGCCGTACACAGAGCATATCACACCCACAATGGCTTTAGGCCATCATCTCTACCCAACCTCAGTTTTCACCTTCAGAACCTAGACCTTATCTCCACTCGCTGCTCAGGAGTGAACGTGATGCAAGAATCAGAACTTCTCCTTCGCCTTGGCAAGAAACCTAGTGGTTGGCATGTTGTCCAATGTTCATTGTAGGAGAAAGCAGCATGGACTATGAGGCACCACCTATCCCTGAGGGCCACAATTTGCACAAACACACATTGTGACCCTCAGCGTGAGCCCTATCCTCATGGAAAGCCTCTTAGTGACTGGAACAACAGCCCACATATGGGGCTTGCCAAGCCCCTAGTCCCCCAATCTCAACCAGAGTTCGAGATGTCTAGTCACCCCTACTCAGGGCTCTACTCGGGAATCCCTCTTTGATGGGACACCTGAGGTAAAAAAAAAAAAAAATACAGAAAGGACTCTTACCTTCCACAGAATGATCCCAACCCCTTGGGATCAGGCCAAATCACCAGAGAAAGAATTGTCCATGGCCCTTGAGGACACCCCAACATTCCACGGGCACCGTTGACACAAAATCCAGAGACAAAAGCCTGAGCAAGCGCCCCATACTCGCCCTTTGTTCATAGCCCGGAAAATTCTCACGGTCTGTAGATCGAGCCTTCATACATACATCCCCAAACCTAAGCTGAGTTTGTGTTTTCAGACTTCTGTCCCCACAGTCCTGGCCCACACACCATCCAAGCTGGGGCCCCTGGAGCCACACCTCAGGACTGTGGCTTCCCTCTCCAGGGGAATTCTGCCATTTCCATTGGCCACAACCCTATTGATTAGGAGAATCCTCCAAACTCCCCGAGGCCATCCCAATAGTGTTGGCTGCCCAGGACACACAGGGATGATCTTTCACAAGTTAGGAAACTACCTCAACTCAGACTCAGAGACAGATATCCCCATAGAATAAGATTGAACTGGACAGGCACTTAGGCCCTAATCAGATCCATTGCTTTTGATTCCAGTCATCTCTCCTCAGAGGCCTGGTTTCCAATACCAGCATATGGGAGATTCCTTAGGCACTCATCAAAACAATTCTCTTCTCTACATAGGAAACATACTCTTTAGAGCTCTATCAAAACCTCCGGTTATGAACATCCCTCAAGGCCCCGGTCCAAGCACCCCATTCCAAGGTCTACATGGACACAAATGCATATTATGACCCATCCTCAACTCACCCATTTCAACACACCCGCCCGTTTGCTCCCCTAGATCCAGTAGATCGAACTTGCCTTGGCTTTATGAGACACCTGGAATGGGAGGCAGGCTGCCCAGGCATCCATCCTTAGAACCCTGCTCTGGATAACTTCCTTATGGGATGTCCTGGAGCTATCCAACAGGTCTCGACTGTCCCACAGAAGGAATCATTGCGGTTTGGAGCATCTCACAATTCCCATCGTGGGAAAACCTCCATGTCCTCGTGAAACCCTCCCCTTCATTAAGGGGCCATCATGGACAGAAACTCCGACCTAAGCCAAAGTCTGATCCTAGCTCTGTCTTCAGGTATACAGGATCTCGAATCATCTCTGCAGAGGGTGCCTGCCGTCCCCTCACCCCGAAATCTAAGTCTGGCTTGTGTTCTCAGAATTTTTTCCTCACACTCCTGGACAACAAGGCTTCCAGTTTGGGAATTCTGCAGCCACTGTGTGACACTGTGTCTTCCCTCCAGAAGAAAAACGTTGCCCTCTGGGGCTACCCAGTAACCACAAATGAGTACCATCCTGCACGAAACTCGACTGCACCCCAATGATACAGTTTAGCCTGGGCACTAATTCCCTGTCTGCCACAGCCTGAGCCTGCACCTTCCAACCCACACTCAACAACTGGCTGAACACTGAGCACATCAGACACACCATGGCCCTAGGTCTTCATCTCTTCCCAACCTCAGTTTTCAGGCTTCAGAACCTAGACCTTAAATCCAATCACAGTCCGGGAGTGAAAGTGTTGCAGAAAGAGAACTCCTTCTTCCCCATGGCCAAAAAACTTGTGGTTGCCATATTGTGCAACGTTCTGTGTAGGAGAAACCAGCATGGTACATTAGGCCACGCCCTGACTTGAGGGGCTCCTTGGGCACAAAAACACATTGTGAAACTCAGTGTGAGACCTAACCTCAAGGAAGGCCTCTCAGTGTCTGGACCAAGAGCCCACATATGGGGCTTGCCATGTTCTTAGTTCCCAATGTTAACCAGAGGACTGGTTGTCCAGTCACCCCTCCCCAGGACTCTGCTCTGGAATCCTTCTTTTGGTGGTCCACCTGAGGTAAAAAAAAAAAAATAAAAATAAAAAAAATAAACAAAAAAACCAGAAAGGCCTCCTCCCTTCCCACAGAATGAACCCAAACTCTTGGGATCAGGTCAAATCCCCAGAAAGGGAGCCTCATCGTTGGCCCATGAGGACCCCCCGACATTCCATGGCAATCGTTGACACATTTCCAGAAAAAAAAAAGCATGATCAAGCACCTCACATTCGCCCTTTGTTCATATCCTGAAGAGTTCTTCTCATGGTCTATAGATCGGGCCAGCCATACCTACATCCCCCAACCTAAGTGGAGTTTGTGTTTTCAGACTTTTGTCCAAATAGCCCTGGACCACACACCCTCCACACTTCGGTCCCTGGAGCCACACCTCAGGACTGTGCTTCCCTTTCAAGGGACTTCTTCCCATTCCATTGGCCACAACCTTGAAAATTAGGAAAAACCTCCAAAGTCACCGAGGCCATCCCAATAGTGTAGGACGCCCAGGAAAAACAGGGGTGATCTCAAACCAGCTGAGCAACTACCTCCACTCAGACAACAGATGTCCCCAGAGAAGAATATTGAACCGGACAGGCCCCTAGGCCCTAATCAGATCCATTGCTTTGGTTTCCAGGCATCTCTCCTCAGAGGCCTCGTTTCCAATACCAGCATATGGTGGTTTCCTGAGGCACCAATAAGAACAAATCTCGTCTCCCCATGGAAAACTTGCTCATTGGAGCTTTGTCATAACCTCTGGTTAGGAGAATCCTTCAGGGCCCTGGTGCCACTGCCCCATACCAAGGTATCCATGGACTCAAACCAACATTAAGACCATCCTCAGGAAAGTCCATTTCAACTCAGCCCCCTCTGTTGCTACCCCAAGCCAGCAGATCAAACGTTTCTTGTTGCTAGGAGACAATTGGAATGTGAGGCTGGCTGCCCAGGCATCCATACTTAGAACGCTGTTCTGGAAAAACACCTTATAAGACGTCCTGGAGCCATCCAACAAATCTTAATTGTCCCACAGAAGGAAACCTTGCGGTTTGGAGCATCTCACAACACCAATATTGGGAAAACCCCATGGCCTCATAATGCCCCCCCTTCCTGAAGGGGCCGACATGGACAGAAACTCAAACCTGAGCCAAAGTCTGAACCTCGACCTGACTTCAGACACATGAGATCTCAATTCAGCTCTGCAGAGTGTGCCTGCCATGTCCTTGCCCCGAAACCTAAGCCTAGCTTGTGTTCTCAGACTTCCGTCCTCACTCTCCTGGCCCACAAGCCCTCCAGTTTGGGAATTCCGAAGCCACAATGCAGCATGCTGCCTGCCCTCCAGAAGAAAAACTTTGCCCTATGCTGCTAATAAGAAACCCCAAATGATTTTCTAATGCATGCCACTCGATTGTAAAGCAATTATACAGCCCACCCTGTATACTAATGCCCTGTCTGGCACAGCCTGAGACAAGACATCCCAAACGACACCCAGACAGCTGGCCCCAACCTGGACACATAGGACCCGCTATGGCTGTAGGTCGTCATCTCTTCCCAACCTCGGTTTTCAGGCTTCAGAAGCTAGACCTTATCTCCAATCACTGTCCAGGGGTGAACGTGATGCAGAAATTAGAATTCCTCCTTCCCCATGGCCAGAAACCTTGTGGTTGGCATGTTGTCCAACGTTCAATGTGGGAAAACCTGCATTGTCGGAAAGGCCACGCCAGTGCTTGAGGGCCGCCTAGGGCACAGACATGCATTATGACCTGCAGCGTGAGTCCCCTATTAAAGTAACGCCTCTCAGTGGCTGGACCAAGATCCTGCATGTGGGGCTTGTCATATCCATAGGCCCCCAGGCTTAAGCAGAGGGCGAGTATTCCAGTTGTCAGTACCCACTGCTATGCTCTAGAATCCCTCTACTGGGGGGACACATGAAGCAGAAAACAGGACACTTCCCTTCCCACAGAATGACCCCAAACTCTTGGGGGCTGGACAAACTACCAGAGAGGGAGACTTCTACGACCCATGAGGCAACTCCTACATTAAACGGCCATTGTGGACAAAACATCCAGAGACAAAAGCCTGAGCGACTGCCTCCCTCTCACCCTTCTTTCATATCCAGAGGAGCTCCCCTCATGGACTGTAGATCAGGCCTGCCGTAACCTCGGCCCCAAACCTGAGCTGAGTTAGGGTTTTTGGATGTCTGTCTGCACAGCCATGGCCCACACAGCCTCCAGGCTGGGGTCTCTGGAGCCACACCACAGAACTGTGCCTGCTCTCTCCTAAGAAACTGCCCCTTCCATTGGCCACAACTCTACAAAATAGTAGAAACCTCAAGGTCCCCAAGGACATCCCACTACCGCAAGCCGCACTGGACAAATAGGGGCATTATGACACAAGCTGAGCAACTACTACCTCCATGCAGACACACAGACAGATATCCGCAGAGACAGAAGATTGAACCAGACAGGCCCCTAGGCCCTATTATGAACTCTTGCTTTGGTGACCAGGTATCACTCCTCAGAGGCCTGGGTTCGAAGACCAGCATACGGGGCTTTCCTGAGGCACCAGACAGAAGACCTCTCATCTCCACATGGGAAGCTTCCTTGTTGGAGTTGTGTCAAGCCCTTCGGGTTGGAGAATCCTGCAGAGTCCCTTAGCTACTGCCACATTCCAAGGTCTCCATGGCCACCAACCCACATTATGACTCATCCTCAGGAGAGTCCATTTAAACTCAGCCTTCTGGGTAGCTCACCCAAGAGCCCGCAGATTGAGCGTGCCTTGTCTCGACCAGGCAATGGGAAGTTGAGTTGGCGTTTCTCGGCATCCATGCTTAGGCCCCTGCTCTCGAGTCTTTCTGTATGGGGCATCCTGGAACCATCCAATAGTACTCGACTGTCCTGAAGAAGGAAACTTTGAAGTTTGGAGCAGCTCACAACTCCCAGCGTAGGGAAACCTCCCTGGCCTCATGACGCCCCAACCCCCTTCAGGAAGGGGCCGTCATGGACACAAACTCCAGCTTGAGGCAACATCTGATACTCGCCCTGACCTCACCTGCAGGAGATCTCGATTCAGCCTCTGCAGAGTGGGCCTGCCATGCTCTTGGCCCCAAAACTCGTGCTAGCTTGTGTTTTCAGACTTCCTTCCTCACAATCCTGGCCACACCCCTTCAGTTTGGCAATTCTGGAGACACAATGCAGCACTCTGCCTGCCCTCCAGAAGAAAAATGTTGCCCTATAGGGCTAACCGGAAACGCCAAATGAGTAACAACCTGCATGCCACTCGACCATACCCCAATTATACAGTCTAGCCTGTGCACTAAAGCCCTGTCTGACACAGCCTGAGGGCAAACCTCCAGTCCAACACCCAGACAGCTGGCCGTACACAGAGCATATCACACCCACAATGGCTTTAGGCCATCATCTCTACCCAACCTCAGTTTTCACCTTCAGAACCTAGACCTTATCTCCACTCACTGCTCAGGAGTGAACGTGATGCAAGAATCAGAACTTCTCCTTCGCCTTGGCAAGAAACCTAGTGGTTGGCATGTTGTCCAATGTTCATTGTAGGAGAAAGCAGCATGGACTATGAGGCACCACCTATCCCTGAGGGCCACAATTTGCACAAACACACATTGTGACCCTCAGCGTGAGCCCTATCCTCATGGAAAGCCTCTTAGTGACTGGAACAACAGCCCACATATGGGGCTTGCCAAGCCCCTAGTCCCCCAATCTCAACCAGAGTTCGAGATGTCTAGTCACCCCTACTCAGGGCTCTACTCGGGAATCCCTCTTTGATGGGACCCCTGAGGTAAAAAAAAAAAAAAATACAGAAAGGACTCTTACCTTCCACAGAATGATCCCAACCCCTTGGGATCAGGCCAAATCACCAGAGAAAGAATTGTCCATGGCCCTTGAGGACACCCCAACATTCCACGGGCACCGTTGACACAAAATCCAGAGACAAAAGCCTGAGCAAGCGCCCCATACTCGCCCTTTGTTCATAGCCCGGAAAATTCTCACGGTCTGTAGATCGAGCCTTCATACATACATCCCCAAACCTATGCTGAGTTTGTGTTTTCAGACTTCTGTCCCCACAGTCCTGGCCCACACACCATCCAAGCTGGGGCCCCTGGAGCCACACCTCAGGACTGTGGCTTCCCTCTCCAGGGGAATTCTGCCATTTCCATTGGCCACAACCCTATTGATTAGGAGAATCCTCCAAACTCCCCGAGGCCATCCCAATAGTGTTGGCTGCCCAGGACACACAGGGATGATCTTTCACAAGTTAGGAAACTACCTCAACTCAGACTCAGAGACAGATATCCCCATAGAATAAGATTGAACTGGACAGGCACTTAGGCCCTAATCAGATCCATTGCTTTTGATTCCAGTCTTCTCTCCTCAGAGGCCTGGTTTCCAATACCAGCATATGGGAGATTCCTTAGGCACTCATCAAAACAATTCTCTTCTCTACATAGGAAACATACTCTTGAGAGCTCTATCAAAACCTCCGGTTATGAACATCCCTCAAGGCCCCGGTCCAAGCACCCCATTCCAAGGTCTACATGGACACAAATGCATATTATGACCCATCCTCAACTCACCCATTTCAACACACCCGCCCGTTTGCTCCCCTAGATCCAGTAGATCGAACTTGCCTTGGCTTTATGAGACACCTGGAATGGGAGGCAGGCTGCCCAGGCATCCATCCTTAGAACCCTGCTCTGGATACCTTCCTTATGGGATGTCCTGGAGCCATCCAACAGGTCTCGACTGTCCCACAGAAGGAATCATTGCGGTTTGGAGCATCTCACAATTCCCATCGTGGGAAAACCTCCATGTCCTCGTGACACCCTCCCCTTCATGAAGGGGCCATCATGGACAGAAACTCCGACCTAAGCCAACGTCTGATCCTAGCTCTGTCTTCAGGTATACAGGATCTCGAATCATCTCTGCAGAGGGTGCCTGCCGTCCCCTCACCCCGAAATCTAAGTCTGGCTTGTGTTCTCAGAATTTTTTCCTCACACTCCTGGCCCAAAAGCCTTCCAGTTTGGGAATTCTGGAGCCACTATGTGGCACTGTATCTTCCCTCCAGAAGAAAAACGTTGCCCTCTGGGGCTACCCAGTAACCACAAATGAGTACCATCCTGCACGAAACTCGACTGCACCCCAATGATACAGTCTAGCCTGGGCACTAATTCCCTGTCTGCCACAGCCTGAGCCTGCACCTTCCAACCCACACTCAACAACTGGCCGAACACTGAGCACATCAGACACACCATGGCCTTAGGTCTTCATCTCTTCCCAACCTCAGTTTTCAGGCTTCAGAACCTAGACCTTAAATCCAATCACAGTCCGGGAGTGAAAGTGTTGCAGAAAGAGAACTCCTTCTTCCCCATGGCCAGAAAACTTGTGGTTGCCATATTGTGCAACGTTCTGTGTAGGAGAAACCAGCATGGTACATTAGGCCACGCCCTGACTTGAGGGGCTCCTTGGGCACAAAAACACATTGTAAAACTCAGTGTGAGACCTATCCTCAAGGAAGGCCTCTCAGTGTCTGGACCAAGAGCCCACATATGGGGCTTGCCATGTTCTTAGGTCCCAATGTTAACCAGAGGACTGGTTGTCCAGTCGCCCCTCCCCAGGACTCTGCTCTGGAATCCCTCTTTTGGTGGTCCACCTGAGGTAAAAAAAAAAAAACAAAAAACAAAAAACAAAAAAAATAAACAAAAATACCAGAAAGGCCTCCTCCCTTCCCACAGAATGACCCCAAACTCTTGGGATCAGGTCAAATCCCCAGAAAGGGAGCCTCATCGTTGCCTCATGAGGACCCCCCGACATTCCATGGCAATCGTTGACACATTTCCAGAAAAAAAAAAAAGCATGATCAAGCACCTCACATTCGCCCTTTGTTCATATCCCGAAGAGTTCTCCTCACGGTCTATAGATCGGGCCAGCCATACCTACATCCCCCAATCTAAGTGGAGTTTGTGTTTTCAGACTTTTGTCCAAATAGCCCTGGACCACACACCCTCCACACTTCGGTCCCTGGAGCCACACCTCAGGACTGTGCTTCCCTTTCAAGGGACTTCTTCCCATTCCATTGGCCACAACCTTGAAAATTAGGAAAAACCTCCAAAGTCACCGAGGCCATCCCAATAGTGTAGGACGCCCAGGAAAAACAGGGGTGATCTCAAACCAGCTGAGCAACTACCTCCACTCAGACAACAGATGTCCCCAGAGAAGAATATTGAACCGGACAGGCCCCTAGGCCCTAATCAGATCCATTGCTTTGGTTTCCAGGCATCTCTCCTCAGAGGCCTCGTTTCCAATACCAGCATATGGTGGTTTCCTGAGGCACCAATAAGAACAAATCTCGTCTCCCCATGGAAAACTTGCTCATTGGAGCTTTGTCATAACCTCTGGTTAGGAGAATCCTTCAGGGCCCTGGTGCCACTGCCCCATACCAAGGTCTCCATGGACTCAAACCAACATTAAGACCATCCTCAGGAAAGTCCATTTCAACTCAGCCCCCTCTGTTGCTACCCCAAGCCAGCAGATCAAACGTTTCTTGTTGCTAGGAGACAATTGGAATGTGAGGCTGGCTGCCCAGGCATCCATACTTAGAACGCTGTTCTGGAAAAACACCTTATAAGACGTCCTGGAGCCATCCAACAAATCTTAATGGTCCCACAGAAGGAAACCTTGCGGTTTGGAGCATCTCACAACACCAATATTGGGAAAACCCCATGGCCTCATAATGCCCCCCCTTCCTGAAGGGGCCAACATGGACAGAAATTCAAACCTGAGCCAAAGTCTGAACCTCGACCTGACTTGAGACGCATGAGATCTCAATTCAGCTCTGCAGAGTGTGCCTGCCATGTCCTTGCCCCGAAACCTAAGCCTAGCTTGTGTTCTCAGACTTCCGTCCTCACTCTCCTGGCCCACAAGCCCTCCAGTTTGGGAATTCCGAAGCCACAATGCAGCATTCTGCCTGCCCTCCAGAAGAAAAACTTTGCCCTATGCTGCTAATAAGAAACCCCAAATGATTTTCTAATGCATGCCACTCGATTGTAAAGCAATTATACAGCCCACCCTGTATACTAATGCCCTGTCTGGCACAATCTGAGACAAGACATCCCAAACGACACCCAGACAGCTGGCCCCAACCTGGACACATAGGACCCGCTATGGCTGTAGGTCGTCATCTCTTCCCAACCTCGGTTTTCAGGCTTCAGAAGCTAGACCTTATCTCCAATCACTGTCCAGGGGTGAACGTGATGCAGAAATTAGAATTCCTCCTTCCCCATGGCCAGAAACCTTGTGGTTGGCATGTTGTCCAACGTTCATTGTGGGAAAACCTGCATTGTCCGAAAGGCCACGCCAGTGCTTGAGGGCCGCCTAGGGCACAGACGTGCATTATGACCTGCAGCGTGAGTCCCCTATTAAAGTAACGCCTCTCAGTGGCTGGACCAAGATCCTGCATGTGGGGCTTGTCATATCCATAGGCCCCCAGGCCTAAGCAGAGGGCGAGTATTCCAGTTGTCAGTACCCACTGCTATGCTCTAGAATCCCTCTACTGGGGGGACACATGAAGCAGAAAACAGGACACTTCCCTTCCCACAGCATGACCCCAAACTCTTGGGGGCTGGACAAACTACCAGAGAGGGAGACTTCTACGACCCATGAGGCAACTCCTACATTAAACGGCCATTGTGGACAAAACATCCAGAGACAAAAGCCTGAGCGACTGCCTCCCTCTCACCCTTCTTTCATATCCAGAGGAGCTCCCCTCATGGACTGTAGATCAGGCCTGCCGTAACCTCGGCCCCAAACCTGAGCTGAGTTAGGGTTTTTGGATGTCTGTCTGCACAGCCATGGCCCACACAGCCTCCAGGCTGGGGTCTCTGGAGCCACACCACAGAACTGTGCCTGCTCTCTCCTAAGAAACTGCCCCTTCCATTGGCCACAACTCTACAAAATAGTAGAAACCTCAAGGTCCCCAAGGACATCCCACTACCGCAAGCCGCACTGGACAAATAGGGGCATTATGACACAAGCTGAGCAAATACTACCTCCATGCAGACACACAGACAGATATCCGCAGAGACAGAAGATTGAACCAGACAGGCCCCTAGGCCCTATTATGAACTCTTGCTTTGGTGACCAGGTATCACTCCTCAGAGGCCTGGGTTCGAAGACCAGCATACGGGGCTTTCCTGAGGCACCAGACAGAAGACCTCTCATCTCCACATGGGATGCTTCCTTGTTGGAGTTGTGTCAAGCCCTTCGGGTTGGAGAATCCTGCAGAGTCCCTTAGCTACTGCCACATTCCAAGGTCTCCATGGCCACCAACCCACATTATGACTCATCCTCAGGAGAGTCCATTTAAACTCAGCCTTCTGGGTAGCTCACCCAAGAGCCCGCAGATTGAGCGTGCCTTGTCTCGACCAGGCAATGGGAAGGTGAGTTGGCGTTTCTCGGCATCCATGCTTAGGCCCCTGCTCTCGAGTCTTTCTGTATGGGGCATCCTGGAACCATCCAATAGTACTCGACTGTCCTGAAGAAGGAAACTTTGAAGTTTGGAGCAGCTCACAACTCCCAGCGTAGGGAAACCTCCCTGGCCTCATGACGCCCCCACCCCCTTCAGGAAGGGGCCGTCATGGACACAAACTGCAGCTTGAGGCAACATCTGATACTCGCCCTGACCTCACCTGCAGGAGATCTCGATTCAGCCTCTGCAGAGTGGGCCTGCCATGCTCTTGGCCCCAAAACTCGTGCTAGCTTGTGTTTTCAGACTTCCTTCCTCACAATCCTGGCCACACCCCTTCAGTTTGGCAATTCTGGAGACACAATGCAGCACTCTGCCTGCCCTCCAGAAGAAAAATGTTGCCCTATAGGGCTAACCGGAAACGCCAAATGAGTAACAACCTGCATGCCACTCGACCATACCCCAATTATACAGTCTAGCCTGTGCACTAAAGCCCTGTCTGACACAGCCTGAGGGCAAACCTCCAGTCCAACACCCAGACAGCTGGCCGTACACAGAGCATATCACACCCACAATGGCTTTAGGCCATCATCTCTACCCAACCTCAGTTTTCACCTTCAGAACCTAGACCTTATCTCCACTCACTGCTCAGGAGTGAACGTGATGCAAGAATCAGAACTTCTCCTTCGCCTTGGCAAGAAACCTAGTGGTTGGCATGTTGTCCAATGTTCATTGTAGGAGAAAGCAGCATGGACTATGAGGCACCACCTATCCCTGAGGGCCACAATTTGCACAAACACACATTGTGACCCTCAGCGTGAGCCCTATCCTCATGGAAAGCCTCTTAGTGACTGGAACAACAGCCCACATATGGGGCTTGCCAAGCCCCTAGTCCCCCAATCTCAACCAGAGTTCGAGATGTCTAGTCACCCCTACTCAGGGCTCTACTCGGGAATCCCTCTTTGATGGGACCCCTGAGGTAAAAAAAAAAAAAAAATACAGAAAGGACTCTTACCTTCCACAGAATGATCCCAACCCCTTGGGATCAGGCCAAATCACCAGAGAAAGAATTGTCCATGGCCTTTGAGGACACCCCAACATTCCACGGGCACCGTTGACACAAAATCCAGAGACAAAAGCCTGAGCAAGCGCCCCATACTCGCCCTTTGTTCATAGCCCGGAAAATTCTCACGGTCTGTAGATCGAGCCTTCATACATACATCCCCAAACCTAAGCTGAGTTTGTGTTTTCAGACTTCTGTCCCCACAGTCCTGGCCCACACACCATCCAAGCTGGGGCCCCTGGAGCCACACCTCAGGACTGTGGCTTCCCTCTCCAGGGGAATTCTGCCATTTCCATTGGCCACAACCCTATTGATTAGGAGAATCCTCCAAACTCCCCGAGGCCATCCCAATAGTGTTGGCTGCCCAGGACACACAGGGATGATCTTTCACAAGTTAGGAAACTACCTCAACTCAGACTCAGAGACAGATATCCCCATAGAATAAGATTGAACTGGACAGGCACTTAGGCCCTAATCAGATCCATTGCTTTTGATTCCAGTCTTCTCTCCTCAGAGGCCTGGTTTCCAATACCAGCATATGGGAGATTCCTTAGGCACTCATCAAAACAATTCTCTTCTCTACATAGGAAACATACTCTTTAGAGCTCTATCAAAACCTCCGGTTATGAACATCCCTCAAGGCCCCGGTCCAAGCACCCCATTCCAAGGTCTACATGGACACAAATGCATATTATGACCCATCCTCAACTCACCCATTTCAACACACCCGCCCGTTTGCTCCCCTAGATCCAGTAGATCGAACTTGCCTTGGCTTTATGAGACACCTGGAATGGGAGGCAGGCTGCCCAGGCATCCATCCTTAGAACCCTGCTCTGGATACCTTCCTTATGGGATGTCCTGGAGCCATCCAACAGGTCTCGACTGTCCCACAGAAGGAATCATTGCGGTTTGGAGCATCTCACAATTCCCATCGTGGGAAAACCTCCATGTCCTCGTGACACCCTCCCCTTCATGAAGGGGCCATCATGGACAGAAACTCCGACCTAAGCCAACGTCTGATCCTAGCTCTGTCTTCAGGTATACAGGATCTCGAATCATCTCTGCAGAGGGTGCCTGCCGTCCCCTCACCCCGAAATCTAAGTCTGGCTTGTGTTCTCAGAATTTTTTCCTCACACTCCTGGCCCAAAAGCCTTCCAGTTTGGGAATTCTGGAGCCACTATGTGGCACTGTATCTTCCCTCCAGAAGAAAAACGTTGCCCTCTGGGGCTACCCAGTAACCACAAATGAGTACCATCCTGCACGAAACTCGACTGCACCCCAATGATACAGTCTAGCCTGGGCACTAATTCCCTGTCTGCCACAGCCTGAGCCTGCACCTTCCAACCCACACTCAACAACTGGCCGAACACTGAGCACATCAGACACACCATGGCCTTAGGTCTTCATCTCTTCCCAACCTCAGTTTTCAGGCTTCAGAACCTAGACCTTAAATCCAATCACAGTCCGGGAGTGAAAGTGTTGCAGAAAGAGAACTCCTTCTTCCCCATGGCCAGAAAACTTGTGGTTGCCATATTGTGCAACGTTCTGTGTAGGAGAAACCAGCATGGTACATTAGGCCACGCCCTGACTTGAGGGGCTCCTTGGGCACAAAAACACATTGTAAAACTCAGTGTGAGACCTATCCTCAAGGAAGGCCTCTCAGTGTCTGGACCAAGAGCCCACATATGGGGCTTGCCATGTTCTTAGGTCCCAATGTTAACCAGAGGACTGGTTGTCCAGTCGCCCCTCCCCAGGACTCTGCTCTGGAATCCCTCTTTTGGTGGTCCACCTGAGGTAAAAAAAAAAAAACAAAAAACAAAAAACAAAAAAAATAAACAAAAAAACCAGAAAGGCCTCCTCCCTTCCCACAGAATGACCCCAAACTCTTGGGATCAGGTCAAATCCCCAGAAAGGGAGCCTCATCGTTGCCTCATGAGGACCCCCCGACATTCCATGGCAATCGTTGACACATTTCCAGAAAAAAAAAAAAGCATGATCAAGCACCTCACATTCGCCCTTTGTTCATATCCCGAAGAGTTCTCCTCACGGTCTATAGATCGGGCCAGCCATACCTACATCCCCCAATCTAAGTGGAGTTTGTGTTTTCAGACTTTTGTCCAAATAGCCCTGGACCACACACCCTCCACACTTCGGTCCCTGGAGCCACACCTCAGGACTGTGCTTCCCTTTCAAGGGACTTCTTCCCATTCCATTGGCCACAACCTTGAAAATTAGGAAAAACCTCCAAAGTCACCGAGGCCATCCCAATAGTGTAGGACGCCCAGGAAAAACAGGGGTGATCTCAAACCAGCTGAGCAACTACCTCCACTCAGACAACAGATGTCCCCAGAGAAGAATATTGAACCGGACAGGCCCCTAGGCCCTAATCAGATCCATTGCTTTGGTTTCCAGGCATCTCTCCTCAGAGGCCTCGTTTCCAATACCAGCATATGGTGGTTTCCTGAGGCACCAATAAGAACAAATCTCGTCTCCCCATGGAAAACTTGCTCATTGGAGCTTTGTCATAACCTCTGGTTAGGAGAATCCTTCAGGGCCCTGGTGCCACTGCCCCATACCAAGGTCTCCATGGACTCAAACCAACATTAAGACCATCCTCAGGAAAGTCCATTTCAACTCAGCCCCCTCTGTTGATACCCCAAGCCAGCAGATCAAACGTTTCTTGTTGCTAGGAGACAATTGGAATGTGAGGCTGGCTGCCCAGGCATCCATACTTAGAACGCTGTTCTGGAAAAACACCTTATAAGACGTCCTGGAGCCATCCAACAAATCTTAATGGTCCCACAGAAGGAAACCTTGCGGTTTGGAGCATCTCACAACACCAATATTGGGAAAACCCCATGGCCTCATAATGCCCCCCCTTCCTGAAGGGGCCAACATGGACAGAAATTCAAACCTGAGCCAAAGTCTGAACCTCGACCTGACTTCAGACGCATGAGATCTCAATTCAGCTCTGCAGAGTGTGCCTGCCATGTCCTTGCCCCGAAACCTAAGCCTAGCTTGTGTTCTCAGACTTCCGTCCTCACTCTCCTGGCCCACAAGCCCTCCAGTTTGGGAATTCCGAAGCCACAATGCAGCATTCTGCCTGCCCTCCAGAAGAAAAACTTTGCCCTATGCTGCTAATAAGAAACCCCAAATGATTTTCTAATGCATGCCACTCGATTGTAAAGCAATTATACAGCCCACCCTGTATACTAATGCCCTGTCTGGCACAATCTGAGACAAGACATCCCAAACGACACCCAGACAGCTGGCCCCAACCTGGACACATAGGACCCGCTATGGCTGTAGGTCGTCATCTCTTCCCAACCTCGGTTTTCAGGCTTCAGAAGCTAGACCTTATCTCCAATCACTGTCCAGGGGTGAACGTGATGCAGAAATTAGAATTCCTCCTTCCCCATGGCCAGAAACCTTGTGGTTGGCATGTTGTCCAACGTTCATTGTGGGAAAACCTGCATTGTCCGAAAGGCCACGCCAGTGCTTGAGGGCCGCCTAGGGCACAGACGTGCATTATGACCTGCAGCGTGAGTCCCCTATTAAAGTAACGCCTCTCAGTGGCTGGACCAAGATCCTGCATGTGGGGCTTGTCATATCCATAGGCCCCCAGGCTTAAGCAGAGGGCGAGTATTCCAGTTGTCAGTACCCACTGCTATGCTCTAGAATCCCTCTACTGGGGGGACACATGAAGCAGAAACCAGGACACTTCCCTTCCCACAGCATGACCCCAAACTCTTGGGGGCTGGACAAACTACCAGAGAGGGAGACTTCTACGACCCATGAGGCAACTCCTACATTAAACGGCCATTGTGGACAAAACATCCAGAGACAAAAGCCTGAGCGACTGCCTCCCTCTCACCCTTCTTTCATATCCAGAGGAGCTCCCCTCATGGACTGTAGATCAGGCCTGCCGTAACCTCGGCCCCAAACCTGAGCTGAGTTAGGGTTTTTGGATGTCTGTCTGCACAGCCATGGCCCACACAGCCTCCAGGCTGGGGTCTCTGGAGCCACACCACAGAACTGTGCCTGCTCTCTCCTAAGAAACTGCCCATTCCATTGGCCACAACTCTACAAAATAGTAGAAACCTCAAGGTCCCCAAGGACATCCCACTACCGCAAGCCGCACTGGACAAATAGGGGCATTATGACACAAGCTGAGCAAATACTACCTCCATGCAGACACACAGACAGATATCCGCAGAGACAGAAGATTGAACCAGACAGGCCCCTAGGCCCTATTATGAACTCTTGCTTTGGTGACCAGGTATCACTCCTCAGAGGCCTGGGTTCGAAGACCAGCATACGGGGCTTTCCTGAGGAACCAGACAGAAGACCTCTCATCTCCACATGGGAAGCTTCCTTGTTGGAGTTGTGTCAAGCCCTTCGGGTTGGAGAATCCTGCAGAGTCCCTTAGCTACTGCCACATTCCAAGGTCTCCATGGCCACCAACCCACATTATGACTCATCCTCAGGAGAGTCCATTTAAACTCAGCCTTCTGGGTAGCTCACCCAAGAGCCCGCAGATTGAGCGTGCCTTGTCTCGACCAGGCAATGGGAAGGTGAGTTGGCGTTTCTCGGCATCCATGCTTAGGCCCCTGCTCTCGAGTCTTTCTGTATGGGGCATCCTGGAACCATCCAATAGTACTCGACTGTCCTGAAGAAGGAAACTTTGAAGTTTGGAGCAGCTCACAACTCCCAGCGTAGGGAAACCTCCCTGGCCTCATGACGCCCCCACCCCCTTCAGGAAGGGGCCGTCATGGACACAAACTCCAGCTTGAGGCAACATCTGATACTCGCCCTGACCTCACCTGCAGGAGATCTCGATTCAGCCTCTGCAGAGTGGGCCTGCCATGCTCTTGGCCCCAAAACTCGTGCTAGCTTGTGTTTTCAGACTTCCTTCCTCACAATCCTGGCCACACCCCTCCAGTTTGGCAATTCTGGAGACACAATGCAGCACTCTGCCTGCCCTCCAGAAGAAAAATGTTGCCCTATAGGGCTAACCGGAAACGCCAAATGAGTAACAACCTGCATGCCACTCGACCATACCCCAATTATACAGTCTAGCCTGTGCACTAAAGCCCTGTCTGACACAGCCTGAGGGCAAACCTCCAGTCCAACACCCAGACAGCTGGCCGTACACAGAGCATATCACACCCACAATGGCTTTAGGCCATCATCTCTACCCAACCTCAGTTTTCACCTTCAGAACCTAGACCTTATCTCCACTCGCTGCTCAGGAGTGAACGTGATGCAAGAATCAGAACTTCTCCTTCGCCTTGGCAAGAAACCTAGTGGTTGGCATGTTGTCCAATGTTCATTGTAGGAGAAAGCAGCATGGACTATGAGGCACCACCTATCCCTGAGGGCCACAATTTGCACAAACACACATTGTGACCCTCAGCGTGAGCCCTATCCTCATGGAAAGCCTCTTAGTGACTGGAACAACAGCCCACATATGGGGCTTGCCAAGCCCCTAGTCCCCCAATCTCAACCAGAGTTCGAGATGTCTAGTCACCCCTACTCAGGGCTCTACTCGGGAATCCCTCTTTGATGGGACACCTGAGGTAAAAAAAAAAAAAATACAGAAAGGACTCTTACCTTCCACAGAATGATCCCAACCCCTTGGGATCAGGCCAAATCACCAGAGAAAGAATTGTCCATGGCCCTTGAGGACACCCCAACATTCCACGGGCACCGTTGACACAAAATCCAGAGACAAAAGCCTGAGCAAGCGCCCCATACTCGCCCTTTGTTCATAGCCCGGAAAATTCTCACGGTCTGTAGATCGAGCCTTCATACATACATCCCCAAACCTAAGCTGAGTTTGTGTTTTCAGACTTCTGTCCCCACAGTCCTGGCCCACACACCATCCAAGCTGGGGCCCCTGGAGCCACACCTCAGGACTGTGGCTTCCCTCTCCAGGGGAATTCTGCCATTTCCATTGGCCACAACCCTATTGATTAGGAGAATCCTCCAAACTCCCCGAGGCCATCCCAATAGTGTTGGCTGCCCAGGACACACAGGGATGATCTTTCACAAGTTAGGAAACTACCTCAACTCAGACTCAGAGACAGATATCCCCATAGAATAAGATTGAACTGGACAGGCACTTAGGCCCTAATCAGATCCATTGCTTTTGATTCCAGTCATCTCTCCTCAGAGGCCTGGTTTCCAATACCAGCATATGGGAGATTCCTTAGGCACTCATCAAAACAATTCTCTTCTCTACATAGGAAACATACTCTTTAGAGCTCTATCAAAACCTCCGGTTATGAACATCCCTCAAGGCCCCGGTCCAAGCACCCCATTCCAAGGTCTACATGGACACAAATGCATATTATGACCCATCCTCAACTCACCCATTTCAACACACCCGCCCGTTTGCTCCCCTAGATCCAGTAGATCGAACTTGCCTTGGCTTTATGAGACACCTGGAATGGGAGGCAGGCTGCCCAGGCATCCATCCTTAGAACCCTGCTCTGGATAACTTCCTTATGGGATGTCCTGGAGCTATCCAACAGGTCTCGACTGTCCCACAGAAGGAATCATTGCGGTTTGGAGCATCTCACAATTCCCATCGTGGGAAAACCTCCATGTCCTCGTGAAACCCTCCCCTTCATTAAGGGGCCATCATGGACAGAAACTCCGACCTAAGCCAAAGTCTGATCCTAGCTCTGTCTTCAGGTATACAGGATCTCGAATCATCTCTGCAGAGGGTGCCTGCCGTCCCCTCACCCCGAAATCTAAGTCTGGCTTGTGTTCTCAGAATTTTTTCCTCACACTCCTGGACAACAAGGCTTCCAGTTTGGGAATTCTGCAGCCACTGTGTGACACTGTGTCTTCCCTCCAGAAGAAAAACGTTGCCCTCTGGGGCTACCCAGTAACCACAAATGAGTACCATCCTGCACGAAACTCGACTGCACCCCAATGATACAGTTTAGCCTGGGCACTAATTCCCTGTCTGCCACAGCCTGAGCCTGCACCTTCCAACCCACACTCAACAACTGGCTGAACACTGAGCACATCAGACACACCATGGCCCTAGGTCTTCATCTCTTCCCAACCTCAGTTTTCAGGCTTCAGAACCTAGACCTTAAATCCAATCACAGTCCGGGAGTGAAAGTGTTGCAGAAAGAGAACTCCTTCTTCCCCATGGCCAGAAAACTTGTGGTTGCCATATTGTGCAACGTTCTGTGTAGGAGAAACCAGCATGGTACATTAGGCCACGCCCTGACTTGAGGGGCTCCTTGGGCACAAAAACACATTGTGAAACTCAGTGTGAGACCTAACCTCAAGGAAGGCCTCTCAGTGTCTGGACCAAGAGCCCACATATGGGGCTTGCCATGTTCTTAGTTCCCAATGTTAACCAGAGGACTGGTTGTCCAGTCACCCCTCCCCAGGACTCTGCTCTGGAATCCTTCTTTTGGTGGTCCACCTGAGGTAAAAAAAAAATAATAAAAATAAAAAAAATAAACAAAAAAACCAGAAAGGCCTCCTCCCTTCCCACAGAATGAACCCAAACTCTTGGGATCAGGTCAAATCCCCAGAAAGGGAGCCTCATCGTTGGCCCATGAGGACCCCCCGACATTCCATGGCAATCGTTGACACATTTCCAGAAAAAAAAAAAGCATGATCAAGCACCTCACATTCGCCCTTTGTTCATATCCTGAAGAGTTCTTCTCATGGTCTATAGATCGGGCCAGCCATACCTACATCCCCCAACCTAAGTGGAGTTTGTGTTTTCAGACTTTTGTCCAAATAGCCCTGGACCACACACCCTCCACACTTCGGTCCCTGGAGCCACACCTCAGGACTGTGCTTCCCTTTCAAGGGACTTCTTCCCATTCCATTGGCCACAACCTTGAAAATTAGGAAAAACCTCCAAAGTCACCGAGGCCATCCCAATAGTGTAGGACGCCCAGGAAAAACAGGGGTGATCTCAAACCAGCTGAGCAACTACCTCCACTCAGACAACAGATGTCCCCAGAGAAGAATATTGAACCGGACAGGCCCCTAGGCCCTAATCAGATCCATTGCTTTGGTTTCCAGGCATCTCTCCTCAGAGGCCTCGTTTCCAATACCAGCATATGGTGGTTTCCTGAGGCACCAATAAGAACAAATCTCGTCTCCCCATGGAAAACTTGCTCATTGGAGCTTTGTCATAACCTCTGGTTAGGAGAATCCTTCAGGGCCCTGGTGCCACTGCCCCATACCAAGGTCTCCATGGACTCAAACCAACATTAAGACCATCCTCAGGAAAGTCCATTTCAACTCAGCCCCCTCTGTTGATACCCCAAGCCAGCAGATCAAACGTTTCTTGTTGCTAGGAGACAATTGGAATGTGAGGCTGGCTGCCCAGGCATCCATACTTAGAACGCTGTTCTGGAAAAACACCTTATAAGACGTCCTGGAGCCATCCAACAAATCTTAATTGTCCCACAGAAGGAAACCTTGCGGTTTGGAGCATCTCACAACACCAATATTGGGAAAACCCCATGGCCTCATAATGCCCCCCCTTCCTGAAGGGGCCGACATGGACAGAAACTCAAACCTGAGCCAAAGTCTGAACCTCGACCTGACTTCAGACACATGAGATCTCAATTCAGCTCTGCAGAGTGTGCCTGCCATGTCCTTGCCCCGAAACCTAAGCCTAGCTTGTGTTCTCAGACTTCCGTCCTCACTCTCCTGGCCCACAAGCCCTCCAGTTTGGGAATTCCGAAGCCACAATGCAGCATGCTGCCTGCCCTCCAGAAGAAAAACTTTGCCCTATGCTGCTAATAAGAAACCCCAAATGATTTTCTAATGCATGCCACTCGATTGTAAAGCAATTATACAGCCCACCCTGTATACTAATGCCCTGTCTGGCACAGCCTGAGACAAGACATCCCAAACGACACCCAGACAGCTGGCCCCAACCTGGACACATAGGACCCGCTATGGCTGTAGGTCGTCATCTCTTCCCAACCTCGGTTTTCAGGCTTCAGAAGCTAGACCTTATCTCCAATCACTGTCCAGGGGTGAACGTGATGCAGAAATTAGAATTCCTCCTTCCCCATGGCCAGAAACCTTGTGGTTGGCATGTTGTCCAACGTTCAATGTGGGAAAACCTGCATTGTCGGAAAGGCCACGCCAGTGCTTGAGGGCCGCCTAGGGCACAGACATGCATTATGACCTGCAGCGTGAGTCCCCTATTAAAGTAACGCCTCTCAGTGGCTGGACCAAGATCCTGCATGTGGGGCTTGTCATATCCATAGGCCCCCAGGCTTAAGCAGAGGGCGAGTATTCCAGTTGTCAGTACCCACTGCTATGCTCTAGAATCCCTCTACTGGGGGGACACATGAAGCAGAAAACAGGACACTTCCCTTCCCACAGAATGACCCCAAACTCTTGGGGGCTGGACAAACTACCAGAGAGGGAGACTTCTACGACCCATGAGGCAACTCCTACATTAAACGGCCATTGTGGACAAAACATCCAGAGACAAAAGCCTGAGCGACTGCCTCCCTCTCACCCTTCTTTCATATCCAGAGGAGCTCCCCTCATGGACTGTAGATCAGGCCTGCCGTAACCTCGGCCCCAAACCTGAGCTGAGTTAGGGTTTTTGGATGTCTGTCTGCACAGCCATGGCCCACACAGCCTCCAGGCTGGGGTCTCTGGAGCCACACCACAGAACTGTGCCTGCTCTCTCCTAAGAAACTGCCCCTTCCATTGGCCACAACTCTACAAAATAGTAGAAACCTCAAGGTCCCCAAGGACATCCCACTACCGCAAGCCGCACTGGACAAATAGGGGCATTATGACACAAGCTGAGCAACTACTACCTCCATGCAGACACACAGACAGATATCCGCAGAGACAGAAGATTGAACCAGACAGGCCCCTAGGCCCTATTATGAACTCTTGCTTTGGTGACCAGGTATCAGTCCTCAGAGGCCTGGGTTCGAAGACCAGCATACGGGGCTTTCCTGAGGCACCAGACAGAAGACCTCTCATCTCCACATGGGAAGCTTCCTTGTTGGAGTTGTGTCAAGCCCTTCGGGTTGGAGAATCCTGCAGAGTCCCTTAGCTACTGCCACATTCCAAGGTCTCCATGGCCACCAACCCACATTATGACTCATCCTCAGGAGAGTCCATTTAAACTCAGCCTTCTGGGTAGCTCACCCAAGAGCCCGCAGATTGAGCGTGCCTTGTCTCGACCAGGCAATGGGAAGTTGAGTTGGCGTTTCTCGGCATCCATGCTTAGGCCCCTGCTCTCGAGTCTTTCTGTATGGGGCATCCTGGAACCATCCAATAGTACTCGACTGTCCTGAAGAAGGAAACTTTGAAGTTTGGAGCAGCTCACAACTCCCAGCGTAGGGAAACCTCCCTGGCCTCATGACGCCCCCACCCCCTTCAGGAAGGGGCCGTCATGGACACAAACTCCAGCTTGAGGCAACATCTGATACTCGCCCTGACCTCACCTGCAGGAGATCTCGATTCAGCCTCTGCAGAGTGGGCCTGCCATGCTCTTGGCCCCAAAACTCGTGCTAGCTTGTGTTTTCAGACTTCCTTCCTCACAATCCTGGCCACACCCCTTCAGTTTGGCAATTCTGGAGACACAATGCAGCACTCTGCCTGCCCTCCAGAAGAAAAATGTTGCCCTATAGGGCTAACCGGAAACGCCAAATGAGTAACAACCTGCATGCCACTCGACCATACCCCAATTATACAGTCTAGCCTGTGCACTAAAGCCCTGTCTGACACAGCCTGAGGGCAAACCTCCAGTCCAACACCCAGACAGCTGGCCGTACACAGAGCATATCACACCCACAATGGCTTTAGGCCATCATCTCTACCCAACCTCAGTTTTCACCTTCAGAACCTAGACCTTATCTCCACTCGCTGCTCAGGAGTGAACGTGATGCAAGAATCAGAACTTCTCCTTCGCCTTGGCAAGAAACCTAGTGGTTGGCATGTTGTCCAATGTTCATTGTAGGAGAAAGCAGCATGGACTATGAGGCACCACCTATCCCTGAGGGCCACAATTTGCACAAACACACATTGTGACCCTCAGCGTGAGCCCTATCCTCATGGAAAGCCTCTTAGTGACTGGAACAACAGCCCACATATGGGGCTTGCCAAGCCCCTAGTCCCCCAATCTCAACCAGAGTTCGAGATGTCTAGTCACCCCTACTCAGGGCTCTACTCGGGAATCCCTCTTTGATGGGACACCTGAGGTAAAAAAAAAAAAAATACAGAAAGGACTCTTACCTTCCACAGAATGATCCCAACCCCTTGGGATCAGGCCAAATCACCAGAGAAAGAATTGTCCATGGCCCTTGAGGACACCCCAACATTCCACGGGCACCGTTGACACAAAATCCAGAGACAAAAGCCTGAGCAAGCGCCCCATACTCGCCCTTTGTTCATAGCCCGGAAAATTCTCACGGTCTGTAGATCGAGCCTTCATACATACATCCCCAAACCTAAGCTGAGTTTGTGTTTTCAGACTTCTGTCCCCACAGTCCTGGCCCACACACCATCCAAGCTGGGGCCCCTGGAGCCACACCTCAGGACTGTGGCTTCCCTCTCCAGGGGAATTCTGCCATTTCCATTGGCCACAACCCTATTGATTAGGAGAATCCTCCAAACTCCCCGAGGCCATCCCAATAGTGTTGGCTGCCCAGGACACACAGGGATGATCTTTCACAAGTTAGGAAACTACCTCAACTCAGACTCAGAGACAGATATCCCCATAGAATAAGATTGAACTGGACAGGCACTTAGGCCCTAATCAGATCCATTGCTTTTGATTCCAGTCATCTCTCCTCAGAGGCCTGGTTTCCAATACCAGCATATGGGAGATTCCTTAGGCACTCATCAAAACAATTCTCTTCTCTACATAGGAAACATACTCTTTAGAGCTCTATCAAAACCTCCGGTTATGAACATCCCTCAAGGCCCCGGTCCAAGCACCCCATTCCAAGGTCTACATGGACACAAATGCATATTATGACCCATCCTCAACTCACCCATTTCAACACACCCGCCCGTTTGCTCCCCTAGATCCAGTAGATCGAACTTGCCTTGGCTTTATGAGACACCTGGAATGGGAGGCAGGCTGCCCAGGCATCCATCCTTAGAACCCTGCTCTGGATAACTTCCTTATGGGATGTCCTGGAGCTATCCAACAGGTCTCGACTGTCCCACAGAAGGAATCATTGCGGTTTGGAGCATCTCACAATTCCCATCGTGGGAAAACCTCCATGTCCTCGTGAAACCCTCCCCTTCATTAAGGGGCCATCATGGACAGAAACTCCGACCTAAGCCAAAGTCTGATCCTAGCTCTGTCTTCAGGTATACAGGATCTCGAATCATCTCTGCAGAGGGTGCCTGCCGTCCCCTCACCCCGAAATCTAAGTCTGGCTTGTGTTCTCAGAATTTTTTCCTCACACTCCTGGACAACAAGGCTTCCAGTTTGGGAATTCTGCAGCCACTGTGTGACACTGTGTCTTCCCTCCAGAAGAAAAACGTTGCCCTCTGGGGCTACCCAGTAACCACAAATGAGTACCATCCTGCACGAAACTCGACTGCACCCCAATGATACAGTTTAGCCTGGGCACTAATTCCCTGTCTGCCACAGCCTGAGCCTGCACCTTCCAACCCACACTCAACAACTGGCTGAACACTGAGCACATCAGACACACCATGGCCCTAGGTCTTCATCTCTTCCCAACCTCAGTTTTCAGGCTTCAGAACCTAGACCTTAAATCCAATCACAGTCCGGGAGTGAAAGTGTTGCAGAAAGAGAACTCCTTCTTCCCCATGGCCAGAAAACTTGTGGTTGCCATATTGTGCAACGTTCTGTGTAGGAGAAACCAGCATGGTACATTAGGCCACGCCCTGACTTGAGGGGCTCCTTGGGCACAAAAACACATTGTGAAACTCAGTGTGAGACCTAACCTCAAGGAAGGCCTCTCAGTGTCTGGACCAAGAGCCCACATATGGGGCTTGCCATGTTCTTAGTTCCCAATGTTAACCAGAGGACTGGTTGTCCAGTCACCCCTCCCCAGGACTCTGCTCTGGAATCCTTCTTTTGGTGGTCCACCTGAGGTAAAAAAAAAATAATAAAAATAAAAAAAATAAACAAAAAAACCAGAAAGGCCTCCTCCCTTCCCACAGAATGAACCCAAACTCTTGGGATCAGGTCAAATCCCCAGAAAGGGAGCCTCATCGTTGGCCCATGAGGACCCCCCGACATTCCATGGCAATCGTTGACACATTTCCAGAAAAAAAAAAAGCATGATCAAGCACCTCACATTCGCCCTTTGTTCATATCCTGAAGAGTTCTTCTCATGGTCTATAGATCGGGCCAGCCATACCTACATCCCCCAACCTAAGTGGAGTTTGTGTTTTCAGACTTTTGTCCAAATAGCCCTGGACCACACACCCTCCACACTTCGGTCCCTGGAGCCACACCTCAGGACTGTGCTTCCCTTTCAAGGGACTTCTTCCCATTCCATTGGCCACAACCTTGAAAATTAGGAAAAACCTCCAAAGTCACCGAGGCCATCCCAATAGTGTAGGACGCCCAGGAAAAACAGGGGTGATCTCAAACCAGCTGAGCAACTACCTCCACTCAGACAACAGATGTCCCCAGAGAAGAATATTGAACCGGACAGGCCCCTAGGCCCTAATCAGATCCATTGCTTTGGTTTCCAGGCATCTCTCCTCAGAGGCCTCGTTTCCAATACCAGCATATGGTGGTTTCCTGAGGCACCAATAAGAACAAATCTCGTCTCCCCATGGAAAACTTGCTCATTGGAGCTTTGTCATAACCTCTGGTTAGGAGAATCCTTCAGGGCCCTGGTGCCACTGCCCCATACCAAGGTATCCATGGACTCAAACCAACATTAAGACCATCCTCAGGAAAGTCCATTTCAACTCAGCCCCCTCTGTTGCTACCCCAAGCCAGCAGATCAAACGTTTCTTGTTGCTAGGAGACAATTGGAATGTGAGGCTGGCTGCCCAGGCATCCATACTTAGAACGCTGTTCTGGAAAAACACCTTATAAGACGTCCTGGAGCCATCCAACAAATCTTAATTGTCCCACAGAAGGAAACCTTGCGGTTTGGAGCATCTCACAACACCAATATTGGGAAAACCCCATGGCCTCATAATGCCCCCCCTTCCTGAAGGGGCCGACATGGACAGAAACTCAAACCTGAGCCAAAGTCTGAACCTCGACCTGACTTCAGACACATGAGATCTCAATTCAGCTCTGCAGAGTGTGCCTGCCATGTCCTTGCCCCGAAACCTAAGCCTAGCTTGTGTTCTCAGACTTCCGTCCTCACTCTCCTGGCCCACAAGCCCTCCAGTTTGGGAATTCCGAAGCCACAATGCAGCATGCTGCCTGCCCTCCAGAAGAAAAACTTTGCCCTATGCTGCTAATAAGAAACCCCAAATGATTTTCTAATGCATGCCACTCGATTGTAAAGCAATTATACAGCCCACCCTGTATACTAATGCCCTGTCTGGCACAGCCTGAGACAAGACATCCCAAACGACACCCAGACAGCTGGCCCCAACCTGGACACATAGGACCCGCTATGGCTGTAGGTCGTCATCTCTTCCCAACCTCGGTTTTCAGGCTTCAGAAGCTAGACCTTATCTCCAATCACTGTCCAGGGGTGAACGTGATGCAGAAATTAGAATTCCTCCTTCCCCATGGCCAGAAACCTTGTGGTTGGCATGTTGTCCAACGTTCAATGTGGGAAAACCTGCATTGTCGGAAAGGCCACGCCAGTGCTTGAGGGCCGCCTAGGGCACAGACATGCATTATGACCTGCAGCGTGAGTCCCCTATTAAAGTAACGCCTCTCAGTGGCTGGACCAAGATCCTGCATGTGGGGCTTGTCATATCCATAGGCCCCCAGGCTTAAGCAGAGGGCGAGTATTCCAGTTGTCAGTACCCACTGCTATGCTCTAGAATCCCTCTACTGGGGGGACACATGAAGCAGAAAACAGGACACTTCCCTTCCCACAGAATGACCCCAAACTCTTGGGGGCTGGACAAACTACCAGAGAGGGAGACTTCTACGACCCATGAGGCAACTCCTACATTAAACGGCCATTGTGGACAAAACATCCAGAGACAAAAGCCTGAGCGACTGCCTCCCTCTCACCCTTCTTTCATATCCAGAGGAGCTCCCCTCATGGACTGTAGATCAGGCCTGCCGTAACCTCGGCCCCAAACCTGAGCTGAGTTAGGGTTTTTGGATGTCTGTCTGCACAGCCATGGCCCACACAGCCTCCAGGCTGGGGTCTCTGGAGCCACACCACAGAACTGTGCCTGCTCTCTCCTAAGAAACTGCCCCTTCCATTGGCCACAACTCTACAAAATAGTAGAAACCTCAAGGTCCCCAAGGACATCCCACTACCGCAAGCCGCACTGGACAAATAGGGGCATTATGACACAAGCTGAGCAACTACTACCTCCATGCAGACACACAGACAGATATCCGCAGAGACAGAAGATTGAACCAGACAGGCCCCTAGGCCCTATTATGAACTCTTGCTTTGGTGACCAGGTATCAGTCCTCAGAGGCCTGGGTTCGAAGACCAGCATACGGGGCTTTCCTGAGGCACCAGACAGAAGACCTCTCATCTCCACATGGGAAGCTTCCTTGTTGGAGTTGTGTCAAGCCCTTCGGGTTGGAGAATCCTGCAGAGTCCCTTAGCTACTGCCACATTCCAAGGTCTCCATGGCCACCAACCCACATTATGACTCATCCTCAGGAGAGTCCATTTAAACTCAGCCTTCTGGGTAGCTCACCCAAGAGCCCGCAGATTGAGCGTGCCTTGTCTCGACCAGGCAATGGGAAGTTGAGTTGGCGTTTCTCGGCATCCATGCTTAGGCCCCTGCTCTCGAGTCTTTCTGTATGGGGCATCCTGGAACCATCCAATAGTACTCGACTGTCCTGAAGAAGGAAACTTTGAAGTTTGGAGCAGCTCACAACTCCCAGCGTAGGGAAACCTCCCTGGCCTCATGACGCCCCCACCCCCTTCAGGAAGGGGCCGTCATGGACACAAACTCCAGCTTGAGGCAACATCTGATACTCGCCCTGACCTCACCTGCAGGAGATCTCGATTCAGCCTCTGCAGAGTGGGCCTGCCATGCTCTTGGCCCCAAAACTCGTGCTAGCTTGTGTTTTCAGACTTCCTTCCTCACAATCCTGGCCACACCCCTTCAGTTTGGCAATTCTGGAGACACAATGCAGCACTCTGCCTGCCCTCCAGAAGAAAAATGTTGCCCTATAGGGCTAACCGGAAACGCCAAATGAGTAACAACCTGCATGCCACTCGACCATACCCCAATTATACAGTCTAGCCTGTGCACTAAAGCCCTGTCTGACACAGCCTGAGGGCAAACCTCCAGTCCAACACCCAGACAGCTGGCCGTACACAGAGCATATCACACCCACAATGGCTTTAGGCCATCATCTCTACCCAACCTCAGTTTTCACCTTCAGAACCTAGACCTTATCTCCACTCACTGCTCAGGAGTGAACGTGATGCAAGAATCAGAACTTCTCCTTCGCCTTGGCAAGAAACCTAGTGGTTGGCATGTTGTCCAATGTTCATTGTAGGAGAAAGCAGCATGGACTATGAGGCACCACCTATCCCTGAGGGCCACAATTTGCACAAACACACATTGTGACCCTCAGCGTGAGCCCTATCCTCATGGAAAGCCTCTTAGTGACTGGAACAACAGCCCACATATGGGGCTTGCCAAGCCCCTAGTCCCCCAATCTCAACCAGAGTTCGAGATGTCTAGTCACCCCTACTCAGGGCTCTACTCGGGAATCCCTCTTTGATGGGACCCCTGAGGTAAAAAAAAAAAAAAAATACAGAAAGGACTCTTACCTTCCACAGAATGATCCCAACCCCTTGGGATCAGGCCAAATCACCAGAGAAAGAATTGTCCATGGCCTTTGAGGACACCCCAACATTCCACGGGCACCGTTGACACAAAATCCAGAGACAAAAGCCTGAGCAAGCGCCCCATACTCGCCCTTTGTTCATAGCCCGGAAAATTCTCACGGTCTGTAGATCGAGCCTTCATACATACATCCCCAAACCTAAGCTGAGTTTGTGTTTTCAGACTTCTGTCCCCACAGTCCTGGCCCACACACCATCCAAGCTGGGGCCCCTGGAGCCACACCTCAGGACTGTGGCTTCCCTCTCCAGGGGAATTCTGCCATTTCCATTGGCCACAACCCTATTGATTAGGAGAATCCTCCAAACTCCCCGAGGCCATCCCAATAGTGTTGGCTGCCCAGGACACACAGGGATGATCTTTCACAAGTTATGAAACTACCTCAACTCAGACTCAGAGACAGATATCCCCATAGAATAAGATTGAACTGGACAGGCACTTAGGCCCTAATCAGATCCATTGCTTTTGATTCCAGTCTTCTCTCCTCAGAGGCCTGGTTTCCAATACCAGCATATGGGAGATTCCTTAGGCACTCATCAAAACAATTCTCTTCTCTACATAGGAAACATACTCTTTAGAGCTCTATCAAAACCTCCGGTTATGAACATCCCTCAAGGTCCCGGTCCAAGCACCCCATTCCAAGGTCTACATGGACACAAATGCATATTATGACCCATCCTCAACTCACCCATTTCAACACACCCGCCCGTTTGCTCCCCTAGATCCAGTAGATCGAACTTGCCTTGGCTTTATGAGACACCTGGAATGGGAGGCAGGCTGCCCAGGCATCCATCCTTAGAACCCTGCTCTGGATACCTTCCTTATGGGATGTCCTGGAGCCATCCAACAGGTCTCGACTGTCCCACAGAAGGAATCATTGCGGTTTGGAGCATCTCACAATTCCCATCGTGGGAAAACCTCCATGTCCTCGTGACACCCTCCCCTTCATGAAGGGGCCATCATGGACAGAAACTCCGACCTAAGCCAACGTCTGATCCTAGCTCTGTCTTCAGGTATACAGGATCTCGAATCATCTCTGCAGAGGGTGCCTGCCGTCCCCTCACCCCGAAATCTAAGTCTGGCTTGTGTTCTCAGAATTTTTTCCTCACACTCCTGGCCCAAAAGCCTTCCAGTTTGGGAATTCTGGAGCCACTATGTGGCACTGTATCTTCCCTCCAGAAGAAAAACGTTGCCCTCTGGGGCTACCCAGTAACCACAAATGAGTACCATCCTGCACGAAACTCGACTGCACCCCAATGATACAGTCTAGCCTGGGCACTAATTCCCTGTCTGCCACAGCCTGAGCCTGCACCTTCCAACCCACACTCAACAACTGGCCGAACACTGAGCACATCAGACACACCATGGCCTTAGGTCTTCATCTCTTCCCAACCTCAGTTTTCAGGCTTCAGAACCTAGACCTTAAATCCAATCACAGTCCGGGAGTGAAAGTGTTGCAGAAAGAGAACTCCTTCTTCCCCATGGCCAGAAAACTTGTGGTTGCCATATTGTGCAACGTTCTGTGTAGGAGAAACCAGCATGGTACATTAGGCCACGCCCTGACTTGAGGGGCTCCTTGGGCACAAAAACACATTGTAAAACTCAGTGTGAGACCTATCCTCAAGGAAGGCCTCTCAGTGTCTGGACCAAGAGCCCACATATGGGGCTTGCCATGTTCTTAGGTCCCAATGTTAACCAGAGGACTGGTTGTCCAGTCGCCCCTCCCCAGGACTCTGCTCTGGAATCCCTCTTTTGGTGGTCCACCTGAGGTAAAAAAAAAAAAACAAAAAACAAAAAACAAAAAAAATAAACAAAAAAACCAGAAAGGCCTCCTCCCTTCCCACAGAATGACCCCAAACTCTTGGGATCAGGTCAAATCCCCAGAAAGGGAGCCTCATCGTTGCCTCATGAGGACCCCCCGACATTCCATGGCAATCGTTGACACATTTCCAGAAAAAAAAAAAAGCATGATCAAGCACCTCACATTCGCCCTTTGTTCATATCCCGAAGAGTTCTCCTCACGGTCTATAGATCGGGCCAGCCATACCTACATCCCCCAATCTAAGTGGAGTTTGTGTTTTCAGACTTTTGTCCAAATAGCCCTGGACCACACACCCTCCACACTTCGGTCCCTGGAGCCACACCTCAGGACTGTGCTTCCCTTTCAAGGGACTTCTTCCCATTCCATTGGCCACAACCTTGAAAATTAGGAAAAACCTCCAAAGTCACCGAGGCCATCCCAATAGTGTAGGACGCCCAGGAAAAACAGGGGTGATCTCAAACCAGCTGAGCAACTACCTCCACTCAGACAACAGATGTCCCCAGAGAAGAATATTGAACCGGACAGGCCCCTAGGCCCTAATCAGATCCATTGCTTTGGTTTCCAGGCATCTCTCCTCAGAGGCCTCGTTTCCAATACCAGCATATGGTGGTTTCCTGAGGCACCAATAAGAACAAATCTCGTCTCCCCATGGAAAACTTGCTCATTGGAGCTTTGTCATAACCTCTGGTTAGGAGAATCCTTCAGGGCCCTGGTGCCACTGCCCCATACCAAGGTCTCCATGGACTCAAACCAACATTAAGACCATCCTCAGGAAAGTCCATTTCAACTCAGCCCCCTCTGTTGATACCCCAAGCCAGCAGATCAAACGTTTCTTGTTGCTAGGAGACAATTGGAATGTGAGGCTGGCTGCCCAGGCATCCATACTTAGAACGCTGTTCTGGAAAAACACCTTATAAGACGTCCTGGAGCCATCCAACAAATCTTAATGGTCCCACAGAAGGAAACCTTGCGGTTTGGAGCATCTCACAACACCAATATTGGGAAAACCCCATGGCCTCATAATGCCCCCCCTTCCTGAAGGGGCCAACATGGACAGAAATTCAAACCTGAGCCAAAGTCTGAACCTCGACCTGACTTCAGACGCATGAGATCTCAATTCAGCTCTGCAGAGTGTGCCTGCCATGTCCTTGCCCCGAAACCTAAGCCTAGCTTGTGTTCTCAGACTTCCGTCCTCACTCTCCTGGCCCACAAGCCCTCCAGTTTGGGAATTCCGAAGCCACAATGCAGCATTCTGCCTGCCCTCCAGAAGAAAAACTTTGCCCTATGCTGCTAATAAGAAACCCCAAATGATTTTCTAATGCATGCCACTCGATTGTAAAGCAATTATACAGCCCACCCTGTATACTAATGCCCTGTCTGGCACAATCTGAGACAAGACATCCCAAACGACACCCAGACAGCTGGCCCCAACCTGGACACATAGGACCCGCTATGGCTGTAGGTCGTCATCTCTTCCCAACCTCGGTTTTCAGGCTTCAGAAGCTAGACCTTATCTCCAATCACTGTCCAGGGGTGAACGTGATGCAGAAATTAGAATTCCTCCTTCCCCATGGCCAGAAACCTTGTGGTTGGCATGTTGTCCAACGTTCATTGTGGGAAAAACTGCATTGTCCGAAAGGCCACGCCAGTGCTTGAGGGCCGCCTAGGGCACAGACGTGCATTATGACCTGCAGCGTGAGTCCCCTATTAAAGTAACGCCTCTCAGTGGCTGGACCAAGATCCTGCATGTGGGGCTTGTCATATCCATAGGCCCCCAGGCTTAAGCAGAGGGCGAGTATTCCAGTTGTCAGTACCCACTGCTATGCTCTAGAATCCCTCTACTGGGGGGACACATGAAGCAGAAAACAGGACACTTCCCTTCCCACAGCATGACCCCAAACTCTTGGGGGCTGGACAAACTACCAGAGAGGGAGACTTCTACGACCCATGAGGCAACTCCTACATTAAACGGCCATTGTGGACAAAACATCCAGAGACAAAAGCCTGAGCGACTGCCTCCCTCTCACCCTTCTTTCATATCCAGAGGAGCTCCCCTCATGGACTGTAGATCAGGCCTGCCGTAACCTCGGCCCCAAACCTGAGCTGAGTTAGGGTTTTTGGATGTCTGTCTGCACAGCCATGGCCCACACAGCCTCCAGGCTGGGGTCTCTGGAGCCACACCACAGAACTGTGCCTGCTCTCTCCTAAGAAACTGCCCCTTCCATTGGCCACAACTCTACAAAATAGTAGAAACCTCAAGGTCCCCAAGGACATCCCACTACCGCAAGCCGCACTGGACAAATAGGGGCATTATGACACAAGCTGAGCAAATACTACCTCCATGCAGACACACAGACAGATATCCGCAGAGACAGAAGATTGAACCAGACAGGCCCCTAGGCCCTATTATGAACTCTTGCTTTGGTGACCAGGTATCACTCCTCAGAGGCCTGGGTTCGAAGACCAGCATACGGGGCTTTCCTGAGGCACCAGACAGAAGACCTCTCATCTCCACATGGGATGCTTCCTTGTTGGAGTTGTGTCAAGCCCTTCGGGTTGGAGAATCCTGCAGAGTCCCTTAGCTACTGCCACATTCCAAGGTCTCCATGGCCACCAACCCACATTATGACTCATCCTCAGGAGAGTCCATTTAAACTCAGCCTTCTGGGTAGCTCACCCAAGAGCCCGCAGATTGAGCGTGCCTTGTCTCGACCAGGCAATGGGAAGGTGAGTTGGCGTTTCTCGGCATCCATGCTTAGGCCCCTGCTCTCGAGTCTTTCTGTATGGGGCATCCTGGAACCATCCAATAGTACTCGACTGTCCTGAAGAAGGAAACTTTGAAGTTTGGAGCAGCTCACAACTCCCAGCGTAGGGAAACCTCCCTGGCCTCATGACGCCCCCACCCCCTTCAGGAAGGGGCCGTCATGGACACAAACTGCAGCTTGAGGCAACATCTGATACTCGCCCTGACCTCACCTGCAGGAGATCTCGATTCAGCCTCTGCAGAGTGGGCCTGCCATGCTCTTGGCCCCAAAACTCGTGCTAGCTTGTGTTTTCAGACTTCCTTCCTCACAATCCTGGCCACACCCCTTCAGTTTGGCAATTCTGGAGACACAATGCAGCACTCTGCCTGCCCTCCAGAAGAAAAATGTTGCCCTATAGGGCTAACCGGAAACGCCAAATGAGTAACAACCTGCATGCCACTCGACCATACCCCAATTATACAGTCTAGCCTGTGCACTAAAGCCCTGTCTGACACAGCCTGAGGGCAAACCTCCAGTCCAACACCCAGACAGCTGGCCGTACACAGAGCATATCACACCCACAATGGCTTTAGGCCATCATCTCTACCCAACCTCAGTTTTCACCTTCAGAACCTAGACCTTATCTCCACTCACTGCTCAGGAGTGAACGTGATGCAAGAATCAGAACTTCTCCTTCGCCTTGGCAAGAAACCTAGTGGTTGGCATGTTGTCCAATGTTCATTGTAGGAGAAAGCAGCATGGACTATGAGGCACCACCTATCCCTGAGGGCCACAATTTGCACAAACACACATTGTGACCCTCAGCGTGAGCCCTATCCTCATGGAAAGCCTCTTAGTGACTGGAACAACAGCCCACATATGGGGCTTGCCAAGCCCCTAGTCCCCCAATCTCAACCAGAGTTCGAGATGTCTAGTCACCCCTACTCAGGGCTCTACTCGGGAATCCCTCTTTGATGGGACCCCTGAGGTAAAAAAAAAAAAAAAATACAGAAAGGACTCTTACCTTCCACAGAATGATCCCAACCCCTTGGGATCAGGCCAAATCACCAGAGAAAGAATTGTCCATGGCCTTTGAGGACACCCCAACATTCCACGGGCACCGTTGACACAAAATCCAGAGACAAAAGCCTGAGCAAGCGCCCCATACTCGCCCTTTGTTCATAGCCCGGAAAATTCTCACGGTCTGTAGATCGAGCCTTCATACATACATCCCCAAACCTAAGCTGAGTTTGTGTTTTCAGACTTCTGTCCCCACAGTCCTGGCCCACACACCATCCAAGCTGGGGCCCCTGGAGCCACACCTCAGGACTGTGGCTTCCCTCTCCAGGGGAATTCTGCCATTTCCATTGGCCACAACCCTATTGATTAGGAGAATCCTCCAAACTCCCCGAGGCCATCCCAATAGTGTTGGCTGCCCAGGACACACAGGGATGATCTTTCACAAGTTAGGAAACTACCTCAACTCAGACTCAGAGACAGATATCCCCATAGAATAAGATTGAACTGGACAGGCACTTAGGCCCTAATCAGATCCATTGCTTTTGATTCCAGTCTTCTCTCCTCAGAGGCCTGGTTTCCAATACCAGCATATGGGAGATTCCTTAGGCACTCATCAAAACAATTCTCTTCTCTACATAGGAAACATACTCTTTAGAGCTCTATCAAAACCTCCGGTTATGAACATCCCTCAAGGCCCCGGTCCAAGCACCCCATTCCAAGGTCTACATGGACACAAATGCATATTATGACCCATCCTCAACTCACCCATTTCAACACACCCGCCCGTTTGCTCCCCTAGATCCAGTAGATCGAACTTGCCTTGGCTTTATGAGACACCTGGAATGGGAGGCAGGCTGCCCAGGCATCCATCCTTAGAACCCTGCTCTGGATACCTTCCTTATGGGATGTCCTGGAGCCATCCAACAGGTCTCGACTGTCCCACAGAAGGAATCATTGTGGTTTGGAGCATCTCACAATTCCCATCGTGGGAAAACCTCCATGTGCTCGTGACACCCTCCCCTTCATGAAGGGGCCATCATGGACAGAAACTCCGACCTAAGCCAACGTCTGATCCTAGCTCTGTCTTCAGGTATACAGGATCTCGAATCATCTCTGCAGAGGGTGCCTGCCGTCCCCTCACCCCGAAATCTAAGTCTGGCTTGTGTTCTCAGAATTTTTTCCTCACACTCCTGGCCCAAAAGCCTTCCAGTTTGGGAATTCTGGAGCCACTATGTGGCACTGTATCTTCCCTCCAGAAGAAAAACGTTGCCCTCTGGGGCTACCCAGTAACCACAAATGAGTACCATCCTGCACGAAACTCGACTGCACCCCAATGATACAGTCTAGCCTGGGCACTAATTCCCTGTCTGCCACAGCCTGAGCCTGCACCTTCCAACCCACACTCAACAACTGGCCGAACACTGAGCACATCAGACACACCATGGCCTTAGGTCTTCATCTCTTCCCAACCTCAGTTTTCAGGCTTCAGAACCTAGACCTTAAATCCAATCACAGTCCGGGAGTGAAAGTGTTGCAGAAAGAGAACTCCTTCTTCCCCATGGCCAGAAAACTTGTGGTTGCCATATTGTGCAACGTTCTGTGTAGGAGAAACCAGCATGGTACATTAGGCCACGCCCTGACTTGAGGGGCTCCTTGGGCACAAAAACACATTGTAAAACTCAGTGTGAGACCTATCCTCAAGGAAGGCCTCTCAGTGTCTGGACCAAGAGCCCACATATGGGGCTTGCCATGTTCTTAGGTCCCAATGTTAACCAGAGGACTGGTTGTCCAGTCGCCCCTCCCCAGGACTCTGCTCTGGAATCCCTCTTTTGGTGGTCCACCTGAGGTAAAAAAAAAAAAACAAAAAACAAAAAACAAAAAAAATAAACAAAAATACCAGAAAGGCCTCCTCCCTTCCCACAGAATGACCCCAAACTCTTGGGATCAGGTCAAATCCCCAGAAAGGGAGCCTCATCGTTGCCTCATGAGGACCCCCCGACATTCCATGGCAATCGTTGACACATTTCCAGAAAAAAAAAAAAGCATGATCAAGCACCTCACATTCGCCCTTTGTTCATATCCCGAAGAGTTCTCCTCACGGTCTATAGATCGGGCCAGCCATACCTACATCCCCCAATCTAAGTGGAGTTTGTGTTTTCAGACTTTTGTCCAAATAGCCCTGGACCACACACCCTCCACACTTCGGTCCCTGGAGCCACACCTCAGGACTGTGCTTCCCTTTCAAGGGACTTCTTCCCATTCCATTGGCCACAACCTTGAAAATTAGGAAAAACCTCCAAAGTCACCGAGGCCATCCCAATAGTGTAGGACGCCCAGGAAAAACAGGGGTGATCTCAAACCAGCTGAGCAACTACCTCCACTCAGACAACAGATGTCCCCAGAGAAGAATATTGAACCGGACAGGCCCCTAGGCCCTAATCAGATCCATTGCTTTGGTTTCCAGGCATCTCTCCTCAGAGGCCTCGTTTCCAATACCAGCATATGGTGGTTTCCTGAGGCACCAATAAGAACAAATCTCGTCTCCCCATGGAAAACTTGCTCATTGGAGCTTTGTCATAACCTCTGGTTAGGAGAATCCTTCAGGGCCCTGGTGCCACTGCCCCATACCAAGGTCTCCATGGACTCAAACCAACATTAAGACCATCCTCAGGAAAGTCCATTTCAACTCAGCCCCCTCTGTTGATACCCCAAGCCAGCAGATCAAACGTTTCTTGTTGCTAGGAGACAATTGGAATGTGAGGCTGGCTGCCCAGGCATCCATACTTAGAACGCTGTTCTGGAAAAACACCTTATAAGACGTCCTGGAGCCATCCAACAAATCTTAATGGTCCCACAGAAGGAAACCTTGCGGTTTGGAGCATCTCACAACACCAATATTGGGAAAACCCCATGGCCTCATAATGCCCCCCCTTCCTGAAGGGGCCAACATGGACAGAAATTCAAACCTGAGCCAAAGTCTGAACCTCGACCTGACTTCAGACGCATGAGATCTCAATTCAGCTCTGCAGAGTGTGCCTGCCATGTCCTTGCCCCGAAACCTAAGCCTAGCTTGTGTTCTCAGACTTCCGTCCTCACTCTCCTGGCCCACAAGCCCTCCAGTTTGGGAATTCCGAAGCCACAATGCAGCATTCTGCCTGCCCTCCAGAAGAAAAACTTTGCCCTATGCTGCTAATAAGAAACCCCAAATGATTTTCTAATGCATGCCACTCGATTGTAAAGCAATTATACAGCCCACCCTGTATACTAATGCCCTGTCTGGCACAATCTGAGACAAGACATCCCAAACGACACCCAGACAGCTGGCCCCAACCTGGACACATAGGACCCGCTATGGCTGTAGGTCGTCATCTCTTCCCAACCTCGGTTTTCAGGCTTCAGAAGCTAGACCTTATCTCCAATCACTGTCCAGGGGTGAACGTGATGCAGAAATTAGAATTCCTCCTTCCCCATGGCCAGAAACCTTGTGGTTGGCATGTTGTCCAACGTTCATTGTGGGAAAACCTGCATTGTCCGAAAGGCCACGCCAGTGCTTGAGGGCCGCCTAGGGCACAGACGTGCATTATGACCTGCAGCGTGAGTCCCCTATTAAAGTAACGCCTCTCAGTGGCTGGACCAAGATCCTGCATGTGGGGCTTGTCATATCCATAGGCCCCCAGGCTTAAGCAGAGGGCGAGTATTCCAGTTGTCAGTACCCACTGCTATGCTCTAGAATCCCTCTACTGGGGGGACACATGAAGCAGAAAACAGGACACTTCCCTTCCCACAGCATGACCCCAAACTCTTGGGGGCTGGACAAACTACCAGAGAGGGAGACTTCTACGACCCATGAGGCAACTCCTACATTAAACGGCCATTGTGGACAAAACATCCAGAGACAAAAGCCTGAGCGACTGCCTCCCTCTCACCCTTCTTTCATATCCAGAGGAGCTCCCCTCATGGACTGTAGATCAGGCCTGCCGTAACCTCGGCCCCAAACCTGAGCTGAGTTAGGGTTTTTGGATGTCTGTCTGCACAGCCATGGCCCACACAGCCTCCAGGCTGGGGTCTCTGGAGCCACACCACAGAACTGTGCCTGCTCTCTCCTAAGAAACTGCCCATTCCATTGGCCACAACTCTACAAAATAGTAGAAACCTCAAGGTCCCCAAGGACATCCCACTACCGCAAGCCGCACTGGACAAATAGGGGCATTATGACACAAGCTGAGCAAATACTACCTCCATGCAGACACACAGACAGATATCCGCAGAGACAGAAGATTGAACCAGACAGGCCCCTAGGCCCTATTATGAACTCTTGCTTTGGTGACCAGGTATCACTCCTCAGAGGCCTGGGTTCGAAGACCAGCATACGGGGCTTTCCTGAGGAACCAGACAGAAGACCTCTCATCTCCACATGGGAAGCTTCCTTGTTGGAGTTGTGTCAAGCCCTTCGGGTTGGAGAATCCTGCAGAGTCCCTTAGCTACTGCCACATTCCAAGGTCTCCATGGCCACCAACCCACATTATGACTCATCCTCAGGAGAGTCCATTTAAACTCAGCCTTCTGGGTAGCTCACCCAAGAGCCCGCAGATTGAGCGTGCCTTGTCTCGACCAGGCAATGGGAAGGTGAGTTGGCGTTTCTCGGCATCCATGCTTAGGCCCCTGCTCTCGAGTCTTTCTGTATGGGGCATCCTGGAACCATCCAATAGTACTCGACTGTCCTGAAGAAGGAAACTTTGAAGTTTGGAGCAGCTCACAACTCCCAGCGTAGGGAAACCTCCCTGGCCTCATGACGCCCCCACCCCCTTCAGGAAGGGGCCGTCATGGACACAAACTCCAGCTTGAGGCAACATCTGATACTCGCCCTGACCTCACCTGCAGGAGATCTCGATTCAGCCTCTGCAGAGTGGGCCTGCCATGCTCTTGGCCCCAAAACTCGTGCTAGCTTGTGTTTTCAGACTTCCTTCCTCACAATCCTGGCCACACCCCTCCAGTTTGGCAATTCTGGAGACACAATGCAGCACTCTGCCTGCCCTCCAGAAGAAAAATGTTGCCCTATAGGGCTAACCGGAAACGCCAAATGAGTAACAACCTGCATGCCACTCGACCATACCCCAATTATACAGTCTAGCCTGTGCACTAAAGCCCTGTCTGACACAGCCTGAGGGCAAACCTCCAGTCCAACACCCAGACAGCTGGCCGTACACAGAGCATATCACACCCACAATGGCTTTAGGCCATCATCTCTACCCAACCTCAGTTTTCACCTTCAGAACCTAGACCTTATCTCCACTCACTGCTCAGGAGTGAACGTGATGCAAGAATCAGAACTTCTCCTTCGCCTTGGCAAGAAACCTAGTGGTTGGCATGTTGTCCAATGTTCATTGTAGGAGAAAGCAGCATGGACTATGAGGCACCACCTATCCCTGAGGGCCACAATTTGCACAAACACACATTGTGACCCTCAGCGTGAGCCCTATCCTCATGGAAAGCCTCTTAGTGACTGGAACAACAGCCCACATATGGGGCTTGCCAAGCCCCTAGTCCCCCAATCTCAACCAGAGTTCGAGATGTCTAGTCACCCCTACTCAGGGCTCTACTCGGGAATCCCTCTTTGATGGGACACCTGAGGTAAAAAAAAAAAAAAAATACAGAAAGGACTCTTACCTTCCACAGAATGATCCCAACCCCTTGGGATCAGGCCAAATCACCAGAGAAAGAATTGTCCATGGCCCTTGAGGACACCCCAACATTCCACGGGCACCGTTGACACAAAATCCAGAGACAAAAGCCTGAGCAAGCGCCCCATACTCGCCCTTTGTTCATAGCCCGGAAAATTCTCACGGTCTGTAGATCGAGCCTTCATACATACATCCCCAAACCTAAGCTGAGTTTGTGTTTTCAGACTTCTGTCCCCACAGTCCTGGCCCACACACCATCCAAGCTGGGGCCCCTGGAGCCACACCTCAGGACTGTGGCTTCCCTCTCCAGGGGAATTCTGCCATTTCCATTGGCCACAACCCTATTGATTAGGAGAATCCTCCAAACTCCCCGAGGCCATCCCAATAGTGTTGGCTGCCCAGGACACACAGGGATGATCTTTCACAAGTTAGGAAACTACCTCAACTCAGACTCAGAGACAGATATCCCCATAGAATAAGATTGAACTGGACAGGCACTTAGGCCCTAATCAGATCCATTGCTTTTGATTCCAGTCATCTCTCCTCAGAGGCCTGGTTTCCAATACCAGCATATGGGAGATTCCTTAGGCACTCATCAAAACAATTCTCTTCTCTACATAGGAAACATACTCTTTAGAGCTCTATCAAAACCTCCGGTTATGAACATCCCTCAAGGCCCCGGTCCAAGCACCCCATTCCAAGGTCTACATGGACACAAATGCATATTATGACCCATCCTCAACTCACCCATTTCAACACACCCGCCCGTTTGCTCCCCTAGATCCAGTAGATCGAACTTGCCTTGGCTTTATGAGACACCTGGAATGGGAGGCAGGCTGCCCAGGCATCCATCCTTAGAACCCTGCTCTGGATAACTTCCTTATGGGATGTCCTGGAGCTATCCAACAGGTCTCGACTGTCCCACAGAAGGAATCATTGCGGTTTGGAGCATCTCACAATTCCCATCGTGGGAAAACCTCCATGTCCTCGTGAAACCCTCCCCTTCATTAAGGGGCCATCATGGACAGAAACTCCGACCTAAGCCAAAGTCTGATCCTAGCTCTGTCTTCAGGTATACAGGATCTCGAATCATCTCTGCAGAGGGTGCCTGCCGTCCCCTCACCCCGAAATCTAAGTCTGGCTTGTGTTCTCAGAATTTTTTCCTCACACTCCTGGACAACAAGCCTTCCAGTTTGGGAATTCTGCAGCCACTGTGTGACACTGTGTCTTCCCTCCAGAAGAAAAACGTTGCCCTCTGGGGCTACCCAGTAACCACAAATGAGTACCATCCTGCACGAAACTCGACTGCACCCCAATGATACAGTTTAGCCTGGGCACTAATTCCCTGTCTGCCACAGCCTGAGCCTGCACCTTCCAACCCACACTCAACAACTGGCTGAACACTGAGCACATCAGACACACCATGGCCCTAGGTCTTCATCTCTTCCCAACCTCAGTTTTCAGGCTTCAGAACCTAGACCTTAAATCCAATCACAGTCCGGGAGTGAAAGTGTTGCAGAAAGAGAACTCCTTCTTCCCCATGGCCAGAAAACTTGTGGTTGCCATATTGTGCAACGTTCTGTGTAGGAGAAACCAGCATGGTACATTAGGCCACGCCCTGACTTGAGGGGCTCCTTGGGCACAAAAACACATTGTGAAACTCAGTGTGAGACCTATCCTCAAGGAAGGCCTCTCAGTGTCTGGACCAAGAGCCCACATATGGGGCTTGCCATGTTCTTAGGTCCCAATGTTAACCAGAGGACTGGTTGTCCAGTCGCCCCTCCCCAGGACTCTGCTCTGGAATCCTTCTTTTGGTGGTCCACCTGAGGTAAAAAAAAAAAACAAAAAACAAAAAACAAAAAAAATAAACAAAAAAACCAGAAAGGCCTCCTCCCTTCCCACAGAATGAACCCAAACTCTTGGGATCAGGTCAAATCCCCAGAAAGGGAGCCTCATCGTTGGCCCATGAGGACCCCCCGACATTCCATGGCAATCGTTGACACATTTCCAGAAAAAAAAAAAGCATGATCAAGCACCTCACATTCGCCCTTTGTTCATATCCTGAAGAGTTCTTCTCATGGTCTATAGATCGGGCCAGCCATACCTACATCCCCCAACCTAAGTGGAGTTTGTGTTTTCAGACTTTTGTCCAAATAGCCCTGGACCACACACCCTCCACACTTCGGTCCCTGGAGCCACACCTCAGGACTGTGCTTCCCTTTCAAGGGACTTCTTCCCATTCCATTGGCCACAACCTTGAAAATTAGGAAAAACCTCCAAAGTCACCGAGGCCATCCCAATAGTGTAGGACGCCCAGGAAAAACAGGGGTGATCTCAAACCAGCTGAGCAACTACCTCCACTCAGACAACAGATGTCCCCAGAGAAGAATATTGAACCGGACAGGCCCCTAGGCCCTAATCAGATCCATTGCTTTGGTTTCCAGGCATCTCTCCTCAGAGGCCTCGTTTCCAATACCAGCATATGGTGGTTTCCTGAGGCACCAATAAGAACAAATCTCGTCTCCCCATGGAAAACTTGCTCATTGGAGCTTTGTCATAACCTCTGGTTAGGAGAATCCTTCAGGGCCCTGGTGCCACTGCCCCATACCAAGGTATCCATGGACTCAAACCAACATTAAGACCATCCTCAGGAAAGTGCATTTCAACTCAGCCCCCTCTGTTGCTACCCCAAGCCAGCAGATCAAACGTTTCTTGTTGCTAGGAGACAACTGGAATGTGAGGCTGGCTGCCCAGGCATCCATACTTAGAACGCTGTTCTGGAAAAACACCTTATAAGACGTCCTGGAGCCATCCAACAAATCTTAATTGTCCCACAGAAGGAAACCTTGCGGTTTGGAGCATCTCACAACACCAATATTGGGAAAACCCCATGGCCTCATAATGCCCCCCCTTCCTGAAGGGGCCGACATGGACAGAAACTCAAACCTGAGCCAAAGTCTGAACCTCGACATGACTTCAGACACATGAGATCTCAATTCAGCTCTGCAGAGTGTGCCTGCCATGTCCTTGCCCCGAAACCTAAGCCTAGCTTGTGTTCTCAGACTTCCGTCCTCACTCTCCTGGCCCACAAGCCCTCCAGTTTGGGAATTCCGAAGCCACAATGCAGCATGCTGCCTGCCCTCCAGAAGAAAAACTTTGCCCTATGCTGCTAATAAGAAACCCCAAATGATTTTCTAATGCATGCCACTCGATTGTAAAGCAATTATACAGCCCACCCTGTATACTAATGCCCTGTCTGGCACAGCCTGAGACAAGACATCCCAAACGACACCCAGACAGCTGGCCCCAACCTGGACACATAGGACCCGCTATGGCTGTAGGTCGTCATCTCTTCCCAACCTCGGTTTTCAGGCTTCAGAAGCTAGACCTTATCTCCAATCACTGTCCAGGGGTGAACGTGATGCAGAAATTAGAATTCCTCCTTCCCCATGGCCAGAAACCTTGTGGTTGGCATGTTGTCCAACGTTCAATGTGGGAAAACCTGCATTGTCGGAAAGGCCACGCCAGTGCTTGAGGGCCGCCTAGGGCACAGACATGCATTATGACCTGCAGCGTGAGTCCCCTATTAAAGTAACGCCTCTCAGTGGCTGGACCAAGATCCTGCATGTGGGGCTTGTCATATCCATAGGCCCCCAGGCTTAAGCAGAGGGCGAGTATTCCAGTTGTCAGTACCCACTGCTATGCTCTAGAATCCCTCTACTGGGGGGACACATGAAGCAGAAAACAGGACACTTCCCTTCCCACAGCATGACCCCAAACTCTTGGGGGCTGGACAAACTACCAGAGAGGGAGACTTCTACGACCCATGAGGCAACTCCTACATTAAACGGCCATTGTGGACAAAACATCCAGAGACAAAAGCCTGAGCGACTGCCTCCCTCTCACCCTTCTTTCATATCCAGAGGAGCTCCCCTCATGGACTGTAGATCAGGCCTGCCGTAACCTCGGCCCCAAACCTGAGCTGAGTTAGGGTTTTTGGATGTCTGTCTGCACAGCCATGGCCCACACAGCCTCCAGGCTGGGGTCTCTGGAGCCACACCACAGAACTGTGCCTGCTCTCTCCTAAGAAACTGCCCATTCCATTGGCCACAACTCTACAAAATAGTAGAAACCTCAAGGTCCCCAAGGACATCCCACTACCGCAAGCCGCACTGGACAAATAGGGGCATTATGACACAAGCTGAGCAAATACTACCTCCATGCAGACACACAGACAGATATCCGCAGAGACAGAAGATTGAACCAGACAGGCCCCTAGGCCCTATTATGAACTCTTGCTTTGGTGACCAGGTATCACTCCTCAGAGGCCTGGGTTCGAAGACCAGCATACGGGGCTTTCCTGAGGCACCAGACAGAAGACCTCTCATCTCCACATGGGAAGCTTCCTTGTTGGAGTTGTGTCAAGCCCTTCGGGTTGGAGAATCCTGCAGAGTCCCTTAGCTACTGCCACATTCCAAGGTCTCCATGGCCACCAACCCACATTATGACTCATCCTCAGGAGAGTCCATTTAAACTCAGCCTTCTGGGTAGCTCACCCAAGAGCCCGCAGATTGAGCGTGCCTTGTCTCGACCAGGCAATGGGAAGGTGAGTTGGCGTTTCTCGGCATCCATGCTTAGGCCCCTGCTCTCGAGTCTTTCTGTATGGGGCATCCTGGAACCATCCAATAGTACTCGACTGTCCTGAAGAAGGAAACTTTGAAGTTTGGAGCAGCTCACAACTCCCAGCGTAGGGAAACCTCCCTGGCCTCATGACGCCCCCACCCCCTTCAGGAAGGGGCCGTCATGGACACAAACTCCAGCTTGAGGCAACATCTGATACTCGCCCTGACCTCACCTGCAGGAGATCTCGATTCAGCCTCTGCAGAGTGGGCCTGCCATGCTCTTGGCCCCAAAACTCGTGCTAGCTTGTGTTTTCAGACTTCCTTCCTCACAATCCTGGCCACACCCCTCCAGTTTGGCAATTCTGGAGACACAATGCAGCACTCTGCCTGCCCTCCAGAAGAAAAATGTTGCCCTATAGGGCTAACCGGAAACGCCAAATGAGTAACAACCTGCATGCCACTCGACCATACCCCAATTATACAGTCTAGCCTGTGCACTAAAGCCCTGTCTGACACAGCCTGAGGGCAAACCTCCAGTCCAACACCCAGACAGCTGGCCGTACACAGAGCATATCACACCCACAATGGCTTTAGGCCATCATCTCTACCCAACCTCAGTTTTCACCTTCAGAACCTAGACCTTATCTCCACTCGCTGCTCAGGAGTGAACGTGATGCAAGAATCAGAACTTCTCCTTCGCCTTGGCAAGAAACCTAGTGGTTGGCATGTTGTCCAATGTTCATTGTAGGAGAAAGCAGCATGGACTATGAGGCACCACCTATCCCTGAGGGCCACAATTTGCACAAACACACATTGTGACCCTCAGCGTGAGCCCTATCCTCATGGAAAGCCTCTTAGTGACTGGAACAACAGCCCACATATGGGGCTTGCCAAGCCCCTAGTCCCCCAATCTCAACCAGAGTTCGAGATGTCTAGTCACCCCTACTCAGGGCTCTACTCGGGAATCCCTCTTTGATGGGACACCTGAGGTAAAAAAAAAAAAAAATACAGAAAGGACTCTTACCTTCCACAGAATGATCCCAACCCCTTGGGATCAGGCCAAATCACCAGAGAAAGAATTGTCCATGGCCCTTGAGGACACCCCAACATTCCACGGGCACCGTTGACACAAAATCCAGAGACAAAAGCCTGAGCAAGCGCCCCATACTCGCCCTTTGTTCATAGCCCGGAAAATTCTCACGGTCTGTAGATCGAGCCTTCATACATACATCCCCAAACCTAAGCTGAGTTTGTGTTTTCAGACTTCTGTCCCCACAGTCCTGGCCCACACACCATCCAAGCTGGGGCCCCTGGAGCCACACCTCAGGACTGTGGCTTCCCTCTCCAGGGGAATTCTGCCATTTCCATTGGCCACAACCCTATTGATTAGGAGAATCCTCCAAACTCCCCGAGGCCATCCCAATAGTGTTGGCTGCCCAGGACACACAGGGATGATCTTTCACAAGTTAGGAAACTACCTCAACTCAGACTCAGAGACAGATATCCCCATAGAATAAGATTGAACTGGACAGGCACTTAGGCCCTAATCAGATCCATTGCTTTTGATTCCAGTCATCTCTCCTCAGAGGCCTGGTTTCCAATACCAGCATATGGGAGATTCCTTAGGCACTCATCAAAACAATTCTCTTCTCTACATAGGAAACATACTCTTTAGAGCTCTATCAAAACCTCCGGTTATGAACATCCCTCAAGGCCCCGGTCCAAGCACCCCATTCCAAGGTCTACATGGACACAAATGCATATTATGACCCATCCTCAACTCACCCATTTCAACACACCCGCCCGTTTGCTCCCCTAGATCCAGTAGATCGAACTTGCCTTGGCTTTATGAGACACCTGGAATGGGAGGCAGGCTGCCCAGGCATCCATCCTTAGAACCCTGCTCTGGATAACTTCCTTATGGGATGTCCTGGAGCTATCCAACAGGTCTCGACTGTCCCACAGAAGGAATCATTGCGGTTTGGAGCATCTCACAATTCCCATCGTGGGAAAACCTCCATGTCCTCGTGAAACCCTCCCCTTCATTAAGGGGCCATCATGGACAGAAACTCCGACCTAAGCCAAAGTCTGATCCTAGCTCTGTCTTCAGGTATACAGGATCTCGAATCATCTCTGCAGAGGGTGCCTGCCGTCCCCTCACCCCGAAATCTAAGTCTGGCTTGTGTTCTCAGAATTTTTTCCTCACACTCCTGGACAACAAGCCTTCCAGTTTGGGAATTCTGCAGCCACTGTGTGACACTGTGTCTTCCCTCCAGAAGAAAAACGTTGCCCTCTGGGGCTACCCAGTAACCACAAATGAGTACCATCCTGCACGAAACTCGACTGCACCCCAATGATACAGTTTAGCCTGGGCACTAATTCCCTGTCTGCCACAGCCTGAGCCTGCACCTTCCAACCCACACTCAACAACTGGCTGAACACTGAGCACATCAGACACACCATGGCCCTAGGTCTTCATCTCTTCCCAACCTCAGTTTTCAGGCTTCAGAACCTAGACCTTAAATCCAATCACAGTCCGGGAGTGAAAGTGTTGCAGAAAGAGAACTCCTTCTTCCCCATGGCCAGAAAACTTGTGGTTGCCATATTGTGCAACGTTCTGTGTAGGAGAAACCAGCATGGTACATTAGGCCACGCCCTGACTTGAGGGGCTCCTTGGGCACAAAAACACATTGTGAAACTCAGTGTGAGACCTATCCTCAAGGAAGGCCTCTCAGTGTCTGGACCAAGAGCCCACATATGGGGCTTGCCATGTTCTTAGGTCCCAATGTTAACCAGAGGACTGGTTGTCCAGTCGCCCCTCCCCAGGACTCTGCTCTGGAATCCTTCTTTTGGTGGTCCACCTGAGGTAAAAAAAAAAAACAAAAAACAAAAAACAAAAAAAATAAACAAAAAAACCAGAAAGGCCTCCTCCCTTCCCACAGAATGAACCCAAACTCTTGGGATCAGGTCAAATCCCCAGAAAGGGAGCCTCATCGTTGGCCCATGAGGACCCCCCGACATTCCATGGCAATCGTTGACACATTTCCAGAAAAAAAAAAAGCATGATCAAGCACCTCACATTCGCCCTTTGTTCATATCCTGAAGAGTTCTTCTCATGGTCTATAGATCGGGCCAGCCATACCTACATCCCCCAACCTAAGTGGAGTTTGTGTTTTCAGACTTTTGTCCAAATAGCCCTGGACCACACACCCTCCACACTTCGGTCCCTGGAGCCACACCTCAGGACTGTGCTTCCCTTTCAAGGGACTTCTTCCCATTCCATTGGCCACAACCTTGAAAATTAGGAAAAACCTCCAAAGTCACCGAGGCCATCCCAATAGTGTAGGACGCCCAGGAAAAACAGGGGTGATCTCAAACCAGCTGAGCAACTACCTCCACTCAGACAACAGATGTCCCCAGAGAAGAATATTGAACCGGACAGGCCCCTAGGCCCTAATCAGATCCATTGCTTTGGTTTCCAGGCATCTCTCCTCAGAGGCCTCGTTTCCAATACCAGCATATGGTGGTTTCCTGAGGCACCAATAAGAACAAATCTCGTCTCCCCATGGAAAACTTGCTCATTGGAGCTTTGTCATAACCTCTGGTTAGGAGAATCCTTCAGGGCCCTGGTGCCACTGCCCCATACCAAGGTATCCATGGACTCAAACCAACATTAAGACCATCCTCAGGAAAGTGCATTTCAACTCAGCCCCCTCTGTTGCTACCCCAAGCCAGCAGATCAAACGTTTCTTGTTGCTAGGAGACAACTGGAATGTGAGGCTGGCTGCCCAGGCATCCATACTTAGAACGCTGTTCTGGAAAAACACCTTATAAGACGTCCTGGAGCCATCCAACAAATCTTAATTGTCCCACAGAAGGAAACCTTGCGGTTTGGAGCATCTCACAACACCAATATTGGGAAAACCCCATGGCCTCATAATGCCCCCCCTTCCTGAAGGGGCCGACATGGACAGAAACTCAAACCTGAGCCAAAGTCTGAACCTCGACATGACTTCAGACACATGAGATCTCAATTCAGCTCTGCAGAGTGTGCCTGCCATGTCCTTGCCCCGAAACCTAAGCCTAGCTTGTGTTCTCAGACTTCCGTCCTCACTCTCCTGGCCCACAAGCCCTCCAGTTTGGGAATTCCGAAGCCACAATGCAGCATGCTGCCTGCCCTCCAGAAGAAAAACTTTGCCCTATGCTGCTAATAAGAAACCCCAAATGATTTTCTAATGCATGCCACTCGATTGTAAAGCAATTATACAGCCCACCCTGTATACTAATGCCCTGTCTGGCACAGCCTGAGACAAGACATCCCAAACGACACCCAGACAGCTGGCCCCAACCTGGACACATAGGACCCGCTATGGCTGTAGGTCGTCATCTCTTCCCAACCTCGGTTTTCAGGCTTCAGAAGCTAGACCTTATCTCCAATCACTGTCCAGGGGTGAACGTGATGCAGAAATTAGAATTCCTCCTTCCCCATGGCCAGAAACCTTGTGGTTGGCATGTTGTCCAACGTTCAATGTGGGAAAACCTGCATTGTCGGAAAGGCCACGCCAGTGCTTGAGGGCCGCCTAGGGCACAGACATGCATTATGACCTGCAGCGTGAGTCCCCTATTAAAGTAACGCCTCTCAGTGGCTGGACCAAGATCCTGCATGTGGGGCTTGTCATATCCATAGGCCCCCAGGCTTAAGCAGAGGGCGAGTATTCCAGTTGTCAGTACCCACTGCTATGCTCTAGAATCCCTCTACTGGGGGGACACATGAAGCAGAAAACAGGACACTTCCCTTCCCACAGCATGACCCCAAACTCTTGGGGGCTGGACAAACTACCAGAGAGGGAGACTTCTACGACCCATGAGGCAACTCCTACATTAAACGGCCATTGTGGACAAAACATCCAGAGACAAAAGCCTGAGCGACTGCCTCCCTCTCACCCTTCTTTCATATCCAGAGGAGCTCCCCTCATGGACTGTAGATCAGGCCTGCCGTAACCTCGGCCCCAAACCTGAGCTGAGTTAGGGTTTTTGGATGTCTGTCTGCACAGCCATGGCCCACACAGCCTCCAGGCTGGGGTCTCTGGAGCCACACCACAGAACTGTGCCTGCTCTCTCCTAAGAAACTGCCCATTCCATTGGCCACAACTCTACAAAATAGTAGAAACCTCAAGGTCCCCAAGGACATCCCACTACCGCAAGCCGCACTGGACAAATAGGGGCATTATGACACAAGCTGAGCAAATACTACCTCCATGCAGACACACAGACAGATATCCGCAGAGACAGAAGATTGAACCAGACAGGCCCCTAGGCCCTATTATGAACTCTTGCTTTGGTGACCAGGTATCACTCCTCAGAGGCCTGGGTTCGAAGACCAGCATACGGGGCTTTCCTGAGGCACCAGACAGAAGACCTCTCATCTCCACATGGGAAGCTTCCTTGTTGGAGTTGTGTCAAGCCCTTCGGGTTGGAGAATCCTGCAGAGTCCCTTAGCTACTGCCACATTCCAAGGTCTCCATGGCCACCAACCCACATTATGACTCATCCTCAGGAGAGTCCATTTAAACTCAGCCTTCTGGGTAGCTCACCCAAGAGCCCGCAGATTGAGCGTGCCTTGTCTCGACCAGGCAATGGGAAGTTGAGTTGGCGTTTCTCGGCATCCATGCTTAGGCCCCTGCTCTCGAGTCTTTCTGTATGGGGCATCCTGGAACCATCCAATAGTACTCGACTGTCCTGAAGAAGGAAACTTTGAAGTTTGGAGCAGCTCACAACTCCCAGCATAGGGAAACCTCCCTGGCCTCATGACGCCCCCACCCCCTTCAGGAAGGGGCCGTCATGGACACAAACTGCAGCTTGAGGCAACATCTGATACTCGCCCTGACCTCACCTGCAGGAGATCTCGATTCAGCCTCTGCAGAGTGGGCCTGCCATGCTCTTGGCCCCAAAACTCGTGCTAGCTTGTGTTTTCAGACTTCCTTCCTCACAATCCTGGCCACACCCCTTCAGTTTGGCAATTCTGGAGACACAATGCAGCACTCTGCCTGCCCTCCAGAAGAAAAATGTTGCCCTATAGGGCTAACCGGAAACGCCAAATGAGTAACAACCTGCATGCCACTCGACCATACCCCAATTATACAGTCTAGCCTGTGCACTAAAGCCCTGTCTGACACAGCCTGAGGGCAAACCTCCAGTCCAACACCCAGACAGCTGGCCGTACACAGAGCATATCACACCCACAATGGCTTTAGGCCATCATCTCTACCCAACCTCAGTTTTCACCTTCAGAACCTAGACCTTATCTCCACTCACTGCTCAGGAGTGAACGTGATGCAAGAATCAGAACTTCTCCTTCGCCTTGGCAAGAAACCTAGTGGTTGGCATGTTGTCCAATGTTCATTGTAGGAGAAAGCAGCATGGACTATGAGGCACCACCTATCCCTGAGGGCCACAATTTGCACAAACACACATTGTGACCCTCAGCGTGAGCCCTATCCTCATGGAAAGCCTCTTAGTGACTGGAACAACAGCCCACATATGGGGCTTGCCAAGCCCCTAGTCCCCCAATCTCAACCAGAGTTCGAGATGTCTAGTCACCCCTACTCAGGGCTCTACTCGGGAATCCCTCTTTGATGGGACACCTGAGGTAAAAAAAAAAAAAAAATACAGAAAGGACTCTTACCTTCCACAGAATGATCCCAACCCCTTGGGATCAGGCCAAATCACCAGAGAAAGAATTGTCCATGGCCTTTGAGGACACCCCAACATTCCACGGGCACCGTTGACACAAAATCCAGAGACAAAAGCCTGAGCAAGCGCCCCATACTCGCCCTTTGTTCATAGCCCGGAAAATTCTCACGGTCTGTAGATTGAGCCTTCATACATACATCCCCAAACCTAAGCTGAGTTTGTGTTTTCAGACTTCTGTCCCCACAGTCCTGGCCCACACACCATCCAAGCTGGGGCCCCTGGAGCCACACCTCAGGACTGTGGCTTCCCTCTCCAGGGGAATTCTGCCATTTCCATTGGCCACAACCCTATTGATTAGGAGAATCCTCCAAACTCCCCGAGGCCATCCCAATAGTGTTGGCTGCCCAGGACACACAGGGATGATCTTTCACAAGTTAGGAAACTACCTCAACTCAGACTCAGAGACAGATATCCCCATAGAATAAGATTGAACTGGACAGGCACTTAGGCCCTAATCAGATCCATTGCTTTTGATTCCAGTCATCTCTCCTCAGAGGCCTGGTTTCCAATACCAGCATATGGGAGATTCCTTAGGCACTCATCAAAACAATTCTCTTCTCTACATAGGAAACATACTCTTTAGAGCTCTATCAAAACCTCCGGTTATGAACATCCCTCAAGGCCCCGGTCCAAGCACCCCATTCCAAGGTCTACATGGACACAAATGCATATTATGACCCATCCTCAACTCACCCATTTCAACACACCCGCCCGTTTGCTCCCCTAGATCCAGTAGATCGAACTTGCCTTGGCTTTATGAGACACCTGGAATGGGAGGCAGGCTGCCCAGGCATCCATCCTTAGAACCCTGCTCTGGATACCTTCCTTATGGGATGTCCTGGAGCCATCCAACAGGTCTCGACTGTCCCACAGAAGGAATCATTGCGGTTTGGAGCATCTCACAATTCCCATCGTGGGAAAACCTCCATGTCCTCGTGACACCCTCCCCTTCATGAAGGGGCCATCATGGACAGAAACTCCGACCTAAGCCAACGTCTGATCCTAGCTCTGTCTTCAGGTATACAGGATCTCGAATCATCTCTGCAGAGGGTGCCTGCCGTCCCCTCACCCCGAAATCTAAGTCTGGCTTGTGTTCTCAGAATTTTTTCCTCACACTCCTGGCCCAAAAGCCTTCCAGTTTGGGAATTCTGGAGCCACTATGTGGCACTGTATCTTCCCTCCAGAAGAAAAACGTTGCCCTCTGGGGCTACCCAGTAACCACAAATGAGTACCATCCTGCACGAAACTCGACTGCACCCCAATGATACAGTGTAGCCTGGGCACTAATTCCCTGTCTGCCACAGCCTGAGCCTGCACCTTCCAACCCACACTCAACAACTGGCCGAACACTGAGCACATCAGACACACCATGGCCTTAGGTCTTCATCTCTTCCCAACCTCAGTTTTCAGGCTTCAGAACCTAGACCTTAAATCCAATCACAGTCCGGGAGTGAAAGTGTTGCAGAAAGAGAACTCCTTCTTCCCCATGTCCAGAAAACTTGTGGTTGCCATATTGTGCAACGTTCTGTGTAGGAGAAACCAGCATGGTACATTAGGCCACGCCCTGACTTGAGGGGCTCCTTGGGCACAAAAAAACATTGTAAAACTCAGTGTGAGACCTATCCTCAAGGAAGGCCTCTCAGTGTCTGGACCAAGAGCCCACATATGGGGCTTGCCATGTTCTTAGGTCCCAATGTTAACCAGAGGACTGGTTGTCCAGTCGCCCCTCCCCAGGACTCTGCTCTGGAATCCCTCTTTTGGTGGTCCACCTGAGGTAAAAAAAAAAAAAAACAAAAAACAAAAAACAAAAAAAATAAACAAAAAAACCAGAAAGGCCTCCTCCCTTCCCACAGAATGACCCCAAACTCTTGGGATCAGGTCAAATCCCCAGAAAGGGAGCCTCATCGTTGCCTCATGAGGACCCCCCGACATTCCATGGCAATCGTTGACACATTTCCAGAAAAAAAAAAAAGCATGATCAAGCACCTCACATTCGCCCTTTGTTCATATCCCGAAGAGTTCTCCTCACGGTCTATAGATCGGGCCAGCCATACCTACATCCCCCAATCTAAGTGGAGTTTGTGTTTTCAGACTTTTGTCCAAATAGCCCTGGACCACACACCCTCCACACTTCGGTCCCTAGAGCCACACCTCAGGACTGTGCTTCCCTTTCAAGGGACTTCTTCCCATTCCATTGGCCACAACCTTGAAAATTAGGAAAAACCTCCAAAGTCACCGAGGCCATCCCAATATTGTAGGACGCCCAGGAAAAACAGGGGTGATCTCAAACCAGCTGAGCAACTACCTCCACTCAGACAACAGATGTCCCCAGAGAAGAATATTGAACCCGACAGGCCCCTAGGCCCTAATCAGATCCATTGCTTTGGTTTCCAGGCATCTCTCCTCAGAGGCCTCGTTTCCAATACCAGCATATGGTGGTTTCCTGAGGCACCAATAAGAACAAATCTCGTCTCCCCATGGAAAACTTGCTCATTGGAGCTTTGTCATAACCTCTGGTTAGGAGAATCCTTCAGGGCCCTGGTGCCACTGCCCCATACCAAGGTCTCCATGGACTCAAACCAACATTAAGACCATCCTCAGGAAAGTCCATTTCAACTCAGCCCCCTCTGTTGATACCCCAAGCCAGCAGATCAAACGTTTCTTGTTGCTAGGAGACAATTGGAATGTGAGGCTGGCTGCCCAGGCATCCATACTTAGAACGCTGTTCTGGAAAAACACCTTATAAGACGTCCTGGAGCCATCCAACAAATCTTAATGGTCCCACAGAAGGAAACCTTGCGGTTTGGAGCATCTCACAACACCAATATTGGGAAAACCCCATGGCCTCATAATGACCCCCTTCCTGAAGGGGCCAACATGGACAGAAATTCAAACCTGAGCCAAAGTCTGAACCTCGACCTGACTTCAGACGCATGAGATCTAATTCAGCTCTGCAGAGTGTGCCTGCCATGTCCTTGCCCCGAAACCTAAGCCTAGCTTGTGTTCTCAGACTTCCGTCCTCACTCTCCTGGCCCACAAGCCCTCCAGTTTGGGAATTCCGAAGCCACAATGCAGCATGCTGCCTGCCCTCCAGAAGAAAAACTTTGCCCTATGCTGCTAATAAGAAACCCCAAATGATTTTCTAATGCATGCCACTCGATTGTAAAGCAATTATACAGCCCACCCTGTATACTAATGCCCTGTCTGGCACAATCTGAGACAAGACATCCCAAACGACACCCAGACAGCTGGCCCCAACCTGGACACATAGGACCCGCTATGGCTGTAGGTCGTCATCTCTTCCCAACCTCGGTTTTCAGGCTTCAGAAGCTAGACCTTATCTCCAATCACTGTCCAGGGGTGAACGTGATGCAGAAATTAGAATTCCTCCTTCCCCATGGCCAGAAACCTTGTGGTTGGCATGTTGTCCAACGTTCAATGTGGGAAAACCTGCATTGTCGGAAAGGCCACGCCAGTGCTTGAGGGCCGCCTAGGGCACAGACATGCATTATGACCTGCAGCGTGAGTCCCCTATTAAAGTAACGCCTCTCAGTGGCTGGACCAAGATCCTGCATGTGGGGCTTGTCATATCCATAGGCCCCCAGGCTTAAACAGAGGGCGAGTATTCCAGTTGTCAGTACCCACTGCTATGCTCTAGAATCCCTCTACTGGGGGGACACATGAAGCAGAAAACAGGACACTTCCCTTCCCACAGCATGACCCCAAACTCTTGGGGGCTGGACAAACTACCAGAGAGGGAGACTTCTACGACCCATGAGGCAACTCCTACATTAAACGGCCATTGTGGACAAAACATCCAGAGACAAAAGCCTGAGCGACTGCCTCCCTCTCACCCTTCTTTCATATCCAGAGGAGCTCCCCTCATGGACTGTAGATCAGGCCTGCCGTAACCTCGGCCCCAAACCTGAGCTGAGTTAGGGTTTTTGGATGTCTGTCTGCACAGCCATGGCCCACACAGCCTCCAGGCTGGGGTCTCTGGAGCCACACCACAGAACTGTGCCTGCTCTCTCCTAAGAAACTGCCCATTCCATTGGCCACAACTCTACAAAATAGTAGAAACCTCAAGGTCCCCAAGGACATCCCACTACCGCAAGCCGCACTGGACAAATAGGGGCATTATGACACAAGCTGAGCAACTACTACCTCCATGCAGACACACAGACAGATATCCGCAGAGACAGAAGATTGAACCAGACAGGCCCCTAGGCCCTATTATGAACTCTTGCTTTGGTGACCAGGTATCACTCCTCAGAGGCCTGGGTTCGAAGACCAGCATACGGGGCTTTCCTGAGGATCCAGACAGAAGACCTCTCATCTCCACATGGGAAGCTTCCTTGTTGGAGTTGTGTCAAGCCCTTCGGGTTGGAGAATCCTGCAGAGTCCCTTAGCTACTGCCATATTCCAAGGTCTCCATGGCCACCAACCCACATTATGACTCATCCTCAGGAGAGTCCATTTAAACTCAGCCTCCTGGGTAGCTCACCCAAGAGCCCGCAGATTGAGCGTGCCTTGTCTCGACCAGGCAATGGGAAGGTGAGTTGGCGTTTCTCGGCATCCATGCTTAGGCCCCTGCTCTCGAGTCTTTCTGTATGGGGCATCCTGGAACCATCCAATAGTACTCGACTGTCCTGAAGAAGGAAACTTTGAAGTTTGGAGCAGCTCACAACTCCCAGCGTAGGGAAACCTCCCTGGCCTCATGACGCCCCACCCCCTTCAGGAAGGGGCCGTCATGGACACAAACTCCAGCTTGAGGCAACATCTGATACTCGCCCTGACCTCACCTGCAGGAGATCTCGATTCAGCCTCTGCAGAGTGGGCCTGCCATGCTCTTGGCCCCAAAACTAGTGCTAGCTTGTGTTTTCAGACTTCCTTCCTCACAATCCTGGCCACACCCCTCCAGTTTGGCAATTCTGGAGACACAATGCAGCACTCTGCCTGCCCTCCAGAAGAAAAATGTTGCCCTATAGGGCTAACCGGAAACGCCAAATGAGTAACAACCTGCATGCCACTCGACCATACCCCAATTATACAGTCTAGCCTGTGCACTAAAGCCCTGTCTGACACAGCCTGAGGGCAAACCTCCAGTCCAACACCCAGACAGCTGGCCGTACACAGAGCATATCACACCCACAATGGCTTTAGGCCATCATCTCTACCCAACCTCAGTTTTCACCTTCAGAACCTAGACCTTATCTCCACTCGCTGCTCAGGAGTGAACGTGATGCAAGAATCAGAACTTCTCCTTCGCCTTGGCAAGAAACCTAGTGGTTGGCATGTTGTCCAATGTTCATTGTAGGAGAAAGCAGCATGGACTATGAGGCACCACCTATCCCTGAGGGCCACAATTTGCACAAACACACATTGTGACCCTCAGCGTGAGCCCTATCCTCATGGAAAGCCTCTTAGTGACTGGAACAACAGCCCACATATGGGGCTTGCCAAGCCCCTAGTCCCCCAATCTCAACCAGAGTTCGAGATGTCTAGTCATCCCTACTCAGGGCTCTACTCTGGAATCCCTCTTTGGTGGGACCCCTGAGGTAAAAAAAAAAAAAAATACAGAAAGGACTCTTACCTTCCACAGAATGATCCCAACCCCTTGGGATCAGGCCAAATCACCAGAGAAAGAATTGTCCATGGCCCTTGAGGACACCCCAACATTCCACGGGCACCGTTGACACAAAATCCAGAGACAAAAGCCTGAGCAAGCGCCCCATACTCGCCCTTTGTTCATAGCCCGGAAAATTCTCATGGTCTGTAGATCGAGCCTTCATACATACATCCCCAAACCTAAGCTGAGTTTGTGTTTTCACACTTATATCCCCACAGTCCTGGCCCACACACCATCCAAGCTGGGGCCCCTGGAGCCACACCTCAGGACTGTGGCTTCCCTCTCCAGGGGAATTCTGCCATTTCCATTGGCCACAACCCTATAGATTAGGAGAATCCTCCAAACTCCCCGAGGCCATCCCAATAGTGTTGGCTGCCCAGGACACACAGGGATGATCTTTCACAAGTTAGGAAACTACCTCAACTCAGACTCAGAGACAGATATCCCCATAGAATAAGATTGAACTGGACAGGCACTTAGGCCCTAATCAGATCCATTGCTTTTGATTCCAGTCATCTCTCCTCAGAGGCCTGGTTTCCAATACCAGCATATGGGAGATTCCTTAGGCACTCATCAAAACAATTCTCTTCTCTACATAGGAAACATACTCTTTAGAGCTCTATCAAAACCTCCGGTTATGAACATCCCTCAAGGCCCCGGTCCAAGCACCCCATTCCAAGGTCTACATGGACACAAATGCATATTATGACCCATCCTCAACTCACCCATTTCAACACACCCGCCCGTTTGCTCCCCTAGATCCAGTAGATCGAACTTGCCTTGGCTTTATGAGACACCTGGAATGGGAGGCAGGCTGCCCAGGCATCCATCCTTAGAACCCTGCTCTGGATACCTTCCTTATGGGATGTCCTGGAGCCATCCAACAGGTCTCGACTGTCCCACAGAAGGAATCATTGCGGTTTGGAGCATCTCACAATTCCCATCGTGGGAAAACCTCCATGTCCTCGTGACACCCTCCCCTTCATGAAGGGGCCATCATGGACAGAAACTCCGACCTAAGCCAACGTCTGATCCTAGCTCTGTCTTCAGGTATACAGGATCTCGAATCATCTCTGCAGAGGGTGCCTGCCGTCCCCTCACCCCGAAATCTAAGTCTGGCTTGTGTTCTCAGAATTTTTTCCTCACACTCCTGGCCCAAAAGCCTTCCAGTTTGGGAATTCTGGAGCCACTATGTGGCACTGTATCTTCCCTCCAGAAGAAAAACGTTGCCCTCTGGGGCTACCCAGTAACCACAAATGAGTACCATCCTGCACGAAACTCGACTGCACCCCAATGATACAGTCTAGCCTGGGCACTAATTCCCTGTCTGCCACAGCCTGAGCCTGCACCTTCCAACCCACACTCAACAACTGGCCGAACACTGAGCACATCAGACACACCATGGCCTTAGGTCTTCATCTCTTCCCAACCTCAGTTTTCAGGCTTCAGAACCTAGACCTTAAATCCAATCACAGTCCGGGAGTGAAAGTGTTGCAGAAAGAGAACTCCTTCTTCCCCATGGCCAGAAAACTTGTGGTTGCCATATTGTGCAACGTTCTGTGTAGGATCAACCAGCATGGTACATTAGGCCACGCCCTGACTTGAGGGGCTCCTTGGGCACAAAAACACATTGTGAAACTCAGTGTGAGACCTATCCTCAAGGAAGGCCTCTCAGTGTCTGGACCAAGAGCCCACATATGGGGCTTGCCATGTTCTTAGGTCCCAATGTTAACCAGAGGACTGGTTGTCCAGTCGCCCCTCCCCAGGACTCTGCTCTGGAATCCCTCTTTTGGTGGTCCACCTGAGGTAAAAAAAACAAAAAACAAAAAACAAAAAAAATAAACAAAAAAACCAGAAAGGCCTCCTCCCTTCCCACAGAATGAACCCAAACTCTTGGGATCAGGTCAAATCCCCAGAAAGGGAGCCTCATCGTTGGCCCATGAGGACCCCCCGACATTCCATGGCAATCGTTGACACATTTCCAGAAAAAAAAAAAAAAAAAGCATGATCAAGCACCTCACATTCGCCCTTTGTTCATATCCCGAAGAGTTCTCCTCACGGTCTATAGATCGGGCCAGCCATACCTACATCCCCCAACCTAAGTGGAGTTTGTGTTTTCAGACTTTTGTCCAAATAGCCCTGGACCACACACCCTCCACACTTCGGTCCCTGGAGCCACACCTCAGGACTGTGCTTCCCTTTCAAGGGACTTCTTCCCATTCCATTGGCCACAACCTTGAAAATTAGGAAAAACCTCCAAAGTCACCGAGGCCATCCCAATAGTGTAGGACGCCCAGGAAAAACAGGGGTGATCTCAAACCAGCTGAGCAACTACCTCCACTCAGACAACAGATGTCCCCAGAGAAGAATATTGAACCGGACAGGCCCCTAGGCCCTAATCAGATCCATTGCTTTGGTTTCCAGGCATCTCTCCTCAGAGGCCTCGTTTCCAATACCAGCATATGGTGGTTTCCTGAGGCACCAATAAGAACAAATCTCGTCTCGCCATGGAAAACTTGCTCATTGGAGCTTTGTCATAACCTCTGGTTAGGAGAATCCTTCAGGGCCCTGGTGCCACTGCCCCATACCAAGGTCTCCATGGACTCAAACCAACATTAAGACCATCCTCAGGAAAGTCCATTTCAACTCAGCCCCCTCTGTTGCTACCCCAAGCCAGCAGATCAAACGTTTCTTGTTGCTAGGAGACAATTGGAATGTGAGGCTGGCTGCCCAGGCATCCATACTTAGAACGCTGTTCTGGCAAAACACCTTATAAGACGTCCTGGAACCATCCAACAAATCTTAATTGTCCCACAGAAGGAAACCTTGCGGTTTGGAGCATCTACAACACCAATAGTGGGAAAACCCCATGGCCTCATAATGCCCCCCCTTCCTGAAGGGGCCAACATGGACAGAAACTCAAACCTGAGCCAACGTCTGAACCTCGACCTGACTTGAGACGCATGAGATCTCAATTCAGCTCTGCAGAGTGTGCCTGCCATGTCCTTGCCCCGAAACCTAAGCCTAGCTTGTGTTCTCAGACTTCCGTCCTCACTCTCCTGGCCCACAAGCCCTCCAGTTTGGGAATTCCGAAGCCACAATGCAGCATGCTGCCTGCCCTCCAGAAGAAAAACTTTGCCCTATGCTGCTAATAAGAAACCCCAAATGATTTTCTAATGCATGCCACTCGATTGTAAAGCAATTATACAGCCCACCCTGTATACTAATGCCCTGTCTGGCACAGCCTGAGACAAGACATCCCAAACGACACCCAGACAGCTGGCCCCAACCTGGACACATAGGACCTGCTATGGCTGTAGGTCGTCATCTCTTCCCAACCTCGGTTTTCAGGCTTCAGAACCTAGACCTTATCTCCAATCACTGCCCAGGGGTGAACGTGATGCAGAAATTAGAATTCCTCCTTCCCCATGGCCAGAAACCTTGTGGTTGGCATGTTGTCCAACGTTCAATGTGGGAAAACCTGCATTGTCCGAAAGGCCACGCCAGTGCTTGAGGGCCGCCTAGGGCACAGACATGCATTATGACCTGCAGCGTGAGTCCCCTATTAAAGTAACGCCTCTCAGTGGCTGGACCAAGATCCTGCATGTGGGGCTTGTCATATCCATAGGCCCCCAGGCTTAAGCAGAGGGCGAGTATTCCAGTTGTCAGTACCCACTGCTATGCTCTAGAATCCCTCTACTGGGGGGACACATGAAGCAGAAAACAGGACACTTCCCTTCCCACAGCATGACCTCAAACTCTTGGGGGCTGGACAAACTACCAGAGAGGGAGACTTCTACGACCCATGAGGCAACTCCTACATTAAACGGCCATTGTGGACAAAACATCCAGAGACAAAAGCCTGAGCGACTGCCTCCCTCTTTCCCTTCTTTCCTATCCAGAGGAGCTCCCCTCATGGACTGTAGATCAGGCCTGCCGTAACCTCGGCCCCAAACCTGAGCTGAGTTAGGGTTTTTGGATGTCTGTCTGCACAGCCATGGCCCACACAGCCTCCAGGCTGGGGTCTCTGGAGCCACACCACAGAACTGTGCCTGCTCTCTCCTAAGAAACTGCCCATTCCATTGGCCACAACTCTACAAAATAGTAGAAACCTCAAGGTCCCCAAGGACATCCCACTACCGCAAGCCGCACTGGACAAATAGGGGCATTATGACACAAGCTGAGCAACTACTACCTCCATGCAGACACACAGACAGATATCCGCAGAGACAGAAGATTGAACCAGACAGGCCCCTAGGCCCTATTAAAAACTCTTGCTTTGGTGAGCAGGTATCACTCCTCAGAGGCCTGGGTTCGAAGACCAGCATACGGGGCTTTCCTGAGGCACCAGACAGAAGACCTCTCATCTCCACATGGGAAGCTTCCTTGTTGGAGTTGTGTCAAGCCCTTCGGGTTGGAGAATCCTGCAGAGTCCCTTAGCTACTGCCACATTCCAAGGTCTCCATGGCCACCAACCCACATTATGACTCATCCTCAGGAGAGTCCATTTAAACTCAGCCTTCTGGGTAGCTCACCCAAGAGCCCGCAGATTGAGCGTGCCTTGTCTCGACCAGGCAATGGGAAGTTGAGTTGGCGTTTCTCGGCATCCATGCTTAGGCCCCTGCTCTCGAGTCTTTCTGTATGGGGAATCCTGGAACCATCCAATAGTACTCGACTGTCCTGAAGAAGGAAACTTTGAAGTTTGGAGCAGCTCACAACTCCCAGCGTAGGGAAACCTCCCTGGCCTCATGACGCCCCCACCCCCTTCAGGAAGGGGCCTTCATGGACACAAACTCCAGCTTGAGGCAACATCTGATACTCGCCCTGACCTCACCTGAAGGAGATCTCGATTCAGCCTCTGCAGAGTGGGCCTGCCATGCTCTTGGCCCCAAAACTCGTGCTAGCTTGTGTTTTCAGACTTCCTTCCTCACAATCCTGGCCACACCCCTCCAGTTTGGCAATTCTGGAGACACAATGCAGCACTCTGCCTGCCCTCCAGAAGAAAAATGTTGCCCTATAGGGCTAACCGGAAACGCCAAATGAGTAACAACCTGCATGCCACTCGACCATACCCCAATTATACAGTCTAGCCTGTGCACTAAAGCCCTGTCTGACACAGCCTGAGGGCAAACCTCCAGTCCAACACCCAGACAGCTGGCCGTACACAGAGCATATCACACCCACAATGGCTTTAGGCCATCATCTCTACCCAACCTCAGTTTTCACCTTCAGAACCTAGACCTTATCTCCACTCGCTGCTCAGGAGTGAACGTGATGCAAGAATCAGAACTTCTCCTTCGCCTTGGCAAGAAACCTAGTGGTTGGCATGTTGTCCAATGTTCATTGTAGGAGAAAGCAGCATGGACTATGAGGCACCACCTATCCCTGAGGGCCACAATTTGCACAAACACACATTGTGACCCTCAGCGTGAGCCCTATCCTCATGGAAAGCCTCTTAGTGACTGGAACAACAGCCCACATATGGGGCTTGCCAAGCCCCTAGTCCCCCAATCTCAACCAGAGTTCGAGATGTCTAGTCACCCCTACTCAGGGCTCTACTCGGGAATCCCTCTTTGATGGGACACCTGAGGTAAAAAAAAAAAAAAAAATACAGAAAGGACTCTTACCTTCCACAGAATGATCCCAACCCCTTGGGATCAGGCCAAATCACCAGAGAAAGAATTGTCCATGGCCCTTGAGGACACCCCAACATTCCACGGGCACCGTTGACACAAAATCCAGAGACAAAAGCCTGAGCAAGCGCCCCATACTCGCCCTTTGTTCATAGCCCGGAAAATTCTCACGGTCTGTAGATCGAGCCTTCATACATACATCCCCAAACCTAAGCTGAGTTTGTGTTCTCAGACTTCTGTCCCCACAGTCCTGGCCCACACACCATCCAAGCTGGGGCCCCTGGAGCCACACCTCAGGACTGTGGCTTCCCTCTCCAGGGGAATTCTGCCATTTCCATTGGCCACAACCCTATAGATTAGGAGAATCCTCCAAACTCCCCGAGGCCATCCCAATAGTGTTGGCTGCCCAGGACACACAGGGATGATCTTTCACAAGTTAGGAAACTACCTCAACTCAGACTCAGAGACAGATATCCCCATAGAATAAGATTGAACTGGACAGGCACTTAGGCCCTAATCAGATCCATTGCTTTTGATTCCAGTCATCTCTCCTCAGAGGCCTGGTTTCCAATACCAGCATATGGGAGATTCCTTAGGCACTCATCAAAACAATTCTCTTCTCTACATAGGAAACATACTCTTTAGAGCTCTATCAAAACCTCCGGTTATGAACATCCCTCAAGGCCCCGGTCCAAGCACCCCATTCCAAGGTCTACATGGACACAAATGCATATTATGACCCATCCTCAACTCACCCATTTCAACACACCCGCCCGTTTGCTCCCCTAGATCCAGTAGATCGAACTTGCCTTGGCTTTATGAGACACCTGGAATGGGAGGCAGGCTGCCCAGGCATCCATCCTTAGAACCCTGCTCTGGATACCTTCCTTATGGGATGTCCTGGAGCCATCCAACAGGTCTCGACTGTCCCACAGAAGGAATCATTGCGGTTTGGAGCATCTCACAATTCCCATCGTGGGAAAACCTCCATGTCCTCGTGACACCCTCCCCTTCATGAAGGGGCCATCATGGACAGAAACTCCGACCTAAGCCAACGTCTGATCCTAGCTCTGTCTTCAGGTATACAGGATCTCGAATCATCTCTGCAGAGGGTGCCTGCCGTCCCCTCACCCCGAAATCTAAGTCTGGCTTGTGTTCTCAGAATTTTTTCCTCACACTCCTGGCCCAAAAGCCTTCCAGTTTGGGAATTCTGGAGCCACTATGTGGCACTGTATCTTCCCTCCAGAAGAAAAACGTTGCCCTCTGGGGCTACCCAGTAACCACAAATGAGTACCATCCTGCACGAAACTCGACTGCACCCCAATGATACAGTCTAGCCTGGGCACTAATTCCCTGTCTGCCACAGCCTGAGCCTGCACCTTCCAACCCACACTCAACAACTGGCCGAACACTGAGCACATCAGACACACCATGGCCTTAGGTCTTCATCTCTTCCCAACCTCAGTTTTCAGGCTTCAGAACCTAGACCTTAAATCCAATCACAGTCCGGGAGTGAAAGTGTTGCAGAAAGAGAACTCCTTCTTCCCCATGGCCAGAAAACTTGTGGTTGCCATATTGTGCAACGTTCTGTGTAGGAGAAACCAGCATGGTACATTAGGCCACGCCCTGACTTGAGGGGCTCCTTGGGCACAAAAACACATTGTGAAACTCAGTGTGAGACCTAACCTCAAGGAAGGCCTCTCAGTGTCTGGACCAAGAGCCCACATATGGGGCTTGCCATGTTCTTAGTTCCCAATGTTAACCAGAGGACTGGTTGTCCAGTCACCCCTCCCCAGGACTCTGCTCTGGAATCCTTCTTTTGGTGGTCCACCTGAGGTAAAAAAAAAAAAATAAAAATAAAAAAAATAAACAAAAAAACCAGAAAGGCCTCCTCCCTTCCCACAGAATGAACCCAAACTCTTGGGATCAGGTCAAATCCCCAGAAAGGGAGCCTCATCGTTGGCCCATGAGGACCCCCCGACATTCCATGGCAATCGTTGACACATTTCCAGAAAAAAAAAAAAAAAAGCATGATCAAGCACCTCACATTCGCCCTTTGTTCATATCCCGAAGAGTTCTCCTCACGGTCTATAGATCGGGCCAGCCATACCTACATCCCCCAACCTAAGTGGAGTTTGTGTTTTCAGACTTTTGTCCAAATAGCCCTGGACCACACACCCTCCACACTTCGGTCCCTGGAGCCACACCTCAGGACTGTGCTTCCCTTTCAAGGGACTTCTTCCCATTCCATTGGCCACAACCTTGAAAATTAGGAAAAACCTCCAAAGTCACCGAGGCCATCCCAATAGTGTAGGACGCCCAGGAAAAACAGGGGTGATCTCAAACCAGCTGAGCAACTACCTCCACTCAGACAACAGATGTCCCCAGAGAAGAATATTGAACCGGACAGGCCCCTAGGCCCTAATCAGATCCATTGCTTTGGTTTCCAGGCATCTCTCCTCAGAGGCCTCGTTTCCAATACCAGCATATGGTGGTTTCCTGAGGCACCAATAAGAACAAATCTCGTCTCGCCATGGAAAACTTGCTCATTGGAGCTTTGTCATAACCTCTGGTTAGGAGAATCCTTCAGGGCCCTGGTGCCACTGCCCCATACCAAGGTCTCCATGGACTCAAACCAACATTAAGACCATCCTCAGGAAAGTCCATTTCAACTCAGCCCCCTCTGTTGCTACCCCAAGCCAGCAGATCAAACGTTTCTTGTTGCTAGGAGACAATTGGAATGTGAGGCTGGCTGCCCAGGCATCCATACTTAGAACGCTGTTCTGGCAAAACACCTTATAAGACGTCCTGGAACCATCCAACAAATCTTAATTGTCCCACAGAAGGAATCCTTGCGGTTTGGAGCATCTACAACACCAATAGTGGGAAAACCCCATGGCCTCATAATGCCCCCCCTTCCTGAAGGGGCCAACATGGACAGAAACTCAAACCTGAGCCAACGTCTGAACCTCTACCTGACTTGAGACGCATGAGATCTCAATTCAGCTCTGCAGAGTGTGCCTGCCATGTCCTTGCCCCGAAACCTAAGCCTAGCTTGTGTTCTCAGACTTCCGTCCTCACTCTCCTGGCCCACAAGCCCTCCAGTTTGGGAATTCCGAAGCCACAATGCAGCATGCTGCCTGCCCTCCAGAAGAAAAACTTTGCCCTATGCTGCTAATAAGAAACCCCAAATGATTTTCTAATGCATGCCACTCGATTGTAAAGCAATTATACAGCCCACCCTGTATACTAATGCCCTGTCTGGCACAGCCTGAGACAAGACATCCCAAACGACACCCAGACAGCTGGCCCCAACCTGGACACATAGGACCTGCTATGGCTGTAGGTCGTCATCTCTTCCCAACCTCGGTTTTCAGGCTTCAGAACCTAGACCTTATCTCCAATCACTGCCCAGGGGTGAACGTGATGCAGAAATTAGAATTCCTCCTTCCCCATGGCCAGAAACCTTGTGGTTGGCATGTTGTCCAACGTTCAATGTGGGAAAACCTGCATTGTCCGAAAGGCCACGCCAGTGCTTGAGGGCCGCCTAGGGCACAGACATGCATTATGACCTGCAGCGTGAGTCCCCTATTAAAGTAACGCCTCTCAGTGGCTGGACCAAGATCCTGCATGTGGGGCTTGTCATATCCATAGGCCCCCAGGCTTAAGCAGAGGGCGAGTATTCCAGTTGTCAGTACCCACTGCTATGCTCTAGAATCCCTCTACTGGGGGGACACATGAAGCAGAAAACAGGACACTTCCCTTCCCACAGCATGACCTCAAACTCTTGGGGGCTGGACAAACTACCAGAGAGGGAGACTTCTACGACCCATGAGGCAACTCCTACATTAAACGGCCATTGTGGACAAAACATCCAGAGACAAAAGCCTGAGCGACTGCCTCCCTCTTTCCCTTCTTTCCTATCCAGAGGAGCTCCCCTCATGGACTGTAGATCAGGCCTGCCGTAACCTCGGCCCCAAACCTGAGCTGAGTTAGGGTTTTTGGATGTCTGTCTGCACAGCCATGGCCCACACAGCCTCCAGGCTGGGGTCTCTGGAGCCACACCACAGAACTGTGCCTGCTCTCTCCTAAGAAACTGCCCATTCCATTGGCCACAACTCTACAAAATAGTAGAAACCTCAAGGTCCCCAAGGACATCCCACTACCGCAAGCCGCACTGGACAAATAGGGGCATTATGACACAAGCTGAGCAACTACTACCTCCATGCAGACACACAGACAGATATCCGCAGAGACAGAAGATTGAACCAGACAGGCCCCTAGGCCCTATTATGAACTCTTGCTTTGGTGACCAGGTATCACTCCTCAGAGGCCTGGGTTCGAAGACCAGCATACGGGGCTTTCCTGAGGCACCAGACAGAAGACCTCTCATCTCCACATGGGAAGCTTCCTTGTTGGAGTTGTGTCAAGCCCTTCGGGTTGGAGAATCCTGCAGAGTCCCTTAGCTACTGCCACATTCCAAGGTCTCCATGGCCACCAACCCACATTATGACTCATCCTCAGGAGAGTCCATTTAAACTCAGCCTTCTGGGTAGCTCACCCAAGAGCCCGCAGATTGAGCGTGCCTTGTCTCGACCAGGCAATGGGAAGGTGAGTTGGCGTTTCTCGGCATCCATGCTTAGGCCCCTGCTCTCGAGTCTTTCTGTATGGGGCATCCTGGAACCATCCAATAGTACTCGACTGTCCTGAAGAAGGAAACTTTGAAGTTTGGAGCAGCTCACAACTCCCAGCGTAGGGAAACCTCCCTGGCCTCATGACGCCCCCACCCCCTTCAGGAAGGGGCCGTCATGGACACAAACTCCAGCTTGAGGCAACATCTGATACTCGCCCTGACCTCACCTGAAGGAGATCTCGATTCAGCCTCTGCAGAGTGGGCCTGCCATGCTCTTGGCCCCAAAACTCGAGCTAGCTTGTGTTTTCAGACTTCCTTCCTCACAATCCTGGCCACACCCCTCCAGTTTGGCAATTCTGGAGACACAATGCAGCACTCTGCCTGCCCTCCAGAAGAAAAATGTTGCCCTATAGGGCTAACCGGAAACGCCAAATGAGTAACAACCTGCATGCCACTCGACCATACCCCAATTATACAGTCTAGCCTGTGCACTAAAGCCCTGTCTGACACAGCCTGAGGGCAAACCTCCAGTCCAACACCCAGACAGCTGGCCGTACACAGAGCATATCACACCCACAATGGCTTTAGGCCATCATCTCTACCCAACCTCAGTTTTCACCTTCAGAACCTAGACCTTATCTCCACTCGCTGCTCAGGAGTGAACGTGATGCAAGAATCAGAACTTCTCCTTCGCCTTGGCAAGAAACCTAGTGGTTGGCATGTTGTCCAATGTTCATTGTAGGAGAAAGCAGCATGGACTATGAGGCACCACCTATCCCTGAGGGCCACAATTTGCACAAACACACATTGTGACCCTCAGCGTGAGCCCTATCCTCATGGAAAGCCTCTTAGTGACTGGAACAACAGCCCACATATGGGGCTTGCCAAGCCCCTAGTCCCCCAATCTCAACCAGAGTTCGAGATGTCTAGTCACCCCTACTCAGGGCTCTACTCGGGAATCCCTCTTTGATGGGACACCTGAGGTAAAAAAAAAAAAAAAATACAGAAAGGACTCTTACCTTCCACAGAATGATCCCAACCCCTTGGGATCAGGCCAAATCACCAGAGAAAGAATTGTCCATGGCCCTTGAGGACACCCCAACATTCCACGGGCACCGTTGACACAAAATCCAGAGACAAAAGCCTGAGCAAGCGCCCCATACTCGCCCTTTGTTCATAGCCCGGAAAATTCTCACGGTCTGTAGATCGAGCCTTCATACATACATCCCCAAACCTAAGCTGAGTTTGTGTTCTCAGACTTCTGTCCCCACAGTCCTGGCCCACACACCATCCAAGCTGGGGCCCCTGGAGCCACACCTCAGGACTGTGGCTTCCCTCTCCAGGGGAATTCTGCCATTTCCATTGGCCACAACCCTATAGATTAGGAGAATCCTCCAAACTCCCCGAGGCCATCCCAATAGTGTTGGCTGCCCAGGACACACAGGGATGATCTTTCACAAGTTAGGAAACTACCTCAACTCAGACTCAGAGACAGATATCCCCATAGAATAAGATTGAACTGGACAGGCACTTAGGCCCTAATCAGATCCATTGCTTTTGATTCCAGTCATCTCTCCTCAGAGGCCTGGTTTCCAATACCAGCATATGGGAGATTCCTTAGGCACTCATCAAAACAATTCTCTTCTCTACATAGGAAACATACTCTTTAGAGCTCTATCAAAACCTCCGGTTATGAACATCCCTCAAGGCCCCGGTCCAAGCACCCCATTCCAAGGTCTACATGGACACAAATGCATATTATGACCCATCCTCAACTCACCCATTTCAACACACCCGCCCGTTTGCTCCCCTAGATCCAGTAGATCGAACTTGCCTTGGCTTTATGAGACACCTGGAATGGGAGGCAGGCTGCCCAGGCATCCATCCTTAGAACCCTGCTCTGGATACCTTCCTTATGGGATGTCCTGAAGCCATCCAACAGGTCTCGACTGTCCCACAGAAGGAATCATTGCGGTTTGGAGCATCTCACAATTCCCATCGTGGGAAAACCTCCATGTCCTCGTGACACCCTCCCCTTCATGAAGGGGCCATCATGGACAGAAACTCCGACCTAAGCCAACGTCTGATCCTAGCTCTGTCTTCAGGTATACAGGATCTCGAATCATCTCTGCAGAGGGTGCCTGCCGTCCCCTCACCCCGAAATCTAAGTCTGGCTTGTGTTCTCAGAATTTTTTCCTCACACTCCTGGCCCAAAAGCCTTCCAGTTTGGGAATTCTGGAGCCACTATGTGGCACTGTATCTTCCCTCCAGAAGAAAAACGTTGCCCTCTGGGGCTACCCAGTAACCACAAATGAGTACCATCCTGCACGAAACTCGACTGCACCCCAATGATACAGTCTAGCCTGGGCACTAATTCCCTGTCTGCCACAGCCTGAGCCTGCACCTTCCAACCCACACTCAACAACTGGCCGAACACTGAGCACATCAGACACACCATGGCCTTAGGTCTTCATCTCTTCCCAACCTCAGTTTTCAGGCTTCAGAACCTAGACCTTAAATCCAATCACAGTCCGGGAGTGAAAGTGTTGCAGAAAGAGAACTCCTTCTTCCCCATGGCCAGAAAACTTGTGGTTGCCATATTGTGCAACGTTCTGTGTAGGATCAACCAGCATGGTACATTAGGCCACGCCCTGACTTGAGGGGCTCCTTGGGCACAAAAACACATTGTGAAACTCAGTGTGAGACCTATCCTCAAGGAAGGCCTCTCAATGTCTGGACCAAGAGCCCACATATGGGGCTTGCCATGTTCTTAGGTCCCAATGTTAACCAGAGGACTGGTTGTCCAGTCGCCCCTCCCCAGGACTCTGCTCTGGAATCCCTCTTTTGGTGGTCCACCTGAGGTAAAAAAAACAAAAAACAAAAAACAAAAAAAATAAACAAAAAAACCAGAAAGGCCTCCTCCCTTCCCACAGAATGAACCCAAACTCTTGGGATCAGGTCAAATCCCCAGAAAGGGAGCCTCATCGTTGGCCCATGAGGACCCCCCGACATTCCATGGCAATCGTTGACACATTTCCAGAAAAAAAAAAAAAAAAAGCATGATCAAGCACCTCACATTCGCCCTTTGTTCATATCCCGAAGAGTTCTCCTCACGGTCTATAGATCGGGCCAGCCATACCTACATCCCCCAACCTAAGTGGAGTTTGTGTTTTCAGACTTTTGTCCAAATAGCCCTGGACCACACACCCTCCACACTTCGGTCCCTGGAGCCACACCTCAGGACTGTGCTTCCCTTTCAAGGGACTTCTTCCCATTCCATTGGCCACAACCTTGAAAATTAGGAAAAACCTCCAAAGTCACCGAGGCCATCCCAATAGTGTAGGACGCCCAGGAAAAACAGGGGTGATCTCAAACCAGCTGAGCAACTACCTCCACTCAGACAACAGATGTCCCCAGAGAAGAATATTGAACCGGACAGGCCCCTAGGCCCTAATCAGATCCATTGCTTTGGTTTCCAGGCATCTCTCCTCAGAGGCCTCGTTTCCAATACCAGCATATGGTGGTTTCCTGAGGCACCAATAAGATCAAATCTCGTCTCGCCATGGAAAACTTGCTCATTGGAGCTTTGTCATAACCTCTGGTTAGGAGAATCCTTCAGGGCCCTGGTGCCACTGCCCCATACCAAGGTCTCCATGGACTCAAACCAACATTAAGACCATCCTCAGGAAAGTCCATTTCAACTCAGCCCCCTCTGTTGCTACCCCAAGCCAGCAGATCAAACGTTTCTTGTTGCTAGGAGACAATTGGAATGTGAGGCTGGCTGCCCAGGCATCCATACTTAGAACGCTGTTCTGGAAAAACACCTTATAAGACGTCCTGGAACCATCCAACAAATCTTAATTGTCCCACAGAAGGAAACCTTGCGGTTTGGAGCATCTACAACACCAATAGTGGGAAAACCCCATGGCCTCATAATGCCCCCCCTTCCTGAAGGGGCCAACATGGACAGAAACTCAAACCTGAGCCAACGTCTGAACCTCGACCTGACTTGAGACGCATGAGATCTCAATTCAGCTCTGCAGAGTGTGCCTGCCATGTCCTTGCCCCGAAACCTAAGCCTAGCTTGTGTTCTCAGACTTCCGTCCTCACTCTCCTGGCCCACAAGCCCTCCAGTTTGGGAATTCCGAAGCCACAATGCAGCATGCTGCCTGCCCTCCAGAAGAAAAACTTTGCCCTATGCTGCTAATAAGAAACCCCAAATGATTTTCTAATGCATGCCACTCGATTGTAAAGCAATTATACAGCCCACCCTGTATACTAATGCCCTGTCTGGCACAGCCTGAGACAAGACATCCCAAACGACACCCAGACAGCTGGCCCCAACCTGGACACATAGGACCTGCTATGGCTGTAGGTCGTCATCTCTTCCCAACCTCGGTTTTCAGGCTTCAGAACCTAGACCTTATCTCCAATCACTGCCCAGGGGTGAACGTGATGCAGAAATTAGAATTCCTCCTTCCCCATGGCCAGAAACCTTGTGGTTGGCATGTTGTCCAACGTTCAATGTGGGAAAACCTGCATTGTCCGAAAGGCCACGCCAGTGCTTGAGGGCCGCCTAGGGCACAGACATGCATTATGACATGCAGCGTGAGTCCCCTATTAAAGTAACGCCTCTCAGTGGCTGGACCAAGATCCTGCATGTGGGGCTTGTCATATCCATAGGCCCCCAGGCTTAAGCAGAGGGCGAGTATTCCAGTTGTCAGTACCCACTGCTATGCTCTAGAATCCCTCTACTGGGGGGACACATGAAGCAGAAAACAGGACACTTCCCTTCCCACAGCATGACCTCAAACTCTTGGGGGCTGGACAAACTACCAGAGAGGGAGACTTCTACGACCCATGAGGCAACTCCTACATTAAACGGCCATTGTGGACAAAACATCCAGAGACAAAAGCCTGAGCGACTGCCTCCCTCTTTCCCTTCTTTCCTATCCAGAGGAGCTCCCCTCATGGACTGTAGATCAGGCCTGCCGTAACCTCGGCCCCAAACCTGAGCTGAGTTAGGGTTTTTGGATGTCTGTCTGCACAGCCATGGCCCACACAGCCTCCAGGCTGGGGTCTCTGGAGCCACACCACAGAACTGTGCCTGCTCTCTCCTAAGAAACTGCCCCTTCCATTGGCCACAACTCTACAAAATAGTAGAAACCTCAAGGTCCCCAAGGACATCCCACTACCGCAAGCCGCACTGGACAAATAGGGGCATTATGACACAAGCTGAGCAACTACTACCTCCATGCAGACACACAGACAGATATCCGCAGAGACAGAAGATTGAACCAGACAGGCCCCTAGGCCCTATTATGAACTCTTGCTTTGGTGACCAGGTATCACTCCTCAGAGGCCTGGGTTCGAAGACCAGCATACGGGGCTTTCCTGAGGCACCAGACAGAAGACCTCTCATCTCCACATGGGAAGCTTCCTTGTTGGAGTTGTGTCAAGCCCTTCGGGTTGGAGAATCCTGCAGAGTCCCTTAGCTACTGCCACATTCCAAGGTCTCCATGGCCACCAACCCACATTATGACTCATCCTCAGGAGAGTCCATTTAAACTCAGCCTTCTGGGTAGCTCACCCAAGAGCCCGCAGATTGAGCGTGCCTTGTCTCGACCAGGCAATGGGAAGGTGAGTTGGCGTTTCTCGGCATCCATGCTTAGGCCCCTGCTCTCGAGTCTTTCTGTATGGGGCATCCTGGAACCATCCAATAGTACTCGACTGTCCTGAAGAAGGAAACTTTGAAGTTTGGAGCAGCTCACAACTCCCAGCGTAGGGAAACCTCCCTGGCCTCATGACGCCCCCACCCCCTTCAGGAAGGGGCCGTCATGGACACAAACTCCAGCTTGAGGCAACATCTGATACTCGCCCTGACCTCACCTGAAGGAGATCTCGATTCAGCCTCTGCAGAGTGGGCCTGCCATGCTCTTGGCCCCAAAACTCGTGCTAGCTTGTGTTTTCAGACTTCCTTCCTCACAATCCTGGCCACACCCCTCCAGTTTGGCAATTCTGGAGACACAATGCAGCACTCTGCCTGCCCTCCAGAAGAAAAATGTTGCCCTATAGGGCTAACCGGAAACGCCAAATGAGTAACAACCTGCATGCCACTCGACCATACCCCAATTATACAGTCTAGCCTGTGCACTAAAGCCCTGTCTGACACAGCCTGAGGGCAAACCTCCAGTCCAACACCCAGACAGCTGGCCGTACACAGAGCATATCACACCCACAATGGCTTTAGGCCATCATCTCTACCCAACCTCAGTTTTCACCTTCAGAACCTAGACCTTATCTCCACTCGCTGCTCAGGAGTGAACGTGATGCAAGAATCAGAACTTCTCCTTCGCCTTGGCAAGAAACCTAGTGGTTGGCATGTTGTCCAATGTTCATTGTAGGAGAAAGCAGCATGGACTATGAGGCACCACCTATCCCTGAGGGCCACAATTTGCACAAACACACATTGTGACCCTCAGCGTGAGCCCTATCCTCATGGAAAGCCTCTTAGTGACTGGAACAACAGCCCACATATGGGGCTTGCCAAGCCCCTAGTCCCCCAATCTCAACCAGAGTTCGAGATGTCTAGTCACCCCTACTCAGGGCTCTACTCGGGAATCCCTCTTTGATGGGACACCTGAGGTAAAAAAAAAAAAAAAATACAGAAAGGACTCTTACCTTCCACAGAATGATCCCAACCCCTTGGGATCAGGCCAAATCACCAGAGAAAGAATTGTCCATGGCCCTTGAGGACACCCCAACATTCCACGGGCACCGTTGACACAAAATCCAGAGACAAAAGCCTGAGCAAGCGCCCCATACTCGCCCTTTGTTCATAGCCCGGAAAATTCTCACGGTCTGTAGATCGAGCCTTCATACATACATCCCCAAACCTAAGCTGAGTTTGTGTTCTCAGACTTCTGTCCCCACAGTCCTGGCCCACACACCATCCAAGCTGGGGCCCCTGGAGCCACACCTCAGGACTGTGGCTTCCCTCTCCAGGGGAATTCTGCCATTTCCATTGGCCACAACCCTATAGATTAGGAGAATCCTCCAAACTCCCCGAGGCCATCCCAATAGTGTTGGCTGCCCAGGACACACAGGGATGATCTTTCACAAGTTAGGAAACTACCTCAACTCAGACTCAGAGACAGATATCCCCATAGAATAAGATTGAACTGGACAGGCACTTAGGCCCTAATCAGATCCATTGCTTTTGATTCCAGTCATCTCTCCTCAGAGGCCTGGTTTCCAATACCAGCATATGGGAGATTCCTTAGGCACTCATCAAAACAATTCTCTTCTCTACATAGGAAACATACTCTTTAGAGCTCTATCAAAACCTCCGGTTATGAACATCCCTCAAGGCCCCGGTCCAAGCACCCCATTCCAAGGTCTACATGGACACAAATGCATATTATGACCCATCCTCAACTCACCCATTTCAACACACCCGCCCGTTTGCTCCCCTAGATCCAGTAGATCGAACTTGCCTTGGCTTTATGAGACACCTGGAATGGGAGGCAGGCTGCCCAGGCATCCATCCTTAGAACCCTGCTCTGGATACCTTCCTTATGGGATGTCCTGAAGCCATCCAACAGGTCTCGACTGTCCCACAGAAGGAATCATTGCGGTTTGGAGCATCTCACAATTCCCATCGTGGGAAAACCTCCATGTCCTCGTGACACCCTCCCCTTCATGAAGGGGCCATCATGGACAGAAACTCCGACCTAAGCCAACGTCTGATCCTAGCTCTGTCTTCAGGTATACAGGATCTCGAATCATCTCTGCAGAGGGTGCCTGCCGTCCCCTCACCCCGAAATCTAAGTCTGGCTTGTGTTCTCAGAATTTTTTCCTCACACTCCTGGCCCAAAAGCCTTCCAGTTTGGGAATTCTGGAGCCACTATGTGGCACTGTATCTTCCCTCCAGAAGAAAAACGTTGCCCTCTGGGGCTACCCAGTAACCACAAATGAGTACCATCCTGCACGAAACTCGACTGCACCCCAATGATACAGTCTAGCCTGGGCACTAATTCCCTGTCTGCCACAGCCTGAGCCTGCACCTTCCAACCCACACTCAACAACTGGCCGAACACTGAGCACATCAGACACACCATGGCCTTAGGTCTTCATCTCTTCCCAACCTCAGTTTTCAGGCTTCAGAACCTAGACCTTAAATCCAATCACAGTCCGGGAGTGAAAGTGTTGCAGAAAGAGAACTCCTTCTTCCCCATGGCCAGAAAACTTGTGGTTGCCATATTGTGCAACGTTCTGTGTAGGATCAACCAGCATGGTACATTAGGCCACGCCCTGACTTGAGGGGCTCCTTGGGCACAAAAACACATTGTGAAACTCAGTGTGAGACCTATCCTCAAGGAAGGCCTCTCAGTGTCTGGACCAAGAGCCCACATATGGGGCTTGCCATGTTCTTAGGTCCCAATGTTAACCAGAGGACTGGTTGTCCAGTCGCCCCTCCCCAGGACTCTGCTCTGGAATCCCTCTTTTGGTGGTCCACCTGAGGTAAAAAAAACAAAAAACAAAAAACAAAAAAAATAAACAAAAAAACCAGAAAGGCCTCCTCCCTTCCCACAGAATGAACCCAAACTCTTGGGATCAGGTCAAATCCCCAGAAAGGGAGCCTCATCGTTGGCCCATGAGGACCCCCCGACATTCCATGGCAATCGTTGACACATTTCCAGAAAAAAAAAAAAAAAAAGCATGATCAAGCACCTCACATTCGCCCTTTGTTCATATCCCGAAGAGTTCTCCTCACGGTCTATAGATCGGGCCAGCCATACCTACATCCCCCAACCTAAGTGGAGTTTGTGTTTTCAGACTTTTGTCCAAATAGCCCTGGACCACACACCCTCCACACTTCGGTCCCTGGAGCCACACCTCAGGACTGTGCTTCCCTTTCAAGGGACTTCTTCCCATTCCATTGGCCACAACCTTGAAAATTAGGAAAAACCTCCAAAGTCACCGAGGCCATCCCAATAGTGTAGGACGCCCAGGAAAAACAGGGGTGATCTCAAACCAGCTGAGCAACTACCTCCACTCAGACAACAGATGTCCCCAGAGAAGAATATTGAACCGGACAGGCCCCTAGGCCCTAATCAGATCCATTGCTTTGGTTTCCAGGCATCTCTCCTCAGAGGCCTCGTTTCCAATACCAGCATATGGTGGTTTCCTGAGGCACCAATAAGATCAAATCTCGTCTCGCCATGGAAAACTTGCTCATTGGAGCTTTGTCATAACCTCTGGTTAGGAGAATCCTTCAGGGCCCTGGTGCCACTGCCCCATACCAAGGTCTCCATGGACTCAAACCAACATTAAGACCATCCTCAGGAAAGTCCATTTCAACTCAGCCCCCTCTGTTGCTACCCCAAGCCAGCAGATCAAACGTTTCTTGTTGCTAGGAGACAATTGGAATGTGAGGCTGGCTGCCCAGGCATCCATACTTAGAACGCTGTTCTGGAAAAACACCTTATAAGACGTCCTGGAACCATCCAACAAATCTTAATTGTCCCACAGAAGGAAACCTTGCGGTTTGGAGCATCTACAACACCAATAGTGGGAAAACCCCATGGCCTCATAATGCCCCCCCTTCCTGAAGGGGCCAACATGGACAGAAACTCAAACCTGAGCCAAAGTCTGAACCTCGACCTGACTTGAGACGCATGAGATCTCAATTCAGCTCTGCAGAGTGTGCCTGCCATGTCCTTGCCCCGAAACCTAAGCCTAGCTTGTGTTCTCAGACTTCCGTCCTCACTCTCCTGGCCCACAAGCCCTCCAGTTTGGGAATTCCGAAGCCACAATGCAGCATGCTGCCTGCCCTCCAGAAAAAAAACTTTGCCCTATGCTGCTAATAAGAAACCCCAAATGATTTTCTAATGCATGCCACTCGATTGTAAAGCAATTATACAGCCCACCCTGTATACTAATGCCCTGTCTGGCACAGCCTGAGACAAGACATCCCAAACGACACCCAGACAGCTGGCCCCAACCTGGACACATAGGACCTGCTATGGTTGTAGGTCGTCATCTCTTCCCAACCTCGGTTTTCAGGCTTCAGAACCTAGACCTTATCTCCAATCACTGCCCAGGGGTGAACGTGATGCAGAAATTAGAATTCCTCCTTCCCCATGGCCAGAAACCTTGTGGTTGGCATGTTGTCCAACGTTCAATGTGGGAAAACCTGCATTGTCCGAAAGGCCACGCCAGTGCTTGAGGGCCGCCTAGGGCACAGACATGCATTATGACATGCAGCGTGAGTCCCCTATTAAAGTAACGCCTCTCAGTGGCTGGACCAAGATCCTGCATGTGGGGCTTGTCATATCCATAGGCCCCCAGGCTTAAGCAGAGGGCGAGTATTCCAGTTGTCAGTACCCACTGCTATGCTCTAGAATCCCTCTACTGGGGGGACACATGAAGCAGAAAACAGGACACTTCCCTTCCCACAGCATGACCTCAAACTCTTGGGGGCTGGACAAACTACCAGAGAGGGAGACTTCTACGACCCATGAGGCAACTCCTACATTAAACGGCCATTGTGGACAAAACATCCAGAGACAAAAGCCTGAGCGACTGCCTCCCTCTTTCCCTTCTTTCCTATCCAGAGGAGCTCCCCTCATGGACTGTAGATCAGGCCTGCCGTAACCTCGGCCCCAAACCTGAGCTGAGTTAGGGTTTTTGGATGTCTGTCTGCACAGCCATGGCCCACACAGCCTCCAGGCTGGGGTCTCTGGAGCCACACCACAGAACTGTGCCTGCTCTCTCCTAAGAAACTGCCCCTTCCATTGGCCACAACTCTACAAAATAGTAGAAACCTCAAGGTCCCCAAGGACATCCCACTACCGCAAGCCGCACTGGACAAATAGGGGCATTATGACACAAGCTGAGCAACTACTACCTCCATGCAGACACACAGACAGATATCCGCAGAGACAGAAGATTGAACCAGACAGGCCCCTAGGCCCTATTATGAACTCTTGCTTTGGTGACCAGGTATCACTCCTCAGAGGCCTGGGTTCGAAGACCAGCATACGGGGCTTTCCTGAGGCACCAGACAGAAGACCTCTCATCTCCACATGGGAAGCTTCCTTGTTGGAGTTGTGTCAAGCCCTTCGGGTTGGAGAATCCTGCAGAGTCCCTTAGCTACTGCCACATTCCAAGGTCTCCATGGCCACCAACCCACATTATGACTCATCCTCAGGAGAGTCCATTTAAACTCAGCCTTCTGGGTAGCTCACCCAAGAGCCCGCAGATTGAGCGTGCCTTGTCTCGACCAGGCAATGGGAAGGTGAGTTGGCGTTTCTCGGCATCCATGCTTAGGCCCCTGCTCTCGAGTCTTTCTGTATGGGGCATCCTGGAACCATCCAATAGTACTCGACTGTCCTGAAGAAGGAAACTTTGAAGTTTGGAGCAGCTCACAACTCCCAGCGTAGGGAAACCTCCCTGGCCTCATGACGCCCCCACCCCCTTCAGGAAGGGGCCGTCATGGACACAAACTCCAGCTTGAGGCAACATCTGATACTCGCCCTGACCTCACCTGAAGGAGATCTCGATTCAGCCTCTGCAGAGTGGGCCTGCCATGCTCTTGGCCCCAAAACTCGTGCTAGCTTGTGTTTTCAGACTTCCTTCCTCACAATCCTGGCCACACCCCTCCAGTTTGGCAATTCTGGAGACACAATGCAGCACTCTGCCTGCCCTCCAGAAGAAAAATGTTGCCCTATAGGGCTAACCGGAAACGCCAAATGAGTAACAACCTGCATGCCACTCGACCATACCCCAATTATACAGTCTAGCCTGTGCACTAAAGCCCTGTCTGACACAGCCTGAGGGCAAACCTCCAGTCCAACACCCAGACAGCTGGCCGTACACAGAGCATATCACACCCACAATGGCTTTAGGCCATCATCTCTACCCAACCTCAGTTTTCACCTTCAGAACCTAGACCTTATCTCCACTCGCTGCTCAGGAGTGAACGTGATGCAAGAATCAGAACTTCTCCTTCGCCTTGGCAAGAAACCTAGTGGTTGGCATGTTGTCCAATGTTCATTGTAGGAGAAAGCAGCATGGACTATGAGGCACCACCTATCCCTGAGGGCCACAATTTGCACAAACACACATTGTGACCCTCAGCGTGAGCCCTATCCTCATGGAAAGCCTCTTAGTGACTGGAACAACAGCCCACATATGGGGCTTGCCAAGCCCCTAGTCCCCCAATCTCAACCAGAGTTCGAGATGTCTAGTCACCCCTACTCAGGGCTCTACTCGGGAATCCCTCTTTGATGGGACACCTGAGGTAAAAAAAAAAAAAAAAATACAGAAAGGACTCTTACCTTCCACAGAATGATCCCAACCCCTTGGGATCAGGCCAAATCACCAGAGAAAGAATTGTCCATGGCCCTTGAGGACACCCCAACATTCCACGGGCACCGTTGACACAAAATCCAGAGACAAAAGCCTGAGCAAGCGCCCCATACTCGCCCTTTGTTCATAGCCCGGAAAATTCTCACGGTCTGTAGATCGAGCCTTCATACATACATCCCCAAACCTAAGCTGAGTTTGTGTTCTCAGACTTCTGTCCCCACAGTCCTGGCCCACACACCATCCAAGCTGGGGCCCCTGGAGCCACACCTCAGGACTGTGGCTTCCCTCTCCAGGGGAATTCTGCCATTTCCATTGGCCACAACCCTATAGATTAGGAGAATCCTCCAAACTCCCCGAGGCCATCCCAATAGTGTTGGCTGCCCAGGACACACAGGGATGATCTTTCACAAGTTAGGAAACTACCTCAACTCAGACTCAGAGACAGATATCCCCATAGAATAAGATTGAACTGGACAGGCACTTAGGCCCTAATCAGATCCATTGCTTTTGATTCCAGTCATCTCTCCTCAGAGGCCTGGTTTCCAATACCAGCATATGGGAGATTCCTTAGGCACTCATCAAAACAATTCTCTTCTCTACATAGGAAACATACTCTTTAGAGCTCTATCAAAACCTCCGGTTATGAACATCCCTCAAGGCCCCGGTCCAAGCACCCCATTCCAAGGTCTACATGGACACAAATGCATATTATGACCCATCCTCAACTCACCCATTTCAACACACCCGCCCGTTTGCTCCCCTAGATCCAGTAGATCGAACTTGCCTTGGCTTTATGAGACACCTGGAATGGGAGGCAGGCTGCCCAGGCATCCATCCTTAGAACCCTGCTCTGGATACCTTCCTTATGGGATGTCCTGAAGCCATCCAACAGGTCTCGACTGTCCCACAGAAGGAATCATTGCGGTTTGGAGCATCTCACAATTCCCATCGTGGGAAAACCTCCATGTCCTCGTGACACCCTCCCCTTCATGAAGGGGCCATCATGGACAGAAACTCCGACCTAAGCCAACGTCTGATCCTAGCTCTGTCTTCAGGTATACAGGATCTCGAATCATCTCTGCAGAGGGTGCCTGCCGTCCCCTCACCCCGAAATCTAAGTCTGGCTTGTGTTCTCAGAATTTTTTCCTCACACTCCTGGCCCAAAAGCCTTCCAGTTTGGGAATTCTGGAGCCACTATGTGGCACTGTATCTTCCCTCCAGAAGAAAAACGTTGCCCTCTGGGGCTACCCAGTAACCACAAATGAGTACCATCCTGCACGAAACTCGACTGCACCCCAATGATACAGTCTAGCCTGGGCACTAATTCCCTGTCTGCCACAGCCTGAGCCTGCACCTTCCAACCCACACTCAACAACTGGCCGAACACTGAGCACATCAGACACACCATGGCCTTAGGTCTTCATCTCTTCCCAACCTCAGTTTTCAGGCTTCAGAACCTAGACCTTAAATCCAATCACAGTCCGGGAGTGAAAGTGTTGCAGAAAGAGAACTCCTTCTTCCCCATGGCCAGAAAACTTGTGGTTGCCATATTGTGCAACGTTCTGTGTAGGATCAACCAGCATGGTACATTAGGCCACGCCCTGACTTGAGGGGCTCCTTGGGCACAAAAACACATTGTGAAACTCAGTGTGAGACCTATCCTCAAGGAAGGCCTCTCAGTGTCTGGACCAAGAGCCCACATATGGGGCTTGCCATGTTCTTAGGTCCCAATGTTAACCAGAGGACTGGTTGTCCAGTCGCCCCTCCCCAGGACTCTGCTCTGGAATCCCTCTTTTGGTGGTCCACCTGAGGTAAAAAAAACAAAAAACAAAAAACAAAAAAAATAAACAAAAAAACCAGAAAGGCCTCCTCCCTTCCCACAGAATGAACCCAAACTCTTGGGATCAGGTCAAATCCCCAGAAAGGGAGCCTCATCGTTGGCCCATGAGGACCCCCCGACATTCCATGGCAATCGTTGACACATTTCCAGAAAAAAAAAAAAAAAAAGCATGATCAAGCACCTCACATTCGCCCTTTGTTCATATCCCGAAGAGTTCTCCTCACGGTCTATAGATCGGGCCAGCCATACCTACATCCCCCAACCTAAGTGGAGTTTGTGTTTTCAGACTTTTGTCCAAATAGCCCTGGACCACACACCCTCCACACTTCGGTCCCTGGAGCCACACCTCAGGACTGTGCTTCCCTTTCAAGGGACTTCTTCCCATTCCATTGGCCACAACCTTGAAAATTAGGAAAAACCTCCAAAGTCACCGAGGCCATCCCAATAGTGTAGGACGCCCAGGAAAAACAGGGGTGATCTCAAACCAGCTGAGCAACTACCTCCACTCAGACAACAGATGTCCCCAGAGAAGAATATTGAACCGGACAGGCCCCTAGGCCCTAATCAGATCCATTGCTTTGGTTTCCAGGCATCTCTCCTCAGAGGCCTCGTTTCCAATACCAGCATATGGTGGTTTCCTGAGGCACCAATAAGATCAAATCTCGTCTCGCCATGGAAAACTTGCTCATTGGAGCTTTGTCATAACCTCTGGTTAGGAGAATCCTTCAGGGCCCTGGTGCCACTGCCCCATACCAAGGTCTCCATGGACTCAAACCAACATTAAGACCATCCTCAGGAAAGTCCATTTCAACTCAGCCCCCTCTGTTGCTACCCCAAGCCAGCAGATCAAACGTTTCTTGTTGCTAGGAGACAATTGGAATGTGAGGCTGGCTGCCCAGGCATCCATACTTAGAACGCTGTTCTGGAAAAACACCTTATAAGACGTCCTGGAACCATCCAACAAATCTTAATTGTCCCACAGAAGGAAACCTTGCGGTTTGGAGCATCTACAACACCAATAGTGGGAAAACCCCATGGCCTCATAATGCCCCCCCTTCCTGAAGGGGCCAACATGGACAGAAACTCAAACCTGAGCCAAAGTCTGAACCTCGACCTGACTTGAGACGCATGAGATCTCAATTCAGCTCTGCAGAGTGTGCCTGCCATGTCCTTGCCCCGAAACCTAAGCCTAGCTTGTGTTCTCAGACTTCCGTCCTCACTCTCCTGGCCCACAAGCCCTCCAGTTTGGGAATTCCGAAGCCACAATGCAGCATGCTGCCTGCCCTCCAGAAGAAAAACTTTGCCCTATGCTGCTAATAAGAAACCCCAAATGATTTTCTAATGCATGCCACTCGATTGTAAAGCAATTATACAGCCCACCCTGTATACTAATGCCCTGTCTGGCACAGCCTGAGACAAGACATCCCAAACGACACCCAGACAGCTGGCCCCAACCTGGACACATAGGACCTGCTATGGCTGTAGGTCGTCATCTCTTCCCAACCTCGGTTTTCAGGCTTCAGAACCTAGACCTTATCTCCAATCACTGCCCAGGGGTGAACGTGATGCAGAAATTAGAATTCCTCCTTCCCCATGGCCAGAAACCTTGTGGTTGGCATGTTGTCCAACGTTCAATGTGGGAAAACCTGCATTGTCCGAAAGGCCACGCCAGTGCTTGAGGGCCGCCTAGGGCACAGACATGCATTATGACATGCAGCGTGAGTCCCCTATTAAAGTAACGCCTCTCAGTGGCTGGACCAAGATCCTGCATGTGGGGCTTGTCATATCCATAGGCCCCCAGGCTTAAGCAGAGGGCGAGTATTCCAGTTGTCAGTACCCACTGCTATGCTCTAGAATCCCTCTACTGGGGGGACACATGAAGCAGAAAACAGGACACTTCCCTTCCCACAGCATGACCTCAAACTCTTGGGGGCTGGACAAACTACCAGAGAGGGAGACTTCTACGACCCATGAGGCAACTCCTACATTAAACGGCCATTGTGGACAAAACATCCAGAGACAAAAGCCTGAGCGACTGCCTCCCTCTTTCCCTTCTTTCCTATCCAGAGGAGCTCCCCTCATGGACTGTAGATCAGGCCTGCCGTAACCTCGGCCCCAAACCTGAGCTGAGTTAGGGTTTTTGGATGTCTGTCTGCACAGCCATGGCCCACACAGCCTCCAGGCTGGGGTCTCTGGAGCCACACCACAGAACTGTGCCTGCTCTCTCCTAAGAAACTGCCCCTTCCATTGGCCACAACTCTACAAAATAGTAGAAACCTCAAGGTCCCCAAGGACATCCCACTACCGCAAGCCGCACTGGACAAATAGGGGCATTATGACACAAGCTGAGCAACTACTACCTCCATGCAGACACACAGACAGATATCCGCAGAGACAGAAGATTGAACCAGACAGGCCCCTAGGCCCTATTATGAACTCTTGCTTTGGTGACCAGGTATCACTCCTCAGAGGCCTGGGTTCGAAGACCAGCATACGGGGCTTTCCTGAGGCACCAGACAGAAGACCTCTCATCTCCACATGGGAAGCTTCCTTGTTGGAGTTGTGTCAAGCCCTTCGGGTTGGAGAATCCTGCAGAGTCCCTTAGCTACTGCCACATTCCAAGGTCTCCATGGCCACCAACCCACATTATGACTCATCCTCAGGAGAGTCCATTTAAACTCAGCCTTCTGGGTAGCTCACCCAAGAGCCCGCAGATTGAGCGTGCCTTGTCTCGACCAGGCAATGGGAAGGTGAGTTGGCGTTTCTCGGCATCCATGCTTAGGCCCCTGCTCTCGAGTCTTTCTGTATGGGGCATCCTGGAACCATCCAATAGTACTCGACTGTCCTGAAGAAGGAAACTTTGAAGTTTGGAGCAGCTCACAACTCCCAGCGTAGGGAAACCTCCCTGGCCTCATGACGCCCCCACCCCCTTCAGGAAGGGGCCGTCATGGACACAAACTCCAGCTTGAGGCAACATCTGATACTCGCCCTGACCTCACCTGAAGGAGATCTCGATTCAGCCTCTGCAGAGTGGGCCTGCCATGCTCTTGGCCCCAAAACTCGTGCTAGCTTGTGTTTTCAGACTTCCTTCCTCACAATCCTGGCCACACCCCTCCAGTTTGGCAATTCTGGAGACACAATGCAGCACTCTGCCTGCCCTCCAGAAGAAAAATGTTGCCCTATAGGGCTAACCGGAAACGCCAAATGAGTAACAACCTGCATGCCACTCGACCATACCCCAATTATACAGTCTAGCCTGTGCACTAAAGCCCTGTCTGACACAGCCTGAGGGCAAACCTCCAGTCCAACACCCAGACAGCTGGCCGTACACAGAGCATATCACACCCACAATGGCTTTAGGCCATCATCTCTACCCAACCTCAGTTTTCACCTTCAGAACCTAGACCTTATCTCCACTCGCTGCTCAGGAGTGAACGTGATGCAAGAATCAGAACTTCTCCTTCGCCTTGGCAAGAAACCTAGTGGTTGGCATGTTGTCCAATGTTCATTGTAGGAGAAAGCAGCATGGACTATGAGGCACCACCTATCCCTGAGGGCCACAATTTGCACAAACACACATTGTGACCCTCAGCGTGAGCCCTATCCTCATGGAAAGCCTCTTAGTGACTGGAACAACAGCCCACATATGGGGCTTGCCAAGCCCCTAGTCCCCCAATCTCAACCAGAGTTCGAGATGTCTAGTCACCCCTACTCAGGGCTCTACTCGGGAATCCCTCTTTGATGGGACACCTGAGGTAAAAAAAAAAAAAAAAATACAGAAAGGACTCTTACCTTCCACAGAATGATCCCAACCCCTTGGGATCAGGCCAAATCACCAGAGAAAGAATTGTCCATGGCCCTTGAGGACACCCCAACATTCCACGGGCACCGTTGACACAAAATCCAGAGACAAAAGCCTGAGCAAGCGCCCCATACTCGCCCTTTGTTCATAGCCCGGAAAATTCTCACGGTCTGTAGATCGAGCCTTCATACATACATCCCCAAACCTAAGCTGAGTTTGTGTTCTCAGACTTCTGTCCCCACAGTCCTGGCCCACACACCATCCAAGCTGGGGCCCCTGGAGCCACACCTCAGGACTGTGGCTTCCCTCTCCAGGGGAATTCTGCCATTTCCATTGGCCACAACCCTATAGATTAGGAGAATCCTCCAAACTCCCCGAGGCCATCCCAATAGTGTTGGCTGCCCAGGACACACAGGGATGATCTTTCACAAGTTAGGAAACTACCTCAACTCAGACTCAGAGACAGATATCCCCATAGAATAAGATTGAACTGGACAGGCACTTAGGCCCTAATCAGATCCATTGCTTTTGATTCCAGTCATCTCTCCTCAGAGGCCTGGTTTCCAATACCAGCATATGGGAGATTCCTTAGGCACTCATCAAAACAATTCTCTTCTCTACATAGGAAACATACTCTTTAGAGCTCTATCAAAACCTCCGGTTATGAACATCCCTCAAGGCCCCGGTCCAAGCACCCCATTCCAAGGTCTACATGGACACAAATGCATATTATGACCCATCCTCAACTCACCCATTTCAACACACCCGCCCGTTTGCTCCCCTAGATCCAGTAGATCGAACTTGCCTTGGCTTTATGAGACACCTGGAATGGGAGGCAGGCTGCCCAGGCATCCATCCTTAGAACCCTGCTCTGGATACCTTCCTTATGGGATGTCCTGAAGCCATCCAACAGGTCTCGACTGTCCCACAGAAGGAATCATTGCGGTTTGGAGCATCTCACAATTCCCATCGTGGGAAAACCTCCATGTCCTCGTGACACCCTCCCCTTCATGAAGGGGCCATCATGGACAGAAACTCCGACCTAAGCCAACGTCTGATCCTAGCTCTGTCTTCAGGTATACAGGATCTCGAATCATCTCTGCAGAGGGTGCCTGCCGTCCCCTCACCCCGAAATCTAAGTCTGGCTTGTGTTCTCAGAATTTTTTCCTCACACTCCTGGCCCAAAAGCCTTCCAGTTTGGGAATTCTGGAGCCACTATGTGGCACTGTATCTTCCCTCCAGAAGAAAAACGTTGCCCTCTGGGGCTACCCAGTAACCACAAATGAGTACCATCCTGCACGAAACTCGACTGCACCCCAATGATACAGTCTAGCCTGGGCACTAATTCCCTGTCTGCCACAGCCTGAGCCTGCACCTTCCAACCCACACTCAACAACTGGCCGAACACTGAGCACATCAGACACACCATGGCCTTAGGTCTTCATCTCTTCCCAACCTCAGTTTTCAGGCTTCAGAACCTAGACCTTAAATCCAATCACAGTCCGGGAGTGAAAGTGTTGCAGAAAGAGAACTCCTTCTTCCCCATGGCCAGAAAACTTGTGGTTGCCATATTGTGCAACGTTCTGTGTAGGATCAACCAGCATGGTACATTAGGCCACGCCCTGACTTGAGGGGCTCCTTGGGCACAAAAACACATTGTGAAACTCAGTGTGAGACCTATCCTCAAGGAAGGCCTCTCAGTGTCTGGACCAAGAGCCCACATATGGGGCTTGCCATGTTCTTAGGTCCCAATGTTAACCAGAGGACTGGTTGTCCAGTCGCCCCTCCCCAGGACTCTGCTCTGGAATCCCTCTTTTGGTGGTCCACCTGAGGTAAAAAAAACAAAAAACAAAAAACAAAAAAAATAAACAAAAAAACCAGAAAGGCCTCCTCCCTTCCCACAGAATGAACCCAAACTCTTGGGATCAGGTCAAATCCCCAGAAAGGGAGCCTCATCGTTGGCCCATGAGGACCCCCCGACATTCCATGGCAATCGTTGACACATTTCCAGAAAAAAAAAAAAAAAAAGCATGATCAAGCACCTCACATTCGCCCTTTGTTCATATCCCGAAGAGTTCTCCTCACGGTCTATAGATCGGGCCAGCCATACCTACATCCCCCAACCTAAGTGGAGTTTGTGTTTTCAGACTTTTGTCCAAATAGCCCTGGACCACACACCCTCCACACTTCGGTCCCTGGAGCCACACCTCAGGACTGTGCTTCCCTTTCAAGGGACTTCTTCCCATTCCATTGGCCACAACCTTGAAAATTAGGAAAAACCTCCAAAGTCACCGAGGCCATCCCAATAGTGTAGGACGCCCAGGAAAAACAGGGGTGATCTCAAACCAGCTGAGCAACTACCTCCACTCAGACAACAGATGTCCCCAGAGAAGAATATTGAACCGGACAGGCCCCTAGGCCCTAATCAGATCCATTGCTTTGGTTTCCAGGCATCTCTCCTCAGAGGCCTCGTTTCCAATACCAGCATATGGTGGTTTCCTGAGGCACCAATAAGATCAAATCTCGTCTCGCCATGGAAAACTTGCTCATTGGAGCTTTGTCATAACCTCTGGTTAGGAGAATCCTTCAGGGCCCTGGTGCCACTGCCCCATACCAAGGTCTCCATGGACTCAAACCAACATTAAGACCATCCTCAGGAAAGTCCATTTCAACTCAGCCCCCTCTGTTGCTACCCCAAGCCAGCAGATCAAACGTTTCTTGTTGCTAGGAGACAATTGGAATGTGAGGCTGGCTGCCCAGGCATCCATACTTAGAACGCTGTTCTGGAAAAACACCTTATAAGACGTCCTGGAACCATCCAACAAATCTTAATTGTCCCACAGAAGGAAACCTTGCGGTTTGGAGCATCTACAACACCAATAGTGGGAAAACCCCATGGCCTCATAATGCCCCCCCTTCCTGAAGGGGCCAACATGGACAGAAACTCAAACCTGAGCCAAAGTCT